>NC_064639.1:142387528-143637528 GCF_023864345.2 Schistocerca serialis cubense | reverse complement strand
ACCGTAATTTAACGTAATGCTTCGGTGGCGGCTCTACTTCTGGGGAATAAACCACGAAAGAGATAAATTTTCGTAACTGTTTTTCTCCGTTATTTAGTTGTGATGATTTTTGCACTCCAACTGTGTCATTGCGTCAGACCAACGAAGCTGTTGCATATTGACATTGTTAGGCACCTAATGACCAATCTGAAGCATTACGCCGGTCGGGTGTAAACATAGCCAGGATCCCTGATAGAAAAGACCCGTAAAATGATCTCAGGGACGTATAGGTTTAAATTCTAAATTTCTGGTAAGGACTATGGGACCAAACTGCTGAGGTCATCGGTCCCTAAGCTTAAGCACTACTTATTCTAAATTAAACTAACTTAAGCTAAGGAAGAGACACACACCCATACCCGAGGGAGGACACGAACCTCCGATAGGAGGAGCCGCGCGAACTGTGACAAGACATCTGAGACCGCCCGGCTACCCCGCGCGACTATTGGTTTAAAATGATGGATTAGGCGACGAATGAATGCTGTCAGATTCGTTAGTTCTCACCAAACAATATTCCCGCAACTTCTGTCCGACACGACCTGAAAGATTAGTTTAAAAAACGCTTAATAAAAGTCAAATATGATAAAGATGGTCTAGGGACAGCCATCGAACGTAAATTCACCGTAATTATTCAGTTTAAGTAAAGAAACGTGATCGACACAGGGAATAAATCTTCTGCGACAGCTGAGAAGAGAGAGAGAGAGTAAGTAACATTCACTTTTTACTCAAGACAAGAGAAGGAAGTGCACTCTCTTGTTCCATAGAAATCAAAAATTAATTATAGATCATTCCCTTTCAAAGATTAATCGTTAACATATAGTTAAATCTTTCGATTATATATACAATCGTATCATTTTACACACTTACTTACACAGAGGAGATTCTATTTATGAAGCTTAAAGAATAACTACTAAGATTCGGCCTATTTTCATTCGTTGTATGTACTTAATACTTCATGGGGGTAAAATTGGTTGAGGGAGACCAAGACTGCACTGCATAAGTAGTCAGCCGGATGTTGGATGCTGTAGTTACGTAGACGTGAAAAGAGTTACACAGTTTAGATTAAACTGAGTCGAATGGGATATTTTTCATTAGAACAAGAGTTGCATAGATTTATTTGCCTGCTGCTAATAAAAATGAAGAAATAAGGATGTGATGTGGATACTATAGGGCTGCAAGCCCACTACCGTACTGGCAGAGAGGGCTCTGCAGTTACTCAGGCGGTACGAGCAGGGTATGCAATAGACCGCAGCAGTAGCAAACTCGCGCGCGCCTGTAGCGCAATGCTATGCATCAAAATACGTGCTCTGTGTTTAATATAGATGTTAACAACGTGCCTGAGGAAGAGAGAGACTAGCGGGACGGAGAGAGAGAGATGAAGGGGTAGCAAAAGAGACACGAATAGATGGCTGCTGCCTACGCTGGGAGCGCCCGGCGTATAGGCGGTCGTTATTATTAATGCGTGACATCAAAGCAGGTGGCGCTACAGTGGCGTCAGGATATTAACAGCTCCTGCTAGTCGGTAACGAACGGTGCTGCCAGCGCTGCTGTTGGTCCATTACGTGTTCGGTACGCCGCATCTGGGCCACCGGCCGAGTCCACTGGGCTAGCGCGATTACGTACCGTCCGTGTGCAACCGCTGCGCTAGAGGTCGAGGGATGTGTCACTAGTAGAGTTTTGGTACACTGCATAAAATATGTACTAAATAGTAGAATCACCGGTAGTATGGGTAGTATTTGTAGGGATGGAAGTAGGAATGTATGTGTAAGAGAGAAACTGAGAGCCGACTTTTGCAAAACAAGATAACAAACATAAAACTTTGGGAGTAGCCTTAATGGCATGTCCGATGAGGATGGCTGCTTTTAACTGGACGGAAACTAGAAGGAAAGTTCATGGTGCTGTAATGGAGAACATCAATCGAACTATGGACCTGGTGCAAAAAGTCAGCTTCATCAACTCCTGCGTTTTGTCTAAAGCGTATTTCACTGCGCAGGTCTCTCCAATCCCTAAACTAGTAGCGAAAGGGATCATGTCCACTGTTACCAATTATTAATGGTGAGGAGACATATTCAGGTTTGGTGCGACTACAGTTATACTGGATGTCAGAAACGGGGGCCTCTGTTTGGTGGATATTCGAAATACAGCGTCTGCTCTGTTCCTCAAACGGACTTTCCATATACTCACAGAACTTGAAACACGTATGTAACGTAGCAGCGATGGCGAGGCATTGCAGCGTCTCTGACCAGAGAGTATGCGCTTGACCGCGCGAGTGTTACGAGCAGTACTCTGTCAGTAGTCGTCGGTCAGTTAGCTCTGTTCAGTGGCGTGCAGAACGCTAGTAGTCATCATGCAGAGCGGTCGGTCAGTGGTAGCAGTCCAGTGGGATTGCGTGATGTGGTCTGGCGACAACACTGGTCAAGATGCTGAATGAGGTATACTGTTAATTAAGATAATCAACGGATAATGTAAAGTTTAATTATTGTAACTAATTTTCAACAAGTGCCCCCAATAATAACTTTGATTTCAAAAGCAATTTTACATAAAATTTTCATTTAATTGAAGTAACTATTTCGTTCCACTTCCCCTAAACAAAAGTTTCAGTTTTCAATTAGATTATAAAAAAAAAGAGGAATATTATTATTTGCAATGCAGTTCCTCCAAGCCGTGCGCAAGAATGAGAGCAGAAATTTGACTAGCAGTTACAATGAGGTAAGAATTTAATTCTGATTTCTTGCACAGGGCCAAAGACCGATATTTCGGTTTAATTGAATCATTATTATCACTGAGATTTTCTTATCACTGAATGGACTTTAATTTTTTATGAAGAACTTATACTTGAGTCAGATCGCGATTCTCACTTTTATTGTCATTAAATTTAATTGCAGGGAGGTTACGTTTGGACGTTTGGCTCTTATTCATTTATTATTTCTGTCTTTAAAATTTCAGTGGAGAGGTTACACTTAGCGCAATGTCCATTGGCATTCATAAATAATATTTCTTTCTTGTAAATTTTTGTGGGGAGGTTACACTTGGCGACACCCAGTCCAGGATCGAATTTCGTTGAGAGTCTTTTGAGCGACAGTCAGATATCTGCTCTTATTTGCTTAGATATAATCAGGATTTGGCGCAACGCTTTTATTAACTTGTGACTTTCTTTCTACAGGTCAACGGCAATTCGTTGCTCTGTTGTATTTGTTTGTTGCCTTTTTGCATTTGTGCTTATTTGTTTTGTGAATATTTGTGACTATTGTAAAAATGCCGCGAAAGACTGTGAATAGTGTATCGCGAGGTATTACGAACGAAATTACCGGCTCAAACGACTTTACCGATAGGACATGTGACACGCAGTGTAATGATGACAATCCTGCGTTCACTAACAATCAGTGCATTACAACCACTAATGATGGCTTTTATCTTAATGAGGTACAAACGAACTCAATTGTCTCGTCTGTTAACTTGACGACAATTGATGGCACGGAGCGGTCTATAGTAATGAGCGCTGCCGAGCTTAACACAGCCGATTTGGAAAACTCAAGTAACGTACAGACAAATTTGTGTAATGAAAATGAACAGGATACACAAAGTACGACGGATTTATTTAATTCCGAAATAGTGAGTGACAGTGTATGTCCGACTGATAATCCTTTTTGTAAATTGCAGAATGACCAAATGGTCATACAAAGCGCGACAATTCCAGGTACACGATCAAACAGCATAGATAATGGAGTAGGTAATGTTACTTTGGATCAATTTATAGCAATAATGCTACAGTTTAGGAACGAACAGAACGAAAAACAAGACAACAGTAGTAAAGATCTCAAACAACTTAATGAACAAGTCAAACAACAGAGTGTAGATAACAAACAATTTAAAGAGAATTTCAAACAACTTAGTGAACAGCTCAGACAACAAAATGAAAAATTAGACGACAATTCCAGACAGCTTAGTGAACAAATTAGAGCCGTTGCCGCGCAGTGCCATGACACTAAGGAACAGTTGCGCGTGGAAATTGAGGCTTGTTCACAAAAAAATAGCGAAGAAATTAAGTCTGTTGCGCAAGAATTAAGGGAAATGCAGACAGCCGCAACAGAAACACTCAGAGACGAAATTAGCGGAGTCGCTAAACAATGCTCTGAAAAAGCTACACAATTACGGGATGAGTTTAAAGCAATGACGGTAGAACTTTCGCGCACAATGGACGCAAAGATAGACGCGAAATTCGAACAGCAGAACACTCAGATTAACGAGCGCTTTAATCAGCACATACAAAACAGTGATACGCGTTTCCGCAAATTTATTCAAGATCAAAACAAAGTAAAACGACAAGTCATGGAAACAATCACTGCACAAAGACAAGAGGACAAACGTAAAATGTTCGCGAAAGCAAAAACGTATGTAGACAATAATATTACTACAGTGTCCGACAAAATTAATACCATAGAACAATTGAACGCGGAATTAAGGGATGAAATTTCTGATCTTAAATCAAAAACAGATACACACACAGTAAATATTCAAACAGTGACAGATAGATTCGAACAATTAGAACTAACACAGGATTGCGATGTCATCAAAGCTGATGTTAAAAAAACTGAGCGAAACTACGCGTAAGTTGCAAAAACAGATTAATGCGTCTGATTCTAAAACCGATGATCAGGTTAAAATACTGACTGAAAAATGTGATGAATTGGCCAGTCGTATTGATGTTATCGAAAATACTAATGACAATAAATCAGACGATACTTCACCGGTTTCATTTAATCAAACACCTGAATTTCAAAGTTTACAACAGACAGTCAATGAGATCGATTCGTCTAATAACACCTTGCGTAGAAAACTATCGAGTTTACAGCAAGAGGTAACAGAAATGAAAAGTATTTCAGATAATTACTCAACACAGCAGACGCCACTTTATGAACATTTGTCTGACTCACGCAGCGTGTATAATGTGAGCAATTTACAGCAACTGCGCGACTTAAGATCCGAAAAGCCACGCGACTTAAAATCTGAAAAGCTACGTAACTTGAAGTACGAAATGACACAGACAAACAAATTCACACACAAACCCGAACGTGTTCTCAAATTCAGTGACGAGAGCGTTGATAATAAGCAATTTGCATTTGTAATAAAATCTAAAGAACTTAATAATGACAGCGTACAGGTACACGCTTTGCACTGTATACGACAATTTATCTTTGTACATTCACCGCTATTACCTGTAATGCAAAAGCTAGCTTTGAACCAGATGCGACAATTTATTTTTGTATTTTCATCAGCATTATCTATTATGCAGAAATTGGAATTAACATGGATACAACAATTTGCTTTTGGATTTTTACCGCTATTGCTTGCAACGCAAAAGCTAAAATTTATTTGCAGTGCGTAAATGACCTCAGGGGATTCATTACGCTTTAATGAATATGTGCCGTAGCGAGCATAGGGTCCCGAGCTGTAGTAGTGCTGTTTCATCTTTAGTTTTCTGCACTGCTGCCTTTTCTTCTACTATCTTTTATATCTATCCAAACTGCTCTTTAACTATTGCTCTACCTAGTATTAAGAAACAAGTAATGAAAACCGGATATGACAAATATTTTACCGAATGTGACAATTTTCAGTAGGCACTCCCGTGATGAGAACTACCGCCGTAATTTTAATTACAGATAAAATCGTAATCATCAGTATGTATAAAATTTTGAGCAATCGGAAACACATTTTTGTAACAATAGATGTTTTTCACCACAATAGCATGAAAGTCAACCGCTTAGCATACCTAACCAACAATGCAGTCTACAAGGTCAACCAAACTGTAATGTTTCGCCGCGTGCACGTATAGTCACAGCCCCAACAAATAGCAACGCATGGCAGCAAAGAAATAACTACGTACAGACAACACACTATTTCAACTCGTATCGCAATGCGCCGTATAGAAATTACTATCATGACAGACGTAAAAATAACGAGCACAATTTTCAGCGTACATTTAATAACAGTCGATCTTTTCAGCAGCAAGAACATCAGCAACAACGAATAATCATGAATGATCCAAACAATAGGTGTCATCTATAGCGTAATACGTCAGTAAGAAATAACAGAGCAGTTCATATAATGGATATGCCACAGCATCCTCCCGTAAATAATAACACGTACGATAGATTTTAACCAGATACAGCACAGATTGCATATTACAGTAACGTAAGCAATAATTTTGACACGCAGAATCTTCTTCACGAAAATGTTATTAATTTTGACGACATCCGACACACGTTTGCATTAAGGACAGAATTACGACGTATGTAGACGATATTCTTATTGCAGAAGCTAACTGGTCTGAACACAATCTGATTCTTGAACAACTGTTACAAACTTTCCATGCACAAGGACTTACAGTTAACCTCAGTAAATCGCATTTTGGCAAAACTTCTATAAAATTTCTTGGACACGTAATTTCAGCAGAAGGCATTGCACCTGATCCGGAAAAACTTCAAGCTCTACGTGACATTACTGTTCCTACGACGAAGAAACAACTACGCAGTTTTTTGGGCTTAATTAACTTTTTTCGTAAATTTATTCATCACTCTGCTTTAGACACACCCAGATTATGTCAATTAACAGGTAAAAACAGTATTTGGTCTTGGGATAAGCAAGCACATTCTGAATTTGTGAACCTGAAACATGCTTTGTTGAATGCTCCACTTTTATCGCACCCAGATCTTACCAGAAATTTTTCCATTGCCACTGACAGTTCTAACACCGCTTTAGGCGTACATATTTTCCAGGAAATTGAAGAAGATGGTTCAATAGTAATTAAAAACATCGCATTTGCAAGCCGCATTCTGTCACCTGCTGAACGAAATTATTCTGTTACAGAACTTGAAACATTATGTGTTGTATGGGCTTTTACGAGATTTCGGCACTTTCTTTATGGCAGACATACCACCGTCTACACAGACCACAGAGCGATACAATTTTTACTTTCGGCTAAATTCACGCACGATAGATTAAGCAGATGGAAACTTTATTTACAGGAATTTAATTTTACGATTGTCCACATTCCCGGCACACAAAATGTTATAGCAGACGCACTATCGCGTTCTCTCAGCAACAATCAGCAAGACGTAGCAACCAACTTCTGCAAAACAAATTTCAGTGTCATGTACATTCAGCAAGTCGCATTTGAAAACTTTATTTCATCGTCACTACAGGACATAGCGCAAGAGCAAAATAAGGACAATGTGTGGAAAGAAATTAAACACCTTTGGCAAGATAGGAAAAATGTTACGATTAGGAACCACTACACTGTACGCAATGACATTCTGTTTCGCCGCTCTCATCCTGACAGCAACAATTGGTTATTATGCATTCCTGACGAACTGGTTAACAAATTAATTTGGTACACTCATTTAAGTTACGCACATTACGGAGCACGAAAATGTTTTCTTATACTGAGACAGAACTCTTATTTTACCAACATGGAGAAACGTATACGACGAGTTTTAGCGTCTTGTAAAATTTGCCAGAAAGCTAAATCAGACACCACTTCACATATTCCTCCATTATATCCCATCATACCTGTTAAATTAAGACACATGGCAGCTGTAGACATTTTTGGTCCTATTCCGAGAACTAACAGAGGTTTTTGCTACATCTTTGTCGCTGTTGAGCTCACTTCAAAATTTGTTGCTTTCACTCCATTACGCAAAGCTACTGCCAAAACTGTTTCGAAGGCATTTGTAAAACATTTTCTATCTCATGTAGGGCATGTGATGAGAGTAATTTCTGACAATGGATCTCAATTTCGTAGTAGCGTATGGACACGCATGTTACGAGCCAGAAACATTTCTCCGATCTATATATCCAAGTACCACGCTTCTTCGAACCCCTGTGAACGATTAATGAAAGAAATTGGTAAACTGTGTAGAGTATACTGCCACAGAAGACATATTGATTGGGATACACACATACTCTCATTCCAAGATGTAATTAATTCCATTCCAAATGAATCCACTATGCTATCTCCGTCTGTTATATTGAAAAACGTTGAACCACCAAACAAAATTAAAGAATTAGTAAACTTTCCTAAATGTCGTCGACTAAGACACCACGAAATAATTGACATTGCGCTGAACAACATCAAACGTGCCGCAGAGCGCCGGAGAAGACAGCAAAAACAGGTTCGTAGACGCCGAGACTTTCACGTTGGACAGAAAATATTAGTACGTACACATTATTTATCCAGTAAATTAAAAGGTAAGTGCAGTAAATTTGAACTTCTATACGCAGGTCCATATCGGATTCGCAGCATCCCTCACCCCAATGTTGTACACGTCGATACTTTGAGAACTAGAAAATCGAAAGGCAACCACCATATCTCAAACATTAAACCGTTTATTGAATGAAGACACTTTATGATTCAACACACTATGATGTCATTTATTAATGCAATTATTTCACTTGACTAATTACTGATGATTATCGCATTTTTTCTTGGCAAGTGCCCGGCAAGGTAAGGTTAGCAGGTCGCTTTTCTTGTCGTTACACATCAGACCGTGCACATTTTCCATTTTTTTTTGTGTATATGATTGTACTCCAGTTTTGTTTGTATGCACTATGATATAGTTAAAATATAACACACCAGTCGACTTTGACATTCTTTTTGCCCTATGACATCTCAAGATCGTGACTGTTTTACATTTTTTGCTGCTGCATTGTATTATTCTGGGTACATTTTTGCATCTGAACACTGTCAATGTCTTTGACATATTACGTTTTCTGTCATGTTATGCTGTATGGTTAATTGTGTCACCATTAACCAGTCATTATTTAGTGGGTATATGATTTAAATGCAAGACATTAATCTCTGTTCATCAATTTCAGAAAGAAATGATGCGTGTAAGAAATAAATTCAACAGAAATGGGAATTTCACCTACGGGATAAACGAAAGAAGATGCAATAACTTTATGAGGAAGAGTAAATGGATCAGGATTAACAAGCATTAACAAGAATATACTATACTCATCGTAGAATAGCAGTCTTAACTAATTTTTTCTTTCAGAATACAAGGTGATTGATGCAGGCTGTCAGACAGAACTACACATCTTAGTTTTAGTGATGAAATATGCTAGAGATAAGGAATAGTTATGTAATGAGTAATGAAGTGATTTTTGCAGATGATAATGAATGCTGACGAATAATGATGAAGAATATGCTGTTATGAATAATGAAGTTTTTCTCTACAGGTAATGAAAATAATGAAGTTATGATGATATGGATAATGAAGTTTTCTTTACAGATGAGGATAATGTTGAAGTTATGTATTTATGCTATGTAGTTATTTAAGTATTTGTTGCAGTTTGTTTTGACAGCAGGTGTTATATTACATAGTAGGATGACGGAAAGTTTTGGAAAGGACAGCTATGGAACACATTTTTTATACACATTTCACTACCTGTTAATTCGAAGTTCACTACTTTTCAGCATAGTGTGCGTTTCTTCTTTCAGGTCAATAATCCATTTTGTATTTTTTTTTCAGGAGAAGCTTTTCATGATACTTACTAAACCCGTTACTTATTATACGTGTTCTAGTACTTGCATTTTTATTTTTTACCCATTTGTGTTTATCATTTATAAATGTGATCACATATACTGCCTTGTTGCATAACCTTGCTACAGCTGACTCATGACGAATGACGTTACCTATCCTCATTTGCAGCAATAGGTCAAAAGCAAATAGTGTTATGCCTCACCAATTAATTATCGATCCCAACGCAATGCATTGCTAACAAAAAAAAATGTATTAACAGTCCCAAATAGTGATACCAGTTTGAGAAAGTTCTGAGTAATGCTGATTAGCTCTGAATAGTATGTCACTTGAGTAATGACTTCTTAATGAGACAAAAATATATATATATATAAAATAATGCTTTGTAACTGGCTAAGAACTGCCACTGTTTATTGTAATGAGACTACTTAAAATGCCCATGATTATTAATGCTATGACTATAATTAACTGTAATTAGAAGAAGGCTAATGATTCTTAATTATGCTTTGTAACTGGAAATGAATGCGATTGTTTCATAATGCTTTGTAATTAGAAGGCTAATGATTCTTACTATATTGAAATGACAAATGATTAATTAACTATGCTTTATAATTGGAAATGAATGTGATTGTTTAATAATGCTTTGTAATTAGGATAAAGCTAGTGATTATTACTATTGGAATGACAAACGATTAATTAATTATGCTATGCTTTATAATTGGGAAAGAATGTGATTGCTTAATAATGCTTTGTAATTAGGAGAAGGCTAATGATTCTTAATTATGCTTTGTAACTGGAAAAGAATGCGACTGTTTAATAATGCTTTGTAATTAGGAGAAGGCTAATGATTCTTAATTATGCTTTGTAACTGGAAAAGAATGTGACTGTTTAATAATGCTTTGTAATTAGGAGAAGGCTAATGATTCTTAATTATGCTTTGTAACTGGAAAAGAATGTGACTGTTTAATAATGCTTTGTAATTAGGAAAAGGCTAATGATTAATACTATATTGAAATGACAAATAATTAATTAACTATGCCATACTTTGTAACTGGAAAAGAATGTGACTGTTTAATAATGCTTTGTAATTAGGAAAAGGCTAGTGATTAATACTATATTGGAATGACAAATAATTAATTAACTATGCTATATTTTGTAACTGGAAAAGAATGCGATTGTTTCATAATGCTTTGTAATTAGGAGAAGGCTAATGATTAATACTATTGGAATGACAAATAATTAATTAACTCTGCTATACTTTGTAACTGGAAAAGAATGCGATTATTTAATAATGCTTTGTAACTAGGAAAAGAAGGTTACTGATTTTATGTAATACAATTAATGAACATTTTTCTGTAATACTACATACATGGTACAGAAATGTTCAATAACTGGGCTATGAATGCCGCAAACTACTACTGTAATTGACAATATTATGTGACTTAATGTCCTTCACCTTATGAGCTAACTACCCTGAATTATTGCAATGTCCATTTGTCCTGTTTATCCTAGTGATCATGGAGCACCATATTTGGTTTTGCACTAATTCTACGTTGATGTGCCGTGTAAGAGCGTGGTGTTGACACGACATGCTGTCCACCACTGTGAGCGATGAAGACGTTATTATGGTCCCACTGTTTGGTGTACCTAATGTACTGCCAAAATGAAAACATGGAATATTACTACGACAATTCAGTGTCTTGGCTACGCTGATAAATTCTGATGGGAAAAGAACTTCAAATTGTGTCACTTGGTGTTGTAATTCTGTGGAAAGATATGGACTTTCAGAACAGCTGTGTGCAATCTAAAGTGCTACAACCATGATGCAATCCTCCCTTTCCTATCCTAATTCTTGTCACATAAGGAAAATAATTTTTTTGGTTAACATCATTTATGTTTATGGGTTATACATGTTTTTAGATTTGCTGAACACCAGTGTGAGTACACTTATGTCACTGGTGGACATGATTTTTTACCATTATGTTTATTTATTGCGAAAATGCTAAAGAAATTTTTTTGATTTGTTCTGAAGTACAGTATATGTACACTCTTGTCTTTTATATTGTATATACATTTTTTATTTTAATGATATATTCTGAAATACAGTGCATGTGCACTTCTGTTAGGTGTTAATATGTTTTCTACTGAACTTCAGTGCCTGTGCACTTTTCTCATTTTTCAATATGATTTGTAGTATTCTGTATATTCAATACTTCAATGCGTATGCACTTATGTCATTTGTTACTAATTGTATATACATTTCGTCAATTGCTAATATGTTCTCAACTCCAGTGCGAGTACACTAATGTCACTTATCAACACGATTTTCTGCCAGTCTGTTTATTAGTTCTGAATATGCTAAAGAATTTTTTCAGTGCATGTGCACTCTGTTATCTGTCAAATAATTTGTATATACATTTTTCTGATTTGTTACTATGTTTT
Organism: Schistocerca serialis cubense; assembly: GCF_023864345.2. Lineage (NCBI taxonomy): Eukaryota > Metazoa > Arthropoda > Insecta > Orthoptera > Acrididae > Schistocerca > Schistocerca serialis. The sequence continues at coordinate 143,625,511 of NC_064639.1, read as the reverse complement.
GTACTCACATTTTGTCTTTGTCTGATATATTTTGTACTTAGTGCGTGTGCACAACATTTAACTCATGTACTACATCCAAATATTCTGTAAATTGTAGAAGTTTGTTAATTAAAAAAAAATTTTGCCGCGCTTGGCAAGTCCAAATGACTCACCATCGCTGCCAAATTTTTGCCCCCCCAGTGGAGGGTTATGAAACACGTATGTAACGTAGCAGCGATGGCGAGGCATTGCAGCGTCTCTGACCAGAGAGTATGCGCTTGACCGCGCGAGTGTTACGAGCAGTACTCTGTCAGTAGTCGTCGGTCAGTTAGCTCTGTTCAGTGGCGTGCAGAACGCTAGTAGTCATCATGCAGAGCGGTCGGTCAGTGGTAGCAGTCCAGTGGGATTGCGTGATGTGGTCTGGCGACAACACTGGTCAAGATGCTGAATGAGGTATACTGTTAATTAAGATAATCAACGGATAATGTAAAGTTTAATTATTGTAACTAATTTTCAACAAGTGCCCCCAATAATAACTTTGATTTCAAAAGCAATTTTACATAAAATTTTCATTTAATTGAAGTAACTTTTTCGTTCCACTTCCCCTAAACAAAAGTTTCAGTTTTCAATTAGATTATAAAAAAAAAAGAGGAATATTATTATTTGCAATGCAGTTCCTCCAAGCTGTGCGCAAGAATGAGAGCAGAAATTTGACTAGCAGTTACAATGAGGTAAGAATTTAATTCTGATTTCTTGCACAGGGCCAAAGACCGATATTTCGGTTTAATTGAATCATTATTATCACTGAGATTTTCTTATCACTGAATGGACTTTAATTTTTTATGAAGAACTTATACTTGAGTCAGATCGCGATTCTCACTTTTATTGTCATTAAATTTAATTGCAGGGAGGTTACGTTTGGACGTTTGGCTCCTATTCATTTATTATTTCTGTCTTTAAAATTTCAGTGGAGAGGTTACACTTAGCGCAATGTCCATTGGCATTCATAAATAATATTTCTGTCTTGTAAATTTTTGTGGGGAGGTTACAAACTTCCACAATGTATAACCGCTAAGCTCTTTGAGGCTGTGACACCCCATAGCCTGCAAGCACTGATTGATGTGCGAAGGATTAATACCCGTCTGCAGTATGTGAGGAACTTTTTCCTCGAAGCAAGTTATCTTAGTGACGAAATGAGAAGCAACACACGTATCACAGCGCGCGACATCATACTTGAAAGGAAGTTAAATGAGGGTAGAAACAAAATTGAAACGAAATTCCCAAATTGTGACTGGAAAGCTGTATGGCGGAACATCAACTATGCCGGGCTATCTACAGACGCTATTTCCGCATGGTACAAAACAGTTAATAATGTCATCAGCACCAACGAGAGACTATATGGGATCGGTTTAAACCAGACACACCTTTGTGGAAAATGCAACCTGGTGGATACACTCATCCACAGATTCACCTGTGGCGGCAATGTGAATATCTGGAATTGCATCAGGCAACAAATCGCCTTTCTCACCAGATCCTTGACGGAATATATAACGCCATCGCTCCTCCTGAGACCAGACATCACGTACTTTCCAAAATTAAAAACCAACGCCATTAGCTGGTTACTGGGAAAATATGTTAGTTATGTCATCAACAAACTTGGGTCGGACAACGAGACAGAATTCCGCGTTTACGTGGAGTGTGAATATGCAAAAATCAGCACGTATCGCAACCACAAGAAGCACTACGGCAACATGCTGAAGATCATTTTTGAAAGAATGGGTGTCGGTTAAATATGTGGAACCTCTACAACACCTTGAACGAGAACGAACAGAAGAAAATTAAAAGTCACTTGTGTTCTTATTGCTGTTTACTATTACCTTGCTTCCGGAACTACTATGTTACACGAAGAGACTTCTTGTTTTTTCAAAACATTTTGTTCAGAATTACTCGTGTTCGGCTTCCAAAGTATTTGTGTGATTCAAGAAGAATTGTTAAGTTTTATCAGTGTTCAGTTTCTACTCAGAGAAGAGGTTTCTTTGTCTTTTTTACATCGTAGAATGGGAGTTTTGTGTTGAGATTTCTGCACACTTAGTGCTATGACCCAACAGGGGACATGAACAAAGGGGTAGGAGGGGTTTGGGCCTCGACGCACTGGCAGTGCCGTGAAGAGAGCCCACTGCTAGTGCGGCGTGTACCACGCCCTGCCCTGACCATCCTAAAAAATAAAAAAAAGATGGATAGAGCGTAAAAAAAAGAAAAAGTTAGTAGAGCATGGTAGACCACTTGCCCACGAAAGGCAAAGGTCTCGAGTTCGAGTCTCGGTCGGGCACACAGTTTGAATCTTCCAGGAAGTTTCAAAAAGCAATTATAACACATTAATTTTTTTTCTATGTATAATAATAGATTCTGAAAATGCTTTTCGGCTTGTTCTAAACGCTGTTGTGCTCACCTGTCGCGTTTTGAGCTCACAACGTATCTCCGCACCTGAGCACAACCGGCAAAATCTACGGAATCACTATTTTTTATAAAGCCTCAGTGTAGGACTCTGTTGATCAGCTATGCCTTTGTTGCGTCCCCAAAATATATAATCAAGGCGAGGTCAATCTCGTGACCCTGGTGACCAAGTCCTCTAACCCTCCTCTAGCAAACCACCGACCAGGATATCTATCACTGAAAATACGTATGAACACCAATGAAAAACGTGCTCCAATCACATTGTGCTGCAATCATATTAGCTATCGTGTTGCTAGTGGAAAGTACTCTTGCAACTATGTCAGAGCCTGTTGTATAAATTCTGAATACTGCTCACCATTTAATAATAAAAATAATTCCGACAATTTTATCATGGATGTGTCCACACCAGATATTTACACTCCAGACTAGTTGGTTGTCCTGCCGATGAAATCAAGGAGCATTTTGAAAAGGCACTTTCTCATTAGAGAAAAAGATTCGCCAGTCCACAGAACGGTAGTCGTTAAGTTTCCTAATTAAGAAATGAAGTGCAAAATGCGTTTCTTATCTGGAAAGCGTGTTCTCTTAATGTCCGATGAATGTAGAGGAGATACAGACTTAAGTATCAAGTAGAATTCCCCGGACGATACTTTTACTTATCTCGTAATTCTCTAGTATTGATTGTGTGGAGTCGACGATTCCTATAGCAAGAATATCTGCTTGCAACGTGACTGGTTTGTCCGATGTTGATATCTGTCTCCATAAACTCTCTCTTCTTGTAAGTACTCGTAGTTCTGGCCACATTCTCCGAGTACCTGGGGTAGGGGACGCATTCAGTTAATGACGAAATACTTCTGAGATATCGTGAGAAATGCTCTGGGTATATTTTCTACCTATCGATATGCGTTACATGATGATACTTTTCCCAAATGGTGATCATCTGACCCATGTCTGTTTAGCAGAGCAGGTACGAGTTCCTTTACGAAGGTTTTTTCTGCAGAGGAACGAGGGCATTCGTCCCTTGCAAAGTGCCGTAAGCACATCTAATACCCCTTTGTTAGGAAGTGCTGTCACAATATATTAACATAAAGGAACTGAAGATAACCACATAAACTTTCGACGAAATAACGTCAAAACATCTCTTGTTATACACGAGAAATGGCCTAACACTGACGTTACCCTCCACAGCGCAGCATGCAGCCCAGAAACGTTCTTTACTAGTAGCATAAAAGTGTCGCCAATAAGAAAAACAATGAAATACACTCCTGGAAATGGAAAAAAGAACACATTGACACCGGTGTGTCAGACCCACCATACTTGCTCCGGACACTGTGAGAGGGCTGTACAAGCAATGATCACACGCACGGCACAGCGGACACACCAGGAACCGCGGTGTTGGCCGTCGAATGGCGCTAGGTGCACAGCATTTGTGCACCGCCGCCGTCAGTGTCAGCCAGTTTGCCGTGGCATACGGAGCTCCATCGCAGTCTTTAACACTGGTAGCATGCCGCGACAGCGTGGACGTGAACCGTATGTGCAGTTGACGGACTTTGAGCGTGGGCGTATAGTGGGCATGCGGGAGGCCGGGTGGACGTACCGCCGAATTGCTCAACACGTGGGGCGTGAGGTCTCCACAGTACATCGATGTTGTCGCCAGTGGTCGGCGGAAGGTGCACGTGCCCGTCGACCTGGGACCGGACCGCAGCGACGCACGGATGCACACCAAGACCGTAGGATCCTACGCAGTGCCGTAGGGGACCGCACCGCCACTTCCCAGCAAATTAGGGACACTGTTGCTCCTGGGGTATCGGCGAGGACCATTCGCAACCGTCTCCATGAAGCTGGGCTACGGTCCCGCACACCGTTAGGCCGTCTTCCGCTCACGCCCCAACATCGTGCAGCCCGCCTCCAGTGGTGTCGCGACAGGCGTGAATGGAGGGACGAATGGAGACGTGTCGTCTTCAGCGATGAGAGTCGCTTCTGCCTTGGTGCCAATGATGGTCGTATGCGTGTTTGGCGCCGTGCAGGTGAGCGCCACAATCAGGACTGCATACGACCGAGGCACACAGGGCCAACACCCGGCATCATGGTGTGGGGAACGATCTCCTACACTGGCCGTACACCACTGGTGATCGTCGAGGGGACACTGAATAGTGCACGGTACATCCAAACCGTCATCGAACCCATTGTTCTACCATTCCTAGACCGGCAAGGGAACTTGCTGTTCCAACAGGACAATGCACGTCCGCATGTATCCCGTTCCACCCAACGTGCTCTAGAAGGTGTAAGTCAACTACCCTGGCCAGCAAGATCTCCGGATCTGTCCCCCACTGAGCATGTTTGGGACTGGATGAAGCGTCGTCTCACGCGGTCTGCACGTCCAGCACGAACGCTGGTCCAACTGAGGCGCCAGGTGGAAATGGCATGGAAAGCCGTTCCACAGGACTACATCCAGCATCTCTACGATCGTCTCCATGGGAGAATAGCAGCCTGCATTGCTGCGAAAGGTGGATATACACTGTACTAGTGCCGACATTGTGCATGCTCTGTTGCCTGTGTCTATGTGCCTGTGGTTCTGTCAGTGTGATCATGTGATGTATCTGACCCCAGGAATGTGTCAATAAAGTTTCCCCTTCCTGGGACAATGAATTCACGGTGTTCTTATTTCAATTTCCAGGGGTGTATGTTTAGTCGTCAGACTTCTCTTCAACGCCTGTATTTATTTTTTCCTGTGTTTCCATTTGAAATTTTGATGTTGACCTCGATTTTCCATTTCCTAGCATCTTACAGCGAAAGTGTGTAAATCTATCAGAATATAACCTAACGTATCATTTACATCAGTTTTCAGAAAACTGTATCACAACGTTTTATCTTAATCTTCGAAGCACTAATGGGTGTTCCTGTAGATACTGACGAGTTTGCCTATATTTCATTGTCTGTAACTACACACGCCACATGTCGAAACAATGTTCTCTTTATTCGAAAAACTATTGCCATGAATCCCACATTTCTTAAAAACAGTTTGTTTTGGCGTCTTCCTCGAAAATCGTCAGCACTTTGATATACAACGCCTGTTTATGCTACGAAACGATACAATACTGTTTTTGACAGTGCTACCAATACAAAAACGTAATTTAACTCTTATAACACAGCAATCCACAGCCTTCTATATAAAAGATTACCGGTTTTATTGGATCTGGAAGTAATGCATGCAAAAATTTTAACATTTTCAACTGGTGTAGATTATATTTGAGAAAATAAAATAAAATACTTGCATGTGAGTTTATGAGTTATATGTATGTCATTTTATTCAAAAATTGCAAATCTGATAATGAGATAAAAATCCGAAAATGTGAATAAAATTTTTTTTTTAGTTCTAGCTCCCTTCAAGTAGTGAGAGGTGTGCAAGAGACGTCCTGATACCGGAGATCGTTTTTAATTTAATGCTCTATTATCTTTATATTCAAAGATTTCCACATTACTTCCATCCAGACATCCACATATAGGTACCTTATAATTTCCATAATTCGCATAAAGAATGTGCTCTGATGGTTCCAACAAAATCGTTAGATTAAATTCCTTCCATGTCCTTCTGCAATCCGCACTTGTGCTCTATTGGGACGTTGCCCCTAAGATTTCTCCATATTTCAAGTACTTGCTAAAAGGATACTTACTGTCGTCCAATTTTCGTATGCGCTAATCGTGCACGTGCCTCATATATACGAAAGAATAAACTCTGTTTACCCTTTATTCCATCTTGAAAGCAAGATGCAATACTCTGAACAACATATTTATAATGGGATTCATCACTTCCTCAGAAGATTCGATTGCACTTTTATTGAGATTTGAACTCATAATCAGTACTCATATTTTTCCTTCATTACATATTTCTGTCTTTATGCTGAATTTATTTTCCTAATGGAAACTGAAATGTTTGGGACGTATCTACAAGGAAGTGATACCTTGTCCAATGCAGCAAATCTTTCATGGTGCAACGTTGTAGTTAATGTTTTACATGTCCAAGAAAGCCTTCACATATTATAATCAGAATTATATAAGAAGTGTTTTTATAATGATTGGAGAAATACCTAAGTCATATAATTACTGTACATAGCTTTGAAACCAGCTTACGAAAGTTCTGCTCCCTTGTCTGGTAGTTGAGGCCAAATGATTAATAAATATTTCGGACATTATGGTAAACAGTCCACCTATAAATAATAAATAACTAACTGTGATTATGATTTAACTTACCTTCAGGGACTGTATCAGCGCTGAACAAATTGACGGCTTAGATGTACTTCCCATAGAGAGAACGGACTACAACTTTAAAGTTGCAGTCTGACATTTTCTATATCCTCGTACGTCAATGTATACTGACGGTGATGTCGTTGGCAGATATATATCTAAGAAGTATAAATGTTGTTTTCTGAATTCCCTGATACTATATAGTATATAGTCAAACTGATGAATCATAATGAACAATGGTTTGTTATTTTATGAGTCCCCAACGAAAAATATGCGTTCTAGTGAACTGAACTCCTCTGTAACACTGACATCATAGATTTTAATCTCGTCATGCAATTATACGTATTCTCCTGGATAAACATTGTTCACAAACGTAAAAACTGCTCTGCAATTCCACTCAAGTAAGTAAAATAACTTCTTCCGCTGTGAGGTGCTACTGGTTGATGTGGCCATTAAAGAGTTTTACGGAAAAAGAAGCGTACCAGTGGTTTATGACATGACTCACAGGTCCTGAAAATGTAGCAACACTATTGTTGGCTTTACAGAGAGATTTTCTGGATTACGTACGCAGCGAGGACAGAGCAGTTGACGATCACGACTGACACACATACCTCCTGCCAACTAAGTCCGTTGCTCCGAATCCCGTAGTCTGCATCTGCGACCTGTCATCGAAACATGACATGCTAACGAGTTTCATTTTCTTTCGTTGTATATATGTACTTTTTATCGTGAGAGCTGTTTCTCGTATGCTCTTGTGAAAACTAATAGTTTGCAAAGTTTTCAGATTTTTTAGCTTTGATACCTGGTTACATGTTTTTGATATTCCGTTATCGTTGGGAACAGTTGAAACGGAAAATAAGTCACCGTAGTGAATTTAAGTAAAAACACCTCATAAGATTTTTTCAATAAATGTGGGGCCGCAGCTTTTGGAGTGAATTTCATTCATGGCCGCCATTTTGGATCAAGTATTTTTTTTAATGGGAAGGGGGTGTACGACACGTAAAATAACACTCGCTTGAGCTGTGGAGTTTAGTGGTGTAATTATTTTTGTCTATATTGTACAGTTTAGATGTTATTAATGTTCAAAGTTGGGAAACTTACCTTCATACCGACTGCTACAACACATGTTTTACGTGTTGTCCATCCCGTGCAATGCACAACTGTAGTCGCTGCAACCACATTAATAACTTGTGAACTGTACAAGATAGACTAAAAGAAATTACACCACTAAATTCCAGAGATAGTTTAATACACCTTCCTTCCCATTTAAAAAAAAAATTACTTGAATCCTAAATCGCGGATTTCAAGATGGCGGCCATGAATGACATTCACTCCAAAAGTTGCGGCCCCACATCAAACCTATGTTCTTATCGTCGCATTTCAATTTTCGCTTTAATCTTCCAATTTATGAAGGTTTCCAAGGACTTCTGACTCGCCCTGTGTACACAATTGCCAAAGTTTTTGGCTTTCTTTGAAGCAAGCAGTGAAATTTTCAACTGTGATCTTGTAAGTTCATTTCTCACAGCCCATTGGATATTCGCGATATCCTTATGAAGCTTTCACTTCAGCCGCCCTTTCACTCGCGGAAACAAGAAAAATTCGCGAAGCGAGAGGTCGGCGAACATGGCGTAAGTGCACTGGCAATAACGGAATGTCTGGCCAGATACTCTATAATAGACAAAAGGGAATGGCGTCTTGCGTAGTCATGCAGTAAGAAGCAGCCTTAGAATGCCACAAATCAGGGCGACGTCGTTGCATTGCTTGTCAAGACTTCGACGTAAGGAGTTTGGTTCATTGTGTGGTGCTAGTAGCGCCGCTGTAAGAATGGAAATCAGATTTGCTTTCATTAAACCCTGGGGCGGTCGTGAGCATTAGTTGCCTTTCAGAATGGACGTGGTGAGTTGACAGCGGTCAAGAATGCCTTTAATACTACAATGACGCACTTATCAACACCTCACTGAGTTTGAACGAGGTCGTGAACAGGACTACGAGATGCTAGATTTTCCTTCTGCGACATTGTAGTAGATAGTACAAATCCCAAGTTGGTTGGAGAGCGCTGTCCACAATTCTCCTAATGTTCTCAACTGGGGAGAGATACGGCGACCTTGCTGGCCGGCCAAGGTGGGGGTTTGGCGAGCACGAACACAAACAGTAGAGATTCTCGCCGTGTGCTGACGGGCATTATCTTGCTGAAATTTAAGCCACTAGAGACATACTCGAAGACGGTCGACAAATGACATTCAGTATTCTGTACCGCATTCACCTATCCGTTTCAGCTTCTAAAAAATATCACAGAGCAGCTACTACTCCACTAAAGAGATACTCAGTTAATTTCAGTACTATGTACAGTTCCCCCGTGAGCACGCACCCAGCATACAGGCAACGAAGGCCTTGGCGAGCAACAAAACGGGACGTAGAATATTGTCGACTTACTACCACGGATGACAACCAAATGTATCATCCGGTGAAATGAAATGGCGTCACAGACCACACACCGGCTTGTCGGGCTTTATGGCGGGCGACAGTTAAGTTGGTATCCCAACACCGCTCCCGGGATCTCCGGATACGTCTTCGCAGGACATTGGGTCACATTTCGAAGCAGGACTCATCACTGAACGTAATTCTACACCAGTCAATGAGACACCAGGTCGAAGACGTCTGGAGACGCTCCGGACAGCTTTGGGATAACCATCCTGATAGTCACACCTCATACTGCCCAACTATTAGGAGAGCCGTTTTATTTCATAGCAAGACCATTTTCGTTGTCAGCCGCGGCACCCTTACAGCAGATTGGTACGTCGACGATATTCTACACCCCGTTTTGTTGTACTTCACGGCAAGTCTGCCTGCGCTTATATTTCAGCAAGATAACGCCCTCCCGCAAGCGGCGAGAACTTTTACTCTTAGTCTCCTTGCTCCCCAAACAGTACATTCACCAACAAGATCACCGGATCTTTCTACAAATGAGACCTTTTTTAATATTATGGGCAGTGGTCTTCAACCACCGTGGGATTTTGATGGTCTAATGCGCCACATTGATATAATTTGGCACCATATCTCTCAGAAGGACATCCAACAACTCTATCAATAAATCCAAAGCCGGATAACTGCTTGCATAAAGGCCAGGACCAATGCGTTACTCACTTGCTTTATTGGTGAAGCCCTTTCCCCTGTAGGATACATAAAGTTTTTTCTGCAATAGTAATCATTCGTTTGTCTTTACATGTATATCACATCTACTGACATCTGTCCCATTCGGATAACTCCTTCGTGGTGTGCTCTTTCTTTCTTAGAGTGTATTTGTAATGACTTGCGAATGTATACTGGAACTGCATCGCACCCTGAACATTTGCCTATCGCTAGCAGTGTTCGCACAACAAAGTCGTTGAAGCACATTTCACTAACCACAAAAACAGATGCCCCTGCAAAGACAAACTGCTCTTAGCGACAACAAACATGCCACCACCAACTGTATTTACAAGGGTGTCCACAAAAGGACTCCCTGATTTCAAAATTAAATATCTCGAAAACGAAGATCGATAGAGGAATGCAGTAAACGGTATGTTTATTGTGAAAGCTGTAAGAAGTTTATACAGCAGTTTGAAATAAGAGTTACAAAAGCTGCTAACAGATGGCGCTGTACGCTGTGCAGCTCATATCAGCATACATAAGTGAAATAATCGTATGAAAACAATCTTTGCAAACAATCACATCACAATGTTTTCAAAATTTTCCCCATTGGCACTACAGAGGTGGCGCAAGCGAAGAATGAAATTCGTCATCACATATCGTAGTATCTCAACCGAAATGGATTCACAACATGCCACAGAGATCGCCGATTCAAGCTCGTCCAGCGTGGCGGGATGCTTCGGGTAGACCATGTCTTTCACTATGCCCCACAAAAAAGTCACAGGGAGTCAAATCCGGCGAATATGGAGGCCAATCCATGCCTGCACCAGTACATTTGGGATATTCCAAAGCAATGACTCGATTCCCGAAGTATTCCTCAAGAAAGCGGAACACTTGTTCGGTCCGATGTGGTCGGGCTCCATCTTGCATAAACCATTCGGTACCTGGTCGATCCTCTAACGCTTGCTGTGTGGCGACAAATTGTTCCAAAAATTGCAACGTAACGTGCACCAGTGACCGTTTCTCGAATGAAAAAAGGGCCAATAATGCCTCTGCTGCATACTGCAGCCCACACAGTAACTTTAGGAGAATACAAGGGTTTCGCTTCACACCAATATGGTTTTTCGGAACCCCAAAATCGCCAGTTATGCTTATTCACGTATCCATTCTGGTGGAAGTGTGCTTCATCTGTAAACCAGATGCAGCCAACATCAAATCCTACACTATCGATCATTGTGAGCATCTGATTAGCAAAGGCAACCCTTTGTTGCACAGCTCGTACGGGTATGGCCTGGTGGGTTTGAATTTAGAATGGAAACATGTGTAGGCTCTTTCTCAGAATTTTCTGTGTGCTGGAACGCTTCAAACCAGTCTCAGATGCAATTCTACGGACGGATGACATTGGATTTCGCTGAATAATTCCAGAAACTGTGGCGATATTTTCAGGCGTAACTGCGGTTTGCTTGTGGCCAACATGCCCCACTAGATCATCCGTTACGCTGCCTGTTCATTGATATTGTGCGAAGAGCGTACGAATGGTTTTCGCATCGGGTCCTTTTGGAACATTAAATCGTGCTTGAAAACTTCGCCTTGTTGCCGTAGGACTCTCTTCTAACCTGTGGTACTCTAGCACCAGAAAAACGCGTTGTTCAATGGAGTATATGGTTTTAATCTCTTCCTTCGGTACGCTAACCTCCTTTCACGTTTCAATAGCTCTGGGCTTCGGATCACTATTTATACTAGGCATTACGTATGGCAATTACGGCGCCATCTGTTAGCAGCTTTTGCAACTATTATTTCAAACTGCTGTATAACCTTCTTACAACTTTCACAATAAACATGCCGTTTACTGCATTCCTCTATCGATCTTTGTTTTCGAGATACTTAATTTTGAAATCATGGAGTCCTTTTATGTATCTTAACCCTTCCGAATACCAATGGCGGCGTTGCCAGTTTAACGTAGGGGACAACCTAGTACTTACATTCCGATTATTTGTCGCAGATAACTTGTCGCAGCACATGTAGCACGTAAATCAGTCCACCAGTCCACATGCGGAGCCGCTTATAGATAATACATTTATCTGCATTAAATAGACACATACGTGCATAATACATGACGGAGAATCACGTATAATGTAACTTAAGCACGTATTAATAAACAAATCACGGAGAGTTCACATCATTTCATCTCGTCTTATCTTCCACAGGCAGGTTGTAGTACAAAACATCTGTTCCAATGCATGGCGAAAATATATCAAAGACTTTAAACGGCACAGGATATTATCGATACGGAACACGAATGACATGTTTTTAAATACACTTTGATTCATCGAGTAAGGAGCGGGTATAGTAAAATACCTAATTTCCGAAATACAGTACAGGTAACAGTGATTAGTATGACATGGTTAAATAAGCTTAGTAATGACAATGAAAGCAATTTTGGATTATATAGAGTAAGGAATATAAAGACCATATACATAATTCACAAATAAACCCTATTTATATTGCCAGTGTCGAACAATTAAGTAAACTGCATGTATCTAAAAAACCTTTAAGCGCATAACCGTGTTACAAACCAATAAATGTGCATCAAACCCAGCTAATGAGCAGGCAGTATGGAAATAGGAAAGGAGTGAACGTCGTCCCGGCTAAGAAGACTTGTGTGACCTCGCTCCATAGCACAGAATCGCGAAGTACGTATCAATTAATGTTGCAAAACGTAAATTTATAAAGAAGCTTATGCGCTAACAGCCCCTCCGTTGTGATTAATATCGGGCAATCTAAGGATATGTGAAAGATTGTAGGAAACGTGGGGAGAGGAATGCACACATACCGAATGGTCAGTCACAGATGTAAACGATGTCGTGACATACATGATAAAGGTAAGGACATGATCCCACAGTGTCAACGCAAAACAACAATAGCATCATTATTTCATAACGTGAAACAGAGCTCAGTATCATCAGGTACATAGGGAAATCATCTAGTTAAACACAGTCCACACGCATTTACACAAATTATTAAGAATGTAATTCGTACTCATATAGCAAGCAGTGCTTTAAACATCTGGGGGTGGGATAGGGGATAGGAGGAAGAAGGAAGTGGGGACATACTTAAGTGATTATCCAGGAGGTAAACGTCCATCACAGTGGAACATCATACTCATTTATGCTGACTACATGCATTCTCCATCAACTATGAAACTTTTACTTTTTTTTAAAATTCTAGCAGTTACCAAACACGGTTGTCTGAAATTTCTTCACCGAGGATGACGAAGTACCTATTCCATAACTCGAATCAAGAGCTGTTACAACATGACTTCGAAGTGGATATCCTCGGAGTAGTGAAGCAACTTCAATCACTTAATAAAAGCAAGTCTTCTGGTCCAGACTGTAAACCAACTAGGTTCGTTTGAGAGTATACTGATGCAATAGCTCCATACTTAACAACTAATACAGCCAGTCGCTCGTTCAAAGTTACGTATCTGAAGTCGGAGAAGCTGTTGAGGTCTAACCAATGCTCGAGAAAGGAGATATAAGAAATCCATTGAATTACATACCGATGTTACTGACGTCGATTTTCAGTAGGATTCTGGAACATATTATGAGTTCGAACAATACGAATTACTTCGAAGAGAACGATCTGTTGCCACACAGTCAACACGGATTCAAAAAATACCGCTTGAAGTGTCCAAGTGGTGTAGGAGCACGCTAGAAGATATTGTGGGGCGGCGGATAAGTTTGTAAAAATAAATTGCTGTATAAATGCTTGCATGTTGAATCCGTTTCAGGCTTTTAGAATGTTGTTAATACTGTCTTTCGCCGTTCTCAACACTGGCCCTCTATTTACTTTTTAGCACCCAGAAAGTGATTTAACAAAACATGGAACCAGTAATTAGAGATCCTAGTGCCCACTTCATCTGAGAGTACCATTATAGCTGCAGCTTATAGCTCTGAGGAATTAGGAGATTGTCCGGGATTTCTAATCAAAAACGGTTTTCCAAAATAGTCGAGTATATTCTGAAAATCACTGATAAAAAACACAAGTATCCCTACAACCTAACTAACAGAGCAGTTCAGAGTCTAATGCGCTGATGCGACTATAAATATCCGAATTAAATGTTATAAAGAATGCTCGCCATAATTTGATGAAAATATTTCATCAAACGCCACGCTAAATATTTGGTAGAATGTCTGTCCCGCGACGGCACGTGAAAATACGACAATACGCAAACTGAAGCTAGATAATGAAAATCATCCCAGAATTAACCCTTCACTTGAAATATTTTCATGGTTCCGCGTATCTCTAGTAACTTAATACGGCACCCGAGGCTGTTTGTAGCAGTGATACCGATGCTACGCGACTCCCGACACAGATGGCGTGTCATTCAGCGTCTGGAGAGAACTGGGGCCTTGCTTCCTCACGCAACGTTCTTATATATAAAGCCGCGGTGCGGACGGCTAAGGGAACGCCTGATCAAATCGGCTCTCCCGACTAGCCGCTGGGCTAGTAACGCACCACTTCAAGTTACATAATAATTTATAGCTTCTTTTGCTGATGGCCGATGAAGCTCTCAATTTAAAGGTGCATTCAGCACGCAGGTAAGTATTGATAATAAAATTTTGACGTGGCTAAATTAAATATTTTGGGCGAGAGAATTAATTAAATTACACTGCACGCAGTAGATGCGCTCTGAACTGGCCCTTTTGAGATCCGCTATCGCTATAATTTTATTGGTATTCAAAAGAAACTTTTCACATCTTCATAGTCATAGCGGACCTCCAACCTATTTAAATCTAAACATCCTAGCCTTATTTATTAGCCTACTTAATCTATCTTGCTTCCTTCAGTTTTGAGACGAAAACCAGAAAATTATGAATTTCCACTAAAGTCTTAATTTGTGAAATCCAAAGTACTGTTTTTATTAAATCATTATGAAAGATGAATCTAAATATAAATTTTGAAGTCTCTAGCTCTTTTCTGTTGCGCCAATGATTTTTTCAGAAAAACGTCCAAATTTCGAAAATGGCTGAAGTTATCGAACTGATATTTAACACACATTAATTTAGTATTACTTCTGACATGCCAGAAAAGTTTTAGGTCATTTGCTTGATTTTTAAGGTATTGCGCAACATTTATGATGTCAGAGCTAGTTACAGCACACTGGCTGGCACACAATGGAAACTGATGTGAATTTACTACAGCGTGAGTAGGCTGCTTCCCTACAATATGGAAACCCAGGCAGCCAGGACAATAGAGGGTGATTTGCTATATGAACAAAGAGATCATCTCCACTCTCTACGAACAATAAAACAATATTTCTTGGGTGCTTGGCTTGGTGATAGCATTGTTTCCATCACTATATAGTGAAATTTCCTTGGATTGGTTGTCGCTCATGTCCCTCGTAGTTGGTAGCTTTAAGCCGAAGTCAGTGGTGACGTCCAGTGACGTGGTGCAGAAGAGATATTCGATGAGAGCCTACGGTTTGGATGCGGCACGTGATGTACCCCTTGGACTGCGCATCCGGCGAACGTTAAGGGGGGGGGGGGGGGGGGGCGATTTGTCGGAAGGGGCGAAAAATAAGCGAAGTTTAGAATTCTTTTTTTCATACAAGGATTTTTTTATTACACTGTCGGTTTAACAATTTCATTATTCATACATTAGTGCATGAAGAAAAGTTAGAACAAATTGTAAATGGCAGCTGCACCCCTTGTCAAAGTATGTGGCTCGTGGCGCGTCATGATTTGCATGATGTGTTGTAGGGACTCTTGGCTATATCTGAAAGCCATAGAAACTACATATTCGTAAATTAAAGTGAATCTGGGGGCTATCACGTTGGTGCTTTGGAAAATATCTCTAAAAATGGCAGCTCTTTGAAAAAAAAATGTCAATTCTTTTTTTTCTAAGTTAAAATGTTTAAAATAAGTATTTAAAATATGAGTAATGAAAGCGCTCTCTAAGGTACCCTAAATGTAATTAACTTTCATTTAAAAATAAACTAATGAATCGACTGTCTGTCGAAGCTCTAGAGTGCTTGACGCTCTGAAAAATAGTGTTTCAACAAAAAAGCGTTAAAAGTTTGGAGAACCGAAAAGGACATTCACATTCTTGCACGATGCAGAAGTGAAATATCCGATTCTTTGCTGCCTCGGCAACATTATAGAGTGCTAAATTTCAACCCACTTGTCATTAACACCATGCAAGACAAGTAGCTATCACACGATATCGCAAAACCATTACTTTTCTCATTACAGTTAATTGCTACGATGCTGATGAACTACCAGAGATAAGCTTAGATGCTAATCATATCAGCTAATCATCATGTCCGCCAGTATAATACAAGGTCGCCAGCCATGGATTCAGGCGTGCAGATAAACCATCCAAGCTGTCCAGACCAGTACTCTTCAGGATGCTGAGACAGACGCTCCTCGTCTTGGCATTTGTTGCCTGTGTGTTGGGTGAGTACTTGCAGCTGAGCAGTACACAACAATGTGATTAAAAGTCAGTGGGGCAGTAGCTGAGCTCAGCTTGTATCAAAAGTTGAAACGGACAGTAAATCAGGTCTATGGTGTTGAAAGAGGCATCTCGCGAGTAGGGTTTCTGCAGTGAGGTCTTCGAGCAGGTCTCTAGCAGTACCCTGCAAGATCATCAGGCACTGATTTGTTTCATCGCGTACATACACTGAAGCGACGAAAGTCGTGGGATAGTGATATGCATGTATACAGATTGTGATAGTGTCATAGACAAGGTATAAAAGAACAGTGCATTGGCGGAACTGTCATTTGTTGGGTTGGGTTGATTTGGGGGAAGAGACCAAACAGCTAGGTCATCGGTCTCATTGCATTAGGGAAGGAATGGGAAGGATGTCGGACGTGCCCTTTCAAAGGAACCATCCCGGCATTTGCCTGGAGCGATTCAGGGAAATCACGGAAAACCTAAATTAGGATGTCCGGACGTGGGATTGAACCGTCGTCCTCCCGAATGTGTCATTTGTACTCAAGTGATCCATGTGAAAAAGTTTCCTATTTGATTACGCGCGCACGATGGGATGTAAAGGACTCTGAACGCAGAATGGTAATTGGAGTTAGTCGCATGGAACATGTCACTTCTGGAATCATCACGAACTTCAGTATTCCGAGGTACACAGTTTCTAGAGTGTGCCGAGAATATCGCATTTCAGGCATTACCTCTCAACACTTACAACGCTGTGGAACGACGGTCTTGACTTAACGACCGAGAACAGCGGCGTTTGCGTTGAGTTGCAGTGCGCTGCGTGAAATAATCGCAGATGTCGACGTCTGTCGTACGAGGAAAGTATCCGTTAAGACTGTGAGGCGAAATCTGTCGTTAATGGGCTATAGCGGCAGACGACCGTCGTGAATGCTTTTGTTAACAGCACGACATCACTTGCGGCGCCTTGTCACCATATCGGTTGGATCCTCGACGACTGATGAATCCCGATTACAGTTGGTAGGAGCTGATGGTATGGTTCGAGTGTGGCGCAGACCCCACGGAGCCGTGGACCCAGGTTGTCAACAACGCAATGTGCAGGCTGGTGTTGGCTGCATAGTGGTGTGGCCTACAAAGCTACTGATTCAGTTAAGCATCCCGTTTTTAATGGTGTGAGCTGTGCTTACATGGAATGGACAGGCTCCTCCGGTGAAAATGACCCGATCATTGACTGGGAACGGCTGTGTTCGGCTATTTGGAGACCATTTAAGGGTTCTCGTTACCCAACAACGATAGAATTTTTAAGCTCCATGTCACCGGGCCAAAATTGTTAGCGACTGGTTTGAAGAACATTCTGGACAGTTTGAGCGGATGATTTGGCCACGGCGGGTCCATGCCATGTCTAATTGCTGTACTACGACTGGTAAAAGGAGGCCCGACGTGGAATTAGGAGGTATTCCATAACTTTTGTGACATCAGTATATAAGCCAAGTCAGTGTTCTACATTAAAAAAAAACTGCCTTGAGAAGGATGTGCTACATTTATAAAACATTGTCTGTAGATAGATTTTATTATATAATTTCCGAATTCTTTTTTTAAATAGTTTTAATAATTCTTAAAAATTCTTTACCAGTTTCTCTAAGCAAGATCACAAATAATATGACAACCAATAATCATTTGCTAAGGTGACATAAAAAGTTTTAAATATACATTATGTGTTATGAATGTTGCACGTTATTTGAACTGTTGAATACTGTCTTGGTTTTTATGTCATCATAATAATTTAGGCATATGTAGTTATATGGAATAGTGGGTCCGTACGTTAATCTAATGTGAGATGATAATATAGATTTGTACCACCACTACGTCATCTGATGAACTTATGTCACTAAGAGTGTTTACGCTAGGATCTGTCAGTTGTAAAGTAGTAATGAATGAGAGCAGTTGTAATTGGTGCAAAAACTGTGTGGCTATAGCTGTTATTGTAAAACTGACTTTTCAGCTTCTAATGTAGTTCACGGTACCAACAGGGACATTCATTGTTACCATCACTTACTGTAAAAAGGAGCAGATTGTGTAATGATGTAAACCTACTTAAGTTGTTATTCCAAGTATTGAAGATAAAGGATCTGATTATGTATGCTGTTGTGTTAGTTGCTGTATCATACCATTTTTGGTCCCATCGTTTCCGAAGATGGAAACAGAGAATTAGCGAAACAGGTAATTGTATGAGACGATGATTTTATCGATCATAGCAGCTGAAAAGTTATTCAGTTTTAGCAACCTACAGGATCACTCCTCACTGATTTTTTCCATCGTATTCATCCTTTGCATTCTAACGCGTCTCCCTACGATGCTTATCTCATCCACTGTGATAGATCGCCAGGGGACGTTGGGTGGAGTGGCGAGGAATGAACGACAGACATAACTATTGTGTCGATTCCTGAAACTTACTTCAACGGTTAAGTTCCAAGAACGCTTCCCGTTAAGATTCCTGCAGCGATTTCAGTCCAGTTTATTTGTAAGTTATTGTAAACACGACGTAGATTGCGTTTGGTCGTTGATTCAGAGTCTGCAACGTTCGCTAAGCGATGGATGCTTTGTCTGCAGGTGGGACACTGCCAGTGCGTCGTCTGCCCCACACTGGACCCAGCCGGCGCTTCGCTGTCTCCAGGGGTCGCATCGTCGGGGGATACGACGCCAAAAGTGGTGAGCTTCCATCTCCTTAGGCACTCTCCCTGCGACAACGAAGCGTTGTTGTACCCGTCAATTGAAGCACAGGAGGCACGTTATACAGTACAGACAGTGTATCCGACTACGTAACTGCAATCTGTAACATAGAAAAAAACCACCGGAGTTACCGAAGCGATTTTGTCACTAGAATGTCATCTGCTGGCCACCATATACTACGAGGGTCACTCCAGAAAGAAGTACACTGTTTTTTTTTAATCCATCTTTTATTCTACATGTTTGAAAGTTTTACAGTGTGTAGATACATCCTTTAGGAACAATATATTCATTTCTCCACATAATTTCCATCCCTCTCAACTGCCTTACGCCATCTTGGAACCAGCGCATGTATACCCGCACGGTAAAATTCTGGACCAACCTGTTGGAGCCCGCTTTCATCACGTAACCTGCTTGCCCACCGACTAACTGTAGTGCGATCGACAGCAGCATTTCCATACACCTTTTGCAACCTCTTGGGCATGTTTCCCACTGTCTCGTTTTCACAGCACAGGAATTCTATAACAGCACATTGCTTGTGACGAACGTCAAGTGTAGCAGCCATCTTGAAGACATGCTGTGACGGCGCCACTCACGGGAACAGGTTGAACTAAGTTTGAAAACAAGCGGGAAGGATGTATCTACACACTGTAAAACTTCCACACATGCAGAATGAAAACTGTATTTTTACAAAAAATAGTGTGCATTTCTTTTGGAGTGACCCTCGTAACTGCAAAACACTGGTCAGTATCTAGCACTGGTCAGTATCTAGTGATGCAATTTAAGTCACACACATGAGTCACACTTGGGAGGGTTTTTCGGAAAGTAATAAAATAGATTTTTTTTCTGAAAGATTGTTTTTATTCAGAATTCGATTGCACCATATTATTCCCCAGTCATTGGCTACAAACTCCCATTTTTCAACACAATCTTCGTTTAATGAGACTGTCTTACGTCTCCTTACTGAGAGAGCCTGCATGCCCGCTGGTACCACTTTACCGGTCGTCGCTGGAACCAACTTCCTGCTGCATTATAAACCTCCTCATCATCTACTTACTACTTCGCGTGGAATCCCTCCTTCATTGGGCAAAACAGGTGGAAGTCGGAAGGTTCGAGGTACGGGCTGTAGGGTAGATGAGGAAGAACAGACCAGTGAAGATTTTTGAGCTGCTCTCGAGTGCACAGACTTATGTGAGGCCTTGTCGTGGAGAAGGTGAACTTCTTTTGCATTTTTTTGTGGGAGCGAACACACTGCGTAAGTTACGGTAGAGGTTGAAAATACCGCTTCCGTTGTAAATTACTTTATTTTCACACGGCCGGTTTCGGACTGTTATAAGCCCATCCTTAGGTGTCGTAGCTGCTTATAACAGTCCGAAACCGGTCGTGTGAAAATAAAGTAATTTACAACTGAAGCGGTATTTTCATCCTCTGCTATAATGCTCAGTTGCGGATGTTCTACCAACAGGGTTGTCTGCGTAAGTTACAGCTGTGTGCGACCGGCCGGCACGTGGAAGATGGGATAAATTTGCACAGCCTTCTTGCGGTGGTAACTAACGCTTAGCCCAACGACTCACATGCTTTCGTTCACTACCAGATCTCCGTAGACATTCTGCAAGCAGCTATGAATATTTTCCGTGCTCTGGCCTTCTGGTAAAAGAAATTCAGTGGCAGCTCTTTCCTTGTAATGCACCTCCATTACAGACTTTAGTTTGAAGGCTACGCATAGTGCCGCCACCTGACGGAAATTCATAAAACTATACGGACTGAAGCGACGTCCCACAAGAAATTACTGATTTTTTCAACCGAAAACAGCCGAGGTACAAAAGTGTTGGTTTACATACTGAACGGCCCTCATGCTACTGAGGCAAGTATTATGGGACTACTTGCGACGCTTAAAATGTAATTGATATGCCGTGTTAGGAGCGTCACCGTGAGTAGTACCTAATAGACATATTTCATTGTTGTTGTTGTTTACGCGCTGAAAGGACAAGCTCATGATCTCCACCTTGGGATTCTGTGGTACTGTCTGTAGACCCAATGTGCGAATGGAGTCGCGCAGCAGGCCTTGGACGGTTACGTTTACTTGTGACTTACGCCACTAGTGAATGGATTGCTAAAATAACTGCACACATGCTGTTCGCAAGTTCTTACTTACTGATGTGTTTCGTGCACAACAGAACTGATTTCTGATGTTGACGGGTGATATATGTGACTCTATACCGGGTTTCCTATATCCTAATGATCAATTTGGCTCTACGAAAGCTAAGGATAAGAGAGAGGCAATTCTGACGTTGCGGTTGACAGTGGAAGAAAGACTAAATAAAAATCAAGACACGTTTATACGGTTCATAGACCAGTAAGAAGTGTTTGGCAATGAAAAATTGTGCAACATGTTCGAAATTCTGAGAAAAATAGGGGTACGTAGCAGGGAGGGACGGGTAATATACAATATGTACAAGAGTCAAGACGTATAATAAGAGTGGACGACCAAGAACGAAGCACTCGGATTAAACTGGGTGTAAGACAGGGATGTAGTCTTTCGCCCCTACTGTTGAATATGTACAGCCGTGCTCAAAAGTATCCGAACGACCTGAATTCCATTTCGCCTGATTCGCATGCAACCCACATAATGCAGCTGTCTAGCAGGTCCTCTAATCGCTCCTTGGTACAGTCGTTTGACTATCGAAAATGGCTCCAACAAGTCACCACTAGAAAACATTGCTCTGTATCGCAATAACTCTAGATGTAAAGTAATACTACGATACTACAAATCAAATATCGGGGAACACCTTATCACAGGTAAGACTGTCCTTAAGGCTTGTAAGCTCACATTTATTACAATAAATGACATACCTGCAATGTTACCACTCTCATTATTACGTCAGATAGGTAATGCACGTAGTAAGTTCGTCGTATTCATGATTTCCTCTTCAAAGTAACATACTGTACTTATTATTTAACGCAAAATGACATTAAAAATTTAAGTTATTCACGAGCAGCTAGTTGAGAATATGTATGAACTTCAAATGACACGACGAACCGTCTCGTTCTGCATATGGATTCAAACCCAGGTCGTGCAGACTAAGCAAAGATTTCGTGACTGACGGAAACTAACAGTCATTCCTGATTAGGCATGTAGAGAGTGATATACCTCGATTTTAGACAGTATCAATTAGCAAACATCAACTTTGAAATACATAACGTAAACATTTTTAACGGACGCGAATTCCTACCCAGCATCTATTGTCCCTGTTAACGAACTACGAGAGATGATAAATTTTGCTTCTTCACAAGTAACTTACTTGAAATGCCGTGATGTAAAGCTTTGGGTTGGACAGGGATTCGAACCCAGAACCCAATCGGATAGATATCGAAGCACAATCAACTGTGACATATCGGATTTTCTCGGCAGTAGCTAGATGTTTTAACAGAAATGACGAGACGAAACATTAATTTTTTCCTTCTCAGGACTCCAACCCGGAACCTAGCGCTGTTATTTATTAGAGAAAACGAACGTTAGATGTGGGTTTGTTACATCAGCAGCGACATGTGAGCATGTTTGAACTAGAGATAATATGACAAAGAGTTCAGTGCTGACTGGGAATCGAACCCCACACATACCGTTGTTGACCACACACAAAGAGACGTCAGCTACAGAATTTTTCTCCACCAGCAGCTCGGAATAACATCCTTGAACTTAGAGTGATCTCTCAAATAGTTCTGTGTCTCACTGGGAGTCAAATACGTCAGATATCGCTAGTGTTGACAACGAAGGAAAATGCATTAAAAATCAAAATTATTATTCATCAGCAGATAGGTGTTCTCATGCTAGAGCTTGATAATACGTAATGAAAACTTTAGTGCCGGGCGAGCATTCGAACCCATTCACGTGCAATATGTGGAGATGTTGAGGAATCTGCAGTTTTGAACAAACAACAAATTGTAGTCGAGCTGTATTGTCACGAAGGTATCAAATTCCGCGTTAAGGGCGGTCTGAGCTGCATTCCAATTCCACAACCAATTTTATCGACATACAGAAGCTCAAATAAATGATAGAATAAGTGTCCTGTGACCCCACATAGCGTTTGTTTCGTCACTATAAATAAATAACTAGTATGAGAAAAGTTACAGGTGATAGAGTTCCCACATTTCTCCACTCCTGACTTTATTGTGGTGCAACCTAACGACCACTTGGTAGAGAAGGAATATCATGTTTAATGTGAATTTCAGACCACAATGCCATTATACCTTCTTCACTTGGCGTAGCCAGAAGAGAATAGAATCTGTCTCTCCCTATTAAAAATCATGGGCAGAAGTTGGAATCGAACCCAGAGCATCATCACAGGAACTTATTATCAAACCAACAGAGCATCAAATCAACTTCTGCGTCATTCATTTTTCTTTCATACAACTGTTGTGGCACACTCGATGAGAATTCTGACATACAGGCCCCCTGTAGTGGTTCGCAGCATGTTCAGTACATTCATTTACTTGGCTGACCGAATCGCCGTGAACTAGCTGCCTTGGCTACCCAGTGCATACATTCGACTCTATTTTGTAACCACCGAAACAAAATCATGTAACTGCCACCAACACAGAACTGCCAACAGTGTAGGATGCAGAAATTTAAAGAGGAAGTGTTCCTTTCCATTTGAGCTACTCTGTTTCGCCATCTGTTTGTTGAAAACATCGTGCAGTGCAAAACAAAAGCTATAGCTGTCTGTCTCTCAGAAGTCTAGATCCGGCCATATGCATTATCTCACAGCACTGTGGAATGCGGAAATTGCGGAGGAACTGTTGTTGACTTCTGGAGGTGCTGTAGGAGATGACAGCTAGTAGCGTCACGCTAAGTGTCACACACCGTACGTAAGGTATCGCGAGTTCCATTTCATTCGCTGCTACATTTTTTTACAACGCAATTATGCTGTCTGCTGAAGTTACCAATTTAATGGAACTTGTAACATAATTACCTTCACTTCTCAACACAAAATAGCCGCATGTGGAAAAAGGGCTCACTCCTGCGACATTTTGTTATTTTCAGGTTTAATAGATGACCAGGCAGCAGATGCATCTCCAAGCTTTTGTATTATGTGTGGGGAGAGCGCATCGTGCCAAAATAGTCACAAAAGTATTTCTTACATTAGCTGTCGTCTGGTAGTGGCATTTTAGTCTTCTTCAAACCGTCAAACCTTGTTTGACAGCTTTAACTCAGAACAAGTTTTCTACATGCATCTAATCAATAAACTGCATGTGCAATGTCAGACTGTTATAGATCACATCAGAGAATTCGCATATATCGTTGATGATTAATTTCTCTCTCATGTTTAGTATTGTTTCAACAACACTGAAAGAAACCTTACGAAAATTGTGCACTGTATTAAAAGAAATGAAATGAAACTACCCACGATAACCTTACGACAAAAGACTGCTTTGATAAAACTGAGTATCTGTACACAAGCGTGCCTCCATCGGCACGAATTAGTAAAATACTACTCACTTAGATTTCGATTGGGTCTGTGTTTAATTGGTATGCTGTGTCATACTCAACAGGTATGCAAATGCGGCATTTCATAAATAAAATTAAGTACTCCTAGAGACCTAAAATTTGCTTGTCCGCAGCGGAACGAGGCGTTACCTGTTGTGCAGCATTGTAAGTTTTTCACCACTGCACTATAAGCCGAAAGTATTTTCTTGCGATTTCCTTATCGATGTTCCATCTGACTGCTTGTAGCTCTTTCACAGAAGGAATAAAAACGTTACATTCAGCGAGATTGGAACCGGGAACTAGAACAGACGCTCTTTTTCACAGGTCAGCACATCACCACACAGCTAGCGAAGAAGTATGTGTTGCCCATTTCCTTCACAAGAGTCCGCAGCTCGTGGTCGTGCTGTAGCGTTCTCGCTTCCCGCACCCGGTTTCCCGGGTTCGATTCCCAGCGGGGTCAGGGATTTTCTCTGCCTCGTGATGGCAGGGTGTTGTGTGATGTCCTTAGGTTAGTTAGGTTTAAGTAGTTCTAAGTTCTAGGGTATTGATGACCATAGATATTAAGTCCCATAGTGCTCAGAGCCATTTGAATCATTTTTTTCCTTTATGAGGCCAATAGTGTCTACAACTCGCAAACCGCTATTTAAAGGAATAGTTGCGATTTACACATGAAACGACTTTCCTGGACTCAAAACCGTAAATTTGCAATCTTTTGTTACACCTGAAGCGATAATAACTCAGATTAATCAATGGAAATGACTGGAAAAATCAAGTGAACTTTGAGGCTTAATTCCGTGCACACCAGGAAGTAACTCGTCTATCACAGAGTTGCCAAATATACATTTCCGTGTTGCCAAACCTCAGTTACAGTACTAGCACGAAGAAGACGAACCGATGTGATCCTACAGCCGGCTGGGAAGTGACCACAGCTGGCCTTTCAAAGACGCGGCTGCGACGGCCTGGAATACGTAATGCGTCTGATTCGCATTCCGATTGGGATCTGTGTTCGAATCCCTGTCCAACCCAAAGCTTTACCTCACGGCATTATATATAAGTTACTTGTTAAGAAGCAATATTTACCATCTCCTGTAGTTCGTTAACAGGGAAAATACGAGCTGGGTAGGAATTAGGGTCCGTTAAAAATGTATGCGTTATGTAATTTAAAGTTGGTATTTGCTAATTGATACTGTCTAAAATCGTGGTATATCACTCTCTGTATGCCTAGTCAGGAATTACTGTTAGTTTCCGTCAGTCTCGAAATCTTTGCTTAGTCTGCATGACCTGGGACTGAATCCATATGCAAAACGAGACGGTTCGTCATGTCATTTGAAGTTCATACATATTCTCAACTAGCTGCTCGTAAATAACTTATATTTTTAATGTCATTTTGTATTAAATAATAAGTACAGTATGTTACTTTGAAGAGGAAATCATGAATACGACGAACTTACTACCTGCATTACCTATCTGACGTAATAATGAGAGTGGTAACATTGCAGGTATGTCATTTATTGTAATAAATGTGAGCTTACAAGCCTTAAGGACAGTCTTACCTGTGATAAGGTGTTCCCCGATATTTGTAGTATCGTAGTATTACTTTACGTCTAGAGTTATTGCGATACAGAGTAGTGTTTTCTAGTGGTGACTTGTTGGAACAATTTTCAATAGTCAAACGACTGTACCAAGGAGCGATTAGAGGACCTGCTAGACAGCTGTGTTATGTGGGTTGAATGCGAATCAGGCGAAATGGAATTCAGGTCGTTCGGATACTTTTGAGCATGACTGTACGTCTGGCGTACAGCACTGTATAGTAGTGAAATATGGACTGTGGGAAAAGCGGAACACAAGATAATCGAAGCATTTGAGATGTGGTGCTACAGACGAATGTTAAAAATTAGGTGGACTGATAAGGTAACGAATGATGAGATCCTCCACAAAATCGAAGAGGGAAGAATATGTGGAAAACACCGACAAGGAGAAGGGACAGGATCATTAGACAAGTGTTAAGACATCTAGTAACATCAGGTAATGAATTCCATGGCACTAGAGGAAGATATTGAGGGCAAATACTGCAGAGGAAGAAAGAGATTGGAATACATCCAGCAAATAATTGATGACGTAGGTTGCAACTGCTACTCTGAGACGAAGAGGTTGCCACAGAAGATGAATTCGTAGCAAGCGGCATCCGACCAGTGAGAAGACTGACGACAAAGGAAAAGTCTGATTATGGGCTGTGCCCAAAATGCGTCAGTGAATAAGACTTTTTGAACAACAAGTTATAAGTAATTTTAGTGATGTATTTAGCAGTGGCGTACATTTCCTCACAGTCGAAAGAGCAACAAAGATAAACTTACAAAGATGCAGTTGAATAAATTTACACGATCTATCTAAAAGTCATATGAACCAAGAGTCTAAAGAGATTCGATTAAAGAAATCACCCAAACAAAGAAAGTTGCACCACCGCCATAAAGCTCAAGAAATGAACATAAATAAATTATACGAGCTCTTCTTTCAGGTCCTGAAGACCCAAGGGGTGTCGGCAGGCCCCCATGTCATCCTGTGCCATTCTGCGGCACGAGGCTGCAATAGGGAAGGACATGTGATCGACATACCGCTCTCCCTGCCGTGTTGACGACTTACCAGTCCTTGGAGACTGTACTTCACATTCAGATAGCTCAGTATCGTAAGGAAGGGCATAGCCGTAACAGTCCTCTGAACACGTAACAGTCCTCTTGGCAGTATCGAAGCCGAAATCGGGTCTTCCGCATGTTAGCCATAAACGCTGAAAAATCAGCTGCGGAGGCGATTGTAGGGGTTCACCCCTTGAATATAGATGATGCCTATCGGGAGGAGATTTATTCAAAAGATGTCATTTCGGTTCTGTGGCTAGAAGGCGGTACACCACGCTAAATGTGTGTTTTCAATGATAGCAATTTTCCCCATCACTACTTCTCCTTCGAATAGAGACGCAAGTTTCTCCACTGAGTGAAGGTTACACTTTCCAACAATTTGCCACTTCAGAATAGCTGTGGTGCTGCATCTACCATTCTATTGCCTTAAATTCTCATGTATCAAGTGACCATCACATTATCACATCATTACTGGAAGCCACGGTATAGTGAGTTCGAATGAGAGTATCAAACATAGGGTTATTCTTCTTGTAACTAAAATTATAAATAATTGTCCGCACTTAAAATCACTCAAGCTTCTGTGTTAATCTCATTGAGACAAAAATTAGGTGTCGAGAATAAAATTTCCAGTAGATAAAAATACATCACTGCATGCAGCAGTGAAATCGTTGTTATTTATAACTGGGTGTTCAGTTTGACAAATGCGTCGTTTTTTTTCCTTTCAAGGTTAGTTTGAGGTGTATTACAACGTCGGAGGGTCATCTGTGGGACAATTTGTGGTCTGAAGTATTCGTGCCAATCACTCAGAAGGTTCAAATGGTTCAAATGGCTCTGAGCACGATGGGACTTAACATCTGTGGTCATCAGTCCCCTAGAACTTAGAACTACTCAAACCTAACCAACCTAAGGACATCACACACATCCATGCCCGAGGCAGGATTCGAACCAGAAGGAACAGATACACACTGCAAACACTGTGCTGAGCAATAGTTGGATACCCTACCTCAGTATGTCTCACGACGACCTAGTGTGGTGTGCGTACTGTAAGACCTTCGGTACACACACCATCAGATTATTTGACTTATCGCTCTAACGAAGTAGGCGAGTGTCAGCAATATGTCTCGTGGTCTTATCGTGCCGTGTTTATCCTCTGCCGTTAGGTCAGAGTAGCAGATTGACGGTGACCAACTTTAAACAGAACTTGATTAATTTTCACACACATTTATTAAAATAATAACAAGCATAAAAATAACCTAACTTGGTTCTGGATGTTATTTACAATGGACAGTCTGCAGTTCCTTTGGTCTTGGTACGTCAATCTTATTCTCACATATCTCTGATGCTTGACAAAGTGTCTATTCATTTATCTTCATGGCTATGTACAGGAATATGGTAATCTTATTAGGCGCAGACTGAAACTTGACTATAGACTAATGCACACTATAGCAGACTGACTAATCTGAGGTCTGTACGCTCGTTATATTGCTAGAGAAGGCCGAAATGCACGCTATAAGCTCACGCAGGATGGCGTGAGGTCTGAAACAGGATACGTAATGAATGCTATAAAGAAAAGTACGTAGCTTCTGGAATACTTAACTTTAATCCATCATTTGTATACATCGTTCTTGATGAGACATGCTTCATACGATAACTATCAATTGCTATGGCGCCTTGCTAGGTCGTAGCCATTGACTTAGCTGAAGACTATTCTAACTATCTTCTCTGCAAATAAGCGAGACCTCGTCAGTGTTGCATCGCTAGCTAAGTCGTCCGTACAACTGGGGCGAGTACTAGTAAGTCTCTCGAGACCTGCCGTGTGGTGGCGCTCTGTCTGCGATCACTGACAGTGGCGACACGCGGGTTCGACATGTACTAATGGACCGCGACCGATTTAAAGCTACCACCTAGCAAGTGTGGTGTCTGGCGGTGACACAACACCTCGAGCGTTCAGATATCACTGCGCGAGTGTGATCCGCGAGGTGAAAAGATTCTACGTTAGCAGCAATCTCATTGGCTGCATTACATATTAATATGTGGATCGGCGGAAGCAGAATTCGGTCCATCTCTAAGACACCGCCATCCCATAGTGCACAGACGGACTAGCGCTGCGCCTGAGCTATTGTGCTTAGCGGGGCGCGCTCTAGTGGGAAAGTTGTGCACGCGCTGACTACGCGGAACTATGTACACAACACCTAGCAAGCAAGTTAATGACTCCATATTGTTGCAATCCTATTTAAAAAATTACAGAGACAACATAAATGACCAACGCATCCTCTGCATTCAAGCAGAGGTGTTGCACCTCATGTGACGCGGATCTTTTTTTCGCAGGTGAGTATCCATACATGGTATCACTGCAGCTCGTTGTGTCGGGTTCCCGGTTCTACAACTGCGGCGGCTCCATCATCTCTGAGAGCGCCGTCCTCACCGCAGGACAGTGCGCTGTTGACAGTGGATACTACATCGTGAGTATGTCTACTACAGAACGTTACTCTGTAGCCGCATTATGTTTTCTCCTCAGAAATTCACTATTGTTAAGGCTTTATACAGACCTAATGGACACCATGTTCAGAAATTATGGAATATTATTTTATTATTCAGAGAAAATAGAGTAGTGGATTGCGGTGTGAGGCTTGTTCGAAGTATTTTCACTGGGGGGAATGCAGTGGGGAAGCCAGTGGGCATTCTGGTGAGATCCTCTCCTGGAACTGCAGGTTATGTAGCAAGAGTAAGTTGATAGAGGAGCAGGAGCGTAAGATCTGTGCCCTTCAGGTGCAGTTGAAAAACGCACAGGAGGAGCTAGATAGGATGAGGAGGGAGAAGGGGGTTGGGGAATGGGAGCTGGCTGTTGGCAAGAGATCTGCTAGGAGAAGGAGATTTTCAGATAGTTTTACTATTGGTGTTTGTAATAGATATGACCAACTGTCAGAGTCTAGTGGAGAGGAATCTCTAGTAGCTGTAGATGTAGGAAGTATGCAGCAGACCTCAGCAGTTACGGTGGCTAGGACAGTTGCAAAGTCTAAGAGAAAGAAGAAGGTTCTGCTGTTAGGTAGTTCTCATGGTAGAGGTGTAGGCCAGCAGTTGCAGGAAGTTTTGGGGAGTGAGTACCAGGTCACCAGCATTGTGAAGCCTAATGCAGGATTGGCTCAGGTGACTTTTAACATAGGGGGGTTATGTAGGGATTTTACTAAAGAGGATCAGGTAGTGATTGTGGGTGGGGCTGGTAATAGTATTGATAGGGATGAGGAGTATGACATAGATGGTGACCTGGAAAAGATAGCCACTCAGACTGGCAACACGAATGTGCATTTCGTGGAACTGTTTCAGCGTCACGATCGGCCTCATCTTAATACAGCCGTCAGGCGTAATAACATGAGACTTGGGGGTGCGCTGATGACAGAAGGCATGAGTCACATTTCAGTGGTGTCGGTGGAGTCTATCAGTAGGACGGGTTTCACTAGACATGGCCTGCACCTCAACAGGTATGGGAAGGGGAGGTTGGCAAAACTTATAGGTGACAGCATAGGTGGGGGTGGTGGGACCACTCATGGGAAAATTCCGGTAGTTGTGGGTGTTAGAGCTGTACCTTTTTTAGATTGAAGTCAGCTGATAGGTATTCTTGCTTAAGGGAAGTCTCTAACAAAGAAACCACTTTCTACAAAGCTTGGGTATCCAATTAACGAGGGAATTAGTATATTTCATCAAAATATACAAGGTATTAGAGATAAAGTTAGTGAACTGCTTATAGATGTTGACTCTGAAATTATTGGTATATCTGAACACTTCTTAAATAAGGAGATAATTCAGAGGCTTCCTTTACCAGGATACAGGTTGGCTGGCAGCTTTTCTAGGAGCTCTTTGCGGTGTGGGGGTGTAGCCATGTATGTGAAAAACGGTATCCCATTTGAGTCAATTGATGTTTCAAAGTACTGCACTGAAAAGGTGTTTGAATGTTGTGCAGGTGTGGTTAAATTTAGTGGAGCTAAACTTCTTACTGTTGTTATTTATAGATCCCCAGACTCCGATTTCACAACATTTTTGCTAAAGCTAGAGGAGGTTCTTGGTTCACTTTATAGGAAATACAAAAAGTTAGTTATATGTGGTGACTTCAATATTAATTGTATAAGTGATTGTGCAAGGAAAAGGATGCTGGTAGACCTCCTTAATTCATATAATCTTATGCAAACCGTATTCTTTCCAACGAGAGTGCAAGGGAACAGTAGAACAACCACAGACAATATTTTTGTTCATTCGTCATTATTAGAAGGGCATTCTGTTAGCAAAAAGGTGAATGGCCTTTCAGATCATGATGCACAAATTTTAAGTCTAAAAGATTTTTGTGCTGCAACACATGTTAAATATAGTTACCAACTTTTTAGGAAAGCTGATCCAGTTGCAGTACAGACTTTTGTAAACCTTATCAAGGAACAAGAGTGGCAAGATGTTTATAGTGCTGATGCAGTAGACGATAAATATAATGCTTTCCTTAAGACTTTTCTCGTGCTCTTTGAAAGTTGCTTTCCGTTAGAACGTTCAAAACAGGGTACTAGCACAAACATGCAGCCTGGGTGGCTGACTAAAGGGATAAGAATATCTTGTAGAACAAAGTGGCAATTATATCAAAACGTTAGAAACAGTCAAAATCTAAATGCAGCAGCCCATTACAAACAGTACTGTAAGGTGCTTAAAAAAGTTATTAGGAAGGCAAAAAGTATGTGGTATGCAGATAGAATAGCTAACTCTCAGGATAAAATTAAAACCATATGGTCAGTCGTAAAGGAAGTGGCTGGTCTGCAGAGACAGGTCGAGAATATAGAAACAGTGCGTAGTGGGGATGTCTGTGTTACTGATAAGTCGCATATATGTACAGTACTTAATAATCACTTTCTGAATATAGCAGGTGAACTAAATAGAAACCTAGTCCCAACAGGGAATCATATAGCGCTCTTAGAAAAAAGTGTTCCGAGACTGTTACCTGAAATACTCCTCCATGATACTGACAAGAGGGAGATTGAGTTAATAATTAAATCTCTAAAGACCAAGAACTCTCATGGATATGACGGGGTAACTAGCAGAATACTGAAGTATTGTTCCACGTATGTTAGCTCAGTACTTAGCCATATCTGTAACTTTTCCTTTAGGAGTGGTCGGTTTCCTGACCGATTAAAGTACTCGGTAGTGAAGCCACTTTATAAAAAGGGAGACAGGGATAATGTTGACAATTATAGACCTATTTCTATGCCATCGGTGTTTGCTAAAGTTATCGAGAGGGTTGTATATACAAGGCTACTGCAGCATTTAAATTCACATAATTTGCTGTCAAATGTACAGTTTGGTTTTAGAAATGGCTTAACAACTGAAAATGCTATAGTCTCTTTTCTCTGTGAGGTTTTGGACGGATTAAATAAAAGGTTGCGAACATTAGGTGTTTTCTTTGATTCAACGAAGGCTTTTGACTGTGTTGACCACAAAATATTACTGCAGAAGTTGGAACATTATGGAGTAATTGGAGTAACTTACAATTGGTTCGCCTCCTACCTTAAGAACAGAAAGCAGAAGGTAATCCTCCGCAATATCGAGAGTAGTAATGATTTTCAGTCCCAATGGGGCACTGTTAAATGGGGCGTTCCCCAAGGGTCGGTGCTGGGGCCACTGCTGTTTCTTATTTATGTAAATGATATGCCTTCTAGTATTACAGGTGATTCAAAAATAATTCTGTTTGCTGATGACACCACCTTGGTAGTGAAGGATCTTGTGTGTAATATTGAAACATTATCAAATAATGTAGTTCATAATATAAGTTCGTGGCTTGTGGAAAATAATTTGATTCTAAATCACAGTAAGACTCAGTTTTTACAGTTTCTAACCCACAATTCAACAAGAACTGACATTTTAATCAGACAGAATGGGCATGTTATAAGCGAGATGGAACAGTTCAAGTTCCTAGGCGTACGGATAGATAGTAAGCTGTTGTGGAAAGCCCATGTTCGGGATCTTGTTCAGAAACTAAATGCCGCTTTATTTACCATTAGAACAGTATCTGAAATAAGTGACATTTCAACACGAAAAGTAGTATACTTCGCATATTTTCAAACGCTTATGTAATATGGTATTATTTTTTGGGGTAATTCTTCTGATTCAAAAAGGGTATTTTTGGCTCAAAAACGGGCTGTTCGAGCTATGTATAGTGTAAGTTCGAAAACCTCTTGTCGACCCCTATTCAATAGTCTGGGAATTTTGACATTGCCCTCACAGTATGTATTTTCTTTAATGTCGTTTGTTGTTAGCAATATTAGCTTATTCTCAAGAGTTGGCAGCTTTCACTCAGTTAATACTAGGCAGAAATCAAATCTGCATGTGGAATGCACTTCCTTGACTCTTGTGCAGAAAGGAGTGCAGTATTCCGCTGCATCCATTTTCAATAAGCTACCAAAAGAACTCAAAAATCTTAGCAGTAGCCCAAACACTTTTAAGTCTAAACTGAAGAATTTCCTCATGGCTTACTCCTTCTATTCTGTCGAGGAGCTCCTGGAAGAGCTAAAAAATTAAGCAAATTCCAGTGTTACATTCTTGATTTTCTTTATTTAAACTAACGACTTGTCGCCTGAATATGTTTCTTATACTTCATTTTATCTGTTTCTACAATCGTGTTATAATTTCATGTATTGACTCGTTCCATGACCATGGAGACTTCTCCTAAATGTGGTCCCACAGAACAATAAATAAATAAATAAATAAAAATAAACTACTTACGATTTTATACAGAAGGTAGTACTTGTGGGCAATTTCACGCTCTCCATTAACTTGGGCGTAAATACAGGTTGCCAACAATCGAACTACATGAAATAAAATCCTCCTAACTTCTGAATTGTTTACGTTAGGACGTTCAAACTGCACGTTTGGCCGCGGTGCATGATGGTGATTAGTATGCACATGTGCATTTGGTTCAGCGGCGAAGCCCACATTCATTTGGATGGGTTCGTCAATTACCAAAATTGGCGCATTTGAGGGACTGAAAAACCGCATTTCACGATAGAGACGTGTTTTCATCCACAACGGGTGACTGTGAACTGCGCAATGTCCTTTCACGGAATAATCGTTGCTATATTCCTTGACGACAAAGTCACTACCGAACGGTACGTGAAAGTTTTGGAGGATGATTTCATCCCCATTATTCAATGTGGCCCTGATTTCGACAATATGTGGTTTATGCAAGACGGAGCTCGGCGCCATCGAAGCAGGAGATTGTTTAACGTCCTGGAGGAGTACTTTGGGGACCGCACCTTGTCTCTGGGGTACCCAGAGGCCACTGGCATGGGCCTCGATTGGCCGCCATATTCTCCGGATCTGAACACATACGACTCCTTTTTGTGGGGTTATGTTAAAGACAAGGTGTACAGAAATAACCCCAAACCATTGCTGAGCTGAAAACATCCATTCAGGAGGTCAGCGACAGCATCGATGATTCGACACTTCAGGGTCATGCAGAATATCGATATTCGACTGTGCCACATCATCGCCAATGATAGCAGGCATATGTAACATCTCATAACCTAAATCCCAATATCTCTAGTGACGTTAAGATGTTGAATAAAGTGTGTACATGCAGTAGTTTGTAACTAATTTACGGCTTTTTCATGCAGTTCAATAATTACCACCCTGTATCTAAAGGTTCACAATTTTTATCCATTTGTAAGATAAGTTGTGTTCCAGTTTTTACACCAACGACCAACTCTGTCTTGTATGTTAGTTTCTGTTTGTTGGCAGTGGGCTATTTTAGTGATGACAGAGTACTGAAACGAAGAGTTAAATAACAATGAAGCGAAACAGATAGAAGGGAGACAAAGATTACAAGGTGCTGCGGTTAAGTGTACACTTACCAAACATCCTTTAGTAATACGCAGCGCCGGCCCGTGTGGCCGAGCGGTTCTAGGCGCTTCAGTCTGGAAACGCGCGACCGCTAGGATCGCAGGTTCGAATCCTGCCTCGGGCATGGATGTGTGTGATGTCCTTAGGTTAGTTAGGTTTAAGTAGTTCTAAGTTCTAGGGGAGTGATGACTTCAGAAGTTAAGTCCCATAGTGCTCAGAGCCATTTGAAATAATTTAATATGCAGCCTGTCTGCACTAAGTGACATAAAACTATTACCTGATTGTCGGTGTAACATTTCATTCACAGGCAGTGGCCGGAGAACTCGACATGAGTGTTGACGAAGGTAGCGAGCAGGAAATTCGAGTCTCGGAGCAGATCGTGCATCCTGACTATCCTGGGTGAGTACGCTACATGGGAACTTTCTCTAAAAGGTCGATGACAAAATTTCGTTATTTTCATATTCTATGAATGATTGATCGTGAAAACTACCTTTTGATACATTTGTCGATACAAATCAATGCTTTAATAGCCACTTCATCATTTTAGGGTCACTGCAGGGAAATACACCGATGTCCAACATTAAAGCAACAAACCACTATTTCCCCATCCTGCGTGTAAGTCACGATATAATCATATCAACGGAAGCCAGTACGACCGTGTTCTGCACAGCAGATCACACTCCCGTCAACAGACAACCTCGCCAGTGATGACGTCACGGCGCCTAACAAACGGGGTAGTATTTGTCGGGTAGTCCCACATTCACAATCGAGTCGTACACAGTCACAGTCAGTGACGTATGGCACAGAGAAGGTACCTACAAGAATCCCTGTAGTGGAGAGCCATAGGAAGAAAGAAAGCAGGATAGTCATAAACTGATATGGCGTGATGGCTTCATGTGAATAGTTCTATTGTTTCTCGGTTGTGTCGACATGTTGTAGAGATGGAAACTGAACCCCAAAGTCAGGGTCGATCACATACGGTATCAGAAAGAGAGGAACGTTATTTGACTGTAAGGGCACAGCGGTGCCACCTTAGTACAGCACAGAAACTGGGATCTGACCTCGCAGACTCCATTGGACGCCTTGTATTGAGCCGAACGGTGTAGAGGAGCCTTCGGCAGAGTGGTCTTCAATGTCGGAGACTTCCTGTAAGTGTACCTCTGACGCGTCTTCTCAGAAGAGGTCTACACTGGAGTCGTCAACATGCCACCTGGACTGTTGAACAGTGGGCCACTGTTCTTTTCACAGGTGAGTC
Organism: Schistocerca serialis cubense; assembly: GCF_023864345.2. Classification (NCBI taxonomy): domain Eukaryota; kingdom Metazoa; phylum Arthropoda; class Insecta; order Orthoptera; family Acrididae; genus Schistocerca; species Schistocerca serialis. The sequence goes on along the minus strand of NC_064639.1, from coordinate 143,589,294 downwards.
ACTTGGTCTGGAGAGTGATTCTCGACGTATTCGCGTCTGGAGGGAACGTGGAACACGATTTCCGGACCGAGACTTTGTGGGAAGACACCGATATCGAGCTGGGTCCCTAATAGTGTGGGCAGGGATTATCTTGACCACACGAACAGCTCTTCATGAAATTGTACGGGTGAATCGGCAAGGCTTAACTGCTGGCAGGTATCGTGACGAGATCTTGGGATCTCGTTTGCAGTTGCGGCGAGGTGCTGTGGGCCCGGACTTTGTATTCATGGACAATAATGCCCGACCTCATAGAGCACAGGTGGTTGAGGTTTTTTTAGAAACAGAAGGTATTGCCTGTATGGCGTGGCCTGCTCGCTCTTCTGATTTGATCCCATAGAGCACGGCTGCGATTCACTGCGTAGACGGGTTGCTTCAAGTCAGCATCCATCAACCACTCCCCAAGACTTGCTAGCAGCTCTGCAGGAAGAATGGGCGTTATTGCTTCAACATGAGATTCATGAGATTGATTACATCGTTCACCGCATGACTTGTGTTGCTGCCAGATATGATCACACCTCATGCTGAGCATTTTTACCAGTCAGTGGAATGTATGTACAAATCCTTTAAGTTGGAAAACACGGAGAACATTATTGTCTATGGTTATGCGTGGAGCAGCTGTTTACCTTCTGTATTTTTTACTTTATTTCTACTTTATTATCACCCTTTTATACAGTGTTCGTGGCAAAATAAACCCAATCTTGCAAAATTTCCGTTCGTTTCTTTAATTTTGGACACCAGTGTATATTGTTCCACTTAGAGTAGCGATATTATACGTCATGTGTTGAAAACATAAGTGATGAATGTCAATACTTCTACATCAACATTAGAAGGCCCAATATTGTCTACATCTACATCCATACTCCGCAAGCCACCTGACGGTGTGTGGCGGAGGGTATCTTGAGTACCTCTATCGGTTCTCAATTCTATTCCAGTCTCGTATTGTTCGTGGAAAGAAGGATTGTCGGTATGCCTCTGTGTGGGCTCTAATCTCTCTGATTTTATCCTCATAGTCTCTTCGCGAGATACACGTAGGAGGGAACAATACACTGCTTGACTCCTCGGCGAAGGTACGTTCTAGAAATTTCAACAAAAGCCCGTACCGAGCTACTGAGCGTCTCTCCTGTAGAGTCTTCCACTGGAGTTTATCTGTCATCTCTGTAACGCTTTCGCGATTACTAAATGATCCTGCAACGAAGCGCGCTGCTCTCCGTTGGATATTCTCTACCTCTTCTATCAACCCTATCTGGTACGGATCCCACACTGCTCAGCACTTTTCAAGAAATGGGCGAATAAGTGTACTGTAAACCACTTCCTTTGTTTTCGGATTGCATTTCCTTAGGATTCTTCCAATGAATCTCAGTCTGACATCTGCTTTACCGACGATCAACTTTATATGATCATTCCATTTTAAATCACTCCTAATGCACACTCCCAGATAATTTATGGAATTAACTGCTTCCAGTTGCTGACCTGCTATATTGCAGCTAAATGATGGATCTTTCTTTCTATGTATTCGCAGCACATTATACTTGTCTACATTGAGATTCAATTGCCATTCCCTGCACCATGCGTCAATTCGATGCAGACCCTCCTGCATTTCAGTACAATTTTCCATTGTTACAACCTCTAGATATACCACAGCATCATCCGAAAAAAGATTCAGTGAACTTGCGATGTCATCCACAAGGTCATTTATGTATTTTTTGCCGGCCGAAGTGGCCGTGCGGTTAAAGGCGCTGCAGTCTGGAACCGCCAGACCGCTACGGTCGCAGGTTCGAATCCTGTCTCGGGCATGGATGTTTGTGATGTCCTTAGGTTAGTTAGGTTTAACTAGTTCTAAGTTCTAGGGGACTAATGACCTCAGCAGTTGAGTCCCATAGTGCTCAGAGCCATTTGAACCATTTCATGTATTTTTTGAATAGCAACGGTCCTACGACACTCCCCTGCGGCACACCTGAAATCACTCTTACTTCGGAAGACTTCTCTCCATTGAGAATGTCATGCTGGGTTCTGTTATCTAGGAACTCTTCAATCCAATCATACAATTGGTCTGATTGTCAATCTCACATGTTCGTTTCAACATAAATATTTGTTTGTGACACGCACACTGATAAAGCAGTGTTCGAGGAAATCACTTCACAAATTGATGTAACCAGGAAACAATTGTTTCTTTTTTAGCGGTACCGACGTAGCTGAACACGACATCGCTGTGTTCAAGTTGGAGTCCCCACTGACTCTGAACGACTACGTCCAAATCATCGGCTTGCCCAGCGCCGATTCAATCCCTGAATGTATGTAAAATAATAATCGTTATTCTAGGAACTATGCTGTTCCGATCTTAGTTTGGAATATTTAAAACAGTAATATGTATGTATCTGGGAGGTTAAAGTGAAGGATTATCCTTAGAGAAGAGTTTGTAATGAAGTACGCAGTTGTTATTTCACTTACGTAAAAACTCCCGTTAATATGATCAAGGTACACGAACTACTGACTGTATGCTATAGACGTTACGATTTACTTTTCCGTTTTTTTTGCAGCTGGATCTGAAGCGGTCGTTACTGGCTGGGGTAAAACGTATACCGACGACACTCCTGATATTCTGCAGACACTCGACGTCAGCATCGTTTCCTACAGAAAATGCAAAGCAGACATAGACAATCTGGATATCGGAGAACAATTTCCGCCCGATAATCCGCTTACGGAGACTATGGTCTGTACGGGTCCTGTCTATGATGAAATCTCCGTCTGCGATGTAAGTAACTAGTTTCCGAGTTTCTTCTCATTTGTTCCACAGTACGTCATCCTTATTCTAATTTTGTAATGCCAGTCTAACGATTCTACGATTACTTTCCTTCTAATGACGAAGAATGTGGTTAGGCCTGTATTGACATTCGCTGCAGAACATAGGAATTATTTTAATCGTGACGCTATATGATGTCTGATGTTTGTGCCTATAAAATTTGCTGAGCTCAATTTTTCTAGAAATACTGAAATTTTTCACCTGCACTCTTCATCTCTTGGTTCTGTGTACTCAGGGCGACCCCGGTAGTCCACTGGTGCAGAACAACGAGGTGATCGGCGTGGTTTCCTGGGGAATAGACCCGTGTGGATACCAAGGCGCTCCATCCGTCTACACAAGAGTGTCTGCTCACATAGACTTCATCAACCAAAATCTCTGAACGGGCACTTTGCGTGTGTAAAGCGACTTGCGTGCTGTTAGACATGTATCTTTAATAAACCGCCACCCACAAGCTGAAATTCAATTGAACTGTACTTTATCAGCGTAGGAACTACTATGGAACACGAGACAATTGTAATAAAATTACCATTCTTGAACTGCTCTTCATTTTTTGCTGCATCTGTAATTTTCCTACAGACACCTAACGATTGTGCAACATAATACATAACTCGCACTTAGAGAAACTTCCATATACAAGTTTTTTTAGCATTATGATTCGTATCCTTAGACATTTTGAATCGTATTTGTTGAATTTGAGACAGACAAGTTAAAATTTTTATGGTCGTGCCTCTTCTCTAACACTAAACGCATGAATGTAGGAGAAAAGAAATTCGTTTCCGTTTAGCATTAAAAAAACAGATGAATACAAGAACTACTGCAATTATGTGAAAGGTGGCTACACTGAGCCACTGCGCCAGAGATTGCGCCAGAGAGTATTATTAAGCCGCCTCCACAGTGCCTGTTGAGGGCTCGTGGAGGCCAGTGCCTGTCGAGGTCTCGTGGTAGTCTGTGCGTGGGCAGAGCTCGTAGAAGACAGTTCGTGTTGAGATGTGCTAGTGGGCAAGGCTTGTCGAGATGTTGTAGTAAGAAGTGCTTGTTCCATGTTTTATGCAGTTGTTTGATGGGATAGACAGCAGATGGTTCGAATGGAAACACTGTAACGATCAGAGTGCTTTTCGTCAATATATATGAAGGTAAAATATTGCGTGTTTTTTCATTATTTCCATGTTTCAAATAATGCATCATTACAGGTTCAGTCAACAAAGCATCCGGCTTGTGTTCTTGTATTAGAGTGTAATTCTGGTTTTCTTGCATAATTATAGTTTTTCTAATTTCCTTTTATCACGTCAGTATAATGGTATTTAAAATTTCTTGTCTTGCTGAAGAAGAACCGTGCCAGATGTGTACGTTGAGTCACACTACCACATACAGAACAGCTACACTTGTGCTTTGTTGGCTTCGTAGATTTTATAGTTGCTGGGGACTTAATTAATTAATTGTGTTAATGAAAATTTTCATTTCATTCTTTGTTGTTGTTCTAAGCAGTCAGATTGCGTAATAATAATAGTCAGGGCCAACCGTTTACGAGACTCGCGTAATCGGACTTACAGTTATTAAAAACTAAAAAAGTATTTGCAAACTTATTTAATTAAGCCCCCATGCATATGACTATCAAAATCTTGGAGCAGGCATTTCCTAACATGAATACAAGAGACCATTGTTAACTCTGTACTAGAGGTATAGCAGGGACAGTAATTCTTAAACAATGCATAAGCAGCATATCCACTCTCGCCGGAAGGATAAAACCAGTCATTCCATATTTGGAAACACTTAACAACAGGAAACACACCACAGCATAAATATAGAGTAAGACTTAAATAACATTACAGAATTTAGTTACAATGAATGACCTATCCTCAAGCATGAGAATATCTATATTTCTAAACAGCCATAACTGGCAGCTAGCAAATGGTACTCCAAATAATAACTCACTAATTAACGTGATGATAGATTGAATACAATGTTATTGTGGTGGCAAAAACATTGATGGGGCGTTTTTTTGGAAAAAGGAAGAAAAGAAAAGAAAGAAAATACCTCGAACTTCGTTGGGTGCACAATTTATTTGGTCTCATCGCGAAATGTTGCCAGAAGGTGCTTTTGGGGAAGTAATGCATTTCGTATCAGTACTGATTGTGCTTGGTATCGCCGTTGCTATCATGTTCAAACGAACAGCGATGTATGGGTGAAAGCAACACTTTGCATACAGCAGCATGAAAGGAATAAAACTAATTGCACTACTATCAACATTACGCTCTTCTCTGGTGGAAAGATCATCTAATGGAAATAACTATACTCTTACTGGACATGTTTTTACGAAGGTGTTAAGCTTTAGAGTTAACCAAAGTGCTATCATTATGATTTAACTGCTCAGTTGCCGCAGTACACGATATAACTCATGCATGCGACTGTCCTTGTGTCCTACCTTCAGTGCCGAGCATGGTTGTTGTGAAGGTATTCCTAACCAGCACTACGGTAACCAAAGGAGGAGGAGTAAAGGGGCCAAACCGCTGTCAGACCGTAAGCCCATATATATAGAGAGGTGACAAAAGTCAAGGGATACCGATTTGCACATGTACAGAAGGCGGTAGTAACGCTTGTACACGGTGTGAAATGGCAGTGCATTGGTGTAGCTGTCATTTGTACTCGACTCATTCCTGTGAGAGGGTTTCTTACTTGATTATACCCACTCGACGGGAATTAACAGAATTTGAACTTGGAGTGGTACTTGGGTCTAGACGCAAGGGACATTCAGCTTCGAAAATCGTTAGGGAATTCAGTGTTCCGAGGTCCACAGTGTCAAGAGTGTGCCGAGAACAGCAAATTTCAGATATTACCTCTCACCACGGACAACGAAGTGCCGACAGCTTTCACTTAATGACCGAGAGCTGTCTCATTTTCGTACAGTTGTCGGTGCTAACAGGACATAGGACGAACGTGTCCGTTAGGACAGTGGGGCGAAGTTTAGCTTTAGTGTGGTAAGGCGTCGTGTGATCGACGCGAGTGGCTTTGCTAACAGCACGACATACCCCGCGGTGCATCTCCTGGGCTCGCGACCATATCGGTTGGACCCTCGACGACTGGAAAATCGTCCACTGTCAAATTAGTCCCGATTCCAGTTGGTAATAGCCGATGGTAGAGATCGAGTGCGACGCAGACTCCACGAAATTGTAGACCAAAGTTTCAACTAGACACTGTGCATAATGGTGTGAGCTGGTTTCACGTGGCATGGACTGGGTCTTCTGGTCGAATTGTGCCAATCATTGAGTGCAAATGGTTATGTCCGGGTACTTGGCAACCAGCTGCAGCCATTCATAGACATTATGTTTCCAAACGTCGATGGAATTTTTATGGATGGTAACGCGCCATTTCAATTAGAAATTTATGTTTGAACCTGAGAGCAAGAGTAATAATAGGAGGTGTGATGAATGAAGAAATTGAACTGGGAAGAGGTGTAAGACATCGTTGTTGTTTATCAACAACACTGTTCAGTATATGTCTGGAGGAAATTATTAAGTGAAAGTTTTGATGGAAGGAGAGGAGTTTGTATAAGGTATCGGAGAGTGGAGTGTATAACATTTGCAGACGACATGGTTCAGATGGCAGAGAGTGCAACAGACATGGAACAAATGTTAGATGATCTAAACACAAAATTTGAAGAATATGGAATGAAGATTAACAAGAAGAAAACGAAAAGCATGGTAATAGGGGGAAAGGGGAGAAAATGCCGTATGAAAATAGGGGGAGAGGAAATAGAGCAAGTGAATAACTTCAATTACTTGGGAATTGTAATAATGGATTATATGTATTGCTCAACAGAAATTAGGAAAAGAATTGCAATGGCAAAAGAAGGATTCAAGAGGAAACAGAAATTACTTAGTGGACCACTAAACAAAAATCTGAGGGAAAGACTTGCAGAATACCATGTTACTAATGCGCCATAATTGTTCGTGATCGATTTGAAGAATACTCTGGACAAGTCGAGAGAATGATCTGGGCACCCTGATCGCTTGGCATGAATCCAATCGAACATTTGTTCAAGCAACACTTTCGCAGATATGGACGGCTATAGAGGCAGCTCATTATTTCTGCAACAAACTTCAAAAAAATGGTTCAAATGGGTCTGAGCACTATGGGACTCAACATCTGAGGTCATCAGTCCCCTAGAACTTAGAACTACTTAAACCTAACCAACCTAAGGACATCACATACACCCATGCCCGAGGCAGGATTCGAACCTGCGACCGTAGCAGTCACGCGGTAAAGACTGAAGTGCCTAGAACAAACTTCATTCGACTTGTTGAGCGAATGTCATGTCGAGCCGCTGCACTACGCCAGGCAAAAGGAGGTCCGACACAACGTTAGAAAAGATTGGGCATGAGGCCATGTGAACGTGGAGGCCAACGGTAAAGAATTCTGTCGAATTATCTACCGCGATCTGTCCAACGGTCATGGACTCCAGCGTTAGACCACTCTCATTCAAAGAGTTGCCAATGGGCAGCGTCTCTATCTTGCTGCCAAATAACATACTAATGATTACCTTGCAATTGGGGATAATGTCACTTTTTGCAACATATCCAGATAGGCCAACCATGTTATAGCAGTTTCAGCGAAAAAAAAATCTGGTGTGTACACCTGAAATTCGAACACAATGCAGAAAAAGTTTAATTTTGGGAACCTCTTTCTTTCTGTGCCGGTTTAAGAGGGTGGTATGACCGCAAATACGAATATTACCGCTATTTACTTCCCCACTTACATAAGTAGTTGCCTCATCACTGAACATCACAAAGTCAAGAAAGTCATCTTCCCACTGCAGCACTAGTTATGACGTACATTAGAGTCATCTGGCGTTATAGGATGTGCCAACTGTAGCCGGTATAGACACGTGTGTAAACACTTTCTTAAAAGCTTCCATTCTGTCACCTTTGGCAAATGAATTCAAGATCTACATTCCAAACAGACTTCCTGGGAATACGAAAGTAATGTTACGGACTTGTTACGACTTCTGCACCACTTGTTAGCAGCAGACACAGTGGGTGCTCCAAAAACTGAGACAGCGTGGAGTTTTACTATTATTTATTGGACTTTCTTTACAATTTCTCCCTCGTCGTCGCTGCCCAGGCATGCGGATCCCTCCGCCTGGCTGCTGCTGTGTAGATTCTCCGACAACGCGCGCCGCTAACTCGGGAGCCTCAGGCCACCAGTGCTCCACTGAAGCCAGGATGCCCTGTGGTTGAGATGAACTCGTCGCCGTGATGTCAGCTGCCGACACCTGCTGCACCGGCGGCTGGGAAGCCGTCAGTCGCAATCTGCGCGAGGTCCAGTCATGGACAGACCACGCACCGTGGGGCCGGGTTGCCGTGAAGTCCGGGCCTCAGTCCCCGGCAGCGCCTGTGACCAAGACCGCGCTGCGGCCGGTCCTGCTGGAAGTTCTCGCTGTAGTTAGTCAGCCATGGTGCGGACCGAACTCGGGCCGTCCCCCAGAGCTGAAGTTGACATCTGGCGGCGAACGGATGACTCCTGCGAGCTGGAACAGACTTCCGGAATCGTCACCTATGAAGACTGAACATTCGGACACGAACCACGTCTGTCCTCAGATCCGAACTGCTTCCTAATGGCTTCTGTCTCTTGCTGCCTGCACTCCACTATTTATATCCGGCAGGAGGACTTTTTTACCCTCAGTGGTAGCTTTTTGTTATTATTAATCCCTCAGTATATTGCAGCGTAGATTACCGTGCTGGCCTCACTTCTCCTTACTCAGCACTCTCCAGGCTTCGCTCGGCGCTCGGTCTGAGTGCGTCCTTGCGTCAGTCTGTTGGTAGACTGCTGCTGCCAGCAAGGCTATCTGTGCGTGCTTACTTCACAACGCCTCGATCGCCGGCGTGCCCCTGTTTTGCCATTCTCCACTGCATGAAGCAACACTTACTACATGTGGCCGCAGCAATAAGGTGTTATGACACAATCAACATCTCCTTTGGATACCTTCGATCGTCCCATGATTTTTCCTTAAGGCGGTTAGCACTTAAGTTTAAACGTAAGACACCCTGAACTCATATTACAAATTGACTTTTATCAAAGTGCAGAACAAAAAATTCCGTACACTCAGGAGATGTCAATTTGCTTACCTGGCACTGCAAACAGCAAAACACCCAAGCACTCCTCGCTCAAGCACTTATCTAACTGTGACCTGGAACCATCACTCTACAATGCTTTTAGCTGATCCTATTGAAATTAATAGCTGGACACCCTGTACAACAGATTAGTTTGGTCCCGATTTATGTTGTGTGGTGTGCGTTAGTTTAGATTTCCGTACAGGTCCATAATGCAACAATATACTTCAGTACAGCCTTGCCACACACCTCGTTTCATGAGAGCTGCTATAGATGAAAATCTGTCATCTTTACATGTCCACCACAAAATTTCTGTGCTAACCTGTTCTACATTTCTTAATCTGTCCTTAATATTTTTTCTTCTTCTGCTTCCTCGAATGCAAGCTTCTATGTACTTGTTTGCTTTGTTACACGCCCTATTAATCTAGCGTTTTTTTGTAGTGGTCTTCCATATGCTTTCATTGTTTGTTCTATCTGATATACCTTCATATTATACTTTATCACTAAATTTGATTTTTAGCATATTCCTATAATGCCACAGTAAAAATTCTTCCAATTTCATCTTGTAAGATTTTGTAAACCAGATACATAACAAAAGGAATTTTTCCCCAATTTTCAGACTGGTGGAGGTCTTTTAGTGAATGATGTTATGTTCCCGCAGATATTTATTCTTCTGTGTACACTGCTCAGAGAGAGAGAGAGAGAGAGAGAGAGAGAGAGAGAGAGAGAGAGAGAGAGAGAGAGAGAGGATTGATCATGTTTTATTTTACCTTCACATTAAAATTGACCTCCAGCGTATGTGAATAGTTAGCATCACTGCACTCATTTCTGACGGATCTGTTTTCGATACCCGTGCCTTCTCAGATTTTTCTGGGGTAGAGATGTCTGGAAACCTGTAGTTGAAAAAGAGAGACGCCTTGCAATCATGTAAAAAACGGCCATTCCAACTGTGAATTTTTTGTCGAAGGAAATATTACATCTGCTAAGGTCAATGACCACAATACTTCCCCAAAAAAGTAACGTTTCTTTGGAAATTTGACTTAGTAATTAATGTAGCTTCTCCCCATATCAACATTCCAACAATGATTTTACAGCCCTGAGGCTGAAAGATAAATGATCTTCGGCGGTCTAAAATGTTCTAGTGAGCGGTGGGCGCGCGTACGAGGGAAGCTAGTTATCTTCAAAGCAGGCGCGCGCTATCTTATCCTCTCTCAAGGATGCAGTGCCTCGGTGCCACACACACGAAACTAGTGGCTGTGGCGACACATAACAAAGTGTGTTACAAAACAAATGTGGAATTAACTCAAGAGATAGAAAATTTCTTGATGTCAAATGTGGTACATCATCTTGATGTGGTCATTGACTCACTCCATGGAATTCTTTGTTTGAACATTATTGGATTTCGTTCTGGTTTGTACATACAAATAACTGTTGAGAAACTTGTTTCAACCGGTTATTTTAAATTACAAAAAACACTGTTGGAACCTTGCCTGTTTCCTGTCTCCCGGAGAAAAACAAGTTTCTCGTATTCTTGTCTGTTTCCTGGTGTTCGTGGGAAACTGTCGTTACCTGGGAAAGTGCTTAGGTAATCGCTGATCCAGCGCACGAGATAACAAGTCCCTATTGACCCAGCAGGAACGCCGCTTCTAGTGCTCTAAGTTGATGTTGTGCGTCGGGGACGAGTCACATTACGCGGGAGGGGGAGAGTTATCAGTTGTGAGTTGAGAGAGCAGTGTCGGAAACACAACATATAGAAAAAGAAGTGTAAGTATTATCGTAGCTTATCCAGTCTACATTCCAGACATTCTGTTTGACGTATCTATGAATACATTCTGTTTCTCATATCCATGGATACGTGTTTTGTTTTTAATATTACAGAATCTGTGGTCCTCCTCAGAAATATTCGCAAGGTATAAAAAGCAGAGAATCCAGCTTGGAGACGTCAGTACGCCTTAATCTCGGAAGGTGTAAACATCTGTTTTTAGCTCCTGGGAAATATCTGAAAAAGGGCATTACAGCTTTTTCCGTACTAGAAAGAAATTGAGGGTCGGAAATTCGAGAAGTAGAATAGCATTTTATTCTCATGAAAACTATTGGTCAATCATTCTGTTTGTCATATCTATGTATAGATGTTTTTATCATTTAACGTTGGAAAGTCTGCAGATATGGTACTGAATTTGTTGAGTTTTTTGTTGTGCAGCGCATACAGTCTCACATTTTGGCAAATAAATGTTCTAGGAGGAGTCCTTCTGCACAATCTCCCAGAAGTTATTCTTGCTTTATCCTTGTAGCTGTAAACATCTCTTTTTTGAGCTTCTGGAGCAAGTGGCGTTCGCTGTGTTATTCATTGGTTTGGTATTTAACTAATTCGTAAATGAAAATGATAATGTTATTTCATTACATTGATTAATTAGAAAATAATTTTTTTCTCCCTGCTAAAGATTTGGTCAAGTTGCTAAAGAAATCCAAGTTAACGTTGTGTTAAAGTGTTGTCTGTAAGCTGAGTAAGTGTCACTAAATCACGGTTCATACAACAGATTCTACACAACTATTGATTATGATGGAAACAGTTATCTTCCGCAAAATGATCATTAAAACCACCGAATATCAGCCGCGCGCAACACTGACGTATGTTACCCGAAACAATATTCTTCGCAACTCGTGCGTAATTAATTTCGGCTCCATACATCAGCAAGAAAAATTTGTTATATGGATCGTACTATAAGCACTGTTTTTAAAGAACCAATCTGATTCGAATTATTTTCATTAATATGAGTTCGGGACCACCGGTGCACATTTATTTTTACACATTTTTATTACCTTCGGTATTTATGTCTACAGAGTTGTGTAATTTGAATTTGCCACTGATATAATTAACAAGATGGCGGCTGACTATTAATAGAGACTTTCTATTGTTAGAGCAAATTTCCTTTTAACAGGATAAGTATTTGAAATGATTATAAACTTTACTTTCATATTGGGCACTATTTAGACTAATTTTCATCAAGAAAACCTTTGATACTTTCGTAAGAAACACAGACAAAAACGCGATACAAATCGCTATCATCAATTGCCGAGCTCCTTGCAGCAGAAAGAAATAATTAACGCAGATAATGAATATTGAGAGAGGAATTAATGTTACAAATAATTATTCACTCATATTTATAATACTAATGAACTCTATTCCCAAGTAATAATTAACAAATATTTACAATTTCTTAACAGACATCAGTTTGTTACGCGTCTTGCGTCCGCAACCTACAAAATCCAACCAACAAAAGGTAAAAACAAAGGAAGATAAAAGTACGTCACAAAGTGAATTTGCAGTTATCATTGTCATTGTATGATACACATCGATATGTCCAATTACATCAAAAAGTATTATGTAAATAATTAATATTTATCATTGCTTTATTTCACTGTTTTTTCATATGTCGGATATATAATGTTTATAACTGTTAGAGGCATAAATTCCTCTCGTCGCACTGTAGCTAAAATTTATCTCGTAGGTGTTACAAGCAGCTGGGAAAAATCTGCAAAGAAGATGAGTTCGGTTTTTTTCTGCAGCAGTTAGAGGTCAGAAATTTGAGAAATAAAAGAATGTAAATATTCTCTTTTTCTTTTGATGTTTACTGTCATTCAAAAATCAAATAACTCTAAGCACTAAGGGACTTAACATCTGAAGTCATCAGTCCCCTAGACTTCGAACTACTTAAACCTAACTAACCCAAGGACACATCCATGCCCAGGGCAGGATTCGAACCTGCGACCGTAGCACCAGCGCGGTTCCGAACTGAAGTACCTAGAACGGCTCGGCCATAGCGGCAGGCTACCATCATTCAAATTTTATTTTCTGCCACTGCGTGAATATATCTTTATCTCATTTAATGTTACAGTATCTACAATCTTCCTGGTCGAGCAGCGAAGAGAATCTGCGGGCCTTACTGATCGAACAGCGGCCTGATCGAAGACCAGAGAAGGAAACAAATTATCTCCAAGAAGCAGTGGCAAAAGAAGAGGAAGGCCGTCGCCTCTGGTGGGCTGAACTTTCATCTGCTAACCTGATATTATTATTAGCGAATTCTCCCAATAAGTGGAAGGCGTTAAACAAATAACGCAGTCAGCTCCACGTTAGGTTCTTCTTTTTGATCCAACAGGCTTTCATTCCTTCGGAGAAGGCTTCTTTACGTTCTTCCGTCCACTTTTATCTGTACTGTTTTTGTTTTTATTGCTCCCATTCATCTATTTTGTGTCTGAATGTTTCCCTTTCTAAAATGTGACTTAGTTTTAAGTCTGCGGTATTGAGGTCCATTCGAATTTCATTCAGCCAAGATGCTGAGTTCCCGATCTCGGAAACTGACATCCGGCACGGAGAGCAGTGTGGTGACCACATACCCCTCCATATCCGGAATCGGTGAAGTCGGTACCGTTGAGCCTTCATGGCTTGTAGGTGCGGAGTTTAGTTTTTTTTTTTTTTTTTTTTTTTTTTTTTTACATGTTGAGTTCGTAAGCGATGCTATATAGTTTGTTATCCTTTTTGTTAATCACCTTTCTGGTACTCTCATGAGATGACCAAAGACTTTCATTCGCCTTTTCTTAGTGTCAGTTTCGGTTTTTGAAAACTTTCCTGTTGTTTTGATTGACTGTAGCCAATAACCATCACTGTTATATCTTGCTCCTAAAATTTACCTTGTGATCTTTATCTCTTCCTTCTTGATTTCTTCAAGATAGTGCTTTCAGTTACGTGTCAGTGTTTCGCTTGCGTAGAGGAATTTTGGATTTATGACTATGTTGTGCTGTCGAATTTTTACTGTCTCGAGATGAATTTTTTGTTGTTGACCTTCTGGGTTAAACGTAACGTTTTTCTGACTTTTTAGAGTGGAGTTCTACTGCGAGATTTTCTCAAGGCCTGACGGTTTGAAGAATTCTCTTAGGAATTTGAAGCACACCGCAGAGCTGGTGCGCTGCTGGCACCAGTCTCCATCGATTGTCATCCCGATAGTTGTGAGTCGATTTTCGATGCCTACTTGTCTTCTTCGGATGTTTGGCGGATGGCTATTTAACTGCGGCGTGCGCGCTCTGCTGGGGCATGAGTTCGGGCATCAGCTGTGTGGGCGACAGTGTCGTGTGGCGATGGTGAGTGGCCTAGTCGGTACGACGGAGGAGCGTGGGCAGCTGCTGCGGCGTGTTTCGCCGTTTGAATGCAGATCCGCTGCCGATGGTGCTTGGGATTTCATGGAAATTTGAAGGACAGATTTCCTTCGCGTCTGTTACATGTTACTCAAAGTGAACGATTCCATCCTTCTGGTGCAGCGTCGTGATTTCCTGGAAGCTTGATTGTACCCCAAAGTTCAGTATAGTTCCACTTTACCTTCTCGTCCTTGAATCTCCTTTATCTGGTAGCACCTTTCGATCTGCTCGCGACCATCACTAATTTTCAACGTAAAATTTTAATGGCTCCATGTTAAGACTATTTGATATCCTAATATTATATTCTGGCCACGTTTAACGCACTAAGTACATTGTTGTGAACGGGATAAAAAGAGACTGGAGGGAATCGGTTATCTCTACGCTATTTTTTATGCAAAAAAAAACGTTTTCAACCACTTGAAAACTAATACATTCAGCTTAATTCAGATTTAAGTGACGGTACAGTGAACGAAGCAGTTTTCGGTAGCATGTTAGATGTCGGACGATAGGTGGACGATGTTCCATTGATGACTTCTGTAAAGAACAATTGTTGAAATACACTACTGGAAATGGAAAAAAGAACACATTGACTCCGGTGTGTCAAACCCACCATACTTGCTCCGGACACTGCGAGAGGGCTGTACAAGCAATGATCACACGCACGGTACAGCGGACACACCAGTAACCGCGGTGTTGGCCGTCGAATGGCGCTAGCTGCGCAGCATTTGTGCACCGCCGCCGTCAGTGTCAGCCAGTTTGCCGTGGCATACGGAGCTCCATCGCAGTCTTTAACACTGGTAGCATGCCGCGACAGCGTGGACGTGAGCCGTATGTGCAGTTGACGGACTTTGAGCGAGGGCGTATAGTGGGCATGCGGGAGGCCGGGTGGACGTACCGCCGAATTGCTCAACACGTGTGGCGTGAGGTCTCCACAGTACATCGATGTTGTCGCCAGTGGTCGGCGGATGGTGCACGTGCCCGTCGACCTGGGACCGGACCGCAGCGACGCACGGATGCACGCCAAGACCGTAGGATCCTACGCAGTGCCGTAGGGGACCGCACCGCCACTTCCCAGCAAATTAGGGACACTGTTGCTCCTGGGGTATCGGCGAGGACCATTCGCAACCGTCTCCATGAAGCTGGGCTACGGTCCCGCACACCGTTAGGCCGTCTTCCGCTCACGCCCCAACACCGTGCAGCCCGCCTCCAGTGGTGTCGCGACAGGCGTGAATGGAGGGACGAATGGAGACGTGTCGTCTTCAGCGATGAGAGTCGCTTCTGCCTTGGTGCCAATGATGGTCGTATGCGTGTTTGGCGCCGTGCAGGTGAGCGCCACTATCAGGACTGCATACGACCGAGGCACACAGGGCCAACACCCGGCATCATGGTGTGGGGAGCGATCTCCTACACTGGCCGTACACCACTGGTGATCGTCGAGGGGACACTGAATAGTGCACGGTACATCCAAACCGTCATCGAACCCATCGTTCTACCATTCCTAGACCGGCAAGGGAACTTGCTGTTCCAACAGGACAATGCACGTCCGCATGTATCCCGTGCCACCCAACGTGCTCTAGAAGGTGTAAGTCAACTACCCTGGCCAGCAAGATCTCCGGATCTGTCCCCCATTGAGCATGTTTGGGACTGGATGAAGCGTCGTCTCACGCGGTCTGCACGTCCAGCACGAACGCTGGTCCAACTGAGGCGCCAGGTGGAAATGGCATGGCAAGCCGTTCCACAGGACTACATCCAGCATCTCTACGATCGTCTCCATGGGAGAATAGCAGCCTGCATTGCTGCGAAGGATGGATGTACACTGTACTAGTGCCGACATTGTGCATGCTCTGTTGCCTGTGTCTATGTGCCTGTGGTTCTGTCAGTGTGATCATGTGATGTATCTGACCCCAGGAATGTGTCAATAAAGTTTCCCCTTCCTGGGACAATGAATTCACGGTGTTCTTATTTCAATTTCCAGGAGTGTATATTACATCGTACTTTCCTAGTTGCTTCTCGTATGCTCGTGATTCGCTTATTATTAACACATACAAGAAGCGTTTTGCAAGCCAAATGTTGCATTCTTTTTAAACCAGACACTGTCTGAAAAAGTAGACATCAACATTTGGGATTCTTAGTAACACAGCCATACACCAACTGGAAGAAAGCGATAGATTTTTCTCGTCAAGCAAACACAACGTATCAAGTAAAATGTAAATAATAAAGTCTTTTGTGGATCAGATGAACAGATAAAATGTACAAAAAATGGTTGAAATGGCTCTGAGCACTATGGGACTTAACTGCTGTGGTTATCAGTCCCTAGAACTTATAACTACTTAAACCTAAGTAACCTAAGGACATCACACACATCCATGCCCGAGGCAGGATTCGAACCTACGACCGTAGCGGTCGCGTGTTTCCAGACTGTAGCGCCTAGAACCACTCGGCCACCACGTCCGGCAAAAATGGACATAACATTGCTAACAGCAGGAAAATTTTGATGTTGTGTGCCAAGCAGGAAATGGCTTTTCGAGACAAACACGTCTCTTGGAATTTACTTCCACACGACGGAGAATTACGTGATGGGAATATTTACTCTCGATTGAAGTTTCAACTTCACGGCGCCGATGTAGTTTCTCAAGAGTATATTAAAAATGGTCTTAAGAACGTACGTAACATGAGCACTGGTATTCAGAACCACATGGTAAAAACATGTGGTGATATTATAGAAGAGAAAATTGCCCACAGAATGAAACGTTGTAAGTTCTTCTCTGTTCTTGCCGCTGAAGCGCCAGACACTGGAAGGGCAATGCAAGTATCCTTGTGTGCTCAGTATGTACATTTAGAATTAAATATTACTCCTGAAGACTTCCTGATCCTTAGGCCTACTAGAGGGCATGGGTTAGAGAGGTAATTTTTATACAGTTTTTTTTTTAATTTAATCGGTGTAAATTGTGAATTTTTGGTACATCAGAGGTAGGATGGAGCATAAGCCATCAACGGTCATTTCCGCGACTAACTAACTTTCATTGAATAGGAGTACCTAATGGCTGTTTATATACACTGCATTGCCAACCTCTACGCTTAGCCTTTACTGATTCATGCTCTCTGCTGGCTCTCATAAATTCAAAAATTGTTTAAAGGGGCCTCAAAATTCGCAGAATAAGTCGAAGTAACAATTACAGTAACGAGTGTCTACAACGAAATAACTAGAGAATAGTCCTGCCAGAGTAATGTTACAAATGAAATGTTGCCCTACTTTTCTTGCACCACATATGAAACTAGCTCCGCTATACGTTTCAAAGCCAGCAAATTTTAATTAAATAACTTCAGAGCATCGTTCCAAGGATATGTGAGAAATACAGTAACAAAGACATACAGGCGTCCGTGCAATTTTATCAACAGTGCCAGGACCTTCGTCTGAACCAAAGGAGTTTTCTGTTTGAAAATAAAAGTACCTTAAAGTAGAACCATTTAAAAGACAAGAGAACACTTCTGCGGTGTTAGAGACACGCAGCTCTAAATTTTTTCATAATATTTCAACACTGCTTCAAATTCTAGACATACCCTCAAATTAAACGGTAACGCCAGTAAGGACACTGTCGATTTTAAAACAAATCAAAACAGCTTGAGTTGTATAGCCCTATAATCTGTGCATCGCAGTGTTCCAGTTTATCGCGAGGAAGTAGCTAATCAATACTCCATCCTGCCACGACGGATATATACCTTTTAAAGCTATTCTCCAGTCGACACTTTGCCTAATTTCCATAAGTTTCTGTCCAGGAGTTACATAGTGAAAATTGAATCCTTACAAAATTTAGACAATGAAAAAAGTCTAGAATACAGACACATGTTAACTATTTTAGGATCCATTATCTTCCAGAGGACTATGCACTAAAAAACCCTAGCTTCTCTTAGTCCAGCCTTGACCATTTCCTATGCCACTAGTTTTTAATTGGAGGTTTTGGTATGGAATAGAATGAATTGCCCAGAACAAATGATTACGAACTTTGCTCTCTGTCAGGGATTTCAATTTACTGAGCAAATGACGAAAGGACTGTTGGCTTGCTCATTGGTTACATTTCAGAGTCACTGGCAATGTTAGTAATTAGTAACAATGTCCATAACACTGCTCTGTATTGTAAGTAGACCACTACGACTAACTTGCGATCATCAAGGACTATTTATGACATAAACCATTAAAGATTTGCAAGGTAAAGATGGATCCGTAAACGCCGCCTGCGGAACGCACAAATAATCCGCAGTCAAAAATTCCCGTTGCATATTTTCCTGAGCCAACGTGTTGTCAACTACAACGTCATTTTGCATAGAAACGACATTACGAAGCCGCGTGGCGTCAAAACAGGCAGCCACCTGCCGATGACTGAGAAGGCTCGTGACAGGCGTAGGTACAAGAGAATAACTCCTGTAGATTGATCTCAGTGGGGAGCGACACAACGCGTGCTCCCGGCGCCACTTACTGTTGTAGAAAATGACCTTCACATTTCCTGGCGTCCCACCTACAATGCGTTGTATTTTGATGCACGTTAATGTGAGGTTACATTTCTAGCTTAAAAATGTTATCTCTTCTGATATGTTCATTTCTCTTTACCTATGTCGATGCAGAATTTTCCTGGTGAGCATATTCGATATAATGGAATGCTGCAGTAATTTGTATCCCCTTATACACTAACGGAAAAAGCCACCAACACCAAAAAATGCTTATTGTAGAACAATGAAATTTCGGGAACACATTTGTCCAGATAATATATTCAAGTGAGTAACTTTGCAAGATCGTAGGTTAATGTAAGCGCGAGATAAGTTATTTCAAATGTGAAATGTTGGTACATTAGTAACCGGTGTAACCGACAGAATGCTGCAAGCAGGAATTCAAACGTGCATGTTTTCTGTTGTATAGGTGCTGCATGTCAGTTTGTGACATAGAGTTACATGCCTCTTGCACTTGGTCGGCCATTACAGGGACGGTTAAGCTAAGGGTGTCGCTACATTTGTCGTCTGATGACGCCCCCTATGTGCTCGATTGGAGACAGATCTGGTGATCGAGTAGGCCAAGGCAACGTGTTGGGTCATAACAGTGGTATGTTAATGAGCGTTACCCTGTTGGAAAAGACTTCCTGGGGTGCAGGTCTAATCACCAGATTGACGTACAAATTTCCAGTCAGTGGGATATCCAAGAGAGTGCTCCTGCCGTTATACAAAATCGCACTCCAGACTATGGTGGTGGTGGTGGTTAGTGTTTAACGTCCCGTCGACAACGAGATCATTAGAGACGGAGCGCAAGCTCGGGTTAGGGAAGGATTGGGAAGGAAATCGGCCGTGCCCTTTCAAAGGAACCATCCCGGCATTTGCCTGAAATGATTTAGGAAAATCACGGAAAACCTAAATCAGGATGGCCGGAGACGGGATTGAACCGTCGTCCTCCCGAATGCGAGTCCAGTGTGCTAACCACTGCGCCACCTCGCTCGGTCCCAGACTATGACATTGTGTGTAGCACACGGACAGGATGCAACTTGCCTGCTTCTAACCAACACGCGGCCATCCCTGGCACCTAGGCAGAAGCACCTTTCATTGGTAAACACAAAAGACCTCCATCCTACCCTACAATGAGGTCTCGCCAGACGCCACTGACGTAGCAGATGGCGCTGATTTTGGCTCAGTGGAATGCATGTTACAGTGCGTATGGCTAGGAGCTGTCTTTCAGGTAATCGATGGTGAAGTAGCCGATGTTGCCAACAGCTGCACATATTTCGGCTGCAGATGCAATACGTGTGCCAGAGCCATACACCGAACCCGATGGTCTTTCTTCTCAGTGTTGCCATGCGGCCGTCCTGAGCTCAGTCTTCTTATGACTGTGCATTCTAGCGACTACCGCTGCCAGCAATTATGTATAGTGGCTACATTCCTGCCAAGTCCTTCTGCAGAAGGAACATGCAGTTTCCCGTAGCCCTATTATACGACCTCGTTTAAACTCAGTGCCGTATTGATAATGGCGTCTTTGTCGCCATAAAGACAATCTTGACTAACATCAACTCTCCACGTCCCATATACACTCATGCTCACAAATTAAGGATAACTGCAGAATATGGTGCCACACAACGTGGCACTACACAAAACTGGTGCTAATAGCATAGGCACATAGGGAACACACACGAGACAGATCTGTAAGTCCACGGTATTGGTGATCAGGTGAGAAAACCGTCCCAAAACACATGTGCTACAAAATGCCACTGTTTCCTGCGCATGTACCCCGACATCGATATGGGACATGATCATCATGCACACATACACAGGCCGCACAAAGGGTTGGCATACTCTGGATCACGTGGTCGAGCAGCCGCTGGGGTATAGCCTCCCATTCTTGCATCAGACGGAGCTTCTGAGGTATCGTAGGGGTTTGAAGACGTGAAGCGATACATCGACCGAGAGCATCCCAGACGTGCTTGATTGGGTTTAGGTCTGGAGAACAGGCAGGCCACGGCATTCGCCTGATATATTCTGTTTCAATATACACCTCCACGATGGCAGCTCGGTGGGGCCGTGCGTTATCATGCATCAGGAGGAAGGTGGGACTCACTGCACCCCTGAAAAGGCGGACGTGCTGGTGCAAAATGACGTCCGATAACCTGACCTGCTACAGTTCCTCTGTCAAAGACATGCTGAGGTGTACGTGCACCAGTCATAATCCCGTCCCACACCATCAAACCACGACCTCCATACATGTCCCTTTCCAGGACATCAAGGAGTTGGTATCTGGTTCCTGGTTCACGCCAGATGAAAATCCGAATCACTGTTCAGACTACACCTGGACTCGTCTGTGAATATAACCTGGGACCACGGTTCCAATGACCATGTACTGTGCTCTTGACAGCAGGCTTTAAGGGCTCTCCTGTGACCAGGGGTCAGTCGAATGCACCTTGCAGGTCTCCGGGCGAATAAACATGTCTGTTCAGTCGTCTGTAGACTGTGTGTCTGGAGACAACTGTTCCAGTGGCTACGGTAACGTCCCGTGCAAGGCTACCTGCAGTGTTTCGTGGCCATCTTTGGGCACTGATGGTGAGATATCGGTCTTCTTGTTGTGTTGTACACCTTGGACGTCCCGTACTGTAGCGCCTGGACACGTTTCCTGTCTGCTGGAATCGTTGCTATAATCGTGAGATCACACTTTGTAGCACATGGAGGGCCTGTGCTACGACCTGCTGTGTTTGACCAGCCTCCAATCACCCTAGTATTCTACCCATAATAACGTCATCAATGGGTGTTCTTTGAGCCATTTTCAACATGCAGTCGCCATTAGCACGTCTGAAAACGTCTGCACACTTTCTTGCTGCATAGTACCCTGACATGCACCAACAAACCTCTGCGTATGTGGACTGCTGCCAGCGCCACCTTGCGACGACCGCAGGTCAGATGCACCGCATGGTCATACCCCGAGGTGATTTGAACCCGTAAACCGCCCACCAGAGCGTTGTTTCAAGATGTATCAGCATTATACTTAATTTATGAGCATGAGTCTATATTTATTGATGTGTGTATTGTAAATTTGTATGTTTCTGACTCGAGAATATGTATAGCACGTACCACCTCAAATGTAACAACGCTCACGGCCGTTACACCTTGCATGTAAGGAAATCCCGATTTGCATCCTCATAGTGGCGCTATTAGCACCACTGTTATGCAACCAGTGCTAAACTGGAATCGACATTACCTTTCAGATTCAGAAACTTTCATTTATGTCACACAACTCCTTCTCGCTGTTCTCTCTCTATTTTTTTTCCTTCAGTGTATCTCATTCCATGTCGCTCACTAACACTCATCCACACCCAGACCACACTAGTGTCCTAGCCCGTGTAACGGAAGCATCAGCTTCCATATAGCAACACTGTATTTTGTATATACACGCATGGGATTTCTTTAGCTTTCGATTAATTCTACTAGTTGCAGCACGGCTCTTGCTCTTTCGTGCATTAAAATTTCAGCTACAAAGAAAAGGTAGGAAAAGCCGTTCTTCTAAATTCGTCGTCATTCACTCCAGTGATGTTCGAGACTCGACAAATATGTTTCTCGGAATGTTCGTCCTGATTAAAAAATTTGAGGTGTTTGCTTTCTTTCGCTAAGTTGCCGTCGTCAGAGAGCTGCGATTTCCGTATCAACACTGCAAAGAAACTGATACTATGTTTGGCAGCTAGTAACTTGTACACACATGTCCGAAGGTGTGGGCTTACTGCAATTCCATTTTCCCACATTTCAATCAGTTCCAGTAGGTCAGTTAATAAAAAGATGTTCAAATGTGTGTGAAACCTTATGGGACTTAACTGCGAAGGTCATCAGTCCCTACGCTTACACACAACTTAAATTATCGTAAGGACAAACACATACACCCATGCCCGAGGGAGGACTCGAACCTCTGCCGGGACCAGCCGCACAGTCCATGACTGCAGCGCCTAGACCGATCGGCTAATCCCGCGTGTTCCAATATTTCTACGGAATCCAAACGGGTATTCCCTGGGATCGGCTTCTATCTGTTTTTCCATTCGTCTGTAAAGAATTCGCGTTAGTATTTTGCAGCCGTGACTTATTAAACTGATAGTTCGGTAATTATCACATCTGTCAACACTTGCTTTCTTTAGGACTGGAATTTATTATATTCTTCTTGAAGTCTGAGGGTATTTCGCCTGTCTCATATATCTTGCTCACCATATGGTAGAGTTTTGTCAGGACTGGCTCTCCCAAGGCCGTCAGTAGTTCTAATGGAATGTTGTCTACTCCCGGGGCCTTATTTCGACTCAGGTCTTTCAGTGCTCTGTCAAACTCTCCACGCAGTATCATATCTCCCATTTCATCTTCATCTACATCCTCTTCCATTTCCATAATATTGTCCTCAAGTACATCGCCCTTGTATAGACCTTCTATATACTCCTTCCACCTTTCTGATTTCCCTTTTTTGCTTAGAACTGGGTTTCCATCTGAGCTCTTGATATTCATTAAAGTGGTTCTCTTTTCTCGAAAGGTCTCTTTAATTTTCCTGTAGGCAGTATCTATCTTACCTCTAGTGAGATAAGCCTCTACATCCTTATATTTATCCTCTAGCCATCCCTGCTTAGCCATTTTGCACTTCCTGTCGATCTCATTTTTGAGACGTTTGTATTCCTTTTTGCCTGCTTCATTTACTGCATTTTTATATTTTCTCCTTTCATCAATTACATTCAACATTTCTTCTGTTACCCAAGGATTTCTACTAGCCCTCGTCTTTTTACCTACTTGATCCTCTGCTGCCTTCACTATTTCACCTCTCAAAGTTACCCATTCTTCCTCTACTGTATTTCTTTCCCCCATTCCTGCCATTTGTTCCCTTACGCTCTCCCTGAAACTCTGTACAACCTCCGGTTTAATCGGTTTATCCAGGTCCCATCTATTTAAATTCCCACCTTTTTGCAGTTTCTTCAGTTTTAATCTACAGTTCATAACCAATAGATTGTGGTCAGAGTCCACATCTGCCCCTGGAAATGTCTTACAATTTATAACCTGGTTCCTAAATCTCTGTCTTACCATTATATAATCTACCTGATATCTTTTAGTATCTCCAGCGTTCTTCCATGTATACAACCTTCTTTTATAATTCTTGAACCAAGTGTTAGCCATGATTAAGTTGTGCTCTGTGCAAAATTCTACCAGGCGGCTTCCTCTTTCATTTCTTACCCCCAATCCATATACACCTACTATGTTTCCTTCTCTCCCTTTTCCTACTACCGAATTACAGTCGCCCATGACTATTAAATTTTCGTCTCCCTTTACTATCTGAATAATTTCTTTTATTTTATCATACATTTCTTCAATTTCTTCGTCATCTGCAGAGCTAGTTGGCATATAAACTTGTACTACTGTAGTAGGTGTGGGCTTCGTGTCTATCTTGGCCAATAATGCGTTCACTATGCTGTTTGCAGTAGCTTACCCGCATTCCTAATTTTTTATTCATTATTAAACCTACTCCTGCATTACCCCTATTTGACTTTTTATTTATAACCCTGCATTCGCCTGACCAAAAGGCTTGTTCCTCCTGCCACTGGACTTCACTAATTCCCACTATATCTAACTTTAACCTATCCATTTCCCTTTTTAAATTTTCTAACCTACCTGCCCGATTAAGGGATCTGACATTCCACGCTCCGATTCGTAGAACGCCAGTTTTCTTTCTCCTGATAACGATGTCCTCTTGAGTAGTCCCCGCCCGGAGATCCGAATGGGGGACTATTTTACCTCCGGAATGTTCTACCCAAGAGGACGCCATCATCATTAACCATACAGTAAAGCTGCTTGCCCTCGGGAAAAATTACGGCTGTAGTTTCCCCTTGCATTCAACCGTTCGCAGTACCAGCACAGCAAGGCCGTTTTGGTTAGTGTTACGAGGCCAAATCAGTCAATCATCCAGACTGTTGCCCCTGCAACTACTGAAAAGGCTGCTGCCCTCTTCAGGAACCACGCGTTTGTCTGGCCTCTCAACAGATACCCTTCCGTTGTGGTTGCACCTACGGTACGGCTATCTGTATCGCTGAGGCACGCAAGCCTCTCCACCAACGTCAAGGTCCATAGTTCATGGGGAATCTGATTCCATTTGGTGCATCGCCACCTTTCTTGGTCCTGGATGCAATAAAAATATTTATGATAGGTGAACAATTCGGTATGCAACCTATACATAAAAATCGAGTCCACAACGTAGTTTGGTAATTTTCCGACAGTCAGCGCTAGTCGCAAACAAGGAGCTGCCGCATCGACGGATCGGCCGTGCTACAGAAGGGAGCAGCTCTTTCATGAAATTGCCTCCCCAGTCACCAGATCTTACTCCGTGTGACCTCTTGGGGGCACATTAAAGATCTGATGTATGTACCGCCTCTACCACGTGATGTAGCAGGGCTCCGGGAGAGAATACGACAAGCGACTGCCTTAGTCGACGATGCCATGCTGAAACGGGTATGTCAAGAGTTCGATTACCGTATTGAAGTCTGCCGGGTCACTCATGGTTCGCGTATGGAACGCTTGTTAAAAAAAAAAAAAAAAAAAAAAAAAAAAAAAAAAAAAAAAAAAAAACCTTGAGTGCTTCTCTTCAAAATGCAATATGTATGACATCTGAACAATATTTAGTTCTTGTGCAATAAATAGTTGAAAGTGTTCCCGGGCTTCATGTACATCTAACGCACTAGCTATGAAATTAGAGCATGTTTAAGACATACAACTTCTCCTTACGTCTGCTGGCTCTGGTCGCCTGCAAGACGAGAGATTTTGCTGCGGTGTAAGGGAGCACTTCATGTTTGTTTACCCACGCGTCTGGCAGTACTGCTTGGCAGACGCCTCTGAGGCCAGCATCGTCAAAGTGCAGACAAGGTCACTTAGTTGTTAGCAAGAGACGCCGTCCCACACTATGTGTCTTCACAACACAGACTTAGTTATAAATATTCAAATATGTGTGAATTCTTAAGGGAACAAGCTGCTGAGGTCATCGGTCCCTAGACTTACACCCTACTTAAACTAACTTAACGCTAAGGACAACACTCACACCCACGGCCGAGGGAGGACTCGAAGCTCCGGCGGGAGGGGACGCACACTTAATTATATATATCCTACCCGAGTGGCAATGGTGATAGCATAAACACATAACAAAATACATGCTGTAATTCTTAAATACACTGAAGAGCCAAAGAAACTGGTACACCTGGCTAATATCGTGTAGGGCCCACAAGAGCACACAGAAGTGGCATGGACTCGACTAATGTCTGAAGTAATGCTGGAGGAAACTGACACCATGAATGCTGCAGGGCTGTCCATAAATCCGTAAGAGTACGAGGGGGTGGAGATCTCTCCTGAACAACACGTTGTAAGGCATCCCAGATATGCTCAATAGTCTGGGGAGCTTTGTTGCCAGCGACAGTGTTCAAACTCATAAGAGTGTTCTTGGAGACGCTCTGTTGTAATTATGAACGTGTGTGGTGTCGCATTGTCCTGCTAGGATTACCGAAGTCTGTCGGAATGCACCATGGACATAAATGGATGCAGGCGATCAGACAGTATGCTTACGTACGTGTAACCTGTCAGAGTCGTATCTAGACGTATCAGGGGTCCCATATCACTCCAACTGCACACGCCCCACACCATTATAGGACCTCCACCAGCTTGAATGGTCTCTTGCTGACGTGCAGGGTCCATGGGTTCATAAGGTTGTCTCCATACCTGCACATGTCCATCCACTTGATACAATTTTAAACAATACTCGTCCTACCAGGCAACATGTTTACAGTCATTAACAGTCCAATGTCGGTGCTGGCGGGCCCAGGCGAGGAGCAAAGCTTTGTGACGTGCAGTCATCAAGAATACACGAGTTGGCCTTCTGTTCCGAATGCCCATATCGATGGCGTTTCGTTGAATGGTTCGCACGCTAACACTTGTTGATGACCCAGCACTGAAACGTACAGCAATTTGCGGAAAGGTTGCACTTCAGTCACGTTGAACAATTCTCTTTAGTCGTCGTTGGTACCTTTCTTGAAGGATCTTTCTTAGGCCGCAGCAACGTCGAAGATTTGGTGTTCTACGGGATTCCTGATATTCACGGTACACTTGTGAAATGATGGTGCGGGAAAATCTCCTCTTCATTGCTACATCGGAGATGTTTTGTCCCATCGCTATTGCGCCGACGTAACACTACTTTCAAACTCACTTAAATCTTGATAAGATCCCATTGTAGCAGCAGTAACCGATCTAACAACTGCGTCAGACATTTGTTGTCTTATATAGGCGTTGTCGACCGCAGTGCCTTATTCCGCCTGTTTACATATCTCTGTATTTGAGTAGCATGCCTAAACCAGTTTCTTTGGCGTTTCAGTATATGAAATCAGCGTAATTTGTATACATCTACTTAGTGTAAACTAGCGATTTCTTCTGTGTGAAGTGAGATTTTAACATATGATGAGATGATCAAAAATTTTCAGTCTGAGGCCATTGCAGCAGTATATATGCAATAGAGTGTGACTGTTGCAGGTATGCATCAGAGTCTGATTCACTGACATGTAACCAAGGGATCAGTGTGGCACTTGTGTCTCTCCGTCATGCAGGCAGAAAAAGCGGAAACGTAAAATACGGCAACATAATTAAGAAACGCGTCGAAACGAGACAAAAGTTTTCGTGGCTGCCGAAGAAAAAACAGCAGTCGACATCCATCAGAGAACGAAGAATGTGTATGGGACAGCATGTCTGTCAAAAACCGCCATTGTGGAAACGTGCGTTGTTGGAAGGTACGCCAAGTTCCGTGCTGGTCGCGGTTCTACACAAGATATCGTATGCAGCAGTTGTAAGTAGGCTGTTTAGGTTTTTTTATTGGTAACGCCACCTCTGTATAAAAATCACTGGCTGTGCTGTGTGCAGTCGGTGGCTAGTTTGCATTGTTGTCTGCCATTGTAGTGTTGGGCAGCGGCAGCTGGATGTGAACAGCGCGTAGCGTTGCGCAGTTGGAGGAGAGCCGCCAGCAGTGGTGGATGTGGGGTGAGAGATGGCGGAGTTTTGTAATTTGTCATGAACTGCTATATATATTATGACTATTAAGGTAAATACATTGTTTGTTCTCTATTAATATCTTTCATTTGCTAACTATCCCTATCAGTAGTTAGTGCCTTCCATAGTTTGAATCTTTTATTTAGCTGGCAGTAGTGGCGCTTGCTGTATTGCAGTAGTTCGAGTAACGAAGATTTTTGGTGAGGTAAGTGATTTGTGAAACGTATAGGTTAATGTTAGTCAGGGCCATTCTTTTGTAGGGATTTCTGAAAGTCAGATTGCGTTGCGCTAAAAATATTGTGTGTTAGTTTAAGCACAGTCTTGTATAAATTCTTCTAAGGGGACGTTTCACAGTTACGACAACGCAAGTGGGAGACACGCGAGAACCAACGCTGTAGTCCTGCTCTCTCTCCAGGCGAGTATCACGTCTTGGGTTCCTTACAGACATTCTAAATTAAGCATCTTTCGAACAGAATCTTTTTGATCGCCTCTTGTAATACTGGCTTGTATTATTTTAATTTTCCTCCCTTTTTCAAGCATATACTGTAATATTAAGGCATCTCACTTAGCCTGGGCAGCCTGATTGTGATGTCATACTGAGAGCGTCACTGAGCCACAAATTATACCAATTAAGATAGGGATTCCTTGAGTCCTTACTGAGTTGTAAATTACAGTGGTAAAGATGAAGGTGATGTAAAGATGGACTGTGCTACATTTCTGTTGTGGCAGAAATTTTTGGATCGTAAATGTTACTAATTAGAATAAGACTAAATACAAATGGTGACCATCTTGGGTGACAAATTTTAACCATTGAAATAAGGGTGACAAACTTAGAGGGAGCTACGTTTTCATAGTGGGTCTTACATTATAGCCATTGATCTAATTTTGGAATCATAACCTAAATATAGTGTGAAATCTGGCAATAATGTCTCATCCAACATAGTAACACCACACACCCAATTTCCGGATTTACCACCATTTATACTTCACTCTATTGGCTTAGAAAATAGCTATAGAACTAAGGGGAGGAGACAAAAGTAGGTGTGACATGGAAGCTGATCATTGGGGAGTTATACAAACCATCTAGGCTGCCCTTCTCGTCCCTTTAATACCTTGCTGTTATATACCTGTGACTTACAGTCTGGTAACAGAAGTGGACTTGTGCAGATGGAAGCTGCTATGGCAGTTCAACATGGGTGATAGCAGCGAATGAAAGTAGCAAGAAGCCTATACCTTACATTGTCTTATACCACTCACAAGCTGCTATCTTTGGGTGTCCTATACCTGCCATCATACTCGCATCATGTCAGGGATAGCTTCGGTAGTGGTTCATTGGAGTGATGACCTGATACCACGGATTGCCTGCATCTAATTTAACCATTCGCACACTGCTGCACACTGAATCACGTGATATGGCTCACTGAGTATTGCATTTGAGAAGACACTTGGTTAACCTGCCGTGGATGCCACGAAATTTTGGTCGATAAAAGAAAAACAGGCAAGTAAAAATTTGAGTGCTGTAATAGTTAAAGTATATACATGCAAATAGGATATTAATTAGCTGACAAAGAACGGGTAATTTGGTAGTATGACGACCATCAACACAATAGTTAGTAAACAGTAAAGTTACTGGATGTAAGATAGGTTATAAAATAGATGCACACAGTGGTACAGAGAATCCCAACAAAAACATGTACTAAGTAATCGAAAAATATAGAATGGATAGGGCTTCCGCTCTTTACAGCGTGCAACACTGATTCAAACCAGCAAGATGTTGAGATACAACATGGATACGAGATGAATGACCGGCCATCAGTCGTTAATTAAACCACCCCATGTCTCTTGAGACACAGCGTGAAAGTAGAACATTTGAGATGCCTGTCCAAGGTAGAACTTTTAGGGTATTAATGAAAATATTAAAACGTAGCACAGTTTTACCAAGGGCACTGGAGGGTGGCGGGGTCCAGGAGGTTTTTTTTTCTTTTTCAATCATCAGTCAGTCCTCTGAATGGGCTGATACGGATTACCACGAATTCTTGTCCTGTGCCAACCTTTTCTCTCAGAGTAACACTTGCAACCTACATCCTCAGTTATTTACTGGATGTATTCCAATTTCTGTGTCCCTCTACTGTTTTTGCCCTCTACAGCTACCTCTAGTACCATGGAAGTCATTACCTGATGTCTCAACAGATGTCCTGTAATCCTGTGCTTTCTCCTCGTCATTGTTTCCGACACATTTCTTTCCTTGCCGATTCTGCGCAAAAGCTCCTCCTTCCTTGCCTTATCAGTCTACCTAATTTTCAACATTCATCTGTAGCAACACATCTCAAATATTTCGATTCTCTTCTCTTCCGGTTTTCCCACAGTCCATGTTTCAGTACCATACAATGCTGTGTTCCAAACGTACATTCTCAGATATATCTTCCTCAAATCAACGTCTATGTTTGATGTTAGTACAGTTTTCTTGGCCGGTAATGCCCTTTTTGAGAGGGATAATCTGCTTTTGATCACTCTTTGCTCCGCCTGTCATGGGTTGTTTCGCTGCCTAGGTAGCACAATTTCTTAACTTCATCTACTTCGAGACCATCAGTCCTGAAATAAAGTTTCTCGCTGTTCTCATTTCTGCTACGGTACTCTTCATTACTTTCGTCTATCCTCGATTTACTCTCATTAGAGCATTTATTCGGTTCAACACATTCTGTAATTCTTCTTCACTTTTACACAGTATAGCAATGTCATCAGCGAATCGTATCACTGATATCCTTTGACCTTGTATTTCAATTTCACTCTTGAACATTTCTTTTATTTCCATCATTGCTTCTTCGATATACAGATTGAACATTAGTGGCGAGAGGCTAAATTCCAGTCTTATATCCTTCTTCATCCGAGCATCTCATTCTATGTCGTCCACTCTTATTATTCGCTCTTGGCTCTTGTATATATTGTATATTACCCGTCTGTCACTACAGCTATTTTTCTCAGAAGTTCGAACATCTTGCTCCATTTTACATTGTGGAATGCTTTTTCCACGTCGAAAAATCCTATGAATATGTCTTGATTTTTCTTTAGTCTTGCTTCCACTATGAACCGCAACGCCAGAACTGCCTATATGGTGCCTCTACCTTTTTCTAAAGCCTTACTGACCGTCATCTAACACATCCTCAATTTTCCGTTCTTCTGTATGCTATTTTTGTCAGCAACTTGGATGCATGAGCTGTCAAACTGATTCTCGCGCTTGTAAGCTCTTCCAGTCTTCCCCCTGTTAGCATGATATTTTTCCGAAAATCAGGTGCTATGTCGCCAGACTCATACATTCTTCACACCAACGTGAATAGTCGTTTGGCTACCACTTCGCCCAATGATTTTCGAAATTCTGATGGAATTTATCTATCCTTCCGCCTTATTTGATCTGTCCTCCAAAGCTCTTTTAAACTAATGCTAAAACTGGATCCCATGTCTCTTCTATCAAATCTTCACTTCAGAGACGACTTCAGTGTAGTCCTTCCGCCTATCCGCCCTCCCCTCTGCGTTTAACAGCAGGATTCCTGTTGCACTCTTAATGATACCATCCTTGCTTTTAATTTCGTCGAAGGGTATTTTGACTTCCTATATGCTGACTCAATCCTCCTGACAATCATTTATTTTTCGGTTTCTTCACATTTTTGGTGCATCCATTTCGTCTTAACTTCCATGCACTTTCTATTTATTTCATTCCTTAGTGACTTGTATTTCAGTAGTCTTGTTTCCCTGAAAATTTTTGTATTTACTTCTTTCATTGATCAGACGAAGTATTGCTTCTGTTACCCACGGTTTCTTCGCAGTTACCTTCTTTATATCTTTGTATTTCTTTCCTACTTTTGTGTTTGCTCTTGCGAGAGAGTTAATTACTTTTCAAGTGTACTACCTACTGAGCAATTCCTTATTGCTGTAACTGTAGCCTTAGAGACCTTCATCATCACTGCCACACTGTGATCTGAGTCTGTAACTGCATCTGGTGACGCCTTACTATCAGCTATCCGATTTCAGAATCTCTGTCTGACCATGATGTAATCTGACTCAAACCTTCCCCTATCATCTGGCATTTTCCAAGTATACATTCTTCTATGATTCTTGAACAGAGTATTCGTTATTACTAGCTGAATTTTTTTACAGAATTTAGTTAGCCTTTCTCCTCTCTCATTCCTTGTCCCAATCCCCCTTCTCCTGTAACCTTTCCTTCTGCTCTTTTCCCTACCTCCAAACATTGTAAACTATCGAAAGTTATGTAGAATTACTTTACGTTTATTGCAGAAGTGCCAGGCTTGGTTGAAGTATTGTTTGCTAAGTAATCGGTGACCAAAGTTCACTTAAAGGTATATAGCGCGCCCGGTTGGCCGTGCGGTCTAACGCACGGCATTCCGGGCGGGAAGGAGCGCCTGGTCCCCGGCACGAATACGCCAGGCGGATTTGTGTCGAGGTCCGGTGAACCGGCAAGCTTGTGGATGGTTTTTAGGCGGTTTTCCATCTGCGTCGGTGAATGCGGGCTGGTTCCCTTATTCAGCCTCAGTTACACTATGTCGGCGATTGCTGCGCAAACAAGTTCTCCACGTATGCGTACACCATCATTACTCTACCACGCAAACATAGGGGTTACACTCGTCTGGTGTGAGACGTTCCCTGTGTGTGTGTGTTTGGGGGGGGGGGGGGGGGGGGAGGCGTCCACCGGGGGCCGAACCGCACAATAACCCTGGGTTCGGTGTGGGGCGGCGTAGGGGTGAAATGGACTGCGGTAGTCGTCGTGGGGTTGTGGACCACCGGTTAACATACAGTACAATACATACAAAGGTATATATATTCTTTACAATGAATTAATGTTTGGAAGAAAGTGCATGCTTTACAACATCATAACAGCTGTTTTAGTTGTCACATTGCAGTACTTAGAGCATGTGGCGATAAAGTACGACTTCTGGTTATATGCAGGTGACACAAAAATATCATGTGCACAATATGTAATAAATGAGACAGTGAATGTAAGAAACGTTACCCTACTGTAAATCTGGTTAATAAAATGTGAGTTATGGAATGCTTTATTTACACATACGTGACATGCAGATATATGACTCTCTTCCACGTTGGTTTATTTCAGGTGCTTTCTAATTGCCGAAATTAGCTGATAACTCAATTTTAAAAATATTGTTCAACGACATTTATGCACTTGAGTTCTTGTGTATGACGCTAGCGTAAAATGAACATGCGTTACAACAAAAAGGTTCTAAGACGTAACAATCAAAGCAAAGTCTGTTGAAATCAGTTGCGTTAAACAGAAAAAAAAATATTTTGTGCGATTTTGGCTGCTGATTTCACTTCAGCTGTCTTAAAATGAAAAAGTTCAGGTACAGAAGTGATAATTAAGTGACCATAAGTGACTCACTGAAAAAATGTGTGCAAAGCACTTGCAAAGATAAATGAACAGAGGCTATTTGACAGTACGTAGGTACACCGTACCGCAAGGGCTCATAGATACAAAGACAAAAGAACACAATATAACGCTGGTTTAAGAAACGCTCACACTATATTTAAGTCAAACAACAAGAATAGATATACATTGTTTTTTGTATATGAGAAGTACCAGGGCTATTATGATGGGCCGCGCGGGATTAGCCGAGCGAGTAGAGGCGCTGCAGTCATGGACTGAGCGGCTGGTCCCGGCGGAGGTTCGAGTCCTCCCTCGGGCATGGGTATGTGTGTTTGTCCTTAGGACAATTTAGGTTAAGTAGTGTGTAAGCTTAGGGACTGATGACCTTAGCAGTTCACACACATTTGAACATTTTTATTGTGATGTAATATGTGAGAAATAAGATTAAGTGGTGTAATAATAAACTATATGACAGAAAAACGACGCATCACGAGGGAATTTCATGGAAATCGATAGATGTGATATAGATGTACAAATGAACTAATGATTACAATTACACAAAAACGCACTGGTAAATTTCTGCCCCTTTTGAAAGCAGTTTTTCGGATTTGCATTGGGTTGTTGAGTTGTTAGATGTCATTCTGAGGGATATCATGCCAAATTCAGTCCAACTGGTGAGTTAGATTGTCAAAATCTCGAACTGGTTGGAGGGTCCTGCACCTAATGCTCCAACGACTCTCAATTGGGAAGAGATCCGGTGATGTTGCTCACCGTGGTAGAGTTGGCGAGCACAAAGACAAGCAGTAAAAACTGTCCCCTTGTGCGGGGCGGGCAACATCTGGCTGAAATGTAAGCCCAGAAGAGCTTGCCATGAAGGGCAACAAAACGGGGCTAATGTGCTGTAAGGGTGCCTATGGATGACAACCAACAGGTTCCTGATATGAAATGAAATGACAGCTGAGACCATCAGTCCTGGCTGTGAGACAGTTTGAAAAGGTGGTACACCACCGCCGTCCAGGCAGACATATCTTCAAGGATCATCAGTGAAGTCAATTCTACTCCAGTCAGTGAGATGAAATAAGACTAGAGCTGAAGATTACCAACCTGTTCTAGCCTACCATATGGCCCAAAAATCAGGAGTGATGAGCTAGGGTGCCATTTCTGTTCATAGCAGGACCCCTTGATTGTCATTCATGGCATCTCTACAGCGCAGCGCTACGGTTACGAATATTCGACTCCTCGTTTTGTTGCCCTTCATGGCAAGCCAACCTTACTTTACAGCAAGGTAATGCCCGCCTTCACAATGTGAGAGTCTCGACTGCTAGTCTTCGCGTTTGTCAAACCCTACGTTGGCTAGCTGGTTCGCTGAATCCTTTCCCGGTTGAGGACGTTTGGAGCGTTATGGCCAGGGCTCACCAACGACCTCAGGATTTTAACGATCGAAAGCCCTGGTTTGACAGAATTTGGCACGAAATCCCTCAGAAGGAAATCCAGTCAACTCTATCAATCAATACCAAGCCGTATAACTGCTTGCTTAAGGTGGACCAATGCGTTATTCATCTGCTCATTTTGTGAAGCTCTCTCTCTCTCTCTCTGTCTCTCTTGAATAAATCATCCAATTTTTCTGAAATGTTAATAATTTGTTTGTCTCTACATGTACGTCGCATCTACCGATTTCCGGGCTGTTCAGATAATTCTTTCGTGACGCTTTTTTTTTGTCTTAGAGTGTACGAATAAGCAGCAGAAGAGGACTGCGCTAAAGCACGTTAGTGCGTATATCAGATAAAGCTGGATGGAGAATTACCGGACCAACGAAAAAACAGCTTGTATGTCGTCTCGAGATAATAAAAAACTTAAGGTTGTGTCAAACTAAGTAAATAAATGCTATACTTTAGATTATGAATTTTTCAGCTGAAGTGGTTTCGGCCGAAATCAATAATTATATGGGGAAAGGATTGTCCTGCCAATGAGGTCAATTGTGAAGCAAAGATAAATAGTGGGTGTCAGGTGAGTCGGCCAATGGACTACGGTGTTTGCTATGAATAAGGTCAATCGTTTACGATACTGAAAAGTATGAGGTGACAGCTGAGTCGGCTAAGGATTTAGGGAAAGGAAAACGAAGTATTTAACGCGAAGTGGAGATTTAGATGAGGGGTCACAGGAGATACAGTAGACAAAGTAACGTCATGCGCTTGGAAAAATAAAGACGAAGTACTAACTACAAGACATTTAATCAGCCCCAGAATACATTATAAAAATAAGCGTTGGCAGGCAAGCGTAGAAGGTGCACATGAAATTATATCCACTGGCAGTAATGATAACGACAACACTAGAACACATGTATAAAAGGAGTAAGAAACTAATGCTGTCGAGTGAAGCAATGTGCTTGTAGTTTAGTAATGGTTTGTATTTAACAGGAGCAAAGCATTATGTGTTTTCTCTCAACGTATACTTGAATCGCAGTTCTGTGTATCAGAAAAAGCAAAGTAAAGTTTTGTATGTATGTAAGGGTCGCGTGCACAACCGAGATCTGTGTGTGTGGGGGGGAGGGGGGGGGGGCGTGTGGTTGTGTGTGTGTGTGTGTGTGTGTGTGTGTGTGTGTTCAGGGGGGGGAGGGGGGAAGAGGGGGAAGACGAGAGGGTTGGTGCTCGGTTCCTATTTGAGCTAGGAACATCTGGTAAGAAGTTTATCGTTTAGCGCGAACCAGCGACTGTTTGTATAGCCAAACGAAGATCAATCTTTCCGTAACTATTTGTAGTACATCAAGAAGGTTTGAATTAACTGTTATTGAAAAAGATTTTAGTATGGCTGATATTACTGCTCAGGTAATGATACCATTTGTAAATGCACTGATCGGATTTTACGTGCGAAACCTGTCACTGTCGTTTGCATTTTACGTGCAAAAACACTTTTTTCTGCTAGTATTTTGAAACTCATCACTTGTATGCTTTAAACTGGTACAAATTGTTTCAGTCTTTGCATATAGGTAGGTAAATGAGTGAAGTCATAACGAATTTTTTTTTTATGCAGTAATCTTTACCCCGTTGTCGGGTTACGATGTTTTAAAGTCAAGCTAAATATATCACTTAAAATTCGTCCTTACGTGAAGTGAATGTACTTAACGGTTTAAAGGGAATAAAATAAATAAAACTGCGCTCTTACGCTTTCAAAAATCTTGTTTCATTCGGATTGTATGTGTAAGAAATACGCTTCTGTTTTTTCACGAGCTCCCCTACTGCGTTTCAAACTTGTGCGAATCGGTCATAATTAGTAAGAACGTAGACATATACATTTAATTAATGTTCTTCCAGCAGTTTTGTGAAAGTTTTAACCTTTGTGGCAACTGAGCGATCTATAGTTGGACGTAAAATCCGCTTTTACACAAAACGCTGGTGCTGAGTCGGCTTAATGCGACATAGATGATAATGAAAATATACTATCACGACAACTCCAAGAAGCGCTTGCAAATTTCTTTCATCGTTCCGGTTTACGTGCCAAAAATCAGACGTTTGTACATGTCATTGTGTTTCGTTGAAACGCGTTGCGTCTTAATTTAATTAAAACATCTGGTTAGTACATTTGGTTTTAGGTTTCGTTATTTGTATGTTAAGTATTTTATTCCCCAGTGGCTTAAATTCATCAGAAATCATTATATTTGCAAAACAATGCGTCTACCAAACGAGAATAATATCCAGCCCTGCGCAAAGTGATATACAGTTTGTTCGACCACTTATTTTCGCAGAAAATTAAACTAACCAGAAAATTGCTGTAAATAAAATTGTCAGGAAGATGTCACATTATTTCTAACCAGTTGGAAATGTTTTACTGAGTTTCTTCAAAAACTATTATACTGTCTTGCAGAATATTTATTTTCTGACAAAACATGCTTATGTTCGACAACTTTTGTACAGTACTGACTAGTTTATATTAATTTGTCCTGCATACGATATTTCGCATTTCTTCATCTTTTTCAGCCAATAATACTCACATATAATTCACACTCGTTCTTGCTACAGTCTGTGTCGAAATTATTGACGTGCGTTTTTCTTACGGCTGTTTCTTAATTTTCAATTTTTTTATTCGATTAGCATCCGTGGTCTACAGGTATTATGTTTGGTTAGTAATCGAAATATGATCTGGGTTCGAATTACGCCACGACTTAAATTTTGAATAAAAGTCATCAGCAATGGCAGCCGAAGACTTCTGGCATAAGACGTCACCCTCGTTGTGCCAACAGCCTTGTTGAAAAGGGTTAAGGAGCTGACAGAGTTTCAGGGCACTCTCCTGCACTTCGAGTGGGAAACTGCCCCTGAAATACGGAATAATCCTCAATGATCAACAGCATGATGATGCAGAAGGCAATGTAAACCACTGCATTAAAGACACATAATGTGTATTCACAGGATATGTGACCAGTAATTGGAAAAAAAACTGTTTTGATTGTCTCTCTATTGGCAAAGAATTCCCGACTAGTCCTCCATTCTGATCTACTGTAAGGAAATGCCAAGGGAGAGATGACTATGAGAGAACGATTGAATAACCAAAGAAAGTTTAACGTTCTACGAGCCGGGCCTGAAATATCAGATGTTTGCGAGTGGTAGGAGATGTAGAAAATCTGAAAGGGAAAGTGATAAGGCATAATCTACATTCCGTGGAGGAGTTCGTTAAAGTGAATTGGGCAGAACACAGATTTCTGGTCAGACGCGTACAGGGTAATATTGATGATGATGTTTGGTTTGTGGGGCGCTCAACTGCGTGGTCATCAGCGCCCGTACAAAGCTCCAATTTTTACACAGTCCAATTTCTGTGACAAATAATGATGATGAAATGACGAGGACATCACAAACACCGAGTCCCCGAGCGAAGAAAATCTCCGACCCGGCGGGGAATCGAACCCGGGACCCGTGGTCCAGAGACAGCAACGCTACAGGGTAATGCTAACAGCAGCTTAAAATGGTATAACTGGAGTGGCATTCGTAATGAATAGGATGTAGCATTCGTTATGGGCTGGAAGGTTCGGCAGAGAATGTGTTACTTTAAAGATAGTGCAGTTCTCTTCGAAACGACAGGAAACCAACATCGACGACTATAGTTCAGGCATCCAAGCACAGGTTGCAAGACGAAGATGAGCATACTCAATATGTTATACAGTACTCAAAGTGAGGATAAAATGTAATAGTGAAGGAGAATTCGAAGGCGGCTGTATGGAAAGGATAAGGAGAAACGTTGACGGGACAATAAGGGCTTCGTAGCAGAAA
The DNA here is from genome assembly GCF_023864345.2 of Schistocerca serialis cubense. NCBI lineage: Eukaryota > Metazoa > Arthropoda > Insecta > Orthoptera > Acrididae > Schistocerca > Schistocerca serialis. The sequence goes on along the minus strand of NC_064639.1, from coordinate 143,550,957 downwards.
CAAGAGAGGAGAAAGACTGTTTTGCAATAAACTCCGTCTTGTAGTAGTGAATATTCTTTCAAGAATCGCAAGAGGAAGAGGTGTACTTGGGAAAGCCGGGAGATACGGGAATATAACAGTTAATTACATCATGATTAAGCGGAGATTCCGAAATCATTGTAATGTGAGGCGTGTGTATGTGCAGATATAGACCCAGATCACATTTTAATAGTTATAAGGCGTAAGCTTAAGAGACCATTCAGGAAGAATCAGTGCACGAAGAAGACAGGTACGGGAATACAAAAATTATGAGATACGCTTGAAGTTGTCAGAGGAAGGGACAGAGTGATAATGATAGCTCAGTGATCAGTTCAGTTAAAACGGTGTGGACATCTCTAAAAAGGAATATCACAGGAAAACATAGGTACAAGAAAGGTAACTGCGAGGAAATACTTCAGTTGATCGACGAAAGAAAAAAGTACAAAAATTTTTAGAATTCAGGAATACAGGCATACAAGGCACTTAGGAACGAAACAAATAGGAAACACAGTGAAGATAAGGGGAAATGTCTCCATGACAAATGTGAAGAAAACGAGAAAAAATGATTTTCGGAAGAATTGACTCATCACATAGAAAAGTCAAAAAACCCTTTTGTGAAATTAAAAGCAGGGAAGTAACATTAAGAGTGGAATGGTAATTCCACTGAGCGTATAGATGGAAAGACTGCACTTATGGCCTCTGTCAGGGGTATAGGTGATGATGGGGGGAGGGGTGGAAGAAGAAAACGTGTTAAGAGGGGAGAGATTGGGTATCCAGTATTAGAATCAGAATTTAAAAGATCTGCTGACGACTTGAGATCAAAATAGACAGAAGGAATAATTAATATTCCCTCGAAATTTCTAAAATGATTTATGGAATGGCATGAAAGCGACTATTCACTTTGGTGTGTATAGTGTATGGGACCGACGATATACCATCAACCTTTCGGAAAAGCATCATCCACAATATTCCGAGGATAGCAAGAGCCAAAAAGTGCTAGAATTATTCGCACAATCAGCGTAATAACTCATGCATCGAAGTCCCTGACAAGAGTACTATAGAGAAGAATGGAAAAGAAAATTGATCTATCAGGTGACAGTCAGTTTGGCATTAGGAAAGGTAAAGGAACCGGACAGACCGTCCTGACGTAGCGGTTGATGATGGAAGTAAAACTGAAGAAAAATCAGGACACAGTCATACGATTTATCGCCCTGTAAGAAGCATTCGACAATTTAAAATGGTGCAAGACGTACGAAATTCTGAGGAAGATAACGGTAATTTATAGAGGAAGACGGGTAACAGTCGTATACAATGCGTACAAGAACCACCAGATTGGAACACCAAGAACGATGTGCTCCGATTAAAGACGGTTTAAGGGATGTAGTCCTTTGCCCGTACCGTTCAAACTATACATCGAAGAAAGAATGACTAAAATGAAAGAGTGTCTCCAGAGTGAAATTAGAGTTCAAGGTGAAAGAGTATCAATGATATTGTTGTCCTCAGTGAAAGCGAAGTGTAATTACTGGATCCGTTGAATAGAATAAACACTCTGATGAGGACGGAATATGGCTTGAGAGTGCATCGAAAGAAGACGAAAGTAATGAGAAGTAGCAGACAGAAGAACAGAGATAAAATTAACATCACATTTTGGGATTACAAATCTGACGAAGTTAAGGAATTCTGCTGACTAGGCAGCAAAATAACCCATGGTGGACAAAGAAAGGAGGACGTAAAAAGCAGACTAGCAGAGGAAAAAAGGCCATTTCTGGTATAGAGAAGTCTGTTAGTATCAAACACGGGGCTTGCGTTGAGGAAGAAAATTCTGAGAATGTTCGTTTAAGGCACAGCATTGTATGATAGGAAAACAAGGACTTTGGGAAATCTGGAACAGAGCAGAATCGAAGCTATGGAGATGTGGTACTACAGACTATTGTTGAAAATTAGGTGGATTGATAAGGTAAGGAACTTGGAGGTGCTCTGTACAATAGGCGAGGAAACAAATATGTGGAGAATAATATGAAGAAAAAGGGGCAGGATGGTAGGACATGTGTTGAGTCCTTATGGAATAGCTTCCATGATACTAATCAGAGGTCTGATGAGACACTAAAATTTGTGCTAATACTAAGAAGAGAAAAAGCGCGAGTATGTAAGATGTTTTGATTTAAATGTCTTTGAAGCTGCCAATAAGTGAAAAAGCTAGTTCCCTTCTTTTAGATTCCTCAACCTACCGAGGATATTTCCGAAATTTTTTGTAATGTCATAGTAGCATGTTTCATTAATATTCGAAACCTATGTTAAAAGTGTAATCCTAAATGTGACGTATTTCTGAAATAAAACTGATTACTTAACGATTCTTTTGATTTGCCGCAGAACGAAACAGATCATACAGTCTCTAGTCACCTATGAGGATCAAATCGCGAGCGAGAAAACTACGGGTAAGAGCGTGACTCATGGACATAACTGGTAAGTAGGTAGCGGGCAAAAACGCTCGGAGAATATTAAGAGCAATGCCCCCGTAGTAAACAAACACTGGTAGTGTTTGGATGTCAAAGTCATGGTTAAAGTAAAAAAAAATAACAATACGTATTTATTTACATCCGTATGCAAAATAATCATGTCTGTATTGCTCGGTATTCTTAAATTTGCGAAGAAACTCATTTAATAAATTCTGTATTGTTACATGATGTGTTTGCTGGCGTAGGGTACGGGAAGATGGACTGGCTGTTACGGAACAGAAGACGATTTATGCAAATATAAAGTCACTTAATGTGAAACCAAAGCTCAGTCAACGAAACCATGCCTGTGGATTGCTGTTGTGGGTTGTCTGTTTCTGTTTATGGCAGCTGTAAGTGCAAATTTGATCCTTCGTCTCCAGGTCAGCATGAAATCTGCACAGAGGATTATATACCTTGTCAAGTGAGACTTTTGCTTGAAATAAGGGACTTTTAATGTGGTAAAGACATGTAAGATATAATATGAGTGTAGACACATCCAAATGATGCAAATATTTCTTATGTATATAAAAGGACGATAACGCGCCGATAGTATATGTATATACGAGGGCTGTTCGGAAAGAAAGGAACGAACGGTCATGAAATGGAAACCAAAGTGACGATGAAGCTTTGCACAAACTGTTGGGCAGTGACTCTAGTATGCCCATAGAGAGTGTCACGTCGCTCTTCTCAGCAGTTCTGAGCGCACAGTGAGCGCATGAAGATGCATAGAAAATAGTGTCTCCTGCCAAGTATGGCTACCTGCCGTGAGATTTCGCCCGATTTCATGCAACACCACATTACGTCACTGTAACGCATTTCCTTCCTCATGACAGTTCTCGGCCACACACTGCAGGGACAATGACGCTCCTGCAAAGTTTTGATGGGCAGTGTTTTCTCACCCATCATATAACCTCGACTTGTCTCCTTCAGATTATCATCTCTGTCGGGTGGCTTAGAAGACAACATTTTGGCACTGACAATGAGCTGCAGTTCAGTATGTAAAGCACTATGACGACGGTACTGTAAAGTTGGCACAACGCTGCTACAAATGTCTAAATCGGAGCGGCGACTACGTAAAGAGGTAACTGGAAGGTGTAGCTAACTGTTGCAAATAAAACAGTTTTGATTTTTACTGTGGCTTCCGTTTGCGACCGATCGTTCCATACTTTCCGAATAGCCCTCGTATTTACACTGCCATGTGAAATGTCTGTTTGACATTAGGTACTGTGGAATTGCGTAAAGGACGCCAATGAGCCTACATGTTACTGGTGATGAAGTGTAAAGACATCTGAACGAGATAAGTGGTTTTTATTCAAAAAAATTCGCCAAGGAATGCGCTGATAGTAAATTGATTCTCGTGAAAACTTCTTTTATAATGTTTTGTCGCATCGTACGTATTTCTAATAGAAATGGTGTAGCGAGATAAAGCCTTTAAATATATTAATAACGCGTGGATTTTTAAAAAGCAGAGAATAATGTTACTAACTTGCAGTTTCTCATATTCCATTTAAACCTTCCATCATCTAAAGCTGATATCTCTCTTGCAGGAGGTCATAAATTCTTTAACGGATGTCATTAGTTTACTAAACGTACTTGATGCAACACTCTTCGCAATTACGATTACATTCAATTTTAATTTTTGCTGCACGCTTGCTAATGATTACACATCTTTATATTGTCACATTAGTGACTGCTTCGTTCGAGCTTCTAATCGGAACGCAAATCACGAACTTAAACTCATCAACAGTATTGCAACCAACGAATGCTTAATAATGCTTTACAATTATCTGAACAGTAATCGCACTACAGATCAACTCTCTCAATACCAGTGATTTCTCACAAACAGTCACACTCAGCGACGAACGCCACCCCAGTACCTTGTCAGCTGCTGTGAAGTTTGTCTTTTCTTCTTCAGACCAGAAAAAGCACCGCTGTCATTATAAGGCCAATGCTACGTTCAGCTAATGAAACGGGGAGAGGCTGTATTCAACTTAACCATCACATCTTAGCTTTCAACCACAATGTAATACGCTACTCAACATTAGGGCTTAAGACATATTGCACAACGTTACCATTCGCTCCAGACTAATTATCTATAAATGTCACAAATTGAGATATTGTCGTTGTTACGTGCATGCAACAGTGACTGGCTACTGTCATGGTCTATTTGCTATTGGTTTGCTATCTTATCCTTATCAAACATAATTGTTCACTACTTTTTCTTCTCGCAATTTCGAGAATAAATTCAGTGCAGAGTTTGCCTGTGGAAGACTAATAATTATATCAGTAAAATAGCTATGTCCTTCCGGGTCCAACCTGTCAACATTTGAATTGTTAATGTGGATCTTCCTATTGAAAATAAATATTTTGTATGCCAGGAATTGTGACTAGACTACATATTCATAGATTGTTTTTACTTGCTTGATTGTTACAGATAAATCCGTTTTGGCAGGGAAACGAGTAATTTATTATGATATTCGATGCGCAAAGGACGTTTCTAACGACAAACGTATCTCACTGGTTGCGATGGTCCTTTAAAAGTGTAGCCCGCATCTCACGTCACACTGTCGTGCTTGTGTTAATCGTACTGCCAAAATAATGCTCCTTAAGGTTGCCTTGTATTGGACCATCTGATTCGTTGCATGAAGTTTTTGGACTGAAAATTCAATATATATGTATATATATACGCTGATGTCTTTAAAAGACTGAATAATAAAGCAAAACTCCGAATTTTAATAGTAAGACTTTTAAAATACAGAGACACAGTCGACATTTTAGTGTGACGAGTTTAAAAACCTTTACACATTACCTTAACAGATTAGTATTCTATGCTTAATAGTTAACGATTGACGATTCTCCAGGCATTCTTTTGTCATCATCATTTCTAAGACACTGACGCTCCCAGAGAAGTTAGTTCTAGTTTGTTACTGAGAGCGGGGATACTCTTTACGTTAACAGACCCACCATTATCGTATTTTCGCCACTAATTTATATGGTACATACCACATAAACAAATTATAAAATGAAATAGTTGTAATAAAATGATGTGAGGAACAAGTAAAGGAAGTCGCCAGCGTTTAGAGGAAGCGCACTCTTTCTGCGACACAACTCACTCTTAACACGATGAACTTTAACACATGGCTGCCATGGACAATACTGTGCGTGGCGTAGTAACGATACGTATTGACGATTCAGAAGCTCTGATTGGTCTCTCAGTCTCATTTTTTGCACACGAATCGGTCTTTCGGAATAAAAACATTAACTTCTGTAGCGTTTCAGTTTTATGCCTCGAATAGCGTATGAGATATTCAAAATCACGTAAAATCAGAGTTCTGTAACTTCGCACTAGAAGTTACTATGGTATCTGTTACGTTAATAAGTTTTTGTACATGCATTAGAGGATGAATTAAGCTAAACGCTTTCCCGCAAAATAGTTAATTAAACATTATTTTGTCGTAAGAGTAGAAATTATATAATGTTTTCAGTTTTCAGACACTACTTTTTATTTTCAGCATTTTGGCATTGTTATTTTGATTTATTCTGCTATTAGTGTGAGCGACAGGGTAAATGCAGCGTATGTGTGACGCGCGAATCTTGAAATTTTTTGATAATTAATGACAAATGAACATGTGAATGACGTTGTGTATTAGTGCAATGAATCACAGGCTGGTCATGAAATGCTTGTTGTAAAACAGTAAATTCAAGTGCTCTCAAAACACAGTCTTCATTAATATCTTTAATTAATCTGGGGTTTGTATTGAGATTATTTGCTTTTAGAAAAGTAGGAATTGTGGGTACTAATTAATGTAACTCGAAGTTGGGGACTGTCCATGAATGAAACTTACTGCGCTGTCCACGAAAAGCCACAAATCTGACTAGCTAACTTGTGCTCTAGCTAATCAGAGTGGAGAACGATCGTTTGCTTAGGAGACATTTGCGCTCGTAAGTCCCAAAGAGACGTGGTTCTAAAATGGTTCAAATGGCTCTGAGCACTATGGGACTTAACATCTCAGGTCATCAGTCCCCTATAACATAGAACTACTTAAACCTAACTAACCTAAAGACATCACACACATCCACGCCCGATGCAGGATTCGAACCTGCGACCGTAGCGGTCGCGCGGTTCCAGACTGAAGCGCCTAGAACCGCTCGGCCAGCACCTGCCGGCAAAGAGAGACGTGGCTGAGCTTTACCAGCGTGAGAACCAGATGTTGCTCGCTCTAGTATTCTTGTAAAAATTTTGTAATCTGCTTTCGCTGACGATTAATGGTTTTGAAGCTGACGTGTTACGTTGCAAATGACTTTCTGGAAGTTAAGAAATATTATAAGAAGTTCTTCCGTTAGGCTACTGAATTCCGCTTAGCATGCTACATGGTGACATTCCAGGGACATCAGTTGCAGAGCATTGGTGAAGAGTCTGCTATTGTGGGAGCATACTAAACTGATAGCAGTAGTGAGTTCGTTGACTGGTAAAATTTATTGTCTTTGCATAGATGTCGTGAGTTGGATATTACAGAGAGAATGTCGTCTGTAAATGAACGGAGTAGTACGAACTATGCGCAAGTATATGCTTTAATGTCGGAAACTGGGTGTTCGGACATACTTGAGGCTGCGTGTGTGTTACTTAGGTGAGAGTATAGCACAAACATTTCAGACAAGAACTCCTTTTATTTAGCAGCTGCAGTCAAACACGATAGAACGAATGCTCTTTCAAGCGGTGCAGTCGAAGAACTTATTTAGTCTTTATTCAATTTTTCCAAGTAGAAGACACTACAAGTCTAATCACGGTGGGTCGTGGCTCAAATATCACTAACGTAAGTGAGTAAATTCGGAAAAAGAACAACCCATTACCAAAACATGTGCACCAAGGATCATAGGCTGTTTTGGAGACCACTTTGTCATTGTTCAGCTACTTGTATCAGATAGAAAAAGAGATGGCACACTTTAATAGTAATGCGTTAGAAGCCGTTGCCAAATAAGGTGACTGTGAGATACAGCGCGCCGATCGTAGGCGCAAGGCAAAGCTAACGATGAGGGTAGCTCTTGATAGGACTATTCCATGATGGAGAAGGAGGGGACAGCTTGAAACTCTGACCAGAGGAAGACGCTGCGAACAAGAGAAGAATTATATAGGGACGATGAACGGCTAATGAATTCTATAAGGAAGAAACGGCTGAAGTTCCACGAATGTCTGTTCAGGGTGGTTGCTACCCGACTAAAGAAGTAGGTTTTTCATGTACTGGATAACAAGCCTAGTCTCCGATAAAAGTTACAAGTAAATGGTGAAGGACCTCAAGAGCGTTTGATAAATGAAATGTACAGGTATAACCGTTCACAGTAAAGATCACGGCTCGAAACTTTAAGGGCTTTCACGATGAGCGAAAGCAGAACAGGAGCTGGACAGACGAGAGAAAGTAGACTAGCAGAGAAATACTACAACGCTTTTGGGATGCAGAACGTGCTCCCATAAATGCTTTATAGTTATGTACGTGTTCTATGGCGGACCTAAGAGAGAAAAGAAAAACAAAGATGTTTCCTTTTGTTTTTAAATTGAAGTAAATACTAATATATTTCTTCAAATTAATTTATGTCACTGTGATAATATTCCGCAATTGGGAAACATGTTCCCATACACAGAAACCAATAATATATTGATAGCTTGTAAAGTCACTCTTTATACATAATTACTGTAGAAATCGTGTCAGTAAGCTACAGGATGCGGAGTTAACTAATTAACATAACATAGTTCAGCAGTCGCCTGATACTACTTTTTTACGTAGCTTCTGAAAAGACTTCATGCCACACACAGTCGGCCAGAGAATACTTATGCCCGCATGGCACGAAAGCTTATGCAACCAAAGATGGTGTCACCCATACTGATCACAGTATCATTGACAAGCTGTACACAGGTACGATCGTCCCTTGCAGACAAGACCTCATATGTTAAACGCACGGCAGCTTCAGTTGTGGAGAGGGTAAAGGATTCCGCATACAAGGCATGAAATAATTTGAAACTACAATCTGTCATTTCGATTAATGGCTAGAAAAAATTTTCTAGAATCAACAACACAACTGCAATTATATGTAAACAACATCTGAGTTGATCTGTTGAACGATAAATTTTGTAATCATCTCGAACCTACAAAAAAATCATTGGCTGTGCAGAACTCAATACACTGCGAATACGCAGAAGAAAATTCAGGGACAGCTTGAAGAAATGGGATACCAACGAACAGGGAGACATTCATCGTAGATGAGTTGCCCTACGATGTTCAGACAGTTGTACACCGCTTGGCTTAGCTGTGACTGTCATTAATGTGACCAAATTTAAAGGCTGAGTCATTGTAAATATGTTATAGCGAAATATATTATAATCATAATTACAATTATAAGCAATAGTCATGCTATCTTAGATTTACATTGCGTTATTTAACCGACGTGCCAGTCATTGAACAAAAGTTCCAGAAATTTCTTACTCTGTTAAAAAACTGACAGGTAATCATTTATGGCCTACCTCTTCAATACATCTTTATGCTATATATCAGCATTTCTGTACTTTGTTATAGATTACATTTATCGGCACTACTGAGACCGGTAAAGGCAGATACTTGTGCTGTCAATAACAGATATGCTTTTATTTTGAATTGTCCCAGGAAGATGAGGTACCTGTGTTACTTGTTGGTGCGTTTTAACCTGGTAATACGTGATAACGATGGGACCTGTTAGTCCCCGTCGAAGTTTCATTATAAAAGCTTTACGTCAGTGTACAATAAAAGTGGAGTTATTAATGTGATAGAAAGCAGATCAGCTGTAATTATTTTTGTGTTCTTTGTTCCCAAGTCTAAAGCGTATTTTCGATACCTAATACACGGATAATCACTCAAGAGCGAAGTGCTTCCTGGAAATGACTTTCAATCAAGGAAACAATTGCTGCAAAGTTAACAGAGCACAGCCTACAGAAATACACCGAACAATCAAGTTCCTGAAGCAATGGCCCACACGAATAAAGTTTTCATTGCCATTTTATATTGGTCTTATGTATTTGTTTCTTTTGCGCAAGTACCACTGCAAAAAAATTCGTTAAGTGAGAACACTGCAATCGAAGGTAGAAATGTCACTTTACAGAGGACTGCTCACCTGTCGACCAAACGCACTGCATATCTTCGTTAAGGTAATGCAGGCCTATAATCATGAATAATGATAGAGCCACTGCACAAGATCCCAGGTCCCCGTCTGTCAGAATAAGCAACACACTGCAGCACTATTGAAATGTATGCGCCACAAGCACCTGAAGCTGTTGAATCACTTGGACTATTTATTTATTTGCTATGTCTTCCAGTCTGTCTTCTTTACACGAGGACAGACCAAATTTTGCACATCAATTGGTATACAGAAATTTAGAACATTCTATTGTAGCATAATTTCGAATTTGTTAGTATAACTAAAAATTGTGGTGTTCGAGGAAAAGACCTACATAAAATATCTTCTTTAAAAGTGTCACACAGTTTTAAAATAGGCATGGATAGTTAGCCCTGACGCTCCGACGCTATATTATCCTGCCAGCAAAAGTAGGAATACTTCGAGAAGTCTGTCAGGGTTCTAGAAATCCTTCCTGGTCCTCCTAGAGATCCACCTGTGCTTCCGGAAAGTTATTGTTAGTTGGTTGTCTGATTAGGTGCATATCGTTGACATGACGTAGACTATGGACTCTTCTTCGTTTCTCTCGGTCATGTGGGCTGGCAGTCCGTAAACTAAAAGTAAACGAAATTCCGCCCGAACAGACCGTGAAGGCCCAACGGTACCGACCAGCCACCGTGTCATCCTCAGCCCACAGGCGTCAGCGGATGTGGATATAGAGGAGCATGTGGTCAGTACACCGACTAGCTGTCAGTAATTTCAGGTTTTGATACAACTCCTCATTCCTTCTTATGTTACATACTGGTGTAGTAGCAATTACGTTGTGTCCTCGCAAGTAACATGTTGTCTAACTACTCATTCCCAGACGATGAGGTCCGAGGTCACGGATGCTCCACATTCACAAGCGTCTTTCATTTCTTTTGTTTTGTGTGTACGCAACGTTTCGTATGTATTGCAGAACATGACAGTAAACGGGAGAAACATTTTCTATGTAGGTAATTACAGCCCCCACAGCATGACAAAATAGAAAAGATGAATAAAACATTGATTCCAGTATTGCGTTATAAGGATTAGGTCATTAGTAAGCATAAATAATGAAAGATTAACGAATAGTCTTATAACCATTGGACAACATACTATCGCGGTCCTCGGGATTGGGAGTTTTGTTAAATTCTACATATGCAGTCATGAATAAAAAAAAATAAAAATAAATACTGAATACTGAAGTATCATTTACTCTGTACTGCAATATTATTCACTCTGTTAAATATTGTGGGCTAGCATCAGACTCTGAAATAACCCAATACCACGACAATATTTTATACACAGCGCGCGACTCACCGCCTTCTAACAGATAGTTCGCGTGAGCGCTGATGTTATGGAGAGAAAATATGCGTGATTTTAGGCAAACTGTAATGAATAATTTGGTTCTCAGGGGCTACTGGTCGTTTATGTACCAACTTTCGCAAAGAAACTGAGATATTTTTTGTGCTTATTAAACGGAATATTTTTCTGTATTTACTGTTCGTTATCTGCAAGGCAAAAATAGAGGAGAATCTCATCTGCCGTTAAGCGACGAATCTTAAACATACTGAACTCATTCAGTACGAAAACATTAATGAATAGAATTTGTCTTTACTTTACTGGCTTTGAAACTATTAAATAATCAAAACAGAGAAGTCTCCCGCATTTACATTTAATATTACAGAATGAATTTCAAACTAAAAAATTTCGTCAGCGTAATGGCCGAACAACTGCTCCTAGGGAAAAAGAGCTCCCCGCAACACGAAGTTCTGAAATAGAGTTATTAATTACAATTAATGGTGGGTATTGTGGGAGGTGCTCACTACTTCAACAACCACCACTTTCTAATACCAATTGGACATATATTCTGTAACTTACAGGCAGACCTACATTAAATATCAGACTATGATACAATGGCCACCTTGCGCTAGACGAAACAAGCAAGGGAAAAAAAGCTTAGCCCAAATAAATTATCTCTGTTCTTCTACATTTACATTACATAGATACCATAAACAAAAGACTACTTGTTAAACGCATCTCTGTTTGCAAGCTTTACAGACAATAAACTACACATTTTAATATTTTATATTAATTGCGCGCACGGACGCACTCTTTCAACAATTTGTAGTTCACATTATTTTTAACACACACAAAACCCTTTTAATTTTTCTCGAAATGTCAAATTATGTGACGGTCCGTCACAATACTAAGAGCGTTCATCATGTAATGCAACACATTTCCTTTCTGAAAGCAGGTTGGTTTTACTCGGGATTGCCGGCCGTAGTGGCCGAGTGGTTCTAGGCGCTACAGTTTGGAACCGCGTGACCGCTACGGTCGCAGGTTCGAATTCTGCCTTGGGCGTGGATGTGTGAGATGTCCTTAGGTTAGTTAGGTTTAAGTAGTTCTAACTTCTAGGGGACTGATGACCTCAGCAGTTAAGTCCCATAGTGCTCAGAGCCACTTTTTCTACTCGGGATTCCACTACACCATGTCATTCCACAATCTATTGGTGACAAAATATTATTCTCCAACATAATCACCGTTCAATGAGATGGCCTTACGCCACCTTACTGGGAGGGTCTGTATGTCCGCATGATACCACTCTGCTGCTCAACGTCGGAGCCATCATCTTGCTGCGTTAATAACCGCACCATCGTCCACGTACTGTTTTCCGCGGAACGCATTCTTCATGTGGCCAAAAAGTTGGAAGTCGGAAGTTACGAGTCCCGGCTATAGGGTGGATGAGGAAGAACAGTTCAATGAAGTTTTGTAAATTCCTCTCGGGGACGCGGGCTTATATGAGTCCTTGTGTTGTCATGGAGAAGGAGAAGTTCGTTTGGTTTTCTGTGGTGACGAACACGGTTAAGTTGTTTCTTCAAATTCATGAATGTAGCACAATACGCTTCAGAATTGAACGTTGCTGTACAAGAAAGGACATCAAACAGAATAGCCGCTGCAGAGCCCCAGAAGACAGTCGTCATGACTGTACTGGCCGAGGGTGCGGCTTTTAACTTCTTCTAAGGAGAAGTGGTGTTGCGCCACTCCATAGATTTCTGATTTGTTTCTGGTTCGAAGTGATAGACCGATGTTCATCGACTTTGTCGACGTTTCACAAAAATCATCACTATCAGCCTCGTAACGCGCAAGCAATTCCACACAGTCGTCTCTTTATAAAGTCGTCTTTTATTCGGCTAGGAACCCAATGGGCACACGCCTTTGAGTAACCCAACAAAGACGTCCTGTTTAGCAGCAAGGTGTTTCATTGTGATCCGTAGATTAGCACGCATGAGAGTGTCCACAGCTTTGTGTGGCCTGCCGGCGCCCCTGAGGCTCGTCAGGTTTGTGGATCTTGTTGCAGTGATGACAGATGCCTCACCCAAAGATTCGCAGCTTTTGCTCACTGCCAAGTATCAGAAGACATTTTGCAAGCGCCTACGAATATCTGTGATGCTCTGGTTTTCCGCCAAAAGAAACTCAAAGGCAGCTCTCTGTTTTGAACGCACCTCTGTTACAGACGCCGTTTTGGAAGTTACGCATAGCGCCGCCACCTCTAAAAAACCTCATGAAACTGGAGGGGCTGAGGCGAATTTTTTTTCAGCCGAAATCGACCGATTGCATTACGTATTCAACGCCCTTAGTACATTGTGGAATAAACGAGCAAAAAGTAGTTTACGGTGCACAATATCACATTAACAACATTGCTGTTTACAACATTAAGAAACATTATTTACAAAAATTTGTGACAATAATGGTTAGGACCGTGCATGGTGGATGTCAGCCTCAGTTTGAATTACCGGTGCGGCAACATCACCAATTTAGGACATTGATGTTTGTATTGACCGTTGCGAACATATGGTGAAGGAGATTGGCTTAAAAGCTTTCACATGTCGATCGAATCTCCTCCGGAACAGTGTTTATTTGTAACTCGTGAATCATTGTATTCTTAACGAATCGTGCACCATTAAACATGAAGCACAATATCTCATTTTGAACAACCTGAAGATTGTGGAGGTGCCTAGACGCGGTTTATCCTCAGATGGGACAGGCATACAAGATGACTGGTTCTGTTACCGATTTATATTGTAGGAGACTGCGTTTACAGTTTAGAGAAGACCTTTTGTTTATTAAAGGATACAAAGCAGCTATTATACTGTACGCTTTGTTCTCTACATCGGTAAACATGTTTCTTAAAGGTAAGACATTTATTGATGTGAACTCCCAAGATATTTGGAGAAGTCAGTACAAGGAATGCTTGCTCTGGATAGCACCGATGTGACAAGTAAATCCAGTGTTCTTCTCGTGTAAAACGTGGTTTCACTCACATTTGTCTTGACTGACTATGGCCATTTTTCAACCTGAGGGGAAGCACAATGGAGTCTGTCATGAATGTCGGTACGTTGTTGTCAGTGTAATACATTGTCGTATGATCAGGGAAGGAAGCTATATTGACGGGTCGCAAGCCTGGTATGTCAGTTAAATATATATTTAATAGTGTCGCCCCCAAAAGGGAAACTTGTGGTACACCAGCGTTTATATGATAGACATCAGAAGCAGTGTCACAAATAAATGCATGTTTTTCAACGTCGAAGGATTATGACTTGCTGCACTACCTTCGAGACTGATGATAAGAGACTGATTGGCTTTTAGGTTTTGGGATACCTATGGTGTTCACGTGGCTTGGGTGTAGTATAAACCTTCGAATGTTTCCACTGCTTAGGAAAATTAGGAAAATCCCTTACTTTTGACATTGAATTAATGATGATGACTAACACTTTTCGGGAACTGAAAGTTGCGTAATATCATGTTGCTTATCCCATCAATATCAAGAATTTTCCTGATTTTAGGTTAGACAGTATTTTGTTAATTTCTCGTAGATTAGTGAAATCGATGCGCTCAGTTTCATCGCCGACGTAGTTGGTGGCAGTACCCACAGCAGGATCGTTATGTAGTACTGGAAAAACGTTCGGCTCATGAAGAATTTTCCGAATAACGTTCCGGACAGAATTTGAACCTGTGTTGATCAGTTTAAATCCGTAGTTTCATGAGTCGTTTACATGTTGCTTTGTTTTTTCGCTGAGTTTCCCATTTATCTTAATTCAGCTTTTACTGGTGGTTTATGCCTCCGTTGCCAGAATTTCTGTATTTAGTTGTTAATTTTGTTTAATCGAAAAATCTCAAGAGGAAATTTAGATGTGTAATTTGTGCGACGGAAGGCGGGCAAGTTGCTGAGGGTAGCTGTTATTGTGAAAAGGACGATAAACTTGCAATTCTAGCTCATTAACAGTCTGTATCCTTGTTTCAAGTCGTTGCTTGTATAGCTCTCAGTTAATATTCCTGTGTGGCTGAATTATCTCTTTGCCTGGCGACGTATCTCCGAGGGAAACCAATAATCAGAATTTAGGGTACAAAGAGTTGCAGCTGTTATAAAGATCGGCACATTTTTATAGAGGATGGCGTTCAGAAAGTCTGGTAAAAGCGCTGTATTTGTGGAATAATAAGTCTGTTCATTTGGCGAAAGAATAGGTAGACTGGAGGTTTTATAATAGTTGGATAATATATTCCCATTAATGTTGGTGGTCCTTGAACGCCATATGGGATGTTTGGATTTCAAATCACCAGCTACTATTACGGTGTCAGTAGTGCTGTTATTGAGTTCAGTCAGTGTAAGTTCTTTCTGGGGTTGCTGGTACTTGAAGTCTAATTTCATGTCTCCCCGAGGAACTCATATCTTCATAGCCGTTGATCCTAGATTAACTGTCTGCTGCAAAAGAATTTCTCCGTGCTGTACGTTTTGTTGGAGGAGTAGGGCAGTGACACCGCCTAGTCTGAGCTGCATCAGTGCATTAACATTTAAATCATTGCATCTTAAATGTTCCTGAAGGTCGCAAGTGAGTTCCATTGAGTCACATTACAACTGCAGGATTTCACCAGTGAAAAGTTTTATTTCAAGAAATTTGTTTTCTATGCAGTTTATATTCCAGGAAATTACTTTAAGGTTTTCCACTGCTAAAATTTCTTCTCCTTTTAAGGATTCTTGGTCAGTAGACATAATAAAATTCATCATGGTTATTACTGGACTTCTGCAGAACCAATTCAACATAACTCTTACTCTGGGATGCGCTAATATTTTTAAACAATTTACTAAATAAGGTGTAACATCTAACATAAGCCGTGGTCAAGGGTTACAGGTCTGAGCGAAAAAAATACTTATTCTTTGCTACATACATTAGATACCCTCTCCCCCCTTTTCTTTCCTCCTTTCTTAGTTTGGAAAGAGCTGTTGAGATACGCGCAGGTAGGAACGAACGTCTGAAGTGGAGCAGATTTTCATTTTTTTTTAATTTAATTTTTAAGCGTCAAACTGTCGGAGGCAAATATACTCCTTTTATGTAGGTTCCTTTATAATAAGGAAAATGAGGGAGGAACGAAGAAAAGGTGTAGCGCCTTCAATTAGTAATCGAAACGCCCTCTGACCCGGGTTTGAACACAGCCACTCCCTGAATTTTGCACGAATATCATTGATAATGACGGCCGAACACTTCCGGATAAGAATTCACCCTCCATCTGCCATAGCATTGTCAGAGAAGGTGGAGGTTCAGGCCCTCCTTGCCCTTGGGGTGGGGAACTGCTCCTACAGGTGGAAGAATCAGCAATGATCGACGGCATGGGGACGCAGAAGGCAATGGACAGTCCCGAATTAAAGGCATTTAATGTTTACTCACAGGACACGTGGACTGTAATTGAAAATGTATCATAATCATCTTTCCGTTGGCAAACTATTCCAGACTAATCTCCCATTCGGATCTCCGACAGGGGCTGCCAAGGGGGAGGTGACCATGAGAAAAAGACTCAATAACCAATGGGAGGATAACTTTTTACGCCTTGCCATTACCTTTGGGAACCAAGAAAGATGCTGAGGCACACGGAGAGGTAGAGTGCCTAATCACCCACTCAGCCAGCAACTTTTCGACATCTTGGGTGGCGACAACCTGCAAGGTGTGGTGATTCTGTGTGTTCTGACACTCCATTTATGGGTTTCACCAAACTGCTCTGTTGGAAAATTCTGAAACTCATATAAACTTGATAACTCCGAGGATTCACGTTCCCCAGATGTCCGATCGGGCCAGGTGGCGCAGTGGTTAGCAGACAGGACTCGCATTCTGGACGACGACGTTTCAAACGTGCGTCCAGCCATCCTGATTTAGATTTTCCTTGATTTCCCTTAATCGCTTCAGGCATTGCCTGGATGGTTGCTTTGAAAGTGCACGGACGATTTCCTTCCCCATCCTTCCGTAATCCGATGGGACCCATTACCTCATGTTTGCCCCCCCCCCCCCCGAACCAATCAATCCACCCAAATGCCTGACACCAAACTTGAAATCACACGGATCAACACTATTACTGGAAGAATTTTGGCTTTGGCTACATAATGGGTAAAACTTAAAGGCAAACTGATTTCCAGAGTAGTCTAAAGCACCCCCCATTTTGTACACAAAGTGACAACTCAGTATTAAATCGACAGAGAGTTGTTCAGACACATGGACTTCAAGAGTCCACGAGAATTGCTCATTCTTAAATTTATTTGTACCTTACCTAAAATGGTAATGACTAACCATTAACAATACGAATCCCTTAGTCCAGTATCTTTAAACTTGGAAATTTAAAAATATGCTTGTTCTTGAGATAGCAAGAGTATTAAAGAAAGAAATATTACTGCCAGAATCCAGCTGTCCACGAACTGGATCACAGCTAAGGACGGAAGAGATGAAGGGGAGAAACTAGATACTAGCTTCACATACACTATGTGATAAAAACTATCCGGACATCGCCAAATACATATGTTTTTCATATGAGGTGCATTGTGCTGCCATCTACTTCCAGGTACTCCATATCAGCGACCTCAGTAGTCATTAGAAATAGTGAGAGAGCAGAATGGGGCGCTCCGCGGAACTCACGGACTTCGAGCGTGGTCACTTGCGTCATACGTCTGTACGCGAGATTTCCACACTCCTAAACATCCCTAGGTCCATTGTCTCCGATCTGACAGTGAAATGGAAACGTGAAGGGATGCGTACAGTGCAAAAGCGTGCACGCCGACCTCGTGTGTCGACTGACAGAGACCGCCGACTGTTGAAGAGGGTCGTAATGTATAATAGGCAGCCATCTATCCAAACCATCACACAGGAATTCCAAACTGCATCAGGATCCACTGCAAGTAGTATGACAGTTAGGCAGAAGGTGAGAAAACTTGGATTTCATGGTCAAGCGGCTGCTCATAAGCCACACAGCACGCCAGTAAATGCCAAACGACTCCTCGCTTGGTGTAAGGAGCGTAAACATTGGACGATTGCACAGTGGAAAAACTTTGTGTGGAGTGACGAATCACTGTACAAAATGTGACGATCCATTGTCAGGTTGTGGGTATGGCGAATGCCCGGTGAATGTAATGTGCCAGCGTGTGCAGCGCCAACAGTAAAATTCGGAGGCGGTGGTGTTACGGTGTGGTCGTGTTTGTCATGTAGGGGCCTTGAATCCCTTGTTGTTTTGCGTGGCACTATCACAGCACAGACCTACATTGATGTTTTAAGCACTTTCGTGCTTCTCCCTTCTGAAGAGCAATTCGGGGATGGCGATTGAATCTTTCAATACGATCGAGCACCTGTACATAATGCACGGCCTGTGGCGGAGTCGTTACACGACAATAACATCCTTGTAATGAACTGGCTTGCACAGAGTCCTGACCTGAATCCTATAGAACCACTTGGTGCCAGGCCTCACCGACCGACATCGATACCTCTACTCAGTGCAGCACTCCGTGAAGAATGGGCTGCCATTCCCCAAGAAACCTTCCGGCACCTGACTGAACGTATGCCTGCGAGAGTGAAAGCTGTCATCAGGGCTAAGGGCGGTCCAACACTAAACTGAATTCCAGCACTACCGATGGAGGGCACCACGAAGTTGTATGTGATTTTCAGCCAGGTGTCCGGATACTTTTGATCCCATATTGTAACTTGTGACATGACGCCGGTGGGCAACCGGCTCGGCTTCTCACCCTCTCCAGCCAATTTCTGAAAATGTTATCTGCCGTCATTCTTCCCACGACCTAAGGGTCACTGCCGAACAAATTTTCCTGAATTATTACATCTGAAAATACTCCCACTAGCTCGGTGAGGTTGGCTAATCATTTGAAATTGATGGAAAGAGTTGCCGACAATCTGCTTGCTTGAACAACAACACTCCTTTTGTGATCAACAAAAGAGCTGCTCTCTGTTGATCGAGCTTAAGAGAACCACTGGGTCTATTACCAAAACCCACTCGCAGACTCCTTTCTGCCCGTAGTTCTTCGTTTATTTTACTAACAACCTGAGTTTCTCTTAACACAAGTGCTAACTGAGTGCGTCTAACACTTTCAATGTAATTCACGATGGTTTCATATTGATTTTGTTAGGAAAATAACGCTCCTTAAGTAACTCATTCCTCATCTGACAATCCTTGGTTGAATTTCTTTTTAGAGTGAGCAGTCTTCAATCTGCGGCCCGCCACAAATTCCTCTCCTGTGCCAACAACCCCTTCATCTCAGAGTAGCACTTGCAACATACGTCTTCAATTATCTGATGTATTTATTCCAATCTCTGTCTTCCCTTAGAGGTTTTACCCTCTGCAGATCGCTCTAGTACCAAGAATGTTATTCCCTGATGTCTTAAAACTTACCCTGTCACTCTGTCCGTTCTCCTTATCAGTGTTTTCCATATATTCCTTTCCTTGCCGATTCTAGGGACAACATCCTCATTCCTTATCTTATCAGTCCATAAAACTTTTAACATTCTTCTGTAGCACTACATCTCAAGTGCGTGGATTATCTTCTGATCCGGTTTTCTCGCAGTACGTGTTTAACTAGCATACAATGCTGTGCTCCAAACGTATACTCCCAGAAATTTCATCATGAAAATGAAGCATACGTTTTATACTAGTGGACTATTCCTTGGTCAGAAATGCCGTTTTTGTCAATCCTAGTCTATTTTAATGTCCTTCTTCCTAAGTCCGCCATTGTTTATTTTGCTCCCTAGACAGCAGAATTTCTTATCTTCATGTATTTCGTGTCCATCAATATAGCAAAACAAATTGCCATCTAGCACATTCTCTATCTTCATTTTCATTCTTCTGTATGACATTCTTGGCAGCAACTTGCATGCTTAAGCTTTAATGCTAACTATGCGTTAATTTTCGCACTTGTCGGCTCTTGCGATCTTCGGACATGTGTGTATGATGTTTGTCCGAAAGTCACTTGGCATATCCCCAGGCTCATGCATTCTACAGACCAACGCGAATATTCGTTTATTGCGACTTTCCCTAATGATTTTAGAATATCTGATGGAAAATTATCTGTCCCTTCTGCGTTATTCGATCTTAAGTTTTCCAAAGCTATTTAAATTGAGATTCTAACGCTTGATCCTCTATCTCTTCTACATTGACTCCTGTTTCTTCTTCTATCACATCAGACAAATCTTCCCTCTCATAGAGGCCTGCAATGAACCCTTTCCACCTACCCACTCTCTCCTCCACATTTTACCGCTGCACTCTTAATGTTACCACTGAGGTGTTGACATAAGTGCCAACACCGTGTTTCTTGAGGAGGCCAAAATGCACGCTGTTAAAGCTCACGCAAACGGTCGTGAGGTCTGGAACAGGTCAGAGAAATAAGACTAGCAAACGGGAGGTAACTGGTAGAATACTTAACTTTATTCCATAATTGGAGAACATAGGTCTGACGGTATAGGCTTTATAAGAGAACCAGCAGAAGATAAATGGCGCCTTGCTAGGTCGTAGCAATTGACGTAGCTGAAGGCTATGCTAACTATCGTCTCGGCAAATGAGAGCGTAATTCTCAGTGAACCATGGCAAGCAAAGTCGGCTGTACAACTAGGGCGAGTGCTAGTACGTCTCTCTAGACCTGCCGTGTGGCGGCGCTCGGTCTGCCATCACTGACAGTGGCGGCACCCGGGTCCGTCGTATACTAACGGACCGCGGCCGATTTAAAAGCTACCACCTAGCAAGTGTGGTGTCTGGCGGTGACACCACAACCACCCTAGCTTTTAATATTACGGAAAGTTGGTTTGACTAATCTACATGCTGAATCAGTCCTCCCGACAATCATTTCTTTTTCACTTCCTTTACATTTTTCACGCAGGCATTTCGTTTTATCTTCCCTGCATTTCCTATTTATTTCACTCCTTAGCGACTTGTATCTGAAGTTCCTTAAATATTTTTGTACTTCCTTCTTTCATCGATCAACTAAAGCGTTCCCTCTGTAACCCATGGTTTTTTTCAAATGGTTCAAATGGCTCTGAGCACTATGGGACTTAACATCTGTGGTCATCAGTCCCATAGAACTTAGAACTACTTAAACCTAACTAACCTAAGGACGTCACACACATCCATGCCCGAGGCAGGATTCGAACCTGCGACCGCAGCGGTCACGCGGTTCCAGACTGAAGCGCCGTTAACCGCACGGCCACACTGGCCGGCGCATGGTTTTTTCACAGTTATCTTCTTTGAATCTATGTTTCTCTTTCCGACATTTGTTACTGCCGTTCTTGGAGAAGGTCATTTCTTTTCAATTATACTGCCAACTGAGCTATTCCTTATTGCTACATCTACAGCCTTACAGAAATTCAAGCGTATCTCCTCCTTCCTTATTACTTCCGTTACGTACTTCTTTGCGTTTTGATTTTTCGTGACTAATCTCTTAAACTTCAACCTACTCTTCGTCACTACTACATCATGAACTGAGTCTATAGCTGCTCATGTGTACGCCTTACAATCCAGTATCTTACTTCGGAATCTCTGCCTGACGACAATGTAATCTAACTGAAATTTTCTCGTATTTCACGGACGTTTCCAAGTGTACCCCCTCTGACAAAGCTATTGGCGGAAAGAGGGTGATTTCATATGCCATAATCTTCGGCCGCCAGTTCAGCCTGACAAGGGCATTCTGTTTACTACTCAAAGACGCTACCGGTAGACCATGTATGCAATTGTGTATAGTAATGATAAAAATTGCTAGACCGATAATGAGACGCCTGATGGGGCCCCTGATTTGTCACCCTACTCAAGTGTCTGGGATGCAGTGGGAAACAATATACCTTAGTTCCAGCCTCCAAGCATCAATCCCCATAAGCTGAGATTGGATGAGTTTCACTCATAGCATGTAATTTCTCAAGATGAGATTTAGGCCCTGTTTGTTTCCTTGGCACAACAAATACAAGACTGTTCATGATCGATGTCTGTTCCTAACTGAACGAAAGTTTAACCATTTTATACTTAGTACATGATCAGCGTCTGACGCGCCAGGTTAGCTGAGAGCGCTAATGCGCTGCTATCTGGACTTGGGTAGGCGCGCCAGCCCCAGATCGAATCGACCTGGCGGATTGACCACGTGGCCGTGGTGTTGGCAAACCTGGATGTGGTCTTTAGGCGGTTTTCCACACCCCACTAGGTGAATACTGGGCTGGCCCCCACATCCTGCCTCAGTTACACGATTCACAGACATTCGAAACACTTTCGCATTATTTCATGGTTTACCCTAGATACTGACAGTTGGGGTACACTGATTTCATCGCAGGGTGGGGGAAGGTATGGGGTGGGTGTAGGAAGGGCATCCGGCCACCCCTTGAAATTAACCTTGCCAAATCCGATTTTAATCCTGCCGATCCAGTGAAAAACTGGGGACAAAGGCAGAAGCAAAAGAAGAAAAGAAGATATGACGAGCATCTGCAGCAAAGTTTGATAAAAACCAGACCAGTGCTTTAATGTGTAATATTTTCCACTTTCTCTGATGTATATGCAATGATGTTCTTTTCATGACTACACTACAGTTGTGTTGAACATATATAATACATTGACAAAAGATTCTACTCAATACACTTCTGACAAACGTGAAGCATCCAGAAGCCATAATCTGATGTAAATATAACTGAGCGCACTTACACACAATTAGTCCGTATGTAAATTATTAAAATTACAATTTTTGTGACGGGTAGAACGGCCGCCAGACTGCACTGATGTTGTTCGTGATTTCTTGATGTTACCAGTCCTGATACGATATATAACAATCGTGAATATTTTGAGATGTTGAGTGATCACTGTGAAGTATATTACTCGTGCAATGCAGTGTCATCAGGAAATGACAGATTTTGAAAATGGCCCCATTCTGAGCCTATATTTGGCCGACTGATCGCATCGCGCTACATCCATATTTGTGGTGCATTTCAGATATGATAACAGGACCTGGGGACTGAGGAGTTGAGGTCACAGAGCACATAGAAGCAGAAAAAGTTAGCAGCCTTTATTTCACACAATGTCTAGGTTGTACACGCCCTTAATAAGTACACTTGACAGTGGATCACAGCAACAATACATATATACATTAAATGAGGGTGTAAGAACCAATGTAACTTACAAATAGGTATTCTGGTATACCCTTTACTGCAACTGTGTAATATTTTAAACCAAGACTATAGTCAGAATTTATTTAAATGAAAGGCCCAATAAAATAATTTTGTCATTAAAAGAATTTCTTTAGTACGATTCAAACTTAAAATAAATTTATCTTAAAAACTCTTCATAAGAAACATAAGAAAAAATGACAAAAATCATGCAATACCAGAACAACCACACCCCTATCAAATCAATTAACATTTCATAAGCAAGGAACATCTGAAGGACGTAGATCCATATCGACAGCTGCAGAAACCACATAAATGGTACCAACCATACACCGACCCACCAACTGGCACCGAGCGAGGTGGCGCAGTGGTTCGCACACAGGACTAGCATTTGGGAGGATGACGGTTCAAACCCGCGTCCAGCCATCCTGAATTAGATTTTCCTTGATTTCCCTATATCGCTTGAGGCAAATTCCGGAATGGTTCCTTACAAAGAAATGATGATCTCACTGTTTGGTCCCTTCCCCAAAGTCAACCAATCAACGGACCAACAGGCCTGCACGCATGGGTCCAAGGCGGCCCCACCTTGCGCTTCCACAAGGCGTTTCGTAAACATACAACCAGGTACGCCCGCAAACACACAGAACAGCAAATATATCTTTCGAAATCGGAGAAATCAATCAGTAACTCTCTGTGAAAGTACTGGACACAACGGAAGCACATAATCAGTTCCTTGGAAACATGATGTAAGGCTTGCAGTGGACAAGCGAAAGGTGATGCACTGTGTCACAGTCTTCAGCAACCCCTAGCACAAATGGCAGAAAAAGGTTCAACGTTTGCTAAACTGATTTCCGTATAGATAAGCGCACCAGGCGACGACCGACAGGAAGTGGACAGGCGACCTCTAATAGACTCACCCGCACCAAGAGAAACCACAATGAGCGACAATCTTTGTGTGATTCTCTGTCACACCTTCCTCATATACAGGACAACAAACCACTCTTCTCACATCCCTTTGAACTCCATTCATGATTTCCGTGGCCATCCGTCCATTGGTGTCCTCGTCCGTAGCAGCACTGCACACATCGTGCATGCGCTGGCCCTGGCTGAGACGCTCTCCTGTTCCCGGACAAGGAACTCAACGCCCTGGGTTGGGTATGGATTCAGAGGTATCAGTATTCGGATGTGAAAGGGTCCGTGTTATACCGCACGAGAACGTGAGAACAGGCATACACGTCCTTGAAATTCCGGTCGGCCACCGCAATGAATGCTGCGTTTGGAGTGGTTCCGTAACCAGAAAGCACGGACTACGGTTCATGGCATCGCACTGTGTTCATCAATGAATTACGGTTCTGCATTACCATGGATGAGAACCGTTGGCGCGTAATGGGCGACGTAAGAGGAGGCACCATTTCTCCAGTGTTTTGGAGAGGCGCTGTGGTGTTGCTCTTGGGGTCACGGTGTGGAGAGCCATCAGACATCGCTACAGTTCGCAGCTGGTAGTGGTTGAGGACATTCTGACAGCAGAATGGTATGTCCGGATATCCTGCATCCTCATGTGTTACCTCGCATATGACAGTATCCAGGTGCAATTTTTCAACAGCACATTGCTCGTCCACATGTGGGAAATGCTTGTACGATCTATCCGCGACATCTGCTGAGCTTCTCCCCTGACCAAGATCCTCAGGACTTTCCCTGATAAAACAAGTGTGGAACAAGCTGGAATGTCAAAAACGACCCGGTTGATTATCCAGTATATCAAGGACTATTTACAATAGTTGTGGGCCATACGGTCTCAGGATGGGACGCAACAGCTCTGTGGCATCCACCCCAGCCGAACGAGGACATGCTTCCAGCCCAGAGAGAGTGCAACATCGTACTGACTAATGATCTGTATTTCCAAGTTTCTTGTAAATTTTGCTCCATTTTGTAATCACTGATTTAACGTCAAATACTCTCACAATCCGTGAAGTTTAATTTCGTTTTCTTCTTTCCTTCTATGTGCTACACTTTGTTTGTGAGGCAGGGTTGTTATGTACTCTCACATCGTCCGTGTATAATAAGTAACCGACAGCAGTAGGTAGTTCTCGACCGGAATTTACTAAAAGTTTTAGTAATTCTTTAGGAAAAATCTTGTCGCCTGCTGTATAAAAGAGAAGGAAAGGTTCAAAACTCCAATTTGTGTTCTATCATACAGCATAGGAACTCAGTAATACAAACTAGTTTACTGCAGAATGAACCGACGTTGGTTATCCATGTTATAGCGATGTCATTTGACTAATGTTTCCATGAAAAATCTACCCAAAGTTGCCAAAGAATGTTGTATGTTTCCATATTTGGACTGTTACAATTTTAGTTTGATTCCAACCGTTCTAGGACTTTCGAAAACCTGTGTTTGTGCCGTCTAAATGAAGATGCTGCATTCCCTCATCCACCAGTAATTTTGTTTCTATTGAATTGAGTTTAATGGCCGCGCGGAATAAGCCGAGCGGTCTGGGCGCTGCAGTCACGGACTGTGCGGCTCGTCCCGGCGGAGGTTCGAGTCCTCCCTCGGGCATGCGTGTGTGTGTTTATTTGTCCTTAGGATAATTTAGGTTGCGTAGTGTGTAAGCTTAGGGACTGATGACCTTAGCAGATAAGTCCCATAAGATTTCACACATATTTGAACATTTTTGACTTTGATGTTTAGAGTTTAGAGGTTGGCAGCAGATTATGTCCCACACCATAAAAAATATAAAGAGGTAAATTTACGTACGCAAACTTGAAAATATAAGATGTGTTTCACAGAAAGTGTAACTTGAACATAATTTTGTTTAAATAATTAAATATGTTTCACGAAAAATTGAAGGGATCTTAATTTATTTTAGAAAATTGTGCTGTAATGTAAGACAGTGAGCAGTGCAAGCTCGAACCTCCAGCTTCAGACTCAATGCAGAAGTACTTTTCCTTGGAAACGGTGCATCCGAACTTTTTTAGTTTATATTGGTTTTAGGCAAACCGATAAGATTAAATGGAGTGGTGCAACTTTCATTACGTAGAAACTGCTGGAGAAAGCGAACTTAGCGTCGCAATTTTCAGTAGTAATTTGGTGTAACCCAGAGTTGGTCATCGTGCATTCAGACATGTCACGTGTAGGTTCAAGGATTTATTATCGAAGGCAGAGAGCAAAGAAGTGGTTCAAATGGCTCTGAGCACTATGGAACTTAACATCTGAGGTCATCAGTCCCCTAGAACTTAGAACTACTTAAAGCAAACAAACCTAACGACATCGCACACATAGATGCCCGAGGCAGGAATCTAATCTGCGACCATAGCAGTCGCGCGGTTCCGGACTGAAGCGCCTAGAACCGCTCGGCCACATCGGGCGGCGAGTGCCGAGAACGCCTGGTCAATAATGTTGCTCATTTCTAACGTATCCTTTGAAGTAGCGTAGTGGAAATAGTGTAAAGGGAGGAAGTAGAGGTTGGGCTTATCGCCCTCATTGCTGGTGGACCCTGAGTAATTAGATGTAATTATATTGATTAGTGAGAAAAATATATTTTCTCATTAGAAGAGAATATAATAGAGTGAAAACTACCAGTATCGGTCTCTATTGGGTTGCTGTGTTGTATAGATTAGCGTCCTGGTCACGTGTGTGTACCTTTTATTCAGTATTATTACATAGACAAATTTTCGTTCCAATATCTCTTTTGCCTAAACCTATTATCCTTACTCATTAGCCGCGTTAACAAAAACCAAAATTTAGAACACTTTATTCTTCTAAAATTTCTGAAAATCAGTTTATCCGAGTTGTTACAATGGGAAGACATTAGCAACAGTTCTAAAACACGAACAATTATTGTCTAAGGAGTATCTAGTTTATTTTAGACCATTTCAGTCATCTAATGAAAAATGCCTTTCTGCAGTTGATGTTTTGAATGACGCTTAAAGAGAGAAAACGAGTGTTTGTAAGCTAACAGATTAGCTTCCTAATGCTGCAGTATGGAAAAACATTTTCATGGACATTTAGCTAAGAATAAAATTTATTTTTAATTTTGCCAAACAACAAAAGATTAGAAAACATTACAGTTTACGGTTTCCGTTTATGTCTTTGGTGTGTCCCAAAATATATAATCAAGGCGAGTGCAGTCTAGTGACCGTGAGGGTCATGTCGCTTGCCCTCGTCTAGCAATCCACCGACAGGAAAATTTTGATGATGGTACGCCTGGACATTAAGGAAAAATTTGCTGGACACGCTTCGACCTGCTATTACATTAGCAACCCTGTTGCTAGCGCTACGTCTTCTTGCAGCAACGTCAAGCTGTGCTGAATAAATTCTTAATACAATTTATTGAAAAAGCAATAAAATAAAAGATACGATAATCTTATCATGGATGTGCCAAACCAGATTGTGCACCAGACTAGCTGGTCTCCTGCTGATGAATTCGGGGAGGGTTTTCTCCTGTCTAACGTCGAGCATTTTGGATGTGTGCTTTGGCACTACATCTGAAAATAGATTCGTCAGTCCACAGTACAACAGTCAACGTGTTTGATTAGGAAATCAAATACAGGATTTGTTTCTTATCTGCAATCGTATTCGCTTGATATCTGATGAACGTAGTGGTGATCCCCGGACGATACGTATCTCGAAATACACTGTTATCGACCGTTTATAGAGATGTTATCCGACATTTTGTAGCAAGAATACCAGCTCACAACAGGATCGGCCTGTCCGATCTTGATATCTGTCTGCATAAACTCGCACTTCTTGTAGGTACTTCTGGTGACATTCTGCGAGTACCTGGGGTACGGGGCACGTGCGGTAGATGAAGAAATAGTTTTTGAGATTTCATCAGAAATGCGCTGAGCACATTTCCTTCCTGTCAATATCATTATACTATCTTGCTCTTCTCAAAATAATAATAAACTGATTCTACGTCTGTTCATTTGGTAGGGCAGGTACAAGGTAATTGACGACGTTTCTCATTTCGGAGGAGTGAATGGATGGCTTGTGTGTGTGGGGTGGGGTAGGGGATGAGGGGGAGTCGTCTGTTGCCCCCACCTCCTCGACGCTGTATTCACCCCTGGAGAGTCCCATAAGCATATGTAATATCTCTTCCTTAGGATGTGCTGTCACAATAAATAAATAAATAATTAAATGCATTCGATAAAGTGAAGATTACTTTTGAAGAATTATCTCCAAAATTCATCTTGCTAGACTCCAGAAATGCCACTAGCATGTTACCCTCTCCAGTGTGGCTCGTCGTCATGAAACGTGATTTACTAATAGAACCGAAACTGCATCAATAAAAAAGATTTTTAGTGACAAATTATTTAGTTTCGAAGGTTCTTTCCAACTGCGATATTTATTTTTTCCTACGTTTCCGTTTGAAGTTTTGTGGTTGAGTTCGATTTACAACTTACTAGTAGCTATCAGGCAAAGTGAGATTAACCAATTTTTTTTATCCTTGACAGCTCACCTAAAACTTTCCTAAACCAAAACAGATCGGACACAGTGCTTCCACTAAGAATTGTCGGTACGGTTGGTCTGAAAGGAGTATATATCATTGTTTTGTTACTCCACAAGTGTAAGCAATGCCCAAGTAGTAAGCCCTACCGAACCTCCCTCCATTTCCAAGAGGTTACGCGCTTCTGTAGCAGCGACAAAAATATCCTCTCCATTTCACACATTACGGGAGTACACTAAAGTTCGTACTTTTTGTCGCTTGACGGAAAACAAACTCGCCGCGCCTGCCCCTCCCGCAAATAACCATAGATATTGCCGACGTGGGGTCGTTTGAGTTCCTCAGCGATATATTTAGCTGAAGAGCAGAGGTTCCTGTTGAGAGGACAGATCAAAATGTGATTCCTGAAAAGGGACGGCAGCGTTTCAGTGATTGCAGGGGCAACAGTCACGATAATTGATGATTTAGAGAAATGACTCATCTGGCCTTACGCTAGCCAACGTGGCATTTGCTGTACTGGTATTGTGGATGGCTGAGAGCAATTGGAAACTTAAGATGTTATATCTCCCGAGGGCATGCAGCTCTTCTCTGTGATTAAATTATGATGGAATTCTCTTGGATAAGACATTCCGCAGGTCAAATAGTCCCCCATTCGGTTATCCAGAATATCATCATGAGGAAAACCAAAATGGAATTCTACGGGTAGAAGAGCGGGATGTTGGATTCGTAATGTGGTAGGGAGATTAGGGAATTTTAAAAGGGGAAGGGGTATGTTGATATTAGACACATTGGGAATTAGTGAAGTGGATGGCAGAGCCGGAAGAACAGTTCTTCTGGTCATGTGAGTACAGGGTTCTAAATACAAACTCGAATACCGGTAATGCAGGAGTAGATCTAACAATGAATACGAAAACAACAATTCGGATAAGCTAATGTGATGTGTGTAATATACAGCCCGGAACTGCGCGACCGCTACGGTCGCAGGTTCGAATCCTGCCTCGGGCATGGATATGTGTGATGTCCTTAGGTTGGTTAGGTTTAAGTAGTTCTAAGTTCTAGGGGACTGATGAGCTCAGAATTTAAATCCCTTAGTGCTCAGAGCCATCTTTTGTGTGTAATAGTGAACGCATTGTCGAAGCCAAGGTAGGCACAAAGCCAACACCCACCGTAGTAGTACAATTTCACACGCCAATGAGCTCCGCAGTTACTGAAGAGACTGCAAGACGTATGATGAGAAGAAAGAAATTATTCGGACAGTAAAGGGAGAGGAAAATGTAACCGTGGTAGGAGACAGAAATGGATAGCTGGAGGAGGAAGAGAAAGGTAAACAGTAACACAACAAAGACTGAGGGAAGGGAGCGAAAGAGGAACCCGCCAGGTAGAATTTTGCATGGAGCATGATTTAATCATACCTAATACTTGGATTAAGATTCGTAAAAGAAGGTTATACGTGGAAGAGACTTACAGACATTATAAAGTTTTACATGACGAGGCAGTCGTAAACCAAAGAGGGTAAAGCTCATAGATGAAGAAATGTATCGAGCGCCCTACAAAGAAAATTTGCGAAAAGAATTTGACAGAACTCTAATAGATCTAAGACGAAACATTTTCCCTCGAGCAGATGACATTCCCTTAGAATTCAGCGTAAGGAAAGCTTCCGGTATGAAATTATTTATTGTCTCTATCGCTTGTACGTACACAGGATTACTGAGTTCAACATGACTAAGCTGCAATGCTATATGATACACCGCACTTTCTTGGTACCACCGAAACGGACTCATAACAAAAAGAGAGTATAACATTAGAAAATAAATGTGTCTCTTCATGGCAACACAGAACCCAAGAAATACATATTATAATTTGTAGCAGGCAATTAACCCGCACACACGGGGCACTTCTTGATGTGCCGTACTGTAAAACCTGGCCTGGTCAGATGAGTCCAGAAGTCAGAGCTGACGGTGGGTTCGTGAGCGATGCAGACTACACGAAGCCGTGGACCCAATTTGTCAAGAATGTACTGTGTAAGCTGGTGGTGATTCCAGAATGGTGTGGGCTGAGTTTACGTGAAATGGACAGTGGACTGGGTTCTCTGGTGCATTTGAAAGGATATTGACTGGAAATAGTTATATTCTGGAATTTGGAGACCATTTTCAGCCATTCATGGACTTCACATTACCAAACAACAACGGAATCCTTATTGATGGCAATGCACCGTGTTAGAACATACTGGACAGTTGGTTCAAAATGGTTCAAATGGCTCTGAGCACTATGGGACTTAACATCTATGGTCATCAGTCCCCTAGAACTTAGAATTACCTAAACCTAACTAACCTAAGGACGTCACACAACACCCAGTCATCACGAGGCAGAGAAAACCCCTGACCCCGCCGGGAATCGAACCCGGGAACTGGACAGTTGGAACAAATGATTTGAGCATCGGGTTCTCCTGACATGAATCCCATCGAACATTAATGTGACATAATCGAGAGGTCAGTTCGTGCATAAATGCTCTACCAGCAACACTTCCACAATTATGGACGGCTTTTGAGGCAGCATTGCTCAGCATTCCTGCAGGGGACTGGACCGACTTGTTGGGTCCAAGCCACATCTAGTTACTGCAGTACGCCAGGAAAACGAGGTGCGATACGATATTAGGATGTATCCCATGACTTTTCTCGACTCAGTGTAGAGTATCGTGGAGAGCTGCATCAATCCAGTGTTAGGACTGACACCCAAAACAACAATAATAACAATGAAAGTATCTGCAATTTTAAAGTGAGGTACAACAAAACTGTTTGTCTAAAACGTTATATCATATGAGACGGAGAAAAGCTTCGTGATCGGGAAAAGAAAAATTTGAAAGTTCATATGTGTAGGTTACTATTTAAGGAATATTTGCGCGGCGTGACTTGAGAGGACCTATAGAACGTAAATGAGATTTCATCCCAGCTACTACCCAAAGCCGAGGCTAAAACTTTTAATCAGTGTTTAGTCGAGACTCAGGTCCCGATATGACACAGTGTTTCCTTGTAGCACGTACTACATTTCTGAAAAGAGGACCTAGGTGGCCTCTTCGTTACAGTCTTATGTTTGGGAAAGAAGACTAATTTCGGGCCTGCCGCGGTGGTCTCGCGGTTCTAGGCGCGCAGTCCGGAACCGCGCGACTGCTACGGTCGCAGGTTCGAATCCTGCCTCGGGCATGGATGTGTGTGATGTCCTTAGGTTAGTTAGGTTTAAGTAGTTCTAAGTTCTGGGGGACTGATGACCTCAGATGTTACGTCCCGTAGTGCTCAGAGCCATTTGAACCATTTGAACTAATTTCGGTCGAAATATTTTGTGAGTAACACAAGTACGAAGTAAGGAAATACAAGCTTACATTGTTCAGTTGTAAAGCAAGGAGAACGTAGCATAAAAGCTAATGAAGTTTCATAATTATACACAGTCCAGTCACAGTAATGTGACGATCACCTATGTTCGACGATCACTTTTAGCAACCGCTCACAGACGGCAGGTGGCATCACTAGGTGTGTGTGTGTGGGGGGAGTATATAAAGTGTGATTGGGGGGGGGGGGGGAAGGGGAGGGAAACAGTGCATACGTGTTGTAATGAGGAAACGGAGCGATTTATCTCATTTTGGGAAGGGCATGGTCATTGCCTTTCGGGCCAAGGGTGGAACCCTTCTCTAAACGGCTAAGTTTCTGAATTGTTCACGTGCCACTATGGTTAAAGGATACCATGCATGGCAGATTGCCGCTATTCAAAATGGGCACCAAGGCAACAGCATTGCACCATCGGCCTTACATGACACTGAAGAACAGTAACTGTGGGGAAGTATATAGCCGTGCAACTGTTGAGCAACCGAACACCTGGATGTACCAAGAGACTACCAACAGCGTACCCTCAACGACTGTTTAGCGAACATAGCAGTGTATGGGCCTCTGTAGCAGTCCCAAAGTTCATGCGCCCATGGTGCTGCTGTTCATCGGCGACCAACCCTGGAATCTGCACAGAGGACCTTTGTCGTGTACAGAGTGAAAACAAACACACTGAAACAATAGTCGGAAGGATCAAGGCCGGAGAGGATTTCTTGGGTGATCTCGTCAATCTCGTAGGACCATGTTCACCCCTACGAGCAGTTTGTTATTCCTCGGCACAACAGCTAGCATGCACCTGTCGTTGGGGACCATGTTTACCCCTACGAGCGGCACAACAGCTAGCATGCACCTGTCGTTGGGGACCATGTTCACCCCTACGAGCAGTTTGTTATTCCTCGGCACAACAGCAAGACAATACGTTGTCTCACACAGTCCGCAGCGTACGTTCGTGGTTCAAAGAGAGCCAAGGTAAGTTTACCGCACACCCCTGGCCACCTAACTCCACTGGATTTAAGCAAATGGCTCTAAGCACTATTGGACTTAACATCTGAGGTCATCAGTCCCTTGGACCTAGAACTACTTAAAACTAACTAACCTAAGGACATCATACACATCCATGCCCGTTGCAGGATTCGAACCTGCGACCGTAGCAGCAGTGCGGTTCCGGACTGAAGCGCCTAGAACCGCTCGGTCACAGCGGACGGCGGGATTTAAACCCAATCAAGATTGTATGGGACCACTATCATTGGGCTATGCACACCATCGATTCTTAACTGACAAATCTAGCGCAACTAACCACGGCACTCGTGTCGGCGTGGCTCCACATCCCTGTCGGGACCTTCCGGAACTTCAGTGAATCTCTTCACGCACGCCTCGCAGCGATCCGTGATGCAAAGGATGATTATTCAACCTTTTGGCAAGCGGTCACATTAATTTGATTGGACAGTGTATAAATATACAGTAAGGAATAAACACAACCTCATACAATCTCGTATCTATGAAACTGGGCTACCTAGCAGACCATGAGTTGTAAGGATACAGTGAATAATGCCCCAAAGCTGGGACGATCGGTGCAAAAACAAAAATGGACTAGGAGAAAATCAGAACTATGACTTAGAAAGGCAAATAAAAACGTTTCGGAACATGAGCGAATTATTGAAAATATCAGAAGTATAACTTCTTCAGGTTTCACGTTGGTATGAAACAAAGCTCTAAAACCAAAAATATATTTCTGCAGCTATGAATCCTTAGTACAGTATAGTATGTGTGTTTAGAAAAATGAGACCCTGGAAGGGGACAGTAGATTTACCTGTAAAACCAGATGAAAAATTAGAAATAAATGTACCAGTTTCGACTGATGCAGCAGAATTACATTAGCAGACGTCTGGAACAAAATGCGTTTACGATCGTGTTTCTGGTCAACAAGATGGCAGATAAGATAATACATATAAGGCATAAAACAAATTTAGAGTCAAGGAGGAATTGTGTTTATCGCGCCGAAAGCTACAATCAAAGTACAGAACATACATTCATAAACAGCATCGAAACTGCGGCAAAGAGTGCATAGTTTAATGGCAGTATTCTTAAAAATAATTAGCAGTTGTATTTTCAAATTGTTCCGTCAGTCGGATTCCGAACTAGCCAAGTCATTAATTTACGATAGTGCCTACGCTTAAATGCCTCTCGAAGAAGGTCTTCCAGTGTCTAAGCAATAAAATATGATTGTGAGCTGAGCGAGCGAGAGAAATAGCATTATGGGTGGTGACAATGGAGCAGTCGATATTTCTCCTGGACATCAGATGGGTTTCAGTAGCGCGTCTTATTTCTGTGCCATCCTTTTATCTGAGAGTAGCACTTACTTTCAACGTCCTCATCTGCTTGTTGGGTGTATTCTAATCCCTGCCGTCCCCTACACTTTCTAGCGTTTATGGTTTCTTCTCGTAGCATGAAAGTTATTGCTATCATCTAGTACCTTGTCACTGTTATCCACATGCCTCTCTTCTGGGCAATTCTGGGAAGAGCCTGCTCATTTCTTATCACTCGACCAAATTTTCCACATCTTTCTATAGCACCAAAGACATCTCGATTCTCTTCTTTTCCCATTTGCCTGATGTCCATGATTCACTTCCATAGAATTCCGCCCTCCGAAGGCAGATGCTCTGAAATTTATCTTACAAATTAAGACCAAGGTCTGATGATAGTAGTCCTTTCTAGCCCTACGTCAGTATGCGTTTCATGTCCTTGTTCCTTCGTCCTTCATAAATTACTTTGCTCCCATGGCAGCGGAATCTTTCACTTATTCTACTTCGTGGTCTCCAATTTTGATGTTAAATTCATCACTAATCTCATTTCTGCTATGCCTCATTCTTTCATATTTATTCGGTCTACTTCCAAACTATTTTCTATGCTCAGTAGATTTCATCGATTTGACAGAGTATAGCAGCGTCGTCCGCTAAACTCATCACTCATATTCTTTCAACATGTACGAGGGTTGGAACTTAACTATTGGCAACTATTTATTCACTACCGATACAAAAGAGTTACATGTTTGCACCTGTTACTGTCCTTCAGTCACCAACGTTGTGTAGAACCCGTAGCCAGCGTTGTGGAAGGCGTAGTATACCGTTAGCAGAGCCTGTTCTTTTGATGGTGCGATGCGAATGGAGCGGTCTACTGCCTGTCGAATCTCTTGTACAGTTCAGAAGAGATTGCCACCAAGTGGTTCCTTCATCTTCGGAATCAGATCAAAGTCACAAGGACTTAAGTGCGGGGAGTATGGTGGATGGTACAGTACTTCTCAGTCCCATCGACCGAACATGTGGCCCATGTCTCATCCAGTATTACGATATGGCCTAAGAAAGCCTCTTCTTCGCGCTCATGGCGCTCCAGGTGCGTCTGAATAGCGTCGTAACGCAACCATTTCTGTATTTCCGTCAAGTCATGCGGAACCCATTGTGATGCAAATTTCCGCGTGCCCAGGCGTTCCATCAGGATGCGAAGCACAGTCGTGTGCGCTAAACCGGTTTCGTGGGTGAGCTCACGAATCGTATGGCGTCGATCACTGTCCACTAATTCGGCAATAGCATGCACTGTTTCTTCAGAGACGCTAGGGCGACCTGCCCGATGCATGTCTGCCACAGTTTGCCGACCTTCGTTGAAGAACGTGCCACTGTTCTGTACTGCAATGCCGATTCCCCGCACGCCTCTTGTAGACCTTGATGACACTGTCGTGCTGTACGACCTCTGGCACATTCAGTCTTGATCCAACTCCGTTGTTTCTATTTCGAAAACATAGTGATACCGTTACGTTAGACCGCTCACTCACAATTGACTGTGTTTCCCTCTATTGTGAACACACCGTTGACGTGGGACGGGCGAGTCCATTTGGCCGGAGGTAAGGTAGGTACGTCGACAACGTGTGCTATCAGCGGCAATAGTAGATTCTCTTGCGTAATGTCTCCACAGCAGTGTTGCCACTATTTAAGTTATAACCCACGTATTTTACTGCCACACCTGAAACATTCCATCATTGCTTCTTCCATATAGAAGATGGTCAGGAACAACGTGAAAAGCTTGTATGGGTTTTGCAGTCGAGATTGTGCTGAGAAATAAATATTAAAAACAAAATTCGATATGTAGCGCCATTTCAGAGTTACGTAGCATTAACGTTAGGCACTAAAATGCCGTAATGCACAGACTTCAACGCACCTGTACGATACACTTGCTCGATTGCTGATAACCAGTTAATATGTGCCTCTTCTGGAAGTCATAAGTTTACGCTAGGTGAGCAAAAGCTACGTTTGCTCGTTTTGCGGAAACCAAACGAAGAACAGGTTTGACGACGCTCTCTCCAGCTATCTGCTTCAACTTGTGTGCGACGCCGTGAGTGAATAATTACAATGCTACAACTCGGAAAAAGCACAGTGTGTTGATATTTCCTCTTGAGAGTTATTTCTCAGTACAACTTTCCCTGCAGCACCCTTAGAAGCCCTTCAGTCTATTTCTGAACACTCTGTATGGATTGAACTGTGTAATATCTTACCTGATACAAGCGCTAATTTGTGGTCTTCCATTCTTATTTTTCCATGTTTCTTCTTGTATGACCCATTTCTTCTTACAGGTAACACCTACTTTCCCGAGAATTTAGAACGACTCGCACCATTTTACATTGCCGAAAGCTTATCCTATGTCGGAAAGTCCTATAAACGTGCCTTGATTTTTGTTAAACCTTCCTTCCACTCTCAAGATTACGTCAGAAATACCTCCATGATGGCTTTTCCGTAATTAATGTAGCGACGTACTTCGCCTCACATTTGTTGCACAGTGAAAAGATCCTTAGACTGACACTTCAACCGACGCCCAGTTCAATTGTAGATCCATTGCGAGCGTCTTCCAACTGATCTGGGAAGTGATAACTGCCTGTTGTCGGATGTAAGTGAAAAGTCTGTGTGTGCGTAAGAGATCATGATGGGTCCTGTTAAGAGCCTCAGTTCCAGCACGACACCATGTCAATACATCTATTGCAGTTGCATGACAAAATTGGTGGGAAACACCTCCCCTCCCCCATTCTCCCAGAGTCCATGGGAACATGTTACAGTGGTGAGCAACCACGCCCCCTCCTCCTCCTCCTCCTCCCCCTCCTCCTCCTCCCCCTTTTATTACTGGAGCAATTGTGCAAGTTTCGTCATCTCAGGTCTGTTCACCATAGTGAGAGTGAGAGGTTTGTTATAAATAACGGTAACAAAACAATTTTTGGATTGTTAACAATAATTTTCGGCTTCTAGTTTTCTCTCCCTATAGAGCAGTTGCATGAGCCTACTGACATCTACTTTGTAATGAAAATATGAAGTTCTGTTGTAAATAATACCACTGATGTAATGAATTGATTTATGGTTCATTAATAACTTTTTCAATAAACATATGTTAACAGGTTTTTGGTTTATTTATTAAAAATATTATTTTTATAAGATCATTAATTCATGGTTTAATTACGATTATTTTCTAAGATTTTTAGAACAAATAATTTTTTACTTTAGAGTCTTTTTTTTTCTTTATTGTAATTTGAACACCCCATACAAGGTGGGCTGGCAGCGTAAAAGTGTACTCCGCTCTTCAGCCATAAGCAGTACAATAAAAGAGAAAGGGAGACAGAAAAGTAACAGACTGGCGGTTTAAAAAACAGTAGATACAATAATTAAAAAACATGAAGCCGTTCACACTCGACGAAACAAACAAGAAAACTGTCGGCACTATGCACAAACACTGATGAGTTAGACGACACATGTGAATGTAGGAGCGTGGACGGCGAAAAACACTGATGCACAAACACGACGGCACAGACACTAAACCGAGGGCGATGATCTCCGGCGCGCGAATGTTCACAATGCGGAGGAGGAGGAGGAGGAGGAGGAGGGGCAGGGGGAGAGCGAGAGGGGAGAGCAGAGACGCTACAGGCAGGGGTGAGAGGGGGGAGAGAGGAAGGGGGAGGGGAAGCCAGGGCGAAGAGGGGTGGAGGGAGGGGACGGGGAAAAAGGAAAGAGAAGGGAGGGGAAGAGAAGGGAGGGAGGGTGCCTAAGGGAAAGGACACCGGAAGTGGAGGGGCAGGGTCAAAGTTGATAGGAGGGGTAGATGGAGGGGACGAGGACATCATCAGGGAGAGGGAGCTGGCGAAAGCCACCTTGGGAGAGGGTAAGGAGGGTGGAGAGATAGAGACCGGGCGGGACGTGGGAATACAGGCGCGGCAGCGGGCGGGGACGGGAGAGGATCGGGGATATGAGCGGGTGAGGAGGATCAAGTTTACGGGAGGTGTACAGGATCCGTATCCTTTCAAGGAAAAGGAGGAGGTGGGGGAAGGAGATGAGATCATACAGGATCCGCGTGGGGGAGGGGAGACGGATGCGATAGGCGAGGCGGAGAGCATGGCGTTCAAGGATTTGGAGGGATTTATAAAAGGTAGGGGGAGCGGAGATCCATGCTGGATGGGCATAACAAAGGATAGGGCGGATGAGGGATTTATAGGTGTGGAGGATGGTGGAGGGCTCCAGACCCCACGTACGGCCGGAAAGGAGCTTGAGGAGATGGAGGCGGGAACGTGCCTTGGCTTGGATTGTCTGGAGATGGGGAGTCCAGGAGAGGCGACGGTCGAGGGTGACGCCAAGGTACTTAAGGGTGGGAGTGAGGGCAATGGGACGGCCATAGACGGTGAGATAGAAATCAAGGAGGCGGAAGGAAGGGGTGGTTTTGCCTACAATGATCGCCTGGGTTACTTTAGAGATTATATATATATATATATATATATATATATATATATATATATATATATATATATATATATCGCCACTAATAATATCAGGTACAGAGTTACTTGCTATACATTTATACACAAAGATACTATTTATTTACAGTAAAAGTAGCACAGAAGTAGAAGAACCTATATAGTACACATCTCACTTAATGACTGTTTTTTTTTTTTTTTTTGACAGATCTTCTATGTCGAAATCCTGAAAAATGTCTAGCTCAAATAAAAGATGATAATCATTATAAGGCAGCTGAAACAAAAATGTTTCCTCATTTGATCCTGGTTTCCCACCGCAGCGTCGTGGATTATGACTACAGAGTTAGCTTTTACTGTTTCAGGTGGCATGATATCACTGCTTTCGCTCAGCATCTGGAAGGTCCTGTAATACATGGTATTTGGGTTGAAACAATGATTTTGGAAATATATATACACGCTTGAAGTAGATCCCCTCAGAATGTGTTGACAATGACAGAACAGCGTCAGTGTCGGTCTTCTCATAATGTGTTCCTACAATTACAGCGTATATATTTTGTAGCACGTCATTTATCTAGTAAATTGAGACATCTAGTTGGTAAAACAAATAGTTCTGTCAAATGCTCGAAACGTATTTTTAGAAATTATCCTCACAGTGAAAATATCCGCAGGAGACATTCACGTTAGCTTCGATATGACATCGCTATTTACCAACGTCCCAGTTACAATGGAGATCATATGGGAGAAAGTTGCTCCAGATGTTTGTGACTTACAATGGTGAATTCAATGAACAGGCTGAAGGCGTTGCTATGGTCTCACCCATATCGCCAGTTGCCGCTGGCATTGTTGTGGAACATTTTCAGCAACAGGCATTAAGAAGTGCTCCTTTGAAGCCATCTCGTCGGCTCTGCCATGTGGACGATACATTTGTTTGTTATATGGCTACACAGCGAAGAAAAACTTCGAGCGTTCCACAACTTCTTAAATCGAATTCACCCTAAAATCAAATTTACATTGGGGGTTGAGAGTGAGGTCGATCTTCCATTTCTAGATTTGTTGGTATACAGACGATCTGATAACACTCTAGGTCACAGAGTGTATAGAAAGCTGACCAAAACAAACTGGTATTATTTAGATGCCACTTCGGACCACCACCCAGCCCAGAAGGAAGCAGTGTTCAACACTGTCTTCACATGCCTTCCGTATCAGCGATGACGACAATCTGGATTCGGAGTTGAATTTTTTAAAGAGGACAATGAAGGTAAATGCCTATGATAGTTGTTCAATCGATAGGATTTTTAGGCGGAATATTAATCACGCAAATAAGAATGACGAGGAACCCCCTTCCCACTCCGTTACGTTACGGTTCTTTTCTGGGGTCACAAATAGAATTTTAAAGAAAAATGGTATCCAGACATTTTCCTTTAGTCAAAACAAAATAAAAGATTTTTTCGGCGAAAAAAAGAATGCGCCTGATTGCCTCCACAATGCAGGCGTCTATCAGGTGTCATGTGGCTGTGGAAAAGTGTATATAGGCGTAACGGGAAGAACTGTTAACGAACGCATTAAGGAGCACGAACGGCACACGCTGCTAAAACAAAGTGTAACATCGGCAGTAGCGGAATATCATGAAAACTGTGGCTCAGACATCGATTTAATAACGTACGTGTGCTGGCTAAAGAAACCAACAGAAGAAAGGTCCGAGAAACGGTTGAAATTTCAAAGAATACTTGTAATTTCCATAGAGAGGACGGCTGTAGGCTTCCGGCATCGTGGCTCTCCGCCACAACAGAAGTAAATATGCGGCCGCCATGGTGTGCGAGCAATACAAACAATGCGCTGCGAGTCGTCTCGGCGGACAATAGTATTTTGGGTAAATATTCCCCCTCTCTTGCTCTGTTCGTTTCGCATTTAGGCAATGGCGATGGCCAACCAATAGCAGTAGGAGAAATTTCAACCAATAACCCTCCTTCTAGAGTAAGTGTGGAATAGTGCCTTTCTAGCCAATGATGATGGGCCACCAATAGTATCCTTAAGAGTTCAGTCAATAACGCCCATTCTTCTGCATCAGCGTGGCAATATAAGCCTACGACGATGGCCTACCAATGGAAGCCACGAGAATGTTAACCGATACTCAATTCTCCAGCAAGAACGTGGGAAAACTCCCCTTTATAAGAGAACGTGACACTGGTCTGTGACAATGATCTAGCAATAGTGGACACCCTAATGTCCTGCAAAAGATCCCAGCACAGGGGTCGAACGTCGATTGTTTTATAAGGAAATATGACGCGGCCTAGCAAACCAGAAGATTTTAACTTTAGTGACAACGGCCACGAAAGCCTGCAGACTTGCATAAAGCGTATGTATTGTCAGGGGGTAGTGACCTATTCTTCTTCTCCCGGTGTCCAGTACCATTGCAGGACAGTCGGTTACTACGAAGTCCTTGTGACGAGGATGTTTCATCACGGAGTCATAGTGATGACTGTACTTTCACATTAGCATACAGGATACTGCACAGAGAAATGAAACTACACACACCTATACTTCTTATACTTCTTGTTTTTTAGTTATAATCTCTTACAAGTATCAGGGTATAAAAACATACATAAATAAGAATGTATGTTTTGTGTCTACATCTGGCACAGCTGGTTATTAAATTTTTACAGGTATCGGTACACAACATGAATCGTAAAACTGAGTGATTTTTTTTCTGATGGATGAAAAGTTTGGCTCGCTAACTCAAACAGATTGCTACACAATTTTTCGTAGACTCAGTAAACGAACAGTAGACGGTACGGAGCATGCCGGATCGCGTAATCAGCCTACGTCAGATTATGAAACGTCTGCTCCTGTAGATGGGTGCACTCTCCTGTTAAATAATTCAACTGTTCGCAGGAATTCTCATGTAGTGATCGTATGATTACCCAGTGACACTGAGGAAGAGTCAGCGTTTATGTTGAACAAAGCAGCAATCTGGACTGAAGTATCGCGTAGACGAACCCAGTGATCTAACGATAATATTACCTTGGTATCTCGTATATTAAGGATTTTCGAACACCAGCACTAGACAGAACTCATGATCTGGCACCACACTCACACACACGCAGCAACTGTTGTTTAAACTATAGGTACACGCTTAAGCAACATTATAGCCACATCAGGTAGCTACTGACAAGACTTTGCCCAGCCAGCAAGGAACAAATGAAAAAAACTTATTAGGTAAACGTCACATTTTGCTTACGTTCTTATCCACAATCATCATCAGCACTAAGTTATATCAAGGCTGTCTTGTAGAGGGGAGTGTTGCTATCTATTTTGACACTTTTATCCTTTGAGAGTTCTCCGGTGACTGAATGAACGATTTTTCTATCACTGTAAATATACAGATTCCTCGTTTAAACTGAAGACAATGAAATATCTGGAAAACTACACACCAGATAAAAAAAGTTATAATTCCCATTTGTTTGTCTCAGACTGGGACATCCAACGACATCACACTCGACCCGCCACCATACCCCGTGGCTCGAGGCGAAAGCTACCCTACTTTTCCAATTAGAGTAAGAGTTCAAACGTAGTACCGCAAACTTCAGTACACTTAGCGACCTGTTTTTCAAATGACCATATACAGGGCAGAAGCATATGTGCGGGAATATCAGCATAGGCGTTTCTGATGCGCTCGACCATCTCTTCAAGGCCTATTGGCACTTGCTGGTACACCTTATCTCTTAAATATCAGCGTAAAAAGAAATCCAGCGTCCTCAAATCTGGCGACCTAGCGTGCCAGTTAAAAGGGTCACAGCTGCCGATCCACCGAACATTGTAAACACGGTCTAATACCTCCCTTGCTTCAGTAGCGTAATGCGCTGGGCAACTGTCATCCTGAAACCACACACATTGTCGAACGTCCAGGGCAGCATCCTGCGGTAGTACCGGTAGTTCCTAGTCCAAAAACGTTCGATATTTGTACCCATTCAACGTGACGTCCGTAAAATATGGACCAAAGTCTTTATTCCCCATGATGCCACACTAAACGTTAACGGACCAAGGACGTTGATGGTCAACTTGCCGTAACCAGTGGGGATTGTCTACACCCAGAAAACGAATATTAACGCTACCAAGGTATGTGAATGAAGACGCATCAAAAAACAGAACCTCGGCAAAGGACGTGGGGTTGTTGCATTTATTGACATTCCCATTCACAAAACGGTACCCGGTTATGGAAATCGGCTGCCATGAAGTTCTTGCTGCAGTGACACGTGGTATGGATGCTACTTATGACGACGCAGTATTGTGACAATAATAAATACGGACATACCGGAATCGTGGGGGAGCTTATCCGTAGGTTGTGATGCTCTGCCGCTGGTAGAGATATTTCATTAGCTTCTCCTGTAACACATTTGTTTCGCTTCCTTTTGGCGGTCTGTACGCTGCCGTCAGACATAAAGGCGTTCACAACCTTGTAAAAGAATGAGCGAGAGCGAACTCTCTTTGGAAAACGTTCGGCATGCAAGGCAACAGAAGGTTCAACATTTCTCCGCAAATCAGGATCATTTGAATTTCTTCTTCTGTGGTTGCAACGTTCATCGCCCACTTGCAGGCTTATTCTCCAAATGATAGGTAGGTGTGCAGACAATAAACGCTGCGCAAGTATTGTAATGTTTGCGTCTGCATGATACATGAGCACGGATTGCAGGTTACTGCCTGTTATGATACGTCGTAGTTGGCTATTCGGCCACGTCCCCTGTTCGATGTTTCGTAGAAATCAACGTTGCGAATGGAGTTGACAATTAAAAGTTATGAAATACTGGTCTAAGCTACGCTGGCAGCATGGAGGTGTGGT
Source organism: Schistocerca serialis cubense (assembly GCF_023864345.2). Classification (NCBI taxonomy): domain Eukaryota; kingdom Metazoa; phylum Arthropoda; class Insecta; order Orthoptera; family Acrididae; genus Schistocerca; species Schistocerca serialis. The sequence goes on along the minus strand of NC_064639.1, from coordinate 143,507,408 downwards.
CCCACTTACTATTGAACATTCAAGGACCACAGACTAGAATGTCGTAAGTACCATTGTGTACCCATTTTTATTCCTCCGATTACAGAGCAATGCTAAGAGTAAGTTTCAGGTGAAACTCATGTAGATTCTGCCGTAGAATCGTAACCTGCAATAAAAAACGGGTGGGTGGGAGTGGATGGGGTTACTAAGCACGGGGTGGGCTGGTGGCCCGAGTGTGGTATGATTCAACTTCCCCTTCAGAAGCAAGCAAACTGTAATTATAGCTTTTATTGATCCAATGTGTGTTTTTCGATATATTTCAATGTCTTCAGTTAAGCACCCTGTACATAATATTAGAAGCAGTGCTTTTCACGGGTAGAGAAAGTGCATACAGTGGGCTGTAGAGCCAGTTCTTCACTATCGCGAATGCCTACTGAACTGGGTCATTATCCGAGACGTAAAACCCAATAAATACAGAGTGAGGGCCGTAGTTGTTACTGTGTGTGAGTGCTGGGAGTGTACACCGTATGTTCTGATCACTGATGCATCTGCTTCTACTTTGAATGCAGCCATTAACTTGCTCTCCATACGTCCTAACTATTTCAGAACTAATTATTCTCGATCATGTAACAACACTTCACCTGAAAGATTTTTATTTCGATGACAGAAAATAAGAGGAATATTTCACTGCTTAATGACTGAAGTCTGAAAACATATGTAAACTGCTTTTGATCATTTATAGGAATCGTACAGAATGTTTGAACGCTGTTGACTATAATTTGTTTCCTACTTAACTTATGCCATTGTTATGTGATATTTTACAAAAGATTTCACTAGCTACCACAAGTGTTTAAGAATGAGGTGTTTATATCTAAGTATAAGTCCTGCTATATGTATTATGATCTAAATGCACCATGTAGGTGATGGCCTTCCTCCTACTAAACCCCTGTGTCAGGGTTTTAAAAAAGGATCACATAGAAAAGATGATATCTCGATGTATTATTCCTTTTGGTGCTAAAAATAATAATATGTGTAGTAATCACATCTTGATATGTTTGTTAGATTACAGAGATGGGAAACTATTTGTGTTTAGGAAATTATTATACCCAGTAGGTCATGGAGACTGTAAGCATTGTTGTCGAAGAAGGAAGAAGCTTAGTAACTGTGTATGTGAGATAGACAGTACTCCTCTCGGCTGTTAGCTAAAGTATTCCGTAGATATGCACACTGGACAGCTTATCGAAACCAGCTCTCAATGTAGGTGTCACTGCATCTGTCTCTCTACAGCCAGTGATAGAGACAACTACGACATTGGTGGTGACTGCAGTGGTGCCATCAATGTCTGTGATGGCTGCACCAGCTATGTTAACAGTTAGTGACGCCTGCATCAGCTATGTTAACAGTTAGTGATTGCTGCATCAGCTACGTTAATAGTTAGTGATGGCTGCTTCAGCTATGTTAACAGTTAGTGGTGGCTGCATCAGCTGTGTTAACAGTTAGTGATGGCAGTGGCGATGGCAGCGGAGGTAGAAGAGGTGGCAGCAGCGGCGGCTGAAGAATCACAAGGAACAGTAACTCGTGGTAAGTAGCAAAAATTTTTGTTTCAACTGCTTCTTCTTAAGGAAGACGCTGCCTCAGCCATAAAGACCACTTAACGACAACACCGTCCAATTTATGTGATCAGAATTTCACTAAGTGGGGTCCTGCCCAAGTATCGATTGTATCTGCCCTGTGATTGTCTCTGGCCTGTTGCTGGGTCACCAGTCAACGCCTGCCTTCAAGAGGGTGCCTAAGCAGTGGCGGACTTACACTCCTGGAAATTGAAATAAGAACACCGTGAATTCATTGTCCCAGGAAGGGGAAACTTTATTGACACATTCCTGGGGTCAGATACATCACATGATCACACTGACAGAACCACAGGCACATAGACACAGGCAACAGAGCATGCACAATGTCGGCACTAGTACAGTGTATATCCACCTTTCGCAGCAATGCAGGCTGCTATTCTCCCATGGAGACGATCGTAGAGATGCTGGATGTAGTCCTGTGGAACGGCTTGCCATGCCATTTCCACCTGGCGCCTCAGTTGGACCAGCGTTCGTGCTGGACGTGCAGACCGCGTGAGACGACGCTTCATCCAGTCCCAAACATGCTCAATGGGGGACAGATCCGGAGATCTTGCTGGCCAGGGTAGTTGACTTACACCTTCTAGAGCACGTTGGGTGGCACGGGATACATGCGGACGTGCGTTGTCCTGTTGGAACAGCAAGTTCCCTTGCCGGTCTAGGAATAGTAGAACGATGGGTTCGATGACGGTTTGGATGTACCGTGCACTATTCAGTGTCCCCTCGACGATCACCAGTGGTGTACGGCCAGTGTAGGAGATCGCTCCCCACACCACGATGCCGGGTGTTGGCCCTGTGTGCCTCGGTCGCATGCCGTCCTGATTGTGGTGCTCACCTGCACGGCGCCAAACACGCATACGACCATCATTGGCACCAAGGCAGAAGCGACTCTCATCGCTGAAGACGACACGTCTCCATTCGTCCCTCCATTCACGCCTGTCGCGACACCACTGGAGGCGGGCTGCACGATGTTGGGGCGTGAGCGGAAGACGGCCTAACGGTGTGCGGGACCGTAGCCCAGCTTCATGGAGACGGTTGCGAATGGTCCACGCCGATACCCCAGGAGCAACAGTGTCCCTAATTTCCTGGGAAGTGGCGGTGCGGTCCCCTACGGCACTTCGTAGGATCCTACGGTCTTGGCGTGCATCCGTGCGTCGCTGCGGTCCGGTCCCAGGTCGACGGGCACGTGCACCTTCCGCCGACCACTGGCGACAACGTCGATGTACTGTGGAGACTTCACGCCCCACGTGTTGAGCAATTCGGCGGTACGTCCACCCGGCCTCCCGCATACCCACTATATGCCCTCGCTCAAAGTCCGTCAACTGCACATACGGTTCACGTCCACGCTGTCGCGGCATGCTACCAGTGTTAAAGACTGCGATGGAGCTCCGTATGCCACGGCAAACTGGCTGACACTGACGGCGGCGGTGCACAAATGCTGCGCAGCTAGCGCCATTCGACGGCCAACACCGCGGTTCCTGGTGTGTCCGCTGTGCCGTGCGTGTGATCGTTGCTTGTACAGCCCTCTCGCAGTGTCCGGAGCAAGTATGGTGGGTCTGACACACCGGTGTCAATGTGTTCTTTTTTCCATTTCCAGGAGTCTATATACAGGGATGAGCTTGGCAAGCAATGTGGAAGTGAGTTGCTGGCAGCATTGGGCAGTTGGGTGTCCAGTTTTACGTAGCACTTGTGAGCTCAATGTTTGACCGAATGTAGATGGAAAGCAGTGGCCTAACCTGTGCACCGCTAATGTCACCTTCATGCCAGTTCGAGTTGAAATGTCAGCTACTCAGTTATTGGAGGGAGCAAGTCTGTTCCATGAACTGTTAGAGACTCAAATTGTGTACTATATGACGAGACATTTTGCAACGGACAGCAATTTTGTTCTTAACTGATGTGTGAGCCAATACTTCCTGATTCCTTTTGGATACAACTGGTATTTTCAGTCATTCATCAGATTCACTATTGTGGGCCAAATCCGCTAGTTTGTATTTTGATACAGAGCTACGTTTAGTCGATTTTCTAGACATGTATTCACAACTTGTGGCTAACTTGAATTATAATTTGAATTTACTGTCCACCCGCTACGTTTAGGGTTGCTTTTGCTCCCATTTTCTATCTAATCATTTGGTGAGTTATCCATCTATCGCATTACCTATTCAGTGCTCGCCATCATAACTTATTTCGTTGCTGTCTTTTACTTATTAGAATAGTGTTTAACGTTTTCTGTGCTTCCAGAACAGCTCAATTCATTGGATTTTTACGTTTTATTAGGATACCGTTTAATGGTTTCAGTGCTCGTCGAACTTGTTTTATTCATCGGTTTTTTATACACTGAAGAGCCAAAGAAACTGGTACACCTGACCCCGCGAGCACGCGGAAATGCCGCAGCACGGCGTGAGATGGACTCGACTAATGTCTTAAGTAGTGCTGGAGGGAACTGACAGCAAGGCTGTCCATAAATCCGTAAGAGTACGAGTGGGTGGAGATCTCTTCTGAACAGGACGTTGCAAGGTATCCCAGATATGCTCAATAATGTTCATGTCTTTTGAGTTTGGTGGCCAGCGGAAGTGTTTAAACACATAAGAGTATTCCTGGCGCCGCACTGTGGCAATTCTCGACGTGTGAGGGGTCGCATTGCCCTGCTGTCATTGCGTAAGACCGTCGGAATGCACAATGGACATAAATGGATGCAGGTGGTCAGACACGATGCTTATGTATGTCACCTGTTAGGGTCGTGTCTAGACGTGTCAGGGGTACCATATCACTCCAGCTCCACATGCCCCACATCATTACAGAGCCTCGACCAGCTTGAACAGTCCCCTGCAGACATGCAGGGTCCATGGATTCATGAGGTTGTCTCCATACCCATATACGTCCATCCACTCGACAGAATTTGAAACGAGACTCGTCCAACCAGGCAACATGTTTCCACTCATCGACAGTCCAATGTCGGTGTTGACGATACAAGGCGAGCTGTAAAGCAGCCATCAAGGGTACACGAGTGGGCCTTCAGCTCTGAAAGCCCATATCGATGGTGTTTCGTTGAATGGCTCGCACAGTGACACTTGCTGATGGCGCAGCACTAAAATCTGGCCACTCGTCTCATATAGGGTGCCTAAAGGATGCTGCGTTCTCCGAATGCCATACAATTCAAGGAAACCATTAACAGCTGTTATTACAAATAAGAAGATCGACAATACCTAACTTTGAATTTACAATGGTGTCGCAAGCGATGGGCGACATGCAAACAATCGAAGTTTTTTGCTATATACAAGGTCCATGTTTGCAGTTGATATGGATCACCATATACATATATACGTACATTATCTCAAATTATTATGGTCATACTGTTCAATAATATTTTGCAAATAATTAATGTTTCTTACATGCCTTCACTTCGGCCTGTATTGGATTCAAACCAACAGAAGTAACTACATACATAGGCACTCCATACATGCAGTCGGCCTCCACGGATTTTGTACTTATAGGTATATTTGTAGATTTTGACACTGAATGAATGCAGACTTTTACACGCTGTTATAATTGACCCATATTTACACTTTGCTCTTGTAAATAGTTTACCAAGTGATAGAATGTACCTCTAACTTTCGGGTGCCAGTGACACAGTCTGTCTGCCACAGTCATTAAAACACCATATAGCTCATGTAAAGTCACAACACTCGAGGGTTTTAAGTAAATGTGTGTGTCTCCCGAAACTAATTCAAGCATTGTTTCGCCATACATATCTATGACCGATACCTTCCATCCAAACATCCAACAGACGTGTGTGACAGGTTGTACTCAGTCGTCATCTGCTTCTCAGTGTTTTTCATCATGCTTCACAGGTAGACCCGCTCATATCACGTATACTGACTGACTGCACTCCAGTACCAACCCGTCGAGCGTTTTCAGTTTCAGTTACTACATCGAAGTTACTCCCAGATGATAGGTCTACAATGTCGCATTTATATCTACTAGCTGTCAGATTATACGTATTGACAGATTATGGTATCCTGGTGGCTTTTAACTGAGGTTCGGGGTATTGAGAATGTTCCGACAGCTGCTGCAATGGCTGTAGTGACGATTGAGAACAGTCCAATAAATCAAGAAGATTGCCTGCGTGCTGCTGTGGTGGTGCAGACAATAGCAGGTCGAACATCTGTGTTTATTTGCTAGACATTTTTCTTAGTAGCACATGAAGGGAAAATGCTGCTGGAAAGTAAATAACGAAACGTAAGTATAAACACATTTATTTATACATGAACAGCAATAGTAATAATAATAATAATAACTGGACAAATATTTTGTTTAAAGTGTGAAAGTCTTCTATTTGTTATTCTAGCTGGAGAGAGTGGCTGATCTGTCCTGCTGCTGCCAGTACTTCACGGTGGTCCTTTCACTGCAGTTTGTTGTTGTTGTTGTGGTCTTCAGTCCTGAGACTGGTTTGATGCAGCTCTCCATGCTACTCTATCCTGTGCAAGCTTCTTCATCTCCCAGTACCTACTGCAACCTACATCCTTCTGAATCTGCTTAGTGTATTCATCTCTTGGTCTCCCTCTACGAATTTTACCCTCCACGGTGCCCTCCAATGCTAAATTTGTGATCCCTCGATGCCTCAAAACATGTCCTACCAACCAATCCCTTCTTCTAGTCAAGTTGTGCCACAAACTTCTCTTCTCCCCAATCCTATTCAATACCTCCTCATTAGTTACGTGATCTACTCACCTTATCTTCAGCATTCTTCTGTAGCACCACATTTCGAAAGCTTCTATTCTCTTCTTGTCCAAACTAGTTATCGTCCATGTTTCACTTCCATACATGGCTACACTCCATACAAATTCTTTCAGAAACGACTTCCTGACACTTAAATCTGTACTCGATGTTAACAAATTTCTCTTCTTCAGAAACGCTTTCCTTGCCATTGCCAGTCTACATTTTATATCCTCTCTACTTCGACCATCATCGGTTATTTTACTCCCTAAATGGCAAAACTCCTTTACTACTTTAAGTGTCTCATTTCCTAATCTAATTCCCTCAGCATCACCCGACTTAATTTGACTACATTCCATTATCCTCGTTTTGCTTTTGTTGATGTTCATCTTATATCCTCCTTTCAAGACACTGTCCATTCCGTTCAACTGCTCTTCCAAGTCCTTTGCTGTCTCTGACACAATTACAATGTCATCGGCGAACCTCAAAGTTTTTATTTCTTCTCCATGAATTTTAATACCTACTCCGAATTTTTCTTTTGTTTCCTTTACTGCTTGCTCAATATACAGATTGAATAACATCGGGGAAAGGCTACAACCCTGTCTCACACCTTTCCCAACCACTGCTTCCCTTTCATGCCCCTCGGCTCTTATAACTGCCATCTGCTTTCTGTACAAATTGTAAATAGCCTTTCGCTCCCTGTATTTTACCCCTGCCACCTTCAGAATTTGAAAGAGAGTATTCCAGTTAACATTGTCAAAAGCTTTCTCTAAGTCTACAAATGCTAGAAACGTAGGTTTGCCTTTTCTTAATCTTTCTTCTAAGATAAGTCGTCGGGTCAGTATTGCCTCACGTGTTCCAGTGTTTCTACGGAATCCAAACTGATCTTCCCCGAGGTCGGCTTCTACCAGTTTTTCCATTCGTCTGTAAAGAATTCGCGTTAGTATTTTGCGGCTGTGACTTATTAAACTAATAGTTCTGTAATTTTCACATCTGTCAACACCTGCTTTCTTTGGGATTGGAATTATTATATTCTTCTTGAAGTCTGAGGGTATTTCGCCTGTCTCATACATCGTGCTCACCAGATGGTAGAGTTTTGTCATGACTGGCTCTCCCGAGGCCATCAGTAGTTCTAATGGAATGTTGTCTACTCCCGGGGCCTTGTTTCGACTCAGGTCTTTCAGTGCTCTGTCAAACTCTTCACGCAGTATCTTATCTCCCATTTCGTCTTCATCTACATCCTCTTCCATTTCCATAATATTGTCCTCAAGTACATCGCCCTTGTATAAACCATCTATATACTCCTTCCACCTTTCTGCCTTCCCTTCTTTGCTTAGAACTGGGTTGCCATCTGAGCTCTTGATATTCATACAAGCACACACTGCAGTATACAGACCTTTAATGACAGAGCTCAGGCAATTACATTATCATAAAAAGAATGGGAGAGGTGGGGACCTTGATTCTTATTGGTCCAGTGGTTTCCTGTCTTTTTACACCCTCCCACTGGTGGAGATCGCTGTGGCGAGTGTGACCTTTGAGTGTGCCAAACACAGTTGCCTCAAGTGAGAGGGCAAGGTAGGGAGTCCCCTGGGGGAAGCAGGTGGGTGAGTAACCTTGGAGATGAAATGCCCAGTTGCTTCATTTGTAATGTTACACCAGGAATGAACACAAGATAAGGTCATTAATGTGCCAGTTATCTCTTTGACACTCTACTTCAATTTTCAGGAGTTTGTTGAAATGCAACTAAGCAAAATACGTGAGTCCGAGTGAAAGTGAGTTCTGAAGGAATGACCATAGTTTTTGAGGTTTGTATCAAGTACTTGGAGCAGGCAGCCATTTAAATGCCGAGGTACTCGTTCTCACTAGGAAGATTTTTATTTTACAAAGCACTCAGCACTCCGTCTTCATGCCACAAGTGGCCCATCGGTATCATCCGACTGCCGTGTCACCCTCAGTTGAGGTGCGGATAGGAGGGGCGTGTGGTCAGCACACCGCTCTCCCGGTCGTTTAGATGGTTTTCTTTGACCGGAGCCGCTACCAATCGGTCGAGTAACCCCTCAATTGGCATCACGAGGCTGAGTGCACCCCAAAAAATGGCCACAGCACATGGCGGCTGGATGGTCACCCATACAAGTGCCGGTCAAGCCGGACAGCGCTTAACTTCGGTGCTCTCACGGGAACCGGTGTATCCACTGCGGCAAGGCCGTTCCCTTAATTTTACAAAGACGGTTCTGTATTGGACACTGACACGTTAAAGAAAACTCATACCCTGTAAGTGCAGATTGAGACCTAGGAACTAAATTTGTACGAAATTACTTCGTTACTTTCATATCATACAGAAACTTGATTTCAGAACTAGCGACACTTGTGCATTTGCACTCTGGAATGCTTTTCGCAATGTAGATCATAGGGATATTTCTTTGTCGCAGCTACAGAACAATCTTGCTGAAGTCCTTTAAACAGTTGCATTTGTGGAATAGCTCCCGTATGGTGAAAAGAAATTTATTGCGTCTGCATTATCTTCTGCGTTAGTACATTTCTACATAGTTCGTGATCATCAGGTAATCTCTGCTCACAGTTTCTGAACGCAAATATTTGAATGCACATAGCCTTCTTCTACCAGGCTTCTTGCCTGCTTTGTAGATATGGGGAAAAGTCAGCTGTAAATGAACTGTAAAACATTTAAGGCAGCGAAACGATAGTGAGAAATGAGAAACTTTAGCAGTTATATTTGAGAGGAGCAACCCTTCGTTCATTCCAGCAATGGAGGATATATTTGCTGCGTTTGTAATCTTCTTTTTTAATTGTACTGAAACATTCAAAGGTGAGATGGGGTTCTGTTAATGAAGTGAATATGCGCTCCCGTTACAACGTTGGACGACATCGCTCACGCAGAAGTCGAAGCGTCAGATCTCTGACTTCGGTAACTCTTCGTCACAGAGAATGTTACTGTAAAGAGAGAGTTACAGTTAAAAAGACACTCGGACAGATAAGCAAATGCTGGTTGACATTTTGCAATAAGTTATTTACTTCATACTGTACTAAAATATTTTAGAAAAATACGATCAGTTAATCAGCGAAAAGGCAGTACACTTATTACATTTTGAGATGAGACTCATAGAAACTCCAAACTTTTCTTGCTGTACATAAAATTCCAGCTGTGTTACCGGGAACTAGACTCTAGTTACGGGAGAAAAACACAAATGACAAACTGCAGACAGAATAAAAAAAATTAGTTTTGTTCTCATTTATTAAAAGGAACTGATTATTCCCAGTGCTGTATTAAGTGTTAATAAGGATTCTTTTTTTTTTATTTCTGCTTCTTCACAACAGCTGTTCAGTGAACTCGAGTCACAAGAGAACGCTGACCTGTTGTTCCAAATTACTTCCTGGTTCGCCCCTTTCTACTAGTTATCGATGCAGAATTAAGAGGATTGCTTTGCTTGTCCTAGTTTCTTTGTAACGTGTTTAAGCAGGCTGTAAGTTATGATATTCTAATTAGCAGCGTACGTAATAAAAATCTTGATCACAGCAAAAGGGAGTTAGAAAACTCAACGAAAGGATCACTGATGCTTTAAAAAAGCTGTACACTCCGCAGGCAAAAAGCGATATAGTTAGTGTACGGTAAACGCTGTCGTAGAATACTCTGCAAAACTTAAGGACAAGGTACATAAAGTAACATAACACGTTAACGAGTCTGTGTACGTGAATGAGAGTGCAGCAGCATGTTGCCAGAGGTCTCCCATTCATGCATAGCAAATCGGACGTCATAAGATGTGAGGTGAGCATGGCTCTAGCGTAAAGTGGGGTTCGCCCCGCAACATCAGGCAGTTGAAGAAACGGGAAACAACAGGGTGTGTCAAGCAACGAGCAGCTACGGTGCGGTGTGATGGTGTTCTTCTGTACCTCATGGCCCGGAGACAACATCTGGATGACTTCACACGGGAAAGAATCAACGGGAACTTGGAAGAAAGGGCGCGGTGAGACGATTGTAGCCCAAGAGCATTATTTCAGGTTCATGGGAAGCATTTCCAAACTGAGTCACAGCAGCCCGAAGGAGAGGAGTTGCAGCAAATCACTCCATTGTGCAACAAGCAGGGAAGGACTCACGATAAACAGCGGGTTCAATTGCAACCACATTTACCACGACTGTAACGCACGCAGTCTATTGCACGGCGACTGCATGGGACTGGCCTATTTGCCCGACAACCAGTACGTTGTGCTCCTTACATATCAGCACATCGGTGGCACCGTTCGTATTGTCACGGAAGTTAAAATCTCCTGGGTTATTAGACCGCGTCATGTTTCTTCTAAAATGAACGGCGTGTCGACTCCTCCGCTGGGATCTTCCTCAGGGTCTTCTGGTGTCCACTACTGCTAGAACACTGCCAGAGACAAGTGTTGCGTCCTCTTATAAAGGGGAGTTCTCTCGCGTTCGTGCTGGAGAAGTGGTATTACTGGTAAAAATCACGTGGCTAAAATTGGTGGGCAATAGCCGTGGACTAATATTCCCGCTCTGATGCAGAAGAAGGGGCTTTGTAGGCTAATCTCCTGTTGATACCATTGAGGCCCATTGTCATTGGATAGAAAGGCACTATTCCACACTTACGCTGGAGAAAGGTTATTGGTTTAAATTCCTGCCACTGCTATTGGTTAGTCGTTATCATTGGCTAGATTCGAAACGGACAGTGTTAGAAAGGGGGAATGTTTACCCAAAATATTATTGTCCACCGAGATGACTTGCAGCGATTTGTTTACGTCGCTCGCACACCGCGGCCGCGTATTCACTTCCTTTATGGCGGAGAGCCACGATGCCGGAAGCCTATAGCCGCCCACTCTATTCGCATTGTTGCCAAGAGTATAGGGACTGGGCCAATTAGGAGTGAGATCGAATGCTCTTCTCGATGACAACAGATTAAACCTGAGTGGTGCTTGTGGACGTTTCCTCATACAGCGAGAGATGTGTACACGTATTGCATACAGAAACATTATGGAACATGACCGTTTGGGCGGCTCCAGTTATTAAGGTGTAGGGAGATATAATGTTGCAAGGGCATAATGACCACGAAATCGTTGAACACATTTTACTCATGGACAATGTTATTGTGACAGTGATCTTCATCCCCATGTGCGTTTTTTCGTGGTTACATTCGTGATTTCATTTATATGTGTGTTACCACGTGATCACATCGAACTGAGCAGGTGGAGGAACTCTTGGAACGAGAGGATATTCTTCGAATGGACCGGCTTTCCTGTGCCCCCGAGTTAAATCCCTTCAAGCACGTGTGGAATGCGTTGTGGAGACGTTTCGCAGTATGTTCACGTTCACCAACGACCGTCCAGCAATTGTCAACCGTGCTGATGCAAAAAAGGAGCGCCCTGCCACAAGAACTCTTTACCAATCTTACGGCCAGCATGAGAGAACACTGAGCACGTTGCAGAGATTGTAGAACAAGCGCTGCCGTCCATGGTCAGTCCTTTGACTGGTTTGAAGCGGCCCGCAACGAACTCCTCTCCTGTGCCAATCTTTTCATCTCAGAGTTGCACTTGCAACTTACGTCTTCAGTTATTTCCTGGTTGTATTCTAGTCTCTGTCTGCCTCAACTATTTTTACCCTCACAAGCTCTCTGCAATACCATGTAAGTTATTCTCTGATGTCTTAAGAGATCTCCTATCACCCAGTCTCTTCTTCTTGTCAGTATTTTCTATATATTGCTTTCCTCTCCGATTCTGTGCAGAACGTCCTCATTCCTTATCAGTCCTCCTAATTTCCAACATCCGTCTGTGTATCTTAGTTCTTGGTCTTCCACTCATATTATTCCCTATTGGCGCTTGTCCATGTAGTATATTACCCGTCTCTCCCTACAGCGTACCGCTATTTTCCTCAGAATTTCGAACATCTTGCACCATGTGACACTGTCGAACGTCTTTTCCAGGCCGACAAATCCTGTGAACTTGTCTTGATTTTTCTTTAGTCTTGCTTCGATTGTCAACAGCAATGTCAGAATTTCCTCTCTGAAGCGTTTACCTTTTCTGAAGCCAAATCGATCCTCATCTAACACATTCTCAAGGTTTTTTTCCATTCTTCTTTGTATCATTGTTGTCAGCAACTTAGGGTTATGAGCTTTCAAGCCGACTGCACTTGTCAGCTCTTGCGTTCTTCAGAATTGTGTGGATGATATTTTACTGAAAGTCAGATGGTATGTCACCAGACTCATACCTTCTATGCACCAGTCTGAATAGCCGTTTTTCTGTCGCTTCCCCCAACGAATTTAGAAATTCCGATGGAATGTTATCTATCCCTTCTGCCTTATTTGATCTTAAGTCCTCCAAAGCTCTTTGAAATTCTGATTCCAATACTGGATCCCCTATCACTTCTATATAGATTACTGCTCTTTCTTTTATCGCGTCATCAGACAGGTTTCCCCCCTCATAGAGGCGTCCATTGTTCTCTTTCCACCTATCCGCTCTCTCCTCTGCATCTAACAGTGGAATTCCCATTGTAAACTTAATGTTACCATCCTTGCTTTTAATGTCACCCAATGTTGTTTTCACTTTTCTGTATGCTGATTAAGTCCTTCGACAGTCACTTCTTTTCGATTTGTTCATATTCTTCATGCATCCAATTCGCCACAGGTTCCCTGCAACTCTTCTTTATTTCATTTCTGAGCGACTTGTATTTCAGTATTCCGGAATTTCCCTGAGCACTTTTGTACTTCTTTCTTTCATCGCTCAGCTGAAATATTTCTCCTGCTGCACATGGTTTCTTCGCAGTTACCTTCTTTGGCCTACCTTTTTATGTCCAACTTCTGTAATGGCCCTTTTTAGAGATATCCATTCCTCTTCAACTCTGTTGCCTACTGAGCTACTCCTTACTGCTCTATCTACAGCCTTACAGAACATCAAGCGTATCTCGATATTCCTTGGTACTCCCGTATCCCACTTCCTTGCCCATTAAGTTTTCCTGATTAAGCTATTAAAAATCAGCCTAGTGTTCATGACTCTACATTGCGGTCTGAGTGTATATCTGTTCCTGGCTACGCCTTAAAATCCAGCACCTAATTTCGGAGTCTCTGCCTGACCATGATGTAATCTAACTGAAATCTTCCCGTATCATGCGGCCTTTTCCATCCACACCTCCTGCTCTTGTGATTCCTGAACAGAGTATTTGCTATTACTAGCTGAAACTTGTTACAGAACGCTATTAGTCTTTCTCATGTCTCATTCATTGTCGAAAGCCCATATTGTCCTGTAACCTTTTCTTCTACTCCCTCCCCTACAAATGCATTCGAGTCATCCATGATTATAAGATTTGCATTTCCATTTACGTACTGAATTAACCGTTCAAAATCTTCATATACTTTCCCTGTGTCTTCATCTTCATCTTGCGACGTCGATATATATACATGAATTATCGTTGTCGGTGTTGGTTTTCTGTCGATTCTGATGAGAAGAGCCCTATCACTAAACAGTTCACAGTAACATGCCCCCTGCCCTATCTTTCTGTTCATAACGAACGCTGCTGTTGATGGTACCCTATACTGATTTGACCAGAAATCCTTGTCTTTTTTCCATTTTACTTCACTGACACCCACCTATATCTAGACTGATTCTTTTTATTTCCCTTTTCACATTTTCTAGCTTCCCAACCACGTTCAAGTTTCTGTCATTCCTAACTTTGACTCTTAGAACCTTATCCTTTCGTTGTTTACTTCCCTCTTGGCGTTCCCTTTCCGAAATCCGAATGGGGACTATTCAGGCGTCTTTTTCCAATGGAGATAACATCAAGACACTTTTTCGATTACAGGCCATGTGTCCTTAATGAAGTGGTTTCCATTGTCTTCTACATTCTGGTGCCTTTGATCGTTGCTGATTCTTGCACCTAATGCGGTAAGTATAACCAACTGAAGAACGGCACTAAGTGCCCAAAACTGGTAAATTTCTGTTTCATTATAGAGATGGAATTGCAAAACCACTCCTCAGTGATGCAAGAGTTCACGAAAGCCAGTGTCAAAGGTTTACCTCTACTATGGGGCAATGGAAGATTGTCATTTGGTCGGATGAGTAGTGCTTCACATTGCTTCCAACTACTGACCGAGTTTGCATCCGGAAAGCGAAACATGGCATGGGTTGGGTGATGAGTTGGGTAGCTACGTAGTGGTACTCTGTGGGTCCCGTACTTACTCTGCATGATCGTATTACTGCCAAGGATTATGTGCCCATTTTGGGTGATCAAGTGGAGCCCATTGTACAATGTTTGTTCCTCAGTTTAAAATGTCAAATGTATGTGAATTCCTAAGGGACCAAACTGCTTAGGTCATCGGTCCCTAGACTTACACACTACTTAAACTAACTTTAACTAACTCGTGCTAAGAACAACACACACACACATTCCCAAGGGAGGACTCGAACCTCCGGCGGGAGGGACCGCGCAGTCCATGACATAATGCCTCAAACCAGGCGGCCACTCTGCGCGACTTGTTCCACAGTGATGATTGTATGTTCCAGGCTGACTGGGCCCCTGTTCACACAGCTCTCATTTCTAGGACTGATTTTGTGAGCAGGAGGATAATCTGTAGCACCTCCCCTAGTCACCACAGTTACCACACCACACCTTTGGAGAGATGAGTGTCTGATCGCCATCCACCTCCATCATAGTTTCCTGAACTTTCCACTATTTTGCAGGAAGAATAGTATGAGATTCACTTGAAAACCATACAGGGCTTGTATTTATCCATTTAGAAACGACTGGAAGCATTTTTGAATGCCAACGATTTTCCTGCACCATATTAGGCATGGTAATACATTGTGTTTGTGGTGTTTACATATTTTTGTCATCCCCAGCATGTCGCAATGGTCTTCTAATTTTCTTCCGTGTAAAATATCGCGTCATAAAAATGTGACTTCTTTTGATGAAGCAAATTTCTGTATTGTTTGTGATTTGTTTTATTATTATTGTTCCCAGGATGTAAGAAAGACGGAAAGCACATCCAGAAAAGCCATGTATGTACAAGAGAATATTAAACGGAATGAATTTATTAGGTCCCTGCTTATAGGACCGGTAATATTTTTGGTTATAAAAATGTGTGCTAAACATTGGTTATTGTACGGTAGGTAGATGTAGTGTAAGCTGCTACAAATAAATTTTCGCTCGAATGTGTATAGCTTCTCGTATCAAGCCACGTATTGAGTAGTGCATTAATACAGGGTGTTTCAGAAAGAATATACGTATTTCAAAGTATTATTTTGTCCAAACTATCGATCGCTGCGCCTCGACTCGGCTATTGCAGAAACTAACACATAGTCTAGTTGATATTAATAGCCGCTAGATGTCAGTTTCCATTTTTGCCTGGTAACCGTCATATGTTTAAAATGGCTACTCCACAGCAGAAATCATTTTGTGTTCTCGAGTTTGCGAAGTGCAATTCCGTGATTACAGTGCAAAGACGTTTCAGGGTGAGGTACTAAATTGATCCTCTGAATGGGTGGAACATTCGCAGATGGTATCGGCAGTTTCTAGATACAGGACGTGCATGTAAAGGAAAGAGTTCTGGCCGCCCTCGTGTGCCTGAAAAAAATGTCGCACATATTCAAACTGCTTTCGAACGTAGTGCTTCAAAATCAACTCGTCGTGCCAGTCGGGAGTGTTTTGAGACGGCGGTTGGTTATGAAGCAGTACAAGTTACAGCTGTTACGAGCTCTGCGTCCTGAAGATAAACGCAAACCTGTGGCATTTTGTAACGAGATTTTTGATCCTATTGAGAATGATGATGATGTTTGGTATGTGGGGCGCTCAAGTGCACGGTCATCAGTGCCCTTACAAAGTCCCTATTCTTACACAGTCCATTGTTTCCAAAATACAATATCGACGCTATCACAAATGATGAAGATGATGATGATGAAATGATAAGGACAACACAAACACCCAGTCCCCGGTTATTGACGATGATAACACTTTCGCACAATGCATCGTGTTCAGTGATGAAGCGACTTTCCATGATAGCGGTCAGGTAAACCAACACAATGTTCGAATTTGGGACCTACAGAACCCACATCCAGCCATTGAACATGTGTTTTGTGCTCTATCCCGATCATCTTTTGGCAGCCCATTCTTCTTTGATGTGAACACGGTTAACGGTCAGCATTATCTCGCTGTGTCACGAAACTGGTTATTTCCGAGACTGCACGAAGACAACTTCATTTTTCAACAAGACAGGGCACCCCCTCACTGGAGTCGCCAAGTGCGTGAATATCTGAATGAAACTGTACCGAACCGTTGGATTGGTCGTCAAGGAACTGATGACTCAACATGTCTCAGCTGGGCTCCACAGTCACCGGAGTTGACACCCTCTTCCTGTAGGGTTTCGTTAAAAACAACGTTTGTGTACTATCACTCCCACAGAACCTGGAAGAGTTGAAGAACCGGACCCGTACTGCCACATCAGTGACGAAGGCCATGCTTGCCCGAGTATGGGAGTAATTTGAGTATCGATGTGATATTGTTCGTGCCGCTGATCGAGGACGTATTGAACATCTGTAATCTGAACTTGAGATGTTCGTAAATATTTTTGTAAAGTTTCATATTCGTATGTCTTAAAGTTTAATAAATATATGCATTCGAAATACGTATATTCTTTTTGAAACACCCTGTATACACGCTGATAAGTTTCGGAACATGTATTTTCATGGATCGTTTTCCGCTATATATAGTTTGTCTCAGTTAATTAACAATGACGTATAAATACTCGGTATCTTACGTTTTCTGTCTTACTTTCGGCTTTATGTAATACATAGAATAAATACGTTTGTTGTATTTTCTGACCTTAATAGGACACTTTGTTTTCATTATTTCCCATACGTCCATTTGTGAAGGTACCACTATAGTCCGACACAATTTCTTTTCATTTTCTTTCTTTTTCGTTTGCTTTTCAGATCAAAGGTAATTGCAATTGTGCAGGTTTTGTGTTTGTTTCTATGTACGTACTTTAACTGCCATCTAAGGATTTCTTGTTCCTTATTTTTGCGGTTGTGTGTTTATACATTTATCAACGTGTTTCTACTCGCATAGAAATATTTATTAATGCAAAATTGTAAGTAATGTTATATGTTGTTAGAGCGACAAGCTTTGAGGTGTAATCGATAGGTCACTATGAGCAGCGGTAAGAATGGAGTCTCTGGAGCCGAGAGAGAGAAGAAGAACCTGATTATTGTCGCACGTAAGCAAGGGAGAGACTATTTCATAATATGCGGTTACATTACCGTGACAGTTTTGGAAGGGGTGTTTTCATCTGTGCTTGCTTTATGTACCGGTAGTAGTTGGGCCTGAACTAGCACGTTCACGATACTGCCACTATCGGAAACATTTGGGTCACTGCAGTTACGGAATACATTGTGTGCTGTGCTTCGTTTTGTGTTGTGAAATGACTCATCCTGGTTCATCACAGGGTTCGAATGTGACTCTCATAACACCAGAAGTGGTCGGCCAACAGCTTTGCTTTCGCAGAAATACAAAACACTGTAGGAAGGCAAAAACCGAGCAGTTAAAGCCGATACTGGCATTTTAGTTCAGAGTAAGAGGTATTTTTCGTTATGTGGTTGATATTTGTTGTAAGAGGAGTTTATTTTCTTTTTTACTAATAACCGGGTAGTAAAACCTAAATATCAGATAGACATGGCTCCAGTGCTATAATTTTTAGTTTTTATATAAATCTGTTTCAGAAAACGAGTAATTTCCACTGCTATGAAATACTGCGTTATTGCCCGCATCTCGTGGTCGTGCGGTAGCGTTCTCGCATCCCACGCCCGGGTTCCCGGGTTCGATTCCCGGCGGGGTCAGGGATTTTCTTTGCCTCGTGATGGCTGGGTGTTGTGTGATGTCCTTAGGTTAGTTAGGTTTAAGTAGTTCTAAGTTCTAGGGGACTGATGAACATAGAAGTTAAGTCCCATAGTGCTCAGAGCCATTTTTTTACTGCGTTATTATCGACAATGGGAAATGCCTTCAGTGATATTTTAATAACAATGCATACGGAAATGAGCAACAAACCCATGGCATAAGAATTGATACAGCATTCTTGAGACAATACTGCACCTATTACCATGTGTTGTTGCCTATTGTACAGTACAGGTGTACACGTAATGAGTGGGACTTGCCCCAACTGGTCTATGTGGTACTTTCTCGCATTGTCGTCGAGCATTAGTTGCATTACGCCATTGTTGTATTTTGTGTCCTGAATAGGGCACGTTGTTTCCATTATTTCCCGTACGTCCATTTGTGAAGGTACCACTATAGTCTGACACAATTTCTTTCCGTTTTCTTTCTTTTTTGTTTTCTTTTCAGATCAAAGTTAATTGCAATTGTGCAGGTCTTGTGTTTGTTTCTGTGTACGTACTTACTCCTTAGGGGTTTTGTGTTTGTTTCTATGTATGTACTTACCCCTTAGGGATTGCGAAGCAACTCAAATCGCTTGATACGGGCAAGTCTTCAGGTCCAGATTGTATACCGATTAAGTTCCTTTCAGATTACGCTGATACAATAGCTCCCTACTTAGCAATCATACACAACCACTCGCTCACCGATAGATCTGTACCTACAGATTGGACAGTTGCGCAGGTCGCACCAGTGTTTAAGAAGGGTAGCAGGAGTAACTACAGACCTATACCATTGACGTCGGTTTGCAGTAGGGTTTTGGAGCATATATTGTATTCAAACATTATGAATCACCTGGAAGGGAACGATCTATTGATACGTAATCAGCATGGTTTCAGAAAACATTGTTCTTGTGCAACGCAGCAAGCTCTTTATTCGCACGAAGTAATGGTCGCTATCGACAGGGGATCTCAAGTTGATTCCGTAGTTCTAAATTTCCGGAAAGCTTTTGACACCTTTCCTGAGAAGCGACTTCTAATCAAGCTGCGGGCCTGTGGGGTATCGTCTCAGTTGTGCGACTGGATTCGTGATTTCCTGTCAGGAAGGTCGCAGTTCGTAGTAATAGACGGCAAATCACTGAGTAAAATTGAAGTGATATCAGGTGTTACCCAGGGAAGCGTCCTGGGACCTCTGCTGTTCCTGATCTATACAAATGACCTGGGCGACAATCTGAGCAGTTCTCTTAGGTTGTTCACAGATGATGCTGTAATTTACCGTCTAGTAAGATCATCCGAAGACCAATATCAGTTGCAAAGCGATTTAGAAAAGATTGCTGTATGGTGTGGCAGGTGGCAGTTGACGCTAAATAACGAAAAGTGTGAGGTGATCCACATGAGTTCCAAAAGAAATCCGTTGGAATTTGGTTACTCGATAAATAGTACAATTCTCAAGGCTGTCAATTCAAGTAAGTACCTAGGTGTTAAAATTACGAACAACTTCAGTTGGAAAGACCACATAGATAATATTGTGGGGAAGGGGAGCCAAAGGTTGTGTTTCATTGGCAGGACACTTA
Source organism: Schistocerca serialis cubense (assembly GCF_023864345.2). NCBI lineage: Eukaryota > Metazoa > Arthropoda > Insecta > Orthoptera > Acrididae > Schistocerca > Schistocerca serialis. The sequence continues at coordinate 143,487,649 of NC_064639.1, read as the reverse complement.
GAAGATGCTACAAGTCCACTAAAGAGACAGCTTACACTACACTCGTTCGTCCTCTGTTAGAATATTGCTGCGCGGTGTGGGATCCTTACCAGGTGGGATTGACGGAGGACATCGAAAGGGTGCTAAAAGGGGCAGCTCGTTTTGTATTATCACGTAATATGGGAGGGAGTGTGGCAGATATGATACGTGAGTTCAGATGGAAGTCATTAAAGCAAAGAAGTTTTTCGTCGCGGTGATATCTATTTACGAAATTTCAGTCACCAACTTTCTCTTCCGAATGCGGAAATATTTTGTTAAGCCCAACCTACGTAGGTAGGAATGGTCATCAAAATAACATAAGAGAAATCAGAGCTCGAACAGAAAGGTTTAGGTGTTCGCTTTTCCCACGCGCTGTTCGGGAGTGGAATGGTAGAGAGATAGTATGATTGTGGTTCGATGAACTCTCTGCCAAGCACCTAAATGTAAATTGCAAAGTTATCATGTAGATGTAGATGTAGATGGCACCATCCCTGGTCTGGAAGTGTTTTGCGAAGTGCAATGCCAATAACATTTGGTTTAGGAGGTTAAGAAAGGCAGGAGCAACGACTCCCTCGTGACATCGTATAAGAAGAAAACTTAAAACTCAACAGTTCATTCATAGATTACAATAGAAATAGAATGTAGCTGATATCTTGCTTGCATGTAGATAATATGCCTCTATCCGTTTGTTGCTTTTGAAACAGGACAAATTAAATGAAAAATAGTTCTTCAACCTCAGTTTCCTCCTTTTAGAGCGTGATATGATTGTAGATTACATGATTTTTAGCAACCGTTCAAAATATTAGTACAAATAGGAGAATAACGGTGAATTTTAGTAGTGTAAACCACTTATCACTTTTCGAATAATGTAGAGAACGGTCGACGGACTAAGTTTTCTTCTGTTATCCTATTTAATTTAATATTTTAATCTATGTGTCCTCAAAATGAAGTATCAAAGTTTATAGTTGTTATCGATTTTTATGTCTATTACAAGAAACAGAAATAAAAACTGAAAATGAGTTATTTCAGAAACCAGTTATTTTGAGCACTTTTATCACCGAGTTAAACTGGAGTTGAAAGAAAAAAACGATGCAACCTAAAGCCGGTTGTTTCAGCGATAACCGTCATCCCTAGAACACACACGTAGGCTACCAGCCCTGTATCGCACCCCTCGCGCTGTCTAAGTTCGCCAGTTTACACGGGTGATTTTCTGGTCAAAACTGACTACTCACAATACGAGCGTCTTTCGTATAAGCATGTAAATCAGCAGCGAATTAGGACGCAGATATGTCTGTTACGTAAATGATCTACCGATGTTGCCGAAAGCGTAGTTTTAAAGCCGTCAATTATTTTGTGCAACATTTTTGAAGGCACAATAATATTGGACGTAGAGCGGTGAGAGTGAAAGATTGCGAAATAACACTGCGCATATAAAATGTTTTTAAAATACATTGCGCTACCTGGAAATAGTTTGCTGTTTGTGGGCAATATTAACAGTATGCTTGCCAGTCTCTCGCGTACTACGCACTCTGTGTTCGCTGTTCGTTGTTGTTCTGTTGAGAATTACTATTGAAGTGCGTCGATATGTATAGACCAATGCCGGCATGTCAGAGCAGACGAGAACAAGAACAGAAATGTTAAGAATGAACAGTATATCTTACTGCTCCGAAAATATAGGAAACGGCTACGAATGAAGATTAAAAAAAATTAATATAATGTTATGAAATAATGTGTTTATAGTTATTTTAGTCAGTGTGTGTGTGTGTGTGTGTGTGTGTGTGTGTGTGTGTATGTGTGTGTACATATATACACAACTGCTACCCAAATATTACACTTAGGACCCGTACTCCATGAAACGATTCCGTAAGTAGAATGATCAGCTAGAAAAATGTGACCACCGAACTACTATCGATAAAAACCCATCCAGGCGACAGCAGCGTTACCTGGCGTGAAATGTTTGTTAATCAGATACTCGCACAGTCCATGTGATATCAGCGAGACTGCTGTCCGTGAGTGGAAGCGGGAAGGCGCGAGGGCAGATCATGAGGCACAGAAGCTCGGCACGAGCATTTCGTAAGCTGAAGGACTTGTCAGATTTTCCAGGAATGCTGTGGCGAGTGTCTTCAACATGTGACTAAACTAAGGTGATACCGCGTCCCGAGGTCATTGGGGCCAACCCTCATTACAGATGTTTCTTCTCAAGGCTGGCCAGACTGCTAAAATAGGACATGCGGCGAAGTGTGGCGGAACTAACATCAGACTTTACTGCTATTTCCAGTAGAAGTGTGTCTGAACACATAGTGCACCGTACACTCATAACGATGGACCTCCGCAGTCGACGACTCTTGCATGTGACAATGTTAACAGCGCGACATCATCAACTACGACTGAAGAGTGGACGTGACCATTGATACTGGACGTTGGTGCAGTGTCAGGGTGTTCACTGGTCTGATGAATCCAGATATCTTCTTCGTCATGCCGACGGAAGGGCGTGAATCCATGGTCTTCCAGGAGAACAGTTCCTTGACTCCTGCACTTCAGAAAGGAGACAAGCAGGCGGGGGCTCCATTATGCTCTGGGGAACATTCACGAGAGCATCCATGGGTCCAAAGGAGCTCGTACAAGGCCAAGGACTATCGTACATTGGTTGCAGATCATGCTCACCCCTTCGTGACTCATATTTCGTGACCGTAGTTGCAGCGGTTCGACGAATACAGTGGCGAGTTCCAATTGATGTGCTGGCTCTCAGCTCACCAGATCCCCTTTCCTGAAAAAAAGGGCTTTAAATAGTCCGATAGACAGACAGACAGACAACAAAGGGATTGCGTAAGTTTTCCTTTTTTACTAAGGCACGGACCCTAAATAAGTAATCATCCAAGTACCGCAACAGAAAATGAAAAAGACACCCCCTCCCTGCAGGCCATTCGGAGGCAACATCTCCTGTAAAATAACAAACACTTTCAAATGGCACAACATGCCATCACAACACACAACAAACTATAACACACATTAAGATACAATATAAACAAACAGACAGATACGCGTCAGACATTTATGAAGTAGCATGTAGTACATACAAAGCTCTGTATGCAGGCCTGACTGGGAAAGTCTTCCAGAGACGATACAATAAACATACAAAACTAATCGCGTTTGTGATTAATGTAGTTTACATTTAAATGGTATACTTGTGATAATGGCAGCATGCTGCTGAATCACGTCGTGCTAATTATGTTAATTAAATGCTAGTAGAAATGTGAGGGAAGCTTTAGAAATTATTTCATAAATATGAACTTCAGTCTTCAAATTTTAGTCGGGTTATAAAACGTATTACAAAATTAATGGAAAATGAAGTTGCTATTCCTGGATATACACCAGCTGGATACATGAACAGAAACACTGTGCATTTCGTTTATCTTCTTCTTCCTTTATTCCTAGGCTAACGTGTTTCCTTTATTACCCCTCAGGCTACCCCGGGTTACCACTCCATCTTTTCGTGGAAGGTCAATATTTCTTTTAGCTGCTGGAGATTTATTTCTTACGATTTTCACAATTTTCCTGTCGTCCATGTGTTCGTTCTAGTCACGCTTTCTCTTATGTACCCATTCATTAATGGAGTCCACTTCACATCTTTTCTAATGCTTTTACTTCTCTCTCTATCTCTAAGTGTCTTCTCTGTAATCTTGTCAAGTGGGGTAGCCGTTCGGTCTAGGGCGCCCTGTCACGGTTCGTGCGGCACCCTCCCGTCGGAGGTTCGAATCCTCCCACGGGCATGGGTGTATGTGTTGTCCTTAGCGTAAGTTAGTTTAAGTTAGATTAAGTAGTGTGTAAGCCTAGGGACCGACGACCTCAGCAGTTTGGTCCCATAGTCCTTACCACAAATTTCTAATTTCTGTAATCATTTGCAGAATTTTCAGCTCCTTGGCTTCCAAAATGTTTTTCCATGTTGCCGGCCTTGTCTCAGCTGTGGATGTCGTACTGAGCTCACTACTGTTCAAAATGGCTCTGAGCACTATGGGACTTAACATCTGAGGTCATCAGTCCCCTAGAACTTAGAACTACTTAAACCTAACAAACCTAAGGACATCACATACACCCATGCCCGAGGCAGGGTTCGAACCTGCGACGTAGCGATCGCGCGGTTCCAGACTGAAGCGCCTAGAACCGCTCGGCCACATCGGCCGGCCGAGCTCACTACGGCTTTTTTTATATTCTTGAGTTTGCATCTTTTCTTTACGATTGTTTTTCACAATTATATCATATTAACTCGCTGCCACATTGTTTCGTTTTGCTACTTGTTCTTTAAATTCCTTTTCGACATTTCCATTTCTGGAGAGTTCAATATCAACATATTTAATTGCCATTACCTGTTGAACAATTTTTCCATTCACTTCCAGTTTGCATTTAATGGTTATACAGATTTCTTCACACATTTGATATTTTGAGTGGATATGACCATATTTAAGATTTTGGTTGCCACGTTAATTATACGTAAAGGCTTCTGATGTTAACTTTACTGTTTGCCAGCAGAACTGTATTGTCAGCATAACAATGATTTTTATTTCTTCGTTCCCCATTCTGTACCACTATAACCAATACCTTCTCTATCACCTCGTCCATAACAATATTGAAAAGTAGCGGGCTCAAAGAGTCCCCTTGTGAAATACCACTATTAACTGTTATGCAGTTAGTTAATCTGAAAACAATTTTCGCCTGGATGAAGTTGGAATAAATATCTTCGATTGTTTTTATTCTGTTGCAAGGAATCCCCCTACTGCAGAGAAATATCAAAACCACAAGAGGATTCCGTTATTTTAATGGCGGTAATTCAGCTGCTTATGAGATTGTATCAAAGGATGAATGAATATCTCGCTGTCTCGTTATCACAGTTACGATCACGCATAGGTTATATTTAATGTCGGCTATCTGTACTTGGTCAGACAGCCTCTGTTGTCGCGGCCCGTTGTTTGCTTTTGCCAGTGAGAAGCAGGACCATTCATCATCTCCCAATATGCTGCGATTGTGTGTAGTCGTGCTCCTCACCTCCACTGCATGTGCACTGTGTGAGTACCGGCAGGTATTTCTTTATCGCAGCACACGTACTGAGTCTGCACTGGCTCTGACGTAAAGCGTTTTTACACTGCAGGAGCCTCGCTGCCGGTTCGCCGCTTGGCTCACACTGGTCCAGCCAGGAGGTTGGGCGTAGTTGCAGGCCGAATCTATGGAGGCCACGACGCAGCGAGGGGTGAGCACACTCTTCTGATGCACTCAATAGATTCTTTACAATCCGAAGAGTACATCATCTGCAGAACGTACACTTAGTTGACTAAAGTCGTGGGATATCTCGTAATAACGTGACCGAGCTCCTTTTGCACGGCTTAGTGCCGCAGTTGGACATGTCATGGACTCAATATGAAACTTCCTGGCAGATTAAAATTGTGTGCCGCACCGAGACTCGAACTCGGAACGTTTGCCTTTCGCGGGCAAGTGATCTACCAACTGAGCTACCAACACACGACTCATTCCCCGTCCTCACAGGTTTAATTCTGCCACTACCTCGTTTGGGAGGTAGGAGACGAGGAGTACCTGTGAGGACACGGCGTGAGTCGTCCTTAGGTAGCTCAATTAGTAGAGCACGCCCGCGAAAGGCAAAGTTCCCGAGTTCGAGTCTCGGTCCGGCACACAGTTTTAATCTGCCAGGAAGTTTCATATCAGCGCACACTCTGCTGCAGAGTGAAAATCTCATTCTGGACTAAATGTGTCGTCGGAAGCCGACTAAAGACACATCTAACCATGCCGCCTCTATAGCCGCTCCTAATTGCGAAAGTGTTGTTGGTGCAGGATTTTTTGCAAGAGCTGATCTCTAGATTATGCTCCATAAAAGTTCGTTGGGCCGGCCGCTGTGGCCGAGCGGTTTTAGGCGCTTCAGTCTAGAACCGCGCTGCTGTTACGGCCGCAGGTTCGAATCCTGTCTCGGGAATGGAAGTGTGTGCTGTCCTTAGGTTACATAGGTTTAAGTAGTTCAAAGTCTAGGGGACTGAGGACCTCAGATGTTAAGTCCCATAGTGCTTGGAGCCATTTGAATAATTTGTTCGACGGGGTACACATCGGGATATCTGAATGGCCAAATCATTTGCTCGAATTGTCCAGAATGTTGTTCAAACCAATCGCAAGTAATTGCGGCACTGTGATATAGCATATAGTCATCCATGAAAATTCCATACTTGTTTGAGAACATGAAGTCCATGAGTCCCTGCAAATGGTCTTCAAGTAGACAAACGTAATCGTTTCTAGTCGACTGTAGGTTCAGTTGGACCAGAGGACCCAGTCCAATCCATGCAAACACAGCCCACACCTTTACGGAGCCACCACCAGCTTGTACAGTTCTTTGTTAATAACTACACTATTGGTCATTAAAATTGCTACACAGAGAAGAAATGCAGATGATAAACGGGTATTCATTGGACAAATATATTATACTAGTACCGACATGTGAGTACATTTTCACGCAATTTGGGTGCATAGGTCCTGAGAAATCAGTACCCAGAACAACCACCTCAGGCCGTAATAACGGCCTTGATACGCCTGGGCATTGAGTCAGACAGAGTTTGGATGGCGTATACAGGTACAGCTGCCCATGCAGCTTCAACACGAAACCACAGTTCGTCAAGGGTAGTGGCTGCTGAATTGTGACGAGCCAGTTGCTCGGCCACCATTCACCAGACGTTTTCAATTGGTGAGAGATCTGGAGAATGTGCTGGCCAGGGCATCACACGAACATTTTCTGTATCCAGAAAGGCCCGTACAGGACCTGCAACTTGCGGTCGTGCATTATCCTGCTGAAATGTAGGGTTTCGCAGGGGTCGAATGAAGGGTAGAGCCACGGGCCGTAACACATATGAAATGTAACGTCCACTGTTCAAAGTGCCGTCAATGCGAACAAGAGGTGACCGAGACGTGTAACCAATGGTACCCCTTACCATCACGCCGGGTGATACGCCAGTATGGCGATGACGAATACACGCTTCCAATGCGCGTTCACCGCGATGTCGCCAAACACGGACGCGACCATGATGATGCTGTAAACAGAACCTGGATTCATCCGAAAATATGACGTTTTGCCATACGTGCACCCAGGTTCGTCGTTCAGTACACCATCGCAGGTGCTCCTGTCTGTGATGCAGTGCCAAGGGTAACCGCAGCCATGGTCTCCGAGCTGATAGTCCATGCTGTAGCAAACGTCGTCGAACTGTGCGTGCAGATGGTTGGTGTCTTGCAAACGTCCCCATCTGTTGACTCAGGGATCGAGACGTGGCTGCTCGATCCGTTAAAGCCATGCTGATAAGATGCCTGTCATCTCGACTGCTAGTGATACGAGGCCGTTGGAATCCAGCACGGCATTCCGTATTACCCTCCTGAACCCACCGATTCCATATTCTTCTAACAGTCATTGGATCTCGACCAACGCGAGCAGCAATATAGCGATACGATAAACCGAAATCGCTATAGGCTACAATCCGACCTTTATCAAAGTCGGAAACGTGATGGTACGCATGTCTCCTCTTTACACGAGGCATCACAACAACGTTTCACCAGTCAACGCCGGTCAACTGCTGTTTGTGTATGAGAAATCGGTTGGAAACTTTCCTCATGTCAGCACGTTGTAGGTGTCGCCACCTACGCCAACCTTGTGTGAATGCTCTGAAAAGCTAGTCATTTGCATATCACAGCATCTTCTTCCTGTCGGTTAAATTTCGCGTCTGTGGCAGGTCATCTTCGTGGTGTAGCAATTTTAATGGCCAGTAAGTGTAGTATCCTTGACTTCGTGGGGCCTGCGCCGAAGTCGAACCCTACTATCAGCTCTTACCAAGTGAAAAGGGGGCTCATCTGCCGAAGCATCAATATGGTGACCGAGCCCAGGACAATGTCACTTTGTCAGATAAAGATACTCGGTCGTCTGCTGCCATAGCCCACTAACGAAAAATTTCGCCACACTGTCGCAACGGATACGTTCGTCATTCGTCCCACATGTTCCCTACGGTTATTTCATGTCGTGTTGATTGTCTATTAACTCTGACTACGCAAACGCCGTGCCCTCTGTTGGAAAGTGCAGGCCAATGGCCAGTGCGTTGTCCGTGGTGAGAAGTAATGTTGTGGATTGGCAGGAGCCAACCCACGGGGTTTGGAGGAAGCCGAAAGGCACGCGTTTAAGCTCACGCAGGCTGGCGTGAGGTCTGGAACAGGACAAGGTAGTTAGACTAGAAAAAAGGATGTAACTGGTGGAATATTTAACTTTAATCCATTAATGTTGAACGTAGCTCTTGTCTGTACATTCTTTACAATATCAATAGCAACTGATAATGGCGCCTTGCTAGGTCGTAGCAAATGACGTAGCTGAAGGCTATGCTAACTATCGTCTCGGCAAATGAGAACGTATTTTGTCAGTGAATCATCGCTAGCAAAGTCGGCTGTCCAACTGGGGCGAGTGCTAGGAAGTCTCTCTAGACCTGCCGTGTGCAGCGCTCGGTCTGCAATCACTGACAGTGGCGACACGCGGGTCAGACCTATACTAACGGATCGCGACCGATTTAAAGGCTACCACCTAGCAAGTGTGGTGTCTGGCGGTGACACCACAGGTAATACCTGGAATTCGATATTCTCGGCACACCCTTGGCCCTGTCGATCTCGGAATGCAATGTCCTATGCGTCCAGCTCCAACTACCGTTCCGCGTCCAAAGTCTGTTACTTCCCGTTGTGCGGCCATAATCACGTTGGAAACTTTTTCACACGAATCACCTGAATACAAGTCACAGCTCCGCCAATGGACATTTACACCTTGTGTACGTGATACTACCACAATCTATATACTGTATGTGCATATAGCTATCCCATGACTTTTGTCACCTTGAAGTATTGCTTTTGGTAGTTGACTACCAAAGAACCCGTGGTCTAGGGGCAGCCGGCACGGTAGCTCAGCGTGTTCGGTCAGGGGGTTAGCTGCCCTATGTAATAAAAAAAACTGAGTCAACCGACCAACCACGAACATAAAAGGATGTCTTACGACGTCCGCCCCGAGCAGATGCAACGAACAGAAGCGAACAAAACGACATTTAAAAAAAAAAAAAAAAAAAAAAAAAAAAAAAGAGGTAGCGTCTTTGATTCATAATCAAAACGTCTTCAGTCCCGGGTTCGATCCCCGCCACTGCCTAAATTTTGATAAATAATCGGCATTGGCGGCCGAAGACTTCCGGCCAACGGCCTTGTCAAATAATATACAGAAGAATGGAAAAGAAAATTGAGAATGCGCTAGGTGACGACCAATTTGGCTTTAGGAAAAGTAAAGGGACGAGAGAGGCAATTCTGACGTTAGGGCTAATAGTGGAAGCAAGGCTAAAGAAAAATCAAGACATTTTCATAGGATTTGTCGACCTGGAAAAAGCGTTCGACAATATAAAATGGTGCAAGCTGTTCGAGATTCTGAAAAAAGTAGGGGTAAGCTATAGGGAGAGACGGGTCATATACAATATGTACAACAACCAAGAGGGAATAATAAGAGTGGACGATCAAGAACGAAGTGCTCATATTAAGAAGGGTGTAAGACAAGGCTGTAGCCTTTCGCCCCTACTCTTCAATCTGTACATCGAGGAAGCAATGATGGAAATAAAAGAAAGGTTCAGGAGTGGAATTAAAATACAAGGTGAAAGGATATCAATGATACGATTCGCTGATGACATTACTATCCTGAGTGAAAGTGAAGAAGAATTAAATGATCTGCTGAACGGAATGAACAGTCTAATGAGTACACAGTATGGTTTGAGAGTAAATCGGAGAAAGACGAGGGTAATGAGACGTAGTAGAAATGAGAACAGCGAGAAACTTAACATCAGGATTGATGGTCACGAAGTCAATGAAGTTAAGGAATTCTGCTACCTAGGCAGTAAAATAACCAATGACGGACGGAGCAAGGAGGACATCAAAAGCAGACTCGCTATGGCAAAAAAGACATTTCTGGCCAAGAGAAGTCTACTAATATCAAATACCGGCCTTAATTTAAGGAAGAAATTTCTGAGGATGTACGTCTGGAGTACAGCATTGTATGATAGTGAATCATGGACTGTGGGAAAACCGGAACAGAAGAGAGTCGAAGCATTTGAGATGTGGTGCTATAGACGAATGTTGAAAATTAGGTGGACTGATAAGGTAAGGAATGAGGAGGTTCTACGTAGAATCGGAAAGGAAAGGAATATGTGGAAAACACTGATAAGGAGAAGGGACAGGATGATAGGACATCTGCTAAGACATGAGGGAATGACTTCCATGGTACTAGAGGGATCTGTAGAGGGCAAAAACTGTAGAGGAAGACAGAGATTGGAATACGTCAAGAAAATAATTGAGGACGTAGGTTGCAAGTGCTACTCTGAGATGAAGAGGTTAGCACAGGAAAGGAATTCGTGGCGGGCCGCATCAAACCAGTCAGTAGATTGATGACCAATAAAAAAAAAAAGTTGACTACGTTACAAGTTTTTCAGAATGAGTGTCTCCCTGTGGAGGGGTGGATTAGTTGGCTGGCAGATTGAAGCTATGTGCCTGCCCGGGAGTCGAATGCAGACCTTAGCTTTTAATAGCAAATATATTCTTTGGCACAGTTTGACAGTTCGGAGGGTGATAATGGCCTATATAGCTCAATGGGTATGTCCAGCGAAAGGGAAGCTACTTGGTTAGGATCTTGGTGCGACACACTGGCAAGAAACTATGAAACGGCACATACCCCGCTGTAGCGTTAAATATTAACCCTGGGAAACATACTCTGTGCTGTGGCTTAGGAATTTCTCAGCATGTCTTTTCCTTCAAAAGTGTTTGCGGTGGAGGAGGAGGGGTGGAGGGGCGTGAGATATTTAGGGGTTAGCTCAACGGTTCTGTGATTGTGTTTAAGTAATAGGTAAACTTATTTTGATTCTTTGACTTGTAATTAGGTTTTCCGAATTAATACGCTCAGCACGCACACTTGCCCTAAGGCACTGAGTCAGAGGAGCATGTTCAAACAAATTTACCGAAAAAATGTATCTTAGAAATTTCCGTGTCTTATTCTTGCAAACGCATAATAATAATAATAGTATTTATCATTATTATTATTATTATAAAATTGCCTATGGTTTGAGTCATCGTAGTAATTATATGTAAGATATGTGATACTGGCTCTTGTATTTATAAAATATTTTAGCAGATTTTGTGACATTCAATATAATTTATATGGTTCCCTGGTGTAATCAACATTTTTCAGGAGGAGATCTATAATTATGTAGTGTAGTCTTCTTTTGAAAACGAATTTATTTATCAAGATCGCTATGTAAACACAGTTACTGGATTACTACTTTCGGCTATATGTATTGTCGTCCTCAGATAAAACAGGGCAATGGTAACTGCGTCATATAACGCATACACCAATCTGTCACATGAGGATTATACAATATGCCTAAAAGAGTTGCGGCCTTCCAATGTCATACCAGGTGTTCTATCACAAATTATGTACAACTTCGAACACGAACGAAACAGACACATGCAACAGAGCTAGTCCGTCGCAGCCAACATAGCTTTACACCATGAAGCGCCAATTTGTGACATGTATTTTTCACGTTCGTGTTCAAAGGTGTTCATGGCTGGCTGGCTCTGAGCACTATGGGACTTAACATCTATGGTCATCAGTCCCAAAGGTGTTCATACTTTATGATGTACTGACATGTCGTTATAATGCCTCGACTCTTTTATCCATGTAGTGTAGCACTTATGTGATAGAGTGGTGTAAGCGTTGCATGATGTTCCTGCCACTGCCCAGTTTTATGCATCTGAGGATGGCAATATATACTGCCGAAACTAGTAACCCAGTAATTGTGTTCCCATATCTATCCTTTCAAATAAACTCCTTCTCAAAACAAGACTACAGTGCAATAAAATTTAGTTACCATTCTGTCTACGGTTGTTAGTCACTCCTCCACTAAGTAATCATTCCACGTCTATATCATTCAATGTAATCAGTTATTCAGTGCATGCTACCCAGTCACTCTTTCATTACATAACTAATACAGTCTTATTATATCGTTAATGCAAGAAAAATACTTGTAAAATGGGTGCCCGAGAAGTATTCATAAATCTAGGTCAAAACAGCATACTGTATACTGTACATACATAGTAAAACTACCTATTCGTTACATATGTATGTTCACCATTATTTGTGCGTCTACAACTATCTCATGACATCTTGCAGAACATCTCAAGCCTTATGCTTTCAAAGACTTTCTCGATGCTTTTGCGCAGTTCATCATTAATCTTGTACCGACTTTGAACTGTAAGAATCATTTTATCTTGAAACTCTTCAATTCGTCCGTATTTGAATAAAAATAGCAATATAGGAGTGTGTGTCCGCCTCGATGCAAAACACTTTTGTTTCTATTAATTTCGTTCTCCTTCCCAAACTAGTTTCGGCAGCAATATGATCATCATCAGTGTTTTTTTTTTCTTTATTCTAAAACACACAAAAGTAGCAACATTGTAAACATTATAAAACAGTATTACATGTGTACTGTTTGGTTAGAAATACTCTATTCAGAGTATAATATCTTATCTACTTTAACTCACAGCCTGGTTTTTACTTTTATTGCCGTTATTTCCAGAATATTCTGTGCTTTTGTTGCCGCTTCTTCGACATACAGCATGTTATCTGCAGTTTTACGAGTGGCTGTTATTGCAAATAGGTTGTTGAAAAGTGTCGTGTTTCATTCATTACGTTTTTCCCTTTCACTGTAGCCTTTCCATGTTAATAATATTTTCTTCTATTGTTAGTTTTCGGTGTAAACTGTTGCCGTGTTCCATGAGGTGTAGATCAGTTTCGATGCGGGGGGTGAGGGTTGGGGTGGAAGGGATAGGTGGTTTCTATTCATTAGGTTTTCTGTGAAAGTGGAATGTGTGCTGTCACTCTTCAGATATCTCATGTGCTCTGAATCCTTGCTCAGAACTTTCTGCTTGTCTGGGCTTGCCAGCAGTTACATGTATGTTGACATATTCCTGTATTCCTGAGTTTGTCTGATGTTCTTTTGTCTGATCTTAGCCTTTGTTGAACTCTGTTGTTAGTTCTGAAAGATACTGGGAACCCTTGCTTTTTCAATATGTTTCCAGTGCTGTGTGCTCTTTCATCATTGTATGTTATTGTGTGCCATCTGCCTCTTTTTCCTAATGATGTGTGGTCTGCTGTGTTGTATGTGTGTTCTGCCTCTGTGTTTTCAGACGCCTTGGTTGTGTCGTAAGTAGTTCATTACTCAACATAATAAGTTGTTCTCCAAGGTAAGGTCTGGGCTTCGTGCTGGGCAGCTGTTTCTGAATTATGCCCAACTTAACAGCCTCGAAACCGTTCATCAGTAAATTCGTGCACCTGAAAAGCAGAGTGTGCTGAAGCTCTGTTCTGCTGCAACCACACGTAATCCACGGTTCCTTGCCTTCCTACTGAAGTATTAACCAGGTTTGTAAAATGTCTGAATGAGAGCTTTTCAATACCACACCCTTCAAAAAAATATGGTCCGAACAGGTGACGTGATTACAAACTGACCCCTTCCTGAGTCAGCTTCATCTCCAACCTTCATATATTTTCTTTACACCAAACAACTACATTGCTTTTGTGTGAAATGTGTACTATCGAACATTCGTCAGAAAATAATACTTGAGTGAGGCACGGCATTTGGAAGCTGTGCCATCAAATCACGGCAGGCTGCAATTCACTACACCATGTCGTTGTCAGATAATTCATTCACAATCATCGGTCTAAATCCATCCACTTTCAAACATTATGTTTAAGTCATTCATTGTTGACCGCGATACTTGAAGTTCAGCTGCTCTTTAGTGGGTGGTTACTAAGAAAATAACTGTTTACTTCCCCAGTTGTATCAAGGAAGAAACGACGATTTGTCGGACAATCCTACCGACATTGCTATTTAGTCACACAGATGCATGTACCGAGATTTAATGACGGTAACATCAAGTCTATAAGCACAACTGATTTCAGGGCAGATTCTAAATTTGTAATAAACTTGTAATTTGAGTCTAGGCGTAGTACAAAACACATAATCGACTGCATCCCAAATACTGCGCTACATAGCTTAATCAGGGGAGGTAAAAGTGTTGTTGCAATGCTAATAAATGTCAATAAAAGAAGCTAATAGTAACAGAATAGAAGTAAGTGCACGAAACTATTAATTAAGAGTAAATATACTCTTTCGGGAATATGGTTAGTAAATTAATTGTAAGTTTGTATAGGGCAGGTGCAGAGTTCAAAATGGAGCAGACAAAAACAGTGCATCGAGGAAATTATAAATGTATTATGATAACTGAAGATACGTAACCGCCAGAAACGAGTCTTGGGCAAAATAAAGCTATATAAAAAGTAGCTGGTTGCTGTATTTCTTGAAGTGGTAAAGAGGAAATTTATAAACTTTATAACGGAGAGTGACACAAATAAACAAACAGATGAGAAGAGTTGTAGATTGGATCGTAATTTATCAGAAAGTACAATAGAAGTGAGCTAGTGGGTCATATTTTGTATTACACTTTTTAATTCCCCATTTTTAGTTCAAGTATATGATTCAATAAAGTCCCTATCCCTGTTGTAAAACACTAACGTTACACATTTGTCAATCTCTGAGAAGCTGGACTTGTATTTGTACACTCACTATTCGCTAATTTCGCAGGCGAATTCCCATACATGGTGTCGCTGAAGATAGTGGGGACGTTCACCAAGAGCCACCATTGCGGAGGTGCCATCATCTCCAGTACGTCTGTGCTCACAGCAGCCCACTGCATCACCAACATCGACAAATCGATTGTGAGTGCGCGTGGCGCTTTCCATTCGCATCATTAATGTACAGCTGTTGGCGTCTCAAAAAGTGAGACATACAAAAGAATACCAGACTGCACGACAGGTCTGTTAGTTACGCTGGTTTTGTACCAAAAACGAAGAGTACCACTCGACGGAAATGGCAGAAAGTGTCGTCACATTCATACACTGAACTGGGAATTTAAGTAAGTGAAGTGAACGGACGAAACAGACAAGATAAAAATGAGTGGTAAGGAGAAACTAAGTAACTGACATATAGAAATTGGTGTAACTCATATCTCGCTTTTCCAAAGACCTGAAAATATGATTTTTAAATCAAGTGGGGCCGGTATACGCCTTATGATTAGTTAAGCTGTCGCATCATTTATCAGTTCTATAAACCTATTGTAATGTTCTGGACAGCCTTTAACGAGAAAAGTTTCCAATGACGTACGACTGCGAAAACATGAGTAAACTAATTTATACGGCATTTGGAAATCAAGTTCAGCTCGCAAGGTAAACTACTCTAAATAGCATTAACAGCTTCGATCAAATTGATGGAGGACTTTTCTGGCATTCTATGTGAGTATTAAACGCAAAACACGGTCATTACCTGGGTAACTAACTCGAATCTCCGAGATTGTAAAAAAGTTACTTTGTAAAAGTGTCATGTTCTACACCTATATTATCTTTAAAGATGCCACCGAAGTACCGAGAATTTCAGTGACCAACGAATCTGGAACTGAAAATCACGTCGCTTGCATTGACAGTGATGTATTTTGCACTGATACTCTCAGCAGAGAAGTCTGTGAAAACTCATGCCACAGGCATACATGACGGCTTTAACACTAGGACCGTAGGGAATGTGCCTTCAGCAACAAATATCTGTGTTTTATTCGATCACAAATTTCTTCTAAATGTGAAGACTGAGTGGCAGGGCCAAGGATACGTTTTCGTCTACTCTTGTGTATATAGTGCACTTAACGCTAGGGAACCAAAACGTTTTGATAGCTCGAAATTAATTATAAAACTCTCAACCACACGGCCCGTTTATTAAAAAGTGACCAGTTCCGATCATCGCATGATAATCTTCCGACCTTCAACCACATAGATAGATAATGGCTGTGCATGGAGCAGAATCCACCGATGGACGTTATTGCAAGTTGCTGACGTTGTTGAGGAGTTCAATGTCGTCATTCAGTGGTTTCTGCTCCATGCACAGCCACTATCCATCAATACGGATGAAGGTCTGAAGATGATTATGTGATGATCCAAGCTGGTCATCTTTTAACAATCGTGCCTTACGATCTAGTCTGTTTTATAAGTTATTTCAAATATTACATTGTGATCGCCTATTTTGTCAAACACTGCTTCCAAAAATAATTAGTTATAAAGAGCTCCTGTTTTGAGATGCCATATTGTCTGATGGCTTTGCGAGAACATGAGACGGTAAGAGACGTGCACTATGCGATCAAAAGTGTCCAGACACCACTACGTATTACAGAATTGGCCACTAGACGTCACGAGAGGAGGACTGGCCAGTATGAAGGAAGAGAGGGAAGTAGAGAAGTAGTAACAGCAAAATAGGTCAGTCAGAAGGCCTCAGTAACTTCAAACGTAGACGAGTCATTAGGGGCCACCTGAACATAAAATCCGTGAGGGACACTTCAAATCATCTAAAGTTGCCCGTATGCACAGATGATTGTGAAATGGAAACGCGAAGAAAGAACCACAGCTACACCACTGCCTGCAGATCTCGTGTACTAAGGAACAGTGGTCGGTTAGAATTGATAAAGCTAATTGTAAAACATAGCATGAAATTAAGGGAAGGAAGCACTCGCAAGTTCCAAAGTGTTACAAGTCAGTACTAAGCGACGCTTGAGCTAGTGCAAAGAGCGAAGACTGTGGACAGTTGACGACTGGAAACAACCCATTAGGAGTGATGACTTGCTCTATGACCGATGGAAGGCTTAGGGTTTGGCGAAAGTATGGGGAACGTTACCTGTCATAATGTGTAGTTCCAAAAGTGAAATATGGGCGATGTGATGTTACGGCATGGGAGTCTTTTGCGAGGTTAGGGCATGGTCCTCTTACTTAACGTAAGCAAACACAGAGGGGAAAGGGCATGTACGCATTTTACAGCATTACGTGCTACGTACAGAAGAAGACCAGCAGTTTGTATCAGCACGACAACGCACCCTGTCATAAAGCAGCGTCTGTGAAGCAATGGGCTGGGGACAGTAACATTACTGAAATAGTTTTGCCTGCCCAGAGTCCCGATCTGAACCTTTGAGATCCAGCGTCCAACATGAATACAATGCCTGGTTTGGTCTCTTGCGGAAGAATGGACTGCCGTACGTCCACAGATATTCAAACACCTGACTGAAAATGTTTGTAGCAGACTTCAAGTCGTCATAAACGACATGAATCAGGAGGGGCGATACGCTTCAAATTAATGTCCTCGAATAAGCGTCCGGATACTTTTGATCAGATAAAGTATATGAGCACAAGAGAGAAAAATTTGTAATCATTCCAGTGACGATACAAGCCTCAAATGGGCAAATGGGTTTTATAAAGGGCAAATTGTCATGGGGAAAAGGATCTTGAAAATTGCGAAGCAGATCGGCTGTTCTTGGGCACACAGTGGGATCAACAAAAAAAAAAAAAAAACTGGGTGCATAAATTCATGTAGTTACAAATTTTTGCACACTTTGGCAGAATGACTAAGAATCAGTTTTCTCTCTAGCATTATATAACAGCTCATAGATTAGTATTATTAGTAACGTATACGTATTCTATGTGGTGTTAACGAATATTATGGCAAATGAACACTCTCCAGGCATACCTGCACACTGCGCCAGCAGTGACTCATAAGGTATGGTGCAGAGGATTATCATATGTTGGTAAAATACACTGTAGTTGCTTCATGTAGTTGACGAGACAGAGTGGAGCGTCAGCTGATCGCTCTTCGCCGGCCGTTGTGGCCATACGCTTCTAGGCGCTTCAGTCTGGATCCGCGCGACCGCTCCGGTAGCAGGTTCGAATCCTGCCTCGGGCATGGGTGTGTGTGATGTCCTTAGGTTAGTTAGGTTTAAGTAGTTCTAAGTTCTAGGGGACTGATGACCACAGATGTTAAGTCCCATAGTGCTCAGAGCCACTTGAACCATTTCATCGCTCTTCAGTTTGCAGACCTATGAAGATGGAAGTGCACGACCAGAGTACAGCGACCCACTGTCCCTAACGCTTTGACCATCCAGCCCCCCTCAAATGGTTCTGAGCACTATGGAACTTAACGTCTGAGGTCATCAGTCCCCTACACTTAGAACTACTTAAACCTAACTAACCTAGGGACACATCACATATCCAAGCCCGAGGCAGGATTCGAACCTACGATCGTAGCAGCAGCGCGGTTCAGGACTGAAGCGCCTAGAACCACTCGGCCACAGCGTCCGGCCCCCTTCCAACCCATGGCATCACAGAAAACTATTCAGCCCTTAATACGGCTCTACACATGGTACACACTTTCAATATTTTTCTGGATGCGAAGGATCGAACTGGACAGTGACGCCGTCGTAGCGGTGTCTCCAGAGTCATTATGGAAATGCTTTCGCAATTGGCGCCTGACCTAGGCCAGTCACTGGGGGTGAAGCTGCCGATAGCAGTCTGGATACTCTCCTGAATTCTGCCCACGCGCCACGATACTACTGGTATTATATTTGGTCATGTGGCCAGCGGAAGAAAACAGATCCACGTGGCCAGTGACCTCTGGCGCACTCCACTTGCCGCCTGGTGGCAGGGTGGGCCGTCTGTTGTCTGCCGACTGCAGAGAGGTCCGTTGCCCACGTAACCTGTCTGTGTGGTTGGAAGCTGGCGGAATGCAAGCAAGATCTCAACACATGCCCCACTGGTTGGGATTTTTAGTATGTTGTCCATGACATTCCAATCCACATCCCCCCCACCACCACTACTGTATAAAAATTTGTGTCTACGCGAATTTTTCCTCCTATTCGAGCTTTCTTGCTCTTCATTGACTGGGATAATCTATGGGCGATGTTTGTAGGATGGTGAAACTATGTGTAGACGACTAAGTATTAGGCCTAGGTGTGCACGCATCATCACAGAATATGGAAGTAGGAGGCTTAGCCGTTCTGTGAGCGTGGGTGGTGATCTGTGGCATATCTAAGACCAGAAGACGATAATGAAGTGAGAACAGGTGTTGCAGATCCCACCGTTCAGCGCACATTGTTGAACATAGGGCTCCACAGTAGGCCACTGCTACGTGTTCTCGCGGTAGCACTACGACACCGTCAGTTACGATGGAGGTTGCTACACCTGGTCGATAACTGTGTCCGGATGTGTCGTCATTCAGGCCAATGGTTGCTGAAAGTATGCACACCTTCACGACGCAGGTCGGTGGGGACAGTATTTTGCTACTGGGGACATTCACCTGGGCTTTCGTGGGACCTATGGCATTAATAGAAGCTACCATGACAGCTGCGGACTACATGAATATTATAGCGATCCACCAGCATCCCTTCGCATCCGCAACGGCGATGTCATCTTGAAGCAAGGTCAGAAATGTTTGCGCAACAATGATGTGAATACCCCAAACTCATCTGCCGACTTACATAGAGAGATACGATCATCATAATAAAATAAGGTAAATCTGAGCTCGCACGGGAAGATACAGGCGTTCGTTTCTTTTCAAGCGCTGTTCGTTGATGCCAGGCACTTGAGTGCGATTTGCACAGTATCCAGGTAGATGTAACTGTAGATCTGGATCCGATGGAAAACATTGGGATGCTGCCGGACAGCAGATCCTCGTCGACAAACCACCATCCTGCAATTTACGGGAATTAGTGGCCAGTGTGCGGATACACGAGGGTTGACTGAAAAGTAATGCCTCCACCTTCGTAAATCTTCAGCAGTTGGCAGCATTGGTGTGCGGCAGAACTGGCTTGTTCCGTAGCATCTTCTCTACAGCTCCAGTTGGCGGGAAGCCTTAGCGTTGATCGGTTGTGTTGTTACAGCGTGAAGTATGGAGCCCTGCGCAGACGGTCGGTCAATGCGATTTAAGCAACATGCAGTCATTGAATTCTTGACAGCAGAAGGTGTCAACCCAATGGAGATTCTTCAGAGAATGAAACCATTTTATGATGATTGTGTTGATGTGAGTACTGTGTGTCGTTCGACGAGTACGTTCAAGGATGTTGAGGAGGGAACAACAGACCTGGATGACAAACAAAGAGTTGGACGTCCTGTGACAGTAACCACCGAGTTTCACAAGATAAATGTTGACGGATTGATTCAGGACGATCGTTGTATCATTCAGAGAGAAACTGCAAGCGCAATCGGCATTTCACAAGAACGTGTGGGTCACATTATTGCTTTGCTTGGCTATCGAAAGATGCAGCATGACAATACCAAGCCATCCACTTTACGTGCAACCACAGGAGACCTTCAAAGACTGAATCTCACCATCGCACGGCATCCTCCATACAATCCCGATTTAACACCATCCGACTTCCATCTGTTCCCGATAACGAAAGACGACCAGCGGGGACAACAGTATGCTTCTGATGAAGACGTTGAGAGGACTGTGAGATTGTGGTTGCGGAAACAGAGTGTCGACATCTTCCGTGACGGCTTCAGAAAACTTGTTCATCGTTTGCAGAAATGTATCCAGTGGACGGTGATTATGTGGGAAATTGAATATTGGTAATTAAAGATCACATTCTAAGGATTATTTTTGCATTTGATTTAGTAAAATATTCCCATTCAAACCCAATTAACGAAGGTGGAGGCATTACTTTTCATTCAACTCTCGTTTGATGGCACACTCTAGATCCCTGCGAGGAAGAATCGCTGCTATACTGCGTTCTAAAGGCGGGCAAACAACCTATTAAGCAACTGTCATAACTTTTTCAATACTTGCAACATGTTTTCATCTGCTGCTTACAAATAAAAGTACAAGAATGTCTTGTTTAGTCGTACTTGATATTCCGGACGACTGCATAGTGTTCTATGTAGAAGCGACATCCAGTCCCATATATGCACTCGTTTCACGAGTCGGCTTCGCAAGTATCGATAGAAAATAATTTCGCGAACAATAACGATCCGCCGATAAATGTTATTGATTGTCAGCAGTGAATGAGAGCATGCTGAACTATGATGCCGCCGAATGTTTTCTGTATAAACTCTTAAAGCTTTTAAATATAACAGGCGCTATTCTATATCTTTATTCTTCATGTCTATGTATCTGCCGCTCGCGGCCTCTCTTTGAGCATGAAAATACCTAACCACACACGAGCGCCGCGATATCTGCAAGATTGCGACGTCTTGGTTTCGCTGTCATCGATCATCCTCAATACAGTCCCGACTTGACCCCATCCGATTTCCATCTGTTTCGAAAACCTGAAGAACACTTTCAAGGACTTCACTTTGATGGAAAAAACTTTTCGAAATTTGTGGTAAGGTCTTATGGGACCAAAGCTTATACACTACTTAATCTAACTTAAGGGGCTCCGGAAAGGCTCAAAATCATGAAAAGTTCAATTTTTACTTTTTTGCGTTTTCTGAATCTGCAGACTATTACCTTTTAATAGATATATAATTTATTCAATACCGAAGACTACATCTATTTTTAAATTTTTTTTGAAATGTGTTCTACATGGGCGTGACCCACTGTGGCGCTGTTAAACTGCTGTCAAATGGTGTTATTATTAACGCCCGTGTTCATCAGGTACATTTTAGTGATGTGAGATAAAGTATGTGTTGTGGCTAACCTGTGATGGTTCAATATATATCGCTGGTGTGATTGTCGATTGTTTCGTGTTTATTTACTGTGTCGTTATCTCGAAAATATTCGTAATTAATTCTGTTTCTTGAGTCTCTGTTTTGTTGAAGTATAATAATGAGTAAAAGTAAAGTTATTAGAAATCCTCTGAAGGCTTTTAAGAAAAGGAGAAATGTTGGAAAGCCAAAGGTATGTGTTATTACTGTAAACAATAAAGACGATAACCAAGTGAGTGAACCTAACCTCTCAAGTACACCTGCCCATAGCAGTCAAAGTGGGAAAGAAAATACTTCACAGAAGAAGCTTGGTTCAATGAGTGAAAACTATGAATGTTTTATGGGCGAATCGGATGTGAATGAAATATTTGATATGTCGGTTCTCAAAGGAATTTTTTCAAACTGTGTAAGATGTATTCATTGTAGTGAAGTTGGTCTGGAACTCTCCATAATAAAGCACATAGGACTTGCTAGTGAAATACAACTGAAATGTGATAAGTGTTCATACATGACCACCTTTTGGAACAGTGTTTCAGTAACTGCAACTGAAGAAAGTGGTAGCAAAATCTACGAACACAACAACGAGCGATGCTTGCTTTAGACAAGGAACGCCTTCGGGCTGCAGACAGGGCTGTAAAGAGTCTAGAAATAGAAGCAAGAGTAAACAGGAGGAGGAACAAGAGGAAGCTGGAGGAGGAGTTTGCAGAGGATGAAGATAATCCATCCTATGGACCTGGAATGCACTAAAAAGTTAATCCAATCTTTGTCGCTCGATTCCCAAAACTTTTATTTTCTCATACTAATTACATGTTTTCTAAGGATCTTCCAAACATATTTGTTTCAAACTTTCAGTAAATGTTACACAGTACCTTCTGCATAATTTAACACAGCCTTTTTCCAAAAAACTGTATGCTTTTGAATATATAAATAAAAAATTGCAAAAAAATGTTGTGAATTTTCATCACAATTGAAAAAAATCATCTTTAATAACTGAACTAAAATTTTGTAAAATCCCTGCGTTAATTTGTAGCCCATATTCCAATAAATAATCTGTAAAAAGTTCAACTTCCTACCTCAAATACTTTGTGAGGAAAGATGTAATTTATAAGCTTTATTTTAACATTGCAAGTATAGGGCGTTCCGGAGCCCCTTAAACTAATTGACGCTACGGACGACACAGACATCCATGCCCGAGGGAAGACACGAACCTCCGACGGGGGAAGCCGCGCGGACGGTGACAAGACGCCTCAGAACGCGCGGCTACCCCGTGAGACTCCCTTTGATGGAGATGAACAGTTCAGGCAGAGGTGAGGTTCTGTCTCCATCAACAAACATTCTAATGACTCTATCGACAAACGTCTCTGTCATTAGGAGAAATGAGTTCGTCAATGTTGAGAAATAAACATAAATTTTAATTTTCTTCGTCGATGGCTCACCTGCAGCTTCCTGGCACGTACTTACTTGAAATATCGTGGGATGTATTGAAACGTCCCCTTAGAAAAATTTATGAATGACTGTGCTGATAAACCTCTTACATTATTTGATTTTCAAACAGCTGAGCAAAACTGGACGTACTCAGACATTATTCTCTTTACTTACTCTGATCAACTCTAAACTGACACACAATATTTTTAGCGCAGCGCAGTCTGACTTTAAAAAATCCCTACAAAAGAATGGCCCTGACTAACAACAACCTATGCCTTTCTTGAATCACTTACCTCACAAAAATCTTCGTTACTCGAACTACTGCAATACAGCGAGCGCCACTACTGCCATCTAAATGAAAGATTATGACTACTGAAGGCACTGATAGGCATAGTCAGCAAATGAAAGATTTTGATAGATAACAAACAGTGTATTTACCTTAATAATGTTCCAAAGTCATATATATATATATATATATATATATATAGGGTGTTACAAAAAGGTACTGCCAAACTTTCAGGAAACATTCCTCACACACAAAGAAAGAAAATATGTTATGTGGACATGTGTCCGGAAACGCTTACTTTCCATGTTAGATCTCATTTTATTACTTCTCTTCAAATCACATTAATCATGGACTGGAAACACACAGCAACAGAACGTACCAGCGTGACTTCAAACACTTTGTTACAGGAAATGTTCAAAATGCCCTCCGTTAGCGAGGATACATGCTCGACCCTCCGTCGCATGGAATCCCTGATGCGCTAATGCAGCCCTGGAGAATGGCGTATTGTATCACAGCCGTCCACAATACGAGCACGAAGAGTCTCTACATTTGGTACCGGTGTCGCGTAGACAAGAGCTTTCAAATGCCCCCATAAATGAAAGTCAAGAGGGTTGAGGTCAGGAGAGCGTGGAGGCCGTGGAATTGGTCCGCCTCTACCAATCCATCGGTCACCGAATCTGTTGTTGAGAAGCGTACGAACACTTCGACTGAAATGTGCAGGAGCTCCATCATGCGTGAACCACATGTTGTGTCGTACTTGTAAAGGCACATGTTCTAGCAGCACAGGTAGAGTATCCCGTATGAAATCATGATAACATGCCCTATTGAGCGTAGGTGGATGAACATGGGGCCCAATCAAGACATCACCAACAATACCTGCCCAAACGTTCACAGAAAATCTGTGTTGATGACGTGATTACACAATTGCGTGCGGATTCTCGTTAGCCCACACATGTTCATTGTTAAAATTTACAATTTGATCACGTTGGAATGAAGCCTCATCCGTAATGAGGATTGACACATTGTTGGATGAACCATTCGCAGAAGTGTACCCGTGGAGGCCAATCAGGCTATTGCCCCGTGCTAATCCATACATCAAATGGGCAACTGCCAACTCCGCATTTGTAAACACTGCACTGACTGCAAAACCACGTTCGTGATGAACACTAATCTGTTGATGCTACGTACAGATGTGCTTGATGCTAGTACTGTAGAGCAATGAGTCGCATGTCAACACAAGCACCGAAGTCAACATTACCTTCCTTCAATTGGGCCAACTGGCGGTGAATCGAGGAAGTACAGTACATACTGACGAAACTAAAATGAGCTCTAACATGGAAATTAAGCGTTTCCGGACACATGTCCACATAACATCTTTTCTTTATTTGTGTGTGAGGATTGTTTCCTGAAAGTTTGGCCGTACCTTTTTTAACACCATACATATATATATATATATATATATATATATATATATATATATATATATCTTTGCAACATTATTAAGGTAAATATTTATATTAAGGTATATATATATATATATATATATATATATATATATATATATATATATATATATATGACTTTGCAACATTATTAAGGTAAATATATATATATATATATATATATATATATATATATATATATATATATATATATATATAAGTTCATCATATCCAATATTACAAATTTACTCTTTCTCTAATGATTTCGTCGTCAACGGACCTTTAAACTCCAACATTTCTTCCTTCCCTCGCCCCGTCCCTTAAATTTCATCTCTTTCACTTCTTTCCCAGGTCAAACATTATAGAGTAGAAATTAACGATGCTAAATTGTCTCCAATATAGTGTGGAAAAGAACGAGAGGTACACGTTATTGTTCCAGGCAGTGGCTGGAGAACTGGACCAGAGCACCGACGAAGGCACGGAGCAGGAGGTGAGGATTTCGCAGATGATCAAGCACCCAGACCACCCAGGGTAAGTACAAGCCACGCGGTAATTCAACAGACTTCATACCGACTCCAGTGAGTAAAGTACTCTCCCACATTGAAGTGCTATGTTTGACTCAATTTTCAAATCACTGAAATATTATCAGCATCATCTTCACTTACATGTATAAAGCCTGATATCTTCCTATAGAGATTAGTTCAAGTCCTCCCATCTGTCGTGTTTATTTTTATTTGTATAGAAGAACAAACAATAAGAATGGAAGATCAAGAACGAAGTGCCCGGATTAAGTACATCGAACATGTGTAGCAGACGATACTGTAAACCTGAGAATTCTTATTTCAAAATTAAATCGGGTGGTCAAGATCCGTAGAAACATCTTGCAAGCGATGCTCTCCATCGCACCTCCTTCAGATATGGCGGTAAGATGGCCCAGTCGTCAAAAACTGAACACAGAACAAGCATTCAAACAAGAAGAAGCACATCTTGAGCTTACGTCGTTCACTGCTTCTGTTTTGCTTCTTTTTTCACAGTTCAGTACACCTTCTTCGTGTATTCAAGTTTGAGCTATGTTTAATTTTTGACCGACCACTGGGCCATTTTTGCACTAAATCTGAAGGGGATACGATGATGAATGTCCTTTGTTAGCACGTATATTAAATAGTAGATCCTTTGTCGAATCTTAACACATTACAAGCAGTTAACGAAGCCAGAAAAACAGTTTTCTGCAAGGCAGTGTGTCGCAGATGGCTGCACTTTCGTAAGCACACGAATGATCAATCAATTTGGGAGACAATCAGCATCTGTTATTTACGTACATAATTCGGCGATTTCATGTTAAGCAAAATCTCGTGATGAAATTGAAAATGGCCTAAATGATGATGTCGTGACACTCACATACTACTACAGGGTAAAACAACTAATACCGAATCATGGCAAAAATTCAGAACATTAACAACCCGGAGGCAAGAAAGGATCTAAATATCGTCTTGAGTGACACCCTGGGTACCAACTTCGACGGAAATTTGGCAAGTAGGAAACATATTGAGAAAAACAAAAACAAAATCCAAGGACGGAATAGCCTACTAAGTGGGCTTAAGGGGACCAACGAAAACGTGCTACGCTGCACAGCACTCAGCATGTATATTCGGTCACCGGTTATGGATTCCCTATTTGGGAGACGTCTAAGCACACCAAGGAAATTAACACGGTCTTTATGATACATGAAGGAAAATAACTGACTGCTCGAAACCAACTAGAATGGGTCACCAGTATTCACAATCGGGCATTGCTGCTCCACATACCACAAGATCGTTCCTTAGCTCAAAAGAACCGAACAAACAGATTAATCGAAAACGTCAGCCATCATATGACCATCAACCAGTGCCCAACGGATTTATAAGTTGAGTGCAGCCATCAGAAGAGTCCATAAAACAATTCTAGCAATAAGAATGTCCAAACGCGCTTAATAAACCCTCGTGTTCCCATCTGGATTGGGGTCACTGGAGAAATCTGAACGGACTCCGTAAGGGCGTGGAGCGCTCGAAATAACTTATGAACATATGTGGTTTAAAAATTATTCCGATTTCAAATTCTGTAGAAGATTACAATAATATTGGACATAATATCTGTGTGTGTATTATTATGCTTTCCTTCCACGGCAGTGCCCGCAACGGTATTTTATTGTTTAAATCACAAATAACAAAGTTTTAGGGTTTCGAAAAATTTCGTTTCCGATGGATGAAATTACAGTCTACTCTTTATGGATGACCGAATGATAACAGTCGAGAAGCAAACAACGTAACTTTATGTGTTTGGGAATTACCTGCATTGATATAAATACATAAATGTTATAGATTTGAGATTTACGAGAATAGATATATAACGGTAAATGCTGGAAACATGTAATATTATGTTCATAGAAGCGGAAAGGAGTGATTTAAAAATGAAGAACGGAATTATTAAATATTTAGACAACACACTGATAGACAATAAAAGGAATGTCTAAGATGTACACATTCAAAAACGATATTAAACGTCATAACTAACCAGCTACGTGCCGTATTTTGGAATGAGTGTATCGTCGAAGATACAATAACGACCGTATAGGAGTGTTGTCGAAAGCAGCCTCTCGTGAAGGTCACATGCGTAGTCACTGACAAAGGAAATGGAATGAAAGCTGTATGCAGCCGAAATGATGTAGTGGAGAACGCTTTCAAAATCACAGTAATAGATAGGGTAATAAATGAAGACATCAAACTGACAGCAAACATAAATTCAATATTGATTCAGTGGATTGAAAGGAAAACAACTTGAATGGTATAGACAGATGAGACTACAGATGACAACAGAATAACTCAGGATGTATGATCATCGAGGCCTTCAGGAAGCGGGAATAGTGGTAGACTTACCAAGAACTAGGGACTAGAATGCAGAAATTGCAGAGCTCTTGCGTACAATCATACTGGAAAACTACCGTTGCATGAATACGAACGAGTACATAACCATCAGTAGTTTTTGGTGAAACAAACGTTTGGAATATCTTTAGTCTGGTGTTTCCATTTACCTGCTGTTCAACATATCTACTGCTCTCAACCTTCCTCGACATAATGGCTACACCGAAATTCTGCCCATATCTCCATGTTAGGCGGGCAAGAATGCGTTTATTTCCGATTACAACTAATATGCTATGTATCAGCTCGTCACACACTGTGACTCTTCACCTGCATGAACTGTGCTAACTAACATTTTCACATGGTACATGAATTAGTTTTAAAGTTTCGTTTGGGATAATGTTTCACACGTGACTATGATGTCTCGCATCGAATTTCTGTACTGGCAGCGCAAACGATTTTATCACAAGAACTGTCTCTTAGTTTAAACGTGACGAAACCAAGCGGTGTTTACCTTAATACTGTCGTATAATCTCAATTTCCAGAAAATAAACTGATCAGATTTTGTAAGCCAGGATGATAACTGAAGAGGAAGGTTGGAAATAAATAAACAAGACTGAGTAGATACTAGATAGAGGAAGTACATTAATTTTAGCCACTGTAGTTATTTGCCAGTTCAGACGGTCGCGAGATCGTTGTCAATATCTAAATTTCTGCGAGTATTTAATTGACATTTTATGCATATTTGTTTGCTTTTAAATTTATTGTTCTGAATCCTAATATAAGTTTTCTGCTTTCTTGTGCCAATATGTACGAGTAGTTCTGTACCAAGCGTTCTTTACAGTGGTACTGACGTGAGCCCTAACGACATCGCTGTCTTCAAACTGATGACTGCCTTCACTTTCAACTCTTTTGTCCAACCCATTAACCTGCCCAGCGCCGGAGTTGTTCCCACAGGTAAGCGTCGCCGGCACGTTTTCAAACGATTCACTTGCTGTTCTGCGTTATACCTCGGAACCGAACGTTAAACAGTTATGTATACAGCTATTAAAGTACTATAAACTGGAAATATACTGCGAGACCGAAACACTGAGACACCTGGCTATTGTCATCCAAACCTGCAATTTATGCCACTGTAGCAGTTTGAGCATCTTTAAAGTATTCTTCCATAGCGTATCTTAAATTTGGTTCGCAGGAGAGCTTCTGTGAAGTTTGGAAGGTAGGAGACGCGGTACTGGCGGAATGAAAGCTGTGAGGACGGGGCGTGAGTCGTGCTTGGGTAGCTCAGAGCACTTGCCCGCGAAAGGCAAAGCTCCTGAGTTCGAGTCTCGGTCCGGCACACAGTTTTAATCTGCCAGGAAGTTTCATATCAGCGCACACTCCGCTGTAGAGTGAAAATTTCATTCTAGTTCTGATCCTGTTTACGCCCCTTGTGTGCCCTGCCAGGACTAGTAACAAAACTGAAAACGAACAGTGTTAAAGTACTCTTATGGTGGTTTCACCCGTCATACAGTATTGCAACTCTAATCGTTTACATACCCGCTGATGATGTGTTCGTGTACGAAGGTACATTAACATCCGACCACATATTCTGGGTGCCCGACTTTTCTTTGTTAGGCAGTGTAGCTCCGACACATAGTTCCGCCATTTTCGAAGATATCTATAACGAATATATTGTGCGAAATGCCCCTCTCCTTAAAAAAAATAATAATTGGCCGTAACCCTTCCAATTGCGAAACTTATCTTTACCTTTTTTTATCTTACTCTGGAAAAAATGGGTAATTTGCTGCTCTCTGAGGCTCCGTCATACTCTCACCGGTATTTGTTCATTCACTTGTTTCCCATTTACGACCTCTGGATACGGTTTTCTTCAACGGTTTCCAATTTCCGTACCCTACATCTTCATTTCTGTTTCTCGTGATTTTTCTCTTATATCACCAGTAGGAGTGCTTTTAGTTAGCACTGCTTCTACGACCACCTTTAACCTCATTACCTGTAATGTTGAAGCTTTTTGCTTATGATGTAGGGCTTCCATGAACATCGATACACTTCTGTTATATCCAATACTCCAATATTCCAAGCTATTGTTCTGAGTTATGATATTTTATTTCATGTTCCGTAGCAAGTGCCGCATTCGTTACTTCACATATCAGTCACCATCCAACTCATTTATGAGTCTGCTTCACTGCAAATACTACGCTGGTCACAGTAAAGGCTAGGTCTTGCAGCTTTCTTCGTCCTCTAAGGCTTTTGTTCACTTATGAAGTCTTTTCTCTTCCAGTCTTTTCTTATAGTATTCCCATATATTCCAGTTTCCTTCGATCATTGTCCCAGTTTATACAATATTTAAATCTATTTTAGCCTCATGAATACTTATCCAACCTAGAGTATCCGCTGACTTATTTTAGAAATCTAATTTCGTCTGGTTGTATACTATGCGCCTGTGAGGATTTATTTTATAAATTTTTGCTCTCATATATTTCATCTTTCTGTTATTCAGTATTCTGCTGATGATCTCACATACGAATTAGGAACGTTGTTCCTTTATTTCTCTATCACTGTTCTTGTTCACATTTTTGTCATTTCCTAAGAAGCAGAAGTGTTGTCTTCCGAAATCTGTTCCAATTTCTACACAAAGATATTTTCTGTTTTTCTCACTCTTTGTATAAGGGTAATATCATTATGGTAGAAAAGAATGCTTAATACTGTATACCAACGTATTTATTCCAGGATTTATCCCTTTCTTCCATTGTTTTACACGTATATACTGAAAATATTGAATAATTTACCGCTCCCTCATCATATTCCATACTTCATTTTGATATATTATGCTTACTCCTAAACGTCTAAACCCTGTTACATAAACTGTTTTAAGAGGATTTAGACATTGTAGGAGTAAGGATAATATATCAAAATGAAGTATGGAATATGATGAGGGAGCGGTAAATTATTCAATACTTTCAGTATATACGTGTCAAACAATGGAAGAAAAGGGATAAATACTGGAATAAATACGTTGGTATATAGTACTAAGCATTGTCAAGGAGGATATCCAGTGTTATTCGTTAGGCTACATAATTCAGTTCTGCTCAGTTACCAAATAAATTTTTGTCTGTTGCCCTATTTAAGACATAAATTGTTCTCAGATATTTCCCTCACGGAAAGAATGTCATATTTCTCTGAACATTTAAGTGTTAACTGAAGAAACCATACTTCGCACAAGAGTACATCGAAATTCAGTAGCTCATTTGGTCCAGTGGTTTCGTGATTTTCCAATGTCAGTGTTTGTAGATATTTGAGACAGTATTGTCTTCCTATAATGAACTTTTTCCATCTCAACATTATAAACCCTTGAACTTTATCTTTCCCGGTATTTTTTCCCAAGATCTGTGGCACATGTCAAAACAGTTCCAGTGCCATCTGCAAGAATTCTTGTTGCACTGAGATTAAAAATGTTTTCTGCTAACGAACATATCAATAAGTAAAATAAGATATTCCACTTACCGTAGAGTAATGGATATAATACACTAATTTAATCCAGAAAAGGAACTATTACCTCTATTATCATACTTTTATTGCCCGTGCTACAGATAACGGTCTATTCCTGTTAAGCAATGCGACTAGAAATACCATAAAATTTATTTTAGCTTCAGTTTTTGGCCTCTAAAGATAGCAATTCAGAAACACCACAATCAGATCTGCATTCAAAAAGACCTCCCACTTAAGATCAAGCTGCATTTCTCATAAAAATATGTGGACCATCTGCACCTGAATGACTTAAGTACTGAACAAAAACTGTCTTCCGCAGATGGATCATCCGCTGTTGCGCTTGGCTGGGGAGAGACAGAAGACGAAGGCGAACCGGATATCCTGCAGCCTGTAGACGTCGTCATCATCTATCAAGCGACTTGCTCGCAGCTGATCGACAGCTTAATAACGGAAAACCAGCTGACTGACACTATGATTTGCACAGGCCCGGTCACAGGAGGAACCGGTGTCTGCTACGTAAGTACGGTATTTTATCTATAAGGGAGCCGATGTAGGCATGAAGAAAAGAGAGAAAAGTGAGATGCTGTAGTAGGACATGGTTGTTTTCTATGATATTTCAATGTCATTGTCTTTCAGAATGTGATGCAATGCACTGCATGTACTGCAAAACCGTATTTATACGCACACACGGGACAAGCGACCTTTGCAATAAAATGTCTCGCCTGTGCGGCACTATACACAATGAATGTACGAGTACAATTGGTAGAGACATGGTTGATGACATGTGGAAGTTTGAGCCCGGCAATGAGTCGTGCTCGGATAGCCTACTGGTCAGGCGACCGTTTGCGATAAGCGGGAAATCCGGGTTCGTGTTGTAATGGTCGCCTAGTCGTTGATATTGCTAATTGCTGTAATCACACTATTTCACTCCCATTTACGGAGCTTGTTAGCACTTGATGTTTGGTTGGCGCCATTAAAATGCGTTGTAGTAATCGCTGCTGCTTGCTGGATCGCTGCTGTGTCGCGATGCTGATGCTGGCTCTAAATCTGGTTGTCTAGGGTTAAAAACATGAGGTCCCGTGTTTTTTATGTGCTTTTGATGATAAAGAACGAGCAAAACCAACAAATATGTAACCTTCAAATATTTATTACTCTGGTGGCCATCTTAATTCCACTGTCCACCAAAGATCATGACACAACACAAAGTAGTACTTCCATTACATGATCTTTGCATTGTTTATCCACCTCAAACAATAACACACAAACACACTCTACCAAAG
The DNA here is from genome assembly GCF_023864345.2 of Schistocerca serialis cubense. Lineage (NCBI taxonomy): Eukaryota > Metazoa > Arthropoda > Insecta > Orthoptera > Acrididae > Schistocerca > Schistocerca serialis. The sequence continues at coordinate 143,455,169 of NC_064639.1, read as the reverse complement.
TGACATTCAGACTGCCTCCTCGACCTTTCTTGCTGCTTGTATTTATAACATTGTCAAAGAACTACTAAAAAGAGATATCGTTTATAAGTCACATGTACATCTGTTATCATAATTTGTGCAGATAAGTTATTAATTTGCATCGAGTGACATAATTTAACATGTTATGAAAATGACAGACAGATTGATTGACTTGACAGAATAATTCTTTGTTACAAAAAGGCCATTTTTTTAGAAGTTTGTCAATTGACTTCTCTAATTTGCATAAATAAGTAATTAACATGAATTATTAAGAATTACATTGGTTTTCGTCTAAAACAGGATTGATTTCGTGAATACTGAGTGAAACCGCTCCTAGTGAACAAATAGGTTTCACTGAGTGATTTTTATCTAAGGAGATCCAAAATACCTAAGTTGGCCACTATTTTCCGTACTTCATATTAATTATTTAAGATAAACTTAGTGTTTTTACATGATGACATTTGCTGTATCAGTGATCAAGTGATATTAACTTTTGTGTGGGTCAGTTATTCAGTATAATTTAATGGGTTGACTGTTTATGGAGACATGTTGTGCAATCATTGTTAACATACACAATAACTCTTCTATAATCATAAATACTCGTTAAACTGGTTGAATTTGGAGGGTATCACTTACTTCATTAAAGTAAAGCCTTTAATATGTTCCGTTACAGTGTCTTGGTCCCACAAAAATGTTCATAGACGTCATTTTATTATACTGTTGATGGCTGTCCGTCCATATTCGAAACTGTGAATGTATTTCATTTATAGGGTTGCCATTATCTCTGCTAAATGTCATGTATGTCGAAAAAGCACTGAAGAATAATAGGTAAGTGTGTGTTTACCCTCCCTGTAGTCCAAAATACCGATAATTGTAACAGAATCGTGGCATATCCAAGAACATGTCTCTGGCGCTTCCCACCGTCTCCAAATTAGTTGCCTTCCCTGGTGCTCTTCGTAAGCCATTTTAAGATAAATGTTTACAGAAGGTGATCCGCACTTCTCGTGGCGTAACAGAGATTTGTAAATGGTACTTAGGGGTCTCGAGGCATGTGCCCGCTTGCCTTCACATGTCTGCTTTTTTGTGAAGGTCTTACAATACGTATGGCTCGATGGTTTCGACCTAGATACTAGAGACTGCACTGCATACGTCATACTAGTACTAGTACTAGTTTTACTTACTTAATTAAATGTAAATTTCCTGGTTGTAATAAAAAGGAACTCCAATAAAAAATTAGATTGCACGTACATACAAACCCGTAATTTTTTTAAAAACAACATGGTGAGTTTAGCAACAAGTTTACAAAATATAGTCTTACATACATCAGTAATGGTTCAACAATGAAGAAACGTCTACAGCACCTAAGCTCTCAATTTCTCTATTCGGAGAAATACTATCATTACAAGACTTTTTCTTTACTTGTAGAAGGTGAGGGTAAAAAAAAGGAAGTTGTAGCCTTGTTTCTCCATTCATTCCACGCTATTGTATCTCGATAGCATGTGCCAAAATTTTTTTTTTCAGAGACATTTTCTTCAGTTATTAAGGAGATGAGACCTGTATAAACTGAGAGAATCAGAGGTTGTAGAGGGATTCACAGGGCATATTAGGGAACGATTGACAAGAGCAGGGGAAAGGAATACAGTAAAAGACGAATGGATAGCTTTAAGAGATGAAATAGTGAAGGCAGCAGATGACATAATAGATAAAATGACAAGGCATTGTAGAAATCCTTGGGTAGTACAAGACATATTGAAATTGATTGATGAAAGGAGAAAATATAAAAATGCAATAAATAAAGCATGCGAAAGAGAATACAAACGTCGAAAAAATTAGATCGACAGCAGGTGCACAATGACTAAGCAGGAATGGCTAGAGGACAAATGTAATGGTGCAGAAGTATATTTCGCTAGGGTAAGATAGATACTACCTAGAGGAAAATTAAAGAGAGCTTTGGAGAAAAGCGAATCATCTGTATAAATATCAAGAGCTCAGATGGTTATCCAGTCCAAGCAAAGAAGGAAAAACAGAAAGGTGGAAGGAGTTCATAGAGAGTCTATACAAGGAAGATGTACTTGAGGGCAATGTTATGGAAATGGAAGAGGACGTAGAGGAAGAATCTGACAAAGCATTGAAAGACTTAAGTCGAAACAAGTCACGAATGCAAAATACTAACACAGCTCCTTTACACAAGAATGGAAAAACTGGTAGAAGCAGTCCTCGAGGAAGATCAGTTTGGATTCCGGAGATATGTAGCAAGACACGAGGCAATACTGACCCTACGACTTCTGACAGAAGTCAGGTCCAGGAAAGGCAAACCTACGTTTATAGCATTCGTAGAATTAGAGGAAGCTTTTGACAGTGTAGACTGGAACACTCTCTTTCAAATTGTAAAAGTGGCAGGGATATAAAACAGGGAGCGAAAGGCTGCATTGTTAACAGCAGTACCAGTACATGTATTACACGATCAGAGGCATCATAGCGGTTTTCCGTTATAACTTTCGACTCGCTCGTTTCGGATACGGGGACCCTTACCTCAAATTTATACATTTATCCTTCTCCATCACTCTGTAACATAATCACGGGATCACTCCGTCTCGATACATACATTTACAGGCGTTGATGCCTATAACTTTGACACTGTGTAGCGTCGTTGGATGACGTTTCTCGACATGGGTTTCTACATGAAACTGATCTATTAAGTCTTCTCTCCTCTAGAACTTTGTTAGTATGTAATATGAATTGTGGGACACACTGTAAAAAAGAAAACATGTGTTGTACATCATATAGAAATTTAAAACAAATCGGACCCTCCCTTTGACAAAATCCTGGCTACGACCTTGGTAACTGAGCTCAAATTTCACCCAGTGTTACCTTACCTTGAGCAACATTGGGGAATTGAAGACAAGCACAGCTTTTTTCTGGTGACATGAGACACTTCGCTCACCACTGTCACGAGCCGTAGCAAACTTTTTCATGGGAGGTGTTGAAGAACGAGCGTTGAACAGTCTTCCCTTTCGGACAGCTTGCTTCTTGAGATATGTTGACAATAAGCTTTTAATCTGGCAGTGGGGCGCTGTAGCAGTAAGTTGTTAATTTGAATGGTGTACAGTGGTGATGGAGGTTAGGAAGTTACCTTCATAGATGTGTTGGTCGAACGGAGATCAGATGGACGACTCGGACACTCTGTGTACAGAAAAACCGATACATGCAGGTCTGTGTCTCAAAGGATGTAGCTTTCACCATCCAGCTCGGAAGAGAGCTATGCTGAACACGCTAGTACACAGAGCCAGAACTATTTCGGACATGGACCACCTAGGTTCCGAGATCAAGCGTCTGAAGACGATGTTCAGAAGGTATGGGTATTCTATCCATAACTTTAGATCAGCCTGATGACGAAACCAGGACGCCACTCCATTCAAAGAAGCCAAGGGGACCAACACACAGCGCGGTGCAACAACTAGCGAGATACGGACAGTCTTAAACAGGCAAGGATTCAGACCAGTCTTCCTGCCGCCCAGAAAAATGAAAGAAATGTTGCCGCGCATTAAATATAATACAATCCCTTGCGAGTGTGGCAAGAGTTACGTGAGCCAGTGTATACGGACGATTGCCGATCGATTGTCGTGCAGAGTTTTTTTTCTTCCCCTAATTGAGTTTCGATTCTCCCCCGAAGGGAGCAGGCTGGCGGCAGATTAGTACGCCGCTCTTCAGCGTACATAATTTGTTTTGGTTCAAATGGCTCTGAGCACTATGGGAATTAACTTCTGAGGTCATCAGGGTCCTAGGACTTAGAACTACTTAAACGTAACTAACCTAAGGGCATCACACACATCCATGCCCGAGGCAGGATTCGAACCTGCGACCGTAGCAGCTGCGCGGTTCCGGACTGAGCGCCTAGAACCGCTAGACCACCGTGGCCGGCGAAGCTTCTAAAATTAGACCTTGTGAATACAACTTCAATAGACACAATGCTCTTAGCAATGCATGAAAGCGTGCACTTGAAAAGAGAAAAACCCGGAGGTATACTTCCCACAATTCACCGCCTGATGCGATGGATGGAGCTGCAAACGACGCTAGATATAGAGCGGAAGCAAAATATATGGACGCAGAACGCGCCACCTCTGTACGTAATCCGGCCAATCAAATGCTGTTCTGGGGTTATAAAAAAGGAACCTTGCTATCTAACGGCTATCAGAGAGGCAGTTTTCGATTGTATCGAACTGTAATTACCGAATCGCAAGCCGTTAGTCAGTTATCGTGTTTTTCGCGAGTTCGTGGAAGTATTTCTGCAATTGTGTTTTTCACGGACGCGTCGGCGGACGTGTGAAAGCGATTTCTGGCTGCTTTCGGTTCCCTGTCTGATGATGGCATGGATCCCGTCACGGACATCGCGTCGGACACTACAATGGGTGAGACTGTACCACAACTACAGCATCACACCGCGAAACAAAGCCTGAAGGCTACCTGTGTACCACACATAAGAGCTAAATACCGGAGGAGAAGTACGAATACCACCGACGTCATCGCAAAGAAGCTTTAGAAGAAATACGTCGTATGAAACAACTGCTTCCGGAGGATACAGACAATGATTCTGGGGAGTTATCGTCGTGTGGCTTAAACCGCGAAGCGACAGAATCAGGTCCTCACAGGACAACATATCTGGATGATGAATCTATGGAATGCCAACCTACTGTTGACAGCGTGGCTTAGAAGGGGTTTCAATCAGTACAGCGCTGAGAGATCTTTCACCGCAGCGCTGTTCAGGCACTATAACGAGCTGCGCGACCTACCCTTGTCACTACAAACTGATATGACGCCCTCGTTGGAGCGTCGGTGCAAGAGCCTACGACCGCCGACCCGCCACCCCACCTCCGTCCTTCCCAAAGGCTCCCAAGATGTCACCCATAGTGGTTTAGAACTGTGCCAACGATGTTAAGCTGTGCCACAACTTTAGGAAACAGATATCTGGTGGTTTACGAGCTGCGTACGTGGGAGATGGTGTAAAATTCTACATTGGCACCCTCGAGGATTACCAGAAGGTGTTCGAATTTCGCAAGAATCAACAATTACCATTTCACACGTTCGAGGATATCACCGGCAGGGATGTGAAGGTAGTGGTGAAAGATTTTCCACCTTCGGCTACGGCAGAGGAAGTGCACAAAGCCCTACAAGATCATGTCTTTACCATAAAGGATGTAGACCAGTTCATGGTTAAGGGGAAGGGAAAGCTTCACCCACTGCTGGTGTAAACTGTGACACTACAAAAGGGAGGTAAATCTGGTTCCATCTATGGAGTTCGCTATGTGCTGTCGATGAAAGTGCGGATGGAGGATTACCGCTCCCGCAACGAACCTTCCCAATGTAAACTTTGTCAACGTTGTACACACGCATCTAATTATTGTTGGCTACCGACACGATGTGTTAAATGTGGCGCCATGCACCCCAGTACTGAACGTACACTACCCCCAGGCTCACCTCCTAAAAGCGCGAGTTGCCAGGGTCGTATACATCATCCTGAAAGGGCTGTAGTGAGTTTCAGAAAGCTCTCAAGAAGTTCCACACATCAGCCTCACGTTCTGCACAACCACAGCGGGAACGTGCAACTGTTCAAGACGGTATGAAACATGTAATGACTGACACGGCTGGCGCGGCTGTTCCAAAAGAAAAAAATGTTCAAATGTGTGTGAAATCTTATGGGACTTAACTGCTAAGGTCATCAGCCCCTAAGCTTACGCACTACTTAACCTAAATTATCGTAATGACAAACACACACACCCATGCCCGAGGAAGGACTCCAATCTCCGGCGGGACCAGCCGCACAGTCCATGACTGCAACGCCTTAGACCGCTCGGCTGTTCCAAAAGACGGCCCACCTACGCCCCTCCCCCCCTCCGCCCCTCCCCCACTCCCTCTCTCCCCCTCCCCCTCCACCCGACAGAACCACTGTGGACTGCAACTGCAACACGAAAGGGACGAACGTTTGCCTAGGCATTGCAAGATATACGTTGGTTGTTCAAACTGAGGATACCTCGGGACAAAGACGCGGATGCTGTGCTCACCGAAGTGACAAACATTCTCAGATTTCTTAGCAGCCAGAACTTTCTACATAAGCTCACCACTGCTGGAAGAAGGGTGTTGACAGCTAAAGACACTGGCTCAACTAAAGGGGTCAGATTAACATCACGGCTGCACCGACAACATATCTTCGCATCTGCCTATGGAATGCTTCTGGAGTTCGCAATAAGAAACATGAACTGCAAGATTTCATTGCCTGTCACAAGATCGACATAGTCCTCCCGGTAGAGAGTCACCTATGGCCAAATGAAACTTTCAAGCTTCGAAATACTGTCGGTTACCGCACTGACAGACATGCGCGACGTGGTGACACAGCAGTTTACCTTCGGCGTAGTATTACTCAGCGGCATGTCAACCTACCCAACCCACAGGAGCTGGAGCGACTGTGGTTTCACTCTGGACAGATTTCGGAGAGGTCACTTTTGTGGCGGCATATCGTCGCCCTGCAGCAGATTTCGAAGAGGTCACTTTTGTGGCGGCATATCTTCGCCCTGCAGCACAGCTAATAGCACAAGATTTACATCATATCTTAGCACCAACGGCAAGACGTTTACTGGAGGCGACTGGAATGCGAAGTATCCTACCTGGAATTCATGTACCAACAACCCTAGGGGACTGGTGCTGCACAGTCTGGAACAGGACTTTGACCTGGAGATCTGGGGACCTCTTGAGACTGCTCAAACTTCCTCTACCGGCCATCAACGTCCAAATGTCCTTAACACTATTACCATCCAAGGACTGGGATTGACATCCCTCTTGCTACTATCTACGACTTATCGTCGAACCATGATCCTGTTCTGGCGTCGTTACCACGGACAGGTCACCTATCGAATCAGCAAGTTCACCAGGAAAGTAACTGGTCCTAGTTCAAGAGGTACTTGAATAATAAAATCGAGCCTACACTGGAGGCTCAGACCCTGGCCCAAATCGATTATGCCGTCAATTACTTACCGCGGAAGCTCCGGAGGGCACATAAGCTGTCGGCTATAACGGTTCTTGAGGACTTCCAGATCCACGATCCGTTGCCTCCCTTACCTGAAGAACTAGAGCTACGGAAGAACCGGTACCGGAAGTTATGTCAACGGTCTCGCAATCCAGTTTACCGCCAATGACAGCATCGTATGGAAAGGCAGCTTCAACGGCAATTACTTGAATGGCAAATGGAAACGTGGGAAGATAAGACGTCCTTCTCACTCTTGCAAACCAGAGAAGAATGGCCATTAGTGAAAAACTTGAGGCCCACACCATGCCCAGACGACCGTTTCAGACTCCTCGTGGAACAACAGAAGACCTTCTCGCAAAAGAGGAAGCATTCGCGATGGCGTTTGAGCGACAAATGATGCTTCTCTGAACAGAGCCCAGAGAGACCATGAGTATGCCACCGTACAACTCGTCGATCGGATCGTCACTACTCCTGAACCGGTTCCGTCCCCGTCTAACACCTAGCGAAATTAGAACTTTACTCAGGAAGCTAAATGGGACCTGGAGTTGACAAGATCAGCAAATTACACCTGAAGAGCTTGGCATGTAAGTTATTTGTGCTCTCGAGAACCATTTATAGTGGCTGTCTCTTGACAACGTACACTCCTGGAAATTGAAATAAGAACACCGTGAATTCATTGTCCCAGGAAGGGGAAACTTTATTGACACATTCCTGGGGTCAGATACATCACATGATCACACTGACAGAACCACAGGCACATAGACACAGGCAACAGAGCATGCACAATGTCGGCACTAGTACAGTGTATATCCACATTTCGGAGCAATGCAGGCTGCTATTCACCCATGGAGACGATCGTAGAGATGCTGGATGTAGTCCTGTGGAACGGCTTGCCATGCCATGTCCACCTGGCGCCTCAGTTGGACCAGCGTTCGTGCTGGACGTGCAGACCGCGTGAGACGACGCTTCATCCAGTCCCAAACATGCTCAATGGGGGACAGATCCGGAGATCTTGCTGGCCAGGGTAGTTGACTTACACCTTCTAGAGCACGTTGGGTGGCACGGGATACATGCGGACGTGCATTGTCCTGTTGGAACAGCAAGTTCCCTTGCCGGTCTAGGAATGGTAGAACGATGGGTTCGATGACGGTTTGGATGTACCGTGCACTATTCAGTGTCCCCTCGACGATCACCAGTGGTGTACGGCCAGTGTAGGAGATCGCTCCCCACACCATGATGCCGGGTGTTGGCCCTGTGTGCCTCGGTCGTATGCAGTCCTGATTGTGGCGCTCACCTGCACGGCGCCAAACACGCATACGACCATCATTGGCACCAAGGCAGAAGCGACTCTCATCGCTGAAGACGACACGTCTCCATTCGTCCCTCCATTCACGCCTGTCGCGACACCACTGGAGGCGGGCTGCACGATGTTGGGGCGTGAGCGGAAGACGGCCTAACGGTGTGCGGGACCGTAGCCTAGCTTCATGGAGACGGTTGCGAATGGTCCTCGCCGATACCCCTGGAGCAACAGTGTCCCTAATTTGCTGGGAAGTGGCGGTGCGGTCCCCTACGGCACTGCGTAGGATCCTACGGTCTTGGCGTGCATCCGTGCGTCGCTGCGGTCCGGTCCCAGGTCGACGGGCACGTGCACCTTCCGCCGACCACTGGCGACAACATCGATGTACTGTGGAGACCTCACGCCCCACGTGTTGAGCAATTCGGCGGTACGTCCACCCGGCCTCCAGCATGCCCACTATACGCCCTCGCTCAAAGTCCGTCAACTGCACATATGGTTCACGTCCACGCTGTCGCGGCATGCTACCAGTGTTAAAGACTGCGATGGAGCTCCGTATGCCACGGCAAACTGGCTGACACAGACGGCGGCGGTGCACAAATGCTGCGCAGCTAGCGCCATTCGACGGCCAACACCGCGGTTCCTGGTGTGTCCGCTGTGCCGTGCGTGTGATCATTGCTTGTACAGCCCTCTCGCAGTGTCCGGAGCAAGTATGGTGGGTCTGACACACCGGTGTCAATGTGTTCTTTTTTCCATTTCCAGGAGTGTATTTCCCCTCTTTGTGGAAGATCGCCAAGGTAGTTTCTATTCCCTACACCAGGAAGACGTTACCCTGGCAGCAAATTACCGACCCATTAATCTTTTTCGTGATTTGGGCAAAACCTTCGAGAGAGTCATCCAGGCTTGCATTTTGGAACTACTTGTGGCAGACGGTACAATTAGAGCAAAACAGTATGGCTCCCAACCTACACTATCCGCGGAGCTGCAACTATGTTGCCAGAAATTTCAATGTGCCTGGTGCTACTTCAGCGGTCTTCTTAGATATTGAAAGGGCCTTTGATAAAGTATGGCGGGAACAGTTAAATCGGAAACTGGGTGAACTGACGTCGATACCCAATTGTTATGTGAAACTTACAACTAGTTTCTTGACAGACAGAAAGACAATTGTTACTGTAGAGGGCGAATGGTCTATTACCCAACTGCCGTATGTGGGGTTGCCTCAAGGATTCGTTTTATCCACACTACTGTTTAATATCTATGTCAGTGACATGCCAAATGTCACAGGGGTACAAACTGCGCAGTTTGCCGAATGACGCGGTTTTTCTCACCAGTGGCAGACGTACTCACGGCAACATTCGACGCCCTCAGTGTGAACTAGGCGCCACAATCGCTTGGTGTCAGACCAATAAAGTGCAACTAAATCCTGCCAAGACGACAGACATCTATTTAAACAAGGAACGCCCCTCGATGCCCAACAGCTAAAGACTGCATGGACGGGATATCCCCTGGAGGGACATTGGTCACTTTTCTGCGGGTCACTTTGGACAAACACTTCTTTCTCCATCAACGTGTTGACCTTCTCGGGAACAAAGCTTTTGGTACGGCCAAGAAACTCCTCCTTGTTTTCAAGGGTGCTGATCTCAGTACCACAGCAAAGCTTCGGTTATTTAAGACCTCCGTGTTCTCTAAGACACTGTGTGGCAGCTCGGTTTTGGGGTTTTGCTAGTACAATACAAATTGGCTGCCTACATGTTTTACAGAATATGGTAGTCAGATGGATACTTCGTGCCAACCTCTATACTCGCGTCGTTAACTTGCACGCTGCCTTCCATAAGGATTCAGTACTAGAAGCAGTTCGTAGACGGACGACGACCTTGCACAGTAAAGTAGACACTTTGTGTAACTCGGTGTACCACTTATCCGCAGCTTGTGGTCTAGTGGCTAGCGTTGCTACCTCTGAATCACGGGCCCCCCGGGTACGATTACCGGCCGGGTTGGTGATTTTCTTTGTCCGAGGACTGGGTGTTTGTGTTGTCCTCATCGTTTCATCATCATCCGTGACAGTGACTAGATGTGACTGTGAAAAAAATTGGACTGTGAAATAATTGGAACTTTGTACGGGCGCTGGCCGTAATAACGGCCTTGATACGCCTGGGCATTGAGTCAAACAGAGCTTGGATGGCGTGTACAGGTACAGCTGCCCATGCAGCTTCAACACGATACGACAGTTCATCAAGAGTAGTGACTGGCGTATTGTGACGAGCCAGTTGCTCGGCCACCATTGACCACACGTTTTCAATTGGTGAGAGATCTGGAGAATGTGCTGGCCAGGGCAGCAGTCGAACATTTTCTGTATCTTGAAAGGCCCGTACAGGACCCGCAACATGAGGTCGTGCATTATCCTGCTGAAAGTAGGGTTTCGCAGGAATCGAATGAAGGGTAGAGCCACGGGTCGTAACACATATGAAATGTAACGTCCACTGTTCAAAGAGCCGTCAATGCGAAAAAGAGGTGACCGAGACGTATAACCAATGGCTCCCCATACAATCACGCCGGGTGATGGCGATGACGAATACACGCTTCCAATGTGCGTTCACCGCGATGTCGCCAAACAAGTATGCGAACATCATGATGCTGCAAACAGAACCTGGATTCATTCGAAAATATAACGTTTTGCCATTCGTGCACCCAGGTTCGACGTTGAGAAAACTATCGCAGGCACTCCTGTCTGTGATTCATCGTCAAGGGTAAACGCAGCCATGGTCTCCGAGCTGATAGTCCATGCTGCTGCAAACGTCGTCGAACTGTTCGTGTAGATGGTTGTTGCCTTGCAGACGGCTCCCTCTGTTGACTCAGGGATCGAGACGTGGCTGCACGATCCGTTACAGCCATGCGGATAAAATGCCTGTAATCTTGACTGCTAGTGATACGAGGCCGTTGGGATCCAGCACGGCGTTCCGTATTACCGCTATGGCCGCTATCGACAGGGGATCTCAAGTTGATTCCGTATTTCTAGATTTCCGGAAAGCTTTTGACACCGTTCCTCACAAGCGACTTCTAATTAAGCTGCGGGCCTATGGGGTATCGTCTCAGTTGTGCGACTGGATTCGTGATTTCCTGTCAGGAAGGTCGCAATTCGTAGTAATAGGCGGCAAATCATCGAGTAAAACTGAAGTGATATCAGATGTTCCCCAGGGAAGCGTCCTGGGACCTCTGCTGTTCCTGATCTATATAAATAACCTGGGTGACAATCTGAGCAGTTCTCTTAGGTTGTTCGCAGATGATGCTGTAATTTACCGTCTAGTAAGATCATCCGAAGACCAGTATCAGTTGCAAAGCGATTTAGAAAAGATTACTGTATGGTGTGGCAGGTGGCAGTTGACGCTAAATAACGAAAAGTGTGAAGTGATCCACATGAGTTCCAAGAAATCCAGTGGAATTCGATTACTCGATAAATAGTACAATTCTCAAGGCTGTCAATTCAACTAAGTACCTGGGTGTTAAAATTACGAACAACTTCAGTTGGAAAGACCACATAGATAGTATTGTGGGGAAGGCGAGCCAAAGGTTGCGCTTCATTGGCAGGACACTTAGAAGATGCAACAAGTCCACTAAAGAGACAGCTTACACTACACTTGTTCGTTCTCTGTTAGAATATTGCTGCGCGGTGTGGGATCCTTACCAGGTGGGATTGACGGAGGACATCGAAAGGGTGCAAAAAAGGGCAGCTCGTTTTCTATTATCACGTAGTAGGGGAGAGAGTGCGGCAGATATGATACGCGAATTGGGATGGAAGTCATTACAGCAAAGACGTTTTTCGTCGCGGCGAGATCTATTTACAAAATTTCAGTCGCCAACTTTCTCTTCCGAATGCGAAAATATTTTGTTGAGCCCAACCTACATAGGTAGGAATGATCATCAAAATAAAATAAGAGAAATCAGAGCTCGAACAGAAAGGTTTAGGTGTTCGTTTTTCCCACGCGCTGTTCGGGTGTGGAGTGGTAGAGAGATAGTATGATTGTGGTTCGACGAACCCCCTGCCAAGCACTTAAATATGAATTGCAGAGTAGTCATGTAGATGTAGATGTAGATTACCCACCTGAACCCACCGACTCCATATTCTGTTAACAATCAGTGGATCTCGACCAACGCGAGCAGCAATGTCGCGATACGATAAGCCGCAATCGCGATAGGCTACAATCCGACATTTATCAGAGTCCGAAACGTGATGGTACACATTTCTCCTCCTTACATGGGGCATCACAACGTTTCACCAGGCAACGCCGGTCAACTGCTGTTTGTGTATGAGAAATGGGTTGGAAACTTTCCTCATGTCAGCACGCTGTAGGTGTCGCCACAGGCGCCAACCTTGTGTGAATGCTCTGAAAAGCTAATCATTTGCATATCACAGCATCTTCTTCGTGTCGGTTAAATTTCGCGTCTGTAGCACGTCATCTGCGTGGCGCAGCATTTTTAATGGCCAGTAGTGTACATAGCCATCACAAAATAGGAGAGTACTGCATTGTGTTGATACGGCTGAAGAACTGGGCAGCGAATTTTGCTGTGATGTCAAGATTTACGAGATGATTCGAGAGTGTTTGAAGGAGTTCGTAATTCGCATCGGAGACTAGCATGGCATAGTCTATACGTGTCAGAACGAAACGTGTACAGTAAGGTGTTACATGCTACGTGCCGAAGGAATAATTTACGTCTTGTTAACGTAGATCTTCGGTGAAATTTGAGTCCAGTTAAATGGGGACTTAATCTAAAAGTTTCTATGTCAAATACGTTTATTGTAACTAGAACAAAGTTCGATATTGAAGTCAGTGGTGGCTAGTAACCACAATTTCGCAGTTATCTCGCAAATAACTCAATTTCTGATCCACGTCTACTTTAATTCTCTTGCTTCTATTACCGTATACTTCCTTCTGTGTCAGTTTTCGCTACCAATCGTGATACGCAGAGTACAAAAATTTTGCTCCTGGGCGCCTCTGGACCTGCTCTCTCGAGAGGACAGCGCCTACTCGTCTTCCACCGATTTAAACCAAATTTGAGATATATCCGCGGGTCGGGCGGGAATGAAAGTGATAAGAGTGGGAGCACCAGATGGCCAGGCGTTTAGGAGAAATAGCATTTTGGTACGCGTCGGGTGAGGCAAGAGCTATTCATGTCAGCGTAGTTTTCAGGCAGCAACTGGTGGAACGGGCAGTATACGTAATGGTAATTCACGGGACGCACATTCGAGCTAGTGTGCGGTGTATTATTTCATTTCCAATTTTCACGTTACTTGCTCTGCAAACAGACCGAAATAAACAAATTTCCGAAAGGTGAGTGTAAGGTGTAAATAAAATTAGATACTTTTATTAAATTACAGTTGTTGATTTACACGTGTTGCAGTGATGTTCGTCATAAAAAGAGGGGAACAAATACTATTCTTGGCATTTGCATATGTTCTAAATCCTCGCCTTTTTGCAGTTTCGTGATTGTTTTAAAGTTTCTATGGAAAAATAGACTTGGTTTACATTCATAAAAGCTTTTCTCTCATCTCACACTCGTCAAAAAATTAGGCGTAATGCGCCATTTAGTCAAGACGGCGAGGAGTGCTGGTGATGTGCATTGGAATGTACTTTCTTGCAGACTTCTCGGGAAGTGTTTTATTTTTCTCTATTTATGAGATAAAAGCAGTTTTTAAGCATTTTGAGCAAACGCTTTCCCTGACGATAAAAACAGAAAAATAGTTATCGCGGGTTTACACCAGCGAAGTGCTTCTCTTTTTTTTTTAGGATGGGGTGGTGGTAAGGAATGGCACTTTAATACTGCAGGATGGCGATCCTTCTTCATCTTGAAAAATTATTAACACCAGAAAATTGTTTTCCTGGACGTAGGACTGCACATCAGTCAAAAAAATTTTGCATGACGCTACTGTACTTTCCCTAGATTTTGATGAAATAATGACGACATTCCCATATTTTGCCACATACTCATCCACAGTTTTTCGAATCCTCGGTCCAAAATGATCCGCTGCTTTTCCTTATCGTGTCCTTTTTGTAAATATTGATAAATGTAAAATATTAAGAACTCTTTCGGTTTGCTTACAGTGTAAGTAAAGTCGAAAATGAAAATACAAAAATGTTTGCACGACCGTATATTACCGTCCTACACTTCCTTGCGCCAACCGCTATCTTGATAGCATATTAAGACGTGGCTCTTGTACCGCCCCACCCGGGACAGACATGTTACTTTTTCTAGACGCTTAGCCATCTGAAGCTCGTACTTCTGCCACCTTCATTTCTGGACAAGTCGTGCGTACACCATAAATTTGGAAGAAATTGATGATGATCAGTAGGCGCGGTGCCCTTTTCAGCTTGGCTCCCCAAACGGCCGCTTGTTTCTGTTGGGCCGTACAATATCCATAACAAAAAGATTACCCAAAATTGCCCTAATAACTCATTAACCAACAGAGAAGTTGAAAGAAGAAGTTCAAGATACGAAAGAATCGTGCTTTCTACGAAACAATACTAGGCAAGACGGCAGAACAATAAGCAAAGCGAGAGCTGATGTAACCGAAAATGCAATCTACTGAAATACGAAATATCTGCTCAGGTACTCTATCACTGCTACTCTGTTTCCTCATATTTAACATTTTCTGCTTACATATATTTCTCTGTATGAAGGTATAATAACTAGTAAGAAGTGTTCCATGGAAGGGTTGCCAGTTGACTAAATAATTAAAACTACTTTTTTCAATGCGTAAGAAATTGATTTTATTTATTTTCGTAATAATTTGCAGTTTTCTAAATACAGATTTACCCAGAGTTGCCACAATTCAGTGTTTCATGTTTGATAATAGCGAGATAAAAAGAACCATACATACATATCAAAGTAAAACAACAGTTGTAGTATGATGTTCCGTTATCACAAAAAATAGAAAACAAGAAAAATTGCTTTACGTTTATAGAAGTTGCTTTTTATTCAGGGTTTGATCTGCATAAGGGACGACCAAAAGTTTCCGTTTAAGGGTATTGCTGCCGGATATATCCTTTGTAGTGCGACTCTAGTGAGCCTATATAAGCACCGACAAGTATGCAGTGGATTAGTGTGGCATTCATACATTTCTGACGTGTGTGCAACAAATGCGGATACGTGAACTACGGCGACGTTATTACCAAATGCGTTCAAAAAGGCAAACTTGCTCTTTTTCTTTTCTTAGTTGCCGAAAGCCAAACACCGGTAGATAGCCATCAACGAATGAAGAACGTGTATCATGCAGCGATATCTGTATAAGACCGCTGTTTTGTGCAGCGTGTCTGTATAAGACCGCTGTCTTGGAATGGTGCGCAAAGTTCCTTACTGATTGACACAAGACGCCCATCTAACTGGGAGAAGCCAATCCTGATATTTCCCCATGTGATTATAATGCCTTTGCTCCTTTAAAAAGTCCTTTAATCATCGAAGATTCCTGTAGCTCGCGGATATACAGCAGGCAGTCGTGGTTTTTTTCACACAGCAGCGTACGGTGTTTTACCGTAACGATATACTCAACCTCGTGCGTTGGTGGGACTATTGCCTCAATCCTCATGGTGATTTTCCCTGATTGGCATATCGATATTGTACGACCATCGAACGGAAACTTTTCGATTGACCCTTATGTTATAATAAGTTGTTATTACTGGGCTCTGAGATTCCTGCAATTTTTTTTATTTTTAATTATTTATTTTTTCAGGGTGACGCTGGTAGTCCAGTTACTCAGGACGGCATGGTGATTGGCGTGGCTTCATGGACCATCATGCCCTGTGCCACAGAGAGGTCCCCAAGTGTATACACCAGGGTATCGGCCTTCCTCGACTTCGTTAATGAACACATTTAGAAGTGTATATTATCCATTTTAATCACCAGTCTTTAGACTACCGTCATTCTGACTTGCATCTTTCTCTATCCTTTACTTTAACTTTTTCTTTGTACCGTAGCAATTTTTCCACTGACTTGTTCCTTATTCTTGAAAGCGCCTTCTACAGCCTTCTCTCCCCAGCTAGTCTTTTTAACACTTCTTCATTTGTATCTTTAACTGTTCAGTTAACGTATTTTTTTCTGTAGCGGCACGTTACAATTTTTTTCTATTTCTTATAAGAACTTCAGATGGTACTCTTCCACTTCCACACTATACTGTATTCCAAATGTTTCTATTTCTTCCTCATTTCCATACCGATATTCGGAACCAGTAGAGCCCTGCTGCTAAAGAAAGCTTTCTTGTTTGTGCTGTTCTGCTTCTCATGTTTTCCTTGTTCCGGATATCGTGTTTAACTTTATATCCTGGGATAGGATAAATTTCCTTCTTCCTCTACAGTGCCGTACGCAACATTAATATTAAGGAAATTGTTATTTTCTCTCCTACTACTTTGTATTACAAACCAATAAATGTACAATATCATTACAAATAATATTAAATAATATAATATTAGCACAATAAACCATTAGTTTCTTCATGAACAAGGGATTTGTAATAAAGACAAATAAATCACAAAGTATCAACACTATTTCTTTGAAAAGTCTACAGAAATGAATTCTAAACGCAACACACTGCTTTGCCAGAACAGTAATTAATTAATTTAAATCAATAATGCAATACATATTTCATCCACATGGTTATTTCGTGCTAACAAGGGTTTTAAACTTAGCGTACAAAACCGACTGACTCCATGAGTCTTACAGAAAGAGCGTACAAGCACGCTGAAAACGCTATGTCTCACTAACATTATCTCAACACTAGTGTATTGCTGAGATAGAATGGTTGCAGTATTTGATTTAGAATCTCGCGGAAACGGAACACATTGAATAGCATTCTTTATGATTGGGTGTACATCGACTAAAAACCTCTACAAATAATTTTCCAGCATAGGCTGTTGATCTTTATTTATTTATTTACTTATTTACTGGGATATGTCTAGTATTTGTAATAAACACTGCAGTTTGTATCATTATCTATAAGACACTTTCGTCCCATCGGGAATTATAAAGTGACATTACACAAAAAGCGTAACATTGTTTTTGTTTAATATCGTTTGATAACAACCAGTGCGGAGGTGAAACTATCTTATCACTAATGATATAAATTAAAATGCTTCTTTCACATGCAAACACTGACATTTAAATGCGTTTAAGTGTATTAATTTTTTTACAGTAAAGTTCTTGCAATTTATTGATCATTTCGGTGCTTTTAACTTGTTGCCATTGCATGTCACCATTATACTGTGGGGGTAAACTTCGTGCTGGATATAATTAACCCCCTACCCCCAGAGGTTCGAGTCCTCCCTCGGGCATGGGTGTGTGTGTGTGTTGTTCTTAGCTTAAGTTAGTTTAAAGTAGTGTGTGAGTCTACGGACCGATGACCTCAGCATTTTGGTCAATTAGGAGTTCACACACATTCGAACATTTTTGATATAATTAACGAGCTCCTCGTCCAGACAGGAAAGGCCTGAGGGGTGTCTTTCCACCGCCACGTCATCCTCTGCCTTGTGGTGTTATGCGGATGATGTATGGAGGGCATATGATCAACTCACTGGTCTCCCGGCCATTTTACGGACTTGTCAGACCCTGGAGCCACTAGCTGCTCAGTTGGCATCACGAGGCTGAGTGCACTCCATACTCCATACCAAGGAAAAATTACCGACAGTAGAGGGAGTCGAAACACGTCCTCCACATGGCAGCCATCTACGCTGAGCTGGCCACTCTGCTACTGAGGTGTACTGCTGGATATAATGACTCACCAGTATTGTGCGACTTGATATTCAGTCGGTCAGTTGTAATACATGTAGAGGTTTGTGAAACCTCCCCTGTGAAATCTGCTTCTGCTCTCGTTGATCCAGTTGATGCAGCTTTGCAGGCTTGTCTATCCTATGCAAGCCTCTTCATCTCTGAATAATTACTACATCCTACATGCGTTTGAACCAGTTTACGCCATTACCCCCTCCTCCCTAGCCCCAAACACTGCCCTTCGCTACGTAGCTGACTATTCCTCGACACCTCAGGATGTGTCATACCAACCGTTCCCCTTTTTTTGGTCCAGTTGCTCCATCAATCTCTGCTCAGTACCATGTCGTTAGTCATCCAGCCTTTTCACCTCTTCATGAGTATTCTTCCACAGTGCCACATTTCTATTCTCTTCTTGTCTGAACTGCCTGCTGTCCACGTTTCACTTCCTTACAAGGTTATACTCGACACAAATACCTGGAGAAACGACTCCAGAACATTTAAAATTATACTACACCAGTTGTCTGGAGTGGGCCATTGCATCGAGTCAAGATATAAATGCAGAGAACAGCGTTACGTTATTGAATATTAAGTCTAAAGTGTAGTATAATGGAATGATTTAAGCACTGAACGCCACGACGTGCGGCTGATCGACAAATGTCATCACTATTCATAAACTTGGTATGAAACATTTATAAATAAAAACACAAAAAGTTTTCTTGCTACTGGCAAATTTTAATTTTTTTTTATTTTCGGCCCTCTTCAGTTATTTTTCTAGCCAAATAGAAAAAACTCATCTTCTACTTTTAGTGTCTAATTTCCGTATCTAATTCTGTCAGCATTACCTCATATGATTCAACTATATTTGATACACGTTGTCTTATTTCGTTACGTGGTCACGGCGGAGGTTCGAGTCCTCCCTCGGGCATGGGTGTGTGTGTGTTTGTCCTTAGGATAATTTAGGTTAAGTATTGTGTAAGCTTAGGGACTGATGACCTTAGCAGTTAAGTCCCATAAGATTTCACACACATTTGAACGTTTTTTTTTATTTCGTTACGATTTATTTTCAAGATGCTAGTCACGCCGTTAAGCTGCTGTTTCGTGTTCTTTGCCCTCTCTGACAGATTTAAAAGTCGTCGGCAAACCTCAAAGGGTTTATTTCTTCTCACCAAACTTCAAGCCCCTTTCCAAATTTCTCCTTTGTTTGCTTTACAGCTTGCTCATTGTACAGATTCAATAACATCTGGAATAGGCAGCTAACTTGTCTCATTCCCTTCTCAACTGCAGCTCCACTTTCATGTCCTTGGACTCTTACAACTGCAGTCTGCTTTCTGTGCAATCTGTGAATAACCTTTCACTCCCTGTATTTTGTGTCTGATAACTTCATAATACCAAAGAGTTTAGTGCAGTGAACATTGTCAAAAGCTTTCACTAAATCTGCACTTACAAGCTAAGATAAAGGATAGGGTCAGTATTGTCTCATGTGTGTTACATTTCTACTGAAACAATTGACCTTCCCCGGCTGGAACCAATTTTTTCATTCTTCTGTAAATGAGTCACTTCAGTATTTTCCAACCATTAAGTATTAAACTGATGGCTCGGCAGTGTTCGTACCAGACAACAGCTGGGAATGGAGATATTAGACTCTTATTGAAGTTTGAAGTTATTTCCCCAATCTCATACTCACTGCCTGACAAAAACCTGAAGCAGCCAGATGGAATGATGGGATGTCAATTACAGGCTGGTGGTGGGTGTGTAACTGTTTAAAGTTGCAATCCTCTGTGAAAAGTAGAAACACCACTATAGTGCATCACTTTTGTTCGTGTTTAGTGTTGTTACGAGGCCTGGTAGGGTTTATAGGAGGAGCAGGCAACGTCGGATGTTGACTGATGACTGTGAAGGTTACGGAGATCCCACGTGCTTGTATGAGACACCGTCATTAGAACCTGACAGCTTGAAAGACTAGACAGGGTGTAACCACATTGTGGTAAATGAGCTCATACTGCCAAGTACTTTGTACATTTGATTAGATTTTGCAATTCTACACCTACATCTACGTCCACATCTGTACATTACTGTAATAACATCACGTGTCCTCTCAAACCGTGAAATCTCGTTTCCTCCTCCTCTTCTGAGTGCCTCACTTCTCTGGACAAACAGTATACCTTGCACACCAAGTGTAATATATTTTTCATGGCTGGCCCTCAATAAATTTCAAAAATTCTGGCGGTATGTCGTCTACTACAGGCACCTCATTTTCACTTCTTCTTTCATTGCTGTGCAAATCTCTCAGTTTCGTAATTTGTTTTTTATCTTCACCTACTTCCTCTTCTCTTTCTACAATACGTCATCAATTTTGCTTACCTATAGAAACATCAGTTGTCAGTTGTCAGCTCTACATTTCTCTGTTTTGTCTTTGACTTAGATGTGATTGTGAGTTGCTTTTAATGTGCATACTGTCTTAGTTCATAGGTACTGATTTGAGCTCACATTACGTTCGTTTCCTACTGCTTCGTCCTTATCGACTTTGTGCCGATCTTGTTTTCCCGATTACACCTCCTCCCCCATCTCCCTTTCCTCCACACTGCTCTACCACCTGCTTCCACCTCCTAGTATGGTAATCCAATAGTTGAATTACTTCATTTGGATTAATTGAAGCAAGAGGAAAGATGTCTGTTTGGTCTTTGGATATTGTACTGTCAGCTTAAATACAGTAATGATCAGAACAACATTAACGACTAAATAGATTATTTTAAGCCACTTACATGCTCGCAGTTCCTTTCAAACATCACATGGGACTCATGTTGTTCACACTATCACCACCTAGTTTTATTTCTGGATTATGTACGTTGACAGGACTATTCATCAACCTTCTTCTGCCACAAATTTTGTTCACACTACTATTAAGTATTTTGCTCTAGCTGTAGGGAGTATACAGAGTATTATGAATTTGGGAATAATAGCACAAAATCGCCGTACTGATTATCAACACTGATGCACGTTTCTATAATATATCCATGTACACGTAGATGCTATGTTTCCTTAGAAGAATGCCAGCGATTAAGAGCATTGTTGACGTGCAATAGCTCCGTGTCTTAAAGCAGAATGAACATGTTGAGATGAGCTGATAGTACCACCGAATGAAGATCATTGTATTACCTTTTGTATAGAACCAGTTTAGGATTCTAGAGCGCGTAGACTACTAATTTCGTATGCGATCTGCTAGCGCTGTTTTCAACACACAACTACACATCAACAGGGAGGTATTTCGATCACAAGCATCAGTAGAAAATTCATGGGAAAGTTATTCACCTGCATTCAAATGGCACTGAGCACTGTGAGACTCAACTGCTGAGGTCATTAGTCCCCTAGAACTTAGAACTAGTTAAACCTAACTAACCTAAGGACATCACAAACATCCATGCCCGAGGCAGGATTCGAACCTGCGACCGTAGCGGTCTTGCGGTTGCAGACTGCAGCGCCTTTAACCGCACGGCCACTTCGGCCGGCTGCACCTGCTTCAGGCGTCTGATTGCGGTACTGCGGAGAAACTTATCAGCAACATTATAAACATGTACATTTTAACAGAAAATGATTGCGGCACGAAATCGGTATCCTTATACGGTTAGTCAGGGCTGCAAAATTATTTACCTACCGGCGAATGTTATAGAAAAGGCTGCTTAGAACCGAAATAAAATGAGGGAGAGCGCAATTCACACTGCGACTTAAAAAAAAATTCCGGCTGAAATACAGGGTGAGTCACCTAACGTTACTGCTGGATATATTTCGTAAACCACATCAAATATTAACTAACCGATTCCACAGACCAAACGTGAGGAGAGAGGCAAGTGTAATCGTTTAATACAAACCATACAAAATTGCACGGAACTATGTTTTTTAACACAAACCTACGTTTTTTTTAAATGGAACCACGTTAGTTTTGTTAGCACATCTGAACATATAAACAAATACGTAATCAGTGCCGTTTGTTGTATTGTAAAATGTTAATTACATCCGGAGATACTGTAACCTAAAGTTGACGCTTGAAACCTCCGACGTTCAGTTGCGTGTTGTAACAAACACGGGCCACGGTCGGCGAGCAGCATCTGCAGGGACATGTTTACGATGACGACCGTGTTTACGAGTGTGGCTGTAGTGCACTGTTGTGCCTTGGTCTAGCTGTCGCAGTGTCCGCATGTAGCGCTTGCTGCTATTGTTATTCTGCATTCGTCTCCGTACGCAGGCCAACTGTAGTACACCGTGTTACCAGACGTCTGTGATAGTGTAGTGTTGTAGGAACTGTGACCATGGTGTATTCGAACTCTGAAAAGGCGGAGATGATACTCATCTATGGCGAGAGTCGATGAAATGCAGCTGAAGCCTGCAGGGTGTATGCAGAACGGTGCCCGGACAGAGAGCATCCAACGTGCCGCACATTGCAAAACATCTACCGCCAATTGTATGCAACAGGTATGGTCGTAGCACAGAGCGACAGCGACCGTGGACTGTAAATGTATGGTGCGGAATCATTGGCAACCACGTCGTTGGTCCTCACTTCATTGCAGGGGCCCAAACAGCTGCAACATACATCGCGTTTCTACAGAATGATCTGCCAACGTTGCTCGAAAATATCCCACTGTAAACGCGTCCACGTATATGGTATCAGCATGATGGTGCAGCTGCACATTCCGCAATTAACACTAGGCTGACCCTTGATAGGATGTTCGACGGGCGTTTCATAGGACGTGGAGGACGCATAAATTGGCCATCCCGTTCTCCTGATCTTACACCTCTGGACTTCTTTCTGTGGGGTACGATAAAGGAGAATGTGTACCGTGATGTGCCTACAGCCCCAGAGGATATGAAACAACGTATTGTGGCGGCCTGCGGCGACATTACACCAGATGTACTGCGGCGTGCACGACACTCATTACGCCAGAGATTGCAATTGTGTGCAGCAAATGATGGCCACCACATCGAACATCTATTGGCTGACATGTCGGGACGCACTCTATTCCACTCCGTAATTGAAAACGGAAGCCACGTGTGTACGCGTACCTCACCCCTCATGGTAATGTACACTCTTTGACATAAAACTCGACCGGCGGCCGGCCGCTTCAGAGGCCAAGTCCGCGCCGATCGCGACATGGGACAATAAAACTGGCCAACTCGTTAATTCTCTATGTCCGGTTATCTGCACAATCTGGCAACACTGCAGACTGCGGCACTTCCTGGAGGAAAACTTGTCTCATGATAGAGAAACACTAGGATGATTACGCCTGTGGTCTAGCGGTAGCGTGCGTTGTTTCGGTTCGTAATGTCAGTGGATCGAGAGCACATGGCATAAAATATTTTTATAGCCTCTTCTGTCTGAATGCTGAAGACGTGAGTGTAATGGTAGCGCAGATTCAATCTATTTCGCTTTCTGACACACCGATATCAAAATTTTATCCAATAACGATTTTGCGGCAGATTTCCTGCAGACTGTCCTCCTCTGGACGCCGTATGCGGCAAAGCTCCGGGATCCATTTGCTGGCTACCGGCAGCGGCCGTGGCGACAGCAGCGGCGCTGCACTCCCCCGTTCTTTATCGAAAGCGCCTGATCCCGCTGATCGCTTTTGATGATTTAAAACGCTTTATTATTAAATGTTGCTCCACAGAAAATTTCTACGATTTCCATTCACGCTCAAAAGCAACGGAGACAGACGCCCTGATTAGTAGGCGGGTATTATATTACATTAATCGGCAAGAGCTGAGTATGGCCCGAAATTAATTTTATAGACTGGGACGAAATTAAACCACCTCGCTACATTCGATGAATTTATAAATGCTTCATACCTCGTTTCTTTTTCTTTCAAACTCAATTATTTGTGCAACTTTTGGTCAATGTTCGGATGTTTTCGTCAAGCCGGGGTGAGCGTCTGTGGTGTAAAGTGTATTACAGTTCTTGTTTCATTTCTTATGGTAACTCTATGCGATAAACTGTGTGAATACGTTGCAATGCATGCTCAGTAGCAGTGCAAGAACACTGCACATTTGGAGTTCCATGTATGGGTTCATGAAGTATTTAATGTTGATCGGAAGTGATAGTTAAGGTCATCAGATTTAGACCAGAAAATTTTGTCGTTTTGGAGGTTTCAGAGAACGGAAAGGAATTGCTAACGCCGGTGTTAGAAAACGTCTACAGTTAAATGCTATTGCAAAAATTTAGAAGAGGGGAACTATACTAATCAACATGTGCACTTCATAAACAACCTTCTGACATGTTAGACCTATATGACGAACAAAACTCAAATTTATATCGTTGACAGTCGCTTTGAATCTTCTCAGGATCTATTTTACAGTGAAGCACCTTGGCATTTGCAAAGCAGACATCCATGATATTAACTTAATTTACTAAGTCGAATCGGACGAAGATTGATGTTTAAAGGCATTCTTCAGATTTCGTATAAAGAATTTTTACTAGCCGTTTGCAACTCCATTAATTAAAATGGAAAATAAAAGGTTGTAGTCATCGGCTTCCACCGAGATTGGAACTGCTATGTCATACAGTACGACCACCGCAACGCACAAGGGAACCTCTTTTTTTTAAATTTTGCTTTTTTTCTTTTACTTTTTTTGGCGATTACCCCTTTTTTCTCTCTTATTTTAAAGCCCCTTAGGAAAATGGCAATAAAAAAAGAAACTAAGTGCCACCGCCACTTTTCATCCTACAACAACAAAAAAAAAAAAAAAAAAAATAATCTAGTCCACTTCAGGCGTTGGCTCCTGACTAAACCTACCCCACGAGCTGCCTATATACCAGGGGAAATATGGGAATTCAAGGTTAGGGCTATCATTACAAACAAAACAAAAATCTTCCTTTTTCTGAATTTTATTTTTATTTTGATTTTTGTTTTTTTTATTTTTGTTGAGTAATTGATCAGACGCCTTCTGCGCCCCGCTGGTAATATGTTGAGTCACGTCTTCTCGAAATTGGTGTGTTCCGTTCAGTAGTTCAGAAATGTTCATTGGTTCAAACTGGAAACCTTCTTCACTCTTGGCTTAACACATTCCAGCTGCGAGGCGGGTCGTGGAAAGCACTCCCAAGGAAGTTCGAGAAAAATTGTCTGTATTTTGGGTGGCGGACAACGACATAATGACGGTCATTGAGGTATGTCCAAAAATCGAGTACAGAGTCTACAGTTTGTCCAACTAGGTAGTGAATGGCATGTCCGCGAATCCAGTTCACAGCACTGGTCTTTGTCCGAGGAAAATAGTCATGTCCCGGAACTAATAATGAAAGGGGAGTATTCCGATTCAGAATGTCCCGCGTTAGAAAAGCCACAATATGACGAATAACCTCTGAGCTAACGACACACTGGCGACCACAGACGGACTATAGTCACCGCGATGTTGCCTGAGCCTCAAAACGCAACCTTAAAACACACAAACAGGTGTTACAAACAGGTGTTACTTATGTGAAGAACGCCGTTCTTGGAGTCCAGAAATTAATTATACTTTTTAAGTGTCTCATATTACAGTGAATTCTATCGTACGAGTCTTCGATGTGGAAAACGAATGTCAAGTGAATTTAGCGAGGTAACGCCGGCCTACACCCGGAAGTAAATGCACTATCAGAGTGTTGACAAATACTTGCTACGACGCTGCCATTTCTCGGTTCTCTTACGAGGCAGCTCTTCAGCGAAATGCTTGCCGTGATTCACCGATACGGTCCTTCAGAGTGGAGACGCGCACGCACGTTTGGTTTCATGCGGCGTTCTCCCCTGATGGTTTCTGACGTCGCCTTGTGATCTATGTCTACATTTGAGACATTCAATTATCATTAATCCAGAATGATACAAGTTTCAGCTTCCGGCGTGGAGGAAGGCTGTTGACGCCGACATTATATCATTTCAACGTAGGGAAACCAAAACGGGTCATTCAATGTTTCTCATTCAACATAAAGCATGTGAGATAATTTTCCGTAACGTTCATAATCATCTAAAAATACAAACGAAGTAAAAATACATCTGAAGCTTATTCGAATTGAATATAATGTAAGATACGAAACGCTTTGCACCTCGATGTCGAATTTGTCCACGTGCAATCTTTTGCAGCATACAAAAAGAATGTCATGATTACCACGATAATGAAGAAATATGTTGGTACGGATGGAAGCAAAGAGAGACGCAGTCAACAAATATTCGATTCCTCATGGCATTCATTTCATTTGAGACGTAAGAAGAGTTAAAGCGGGATATTACTTTCGTTAACACGAAAGATATGCCGCACATATTGATAACGAGGAAGTCTGCGTCTTCATACGTTTCCTCCTTGAAATCTGTATGCTCTCTTATATACTAAGTAGCCTGATCATTGTTTCAGTAATGTTACCCTCTTGTTTGACCCCGTAGCGATGAACAGATTCCAAATGCATGTCTCTGCATGAAAGTAGCTGTTCGAACCCTTCCTGGGTTGCTTTTTGTGTTTTATTGTTTGGAATTCCTGAAGCAGACCACTGTGCCTTCTCCCCTTGTGGGTTAGGTCTCAAAACTAAACCGCTTTTTATCCAATGGCATAATTTATTCAGACAGCATCAGCACAAGACTGTCAAACAAAGCCTTCCATTTACAGTTGCAACACTCTAACCAGCACTGACCGAAGTGTAATCCACGGTCATGGTCCGAAATTAGCAGCTGTCTGCTACTGTGGCAAAGTCCGTACAACACTTTCGATTCCGCAGCACCATTTTATCTGGTAACACTGTGTAGTTGCAGAGTTGTGCCAGCATGTCTGTCCTCACACTGTCAACTTTATGTATCTCACTTCTCCTGCAGCGTTGATCACGAGGAGCAGAAGTAAATGAGTGTATGCTGCATGACGTAACATTCAGTATTCCCTTCTTTCATAGCCACTCTTCATGTGCATCGATACCAAATAGAAATGTGAAAACTCTTGCGAGTGAGAGAATGGCAATAACAATCGTAACAAGAACAATCAAATAATGAATGATGTTTATTCCAACGCAGAACGAGAATGGCTTTAAATATAAAAATCTATATCTATATCCATATCTATTGATCTTTGAGTTGGCACAATGCAAATATATTCTTAGCATTTAGTTACTGAATTTAGTTCGGGATGTTTGCAGAGAAAAGGAAAAGTCGGTACTTCTCGCTAGTGTAATATAACGTGAACCAGGAACTACCCTTTCCTTAGAACACGACTCAAGCTGGTCCCCAAGTAGATACCAAGGCAATGCTGCATTCTGTTCCCTGACATTGCTCTGATGACGGTTAATGTAGGTAGTTCCGATTATGAAATACAAAACGTATTGCAGGTTAGTTCCTAGGATAGTAACATTAAATTTGCGTTGTAGACGGCACATGAACGTGACGACTATCCATATTACTCATCGATATAAAAAGACAATATTATGGGAATTTTGCAGGATTACTCAACATGAATTCTGAAATTGGTTGACTGACCGCACAGGTGCTAAACGTCGTCAAGAATATACGATGTCCTAATCGCATTAGGAATATGAAGATCGTCTTCGACAGCTCGCAACTTTCACATTGCTATCTCCACCCTACTCTAGACAGCCCTCGGTGGAGTTGCACTAAGTTGCCGATGCAATGTAAGGCCTTCAAACCGACGACAGACCACATATTGAAAAATACAAGCGAGTTCTCTTGCAGCGTAAGCTTATTGTAACTAATCTAAAAATTATTGGACAGGAACATTCTCCTATTCAAAAAACGCTGTCCAGCAGGTCCTCTAATTGCTCCTTGGTACAGTCGTTTGACTATTGAAAATGGTTCCAACAAGTCACCACTAGAAAACACTGCTCTGTACCGCAATAACTCAAGATCTAAATTAATACCACGATACTACAAATATCAGGGAACACCTTATCACAGATAAGACTGTCCTTAAGGCTTGTAAGCTCACATTTATTACAATAAATGACATACCTGAAATGTTACCACTCTCATCATTACGTCAGATTGGTAATGCACGTAGTAAGTTCGTCGTATTCATGATTTCCTCTTCAAAGTAACATACCGTACTTATTATTTAACACAAAATGACATTAAAAATTTAAATTATTCACGAGCAGCTAGTTGAGAATATGTATGAACTTCAAATGACACGACGAACCGTCTTGTTCCTCATATGGATTCAAACCCAGCACATGCAGACTAAGCAAAGATTTCGTTACTGACGGAAACTAACAGTAATTCCTGATTAAGCATACAGAGAGAGATATACCTCGATTTTAGACAGTATCAGTTAGCAAATATCAACTTTAAATTGCATAACGCAAACATGTTTAACAGACGCGAATTCCTACCCATCATCTATTGTCCCTGTTAACGAACTACGAGAGATGTTAAATATTGCTTCTTCACACGTAACTTACTTGAAATGCCGTGAGGTAAAGCTTTGTGTTGGACACGGATTCGAACCCAGAACCTAATCGGATTGCTATCGAAGCACAGTTAAATTTGACATATCGGATTTTCGCGGCAGTAGCGAGATGTTTTAACTGAAATGACGAGACGAAACATTAATTTTTTCCTTCCCAGGACTCCTACCCGGCACCTATCGCTGTTATATTCTAGAGAAAACGAACGTTAAATATGGGTTTGTTGCGCCAGCAGTGATATGTGAGCATGTTTGAACTAGAAATAATATGACGAAGAGTTCAGCGCTCACTGGGAATAGAGCCCCACGTATATCGTTGTTGACTACACACAAAGAGACGTCAGCTACCGAATTTTTCTCCACCAGCTGCTCAGAATAACATCTTGAACTTACAGCCATCTCGCAAATAGTTCTGTGTCTCACTGGGAGTTAAGAATGTCAGATATCGTTAGTGTTGACAACGAATGAAAATACATTAAAAATCAAAATTCTTATCCACCAGCAGATAGGTGTTCTCATGCTAGAGCTTGATAATACATAATTAAATCTTTAGTGCCGGGCCAGGATTCGATCCCATTCACGCGTAATATGTGGAGATGTTAAGGAATCTGCAGTTTTGAACAAACAACAAATTGTAGCCGAGCTGTATTGTCACGAAGGGATCAAATTCCGCGTTAAGGGCGGTCTGAGTTGCATTCCCAGTTCAGAACCAATCTTATCGACATACAGAAGCTCAGATAAAAGACGGAATAAGTGTCCTGTGACCATACATAGCGTTTGTTTCGTCACTTGAAATAAGTAACTAGTATAAGAAAGGTTACTGGTGATAGAGTTTCTACATGTCGCCACTCCAGACTTTATTGTGGTTCAACCTACCGTCTACTTGGTAGAGAAGGAAAATCATCTTTAATGTGAATTTTCAGACCACACTGCCATTACATCTTCTTCACTTGGTGTAGCCAGGAGAGAATGGACTCTGTCTCTCCCTATCTAAAATCATTGACAGAAGTGGGAATCCAACCCAGACCATAGGTATAACAACCTACCATCCGTCCAACAGACCACGAAATCCTCTTCTCTCATTTTTCTATCGTAACGCCGTTGCGCCACACTGGATGAGAATTCTGACACACAGGCGTCCTGTAGTAATTTGCACCATGTTCAGTAAATTCATTTACTTGGTTGACCGAATCACCATGAACTAGCTGCCTCGGCTACCCAGTGCATACATTCCACTCTATATTTTGTAATCACCGAAATAAAATCACGTAACTGCCACCTACACAGAACTGCCAACAGTGTAGGATGCAGAATTTTAAATAGGAAGTGTTCCTTTCCACTTGAGCTATTCTATTGCGCTATCTGTTTGTAGAAAACGTCGTTCAGTAAAAAAAAAAAAAAAAAAAAAAAAAAAAAAAAAAAAAAAAAAAAAAAAAGCTGTAACTGTTTGTCTCTCAGAAGTCAAGACCTGGCCATATGCATAATCTCACAGTGCTGTGGAATCAAAAAGTTCTGTCGAGCTCTGGAGCTGTTGTAGCTACGTGTCAGCTAGTAGCGTAGATAAGATGTCGCGAGTTCTAATACATTCAGTGCTACATTTTTTAAAACGCAATTCGGCTGTCTGCTGAAGTTGTCAATCTAATGGAACTTTGAACATACTTCCCTTCACTTCTCAACCCAAAGTAGTCGCATGTGGAAAAAGGGCTAACTTCTGTGACATTTTGTTCTGTTCAGGTTTAATAGACAGCAGGCAGCAGATGCATCTCGAAGATGTGTAGGAAGAGCGCATCGTGCCATAATATGTCAGAAAAGTATTTTCTACATTAGCTGTCGTGTGGTAGTGAGATTTTATTCTTCTTCAAACTTTGTTTGACAGCTTTAACTCAGAACAAGTTTTCTACATGCATGTAATCAATAAACTGCACGTGCATTGTCATACTGTCACAGATAACATCAGAGAATTCGCATATATCGTTGATGATTAATTTCTCTCTCATGTTTACTATTGTTTTAACAACACTAAAGGAAACCTTACGAAAATTGTGCACTGTATTATAAGAAATGAAATAAAACTAACCACGATAACCTTACGACGAAAGTATGTTTTAATAAAACCGAGTATCTGTACACAAATGTGCCTCTATCGACACGAATTAGTAAAATACTACGCACTTAGATTTTGATTGGGTCTGTGTTTCATTGGTATGCTGTGTCGTACTCAAGAGGTATGCAAATGTGGCATTTCATAAATATAGTTACGTATTCCTAGAAACCCAAAATTCGATTGTCAGCAGCGGAAAGAGGCTTACCTGTTGTGCAGCATTGTAAGTTTTTCAACATTGCACTATGAGCCGAAAGTATTTTCTTGCGATTTCCTTATTGATGTTTGATCCGACTCCTAGTAGCTCTTTCACAGAAGGGATAAAAAAGTTGCAGTCAGTGAGACTGGAACTGCAAACCATAACAGACACTTTTCCACAGGTCAGCACGTTACCACAGAGCTGGCGAAGAGGTATGGGTCTGAGCGTCCTCTTACGACGGCAATAGTGCCTAGAACTCGTAAATCGCTATTTAAAGATCGAGATTAGTTGCGATTTCCATCTGCAACGACTTTCTTGGGCTGAAAACCGTAAATTTACAATCTTTTGTTACCCTTCAAGCGATAATAACTCAGATCATTCAATGGAAATGACAGGTAAAATCAAGTGAACTTTGAGGCTTAATTCCGTGCACACCAGGAAGTAACTCCTCGATCACAGAGTTGCCAAACATACGTTGCCTTGTTGCCAAATCTCAGTTACAGTACCAGCAGGAAGAAGACGAACCGATGTGATCCTACAGCGAGCTGGGAAGTGACCATAGCTGGTGTCTCCAAGTCGCGGCTGCTACGGCCTGGAATACGTAATGCGTCTGACTCGCTTACTGTAACTAGGTTTAGGGACTGGAGCGTAGTTACTAATAATACTCAGAACTGACTGCAAACTAAGCATCATAAATCAGTAACTCTCATTGTTGTTTTTGTATTTCTTTAGTAAGTGTACTCAAAACTAAGAAACTCATTCACAGGTGTTTTCGTGCCTCGCCAATAGTCGAGCACAACAAACAAATAAAAATAAAAAAGAATGTTTATATATATATATATATATATATATATATATATATATATATATATATATATGTGTGTGTGTGTGTGTGTGTGTGTGTGTGTGTGTGTGAGAGAGAGAGAGAGAGAGAGAGAGAGAGAGAGAGATAAAAGAATGAGAGCGTAAAAAATTGTTGTAAAGAAATTGAATCA
This sequence comes from Schistocerca serialis cubense, assembly GCF_023864345.2. NCBI lineage: Eukaryota > Metazoa > Arthropoda > Insecta > Orthoptera > Acrididae > Schistocerca > Schistocerca serialis. The sequence continues at coordinate 143,423,384 of NC_064639.1, read as the reverse complement.
TGGTATTTAAAGAAATCTTTCATTGTAATGACACGTTATACATCATTGCGAAATGTCGTATTCATGATCTATGGAACAAGAAGTAATCTAATGTAATGTAATCTAATCTAATCACATCATATTGATGACTAGCCATAAAGAGTCATGAATTACCGAAATTTTTGCCAATACCAGTAACCAAACCTAAACTTGAAAATAAAAGACGACAAGTTTTGTAATAAACCGTAACTCCTATCAAGACCATTTCGTCCCTGTTAACTAACCACGAAAGATGTCTGATATACCTCCATTCTGAAGTAACAAAGTGTGCATGCATTTAAAGATGAAGTGCATGATTTGAAGTTCTGTGGCGGAGATATAAACCCAACATGTAATCGGATTGTTAACTAAGAAAAATCAAATGTTACGTATCGGTTTTTCTTACGAGCCGCTAGGTGTCTGAATCTAAAATAAGGATACAAACTTTTGTGCCTAAGAGACACTCGAACTGCACACCTACCGTGCATCTACGAATGTAGCTTAAGTATCAGTTTGTTACTCACGAACAGTAAGATGTGTGCGTGTTTGACCAGAAATAACGACACCTGTTGCGATTGTTGGCAACACATGAACAGACATTAAAAATGCGCGTTAATTTTCACTAGCAGATGGGTGTGCACTTGATAGAGCTGGAAATGAAATTATGCCTATTTTTGTACTGGATCAGGATTCGGACCCACATATTTACCTTTGGAGGAGACCTAGAGAAGACTGCAGTCTTGGGAAAAGGAACGAAATGATTGAACTATACTGTTCAGAGAGATTCAGATCCTCGAAAGAGGAGATACGAATGCGAATCACAGTCCAGCACCAAATTTTTCACCGTCTCTAGTTCAATCAAGTACAAGTAAACTAAGAGCCCTGTCCCTTTAAATGGCTATCGGTTCATCAAATAAAATAAAATTTGCTAATGTAAGTAAGCTTACTGGCGACTGCATTTCTGTTTACAATGACTTCCGCTATGTCATTTCCCAACGTAAACTGGCTCTGCCCAGTTGGTAATGAGGGAACGTGATGCTTAATGCTGATTCTGGATTATAACGTCTTTCTCATGAGGTTACCAGAGGTAAAATAAATCTGTTTGTGCCTCTTAAAAGCAAATGCCTGAACCCACGCATTGCACCTGTGATAGTTCGTTCCACCAGACCATTGTGGCCACATTTCCCAGCCCCTGGAGTGTGCTGTGACGGATGATGTGCTTAGCTTACAAAATTAATCACGGTGGAAAAAACGCGAGTCTATTAAATGGTTAAGTAGAAGGAAGCTTCTGACACAGAGATTATGCTATTCTCATGTCAGCAGGATGTAAAGACTCTTCTAGGCATCATAGGCTGGATGTGAAGCCATTTTGATTTTTCACAAATTCAGCAAATTTCTTAGTTCGAGAAAATCCACTATGAAGTGTGAAGTTGCCGGATAATTTGATTATTACCGTTATTATTACTATCATTTTATTCATACCGCTGCTGGAACACGACCGTAGTCTTGAGGTAAAACGCGAGACCAGCGAACATGACGTCTGGCGACCGAAAGCACATATCGACAAAATTTTGATCGCCCCTTTCCTCTCGGTGCTGAACCTGTGAGTGTAATTCAAGCGAATCTACTATATAATATTATCTGGTCTCGCGTTTTACCTCAAGACTACGGTCGTAGTGAAGAGTAATGTACTAAGACTGGAGTCAAGACTTCCTCTGGGAAGTGCCGCAGTCTACATGTTGCCAGATCGACCATGTTGCCAGACATAGAATTCTGAGAGGTGCACGACTGTATTGTCCACCTTACGTGAACGACTCGGCGGTCAATTTTTTGGTCTAAGACTGTATCTACAACACATATTGCACGCTGAAGACCCATAATAATTAAAAAAACAAAAGTAGTTTATGAGAGCAACGTTAACCATAGCGTTCGAAGTATTCATAGTATTGTATACGTGTGTGTAAACGCCTTCCAATGACCACTCAAGGAAGACAAGGATACACAGTCTAGCTCAAAATTATAAATACGCCTCAGTTTGTGGATGAACTCAGACTTAGGTTGATAATAATTTTGAATATTTAGCAGCACTGTACCAATTGGTGTTAAACTGGTTTTCAGCCAATGATTCCCATAGCTACAGGAACACTACTTGTGATACCTCGTAGACAAAATACTTATGCAGTGTTATCAGACGAAAAGATCAACCTGACACAAACTGTGGGAAGTTTGTTTCACAACCTTCGTACCTGGATAATGAGCTTTTTCCTATTTGAGGTATCTGTGAACGTTGCTGCTTAAGACGACTTAAGCAGAAACTAAATTCCCTCAGCTTCGGTAATGTTTAAAGAAATCGTCTTATCGGCACTAAGTCGTGATTTGTGAATTGTTTACCGGCCGCACTCTGCCGTATTTCGCCGGTTGGAAGGCAAAAGCTTACTGACAAATTTCAGACAGAAATTACTGTTACAGTGTACTTATGGAACCAAATGAATGGACTGCGTATTTTCCGGTGAGAAAGAGCACTGGCAAACAGTCTTCGCTACATGAGGTTATTTAAACTGGTGTCACTCTGAGCTAGAATTTATGGTCAGGTCAATATTTCGGATGCGAGTTTTGCAACTGTGAAATACTTTCCTACATTATAGAAGCGAATATTAAATTTGAACTAATATTGCGAAAATTTTGTACTTGGACAGCTTAGAATGAAAATACTTCTGTTTATTTCAAAGGGAAACAATAGATTTTCTAAAACATTGTCTGTCATACACAACTTGAAACAGGTCATGTCGACCAAATCATGTGGAAGAACTGACAGCGACGTATATCGGAAGGCAGTAAGATCTCTTGCCTTTTGGTTTGTCAGTACTCGATAGCTATTTCTAGGTGCAAGTAAATGACGAAAGGCAGCGCGTTTTTGTCATCAAGTAACGTCTTCGTCAATTACTTTAGTTTTAATGTAATCTAAGAGTAATTGCTGATGTTTGATATTAACATGAAAAGGATTCCGTAGACAGGGAAAGATCCAGTTCTTGGGAAACTACTTCTATAGTAACCAAAAGGCATTAAATGATCTTCAAGCACTTGTGTTCCAGCAGCGGTATGAATAAAATGATAGTAATAATAACAGTAATAATCGAATTATCCGGCAACTTCACACTTCATAGTGAATTTTCTCGAACTAAGAAATTTGCTGAATTTGTGAAAAATCAAAATGGCTTCACATCCAGCCTATGATGCCTAGAAGAGTCTTTACATCCTGCTGACATGAGAATAGCATAATCTCTGTGTCAGAAGCTTCCTTCTACTTAACCATTTAATATACTCGCATTTTTTCCACCGTGATTAATTTTGTAAGCTAAGCACATCATCCGTCACAGCACACTCCAGGGGCTGGGAAATGTGGCCACAATGGTCTGGTGGAACGAACTATCACAGGTGCAATGCGTGGGTTCAGGCATTTGCTTTTAAGAGGCACAAACAGATTTATTTTACCTCTGGTAACCTCATGAGAAAGACGTTATAATCCAGAATCAGCATTAAGCATCACGTTCCCTCATTACCAACTGGGCAGAGCCAGTTTACGTTGGGAAATGACATAGCGGAAGTCATTGTAAACAGAAATGCAGTCGCCAGTAAGCTTACTTACATTAGCAAATTTTATTTTATTTGATGAACCGATAGCCATTTAAAGGGACAGGGCTCTTAGTTTACTTGTACTTGATTGAACTAGAGACGGTGAAAAATTTGGTGCTGGACTGTGATTCGCATTCGTATCTCCTCTTTCGAGGATCTGAATCTCTCTGAACAGTATAGTTCAATCATTTCGTTCCTTTTCCCAAGACTGCAGTCTTCTCTAGGTCTCCTCCAAAGGTAAATATGTGGGTCCGAATCCTGATCCAGTACAAAAATAGTCATAATTTCATTTCCAGCTCTATCAAGTGCACACCCATCTGCTAGTGAAAATTAACGCGCATTTTTAATGTCTGTTCATGTGTTGCCAACAATCGCAACAGGTGTCGTTATTTCTGGTCAAACACGCACACATCTTACTGTTCGTGAGTAACAAACTGATACTTAAGCTACATTCGTAGATGCACGGTAGGTGTGCAGTTCGAGTGTCTCTTAGGCACAAAAGTTTGTATCCTTATTTTAGATTCAGACACCTAGCGGCTCGTAAGAAAAACCGATACGTAACATTTGATTTTTCTTAGTTAACAATCCGATTACATGTTGGGTTTATATCTCCGCCACAGAACTTCAAATCATGCACTTCATCTTTAAATGCATGCACACTTTGTTACTTCAGAATGGAGGTATATCAGACATCTTTCGTGGTTAGTTAACAGGGACGAAATGGTCTTGATAGGAGTTACGGTTTATTACAAAACTTGTCGTCTTTTATTTTCAAGTTTAGGTTTAGTTACTGGTATTGGCAAAAATTTCGGTAATTCATGACTCTTTATGGCTAGTCATCAATATGATGTGATTAGATTAGATTACATTACATTAGATTACTTCTTGTTCCATAGATCATGAATACGACATTTCGTAATGATGTGGAACGTGTCATTACAATGAAAGATTTCTTTAAATACCATGATTCAATTTCTTTACAACAATTTTTTACGCTCTCATTCTTTTATCTCTCTCTCTCTCTCTCTCTCTCTCTCTCTCTCTCTCTCACACACACACACTCACACACACACACACACACACACACACACACACACACACACACACACATATATATATATATATATATATATATATATATATATATATAAACATTCTTTTTTATTTTTATTTGTTTGTTGTGCTCGACTATTGGCGAGGCACGAAAACACCTGTGAATGAGTTTCTTAGTTTTGAGTACACTTACTAAAGAAATATAAAAACAACAATGAGAGTTACTGATTTATGATGCTTAGTTTGCAGTCAGTTCTGAGTATTATTAGTAACTACGCTTCAGTCCCTAAACCTAGTTACAGTAAGCGAGTCAGACGCATTACGTATTCCAGGCCGTAGCAGCCGCGACTTGGAGACACCAGCTATGGTCACTTCCCAGCTCGCTGTAGGATCACATCGGTTCGTCTTCTTCCTGCTGGTACTGTAACTGAGATTTGGCAACAAGGCAACGTATGTTTGGCAACTCTGTGATCGAGGAGTTACTTCCTGGTGTGCACGGAATTAAGCCTCAAAGTTCACTTGATTTTACCTGTCATTTCCATTGAATGATCTGAGTTATTATCGCTTGAAGGGTAACAAAAGATTGTAAATTTACGGTTTTCAGCCCAAGAAAGTCGTTGCAGGTGGAAATCGCAACTAATCTCGACCTTTAAATAGCGATTTACGAGTTCTAGGCACTATTGCCGTCGTAAGAGGACGCTCAGACCCATACCTCTTCGCCAAATCTGTGGTAACGTGCTGACCTGTGGAAAAGTGTCTGTTATGGTTTGCAGTTCCAGTCTCACTGACTGCAACTTTTTTATCCCTTCTGTGAAAGAGCTACTAGGAGTCGGATCAAACATCAATAAGGAAATCGCAAGAAAATACTTTCGGCTCATAGTGCAATGTTGAAAAACTTACAATGCTGCACAACAGGTAAAGCCTCTTTCCGCTGCTGACAAGCGAATTTAGGTTTCTAGGAATACGTAACTATATTTATGAAATGCCACATTTGCATACCTCTTGAGTACGACACAGCATACCAATGAAACACAGACCCAATCAAAATCTAAGTGCGTAGTATTTTACTAATTCGTGTCGATAGAGGCACATTTGTGTACAGATACTCGGTTTTATTAAAACATACTTTCGTCGTAAGGTTATCGTGGTTAGTTTTATTTCATTTCTTATAATACAGTGCACAATTTTCGTAAGGTTTCCTTTAGTGTTGTTAAAACAATAGTAAACATGAGAGAGAAATTAATCATCAACGATATATGCGAATTCTCTGATGTTATCTGTGACAGTATGACAATGCACGTGCAGTTTATTGATTACATGCATGTAGAAAACTTGTTCTGAGTTAAAGCTGTCAAACAAAGTTTGAAGAAGAATAAAATCTCACTACCACACGACAGCTAATGTAGAAAATACTTTTCTGACATATTATGGCACGATGCGCTCTTCCTACACATCTTCGAGATGCATCTGCTGCCTGCTGTCTATTAAACCTGAACAGAACAAAATGTCACAGAAGTTAGCCCTTTTTCCACATGCGACTACTTTGGGTTGAGAAGTGAAGGGAAGTATGTTCAAAGTTCCATTAGATTGACAACTTCAGCAGACAGCCGAATTGCGTTTTAAAAAATGTAGCACTGAATGTATTAGAACTCGCGACATCTTATTTACGCTACTGGCTGACACGTAGCTACAACAGCTCCAGAGCTCGTCAGAACTTTTGGATTCCACAGCACTGTGAGATTATGCATATGGCCAGGTCTTGACTTCTGAGAGACAAACAGTTACAGCTTTTCTTTTTTTTTTTACTGAACGACGTTTTCTACAAACAGATAGCGCAATAGAATAGCTCAAGTGGAAAGGAACACTTCCTATTTAAAATTCTGCATCCTACACTGTTGGCAGTTCTGTGTAGATGGCAGTTACGTGATTTTATTTCGGTGATTACAAAATATAGAGTGGAATGTATGCACTGGGTAGCCGAGGCAGCTAGTTCATGGTGATTCGGTCAACCAATTAATGAATTTACTGAACATGGTGCAAATTACTACAGGACGCCTGTGTGTCAGAATTCTCATCCAGTATGGCGCAACGGCGTTACGATAGAAAAATGAGAGAAGAGGATTTCGTGGTCTGTTGGACGGATGGTAGGTTGTTATACCTATGGTCTGGATTGGATTTCCACTTCTGTCAATGATTTTAGATAGGGAGAGACAGAGTCCATTCTCTCCTGGCTACACCAAGTGAAGAAGCTGTAATGGCAGTGTGGTCTGGAAATTCACATTAAAGATGATTTTCCTTCTCTACCAAGTAGACGGTAGGTTGAACCACAATAAAGTCTGGAGTGGCGACATGTAGAAACTCTATCACCAGTAACCCCTCTTATGCTAGTTACTTATTTCAAGTGACGAAACAAACGCTATGTATGGTCACAGGACACTTATTCCATCTTTTATCTGAGCTTCTGTATGTCGATAAGATTGGTTCTGAACTGGGAATGCAACTCAGACCGCCCTTAACGCGGAATTTGATCCCTTCGTGACAATACAGCTCGGCTACAATTTGTTGTTTGTTCAAAACTGCAGATTCCTTAACATCTCCACATATTACGCGTGAATGGGATCGAATCCTGGCCCGGCACTAAAGATTTAATTATGTATTATCAAGCTCTAGCATGAGAACACCTATCTGCTGGTGGATAAGAATTCTGATTTTTAATGTATTTTCAATCGTTGTCAACACTAACGATACCTGACGTTTTTAACTCCCAGTGAGACACAGAACTATTTGCGAGATGGCTGTAAGTTCAAGATGTTATTCTGAGCAGCTGGTGGAGAAAAATTCGGTAGCTGACGTCTCTTTGTGTGTAGTCAACAACGATATACGTGGGGCTCTATTCCCAGTGAGCGCTGAACTCTTCGTCATATTATTTCTAGTTCAAACATGCTCACATATCACTGCTGGCGCAACAAACCCATATTTAACGTTCGTTTTCTCTAGAATATAACAGCGATAGGTGCCGGGTAGGAGTCCTGGGAAGGAAACAATTAATGTTTCGTCTCGTCATTTCAGTTAAAACATCTAGCTACTGCCGCGAAAATCCGATATGTCAAATTTGACTGTGCTTCGATAGCAATCCGATTAGGTTCTGGGTTCGAATCCGTGTCCAACACAAAGCTTTACCTCACGGAATTTCAAGTAAGTTACTTGTGAAGAAGCAATATTTAACATCTCTCGTAGTTCGTTAACAGGGACAATAGATGATGGGTAGGAATTCGCGTCTGTTAAACATGTTTGCGTTATGCAATTTAAAGTTGATATTTGCTAACTGATACTGTCTAAAATCGAGGTATATCACTCTCTGTATGCTTAATCAGGAATTACTGTTAGTTTCCGTCAGTAACGAAATTTTTGCTTAGTCTGCATGAGCTGGGTTTGAATCCATATGCGGAACAAGACGGTTCGTCGTGTCATTTGAAGTTCATACATATTCTCAACTAGCTGCTCGTGAATAACTTAAATTTTTAATGTCATTTTGGGTTATATAATAAGTACGGTATGTTACTTTGAAGAGCAAATCATGAATACGACGAACTTACTACGTGCATTACCAATCTGACGTAATAATGAGAGTGGTAACATTTCAGATATGTCATTTATTGTAATAAATGTGTGCTTACAAGTCTTAAGGACAGTCTTATCTGTGATAAGGTGTTCCCTGATATTTGTAGTATCGTGGTATTAATTTAGATCTTGAGTTATTGCGGTACAGAGCAGTGTTTTCTAGTGGTGACTTGTTGGAACCATTTTCAATAGTCAAACGACTGTACCAAGGAGCGATTAGAGGACCTGCTGGACAGCTTTTTTTGAATAGGACAATGTTCCTGTCCAATAATTTTTAGATTAGTTACAATAAGCTTACGCTGCAAGAGAACTCACTTGTATTTTTCAATATGTGGTCTGTTGTCGGTTTGAAGGCCTTACATTGCATCGGCAACTTAGTGCAACTCCACCGAGGGCTGTCTAGAGTAGGGTGGAGATAGCAATGTGAAAGTTGCGAGCTGTCGAAGACGATCTTCATATTCCTAATGCGATTAGGACATCGTATATTCTTGACGACGTTTAGCACCTGTGCGGTCAGTCAACCAATTTCAGAATTCATGTTGAGTAATCCTGCAAAATTCCCATAATATTGTCTTTTTATATCGATGAGTAATATGGATAGTCGTCACGTTCATGTGCCGTCTACAACGCAAATTTAATGTTACTATCCTAGGAACTAACCTGCAATACGTTTTGTATTTCATAATCGGAACTACCTACATTAACCGTCATCAGAGCAATGTCAGGGAACAGAATGCAGCATTGCCTTGGTATCTACTTGGGGACCAGCTTGAGTCGTGTTCTAAGGAAAGGGTAGTTCCTGGTTCACGTTATATTACACTAGCGAGAAGTACCGACTTTTCCTTTTCTCTGCAAACATCCCGAACTAAATTCAGTAACTAAATGCTAAGAATATATTTGCATTGTGCCAACTCAAAGATCAATAGATATGGATATAGATATAGATTTTTATATTTAAAGCCATTCTCGTTCTGCGTTGGAATAAACATCATTCATTATTTGATTGTTCTTGTTACGATTGTTATTGCCATTCTCTCACTCGCAAGAGTTTTCACATTTCTATTTGGTATCGATGCACATGAAGAGTGGCTATGAAAGAAGGGAATACTGAATGTTACGTCATGCAGCATACACTCATTTACTTCTGCTCCTCGTGATCAACGCTGCAGGAGAAGTGAGATACATAAAGTTGACAGTGTGAGGACAGACATGCTGGCACAACTCTGCAACTACACAGTGTTACCAGATAAAATGGTGCTGCGGAATCGAAAGTGTTGTACGGACTTTGCCACAGTAGCAGACAGCTGCTAATTTCGGACCATGACCGTGGATTACACTTCGGTCAGTGCTGGTTAGAGTGTTGCAACTGTAAATGGAAGGCTTTGTTTGACAGTCTTGTGCTGATGCTGTCTGAATAAATTATGCCATTGGATAAAAAGCGGTTTAGTTTTGAGACCTAACCCACAAGGGGAGAAGGCACAGTGGTCTGCTTCAGGAATTCCAAACAATAAAACACAAAAAGCAACCCAGGAAGGGTTCGAACAGCTACTTTCATGCAGAGACATGCATTTGGAATCTGTTCATCGCTACGGGGTCAAACAAGAGGGTAACATTACTGAAACAATGATCAGGCTACTTAGTATATAAGAGAGCATACAGATTTCAAGGAGGAAACGTATGAAGACGCAGACTTCCTCGTTATCAATATGTGCGGCATATCTTTCGTGTTAACGAAAGTAATATCCCGCTTTAACTCTTCTTACGTCTCAAATGAAATGAATGCCATGAGGAATCGAATATTTGTTGACTGCGTCTCTCCTTGCTTCCATCCGTACCAACATATTTCTTCATTATCGTGGTAATCATGACATTCTTTTTGTATGCTGCAAAAGATTGCACGTGGACAAATTCGACATCGAGGTGCAAAGCGTTTCGTATCTTACATTATATTCAATCCGAATAAGCTTCAGATGTATTTTTACTTCGTTTGTATTTTTAGATGATTATGAACGTTACGGAAAATTATCTCACATGCTTTATGTTGAATGAGAAACATTGAATGACCCGTTTTGGTTTCCCTACGTTGAAATGATATAATGTCGGCGTCAACAGCCTTCCTCCACGCCGGAAGCTGAAACTTGTATCATTCTGGATTAATGATAATTGAATGTCTCAAATGTAGACATAGATCACAAGGCGACGTCAGAAACCATCAGGGGAGAACGCCGCATAAAACCAAACGTGCGCGCGCGTCTCCACTCTGAAGGACCGTATCGGAGAATCACGGCAAGCATTTCGCTGAAGAGCTGCCTCGTAAGAGAACCGAGAAATGGCAGCGTCGTAGCAAGTATTTGTCAACACTCTGATAGTGCATTTACTTCCGGGTGTAGGCCGGCGTTACCTCGCTAAATTCACTTGACATTCGTTTTCCACATCGAAGACTCGTACGATAGAATCCACTGTAATATGAGACACTTAGAAAGTATAATTAATTTCTGGACTCCAAGAACGGCGTTCTTCACATAAGTAACACCTGTTTGTAACACCTGTTTGTGTGTTTTAAGGTTGCGTTTTGAGGCTCAGGCAACATCGCGTTGACTATAGTCCGTCTGTGGTCGCCAGTGTGTCGTTAGCTCAGAGGTTATTCGTCATACTGTGGCTTTTCTAACGCGGGACATTCTGAATCGGAATACTCCCCTTTCATTATTAGTTCCGGGACGTGACTATTTTCCTCGGACAAAGACCAGTGCTGTGAACTGGATTCGCGGACATGCCATTCACTACCTAGTTGGACAAACTGTAGACTCTGTACTCGATTTTTGGACATACCTCAATGACCGTCATTATGTCGTTGTCCGCCACCCAAAATACAGACAATTTTTCTCGAACTTCCTTGGGAGTGCTTTCCACGACCCGCCTCGCAGCTGGAATGTGTTAAGCCAAGAGTGAAGAAGGTTTCCAGTTTGAACCAATGAACATTTCTGAACTACTGAACGGAACACACCAATTTCGAGAAGACGTGACTCAACATATTACCAGCGGGGCGCAGAAGGCGTCTGATCAATTACTCAACGAAAATAAACAAAACAAGAATCAAAAAATAAATAAAATTCAGAAAAAGGAAGATTTTTGTTTTGTTTGTAATGATAGCCCTAACCTTGAATTCCCATATTTCCCCTGGTATATAGGCAGCTCGTGGGGTAGGTTTAGTCAGGAGCCAACGCCTGAAGTGGACTAGATTATTTTTTTTTTTTTTTTTTTGTAGGATGAAAAGTGGCGGTGGCACTTAGTTTCTTTTTTTATTGCCATTTTCCTAAGGGGCTTTAAAATAAGAGAGAAAAAAGGGGTAATCGCCAAAAAAAGTAAAAGGAAAAAGCAAAATTTTAAAAAAAGAGGTTCCCTTGTGCGTTGCGGTGGTCGTACTGTATGACATAGCAGTTCCAATCTCGGTGGAAGCCGATGACTACAACCTTTTATTTTCCATTTTAATTAATGGAGTTGCAAACGGCTAGTAAAAATTCTTTATACGAAATCTGAAGAATGCCTTTAAACATCAATCTTCGTCCGATTCGACTTAGTAAATTAAGTTAATATCATGGATGTCTGCTTTGCAAATGCCAAGGTGCTTCACTGTAAAATAGATCCTGAGAAGATTCAAAGCGACTGTCAACGATATAAATTTGAGTTTTGTTCGTCATATAGGTCTAACATGTCAGAAGTTGTTTATGAAGTGCACATGTTGATTAGTATAGTTCCCCTCTTCTAAATTTTTGCAATAGCATTTAACTGTAGACGTTTTCTAACACCGGCGTTAGCAATTCCTTTCCGTTCTCTGAAACCTCCAAAACGACAAAATTTTCTGGTCTAAATCTGATGACCTTAACTATCACTTCCGATCAACATTAAATACTTCATGAACCCATACATGGAACTCCAAATGTGCAGTGTTCCTGCACTGCTACTGAGCATGCATTGCAACGTATTCACACAGTTTATCGCATAGAGTTACCATAAGAAATGAAACAAGAACTGTAATACACTTTACACCACAGACGCTCACCCCGGCTTGACGAAAACATCCGAACATTGACCAAAAGTTGCACAAATAATTGAGTTTGAAAGGAAAAGAAACGAGGTATGAAGCATTTATAAATTCATCGAATGTAGCGAGGTGGTTTAATTTCGTCCCAGTCTATAAAATTAATTTCGGGCCATACTCAGCTCTTGCCGATTAATGTAATATAATACCCGCCTACTAATCAGGGCGTCTGTCTCCGTTGCTTTTGAGCGTGAATGGAAATCGTAGAAATTTTCTGTGGAGCAACATTTAATAATAAAGCGTTTTAAATCATCAAAAGCGATCAGCGGGATCAGGCGCTTTCGATAAAGAACGGGGGAGTGCAGCGCCGCTGCTGTCGCCACGGCCGCTGCCGGTAGCCAGCAAATGGATCCCGGAGCTTTGCCGCATACGGCGTCCAGAGGAGGACAGTCTGCAGGAAATCTGCCGCAAAATCGTTACTGGATAAAATTTTGATATCGGTGTGTCAGAAAGCGAAATAGATTGAATCTGCGCTACCATTACACTCACGTCTTCAGCATTCAGACAGAAGAGGCTATAAAAATATTTTATGCCATGTGCTCTCGATCCACTGACATTACGAACCGAAACAACGCACGCTACCGCTTTTTTTTTTACATTTTTTTTTACTTTTTTTTTTTTAGTAGGTCAGGGGGCAGAGTGGGCAGGGGTCGTACTTGGAGGCCTGGCCACGGTGTCCCCGTCTCCTGACAGGATAAGGGAGAGGCAGCAGGAAGGAAACATTGATATTGTAATTTTCTTTTTTTTTTTTTAGTAACAATAATATTTTATTTATTCATTTAATTTTAATGTCCCAAAAGAAAAATCATATATAAAAAAGAAGGGAAATAAATATAGGGCCGAAGTGACATCCTCGTCACTTCACTGGGAGTAAATCCTATCCCTCGAAACAACGTAACCCTGGGACTCCCCACCGCTTCGGGGGGTTATGAAACATGTTGCCTAGAAAGTTCGCAAAATGCGTTTTATATTTAGAGTGGCGTCTGATGATTTCGTGTTGTTCTAGTAGATAATGCCAATAGTCCATGACCGATATCAAGGTCCGCGAGAGCACGTAGTGTGATGCGTGTCCTCCAATCCATCGGATTGCCGATGTTTTGTGTGAGGGGAAAAAGACAGGGTCAGGGAAAAATAAAGCGTCCGTCGGGATCGTGGATTCGTCGGTGCGTCGGAGGAGGGCCATGATGCGTTGCGTCAGCCGCCAAACATCCTTTGCCTCACCGCACTGCAGAGAATGTTCGTCGGTGTCCTGCATGCCACATATAAGGCAGAGCGGGGAATCTACCATGCGAATGTCGTACAATCGTTGGCGGTTGACTGTCTTGCGGTTGATTAGTGTATACCATGACGATCGCGCTGCTGTGGTGAGGAGAGGTGTGTGGACAGCTCGCCAAATCTGTCGCCAGTTTCGTGTTGGGTATTTAAGTTCGACAACATTGCTGCCATGACGACGCCGCAAGTATCGATATATCTCACGGGTAGTGGGGATTCTGGTAGAAGTTATCTGTAACTGAACATAACTAAAATCAACAAAAAATCGCGCGACGTGAGAAAACGAGGGCGAGATGGTGCCTACTGCTACCGGTGGTTCAAAGGACGTGGGAAGAAGCACATCCAGGATGGCCGACGTGATGGCGTGTTGCCGCTGGTTCCAAGTTCGTAGCGTCGCTCGCAGGTATAGAGCTAGAGCCTTGTTCCGCACATCCGTGAGGTTAAGTCCTCCAGAGTGGTATGGGAGAGTTAAAGCCTCGTATTTGATCTTAAACAACATTCCTTGGCTGACATAGTATCCAAAGGCCGCCATTAATCTGTCAGCGAGACCATGTGGCATTGGCAGTACCTGTGCCAAGTGCGGCAGTCCTCGAGGCCAGGTGAACATTAGTGTAGTCCACCCTTTGGAGCAGGTCGTGCGTTCGGAGTGAATTGTTGCGTATGTGCAGTCGGACGTTCTGGAGGAGACGTCGATAGCTCGCCGCCGCTGATTGCCGTAGCGATCGGGTGAACAAGACACCTAAGCATCGCAAGATGTCCACAGTCGTAAACGGACTTCGCAGAGCGTCCAGCCCTCGACCGATGTGCATGATCTTGGTTTTATTCATGTTGACCCTGCTTCCCGCAGCTACCCCGTACGTAGTAAGAAGGGTAACCACCTGACTTACTTCGTTCTCCGACCGGACGAGTATCATCAAGTCGTCGGCATATGCACGACACTTGAAGGAGCTCGCACGGAGTCGGACGCCTGTTAGAGTCCGTCTAAGAGTCTGCATCAATGGTTCGAGCGCTATTGTAAACAGTATCATCGACAAGGGACATCCTTGCCTAACTGAGCTGCGAAAAGGAATCGTTCCTACCTCCCTGCCATTGACTCTCACCGTCGAAGAAGCGCCGCGAAGGAGGCGCATGAGGACGGTAATAAAATCATGTGGTATCGCCATGCGTCGCATGGTCGAGTCAAGGAAATCATGGTTGATCCTGTCAAAGGCACGATCAAAATCCACCGATACGAATGCCGCTCGCATGCGACAAGCTTCCGTCAGGGAAATTACGTCACGGTATTCGCCGAGGATAGAATGTATGTTGCTCCGAACCCCTAGACAAGCCTGGTCTGGTGGTATTGTTTTGGATATTACAATCTTGAGCTTTGCCGCCAACATTCGCGAAAAGATCTTATAGTCGGTATTGAGCATCGTGAGCGGTCTAAATTGATGGGCGCTGTCACTCGCTGTCGATTTCGGTATTGGTATAAGCAGTCCCGCCATGAACTGCGATGGAACATCCGTGTCAGGGCTCAATAACTCGTTATACATCAATACCAACTGGGACATCATTAAATCCGCAAATGCGCGGTAAAATTCGAGTGTCAACCCATCTGGCCCAGGGGATTTATGCACCGCACCCTTCGCGAGTGCGCCCCGGATGTCACCTTCCGTTAGGGGTGCCAATAGCACCTCTGCATCCGGACCATCCACCTCCGTTTGCATCTGTCGCAAAATTTCTTCTTCTGTCCGATTGTCCGTCGGCGTCCCAGTGCAAAGGAGGCGGTAATGCTCCAGAAACTCAGCAGCAATGGCCTGTTGTGACGTCAAGGGCCGACCATCGTCATCATGGAGGACTGTGATTAGGGATCGGCGATTACGCGCATGTCCCTTGGAAACATGATGCATGCCAATACGTTCTCCATCGACGTTGTCCAAGCACCGAGCACGGATCGAAAGTCCCTCCAGTCGACGTCTCGTGATCGATAAAATGCAGGCCTGAATGCGATGGACTTCCGCTTGACGTTCGGGCGATGGGGCTCTGGAGGACAGGTCGCGGAGCACCATGTAGTAATAGTCAAGTGTATCTCGGAGCCATTTCGCTTTTTCCTTGCCATACGTTATGAGAGCTCTTCGTATCGCCGGTTTTGCACACTGCAGCCACCACGAAAGAACCGTACGGTGCAGCGGCAGACAGCGAGTGCAAGTCTGCCATGTTTCTTCGATCTGCTGGCGACATTCGAGATCCAACAATAAGGAGGAATTAAGTTTCCAGGAACTACGACTCCGCCAGACCCGCTGCCGTGGGAGGGTTAACGTGCATAAATACGCAAGGTGATCCGTAAAAGCTGTAGGCCAACGTTCAGCAGCCAACACGTGATCTCTTAATCCGTCAGAAACATAAATCCGATCCAGCCTGCTCGCCGAGTGGCTAGTAAAATACGTGTAGCCCTCTCGCTGCCCATGGATCTTTTCCCACGTGTCCATAAGGGCCATGTCCCGGCAGATCGTGTTCAATGCGTGGCAGGAGCTGAAATTAGGAGTTTGATCCTTCGGTGTGAGTACACAGTTAAAATCCCCCCCTACCAAGATGTGGTCATACCTCCCATGGAACAGGGGGGCAATCTCCTCCGAGTAGAATCGTGCACGCGCCTGTCGATTGTCAGACCCGGAGGGTGCATAGATGTTGACGATACGAATGCCGTTCACGGTCATAGCCAAACCCCGAGCCGAAGGAAGGTAATCGAGGTCACACATCGGAATCCCTTCCCGGACTAGTATCGCTGTGCCACGTCCTCCATCTGGAGTCGGCGCTAGATAAGTGTTGTATCCATGCACGTCGGGAAAAGCAGCATTGAAGGTTTCCTGCATCAGCAGAATATCAACGTCTGTGGCGTAAATCATGTCCCGGAGAAGTTGCATCTTTGCAAGCGAACGTGGGGTGTTAATGTTCACCGTGCCCACCTTATATGCTTGGTTCGTTGTCGTTGTCATGCTCGTGTCATGTCATTGAGAACTCCAAGGGCTTTAGTCCACTATTCGTGCTCAGAGGGGTGCCCGCCAACGGGCTGCCCTCCTTCGTTGTCGTACCGTGGTGTGCATCCTGTAGGTGAGTGGTCATCATTTGGGGGTGGCAATTCCTGTAGGTCTTCGACTGGTTCCGCCCAGTCGCAGTGGTCATCCATCCGAGAAACGTCCTCTGATGTATTTCGACGTGGCTGCCGGGACATTGGTGTCCCTGACTCCTTCGTCGGCAGCGCTGGGTCAGTCGGTGTCAATGAAGAGGGACCATCTAAAAGGCAGGACATCCGGTCACCATCGGACGGAATCCTGTCAGCGTCCTCTGAAGACACGTGTTCTGTGTCAGACAGTTCTTCGGCTAGGATACCTTCCGTGTCCCCTAGGCTAGGGGGGACGTATCACCCGAACTATGGCGACGCTTTTTGCGACGCTTCGGCGATCGCTGTTTGCGTGCCCTGCCCTCTGCTGCCTCACTGTGTTCGTCGGTCGTTCGTTGGTCCGTCGCCGGCGCCACCGTCTGGACCTCCACTTCCACGTCTCTTGCTACATGTGAGTTTTCGGAAGGTTCCTCCCTCAACTGTCGTGACATGGGTGCAGGGACATTCTCCGAGTCACCTCCATGCTCCCGTAACTCGGTCTGCTCTTGCATAAACACGTCCTTGTCACGCTCCGAACTTGGCAACACTTCCCGGCGGGCCACCGACACGTACGTCATCGGCAGTTGCGTGGGAACTTCTCGCTGTGACGCTTCTCCACGTGGCAGTTGCACGACGCGGCGTTGTATGCACTCCGAGCGGATATGTCCTTCTCCACCGCAGCCAGAACAGGTGCGTGGCTGGCCTTCGTAGATCACAATAGCTCGACATCCGCCAATGTATAAATAAGACGGGATATGTTTAGTAAGGACGATCCGCACCTGTCGCACGCCGTTTAGCACAGGATAGGTATTAAAACTAGCCCAGCGTTCAGGCGTATGACTAAGTACCGTTCCATATGGTCGCAGCGATTCAGTAACCATCGATTCTGGCACCTCAAACGGCAATTCAAAGATCCGAATGACCCTCACACCCAATCCTGAAGGAGCTACTGTCACATCGCTGATATGGCCATCAGAGTGTCGAAATTTAAATCCTCTTTGGGCAGCGGAGAGAGTTCTTTCACACGCAGCTTCATCGGTCATCTTTACGTACATTGTACTGCTTACAATGGACAGGTGTATTCCAATTATGTCTGCAGCAGGTAAACGAACTTCTTCCCTCAAAAAACGCTCTATTTCGAAAGCTTTGGGTCTGGCAAATTCGTTGTCGAACGTAAATTGGAGCGTAGTCTTTCGAAAATTGTGTGCCATGGCGATCGAGTCAGACAACAACACGCGCGAGTACCGGCGGTGTAAACACTTCCTCGTTCACGCGCGACCGCGGCCGGGACAGCAGGTCCGTGCCGCGCCACTGCCTAAAGCAGACTGGAGCTTTGCCGCATACGGCGTCCAGAGGAGGACAGTCTGCAGAAAATCTGCCGCAAAATCGTTACTGGATAAAATTTTGATATCGGTGTGTCAGAAAGCGAAATAGATTGAATCTGCGCTACCATTGCACTCACGTCTTCAGCATTCAGACAGAAGAGGCTATAAAAATATTTTATGCCATGTGCTCTCGATCCACTGACATTACGAACCGAAACAACGCACGCTACCGCTTTTCTTTTTTTTTTTTTTTTTTTTTTTTTTTTTTAAACAGGAATCAACAGTAGTGGAAGGCGTTGTTAGTTATTTATTTGCATGTGTTTTTGTAATATTCACTAATAGCATGAAATTATGGGAACACATATGCGAAAGAGAAAAGAAATATAAATTCTAGGTAAAGAAAAAGAAATGAAAAAGGAAAAACAAAAAGAAATAAAATCCGCGCAATCTGCGACGCGCTCTCCCATCCGCGGAGGTCAGAAGTAGAATAGATCGTAGGCGGTTGAAACTCAGACACCGCCGGGGGAGGAGGGGTGGGTGCCCTCTGTGCCAGGCACCCCCCAACTCAGTGGAGGTCTAACAAAGACCGCTCGAAGATAGTTAACAAATAATGTTCGGTAACGTGGCGTGTTTTCGAGAGCTGCATGGGCTGTTCGTAAATAGGTCCAGAAGTCGAGGCGGGATTTAGGTCCCTCATTAAAGAGATAAGCGACCGCCCACCCTTCGACCCACGTAATAGCATGACATTTGGCGGCGGGAAAATGTCGGTCCTCCGGGTATAGAAACATTCGAGGCTCGACTGTGTCTGGTGGCACCCGGAGATAGCAGGCAATGATTTGCTGCACGAAGCGCCATACATCTTGCGATGAGGCGCATGTCAGACGGTGTTCATCAGTGTCCAGTTGCTGGCAAAGGAGACAAAGAGGGGATTCTGACAAGCCAATGTTGTGCATGCGCTGCTTCGTGGCAAATTTCCTGTTGACTATGTGATACCACAGTGCCCGGACGTTCGTAGGGAGAAAGGGCTGGTGGACGGTAGTCCACACTATGGGCCACTGGATGGAGGGGTGTTTGGTCTCCATCACATTCCGGGGAACACAGCGCAGCAACAGGCTGTAAAAATCCTTAGTCCTAGGTGGGCGTGTATCTGGGAGACTGGTATGTCTGTAACTGTAGTCGACGAAAAAGGTCGAAATATGGGACAAATGCGGCACGATATGGCCGACAGACACTGGTGGTGAGGTGGAAGCAGGTAGGAGGACCTCAAGCAAGCTGCGTGTTAGAGATGTACCCTGGCCCATCCACTGTTTTCTCATGGTACTCATGTACAAGGCTGCAGCTCGCATACGGACATTGACGAGCCCGACGCCACCATACCGTGGGGGCAGGGTAAGTGTCTCATAACGGACTTTAAACATTGAACCAGCCGTGAGATAATAGCCAAAAGCTGCCTGAAGGTTGCGCCCAATTGCAGTTGGCAGAGGGAGAACTTGCGCGATGTGAACCAATTTTGATGCCACATAAATATTAATAAACGCAACCCGTTGAAGTGTGTCCTGGCGGCGCAAGAGGTTCTGGCGGACGTCGTTGCGGATGACGTGTAACAGGCGACGGAAATTCGTTGCCGCCGTGCGTGTGACCGTGGGGGTAAAGGTAATGCCCAGGTACCGGGAAGTCCGCACAAGCGGCAGTGGTGCCACTTCACCCTCCTGGAGGCCTCGACCAATGTGCATTGCAGAAGATTTGGCGACATTCATGGCACTGCCAGCGGCAGCCCCATAACGGGTAATCAATTCGAGGACATCCCGAATCTCAGAGCCGGAGCGAATGAGGAGGAGGAGGTCATCAGCATATGCCCGACAGCGAAAAGTGTGTTGGCGTAGGGTGAGGCCAGAGAGCTTGGTCGTCAAGCCCCCAATAAGGGGCTCAAGGGCAATGGCATACAGGAGGGTAGAGAGGGGGCACCCCAGCCGTATCGAACGGCAGATAGGTACCGGCCCTGCTATACGTCCATTGACTTGGACACGTGAACTGGCACTGTCGTAAAGACGCCGGATGACGTCGAGAAACGGAGGGGGGATGCCCATTCGGGCTGCCACCGAAAACAGGAAACGATTACGCACTTTATCGAAGGCGCTGTCGAAGTCTATAGCGACGACCGCCGCCCGGAGCCTGCAGGCCGCCGCTATCGCAATTAAGTCGCGGCATTCCCCTGTGGCAGTCTGTATGTTAATCTGTCCGCCAGGCGTCGTTTGTTCTGGCGAGAGGATATGAGGGAGTGTAGTTCGGAGCCGCATTGCCAGTAAGCGCGCGAAAATCTTGTAATCGGCATTCAGGAGGGTGAGCGGTCTGTATCTCGTGACCATCGAACCACGGGCTGGTTTGTGGACTGGTATAATGATGCCCTCAGCAAAGGCGGGTGGGATTGCTTGGTCAGATGTTATCAGTTCTTGATACATAGTCGTCCACCGTGGGGCCATGAGGTCCCGAAAGGTACGGTAAAACTCAATCGGTAAGCCGTCAATGCCGGGCGATCTGTTGACTGCACCCTTGGCGATTGCGTTGTTGACTTCGTCTAGCGTGACCGCCACTGTCAAAGCATCCGCCTCCGTGTGGGGGAGGGTACGCGTGACGTAATTCAAAATGGAGCCGTCTGCTGCAGTTTCAGCGTCGTCATCACTATAAGTACGACGGTAGTGCTCGACGAATGCGCGGACGATGTCATTCTGAGTGGTCACCTGCGTTCCATGAGGCGTGGTCAGAGTGCTGATGATCTGCCGACGACGCCTTCGTTTGTCGGACACTATATCATGCATGGATGGAATTTCTAAATCCGCGTGATCGTGGCGCCGCGTCCGTATCACGACCCCTTGCAATTTCCGGCGTGCCAGCGCAATTATCTTCGCCTTAGTTCTTTGCCGTTCCAACTGGTTGTCCGGGGTTGGCGGTTGAGCATCCAGATCACGGAGAATCGCGTAATAGAAGTGAACAGTGGTGCGATGCCAGTCGGCCATGTCCTTCCCGTATCTCATCAGTGTCCTCCGGATCGCCGGCTTGGCGCAGTCGAACCACCATGTCAATGTCGAGTGGTAGCGGGGAAGGCGTCGTTCGCAGGCTGTCCACGTTTCAGTGACTTGTTGGCGACACGCCAGGTCATGCAAGTGTGAGGTATTGAGTTTCCATGGCGCACGGCTGCGCCATACTGATTGCGGCGGAAGGAGGACCGTACAGATGTAAGCGCAATGGTCGGAAAAGGCCAGCGGCCAGCGTTCGGCGCCCCGTATCGCAGATCTAAGAGTTTGTGAGACATATATCCTGTCTAGTCGGCTTGCGGAATGACTTGTAAGAAAGGTATGGCCAGAAAGGTCGCCGTGTTGTACTTCCCAGGTATCGTGAAGCAGGAGGTCTCGCACCACTATACGTAGCTCCTGGCATGTAGTATAGTGGGGAATCTGATCTTTAGGATGCAGAACGCTGTTAAAGTCACCTCCTAGTAGGCAATGGTCATAACGCCCTAAAAACAGGGGAGCGATTTCCTCGGAATAAAACTGGGCTCTTTCATGCCGTCGGTCGGTGCCTGAGGGAGCGTAGACATTAATGATGCGTGTCCCCATGGCAGTGAGTGGCATGCCCCGAGCTGATGGAAGGAAGGCGACATCGGTCACAGAAATCCCGTGGCGGACGTAGATGGCCACCCCGCGGCCCATAGAATCACTCGCGGAGGCGTGGGCGGTATAGCCATTGATATCCGGGAGACTAGCCAAGTGCACTTCTGCAGAAGGGCGAAATCAATATCCGAAGCCCAGAACATCTCCTGCACGAGGCGGATTTTCACCCTGGCACAGATGTTGTTGGTGTTGATGGTTGCTATCCGGTAGGCCTGGTGTCGGATTGCTGGAGGCTGGTCCACTCCGCCGTCCGCGCAAGGGTGTGGGCGTCGCAGTGGAACGTTATCCCGCTGGCCCGCAGGGGAGTCTGGGGAGAGTATGATTAGTGGAGCGGCCGTGACGGCGCAGGGTCCCGTAACGGCTCCTGCTCCGTGACCTCCTCCTCGTGCCACGCCGTGGAAGCGGAAACTGGTGTATCGTCCATTTTGTCTGCAGAAGATGTCGTAATTGTGCGTGATGTAGTGTCGCCTGTGAGACGTTCATGATGTAGTTCAGCGTCAGCACGGGGCGCAGGCACACCGATAGATGTCTCCGCGCTCATTACGTCTTCGTCAGCAGTAGCGGGTTATGAGGCCTCGTGCTGGTCGACGGGTACGTCCTCCTCGACTTGTAACGTCTTCTCTTGGCCGGAAACGGTGCGACGTCTTCGCTTCCGACGTTTCGGGGAACGTTGTTTCCTTGTGCGACCCTCCGTGTCCGACGACGGAAGGGAGTCGCGTCGTTCTGGCAGAAAGGCCGCGGTAGGAACGATGAGCGAGTCGATCTCCATCGTGTTTCCAAGATCAGGGTCAGCGTCTGGTTGCGTCGGCATCTTCGGAGCGGCGTCAAAGGCCGGCCGAGGCGGCGGGTCGTCCGAGGCGCTCTCCGTCAGTGTCTGGTCGGGCTCGTTGGTGGCGTCGTTTGTGGTGACCGGGCGACGTTGCAAAGTGGTAGGAGATGCCAGAGCAGCGGCATAGGTCACCGGTAGCACTGTAGGTTGCGACGTGGGTGGTTTTTCGGCAGCTGGAAGTTGCGTAATACGCCGTTGTAGGCATTCGGATCTAAGGTGGCCTTCTTTGCCGCACCCGGAACAGGTCCGAGGCTGGCCATCGTATATAATTATGGCACGGCATCCGCCGATCTGTAAGTAGGACGGGACGCGGCTTCGAAGATCTATGGTGACCTGTCGGACCCCGTTTAGGACAGGATACGTCCGAAACTGTGACCACTTCTCCGCAGTGTGGCCGTGGACTGTGCCGTATGGGCGTAGTGCCGCGACGACTTCCTCAGCTGGAAGTTCGAATGGCAATTCGAAAATGCGTATCGTTCGCATACCTAAGCCTGCGTGGTCGACGGTTACCTCCCCCACATTGCCATCAGCGTGACAGAAGCGGAGCCCCTGTTTGGTCTCACGTAGTATGCGTTCGCACGCCGCGTCGTTAATGATTTTCACATAGACCGTGCTGCTCACGATGGACAAATGTATGCCGATAATATCGGTCGCCGGGATCTTCACTTCCTCTCGCAGAAAACGCTCCACCTCAAGTGCTTTGGGTCGGGCATCATCGTTGCAGAAAGTAAATCGGAGTATTGATTTACGGTAACGGTTCGCCATGGATCGTACAAGGTAAGCCGGCACTTAAGCAACGGCCGTCAGAAAGTAAACAAGGCGAGCTCGCGCGCCGCACGAAGTCAACACGTACGCGTCCGCTCTGTTGCCCTGCCGAAGGCAGACTGTCCGCTAGACCACAGGCGTAATCAGCCTAGTGTTTCTCTATCATGGGACAAGTTTTCCTCCAGGAAGTGCCGCAGTCTGCAGTGTTGCCAGATTGTGCAGATAACCGGACTTAGAGAATTAGCGAGTTGGCCAGTTTTATTGTCCCATGTCGCGATCGGCGCGGACTTGGCCTCTGAAGCGGCCGGCCGCCGGTCGAGTTTTATGTCAAAGAGTGTACATTACCATGAGGGGTGAGGTACGCGTACACACGTGGTTTCCGTTTTCAATTACGGAGTGGAATAGAGTGTGTCCCGACATGTCAGGCCAATAGATGTTCGATGTGGTGGCCATCATTTGCTGCACACAATTGCAATCTCTGGCGTAATGAGCGTCGTGCACGCCGCAGTACATCTGGTGTAATGTCGCCGCAGGCTGCCACAATACGTTGTTTCATATCCTCTGGGGCTGTAGGCACATCACGGTACACATTCTCCTTTATCGTACCCCACAGAAAGAAGTCCAGAGGTGTAAGATCAGGAGAACGGGATGGCCAATTTATGCGTCCTCCACGTCCTATGAAACGCCCGTCGAACATCCTATCAAGGGTCAGCCTAGTGTTAATTGCGGAATGTGCAGCTGCACCATCATGCTGATACCATATACGTGGACGCGTTTACAGTGGGATATTTTCGAGCAACGTTGGCAGATCATTCTGTAGAAACGCGATGTATGTTGCAGCTGTTTGGGCCCCTGCAATGAAGTGAGGACCAATGACGTGGTCGCCAATGATTCCGCACCATACATTTACAGTCCACGGTCGCTGTCGCTCTACCTGTCTGAGCGAGCGAGGATTGTCCACGGACCAGTAATGCATGTTCCGTAGATTCACTGCCCCGTGGTTTGTGAAAGCCGCTTCATCGGTAAACAGTTAGAACTGCAACGCATTCTCTGTTAATGCCCATTGACAGAATTGCACTCGATATTAAAGTCATCACCATGTAATTGCTGATGTAGCGACACATGAAACGGGTGAAAGCGGTGACGATGCAGTATGCGCATGACACTACTTTGACTCAGTCCAGCGGCTCTCTCAATGTCCTGTGTACTCATGTGTGGGTTCATGGCAACAGCAGCTAACACACCAACTGCACCCGCTTCTCCTGTGACGGGCCTGTTACGGACCCGTTTGCGTACTACGACCATACCTGTCGCATACAGTTGCGGTAGATGTTTTGCAATGTGCGGCACGTTGGATGCTCTCTGTCCGGGCACCGTTCTGCATACACCCTGCAGGCTTCAGCTGCATTTCGTCGACACTCGCCATAGATGAGTATCATCTCCGCCTTTTCAGAGTTCGGATACACCATGGTCACAGTTCCTACAACACTACACTATCACAGACGTCTGGTAACACGATGTACTACAGTTGGTCTGCGTGCGGAGACGAATGCAGAATAACAATAGCAGCAAGCGCTACATGCGGACACTGCGGCAGCTAGACCAAACCACAACAGTGCACTACAGCCACACTCGTAAACACGGTCGTCATCGTAAACATGTCCCTGCAGATGCTGCTCGCCGGCCGTGGCCGGTGTTTGTTACAACACGCAACTGAACGTCGGAGGTTTCAAGCGTCAACTTTAGGTTACAATATCTCCGGATTTAATTAACATTTTACAATGCAACAAACGGCACTGATTACGTATTTGTTTATATGTTCAGATGTGCTAACAAAACTAACGTGGTTCCATTTAAAAAAACGTAGGTTTGTGTTAAAAAACATACTTCCGTGCATTTTTTTATGGTTTGTATTAACCAATTACACTAACCTCTCTCCTCACGTTCGGTCTGTGGAATCGATTCGTCAGTATTTGATGTGGTTTACGAAATATATCCAGCGGTAACGTTAGGTGACTCACCCTGTATATGGTGCCACAAATAGCTTCTGCACGAGGCATGAACTGAACCTGCTCGTCGTAGCACCTACTGTCGAATTTCTTCTCTGAACCTTATTCCCGTTAATGAACGTTGTGAACGAAGGGAAGGCCGTGAATAACAACTTATGCCCAATCTTTTCTTTTTTATAACTGCAGTTTTCAGTAACTCAGAGTTACTTATATGAAATGTGTTCTCAGATCCGTATACGAACAACCATCTGCTGTATAAGGAAATGATGACAGTGAAAATTATTGCCGGACCGGTACACGAACCCGGATTTCAGTCTTATCGCGAGCGGCCACCTTACCACTTTTTTAGCAACGTGTTGTTTCTGGTGACTCCTGAAATCGTTCAGAGGCGAAGACCATGTTAAAACGAAGACTGCAAAATGCATGGTCGCATCGAGATTTGATCATCCTACAACTCGGTTTCCAGTCTCACGCTTTACCATGTTTGCTTTTTCTTTTTCTATATTGTTAGGAAAATAAAAACGCCTTTACCTTTGCCTAGGAAAGAACACGATTAGGGAACAGGAGGGAAAAACTATCTAAGACGTTGACGATTAAAGACAAGGTGCAGCATATTCCAAAGAAACACGATAACGTGGAAGTCTCTGTCATTCTCAGTGCTTGTTCACGATGCACTGGTGAACGACATGGGGATCGGTATCTTTGTCACACATGACTACATAGTGCGCGTAGTGTCCTAGGTGCCATACAGTCGAGTTAGTCTTCGTCCGAGATAAAATCGAAGAGTCCGGACAGAGAAGAAGTTCAACCGCGAAAACAGCTTCAGCTGATCGGGTAAGGAAAGCCAGCTGTCGGGGAATCCAGTGCCATTGTTCTCGTCCGTAAGACAAGCCTAAGTGGTGATGTATAGGGTTCGTGACGTGTCGCAAAGATCAGTTGGACGAAGACCAATGCAACGGAGGCGTTCGTAGGTATGAATACCCCATACCACGATGAAGTGACTCCATCAAAAACGTTCACTAACGTGAAACCACACTGTTTTTCAAGTTATCAGTGACGCGGCAGTTTCAGCAGGGGAGAGCTATTATTGTACCCCCAACGGTAAAGCAAAGATCTGGTGGTAAGACGTGTCACTGATAAAATGTCGGCTCCTGGAAAAGTGATTACAAAATAAAACTCTCGTACGTGCTGCAATTTAGAGTTGATGCTGCCAACATCTGCAAGGGGAGTGAGACTGGCCGACTGAAGATATGTAAGTAAGCGAGATGCAATGGAATGAAAGGCTCGAGTATATGTTAAGACGTTACTTCATACAAACGGTATCGAAACCTTTGCTTTAATACTGGGAAGCATCAGCTCTCGAAGGGGACGTGGCCTCGCTATCATTTCGAACCTTAGTCGAAAGATATGACTTTCCCATAGGAAATGACTGAGTAACTGCTTCAATTGGCACGCAATCATAGCTGGGACTGGGAAAGTTTATGCAAATAACACGCTTAACTGAAAATTGAGGAATGTGAGACCTGTGCTTCGTGAAGAAGGCTAAGGTAACGGCGTTCGCATTCACGAATTGCTCTTTGCATACGGCGAGTCACCTCTCGCTGAGTGCAGCCTCCTTAAGAGCAGCGATACTATGTAATCCTCAACGATTTGTGGCGAGCAACCTCGGTTGCTCATGAAAAGACAACTTGATTAAAACCCAACAAAGGTAACATGTTAATATCTGTTCATTAATGCGGGCCTCAGAGAAATAACAAAAGGTATGAGATGTCCTTGAGCAAGGACATGTCATAGATATGGCTTAGAAAAGCCATAACATCATTATTGTACGCTCGGACCGAGATGTTTTCTCCCATTATCTTCCAGCTACATAACTGAAGCAGAGGTTCTACAGACATTACAGAAAGCTACTTGGGACTCCCCTGCGTTAAGCTCCGTCGGATTATTATGTGGGGAGTGAGCTGTCCATTCACCACGACGGTTGCTTGAATACTAGTAAAAAGGTTGGTTAATATGTGACACGCAGTCATATTGTATATAGTCGCCTGGAACACGTGCATCAAGAAACGGTAGCTGATACGGTCAAAAGCCTCATTAAAATCAATAAAAATAAGGCTCCAGAAACGAAGCAGCAGCAACTGAGATGACGTTCTGGCATTTGACGCCGAGCCACACAGCTTTGGTGAATTGCAGTATCGGGAAACGGCTATTAACAGCACAGATAAAGATTGAGGGAAATAAGACCGATCGAGTCTGCTGCTAGATGTAGCTGTAAAATGCTTATGTTTGACGAGAGAGAGACAGTAACAGATCCATGTATGGTGTATTGCGAGGAGCGCACCAAGTCATATACTTCCTTATTGAAATTACAATTGGGGGTCATATCTACAGGACGCAAAACACAATTCAAATCTCCGCCCAACAAAAGCTTCAGCAGAGTTTTACGAAATAAATAAACTATACTCTCTTTGTAAAACGCGCTCGATCTGTCGAATGGTTAGATCCGGAAGGGGCATAAATAACAATTAAAGTAAGGCCACAAAAATGTCAGCCTGTACCTCAGCCGTTATCAAGAACTTCAGAATCTCTCAGTGGTATTCCCTCTCTGTAAAATAACGCAGTACCAGTAGATAGTTCACGAGTGACATTAAATAACTTAGAAATCCGGGAACAGCAAAATGATTTAATAACACCTCTTGCAAAAATTTCGTGTCTGCTACTGAATCGTAAACAAATTGTCGCAGCATGGCAAGACTGTCGTATCGCCTCAAGATCGGAACTTATTCTGTTCACATTCAAGGTAAGAAAAGTATAGGCCTGCAACCAGTTGTCACTAACACAGTTCAGGTGATTACTTCAACGTGACCTTTAAGGTCTTGCTTCACAGTTCGCGACAGAGAGCATGGATGAATCTGAATGTAAAGCGCTTGAACCCTCTTCTCCACATCTTCTTTTTTTCCTTTTTGCGACGTCGCACGCTCAGCTTCAAAACGCTTTGCTGGAATGTGACAGCTAATGAGGTAACGTGGGAGGAGTGGGTGGGTGGTGGTCGGGGGATGCGGAAATTCAGAACCAGACGCAGAGGAAGGTGTCTGCACACCCCACTTCTCCATAGGTGGGCGGTGCGGATACTGAGAATGAACGGAAACGAATGCTGACGGTATATATTTTGCCGTCCCATGTGTTCCACTTCCACACTTATTGTGCCGTTCTGGGTGTGATCAGCTGCGATCTGTGGCATTCTTTCCCCATCCAGAGGAGTAGAACAATGGTATCGACAAACTGAGGAATACCCAGAAAGATAGGAAGCTCCGGAACAGGTCCACTTTCACGTGATCCCCAAGAGACGGTCTCGGTCTCGTGATATATGTCAGCGGGGGTGCCGGAGGTGAACAGCAGATAACACATTATCATCTGGTCCTAACTCGGTGAGGGGGGGGGGGGGGGGAGAGACCTCCACCAACGGAATCTTTTCAGTTGAGCGCAGAAGGTAAGAGAAATCGTCTGATCCCTCATTGTCTTGCGTCCGTCTACGCTTGTTTCGACGTGGAACTGGCGGCGACGCGGAAGCTTCGTGGAAAGGCCCTATACGAGCGCTTTTTTGTTTATCATTAGTCTTCTGACTGGTTTCATGCGGCCCGACACGAATTCCTGTGACAACCTCTTCATCTCAGAGTAACACTTGCAACCTTCATCCTCAATTATTTGCTGGACGTATTCCAATATTTGTCTGCCTCTACAGTTTTTGTCCTGTACAGCTCCTTCTGGAACCATAGAAGTGATTCCCTAATGTCTTAACAGATGTCCTATCATCTTGTTCCTTCTCCCTGTCAGTGTTTTCCACATACTCCTTCCCTCTCCGATTTTGCGCAGAACCTCCTCATTCCTTACCTTATCAGTCGAACTAATTTTCAACATTCCCCTACAGACTTCTCTTGGCCAGGAATGCCCTTTTGCCAGTGCCAGTCTGCTTTTGATGTCCTCCTTGCTTCGCCCGTCATTGCCTAGGTAGCAGAATTTTCTAACTTCATCTACTTCGTGACGATCAATCCTGATGTTAAGTTTCTCGCTGTTCACATTTCTGCTACTTTCCATTACTTTCGTATTTCTTCGATTTACTCTCAATACATATTCTGTACTTATTAGGTTGCTCATTCCATTCAGCATGTCGTGTAATTTTTCTTTACTTTCAATCAGGATAGCAGTGACATCAGTGAATCGTATCATTGATACCCTTTCGCCTTGAATTTTAATTCCACTACTGAACCTTTCTTTCACTCCCATCATTGCTTGTTCGATACACAGATTTAACAGACTAGTGGGGGGGGGGGGGGAGGGAGGGGGAGGCTACGTTCCTGTCTTACACCATTTTTAATACGAACGCTTCGTTCTTGGTCGTTCACTCATGTAATTCCCTCTTGGCTCTTATACATGTTGTGTATTACACATCTCTCCCTATAGCTTACCCCTATTTTTCTCAGAATTTCGAACATCTTGTACTATTGTACATTGTCGAAAGCTTTTTCGAGGTCCATACATCCTAATAACGTGTCTTGATTTTTCTTTAGTCTTGTTTCTATCATCAACCGCAAGATCGGGATTGCCTCTCTGGTGCCTTTACCTTATCTAAAGCCAAATTGATCGTCATCTAGCGCATCTTCAATTTTCTTTTCCATTCTCCTGC
The DNA here is from genome assembly GCF_023864345.2 of Schistocerca serialis cubense. Classification (NCBI taxonomy): domain Eukaryota; kingdom Metazoa; phylum Arthropoda; class Insecta; order Orthoptera; family Acrididae; genus Schistocerca; species Schistocerca serialis. Next base: position 143,393,266 of record NC_064639.1, on the reverse strand, counting down.
GTATTATTCTTGTCAACAACTTGCATGCATGAGCTGTTCAGCTTATTGTGCGATAATTCTCTCAATTGTCATCTCTTGCAGTCTTCAAAATTGTGAGGATGATATTCATCCGAAAGTTAGATGGTATGTTGCCAGACTCATAACCTCTACACACCAAAGTGAATAGTCGTTTTGTTGCCGTTTCTCGCAATGATTTTAGAAATTCTGATGGAATATTACCTATCCCTTCTGGTTTATTTGATTTTAGGTCCTCCAAAACTGTCTTAAATACCGATTTAAATACTGGATCCCCTACATCTTTTAAATCGGCTCCTGTTTCTTCTATCACATCAGATAAATCTTCCCCCTCATCCGCGCTCTCCTCTGCATCTATGAGCGGAATTCCGGTTGCACTGTTATTGCTGCCGTCCTTTTTTTAAAAATCTCACCTAAGGTTGTTTTGACTTTCCTGTATGCTGAGTCAGTCCATCCGACAGTCATTCCTTTTTCGATTTCTTCATATTTTTCACGGAGCCATTTCGTCTTAGCTTCCCTTAACTGCCTATTTATTTCATTCTTCAGCGACGGGTATTTCTGTATTGCTAAAGATTAACTCTGGAAATTCCCTAGGGACATCAAACAGTGGCTGGTGTTGTCCCTCAGGATCTTGGTCATGCACAATGGCTGTCACTCTGGGAACGAAGTCCGCCAAAGTTACCATTTTACAATGCTTATTAGTGGATTTTTAAGGTGACACGACGAGGGCAATTTCTGAGGAGTATCCACGCTCATTACATATAACTGGTCCCTACGTGTCCTGTTTAAATTAAATGTGCCCGGTATCCACACGTACGCAAATGAGAGGGGTTTTCCGATTTTATCATCACGTCCAAGGATTGAACATCACCATAAGCATGTAAACGATGTTGAGCGGACCAGCGTTTCTCACCGTATACCCCTATGTCCTCGAAGGAAAGCCGCACGATCTTTAGGAAATTGTCATCAACTTACATATTCCACTTCTGCGTTTGCCAAAATAACCGTGCTATTACATCCGACGTGTTGAGCGAAAGGGAGTTCGTGTCCGTGCCGCAAAGGGAACTGTCAACCTGATGTGGATCTAGAGACTTGACATAAGACCCAAACGATTCAGGATCGATATAAGCCGTAGCATGGTGTTCTGGAGCTACCCTGACAGTGTCTAAAAGACAATCATGAATTTTCTACGTACCATGGACTTACCAAAGCAAAAGTTAACGCTACCTGTAGATGGACATTTCCTAGGAGCAATGGGCGACAGCAGGACGCAAGGCTGTGCCACTTCAAAACTGAGTCACTAAAACGAGACGTGCGTAAGGAGACACAGGACGCTAAGGAGAGACAAGGAAGCTCTCGAGACGCTATGGCAAACAAAGACGAGACAGAACCTACGCGCCCAACGCGCGGAGTGGGAATGATGTCTTCAACAAAGTGTCTACAACCTGCATTCGTACATTAATTATGTATATTTCCATACACGGGAGAACATTTTTAATGAAAGCAGCTGCGTGATATCGTCGAATGAAAACGATGTTGCATTGCGCTCGATTTTAAGAAGGAAGATGCATTGTTCCTTCGGACATGGATATAAGTCCGACTACTGCCTTTATGGCATGTATGAAATGTATTCGTAGATGCGAGTAAAAACAACCATCAGCTGTATAAGGGTTGACGACAATGAAAATTTGCTGCGGACTGGGACCCGAAAACAGATTTGTCGCTTTATGTGAGCGGATGTCGTAAGTACTTTGGCTATTCGTGTGTGATGACTCTCGGACAGACCCAAACTTACATTTATCGTTGTTCCTTCTTAATAATCTGTTATCGTACACATATTATGTAACTCCTGTTTAGGGGAAGACATTTTAATAGAAAGTCCAGCTGTGCGTGCGGAACCGGTTAACATCGCAGTCGCAGGAATTTCACGAGACATCCTTTCACCGCCTTGTCACACAGTGGGACAAGTGTCGCAACAGCCAGGGTCAGTACTCCTAACATACAGGTACTGGTTTCTGTAATTATGCCTCTGGATCCTTTCTTTTCGAACACCCCTAATATTTGGCCACCATTGCTAACGATAAATCGAAATTTAAGCTGTGCCTCGCTTCAGATTTGGGACTCAGAATATTTTGATTGACAGTTAAAGACGCTATCTATGGACAGTTTTTAGTGCCTGTTTCCTCCCTTCTAGCCCCACCTTACATCCGTCTTAAGAAAGGCCAAAATCGGCTCAGGCTTGTAGCTCATAACGACACTTTCCTCGTTCAGTTTGTCCTGAAGCCTCTGACAGACCGCTTAAGTAAGGCTTCTTAAAACTGAAACACTGTCTTGGTAGACGACGAGCTTTTTCGTGAATAACTTATTTATGTGAAGAATACAATAAAATCGTCGTGGAAGCAAAGGGAAATAAATCCCCACTTGTAAAACTAATAAACTTCACCAACTGAGCAAAAGAAGTTATAACATATCGCACTTGTAGATAAAAAGAAAGAAAAACTTCTCTAGAAAACAAACAACCAATAGCAACTTGGAAAAACCCATTAAAACATCTTGGGAAGCGAAAAAAGCACAAAATACAAAAATTCTTGTAATTCTCCATAAGAACTAGTAAATATTTTCTTGAGAAGAAAACCAAATGACTTGAATAGTGCAAATCTATTTGCATTGTAACCTCAGTTTATTTTATTGATACATCTAGAAAATTGCGGAACAATTCTTTATATATCTGAACGTATACTTTAGTGACCAGTGTTGCCTACTTAAATAGTCCCTAATGTTGTTAAAACTCCTTCTGTGTGACTTGCGTGTACTGATGGGTATAGAATAATTGTTGACTGTTTAGTAATAAAAAGATAATTTAACTATTTTGAAAATCGGATACGCCCTTAATTTGAGGATGATTCTCGATGGGATCGTTAGTCGCAGCACGCAAAAGGGATTTACATTAGCGAGAGAGGTACGAACTGGTTATCTCCTAGTATCATATTTCATGACTATGATTAGTTTTATGATATAGAAAAAAGTACCTGTCTCGCATTAGATCGGTATACGGGAGGCAGAGGGCTTCTCTAATGATCTGACCTGGAGAAAACTATTACTCCTTTTACGTTTTGACAGTGAAATTGGAAAGTTAAAGACTGCAAGCTCTTGAAAAGGGTGACAACTACTCTCTTAATTTTGACGTACCACTGAAGCGGCCATTTTGATACAGCCCAGATCAGCCAGGAACTAATCCGTTTTCACTTACCTCCTTTTACAACCTCGAATAACAGCTAAATTCCTTCGCCTTCTCTATAATAATACACTATAATAACACACTACAAGCCAATAAAATTGCTGGACCACGAAGATTACTTGCTACAGACGCGAAACTTAACCGACAGGAACAGGGTGCTGTGATATGCAAATGATTAGCTTTTCAGAGCATTCACACAAGGTTGGAGTCGGTGGTGCCACCTACACGTACTGACACGAGGAAAATTTCCAATCAATTTCTCATACACAAACAGCAGCTGACCGGCGTTGCCTGGTGAAAAGTTGTTGTGATGCCTCGTCTAAGGAGGAGAAATGCGTTCCATCACGTTTCCGACTTTGATAAAGGTCGGTTTGCAGGCTATCGCGATTGCGGTTTGTCGTATCGCGACATTGCTGCTCGCGTTGGTCGAGATTCAATGACTGCTGCCAGAATATGGAATCGGTGGGTTCAGGAGGGTAATACGGAACGCCGTGCTATACTCCTGGAAATTGAAATAAGGACACCGTGAATTCATTGTCCCAGGAAGGGGAAACTTTATTGACACATTCCTGGGGTCAGAGACATCACATGATCACACTGACAGAACCACAGGCACATAGACACAGGCAACAGAGCATGCACAATGTCGGCACTAGTACAGTGTATATCCACCTTTCGCAGCAATGCAGCCTGCTATTCTCTCATGGAGACGATCGTAGAGATGCTGGATGTAGTCCTGTGGAACGGCTTGCCATGCCATTTCCACCTGGCGCCTCAGTTGGACCAGCGTTCGTGCTGGACGTGCAGACCGCGTGAGACGACGCTTCATCCAGTCCCAAACATGCTCAATGGGGGACAGATCCGGAGATCTTGCTGGCCAGGGTAGTTGACTTACACCTTCTAGAGCACGTTGGGTGGCACGGGATACATGCGGACGTGCATTGTCCTGTTGGAACAGCAAGTTCCCTTGCCGGTCTAGGAATGGTAGAACGATGGGTTCGATGACGGTTTGGATGTACCGTGCACTATTCAGTGTCCCCTCGACGATCACCAGTGGTGTACGGCCAGTGTAGGAGATCGCTCCCACACCATGATGCCGGGTGTTGGCCCTGTGCGCCTCGGTCGTATGCAGTCCTGATTGTGGCGCTCACCTGCACGGCGCCAAACACGCATACGACCATCATTGGCACCAAGGCAGAAGCGACTCTCATCACTGAAGACGACACGTCTCCAGTCGTCCCTCCATTCACGCCTGTCGCGACACCACTGGAGGCGGGCTGCACGATGTTGGGGCGTGAGCGGAAGACGGCCTAACGGTGTGCGGGACCGTAGCCCAGCTTCATGGAGACGGTTGCGAATGGTCCTCGCCGATACCCCAGGAGCAACAGTGTCCCTAATTTGCTGGCAAGTGGCGGTGCGGTCCCCTACGGCACTGAGTAGGATCATACGGCCTTGGCGTGCATCCGTGCGTCGCTGCAGTCCGGTCCCAGGTCGACGGGCACGTGCACCTTCCGCCGACCACTGGCGACAACATCGATGTACTGTGGTTACCTCACGCCCCACGTGTTGAGCAATTCGGCGGTACGTCCACCCGGCCTCCCGCATGCCCACTATACGCCCTCGCTCAAAGTCCGTCAACTGCACATACGGTTCACGTCCACGCTGTCGCGGCATGCTACCAGTGTTAAAGACTGCGATGGAGCTCCGTATGCCACGGCAAACTGGCTGACACTGACGGCGGCGGTGCACAAATGCTGCGCAGCTAGGGCCATTCGACGGCCAACACCGCGGTTCCTGGTGTGTCCGCTGTGCCGTGCGTGTGATCATTGCTTGTACAGCCCTCTCGCAGTGTCCGGAGCAAGTATGGTGGGTCTTATAAAGGCACATTTGCATGCCGAGCGTGAGTTTCCTCGGAAACGCGAGATATTAATTAAATAAATAATCAGTGACAAATAAATAAAGCCTATGGCACACAACTGCAGCGCTGTGTCGCTAATAAAACAAAAGTACATTTACGTTACTCGTATGTTTGATTAAAAAAAAGAGAGCTCTCGTTGAAGTAGTGCGAGAAGCACGTATTTTAGTTTATTGTCTGGCACACCGCCATATTTCATGATATAGAAAATTACTGCGAGTTGCAACCATACTAGGCACTCGATTCTGTAAAGAATTTATATTTATAAAAGTAAGTAGGATTATGAACTGTAGGCTTATTCATTGAATATATCTGTTTTAACTAACTGTGTAATTTTTTGTTTAGTAGACAATCACCTCTGTACGACGTTTTGGCATGGCTGGCAAATTATTGTAATATTGAGATTTAGTTTATGAATCCGCACCTACCGCAGCAGTCTTTGGAAACGATTTAATTACGAAGTCCGATTATTTCAGTTTTATTTCACGGTCAACTACGAGTAACATTGCCTTTACGAAAAAGCCATTGTCAAGCGTCTGATACCGAATAATCAAAACCTGACGACTCATAGGAGAGCCAATCATACAGATAAAAATAATTAATATTTCATTTTATTTATTTTATATTGGCGACTGCGTGTCGGACTTGTTATTTTGTCATTTGTTACATTGTTCTCTTTGTTTCATGTGAAAAATCAACCTTCTGGTCCTGGCCTTGACTATACGAGAAATATCAAAAATCAGAAGATATTTGCCAATTATAGAATTTTGCGGGAAGACGCAAAGAAGCTTCCAGCAAAATAAGGTAAGACGCAGCATCTTTGCATTAGCAGGCTTGACCAGACGTATAATTCAGTGTATTAGCTTTTCAGTAAAATTCTGTAGTGTTTCTTTTCCGCATAACAGTTTCAGTGATAAATTCCATTCTCAGTATTTTTCCTTAAACAATAACATATGCAACAATACCAATACACGAGTGTACAATATGGCCGACATCTGTACGATATCATGTAACATGGCCAGCAGCCATTACCAATAATCTCAAATTCAGTTTATATTTTTAAATTAACAGACAGCCATTGTTGCTACGACCGATTCATACTCAACTGTATTTTATTTTAAAATCAGTGTCAAATATTTTCTTGAAACATATATCACGTGTGGCATGGTAATAACTAGAAAACAATACGCAAAAATGGAACAGCAAAGACGTACTATTCAGACGCAATCTGACTCGGACGAGAGACAAATGTTAGAAAATGACTTTACGACAGCAACCGGTAGTGACGATTCATCAAACATTGACGCGAGTGTTGACGAAAATTTTGACAATAGGCCTTCCACCACAAAAATTTCAAAGTCTCAATCAGAGCCCATGTTAATGCATGACGTCACGTCTAATGACGCGGCGGGGGCAGAGACCTTGCAAACGGTAAACATTGCCGACATGTTACAAATGCTAATGAAGCAAAACGCCGAAAACATGGCAGCCTTACAGATGCAAAATGAACAGTTAAAGACACAAAATGACGGAATCAAATCTGATCTCATAGCACTCAAGACAGCTAATGACACTTTATGTAAGCGTGTGGAACTTATAGACGCCACACTGACGAAACAGATGACTGAACTCAGTACGAAATTTTCCAAGCTTAATACGAGACAAGAAAAGACTACAAATGACGTAGCACTTTTACAGACACAATTAAAAAACCTTAATGTCACGTGTGAAGTTCTTACTGAACAAATTCAAACATATTCTTCAGTACATGACAACCTTGAAAAACGAATTACTGACGTACAGAATAAATTTGACAATGTTGAACAACACCTGACTGACATCTTACAATCTGATGCCACAGCTCATTTTCAAAATATTAATAAAGAATTTCATGATTGGGTAGTCAACAAAGACAAACATTTTGATAGATGCTTACGTGAAAATTTACCAACAATTGTGCACGACTCCGTAGCGGAATACATCACTAATAACAAACAGCTGATTAGTGACGCAGTACAATCCGTCACTGCACCCATGAGATAATTCACCGATCAACCACAGTCTGAATGTAACGAAAATATCAGTCAAAATGTACAGTTCAGAAATCAATATACATTCGAGTATGACGCACACATACCGCACACAACATACACACAAGAACAAAACACACCACGACAACAACACATACCACAACGTGCAAACACAAACACAAGGTATTATCATGGTAAACCACAGCAACATTATCGTAATTACTCGCCAGCTGAGCATTGCAGTAATTACAGTGGTACAAATCCATATCATAACGCAAAGGAAGACGAAAGCTTAATGAAACACAGGCAATTTCAGATTTTTATCCCAGAAAAACGAACCATTCATCCGGTGATTTTTCTCAAATCTTTTAGTAACGCATTTCCACGCACTTGGAGTGACCGGAAAAAGATTTCATATATTGTCGGTTACATCCAAGGCGATGCAGCTGTCTGGGCATACAGTCAAGCTGACGTATGTACCACGTACAGTGAGTTTGAACGTGCTTTTCTGAACAAATTCTGGTCGCAATCCGTCCAGGAGCGACTCAGAAGACAAATTTTAGAACCTGAAACTTTTAACAGTAAAAATGGTAACTTACGTAGATATTTTGAAAAATACTTGAACATGGGACATTTTTTAGACGAACCAGTCGCAACACGTGATATACTCCGAGCGTTGAAGGCCAAATTGCCTTTCAACATTAAGGAAAAACTTCTACATATCCCAGATGACGATTCAGATTATTTTTTAACAGCTTTAGATTCGGTTGACATGTTACTTGAAGATCAGCGCTTCGCGCGGCAAAACAGCAGCCACAATGTTTACACTAGTGGTATGCAAAACATGCAGGCTTGCCAACACAATTCTGGCGCGCCCACAGTTGGATACGCGGTACAACAAAAACAGCAAACTCACATGCCGTCTCAGTACGGAAATCAAAATCAACACGCGTATTCCAATACGAACAATAGTTACAACAGTAATAACATTTCATGCGGCAATCCATACAAAAGGCACCGCGGTAATAACTACAACGGTAACAACGGATACAAAGGTAATAACAAAAACACAAACAGAAATAGAAATAATAATAACTACGAGCCAAGACAGCATCAAGGTTGGACTCGTAACGATCAGTACTTTCATTCAAACTCTGCTTTACCACAGCAGCCACCAGGTCAAAATTGGAGCATACCTAACGACCGACAGGTAAGTTATAATGCGCAACAGCAACAACAACCGCAAAAGTTTGGAGATCATAATAGGCAATATCCGAATGTGAATATAATAGAAATGACACCTGATGCACAACCTCAATCTGTGTCAGTACCTAGTACAAATGCTAATCCAACAAACTAGAAACAGTCACTACTTTGCCCCAGGTCGTGGCTGAAGAATCCTTGGGGGACGGCTTCAATGTTAATCAGTTATTTGACACCACACTTGAACAATAGAATAATGATATGCCGAGTAATTCTAAACAAAAACTACCTGTTTTATTTATAAGATACAACCACAATAACAATATATCAGATGAACTTTTACAAGACAGTACACAATGTCGTTTAAACACAAATGAAATCGTTTTAGCATCCACTACTGGTGTAGTAGGTGGGATTCCAACTACTATTATCCTAGATACAGGTGCAGCTGTGAGCGTTTTATCTTTTAATTTTTATAAAAAGATGTGTGAATTGGAACCTGTGCCTGAGTTTCCTGCCCAAAACTGTAAAATAACTACTGCACTAGGTAATAAGTCATGTAGGGTTACGAAGCAAGTTTTTGTAAACGTTAAAATAGGTAATGGAACCGTACAATGGCCATTCCTGGTTGTACAAAACCTTGTGACTAATTGCATATTAGGAATAGATATTATGAGCGAGAAGGACTGCATTATAGACTTCTCCAAAGGTAAATGTATTTTAAATGATAAAAGCAGGGTAATTATTATTGATTTGGACAGGAGAACTCTAAAGCATGACAAACACTGTACAGGGTACAAGGTTCAGTTAGTACTTGACAAAGACATTCAAGACATGCAAACACACTCATCTGACACAGAGCTAATGGACTTGAAAACATTGCTTGATCATAAGATAAGTGAAGCTACAGCTCTCAGTGTACATGAACGTATAAAACTACAGGAAGTGTTATCCAAATATTTACAAGTTTTTACCAAACGATTAGGTGTTATCAACACGTATGTGTACAAGATTGAAGTTAAGCCTCACAAGATCTTCTACCATAAGACATATAACGTACCGTTATATCAACGACCTGCTGTGTGGCAAGAACTAAAACAAATTACAACATAGATTATAAGTAGTATAGAAATTTTCATTTCAGCGTTCCAGAGTCGCAGTTGAAGACAGAAGAACTTATCTTTCAACGCCGCGGCTCCACCGAGAAGACTGAATATTAATGTAAAATTTATGATTACGTAGCAGTGAATGATATATAAATTTTTCACGGAACATTAGTGACTGTAGGTACCACTGACCTGGTATGACACCTGACGAACTGACAGACGTCATCTGTGAAGCGATCTTTTACTTTGAGAAATAGATTAGACGCACATCTCTCAACACGAAAAGCATCTATCAGTAGTCAAGGCCACACAGACACTCTACACACACGCACAAAACGCGAGGAATCGAACATTTTCTCTCTCTTACTATTTTGAATATTTATTGAGTAGCGAAAACGCCTGGTCTTGCCTACTGATGTAATGAATGTTGTGTCTAACCTATCTTAATTTCAGATGACATCACAAAAAACATCGATAATATCCCAGCAAAACCGCTAAAGAGGATGTAAATATCTGCAATTCATGTAATCAAATGTGACACAATGTAATAACCTATAGCTATGTAATGATGATGTAAACATGTTTATGTGCAACTGTATTATGTTTATGCTAAGAAAATATGTGACGTGTGTATGTATAATTACTTTTTTTTTTTAACTGATGTATCATGTAAAAATTTGAACAAAACGAGTGCCAAAAAGACATTGCATAGTGAACCTCTGTTCACGGACATTAACGAACATTTAGGTGAGCTATATTTAAAAAAAAAAAACTGAATATGTGAAGTGCATAATTCGTGCATCGTCTAGTGACATTACTACAGTACCCAACTTCAAGATGTTAACTGGATTAAATGGACACAAAGTGCCTGTCCAGAAAACAACACGACGGGTGGAAGAGTTTTGGTTGGAGCTTCAGGGAATGAAATGTTCTCGAAATGTGACGGACACTCTTACCTGGACTGTCCAAGAATCGACGCCAGCTATGTGCCGTCCGAGGTTCTGCAACCAAGCTTCCACGGAATGTAAAAAACGAACTGCACGTGGACCAATTACTCGACGGGTCACGTCTGATCTGTAATAAGCAATGCTTTTACTCACTACGAACTGCATCACAACGACTGTAATGGAAATAGGAAATGGACACGCTTATGTATTAATCACGTTGTTATACAACGATGTTACTGTGATCAAAAAACTTTACCACGACGATACTAACCTGTAAAAAATTATTGTGCAGCAGATGAATATGAACTGTGATAACGACACCATGTGTATAGGTCAACGCACCTGAAACAACAGAACATTTTTCGTTGAAGCATTTCATTGCAATGCTATGTAACTAAGAACATTCAACAATCTAAAGTTGTATTGTATTATAACAAATATTGTAATTTTAAAACTAAGTTACCTGTCATAGAATGTAGTCTTCATATGTAATCTTGGTGGAATATTTTCTTTGTGCAACGACTAAGAAATGCGCGCGCACACGAACAATATGAACTGCAATACTGTGCCGCGTGATCTAAATTTACGAAATAACGGCAGTGCCGTAGTTACACAGACGCTTCTGCGCATGCGCGCACTCTGTTTTGCCAACATAAGAACTTTTTCGGCGCACGCGCGTCATTCAAATTTTGTATATAATATACAGTATAATGTAAGTCATGTAAATAGTTGTAGATAACTTAGATTTTCTTGTGCCTTTAGGTGAATTGCTCGCCTGCAGGTGTGTCCTTTCGCCTCGCAATTCAGGGGGCAATATAAAGGCACATTTGCATGCCGAGCGTGAGTTTCCTCGGAAACGCGAGATATTAATTAAATAAATAATCAGTGACAAATAAATAAAGCCTATGGCACACAACTGCAGCGCTGTGTCGCTGATAAAACAAAAGTACATTTACGTTACTCGTATGTTTGATTAAAAAAAAGAGAGCTCTCGTTGAAGTGGTGCGAGAAGCACGTATTTTAGTTTATTGTCTGGCACACCACCATATTTCATGATATAGAAAATTACTGCGAGTTGCAACCATACTAGGCACTCGATTCTGTAAAGAATTTATATTTATAAAAGTAAGTAGGATTATGAACTGTAGGCTTATTCATTGAATATATCTGATTTAACTAACTGTGTAATTTTTTGTTTAGTAGACAATCACCTCTGTACGACGTTTTGGCATGGCTGGCAAATTATTGTAATGTTGAGATTTAGTTTATGAGTCCGCACCTACCGCAGCAGTCTTTGGAAACGATTTAATTACGAAGTCCGATTATTTCAGTTTTATTTCACGGTCAACTACGAGTAACATTGCCTTTACGAAAAAGCCATTGTCAAGCGTCTGATACCGAATAATCAAAACCTGACGACTCATAGGAGAGCCAATCATACAGATAAAAGTAATTAATATTTCATTTTTTTTTTATGTTATTTTATTTATTTTATAGTCTGACACACCGGTGTCAATGTGTTCTTTTTTCCATTTCGAGGAGTGTAGATCCCAACGGCCTCGTATCACTAGCAGTCGAGGTGACAGGCATCTTATCCGCATGGCTGTAACGGATCGTGCAGCCACGTCTCGATCCCTGAGTCAACAGATGGGGACGTTTGCAAGACAACAACCATCTGCACGAACAGTCCGACGACGTTTGCAGCACCATGGCCTATCAGCTCGGAGACCATGGCTGCGGCTACCCTTGACGCTGCATCACAGGCAGGAGAACCTGTGTTGGTGTACTCAACGACGAACCTGGGTGCACGAATGGCAAAACGTCATTTTTTCGGATGAATCCAAGTTCTGTTTACAGCATCATGATGGTCGCATCCGTGTTTGGTGACATCGCGGTGAGCGCACAATCGAAGCATGTATTCGTCATCGCCATACTGGCGTATCACCCGGCTTGATGGTATGGGATGCCATTGGTTACACGTCTCGATCACCTCTTGTTCGCATTGACGGCACTTTGAAAAGTGGACGTTAAATTTCAGATGTGTTACGACCCGTGGCTCTACCCTTCATATGATCCCTGCGAAACCCTACATTTCAGCAGGATAATGCAAGACCGCATGTTGCAGGTGCTGTACGGGCCTTTCTGGATACAGAAAATGTTCGACTGCTGCCCTGGCCAGCACATTCTCCATATCTATCACCAATTATTGAAATCGTCTGGTCAATGGTGCCTCGTCACATTACGCCAGTCAGTACTCTTGATGAACTGTGGTATCGTGTTGAAGCTGCATGGGCAGCTGTACCTGTACACGCCATCCACGCTCTGTTTGACTCAATTCCCAGGCGTATCCATGCCCTTATTACGGCCAGAGGTGGTTGTTCTGGGTACTGATTTCTCAGGATCTATGCATCCAAATCGCGTGAAAATGTAATCACATTTCAGTTCTAGTATAGCATATTTGTCCAATGGATACCCGTTTATCATCTGCATTTATTCTTGTAGCAATTTTAATGGCCAGTAGTGTAATTATGAATACCGATTTCTTCACTTGAATGGTTATTGTTAAATAAGGAGCGACATACTGCCCTCTGTCCAAAGTCTGTTCAACACTAAGAAAGTAGAGGTACCAGAATGTGGCAAAACAAGATCAATCTTAACACACCTACTGTTTTTCTACAGAGATCATAACATATCATCAGACACCGAAATTATTCATAGGAGCGTTTGACGGCCCTCTTGGGCAAGGTCTGTGCAGTTCTCACTCACACGGCTGACCCCAATGACTCATATTACAAAATGTTTGTGACATACTGTCTTTCGTTTGTGCCAGTGTATTCTCCGGTATTTTAAAATCTTAGCATTCATTATTATCCATGCTGCCTTCATGTTCGATGACCTCTTACATGATTCTTTCGCATATCAGTTTTTACAGTAATGTTCTAGTCTTTCAACTATAGTAACACACACAACATTGTCTTTCCATACAAAAATCGTTCTAACTTACCTGATAATGTGAAATAACTTATTTCTTATCGCACTACATTGATACAAGGTGACTTCTCTCTTAGTAAACATTTTATTCATTCATCTTTCAATAATACAATAATACATTTTTCCAGTAAAACAGTTGCACTTCCTCGTAGCTGAAACGGAAACAAGAAAAAATGTACTAGATTTCCACCTAGGTACATATTCTCTTCATGTGACTTATTAGATGTTATAGTCGTATGATAACAAGGAATAGGTTGGTAATTTGACAGTCGTTTGATCCACCCGTAAAAAGATTTTCAAAGTGTAGTTTTTCGCTACCCGAGACTCCCCACGGAACCCGATGCTTTTGGGGAATGTCCACCTCTTTCTCAAATGATGGTTAACATGAGACAAATATTTTAACAGAGATTAGATAATATTTTATACCACGTGAATATTTACGTATACTTTCATTCTCGGTATTCTGAAGTCTTGGGTGTCTCGACATTTCTTCTTTTGTGTCAACACATGAACGTTTAGTGAGGATACATTTGTCGACTAATTATAAAATCCGGTCTAAGTGCCAAAAATACGTTTTATTGTCAAGATATGGGCTATGTGCCTGACCTTTGTCAGTGAAATCCGGGCTATCTAGTAATCAGTTTGGGAGTGGTTTAAAACATTGCCATCAGAATGCGCCAGGTGCTAAGTGCCACCTGTTCTGAAACAAAATCCGAGCTATGTGTCTGTGCTGTTATTTCTAGTCTTAGGTTCGATTTTGTTCGAGTTGCAGTGATTAGTCCTGTCCGTTGTGTTTACTTTGTGGTTTATGTGATGGATGAAACAAGAAAACGTCGGAAAAAGGGGTAAAGGTAGTGTTTCCCAAATAAAGAAGAAACTAAGAGCCGAGGGAAAACTATAGGAGAACAATAAGAAAGTTACTATACCTCAAAAACAACATCCACCTTATGAAGTAAGTGTATATGAAAACTTCAACGCCTTAGGACTAAGGCTTTTTTTGAAGAACTTCGCTTGATTATGATTTTTCTGTGGCGTTTTAAGCTAACCTATGTTTAGATTATGCAGACCACATTAGGTTATGTTTGACTTGGTTCCTAGACTACAGTAGACCTACTACCTGTGCAGAGTAGCAAATAAACAGGTTATTTGTGGCAGTCACAAATTATTTCATGCCTCTAATTCCCATGTTTGTTTGTTGTAAGTTCCATGCCGGTGCCGCTATCAATGTAGAGGCATTGCATTGGACCACAAATTAAACATATTCAATCAGTTCTATAAACTAGGTGATAATTTTAAGCAAAATTCTTATTTGATGGAATACCTAAGTGTATCCAATGTTAGAAGAAGACGTCATGGTTCTTACGAAGAACCTGAGGAGAGTCGCAGACAGGTGTATGTTTTTTATACGGTTCTGAGACCAAGGAGGACATTTTCAAGTTCGCAAAAAAACTTTTCTGCAAATACACAAAATGACCAGGAGAAGATTGGAAAACTTGCTAGAAACAAAACAAATCCTGGTGATGTTACCTACATTGAACCTAGGGGGAAATAAAAACAAAGGAAAGAAATATACAGCTGCTGATGTAAAACGCATTGTTGCACACAGCTTCCTCAAGGACGAAAGCCATTACACAAGTGCTATAAGCTCCTATCAATTTTCAAGCCAAGATTTAAATTACAGCAGAATGTATGAGGCTTCTGTTGCACTTTATTCAAACATAAACTTAAGGGGTCAGTGAAGTGAAGTGGAAGGAAGACAAGGATTTCTGGTCAGATGAGTATCGGGTAATATCAACAGCAGCAGAAAATGGTATAACAGGTGTAGGATTCGTTATGAATAGGAAGGTAGGGCAGAGGGTGTATTATTGTGAACAGTTCAGTGACTGGGTTGTTCTAATCAGAATCGACAGCAGACCAACACCTACAACAATAGTTCAGGTATACATGCCGACGTCGCAAGCTGAAGATGAACAGAGAAAGTGTATGAGGATATTGAAAGGGTAATGCAGTATGTAAAGGGGGACGAAAATCGAATAGTCATGGGCGACTGGAATGCAGTTGTAGGGGAAGGAGTAGAAGAAAAGGTTACAGGAGAATATGGGCTTGGAACAAGGAATGAAAGAGGAGAAAGACTAATTGAGTTCTGTAACAAGTTTCAGCTAGTAATAGCGAGTGCCCTGTTCAAGAATCACAAGAGGAGGAGGTATACTTGGAAAAGGCCGGGAGATACGGGAAGATTTCAATTAGATTGTATCATGGTCAGACAGAGATTCCGAAATCAGATACTGGATTGTAAGCCGTACCTAGGAGCAGATATAGACTCAGATCACAATATAGTAGTGATGAAGAGTAGGCTGAAGTTCAAGACATTAGTCAGGAAGAATCAATACGCAAAGAAGTGGGATACGGAAGTGCTAAGGAATGAGGAGATACGTTTCAAGTTCTCTAACGCTACAGATGCAGCAATAAGGAATAGCGCAGTAGGCAGTACAGTTGAAGAGGAATGAACATCTCTAAAAAGGGTCATCACAGAAGTTGGGAAGGAAAACATTTGTGCATAGAAGGTAGCTGCGAAGAAACCATGGGTAACAGAAGAAATACTTCAGTTGATTGATGAAAGGTGGAAGTACAAACATGTTCCGGGAAAATCAGGAATACAGAAATACAAGTCGCTGAGGAATGAAATAAACAGGAAGTGTAGGGAAGCTAAGACGAAATGGCTGCAGGAAAAATGAGGAGACATCGAAAAAGATATGAGTGTCGGAAGGACAGACTCAGCATACAGGAAAGTCAAAACAACCTTTGGTGATATTAAAAGCAACGGTGGTAACATTAAGAGTGCAACGGGAATTCCACTGTTAAATGCAGAGGAGAGAGCAGATAGGTGGACAGAATACATTGAAAGCCTCTATGAGGTTAGAATCGGAATTTAAAAGAGCTTAACAGCTCATGCATCGAAGCTGCTTACAAGAATAATATACAGAAGAATGGAAAAGAAAATTGAGAATGCGCTAGGTGAAGATCAGTTTGGCTTTAGGAAAAGTAAAGGGACGAGAGAGGCAATTCTGACGTTACGGCTTATAATGGAAGCAAGGCTAAAGAAAAATCACGACACTTTCATAGGATTTGTCGACCTGGAAAAAGCGTTCGACAATATAAAATGGTGCAAGCTGTTCGAGATTCTGGAAAAAGTAGGGGTAAGCTATAGGGAGAGACGGGTCATATACAATACGTACAACAACCAAGAGGGAATAATAAGAGTGGACGATCAAGAACTAAGTGCTCGTATTAAGAAGGGTGTAAGACAAGGGTGTAGCCTTTCGCCCCTACTCTTCAGTCTGTACATCGAGGAAGCAATGATGGAAATAAAAGAAAGGTTCAGGAGTGGAACTAAAATACAAGGTGAAAGGATATCAATGATACGATTCGCTGATGACATTGCTATCCTGAGTGAAAGTGAAGAAGAATTAAATGATCTGCTGAACGGAATGAACAGTCTAATGAGTACACAGTATGGTTTGAGAGTAAATCGGAGAAAGACGAAGGTAATGAGAAGTAGTAGAAATGAGAACAAAGGGAAACTTAACATCAGGATTGATGGTCACGAAGTCAATGAAGTTAAGGAATTCTGCTACCTAGGCAGTAAAATAACCAATGACGGACGGAGCAAGGAGGACATCAAAAGCAGACTCGCTATGGAAAAAAATGCATTTCTGGCCAAGAGAAGTCTACTAATATCAAATACCGGCCTTAATTTGAGGAAGAAATTTCTGAGGATGTGCGTCTGGAGTACAGCATTGTATGGTAGTGAAACATGGACTGTGGGAAAGCCGCAACAGAAGAGAATCGAAGTATTTGAGATGTGGTGCTATAGACGAATGTTGAAAATTAGGTGGACTGATAAGGTAAGGAATAAGGAGGTTCTACGCAGAATCGGAGAGGAAAGGAATATGTGTAAAACACTGATAAGGAGAAGGGACAGGATGATAGGACATCTGCTAAGACATGAGGGAATGACTTCCATGGTACCAGAGGGAGCTGTAGATGGCAAAAACTGTAGAGGAAGACAGAGATTGGAATACGTCAAGCAAATAATTGAGGACGTAGGTTGCAAGTGCTACTCTGAGATGAAGAGGTTAGCACAGGAAAGGAATTCGTGGCGGGGCGTATCAAACCAGTCAGTAGACTGATGACAAAAAAAAAAAAAAACTTTAGATATTTGTTAAGTCCTGACAGAACACTTTCAAAAACTGAGATTCCACCGCCCAAGGACCTGTAACGCATGTGATCTGCTTAAAAGTAAAATGTTGTATGACTCAACCAGTAGACCTGTACATCGTACTTCACTAGAATTTCATCACAGACGTGCTTAAAAAGAAAGGGAAGAGATGAAGCGTGATCATGTACATTCTACCTCTCCTACAAGTGATACATTCACAGTATCCATAGATTTACAACAGGTTTTCATCACACTGTCAAATGTATGATTTACGTCAACTCTCTTGTAACAATTTGGGATTGCATATGGAAGATAATAATAAAGGTTTTATGTTTCTTTGGCACGAGGGCATGAGTGGCAGGGGAAGCAGCGAAGTAGCGAGCTGTGTGTTAAGGGGGACTAAAAGTAAGATTACCCAGAAAAAAGTTAACAGTGTGTTCTGACAAAAGCTGTGGCCAAAACAAAAATCAAATGGTATTGTTCCTATGGATATACTTGCTCTGTAATGATTTCTTTGACGAAGTTCACCACAATTATGTCGTCTCTGGACACTAAAACGTGTGACCGAGATTTTGTTCTAATTGAAAAAAGAAAAAGATTAGAGAAATGTGAAGGTCCTTTGGATCTTGTGAGGGTTTTGTGTGATGTAATTCCAATAGCAAAACCCCTTTTGTAACCCCTATGATGAACGATGATTTTTTTATGATTCTCCAAAGTAGCTAAAGAATGCCTCATCACAAAAGTTAGAATTTTTCAAGGCCGTTTGGCTCATAGTTTCCAAAACCAACCCAGGAATATTGGTAAAAAAAACAGCATTGAATTGAGTTGAAACATGGACGCAAACGAATGTGTTCAAGAAACGTGTGAAGATTTAAGCCTTAAAAGGCTTAGATCTAGTCCTGCTTGAACTAAGGGCAGCCAGAATGGAAACTGAGAAGAAGGTGGACTTAAAAAAGATGATACATTATCTCAAACAAGAAAACAAACTGTTTTACCAAAATCTGACTGAGTAAACACAGCAGCTGTTTATAGACTGTAACAGTGTAATATTTTGTTTATAAAATAGCGGTAAATGAATAAAAAGCAACATTTTCAACTCTGCAAAAGGCTTTTATTTTGAAATAAAACTTGTAAGAGCACTGTAATGTGCTTGGTTTTGTCTCTGTTCTTTAACTAGTTTGTTTGACAACACACCACTTCTGTAGGCCTAACTGACTTTTTATATTAAAATACTTATTATAGAAAAACTGTAAACAGTAGTTTCCACATTTTCATAATAGTAAAATCATTATTACTATCCTTCCCACACCCCTTTGTTTACAGACATAAGTGGTAGACTTAGCCCAGTTTTTACGTTAGTGAGGTTGGCACATAGGCCCTGTTCTTGTTTTGTTCCATCGACAATTTTTTTTGTTGTTGTTAAATGTTTTACAGTAACTTTACTGTCTTCATTTGTTTAGGATAAAAAATAAGGATATCAAAAAGCAATGTTTTCTGTAAGTTTTTTGCGATTTCCTCAAAACAGTAGCTGTGGCACTTACCACGGATTTTATGATCAATCAACATTTATTTCTTTGTCTACAAATTCCTTCAATATGCACTTGCATAAGTGCATTTATGAAGTTCGTTTCCTATTCTAAAATTCACATTGCCTCTATGTCAATTGGGCGGCAAGAATTCTGGCGTGTATATGGATGCATACGCAACAATCAGTACAGTACCACGTCACGGCAACTGGCGTTCTTATACGATGTAGTTGAGTGGTGCGGCATACTTTATACCCGTACGTGTGTTATGAGCGTAGGCAGCCGAATACTTTCTTGCATGGTGGTAAACCATAGGTCAACTGGTGCGCAGAACTAAAAACAATCACCGTACAACGAAAGACTAACAACTACCTCACGCGACTAGAGCAGTGGATGACCAAATGGAGAATTCACCCCAACCCCAACACAACTCAGTCAGATACCTAGGAGTACATCTAGACCGACACCTTAACTGGAAAACACACCTGAATCACTTACTAAACAAAACACGACTCAGCCAAAATTTAATAAGTCAGGTACAAGGACGCTGCCATGGCAGCGGTGATAAAACAGTTCCATACATATATAAAACATTCATAGGACTAATACTGGAGTATGCAATCGCCCCACTCGGTGGAATACAGGCCCACATCGTGGAAAAATTCTACAAAACAGAAAGAATACTTAAACGCAGTATCACCATACTACTTTCCTCAACCTCCAGCAATGAAGTGCACATGATCACAGGTATAGAACAACTGAAAACCGGAATGACCACGCTCAGGGGGAGAAAAGGTAAACACATACTCCACACATGAGCAGACATGGAGGATATTCTCACCACAAACAGAAGAGAAAATGAAAAACCTAAGTACAAATACATACCACCCTCACGCACATAGCCCAAAACATAGGCAAAACATTCTGTGGCATCGTCCCAATCCTGCAACCCCTAATCGGAAACACAACAATTCCAACTACCCTAGATGAAAGAATAATGGATTAACCACCAACACACACACACGCACGCACGCACTTAACACGCCAACACAAGAAACCAGCAAACAGTCTAAACAACACCGAATACTTGACAGTCTCGAATACCTCCTCTCCGGATCATTTCAAAAAAATAAACTTCGGTTAAAATAGAAAATACGCAAGGAAAATATGCAACACCACGAATTGATGCACACTACTATACAGGGTGAGTCACCTAACGTTACCGCTGGATATATTTCGTAAACCACATCAAATACTGACGAATCGATTCCACGTGACGAGAGAGGCTAGTGTAATTGTTTAACACAAACCATACAAAACGCACGGAACTATGTTTTTTAACACAAACCTACGTTTTCTTTAAGTGGAACCACGTTAGTTTTGTTAGCACATCTGAACATATAAACAAATACCTAATCAGTGCCGTTTGTTGCATTGTAAAATGTTAATTACATCCGGAGATATTGTAACCTAAAGTTGACGCTTGAAACCTCCGACGTTCTGTTGCGTGTTGTAACAATCACGGGCCACGGTCGGCGAGCAGCATCTGCAGGGACATGTTTACGATGACGACCATGTTTACGAGTGTGGCTGTAGTGCACTGTTGTGGTTTGGTCTAGCTGTCGCAGTGTCGGCATGTAGCGCTTGCTGCTATTGTTATTCTGCATTCGTCTCTGCACGCAGACCAGCTGTAGTACACCGTGTTACCAGACGTCTGTGATAGTGTAGTGTTGTAGGAACTGTGACCATGGTGTATTCGAACTCTGAAAAGGCGGATATGATACTCATCTATGGCGAGTGTCGACGAAATGCAGCTGAAGTCTGCAGAGTGTATGCAGAACGGTACCCGGACAGAGAGCATCCAACGTGCCGCACATTGCGAAACATCTACCGCCAACTGTATGCAACAGGTATGGTCGTAGCACGCAAACGGGTCCGTAACAGGCCCGTCACAGGAGAAGCGGGTGCAGCTGGTGTGTTAACTGCTGTTGCCATGAACCCACACATGAGTACACGGGACATTGCGAGAGCCGGTGGACCGAGTCAAAGTAGTGTCATGCGCATACTGCATCGTCACCGCTTTCACCCGTTTCATGTGTCGCTACATTAGCAATTACATGGTGATGACTTTAATCATCGAGTACAATTCTGTCAATGGGCATTAACAGAGAATGCGTTGCAGTTCTACCTGTTTACCGATGAAGCGGCTTTCACAAACCACGGGGCAGTGAATCTACGGAACATGCATTACTGGTCCGTGGACAATCCTCGCTGGCTCAGACAGGTAGAGCGACAGCGACCGTGGACTGTAAATGTATGGTGCGGAATCATTGGCGACCACCTCATTGGTCCTCACTTCATTGCAGGGGCCCAAACAGCTGCAACATACATCGCGTTTCTACAGAATGATCTGCCAACGTTGCTCGAAAATGTCCCACTGGAAATGCGTCGACGTATGTGGTATCAGCATGATGGTGCACCTGCACATTCCGCAATTAACACTAGGCTGACCCTTGACAGGATGTTCGACGGGCGTTTCATAGGACGAGGAGGACGCATAAATTGGCCAGCCCGTTTTCCTGATCTTACACCTCTGGACTTCTTTCTGTGGGCTACGTTAAAGGAGAATGTGTACCGTGACGTGCCTACAACCCCGGATGATACGAAACAACGTATTGTGGCAGCCTGCGGCGACATTACACCAGATGTACTGCGGCGTGTACGACATTCATTACGCCAGAGACTGCAATTGTGTGCAGCAAATGATGGCCACCACATTGAACATCTATTGGCCTGACATGTCGGGACACACTTTATTCCACTCCGTAACTGAAAATGGAAACCACGTGTGTACGCGTACCTCACCCCTCATGGTAATGTACATGTGCGTCTGTGAAAAAGACCAATAAAAAGGTGTTAGCATGTGTGTACCTAAGGTCCATCACCGTTCCCTTTGGATCCCTACGTAATTCGGTGCTCTCCGATACACACGATCGAACAGCGGAGGAGTGGTACTCAAGCGTCAACTTTAGGTTACAATATCTCCGGATGTAATTAACATTTTACAATGCAACAAACGGCACTGATTACGTATTTGTTTATATGTTCAGATGTGCTAACAAAACTAACGCTGTTCCATTTAAGAAAACGTAGGTTTGTGTTAAAAATCATACTTCCGTGCATTTTTTTATGGTTTGTATTAACCAATTACAGTAGACCCTCTCCTCACGTTCGGTCTGTGGAATCGGTTCGTCAGCATTTGATGTGGTTTACGAAATATATCCAGCGGTAACGTTAGGTGACTCACTCTGTGTACAAAACATATCGTAAATCAACTACCCTCGGATTCTGATATTTACAACAGATTACCGAAATATATGTGTAACGATCAAGTAAATTACCCATGAAACTTACAATGTCAATACTACGAAATGACTTATAAATTACGCCTTATTTATAAATCTTCAATCTTCGTATGTACTTATCCTTTTGCACGCTACCTTTCTACTATCCATATATATGTCTTTTGTTTTTATTAAGTCTTTTGTTTTTATTATGTCTTTTTATTAAAGCCTACGTTATATTAAAATAACGTTACTTACATATTAAAAAACGGTAATATTCTGTAAAACATGAAATAAAATTGTAAAACATGTATGACAAACGCACTTGCTAGAAAAATATATTGTAATAAAAGAAATAAATAACATGTAAACCCCTCTAGCTGCAAACGGACGCCAGCATGTCCTCAGTGCGCCCTCAGCCGTCAGAGGTGGGAGAGAAGAGTACGAAGGTTTCTGAAGAAGTTGCGAGTCCATTCCCTACTAGTAGATCCCGGTAAGTAACACAGATTAATGGTTATTTGCAAGCGCCATGCTGCCTTTAGACACTTTTACTGTCAAATGTTCCAAGTCCGGAACAACTTTTCCTCCACTACGTGCATAAATCTTCCTTAATCCATAGTTTTCACTTCACTATCTTTGCACTATTCGAGTTAAGTCACTTGGTTTGTAGTCGTTTTTTAAATTACCTTCATAACAATCTTACTTCATACTTCCCTCGTTCGACCACAATCCCTACTTGTTTGAGAACATCACCAGCCGCATAGCCCACCTGCTTAGCTGAGATGCCGGCATGGTAGCTAAGCGCGTTCGGTCAAAGTAACTGAGTGAAGGGATCAACTACAACGGATACCATGTGTCGTCCGCTACGACCAAATACAACGAACGATAACGAACAAAACGCAAAAATAAAACGTGGTAACGTGCTTGCCTCCTATGCAGCGGGCGGCCCGGGTTCGATTGCCGGCCGGGCTGGAGATTTCCTCCGCTCATGGACTGGGTGTTGTGTTGTCATCATCATTTCATCCTCATCACTGGCCAGCAAGTTCCCCAATGTGGCAGCGTCAGGCGCTCTGAAACGCCTCAAATTTGAGATGTGAATTACTGTTTTTACCACAAGTTTACGGGGGCGGGGGAATAATTTCGTTTACACGAGACCCAGAGGGCAACTTCGCAGTAATTACCAACTGATAGTTTCAAATCATTATGAACACATTAATAATGAAAAATATATACAACAGACAAATGTAAAATAGAGAAGATTATTGAACTTTTCTTTCATTTTTCTTTCTTGATTAGTGATATCTTAGCATATGTATCTTCAGATTTAAGAGTATACCATTTGTTATTTTTCTACTAGGTTCAACGTATCCACAGACCCGGATGTGCCAGTTACGTTTGTGGATGATTTTCATTTCAATCCGTATTTTCGTACCTTTATGATATCTCGAGTTTTGCAGCTTGCTGCATAGATCATACCTATTAAATAAAAATTGTGTGTGCTAAAGTTGAGGTATTGTCATGTTGCTACATATATTTATGTCTCTTCATTCGTTCATATGTCTCTACCAGAGCACTATTGTATGCTAAAAGTGTGTAAACATCTACATCTATACTGTGCAACAACAGTGAGGTGCATGGCAGAGGGTACATCCCGTTGTAGAACTCATTAGGATTTATTCCCGTTCCATTCACTTATGGAGCTTTGGAAGAACGATTCAATGCCTCTGTGCGTGCAGTAATTATTCTAATCGTATCCTCGAGCTCCTTATATGAACAATACGCAGGGAGTTGTAGTATATTCCTAGAGTAATCATTTAAAGCCGGTTCTTGAAACTGTGTTAATAGACTTTCTTGGGATAGTTTACGTCTTTCTTCAAGTTCCTTCAGTTCAGTTCCTTAAGTACCTCTGAGACACTCTCCCACGGATTAAACAAACCTGTGACTATTCGTGCTGCCCTTCTCTGTATAGGTACAACATCCCCTGTTAGCTCTATCTGGTACGAGCCCCACGCAGTTGAGGAATACTCTAGAACCAGTCGTATGAGTGCTTTCAATTTTGTAGACTGATTGCCCTTCCCCAGTATTCTATCAACAAAACGAGGTCTACTGTGGGCCGGCGAGTTGAATTATGTTTAAGTTAGTGGTTGTTACATTCTCCGTCTTTCTCACGCGAGCCTGGCAACTAATTCTGTGGTCAGACAGAAATCGAAGTGAAACATACTGACCTCAGTTTCCTGTCTGCACGGCCACATTCTGATCCAGACCAGACTTAGTGGGACCAGGATTATGATTTTTAAATGAAAATATAAAGTTCTACTTAACACATATATTGATAAAAGTTTCTCAAGTACAACACTTCGAAATTCACTATGCTCAATTGAAAGTTAGTCTTTCTATTCTAATAGCACATTTAGCAGATCAGAGGCTATCTCTACGATACGTTCGTACTAGATTCTCTTTCGCCACGATTAATAATACTCAAATGAAAGTTTGCAATAAATGTTCAAAATTAATGCTCAAAAATAAAGCTCGCCATAGAAGTGGAAATAATAGTCGCCACCTTGGCATGCGGATTTATAATTCTCGCGGACGGCACACTAAAAACAGACACTTTAGCGAATCCTAAGCGATCCAGGACGGTGTACAGACCTCGCGAGTTCACTATTCGTTTTTACCACAAATGCGCGATCCGTCACAGTCCGGCTCTGACGTCATCCAAGGCAGAGTGCAATCCGACGTTTAACAGACGTGACTCTTACAGTGGCTGAGTGCGAAGTGAACCTTACTACTACCTTTCGGGCTGCATTAATATGTGACGGAGCGGACGGATCAGAGAACATCTGTTGTCTGTTCTCTGGAGACCACTTTCTCTGACATCTTCAGTAACATAGTTGTGAATTAATTGAGAAACTTCTAAGTTTTTGCATGTATTCAGACAAGTTTGAAAGCACAGAAAATGTTTCAGCTCGGTTGAATGAAAACTTTGTCTTCTAGAATTTTTATACTGGAACTAATGGTAGATCGTTACCTCCGAACCATACCTTTACTATAACTTGTATTGGATGTTATTAATACTACAGCTCTAAACTTTAGCTCTATTAATTGGTAGGTTTTATCATCTGCTTCAACCAAAATTTTCTATCATTAAAATTACATATACTAAAACTACTACAATTGGGCATATTTTAGTTAGAAAACTGGTTTTTACTTAATTACTCAAAAACTATGAGAGGTAGCTTAACGTGGTCTCTCAGCTATGATTTTAGGGTGAACTGAAGCATAAACCAATTTTTTTACCTTTCTAAGTCCAATGTTTAGCGCTTTTGATTTTTCCTAAATATGTGGATTCCGGTCGTAACGTTTATTCTGTAGTTTTGAAACCTGTACAACTTATTTACGAGTTCTAAAGGCACATTATGACCAAATTCTAGCTTTGTTATTTAGCGGCACTTATTCTTATTTCTTAAAACGGCATTTTTACGTAAACTACCACGTCTAGGTACATAAAGACTTGATATTTGAAACATTATAACAATAACATATATTTTAACAAAGTTTTAAATGTAAATTTCGATTTTTAATTTCATACTTCATTGTGGTGCAATACCTGCGCGCTATGCGCAGACGCGTTAAGGTGACGTGGCGCTACTAGCAGTGAACTGGGGTCACTCCCGGCCCACTCGCTCGCCTCTGTATCTCACACACGATACAGCACTTGCTTTGCGTCACTACCACCTGCTTTACCTACGACTGAACCTAAGTAATCATTCCATTTCATATCCCTACAAAGTGTTCACCAAGGTATTTGTGTAATTTGGCTGATGCCAACAGTAATTCACTGATATGGGATACTAGGTTTTCTAATATCTTGAAGTGCAAAATTTTACATTTCTGAACATTTACAAGAAGCTGCCAATTTCTGCAACATGTTGAAATCTTATGAAGATCTGACTGAATATCTCTGCAGCTTCTTTCAGACAGTACTTCATTATAGGTAACTGCATCAGCTGCAAAAAGCTGATTTTACCGTTATTGTCTGCAATGTCATTAATATACAACGAGAGCATCAAGGGTCCAAACACAGTTCCCTGAGGCACACGTGGAGTTACTTCTACGTCTGAGTATGGCTCTCCACCCAAAATAACATTCTGTGTCGTCTCTACCAAAATGCCGTCAATTTTGTCATAAACTTCTCTTGATACCCCATATGACAGTACTTTTTACAATATGCCTAGGTATTGTACCGAATCACATGCTTTTCGGAAATAAAGAAACACTGCATTTACCTGGTTGCCTTCACCAAAACTGTCAATATGTCATGTGAGAAAAGTTCGAGTTGGGTTCCACATGACCGACGTTTCCGAAATCCATGCTGTTTAGCATTGAAGAGATTGTTTTGTTCAAGGTACCTCATTATGTTTGAGCTCAGAATTTTTTCTAGGATTCTACAACAAATCGATGTCAAAGATACTTGAAGGTAGTTTTGTGGATTACTTCTGCTACCCTTCATGTAGTCAGATGTGTCCTGCACGTTTTTCCGAGAGCTTGGAAAGCTTTTTATTCGAGAGATCTACGATAGAAGTGGGGCTATCTCAATCGAAAATTCAGCATACGATCCGACAGGGATTCCACTGGGGACAAACTTTGTTCAATTGAACGGTTTCAGGTGTTTCTCAACGCCATTGACGCTAGTACGTATTTCATTCATCTTTTCAGTGGTATGAGCAGTGAATTGATTCAATTCTTCTGTGTTTTCTTTTGTAAAGGATTATTTGAAAACGAAGGTAATCATTTCAGCTTTTACTTTGCTACCCTCAATTTCAGTTCCTGTCTCATTCGCTAGGGACGGAATACTAACTTCGACAGAAATAGCAGGCCTTACGAATGACCAGAATTTCTTTGGGTTCTGTGGAAGATCACTTGACAGTATTCTCCTACAGTAGTCATTGAAGGCATGACACATCAGGTCCTGCCCCTCAAAACAAAACAAAATTTTCTGCTTTTTCTTCTCAAGTGGTTTACACTTTTACTCTTCTGTAGGTTAGTCGCGGTGTTTCCTTCCAGTCCCAAAATTTAGATCTGAGCACTCATATGTTTCTCGTGAAAATAAACATAAATTAAACTACAATCATTAATAGTATTCATACTTTTCTATTTGTTCCGAACAATTAGCCCTTAAGGGCTTCAAGAATAATATTAGCATTGAAACTCGCATGGATTACATATGTTTATGCAAAGACAATTAAAATTTAGTTGTTACATTCCTCTATTACATTCTTTAAGGGAGATCCATTTTCTATGATACCCTTTGTCCACTCATCTTGATCAAACTGCAGTAAAATACTTCTCGAGGTCTGTGACCATACACTCTAGATACCACTACTACTACTTACTCTGCAGCGATCAACCCACTATCTTGCCTGACAATTACATTTCCTAGCTTCTTATCTGCTAGTAACAAATGTGTTCAAAAATGGCTCTGAGCACTATGGGACTTAACATCTGTGGTCATCAATCCCCTAGAACTTAGAACTACTTAAACCTAACTAACCTAAGGACATCACACACATCCATGCCCGAGGGAGGACTCGAACCTCCACCGGGACCAGCCGCACAGTCCATGACTGTAGCGCCCCAGACCGCTCGGCTAATCCCGCGCGGCTGTTACTTAAGTTCAAATGGATCAAATGGCTCTGAGCACTATGAGACTTAACATCTGAGGTCATCAGCCCCTAGAACCTAGAACTACTTAAACCTAACTAACCTAAGGACATCACATACATCCATGCCCGAGGCAGGATTAGAACCTGCGACCGTAGCGGCCGCGCGGTGCCAGAGAGAAGCGCCTAGAACCGCTCGGTCAGTTACTTAAGTACTGTATAAAATATACACCAGTATATTTGTGTTGTGGTGATTTACTTTCCTTTTCCCATTTCTTCGTCTTAGTATTACGTGCACAAACATTATCTCCGCTATTAGCTTTCTGTATGTTTTCCTACTGGAAGTACTTCTTCGGGTCTTGAGGTTAGTGAAAAAATGGTTCAAATGGCTCTGAGCACTATGGGACTCAACTGCTGAGGTCATAAGTCCCCTAGAACTTAGAACTACTTAAACCTAACTAACCTAGGGACAACACACACATCCGTGCCCGAGGCAGGATTCGAACCTGCGACCGTAGCGGTCGCGCGGTTCCAGACTGTAGCGCCAGAACCGCTCGGCCACCAGCGGCCGGCGAGGTTAGTGAAAACCTTTTATCTTCCCGCTCTGCGGATATACCAGTAAGTAGCTTCCATAGTATGGTATTCGCACAACACTAAAAGGACCGGTAACAATGATGGATTGCTGTGGGTCCTTAGCCGTAAACTTTCTCCAAAAGAGAATTGGTTAACTCTATTCAGCTGTTTGCCATAATGAATCTTGCGCAGCTAGGCACTGTCTGTTAGAGATGTTAATACTTTAATTACCTTTTTCCAAGGGATACTTCCTCCCTAGGCATACACCAAGTGACTGTAACCCATTCATTCTTTTCCTTGTTTTTGTGTATTAGATCTGATGGTGTATTATATTAGGCAATGTTGTTATCGATCTGTTCAGGTACGACTAGTTTGCTGTATTCGTAGCCAACGAATGTGCACTTTCGATTATCTATATTATATTCACTGCTGTATTTGGATTTCCTATCTGCGTCTCCCCATTAGTATTCGATTGCTGGCAAGTCTTTCGCCCTGATTAAATTGTGGCTAGTTTCCGTGGTGGTATTGTCGCCGCGGATTCGTGGTTTGAATAATCAGTGTGATACATGTCGTCATTCCTACGTCTTCATTTATGATTCAGAGAGCTGCCACCGGTCGCGCACAACATTGAAATCGACACAACCTCCTGCGTGTCAACAAGTGCAGGATGAG
Source organism: Schistocerca serialis cubense (assembly GCF_023864345.2). NCBI lineage: Eukaryota > Metazoa > Arthropoda > Insecta > Orthoptera > Acrididae > Schistocerca > Schistocerca serialis. Next base: position 143,363,827 of record NC_064639.1, on the reverse strand, counting down.
CATCAAGTGATCGACAGTGATTGCTGCCGGTGTACTGCGGCGGAGTGGGCATAGCTTTTCCTCCGTCCCCACCATTACGCTACTCATTCTGGTTATTATTGTTATTACTGGACATAATATGTTCGTTTATAACGGCAGTAGAAACGAGTACCGACAGAGAGTATTCTAGATTACTTTCTGGTACGTGTACTAGTTTTTCTCCAATGTGAAATGAAAGTTTTCCTTTCAAAATGTGTCGAACATCACTGAGAGCTATGGGGCCTTCCCAGAAACGAGTCTTATTTGTGGACTTCTCGAAATACTTTCTTAAACAATCCTCACCTGATGTTGTATAGCTTTGGACTGCGTACTTGTTTTCTTAATCTTTCCTGCACACAACGCGAACAATATTTTGCAACAAATGCATTTTCAAATTGTGCTAATGTGTGCCAGCTGTCTGCCGTCTCGGATGTGCAAAGTACGGCCTTGCCTTGTATAAAACCCAATATATATACTGCGTCCTTTGTTGCTCAGACCAAGCTGTAGGCCAGATTTTTTTCTTGGATGACCACCTGAAACTGTTGATTTCTTAGAAGACTAAATGTTAGTAAAACTTATGAAAGTGTCGTGTCCATCCATCAGCGTTTTGTGTTACTATGTTTGTACTAACTACTACTTCTTTGCACATACATCTGCATGAGAGAATCGGCTATGACATTCACCATTACTCTTACCTGTATAGCAATAATTATTCCTTGCTTGCTCCTTAATGTTATTCAAGTATTTTTTTTAACTTCTCCAGTTGTGTCCCTATATGCGTTTGCATATGGTCCTTCCACCTTGGTAGATCCTGCCTTTTTATCTGACCTAACAAAGTTTGTATCTTTACTACCGACGTGTGTACACGACAGTAATCCTTTGCTCAACAGCCCTCTGTAGCTCTGTCTTTGACCTGTTATCAATTAAAACCTCTTTCTCTCACAAAAATCGCCAACTTCTTTTTCATGCTTTGTTAGTCTACTTGTTTTGGCTACCTGTCGAAATGTGGACTGTGGTGTTGTGAAATTTTACCTCAATCTATCAAAGTCATTTGTCAGTTTCTTAATCTTATCTGGCATGTCTTTTACTCTTGTTTTCATATTTGAAATGTCATTAGTTATTCCTTATAAGTCGCCGCGTATCACTTCAACGGCGTGATTCGCAACGCCTGTTTTCATCTATATCATACGCCTCAAGCCACCTAACGGTGTGTGGCGGAGGGTAGTTTCGGTACCACTATCTGTTCCCTCGAACCCTGTTCCACTCGTGAACAGTGCGTGGGAAGAATGAGTGTCGGTAAGCCTCTGTATTGGCTCTAATTTTTCGAATTTTATCCTCGTGGTCAATACGCGAGATGAATGTGTGGTGGGAGGGGGGGGGGGGGGAGTAATATGTTGTCTGACTCCTCCTGAAAAATGCTGTCCGGAAATTTCAGTAGTAAATCTCTCCGTGATGCACAACGTCTCTCTTGTAACGTCTGCCAGTGGAGTTTGTTTAGTATCTCCGTAACGCTCTCTAGCCAGCTAAACGATCCCGTGACGAAACGCGCCGCTTTTCTTTGTATCTTCTCTTCCTCTATTTGTCCTACCTGATAGTGATTCCAAATAGATGAACAATACTCAAGAATCAAGCGAACAAGTGCCTTATAAGCCACTTCCTTCGAGGGTGAGTTGCATTTCCTTAAGATTCTTCCGATGAATCTGAGTCTTGTGTTTGCTTTTCCCACTATCTGTTTTATATGGTCGTTCCACTTAAGATCACTCTGGATAGTTACGCCTAGATATTTTACGGCAAACGCATCTCCAGCTGTTTCTCATCAACAGTGTAGCTGCGCTGTAGTGGATTTCTTTTCCTATGTATGCGCAATATGTTAAATATATTTACGTTCAGGGTCAACTGCCAGAGTCTGCACCATTCATCAGTTCTCTGCAAGTCGTTCTGCAAATTCTTACTACCTTCTGGCGTTGCTAGTTTGCTATAAACAACTGCATGAACTGCACCATCTGCGAATTGCCTTAAAGAGCATCAGACGCTTTCTACTAGATCATTTATACAGGGTGCTACAAAAAGGTACGGCCAAACATTCAGGAAACATTCCTCACACACAAAGAAGGAAAATATGTTATGTGGATATGTGTCCGGAAACGCTTACTTTCCATGTTAGAGCTCAATTTATTACTTCTCTTCAAATCACATTAATCATGGAGTGGAAACACACAGCAGCAGAACATACCAGCGTGACTTCAAACACTTCGTTACAGGAAATGTTGAAAATGTCCTCCATTAGCGAGAATACATGCATCCACCCTCCGTCGCATGGAATCTCTGATGCGCTGATGCAGCCCTGGAGAATGGCGTATTGTATCACAGCCGTCCACAATACGAGCACGAAGAGTCTCTACATTTGGTACCGGGGTTGCGTAGACAAGAGCTTTCAAATGCCCCCATAAATGAAAGTCAAGAGGGTTGAGGTCACGAGAGCGTGGAGGCCATGGAATTGGTCCGCCTCTACCAACCCATCGGTCACCGAATCTGTTGTTGAGAAGCGTACGAACACTTCGACTGAAATGTGCAGGAACTCCATCGTGCATGAACCACATGTTGTGTCGTACTTGTAAAGGCAGCACAGGTAGGGCATCCTGTATGAAATCATGATAACGTGCTCCGTTGAGCATAGGTGGAATAAACTAAAATGAGCTCTAACATGGAAATTAAGCGTTTCCGGACACATGTCCACATAACATCTTTTCTTTATTTGTGTGTGAGGAATGTTTCCTGACAGTTTGGCCGTACCTTTTTGTAACACCCTGTATATATTGTGAGCAGCAATGGTCCTATCACACTTCCCTGTGGTACTCCGGATATTACCTTTACATCTGTCGATTTAGTTCCGTTTAGAGCGACATGTTGAGTCCTGTCTGCAAGTAAATCTTGAATGCAATCGCAGGTCTGCTCCGATACTCCGTAAGCTCGTATTTTTTTTTGATTAAACGGCAGTGGGGAACAGTGTCAAATGCCTCACTGAAATCAAGGAACACGGCATCAACCTGAGCGGCGTTGGCCACTGCGCTGTGGATCTCATAGAGGAACAGAGCGAGCTGAATTTCACAGGACCTCTGTTTGCGAAATCCATGTTGATTTTTATGGAGGAGTTGTTCCTTTCCAAGAACGCCGTAATTCTTGAGCATAAAACATGTTCCACAATTCTACAACATATTGACGTCAACGATATACATCTGTAACTGTGTGAATCTGTCTTACGGCCTTTCTTAAAAATGGAAATGACCTGTTCTTTTTTCCAGTCGTTAGGTACCTTTTCTTCCTCAAGCGATCTACGATAAATTACTGCTAGAAGGGGAGCAAGTTCTTTCGAGTAATCTTTATAGAATCCTACAGGTATCTCACCTGGCCCTGAAGCCTTTCCACTACTAGGCGATTGTAGCTGCTTTTCAATTCCTCCATCCGTTATCTCAATATCTGCCATTTCGACGTTCGTACGACGATTGAAGGTAGGGACAGTGTTACGATCTTCCACGGTGAAACAACTTCGGAAGACCGAATTCAGTATTTCGGCCTTCTCTCTGTTATCTTCCATTTGGGTGCCGGTGTGGTCGCTGAGAAAATGAATCGAAGATTTTGACCCACATACTGATTTTACATACGACCAAAATCTCTTAGGGTTTTAACTCAGTTCGGTTGATAACGTCTTGCTTTCGAAATCATTGAACGTTACTCTCATTGTTCTCCTTAAGCTCATTTTCAGATAACTCAAAGCCTCTAATCTTGCTGAAGTGAGGTATTGTCAAGACTTTGATTATTTTCATCTAGTTTTTGACTGAGTAAAGCTTCTGTCCTTTGATATAGTTGTACAAAGGGATCAGGTGTAGGGTACCACTTCGGAACTGGTAGCCTATTGCTCACAGGCCACCTGGTGACAATAATCATCTACCATTACCCTCAACATTAGACTCTGATGTAGTATCTAAAGTATCGGACGTAGTATCTGAACTTACCATGGTTGTGCTCCAAACTTAGTTCTAACCACAACCTTGTGTATGAATGTCCGAAATTAAGTAACCTTATCTTTCTTATTCGTCTTATGTTCACCACGAAAACAGTTCACTGGTGACGCTTAGATGTAACTTAGCTCTGCTACTGAAAAATATTTCTTTGCGAAATAACTGTGTTACGCTAGGGGCGTTTGCGCGCTAGTGGAAAAATAGTTGCGCCATCTTGTGAAACATTAACACAATGAAAAATTACTACAAAAATAACAAATTTTGAATCTACTATAAAACAAACCACATTCTATGCGTAGACCACAGTGAGCCTCGTAAAAAATCAACTCTGCTCCCACATTTAAGAAGCGCGACGAATGAGTGCTGGTGTTCTTTACCTTGTATGCTGCTTTGCTGCCGTCGGGAAAATATTTCAGAATCGGCTTTTTCTCCAATTTTTTCCGCGCTGGTTTCACTGTCTGAGAATTTGGAAAATATTTCCTTATTACTGTAGTTTACTTGGTGTCATGGGCTCCGTTGCATATATGTATATATTAACGTCGTGTAGACGGTCGCTGGTGTAAACTCACCTTCTGTGTGACCTGCATTTACTGACGGGGATGGAGAAATTGTCGACATCCTAGTGAGAGAAAAATAATTTAATGCTTTTGAAAATCGGATACGCCCCCAATCTGAAGATGATTCTCGATGGAATCGTTTGTCGCAGCTCACAAAAGAGATTTACATTAGCGATAGCAATATGGACGAGTTGTTTTCTAGTGCCATATTTCATAATTATGGTTAGTTTTACGGTCTAGAAAAAAAAAGAACCTGTCACGCATTAGACGGGTACGTAGGCGGCAGAGGGCTACTCTGGTGAGCTGGAGAAAATTATTACTCCTTTTGTGTTTTGACCGTGATACCGGAAGTTGTAGTCTATAAGCTCTTGAAACTGGTGACAATTACTCTCTTAATTTTTACATACTGCGCAAGTGACCATTTTGACACACTCTAGGCCAGCCAGGAATTAGTCCGTTTCCACTTACCTCCTGTAACAGCCTCGAATAACAGCTAAACTCCTTCGCTTTCTGTACAGTAGAAGGTGCCACAGGACTAAAACAATAATTATATACACCGATTTCTTCACTTGAATGATTGTTATTAAATAAAGAACGGACATGCTCCCCTCTGCCCAAACTCTATTCAACACTAAGAAAAGAAAAGAAACCAGAATGTGCCAAAACAAGGTCAACCTTAACAATCTACTGTTTCTCTACAGTGATCATAACATTCCATACGGCATCGAAGTTATTATTGCAATTTTTCAATGGCCATTGTTTCGGTTGAAGTCGTGCGTCCGCAAGGGCCAAAGTGAGCCACATATCACACCTAATCGATCTGCTTTGCAGCCGAATATAAGTGCCAATATATTTGTCGTACTGCTGAAGGTGCCCTGCTGGTGACACAAATAAGTCTTTCACGACTCCATGACCACCCGATTCCATTCCAAATCGAAATAGTTTCTCTCGTGTCATCACTTTGTTACTGACAACGTCTAACCATTGCGACCTGACGTTGGTGGGAAGAAAAGTTTTATGAATGTTAGGTTACAAACTCGTCCATTTTGTTCTAAGATGAACGCTTTGCCTTGGATGTATAAGACGCAATCCTACGTATGATATTGCCATGGACAGTTGTCCGCTCCAATTTAAGTATCATAGACGTAGTTGGGTTTGGTTGGATTGTTGTGGGGGAGGAGACTAGACAGCGAGGTCATCGGTCTCATCGGATTAGGGAAGGACGGGGAAGGAAGTTGGCCGTGCCCTTTTAAAGGAACCATCCCGGCATTTGCCTGGAGCGATTTAGGGAAATCACGTAAAACCTAAATCAGGATGTCCGGACGAGTGATTGAACCGTTGTCCTCCCGAATGCGAGTCCAGTGTGCTAACCACTGCGCATCGACGTAGTACTGACAGAGATATGGAAAGGGGGACTGTGAGATAGACGTATATTGGGGGGACATGTCTGCAGGTCTATAGTGGAGCATAAAAATTTTTGTGACGGAATTTGTTCCAGCTTGACGGATGAGATACGTGGGCTTCAAGAATATGATTTGAAAATGAATCTACGAATTTCGCAGACTGATTTCTCCCACTGAGGATGGCGTTGCCGTAATGTGGAATGTGATTAATGATATTCGCTGACCATATTGCCGATGGGATCTGCTTTGCTGTTTGGGGAACTGTAGAATATGCGGGCGCTATCTGTTGTAGCTTGGATAGAACATATGTAATCGGTCCATGTGCCATTGTCAGTGTTCTCGTGTGGCACACCTCAGTAAGCGCACTCTAATTTGCCTCTATTGATATTCTAGAGCCATGCCCGTGAGAGTTGTATACGTCGAAACAGCGGCCCTATCCCCTAAAGCAAGTAGTGTAGCCGGCAGCGCACGTTCTTGGGGGAGTTCGCGTCTTAAATATACTGGTGCGGGGGCATGGGTTAACTTTAATTTTAGAGGTAGTGCCACATAGGGTGTAATTATCACAACAAATCGATCGGTGATGGAAACTTTGAATCGAGAACATGCATGTACAGTTTGGGCGAAATGATGTTTTTTTTTTTTTTCGGAGAAGATTATTTCTCGCTTATGACGGTGACGCCTTCAGTGAAATTAGATGGCAACGCATCACCTCGTACTAAATGGTTATAAATTTGTGTCAATTTCGGTCATGTCAAATACCAATAGCGTTTACAGGGTTCTGCAGTGCTTCCATGAATGAATGGAGACTTCTTATCAGAAATATGTCTCATTACCACACCTATTTTGTCTTGGTCTATGGGTTGTACTAGTGACTAATCATCGAAGTCTGCAATCGCATCCTAATATGAACGCCAAATCAGCATATTAATAACTGGCGCTGCTGTATTAGAATACAAGTACAGTAAATGTCGTAAGAAGAGATTTCTTTTATCTTCTGATGGGTGATACAAATATGGTCTTATGTCTACTAGCGATTTTATGATGTGATGTTGTGTGCAATGTAATTGTTTTGCAATATGATATATTACAGACTTTTTCTGTAACTCTGCTGTGTGATCCCCAATCTGATGACATATTTCTGTACAGTGATATGCGTTAGTTTAACAATTTTAGCTTTTTGTCGTTTAATTGGAGCTGTGTTTTTTGTATATCTTCTGCTTTGTCATAAAGCTGTCTCAGCGGTTATAAATAATAAGGGAACCTCCAGTATTTCTCTTGAAAACTGTTTTAAGATGTGTATAGCTTTTAGTTTCACATACAATAACCACCAGTCAATGCCTTTATTAAACGTGGAGTAAGATGCGACTCAAAATTCCCAAACCATTTCGTCTTATTTCTTGCAATGGGTCGCTCTTTAAGTGGTGATATTTGCCTGCTAAAGACCTCACGCTCTATATGTTTTTTGTCTTGTTTGGCCCCATAAAATACGGAAGCTGATGTGCTTAGAAACACTAAATAGCAGATTTTCAGTATGCGATATGTGATGTGGCAGTTCAGTCTGCTAATATATACGATCAGTTTTGCTTTCCATATAGTTCGCGGTATAGGTGAATACCGATTACGTGGGGTGGTACTTACTCCAGACGACGGTGGATTTCGAGTCTTCAATCACGTTGTTTAGTTCAGGACTCTTGGTGCTTGATCTTTCGGTCCACAACACTGATGAACTGTCCGACAAGAGTTGTGGGTGTACGCAAGCTGCGGAACAGTTGCGTTGTAAAATATTCGCGTAGCTCTAAGTTCGCGCCAATGCCGGATGTAGCAGAGATGTTCATTAACTGTGTGTCGTATGATTGTCATGTTATTTCTCTTACCGAAACAAGCAGAGAGACAGGATTACACTGCATTCTTGTCTGTAGAAAATATCAGTTACCGTGGTGTCCGTATGTTGATGATATGTTCGTAACAAATACTGTCTGCAAATACGGCAGAAGTCACTTGCAGTATAGCTACGAGGTCTATCCACAATGTACATTACGTTTTGGAATTAAAAATAAATACAGTATTGGAAATTTTTTTATTATATACAAATGAAAGCCACACTTAAATACTACTTTTCTACGTAGTTGCCATTTAAATTAAGGCACTTATCGTAGCGATGGACGAGCTTGGAAATTCCTTCGTCGTAAAATTCGGACGCCTGCGCCTTCAACCACATGGTTACCTCTTCTTTTGGGACAGAAAATGTGTGATTTTTGTGGATTTCCTGGAAAGAGGCACTACAATAAACTCTGAAAGGTATTGCCAAACTCTGCACAACCTCAGAAGAGCAATACAAAACAAGCGCAGGGGAGAGTTGGGCTCAAAAATCTTGCTGATTCACGACAACGCCCGGGCCCACACGGCAAATGCCATTCGTGAAGTTCTCGAATCTTTCAAGTGGGAGTTGTTTCCTCATCCGCCGTACAGTCCCGACCTGGCACCGAGCGACTTATACTTATTCCCGGCAATGAAGAAGTGGTTGGCTATGCAGCGTTTTGATGACGACGCACAGCTTCAAGAAGAGGTAACCACGTGGCTGAAGGCGCAGGCGGCCGAATTTTACGACGAAGGAATTTCCAAGCTCGTCCATCGCTACGATAAGTGCCTTAATTTAAATGGCAACTATGTAGAAAAGTAGTATTTAAGTGTGACTTTCACCTGTATATAATAAAAAAAATTCCGATACTTTATTTATTTTTAATTCCAAAACGTAATGTACTTTGTGGATAGCCCTCGTATATAGACCTCTGACTTCCGTTCTCATATCTGTGTTGAGAATGCAATTCTATTAACATTTATAGTGGCCATGCGGTACGTTTCTAGCACGCCGTTTATTGAATTACGTTGTTTAATCATCAGATCACTGCTTACGGGGATCTTATTCAACATCTTTAGTCATCGTTATTTTTTCATTCCGTGCTTCAGTAACCTTTTGTAACTCCTTGGTGGGTGCTTGATAGAACTAACTTGCGGTTTTGTTTCCGTTCTTGATAGTCCTGTACAAAGGGCATTCAAAAAGTTTTGCACAGTCGTTTCTAATTTTCTTATTTTTTTTTTAACAAACTTGGATCATTTAGCTATAAGTTGGTGTATAAAAGTATTTTCTTTTAAATACAGGTGAGCCATGATGGACCGTGAAGTAGATGTCAGGTTGCGACAACGTTAGGTGGCGGAATTCCTCTTCAGGCCCGACGATGACTCTGCCACATCGATTCACAGGAAGTTCCTACCGTTTATGAGGAGGACACAGTGGATCGCAGCAGTATTCAGCAGTGGTTGCAGAGGTTTAGAGAAGGTAATTTCTCTCTGCTGGACAATCCACGATGCGGTAGATCATCGATGGCAATGAGTGATGTGAATAAGGAGACCATTGATCAAATCATCCAAAATGACAGATGTGTGACGACACGACTGCTTGCTGAAATGACTCATTTGTCATTGGCTACTGTGGTATCACTGTTACAGTCACTGGGGTACAGAAAAATCTGTGCACGTTGGGTGCCTAGATTACTGACAAGAGAAATGAAAACGATGAAGAAGAACGCGTACAAGGGTCTCATGAAAACCTTTGCTGAAGAGTGGAAACAGTGTTTTGACGGCGTCATTACCCAGAATGAAACGCTGTTGTTTTTAGAATGAAATTTTCACTCTGCAGTGGAGTGTGCGCAGATATAAAACTTCCTGGAAAATGAAATCTGTGTGCAGGACCGAGACTCGAACTCAGGACCTTTGACTTTCGCGGACAAGTGCTCTACCATCTGAGCTACCCAAGCATGACTCACGACCCGCTCTCACAGCTTTACTTCTGCCAGTACCTCGTCTCGCACCTTCCAAACTTTACGGAAGCTCTCCTGTGAACCTTGCAGAAATAGCACTCCTGAAAGAAAGGATATTGCGGGACATGGTTTAGCCACAGCCTGGGGGGATGTTTCCAGAATGAGATTTTCACTCTGCAGCGGAGTGTGCGCTGATATGAAACCTCGTGGCAGTTTAAAACTGTGTGCCGGAACGAGACTTGAACTCGGGACCTTTGACTTTCGCGGGCAAGTACCCTACCATCTTTTTTTTTTTTTTTTTTTTTTTTTTTTTTTTTTTTTTTTTTTTTTTGCGCTGATATGAAACTTCCTGGCAGATTAAAACTGTGTGCCCGACCGAGACTCGAACTCGGGACCTTTGCCTTTCGCGGGCAAGTGCTCTACCAACTTTTTTTTTCCAGACTTTTTTTTATTTTTTTATTTTTATTTTTTTTTAGGCTTTCCGGCACACCGGCCCTTTTTTTATGTAAGTGCTCTACTAAGTGTTTTTGTTTTAAGAAAACAAATAAAAACCTCTTGTTGGGTATGAAAATAAAAGACGACGTTCTTCATAAATAACACAATATCCTGTGAAAATGTAAAACATAAAAGGTAGCTATATTTCCGCAACGGCCTTCTTTTGTATTTGTATGTTTTTTGTTAACATAAATGAGTATACAGTCTTCTCACCATCAGCTGCATTTTTTTTTTTTTTTTTTTTTTTGGGAGCACAAGAGAAAGAAAACAAATAAGGTGCAGATAGAGAGCTATGTGTGAAAAGGATATACATGTGTAAGGAGAAAAAAACTTAGAAGAGGAGGAAAAAAGAGAACTGAAATAAAATAGGAATACTTTCCGCGCCATGCTCCACTTTGGCGCGCCAGCAGAACAAAATGCATTCTATCATTGACCATTGAAGGGGAACGTGGGATTGTCCAGCCTTGGCCGGCACGGTTCGTTGAGATTCCAGCTTTGAGGCGGGTTGGTGAAAATGCTCTGTAAATAGTTCGCGAAAGTGGCCCGATAGTGTCGATGCCGGCGAAGGGTGTGGTGATGTACTTGGAGGCGTGTCCAAAAGTCCGCCGGATCGACGATGTCGTCTCGGAAGAGGTAGTCGACAGCCATGCCACTGATCCATGTGATGGCGTGCCACTTAGCCGATGGAAAGTAGGTCGTGTCGGGATATATCATCATAGTGGGAGAAACGTGATGTGGTGGTACTCGGAGGTAGAAAGCCACAATCTTCTGTACGAGGGTCCAGACAGCTGCTGCTGGCCCACACTTAAAACGATGTAAATCTGTATCTTCGACATTGCACTTGAGGCACAGGGGTGAGTCCACCAGTGCGATGCGATGCAGTTTCTGTCTTGTAGTATACTTGCCGTTGACGAGAAGGTACCACAGAGAGGTGGTGTCAGTGGTGTGATATGGTTGGTGGATCGTTTTCCAAACTGTAGGCCATGAAAACTGGGGGTGACGTGTTTCGACGGGGTTGCGGGGTGGAGACTTTCGGAGAAGGCGGTAGATGTCGCAGGTGGTCGTCTTCCTGGTCCTGGGGAGCTCGGTGCATATGTAGCTGTACTCCAAAAAGAAACTGCCGATATGTGACATCGGAGGTGGGATGTGTGCCAAAGACGTCGGTGGGCGTCTCGAAACAGGCGCGAGCTCGGTGGTCAACATTCCAGTAAAACTAGCATTTTGGTTTTTCCATAACCGGAGCATAGTATTGGTGTAAAGTGCCGTTGTCCTGGCTCTCACATTAACCAGATCGAGGCCACCATCCCGCTTCGGTAAGGTGAGAGCTTCATACTGGACTTTGAAGATGTGTCCAGAACAAATGAAATATCCGAATGCCGCCTGTAACCTGGCCGCCATTGTCGCAGTGATGGGCAGAATCTGCGCTATATGGGGTATCCGAGCTGCCAGATGGGTATTGACGAAGGTGACTCTCTGGCACATATTCAGCGGGCGTAGTATGTGATTTTGTATGTTGGCCCGGATGCGTTGCAGCAGCGCCCGAAAATTGATCGCCGAGGTGCGGCGAATGTCTCGCGTGTACACCAATCCGAGACAACGAATGGTGTCCACCAGTTGAACTACGCTGTCTGCGGGAAGGCCGCGGCCGATCTTCATGGCGCATGATTTTGCCACGTTCATAGCGCTCCCTGCCCCTGCACTGTAACGGGTAATCCACTGCATCGCAGCTTGTACGTCGGCCGCTGAACGTACGACGAGGGCCAAGTCGTCCGCGTAAGCTCGGCAGCGGAACATATGATCCCGGAGTGGAATACCTGTCAAACGTCGCCGTAATCCGCAAATGAGTGGTTCCATCGCAATGGCATAAAGTACCGTCGACAAAGGGCAACCCTGCCGTACTGAGCGTTCAATCCGTATAGGTTCTGTAAGTCTGCCGTTGACGAGAAGTCTGGACGTTGCTCCACGAAGGAGCCGCATAATCACTTGCGTGAACGTCGGGGGAATTGCCATTCGGTCCATCACTGCGTCGAGGAATGCATGATTGACGCGGTCAAACGCTTGTTTGAAGTCGATGGAGATTAAAGCGCCTGGCAGTCGCGAGTGTGTTGCCACAGCGATCACATCTCGATATTCACTGAGGGCCGTCTGTATATTACGATCGCCGCCTAAGGATGTTTGTTCGTGGGAGACAATGTCCCGTAATACATGTTTGAGTCGCACTGCCAGAAGGCGTGTGAAAATCTTGAAGTCCGAATTGAGTAACGTGATCGGCCGATAACTGTCGAGTCGTGTTCCTCCTGCGGGTTTCGGGACTGGTGCAAGTAAGCCTTCCATGAAAATTGGTGGCGGGCTCGCCGCGCCGGACAAAAGTTCCCAGTACATGTCCCTCCATCGTGGCATCATCAAATCTTGGAAGGTTCTGTAAAATTCGAGAGGTAAACCATCCGGGCCGGGAGATCGATTCAGAGACCCCTTGGCCACAGCGCCTTGGACGTCGTCGGTGGTCACTTCAGCAGTCAGGAGGGTTGCAGCTGCTGTGTTGAGAGTACCAAGTGTCTCATGGGCAACCTCAGCAATGGCTTCTGCACCGGCAGGTACTTCTTGATAGAAAAGTCTATAGTGCGTTGTGAATGCATCCGCAATGGTAGCTTGCGAAGTCAGCCGTCGTCCATCAGGTAAGTCTAAAGTTGTCATTAAAGCCTGTCGGCGTCGACGAACATTTTGAACAATATGATGCATAGAAGGTTCTTCACCATTAATCCTGTCTTGGCTGCGGGCTCGTACAATGGCTCCCTCTAGACGGCATCTGGTCAAGGATAAAATCTTTGCCTTGATGCGTTGAGCTTCTTTGAGGCGATCCGGGGATGGAGGATGATCCATGAGTTCACGTAGAGCGCTATAGTAGAAATCAGTTGTATGGTGATTCCACCTGGCTTTGGCTCTGCCATAGTGTGTCAATGTGCGTCGGATGGCCGGTTTGGCGCACAGCAACCACCACTGCAGTGTGGTCTCGTAACGCATAATGCGCTGAACACAGGTGTGCCACGTGTCGGTGACCTGTTGTCGACATTCAGGGTCCCGCAGTAGCGCGACATTGAGTTTCCAAGGTCCTGCACTGCGCCATATAGATTGTCGACGTAGGTTCATGGTACAGATATAGATGTCATGATCCGAAAAGGCAGATGGCCAACGTTCCGCGTAGAGGAGAACTGATCTTAGAGCGTTAGAGATGTATATTCTATCAAGTCGGCTGGCGGAGTGGCTCGTGATGTGTGTATACCCCGGGCGGTCGCCGTGTACCACTCGCAAAGTGTCGAGGAGACGAAGGCGGCGGACGAGGAAGCGAAGTTCGGGACATGTGTTGAAATGGGGGTATTGGTCTGTGCGCTCGAGAACACAGTTGAAATCTCCACCTACGATGAGATGATCGTATCGACCGAGGAATAAAGGCGTGATATCTTCTGCGTAAAACTGGGAGCGATCCCTCCGTTTGTCAGTGCCCGATGGGGCGTAGAGATTTATGATTTTGAGTCCTTCAACTGTTATGGCCACCCCTCGCGCTGATGGGAGGTATGCGACATCGGAAACTGCAATTCCTTCTCGGAGGAGGATGGCTGCGCCTGTGTGTTCCATAGCTGCAGGGGCGGCGTACGTCTCATATCCATAACACCCAGTCCAAGTCGCTGTCCTCAGTTCTTGCAACAGGGCGATGTCGATGTCCGCTGCTCTGAGCGTGTCACGGAGCAGTTGAAGTTTAGCGTGGGAGCCGATATTGTTAGTATTGATAGTAGCTATTCGGTACGCCTGACGGGAGATCCGTGCTGTTGATAGGTTCGTAGCTGGTGAAGATTGTTGTGGTGGATGCTGGAAGTCCATAGAAGTCGCAGGATTCGCCGTAGAAACTTCCCCCATTTTAGTTTTGGTCTAACGGAGAAACAGATCTCATTTCCGCATCAGATGGAGGCGGGAAATCCGTGTCATCCGCCCATGAAAGGTGTCCGACAGGTTTGACATCGGCGAGAGGTGGCAGCGCTGGCCGAGTCGGCTCAATGGCGTCGGTGACAACAGGCGTGCTATGTTCCATGGATTCTGGGCGCGGGGCTTGCGCACGATCTCTGTCGGACGGTTCACCGTCTTGTGGATGACGCGTCTCCGTGGCAGAGGAGAAAGTGTTATCGTGTTCTCCGTCGGAGTGATGTGGCATCTCTTCGTCCTGCGGAGGGGGCTCAATGGTCGAGTCTGATGTCTTGCGGCGTTTTTTTCGTCGTTTTGGCGACTTCTGCTTTCGGCAATGAGTTTCGGTGTCTGAGGAAGGAAGAGATTCACGTCGTTCCGGTACAAAAGCCGCGGGTGCTATGATGCGCTCTTCATTCTCCAGAACACTCTCACTGGTATCCTTGTGATCTTCAAAAAAAATGGTTCAAATGGCTCTGAGCACTATGGGACTCAACTGCTGAGGTCATTAGTGCCCTAGAACTTAGAACTAGTTAAACCTAACTAACCTAAGGACATCACACACATCCATGCCCGAGGCAGGATTCGAACCTGCGACCGTAGCGGTCTCGCGGTTCCAGACTGCAGCGTCAGAACCGCGCGGCCACTTCGGCCGGCTTGTGATCTTCTATCGTGGGTGTGTCCGGCTGTTGGACATGTTCACGGGCGGCATCGCCGGTGTCAAGGTGCTGGGACGCCTCCGGGTGTAACGGACCAGAGAGCCGCTCGTGAACGGCGCCTTGTGAGGGCTGGACGTGCAGTGTCGCCGCATAGGTGACTGGAAGGGTGGTCGTGGTTCTGTCGGTGTTCGTATCGTCGGGCCTTAGTTGTGTGATGCGGCGTTGCAGGCATTCATTACGGACGTGGCCTTCTTTGCCACAACCGGAACATGTTCGAGGTTGTCCGTCGTAAATGACCACCGCACGGCAGCCGCCGATAGAAATGTACGATGGAACGTGCCGTTTGAGATCGATTCGGACCTGTCTCACACCATTAAGCACCGGATACGTCGTAAACTGTGCCCATGTCTCGGCTACGTGGCTCTGGACTTTTCCGAACGGGCTTAGCGCCGCGATGACTTCATCTTCAGTCACCTCGAAAGGCAGTTCGAATACACGGATCGTCCGAAGGCCAAGTCCTGCATGGTCGACATCCACAGGCCCGACGTTTCCGTCGGAGTGGCGAAATTTTAGTCCATGTCGCGTCCTTTGAATGATCTCGTTGCAGGCAGCGTCGGAAGTCATCTTAACATAAACGACGCTGCTAATGATCGACAGGTGTATGCCGATGAGTTCGTCACGCGGGATCTTCACGTCTTCGCGTAGGAAGCGTTCGACGGCCAGTGCTTTGGGTCGTGCGTATTCGTTTGAGAAGGTGAACTTAAGAGTGCTCTTCCTGTAAGAGTTGGCCATTACAGCTTGTTCGACTGAGAAGCGCTGTGACGAGGAAGTAAACAAAACACTCCGCGCGCGCAGCGGCGTGGACGGCCGAGCGCGGTGCGCACTGCTGCCCTGCCGAACGCAGACTAGTACTCTACCATCTGAGCTACCCGAGCACGACTCACGCACCGTCCTCGCAGCTTTACTTCTGCAGTAGAGCACTTGCCCGCGAAAGACAAATGCGTTCAAATTAAGTATATTAGGGTTATGAAAGACTGTGTTCCGTTTGATTGTGAACACTTCTTTCTTTTACATGGGGCGTCCGTTTATCCTACTTTGTTGGTGGTTGTTTCATATGAGCATTACTTTTTATTGTACTTGTTTGAGCCTCAACGGGTATATCCATTGACTGGATTTTCCCGTTTGTCACGATATGGCGCGACGGGTAAAAATTGTATTATGGTTGGTTTTTTAATTTTGAAAGATGTGATGTTTAGTAATCTTGAGCAACTTTTAGATACCACAGACTTTTAAAAGGCCCTGGAAACTATTTGTCCGAACAGCCAGAAAACGACGAAGAACGTACTGTTGATGATCGTCACTCCACAGGTCGACAATTCTGCTCGCGGAAACTGAGTTAAAATGTTCCGACTCTCTAAGAATAATGCAGAGGAGTCAGTAACCACGACGATAAATAAACGTCTACAGTAACTTAACTGATCAGTATATTCTGTCTAATATTCATACGCACAGATATCATTTTTGAAAAGCAGTGAAGTTTATCTTATCGCAATCACATGTCAGTGACGATTTCTCCTCTTTGTTCCCATTTAGTTGAAGCTAACTGCTCTCTTTAAAAGTGGAGAATAATCTCGGACATTTACCACGTGGTTTTCTTTTAATATATGGGATAGCACACAAAACAGAACACTGGGAACGAAACACAGGCTTTGCAGATAAACCATTGACAAAATTCAGTTCACTTTTACGCAGTTTTACAAGACTTAAGCGATATATATTTCTACTAAAACACAATAGCGTCAGCCATTTTTAACGCCAAACAGCACTTAACCAGCCGCTGTTGCGGATAAAAGCACCCCACAATCTGTAGAGGAGGGTAGCACCTTTCAGTATGACTGACGACGATCGAATAACCTCCTCGGTGCACACACATCGTTTTAATACACGGAAGTACCAAAGAAACTGGTCCACTTGCCTGATATTGTGTAGAGCCCCCGCGAGCACACAGAAGTGCCGCAACACGACATGGCATGGACTCGACTAATGTCTAAAGTAGAGCTGGAGCGAACTGACATCATGAATCCCGCAGAGCTGCCCATAAATCCGTAAGAGTACGAGGGGGTGGAGATCTCTTCTGAACAGCACATTGCAAGGCATCCCAGATACGCTGAATGATGTTCATGTCTGGGAGTTTGGTGGCCAGCGGAAGCATTTAAACTCATAAGAGTGTTCCTGAAGCCACTCTGTAGCAATTCTGGATGTATGGAGTGTGACACCGCCTTCAGGAATTACCCGAGTCTGTCGGAATGCACAGTGGATGTAGGTAGTCAGACAGGATGCTTACGCATGCGTCACCTGTCAGTGTCGTATCTAACCGTATCAGGGGTCTCATATCACTCCAACTGCACACGCTCCACAGCATTACACAGCCTCCACCAGCTTGAACAGTCCCTTGCTGACAAGCAGTGTCCATGGATTCATGGGTTGTCTCCACACCCGCGCACGTCCATCCGCTCGATACAGTTTGAAACGAGACTCGTCCGACCAGCCAACATGTTTCCAATCATCATTAGACCAGTGTCGGTGTAGGTGAGCCCAGACGAGGCATAAAGCTTTGTGTAGTGCAGTCATCAAGGGCAAACGAGTGGAACTTCGGCTCCTAAAACCCACATCGATGATGTTTCGTTGAATGATTCGCTTCCTGAAGGTTGTTGATGGCCCAGCATTGAAATCTGCAGCAATTTGCGGAAGGGTTGCACTTTTGTCACGTTGAACGATTCTCTTCAGTCTTCGTTGGTCCCGTTCTTGCAGGATCTTTTTCCGGCCGCAGCGATGTCGGAAATCTGTTGTTTTACGGGATTTCTGACATTCACGTTACAGTCGTGAAATGGTCGTACCAGAAAGTCCCCATTTCGTTGCTACCTCGGAGATGCTGCGTCCCATCGCTCGTGCGCCGACTATAACCGCACGTTCAAACTCACTTAAATCTTGATAATTTGCCATTGTAGCTGCAGTAACAGATCTAACAACTGTGCTAGACACTTGTTGTCTTATATACGCGTTGTCGACCGCAGCGCCGCATTCTGCGTGTTTACATATATCTGTAGTTGAACACGCATGCCTATACCACTTTCTTTGGCACTTCTGGGTATGTGCTCGTTGCAGACGGCGAACGAAGCACTCGCTCGAAAACTACTTCCAGGATGGGCAGCAGCGCCCAGTCAGCATCCTTTATGGCTTCAAAATTATTTATATCATTGTTAGCTGAAGAGTAACAAAGATCTGAATTTTTCTGTAGGTAAATATGTACCTTATTAGTGTTGTATAAAATCCTTAGCTCATTGACTCGTAAATTTTCAACAGAAGTTTTCATGTGCTATTGTGAGTAGATGATACCCTCTAAACTGTGTCTTAATTTCTTTACCCTTGTAGAATTACAGTATTATCGTGACATTCTACAGCTTCAGTTTACATATAATTAATATAATACTGTCATCTTGGGTTTGTATCTTAATAAAAACGGTTGTTTAGTATAAATCGATTTACAAAATCGGAGGGGGGGGGGGGGGGGGGGAAGGGGGGGGGCGACGTTGTGAGACCAACTGAGCAACTACTTTTATGAGAAAAAGCGGCTCCATTCAAGAAAACTGACATACGGCCGGGAGAGGAGTGTACTGACCCCGCACCCCCTCCATGTCCGCATCTAGTGATGCCTATCGGCTGAGAATGATACGGCGTTCGGTCGGTGCTGTTAGGCCTTTAGAGGCATATTCGGGCTGGAGAGTATAAGATACAACAATTCTCCAGCTAAAAAATACTGAGGCAGCACGTATCGCTCAGTAATATGCTTTTACTAGTGCAAATTTTTGAAGTGTAAAATATGATTGAGGATCACGTATTTTTACAGCCAGCTTACTTCGGTGTGGAGGAGTTATTGATCAAAGTTCTCCTTAGTTTCCTGTCATAACGGCACACTCAACATAGAAATCAACGTGCTGCTTCGAATTTTGTCTACTTATGACAAATTAAAGAGTGTGATGCAAATTACCTGTCAGATCTTTAGAAACTGTTGTCGGTGGATGACACTGTGTATTGTATACACTCCACGTACATTCTGATTTAAATGACTTATAAATCCAGGATACCGCGCGATTAGGGTAGGTGTTCAGTCTTCTACCTCTGATATTATATTTGATAAAGGGGTCGCTTTTTGTCAGCTGTTCCTCATGGATTTCTTGGTCCATAACAAAACGAACATAAGCCAATAATCGTGCTTCATTACCGGGTAACGTTGACTCGTCCAGTGGTATGTATTCGTTCGCAGTTAATTACACAACATCATAACTCAGTTCATCAGTAGGCCTTTTGAGTACATCATTAGCAGGTTTGTGTAGAACGGTTTTTAGAACTTCAGCGGCTGGAAAAATTAACTTTCCCCGATAGTATGCGGTTTTTCTTATTTTGCTATAAGTTACTGGACACAGTAAGACTTCTGCAAACGTTCCCAATGTCTTTGTGACGTCGAAGCGAATGTACTCCACCACAGCGCCATTTTGAAGCTTTTTCCTTAAGTACTTGAAAGTATTTCAAACCTTTACCTATATTAGCAAGGTGGCACCTTCCCTGATTATCCTCCACCTTCGTTGTTTTCATAGCGTTATTGCTTCACATTTTGGTGCTTAAAAGGCACATATGTGGTGGACAATGACGAATGAAGCCAGACTTCAAAAAATCAACACTCTACGTCCACACTTATTTTTAGTTTCGGCCACGTTTAGTATGAGTTATCTGTGGACAAAAGTTAAGCAAGCTATTTAGGTAAATATGATAAGATATAGCAATCAAAATCAGTCCTCTTAAATTCATGTCATGTCTATACTGTCGAAGAACAGCAGAAAGAAAATTTGATAAAAAAATAATAAATTTTGTTCTGCACTCCCAAACAACATGACATTATTCCACTTTAACCTCTACCGTCAGCCGGCATTATTTTACACAATCCGGATTAGTTTACACGCTTCCCATTAAGTTCCATCAAGCGCCACACGTGGGTGTAAGTTCTTAGTAAAGTAGTAAAATTGCGAAGGTGTTGTTTGTGTATCATCTTGATGGATGATAAATGCAGTTTACTGAACGTGAGTATCTTTACATATTTTGTTGCCAAGAAACTTTCATGGCTGTGTCATGTTATGCTCTGTTTGTTATTCTTGTACTGCAATAAGGCCTCAAGAGCTGGGAACTGTAGAAGAAAATCTTCTTTTGTGGAGGCATGTTACTAGCAAGCTGAAAAGAAATGAAGGTCTACGTCTAACGATTGGGCGGTAGTAACGTTACAGAAACTGTAAGATGCAAACGAAAGCAGAAACGAAGAAAAGGAAAAAACGAAGAACTTCATTGGGCAAATAGACAAAGTGATGTCTTGAGATGAGAGACAGTTTGAGTTCATGAGGAGGCTGGTGACACAACATACAAATTTGTATGGCGTGACGTTGAACGTATATCTGTAACCAATTACCAGGACGTGAAGGGCCTACTTGATGAACTTATGGCATTACGAAGTGGGTTTCCCAAGTTCGAAAGTTCTTGCACTAACTTATGTAAATATGTCCTTATTGAAGTGAAAATAGGGTTAGTGGAGCATCACACTGCTATAGCATGGCTATAGAAATAGTGAGAAATCGTTTTCTGGACACAGCAGAACCGTTATTGTCACTTTACGTCATAAAATCTAAATTTGAAGTGACCCATCAGATTCCATTTATTCTTTTAATGTGTTCCGGCGGGTCAATAAAGCTAAGAAAAATGTCACGCCACTTCAGATATCTGTTTTACTTCCATTTAAAATTTCCAGATCCGTAGGACAGGGTACCTTTACACTTTTTTTGTTTAAGACATGTAATAACCATGTTTTTATTCATTTTGAGGTTATAATTGTCCTTAAGAACCCTGGTAGTGTATACAAACCTGTTTATATCAATTATCTAACTAGCGACGCTTCACAAAATCAAGGAAACACAAAAGATGAGTGTAAAGTAACTCCAACTGACGGTACTTAACTATAGTCTCTTCACAAAGAGATGAATGATGGTTCCGTAGTTCTGGATCTGCAGTACTCGGTATAATTCTATTGACTTCCGTCTCTCTTGTTTGTGGCCAGCCGTCATCAGCCAGATGTTAAGTCCCATAGTGCTCAGGGCCATTTTTTTTTTCTTTAGTCTTGCTACCGTTATCAAGCACAATGTCAGCACTGCCTCTCTGTCGCCTTTACCTTTTATAAATACAAACTGATCGTCTTCTAAGACATGCATAATGTTTTTCATTCTTCGGTGCCTGTGTTCTCAGCAACTTAAATGCAAGAGCTGTTAGGTTGTGTGTCCGATGATTCTCTCTGCCACTGTTGTCTTAGAAACTATGTGTTTGATATTTTTCCAAAAGTCCCTATGTATGTTCCAGTCTCATAAATTTTACAAAGCTGTGTCCACCAATGACTTCTGAAACTGTGTGTAATGTCACCTATCCCTTATGCCTCATTCGAACTCAAAACGTCTTTCAAATTCTTTTAAATACTGACTCTAATAATGGAGATTCTGTCTCTATAATATCGATTCCAAATTTGTTTTCTAGCACGTCATTAGACTATCCCTCCCCATCATAATACTCTTCAGTGTACTCTCTCCACCTATCCGCTCTCTCCTCTGTATTTAGTATTGGCAATCCATTGCATTGTTTATGTTGACACCCACGACTTATTTGATTTCTCGATATCCTAAATTAATCTTTCCGAAGATCTTTTTTTTTATTTCACACTGTTCCTGTACTTCCTTCCTGTTTATTTCTTTTCATCTTCCGCTTGCGACGTCGGCATGTATACGATGACTATCTTTTTCGGCCTTCGACTCTTCACCGCAGCTCGCTGCTTGTCTAACTTTCCTACTCATAACGAATCCTACAGTGCTGTTGATTGTACCTTATATTTGTCTGACCAGAAATCGTTATCTTCTTTCCATTTCATTTCACTGACCCCTCTCTGTCTAGATGCATTTCCCTTTTCAGGTTTTCTTGCTTCCCTACCACGTTCAAACTTCTGATGTTCCACGCGCTGCATGTAGAACGTTACTTTTTCGATATTTATTCCACGTTTTCCTAATGGTCACCTCAGCCTCGGTGGAGATCCGAATGGCAGAGTCATCTGGATTCTTTTGCCAATGAGGATTTCATCATGGTTTTTTTTTCCATTGCAGCCCACATTTTCTGTGGATACGACTTGTGTCTTTAACGCAGTAGTATCCATTTATTCTGCGTAGTCATGCTGCTGATAATTGCTAACCGGCCGCTGTGACCAAGCGGTTCAAGGCGCTTCAGTCCGGAAACGCGCGACTGCTACGGTCGCAGGTTCGAATACCGCATCGGGCATGGATGTGTGTGATGTCAGTAGGTTAGTTAGGTTTAGGTAATTCTAAGGTCTACGGTACTGATGAACTCAGATGTTAAGTCCCATAGTGCTCAAAGCCATTTGAGCCATTTGATAATTGCTGATTCTTCCACCTTTTTGGAGCAGTATCCTATCTCAAGGACAGGAGAGTGGCCTAAAACTTTACGCGCTTCTCCGACCTCATTGACAAGGCCATTGACAGAACGAGGATGTATTTTTACGTCGGAAGTCTTCGGCTGCAATTGTTGACACATGTTATTCAAAATTTAAGCAGCGTCTACATTTTGAGCATTACTCTCTCCTTCCTCAGGTGCTCATTCTTTTTTTCTTCACCTATCACCTTACATATACCTACCTGGCAACGCCACTTTTAGGCTCCGTGGGTCTATAATTTTATTTATTTATTTATTTTTATTTATGCATGACTATAATTAGTAAATCAGTACAAATGAAAATTCTGTAAGACAAAAAGTTACAAAAAATATGGTTAAAAGGGTAAGCAAAATCACTTTGTACATTATGTTTCCTGCTTCATCTAAATGAATCTTTCTTAAGATATGGTGCAAATGCAGTTTTCTTGTCCACTGACATTGGCGTATTCTAACTCCAACAACACTGTCTATAACATTGACATAGGCCCATGCTGCATTGCTAAGGTGTCAATGAAAGTGAATGCAGCTTTTCATGAATCAACCAATTCTTTCCTTCCTCACAGCTTCTAATTGAAGTCATTCTGTCTCTGACTTGATGCGGCACGTCACACTGAGTGTGGCACTCCGCAACCAGAGAGTATGTTCGGTCGCAGGACCCTGAAGGTTTTGTCCGTTTGTTAAAGGCGCTACTCCTAGTCCACTGCTTGGTAGCCAGTGGTTAAACGATCATTCTGGTTTGGAGTCATTTCGAGATTGCAGGGCTGGTCACCACCTGCGAGCGAAAATCGCAGTAAATTGAAAACAGTTTACCTGCAATCTACTGATTGTAAATGTAATGTACTGAAATTGTAACCTACAAGTGACGATATTGTAATGTATAGAAACTGAGACCTAGATGACGTAATACTGGAAAGATGTTACTGAAACTGTAGCCTACATGTAGCAGACGTAGAAAAGATGGAAATTGAAAATGTAACCTATATATTGTAAATAAAGAAACTATGTAATGTTGCAGTATCGTGGTGTTACAGTCGCCACACGAGTGATGGGACACAGCATCTCCGACGTAGCGATGAAGTGGGGATTTTCCCGTTCGACCATATCACGATTACATCGTGAATATCAGGAATCCGGTAAAACATCATATCTCCGACATCGCTGCTGCCGGAAAAAGATCCCGCAAGAACGGGACCAACGACGACAGAAGAGAATCGTTCAACGTGACAGAAGTGCAATCCTTCCGCAAATGGCTACAGATTTCATTGCTGGGCCATCAACAAGTGTCAGCACGCGAAACATTCAACGAAACATCATCAGTAGGGGCTTTCGGAGCCTTGATGACTCCACGACACAAAACGGCATTCGACTGTTGATGACTGGAAACTTGCTTCCTGCTCGGACGAGTCTCGTTCCAAATTGTATCGAATCCATTGACCCTGCATGTCGGCGGAGGCCCGTTCAAGCCGACGGAGGCTCTGTAATGGTGTGGGGCGTGTGCAGTTGGAGATACATGGAACCCCTGATACGTCTAGAGACGACTATGACAGGTGACACGCACGTAAGCACCCTGTCTGTTGATCTACATCCATTCATGACTATTTTGCATGCCGACAGACTTGGGCAATTCTAGCAGGACAATAAGACACCCCACACGTCCAGAGTTGCTACTGAGTGGCTCCAGAAACATTATTCTGAGTTTAAACACTTCCGCCGACCGCGAGACTCCCTAGACATGAACATTATTGAGCATGTATGGGACGCCTTGCAACGTGCTGTTCAGAAGAGATCTCCACCCTCTCGTACTCTTACGGATTTATGGACAGCCATGCAGCATTTATGGTGCCTACTCCCTCCAGCACTACTTCCGACATTAGTCGAGTCCATGTCACGTCGTGTTGCGGCACTTCAGTGTGCTCGCGGGGACCCTACACGATATTAGGCAGGCGTACCGGTTTCTTTGACTCTTCAATGTAGTTCGAAGTAATGCTATCTCCTCCACAGATTTAGTATAGAATCTTTCAATACCACGACCATTGTTAACTATCTTGCACTATGTACTACTTTTCCTCGGTTTCCAACTGCTACTGTCTACTTCATCCTCAACAAAAAAGCACGAATATGTTCGCATGCCAAAATTTTTGCGATTATTTTTAAAGGTGGTGAGGAATGTAGAACTAGGTAGCTGCTTCCATTCTTTTCAGAGTCTTTTAAAAAAGGAGCATATTAGCCTTTTTTTGCTCCGACAGGAGCTGTTTTCAGCTGTTTCCTTTCTTTTCACTGCAGCAGTAGGGCATCTCACACATGTAAAAGGAACGTAATGGGTTAGTAAAATTTTTATAATTTACTTTCGTGAAATTGAAATAGCGCAGAACTAAATTTACACCTCAGACCGGATTTTACGTTCACAAAATTTTTCATTTTCTTCAGTACTACATGGTGTTACTAGAACCCTTATGACGACAACAGGGACCCTTTACAGCTTATTCCTCCTTGATGCATCACTTTATAAACGAAGTTTTCGCCTCACACCGGGTTTTATGTGCGTATTTTACATGCACCATTAAGGTAATTTTGAAGCTCTGCATTTCGGAAACAGGTTCTATCGTAAGGATTTCAGCCACTTTCTGTGCATAACGGTCTGCGATTTCTGGGCTAGGTTTTGTTACAGAAAAATCGTGTTTCTCGCTTTATTCTCAGGAACTGCCAGTGAAATAAATGATATGTCCATAAGCGCCTTAAGGCTCACCATACTCCACATCTCATTTAAAAAGAAAAACAGATTTTCTCCATTTGCCTAAGCTGCAGGAAATGTACGTACAATATTCAAGCGTTGATTCTGTGGTGTAAGAGAGTTGCAGTACGGTGATCCTTCTCTTGGATATACAAATGATACAAAGTTCCCCCCCCCCCTCCCCCCCAAGTGGTATCCAAGACACTTGACACTATCTTTCTATCACCAACAGAACCAGAGGTATGAACCCCGAAAGAATCCCGTTTTTTTGCACTGGGTTTTGACCTGTAGGCGCGGCTAACACGTCGGTATAATTGCGAGAGTCGACAGACCTGCGTCAAATGTAACAGTCATTTGTACAGTTTATATATTTGTAAAGCAACTGCTAACTGTAGCCTAGAAAATAGTACAGTTGACATAATAAGATGGCCAGCCAGTCACGATGCTGATATGACTAAAAGTAGATACGAACCAGTGACCGTACAAGGTGAACTGAAGCGCCTGGAGAGGTTAGTGCGAACATGTTCCCTATCAAATTAGGTGATACAAGAGCGTTGTATTAACTGTAAAATTACAACTAGTTTTCGCAGTAAGTGTCATACATTTATCAGAATGGAATGTAACATCAGGACGGAATGTAACAATGTTAGAGAAGGAATGTGGTCACTCACCATATAGCGGAGATGTTAGGTCGCGATAAGCACAACCAGCTATTGATGCCACCTCCCTGTTCACTAACATTCCTAATGCCAATGGCCTTACTGCTATCGGACGCTACCTTTCCAGACGCCCTATGGATTCCAAACCAACAATTTCCTTCCTAGTCGCCATGACCAACTATGTCCTCACACACAATTACTTCCCCTTTGAAGGCATTACCTACAAACAGATCCAGAGTACAGCTATGGGCACCTGCATGCAACCATCCTATGCCAACCTAATCATGAGTCATCTATAGACATCCTTCCTAAAAACACAGAATCCTAAACCCCTCACCTGGTTCACATTCATTGATTACATCTTTGCTATCTGGATTGAAGGTGAGGACACCCTATTCACATTCCTCCAGAACCTCAACAACTTCTCCGCCATTTGCTTCACCTGGTTCTACTCAACCCAACAAACTTCCTTCCTAGATGTTGACCTCCACCTTAGAGATGGCAGCATCAGTACCTCCATCCATATCAAACCTACTAACCACCAGCAATACACCCACTTCGACAGCTGCCATCCATTCCATACCAAAAAGTCCCTTCCATACAGCCTAGTCACCCGTGGTCGTCGCACCTGCATTGATGAGCAGTCCCTCTCAAAATATACCGAGGGTCTTACTGAAGCCTTCACTGACCATAATTATCCTCCGAACCTTGTACAAAAACAAATCTCCCTTGCTTTATCTTTCCAGTCTCCCACCACTTCCCAAAATTCCACAGTCTGGCCACAGAGGAGTATTCCCCTTGTAACTCAGTACTATCTGCGACTGGAGCAACTGAATTACATTCTCTGACAGGGTTTTGTTTACCTCTCGTCATGCCCTGAAATGAGACATGTCCTGCTTACTATCCTCGCCACCCCTCCTCCAGTGGTATTCCACCATCCACCGAACCTATGCATTATACTCATCTATCCTTACACAACCCCTGCTCCCAATCCCTTACCTCATGCCTCATACCCCTGTAATAGTCCTAGGTGCCCGATCTGTCCCATACATCCTCCTACCACCACCTACTCCAGTCTGGTCACTAACACACCTATCCCATCAAATGCAGGGCTACCTGTGAAGCCAGTCATGTGATTTATAAGGAAAGCTGCAACCACTGTGCTACATTCTATGTAGGCATGACAGCCAACAAGCTGTCTGTCCACATGAATGGCCACTTACAAACTGCGGCCAAAAAACAAGTGGACCACCCGGCTGCTGAACATGCTGTGCCATATGGATCCTTCCCACCAACACCAACTTTTCTGAATTGCACAAGTGGGAACTTTCCCTGCAGTGCATCCTACATTCCTGTAACCCTCCTGGCTTCTAATTTCATTAGTCACTGTCTTCACCCATCCAGCCTCCTACCCATTCGAGCACTACACAGCCATCATTTGACCGCCACACCTGGTCTTTTAATTTCTTTTTATTTTTCACCTTTTTCGCTACTTAGTCTCTCCCCCCCCCCCCCCTCCCCACATTCTCTCCTGCCCTCCATCTACACTGCAGCACCTCACTGTCTGCCATCCCCACCATACCATCCCTCCTCCTTACCGGCTCAGACTCCTCCTTACCCCCTCCCAGTCGCCACTCGCATCATGCACTGGTGCTGCTGATCACAGTGTGGTTTCAGTTGTCTGCAGATGTCTATGCAAGTTGCGTTTGCGTGAGTGTGTGTGTGTGTGTGTGTGTGCATGTGTGTATGTACCCTAATGGCTGAAAGCTATAATTGTGTGAATCTTTTTGTTGTGCCTATCGCGACTCAGCATCTCCACTCTATGGTGAGTAGTAACTTTCCTTCTCTAACATTGTCATACGTTTATTATATATAACATGTGCACATGTGGTATTTTCAGACGTTACAATCTTTTTAAGTTCTTATATTCATTCTCATGTCAGTTCTTATATTAATTCTTACATTTTGATGTTATGTTTATATTTCAGGGACATTTACTGCATTCACTTGAAATATGCCGATTGTAGAAATTTTCGAAATGTAGAAATTCTGAACACATGAGCATCGCACGAAGGCAAGTATATCACAGCAAGATTTCTTGGTATGGATCTCACTTGGGAAACAAACGAGATTATCATTGCTGAATGTTACACGCATTGGCAATAATTTCGTGGCAAACCATGCATAGCGGAATATTTTTTTCGAAAACTGGCGCTTGCATTTGAGTGTGAATCAAGATACACTACAGGAATTTCACCACGCGTTACTGGTCATTTTATCCGAAAATAGGCGCTTACAACTGATTATGAAACAAGACACGCTAGAGGAATTTTACCGAAAACAATTTCAAATAATTTTCTCATTCTTTTTTTTTTTCGTCTTTCACCAGACAGACAATTAGAAGACGAATAAGGACCACGTTGTTTCAGCAGACAATGGATGACATTCGTGTAGTAATCTTCTACGGATGTTAGTAAGTGAATAGAAACAAAAACAAGAATGGGGTTTTAAACATGCGGTGCGAAATTATAAAACCGCAACACTGGTCGCTGTGCCACCGCTTCAGTCGCACTCATTAGCCACTAGAAAGCACAGTACTTCCAAAATTTTCGCCGCCGTTTTGTCAGAAACGGTCAAGTAACTAGGAATAAGCTGAGGTTTGTGTTCACTAATTTTGACCCCTCTTTCACTGAGCGAAGTTTCTGGGATACTGGGTAATGCTACTTCCCGTGTTTTCCTAGTCATCAGTATGGAAGTATGTGTGTCACACGGCGCTGCAATCGCTGTGGGGGCACGGGAGCCCGGTTCTCTGCTGTTTTCCGTGACGATGCCTCAGACGGACGTCCCGTCGTGGCGACAGTGCTGTGATACACCACGACATTCAGCGAACATTATAGATGAACTTCGACATAGACCAGGCATAGAAGGATTCAGAATAAAACCTCACTTCCAGAGCAACATATGAATTTTCTGGCGGTGACTTAACTGCTTATAAGATTGTATCAAATCACAATCTGAATTTCTCATCGACTCGTTATCACTGATACGCTAGGACACCGATAATTTTTACCGTCGGCTGGCATTAATTGCTGAGACGGCCACGGTTCTCCGAGTCTGATTGTTTCGTTTTAGCAGTGAGAGAGGCAGAAACTTTCAGCACTTGCAATATGATGCGATTGTGTGTTTTCGTGCTTCTCGCCTCCGTAGCCTGTGTGCTAGGTGGGTGGCAGCAGGTAATTTCTTATCGCAATACAAGTACTGAGGCTACATCGGCTCTGACTCAATGTGTTGTTACACCCCAGGAGCCTCGCTGCAGGTTCGCCGTGTTGCACACACTGGTCCCGCCAGGAGGCTGGGCGTCACTACAGGGCGAATCTACGGCGGCCACGACGCAGCGAGGGGTGAGTACACCCTTCTCATGCACTCAAAAGTTTCTTTATAATCCAAACTGTACATTATCTGGTGAAACTAGCTCTTCAGGTAACTGACACTGCCCAGTTGTTCCCAGAAGCAGTCTGTCCCTGTGCAAAGGGTTGCGCCCTTCCTGGTAGAGTTAAACTGTGTACCGCATAAGACTCGAACATGGAACCTTACCTATCGTGGGAAAGCTCTTCTCTTCATAGTTTGAAAATTAGGGGACAGTTACCGGCGCAAGTGAGGACGCGTCGTGGCTGTGCCTGGATGACTCAATAAGTAAGGCAAGCTTCTGGGTCAGAATCCTGGTACGGCACAATGCCAGGAAGCTATGAAACAACACAGATCCCGCTGCAGACTTAAGATTAATATTGGAAATAATAACTGACGCAGCCCAAATTTCTCGCAGAGTGCTCTGCAATGTTTTCGCTCATAAGTGACGTCTCGCCACCAGTGCTTCATGTCCGGCATCATAAGGCCGCAATAGAGATAGATAGCATCAGGCGTACCCCAGTGTTCGGTATTATGCCGTATACCCTTTTCATTGTACGTCAATGACTTGTCACGAATCTTTTCCTATTGCAAATACCACATTTACCCTGATGACTCCCGTTGTGTCTTAGTGCAAATCCTATAAACCTAAAGGCAGCTACAGAGAATCTCAACATCGACTTGTATCTACTATCAAAATAGGCACAGGGTAACATGTTACAGTTCAGTTCACCATTCTAGGCTCATTAGCCCAATGTATCGGGTATCCCTGTCGCCTTTAACCATAAATGGGGCACACATCAATTTCTATCCTTCAGCAAGGAGTATAAGAGTTACAGCAGACGAAAATCTAAGTTGGAATGAGCACGTAATTATAATTAATAAGAAGGCATTGGCATCTCTTAGTGTCCGACAAAAATATAAAAAGCTCTCCTCTCTTGAGCTCAAAAACAAACTTGTACAGACACTTACACTTCCAGTTATTCATTACAGCGATATCAACCTGGAAGGCCTTTCTGAAGAAAGCTCACGGCTCCTAGAACTGGTTATGAGCGCCTGTGTTCGTTATATCTGCATTCTTCGACTCTTTGGTGCATGGGGGCTTAATTATTTAACTATGAAATGCAAATAATTTTTTAATTTTTTTAGTCGCCTTATGTCCGATTACGTAGTCTCGTAAACGGTTGGCCCTGACTAGTTTTAGTACGCAATCTGACTGCATAGAACAACAACAAAGAATGAAATGAAAATTTCCGTTAATACAATCAATTAATTAAGTCCCCAGCAACCATAAAACCTACGAACCCAACAAAGCACAAGTATAACTGTTCTGTGTGTGGAAGTGTGATTCAACGTACGCATCTGGCACGGTTCTTCTTCAATAAGACAAAAAATTTCAAATATCATTTATACTGAAGTAATTAAAAAATAGAAATACTATAATTGCGCAAGAAAACCAGAATTACACTCTAATACAAGAACACAAGCCAGATGCTTTGTTGACTGAACCTGTAATGACGCATTATTCAAGACATTGAAATAATGAGAAAAAAAAACCGAGTTTTGTTACCTTCATATATATTGACGAAAAGCACTCTAATCATTACAACATCTCCATTAGAACAACATCTGCTATCTAGCCCATCAAATAACTGCATAAAACATAGAACAAGCACTCACTACTACGACATTTCGACAGGAACTTTTCACTACCACATCTCAGCAAGCACTGCCCACTACGAGTTCTCGACAAGCACTGACTACTACGAGTTCTCAACAAGCACTGCCAGTGGAGGCGGCTGAATAATACTCTTTGGCGCAATCTCTGGCGCTGTGGCTCAGTGTAGCCACCTTTCATTGGTCACATTTCACCATCACATTCTCAGCTGCGTGCAGACAAGTGCAGAGATTTCCAAACCCTGTGTCTTCTCTACCGTCTTATCAGTGATCACTATCCCTCATATCTCTCCTCGACCTTAACGCTCTTTTCTGAACACAACACTGCAGAAACATCCGTTCCCACCGAGAAAAAATCCTTTCTGTCCCACTCCACCGTTCAGGCACATTCTCGAAGTCCTTCTCAGTAGCAGAAACACGACTCTGGGACAACATTTCGCATTACATTAGAGAACTAAACAGAATCTCCAACTTCAGAACACAGGTAGTGGCATTTCTTCTAAATCAACAATAAGATCACCATTGTCCCTGCAAGCACTCGTTACCCTTGTACATCCCTCTATCCAACCTGATCACCCTCATTCCTAGTATTTTTGGCCGATGTAGTGCCTTAAATTTTCTTTTCACAGAACTCGCTATATCGGAAAACACCTATTTGGTAGATACATAAACATTACTTATATATGGCACTATCATTAATGTTGTTAGAGTCACAGTTATTGCTATTATTATTATTATTATTATTATTATTATTATAGATATCACTATTAGTGGCTGCAGCTCCGGTAGTTCTAGCAATTGCAGTATTAACTTTGTTAGTTGATAGACAGTATAATTTACTCACACTACCAATAAAATCACTGTAACACTGGTTGTTATATCAAAACTGTTATTTCTTAGGTAACTATGATGTAATAGACAACCTACCGTATGTGTGATCGAGTGGGGTGGCGCAATGGTTAATACACTGGCCGCGCTTTCCAGAGTACGACGGTTCAAACTCGTGTTCAGCCATTCTGATGTAGTTTTTCCGTTATATCTCCAAATCGCTTCAGGTAAATGCCGGGATGGATCCTTTGAAATTACACGACCGATTTCCTTCCCCATCCTTCCCCAATCTGACCTTGTGCTCCGTTTCTAATGACCTTGCCCTCGACGGGACGTCAAACACTTAGCTCCGCCTCCTCCACTGTACGTTTAAAACCCTGGG
Organism: Schistocerca serialis cubense; assembly: GCF_023864345.2. Lineage (NCBI taxonomy): Eukaryota > Metazoa > Arthropoda > Insecta > Orthoptera > Acrididae > Schistocerca > Schistocerca serialis. The sequence continues at coordinate 143,331,638 of NC_064639.1, read as the reverse complement.
TCGATGTAAGAGAGGACGTTTTGGCCCTTATCACAAGAGGTTAAATGAGTAAATAAATGAATTATGTTTTGCCTATTCCATTTCTCAACAATAGCCTTTATTCCAGAAGTGCTATTCCTAGAAGTTACGCAGCTTAGCTTCCTTTCAGCAAGAGCGAAAGGGGTACTAATGGAACTTAGTTATGAGGAGGGAGGGGTGGCCGCCCCAGGAGCGGGGGGGGGGGGGGGGGGGGTAAGGGGGGAGGTTTAAGGACACAGCCGGCGGAAAGGAAGCTACTCTGTGCAAAATAGCAATTCGTTTACCGAGCCAAGTTGTATGTTTATGTTTAGTTAATAGTGAGGTGCATTTGCTTTTTTTCGGTAACTTGTAGTCCGTTTTTCGCATACATCTACATGCATACATTCATTGACGCACTTATACTCCGATACAGAGCAGCGTGTTCCCACAAAGTCGCCGATCAAACTGGTTTTAAGAAATTTCCAGACCTCAAGTGCTGTCCTAGAAAAAAAGTATAATAAGAAAAAAAAGACAATAACTTATGTTCTCCCCAGTGAGAATTTAGTGACTTCTTATAATGTAAGTCATTTATTACTTGCTTTATTCATTCGTAAATCTTATTCCAGTACGTTAGCCTAGTAAATATATATAAACGGTATAATATCACTTCATATATTTAAGAAATCCCTTATCACTTTTGTAACATTCAGCTTAACTTAGTTATTATTTTGTCTATGCTTGCCATTTACTACCTCACTCGGTAGATGACCAGTAAAGTTAATTGCTAACATAGCATTTTATATAGTTAATGCAAGAAGAAGAAAATGTACCTATAAATCAACACAGTATATTGTATACTGTATATACACACAAATTTATGTATTCGTTAGAACACTATGTGCACCAACTCGCCCTACATAGAGATCTATCCGTTTTCATGTCCTGATTGAGATCTTGTAGAATATCGTAGGTGCCATGCTTCCAATGCTTTCCTCAACATTTTTGTACAATTCAGCAGTGGTCATGTACCGACGGTGAGCTGTAAGAGACTTGCTTACTTGCCTTTATGAGTTGTCTTGCGTGTTAAGTCCGGAGTTCGTGGTGCCCATTTCAATGGATCTGGAGTTGTAACCGAAGCACCCGCAGTCCAACGGCCTCCAAACTGTTCCTCAAGAAACTCGCGTACCTGAACACCAGACTACGTTGGATCTCCGTCCTGCTGCAATTACAAATGATCCATGATTCCCTTGCCTTTTAACTGAGATATTAACCACGTTTTCAACGTGTCGAAAGTAGAATACACATTATTGCACTTTTCGAAAAATATCGCTGGACGTGACGACATCCTGGCCTATATCATAACATGAGGCACATTCTTCTCCCTTGCTCACGGTGAAAATTTTCCTTATACCATAAAATATCTTCACTTTTGTCGCATATTCATCAGAAAATACACTCTTGAACGAGAGATGCCGTTTGCAAATCGTGGTAGCAAAGCAGACCAGGCTGCGTCTCGCTAGCCCATGCCGCTGTCAGATAATACATTCACGAACTTCTTTCTCATTACTTCAATTTTCTAACTTTTCTTAATGAGGTCATGCGCTGTTGACCCCACTAAGTGAAGTTCAGCTGCTCTTTTGCAAATAGGTGCCAATCAAAGTAGGTGCCAATCAGATACTTAACTCTCCAATTGTACCAACTCAAGAGGGATACGGAGACTTCCCGAGCACGCTTAAAGCCGTGTGTGTGAGAAGAAAAGCAATAAGTAGAAAAACAATAACAAATCCCACAAACAGTGATAATTAAACGCTGACACATTTAAGCTATGCAAAATGTATGAGTTTCATCCCCTATAAAATCACATACTTCCCCTCGTAATAACGCATAACTAATAAACGTCTAATCAAAATATTCAACAGTTAATAGTGGTTTGCGAAAGTGGTGAACCAAACTAAACAGTGTTAACTTTGTGTTCATAGTCTTTAGCTGTGCCCTAAACCTGAAGTCTCATTTTGTAAACATACACCACTGTCCATTAAAATTGCTACACCAAGAAGAAATGCAGATGATAAACGTGTATTCATTTGACAAATATATTATACTAGAACTGACATGTGATTACATTTTCACCCAATTTGGGTGCATACATCCTGAGAAATCAGTACCCATAACAACCACCTCAGGCCGTAATAACGACCTTGATACGCCTGGGTATTGAGTCAAACAGAGCTTGGATGGCGTGTACAGGTACAGCTGCCCATGCAGCTTCAACACGATACCACAGTTCATCAAGAGTAGTGACTGGCGTATTGTGAAGAGCCAGTTGCTCGGCCTTCATTGACCAGACGTTTTCAGTTGGTGGGAGATCTGGAGAATGCGCTGGCCAGGGCAGCAGTCGAACATTTTCTGTATCCAGAAAGGCCCGTACCGGACCTGCAACATAGGGTCGTGCATTATCCTGCTTAAATGTAGGGTTTCACAGTGATCGAAGGAAGGGTAGAGCCACGGGTCGTAACACATCTGAAATGTAACGTCCACTGTTCAAAGTGCCGTCAATGCGAACAAGAGGTGACCGAGACGTGTAACCAATGGCTCCCCATACCATCACGCCGGGTGATACGCCAGTATGGCGATGACGAATACACACTTACAATGTGCGTTCACCGCGATGTCGACAAACACGGATGCAACCATAATGATGACGTTAACAGAACTGAATTCATCGGAAAAATGACGTTTTGCCATTCGTGCACCCAGGTTCGTGGTTGAGTACACCATCGCAGGCGCCCCTGTCTGTGATGTAGCGTCAAGGGTAACCGCAGCCATGGTGTCCAAGAAGATAGTCCATGCTGCTGCAAACGTCGTCTAACTGTTCGTTCAGATGGTTGTTGTCTTGCAAACGTCCCGGTTGTTGTCTGTTGACTCAGGGATCGAGACGTGGCTGCACGATCCGTTACTGCCATGCGGATAAGATGCCTGTCATCTCGACTGCTAGTGATACGAGGCCGATGGGTCCAGCACGGCGTTCCGTATTACCCTCCTGAACCCACCGATTCCATATTCCGCTTACAGTCATTGGATCTCGACCAACGCGAGCAGCAATGTCGCGATACGATAAACCGCAATCGCGATAGGCTACGATTCATCCTTTATCAAAGTCGGAAACGTGATGGTGCGCATTTCTCCTCCTTACACGAGGCATCACAACAACGTTTCACCAGGCAACTTCGGTCAACTGCAGTTTGTGTATGAGAAACCAGTTGGAATCTTTCCTGATGTCAGCGCGTTGTAGGTGTCGCCACCGGCGCCAACCTTGTGTGAATGCTCTGAAAAGCTAATCATTTGCATATCACAGCATCTTCTTCCTGTCGGTTAAATTTCCCGTCTGTAGCACGTCATCGTACTGGTGTAGCAATTTTAATGGCCAGTAGTGTAGATATGGTATGAAAGGAACGGTTACATCATCTGGATAAGTACCTGAATCCTGAGTATCAGTCTTAATTAACACCCTTATAGTGAACAGGATTACACAGCTTCATGTCCTAAGAACAACAGTCAGCAATGCTGCACACATTTGTCTACCTTTATTAGCATCTGAAACGTAATAGCACGGAGAGTAAAGCTATTTATTACTAATATTTCTTAATGGCAGCTCAACTGGTGATTGCCAGTGAAACAGAGTGGAGATAGTTGCTTTGCGACATGGCATAGATTCCACGAATCGACTGATAAAGAATGGGTAGCTATTTTGAAATACTACCTTAGCATATGGACAAACAAATTTACAAACTAGCATATACATTCAGTCCAACAACTAAACATTTTTACTCTCGCCAGACAAACGGAACATAGCGTTTGCATCTCGTAATGCTTTAACGAACACAAAATTGTTTTTTACTTCGGGTGATAGTAGAAACCTTCAGTTACCAACACGACGAAGAGGAAAAAAAAAAAATACTGGGCTATAATCAGCTCCCATATGCTTAATTTGTGCAACAGATCAGCATCCATTTTGCTATGCTAAAGAACACGGCCCAGTCCCTGCTCACGGATTAATTGCAAATAACACGTTAGCTAAGCTAGTCTATCCTCGCCTCTCACAAATGAAATAGTGGCACCCAGCTCCTTGTACACTGTAGTATACGCTCAACGGCGTGGACCAGACAAAAAAGTCTTCCTCTTGGTGTCAGAACAGACTAGTATCATCGGTTTCTCTGGACGGACTACAGTAAGAGCAGAGAGTGGCGAGTTGTTTTTAAACTGAGCAGCACATGTCACTTTCCCCAAAATGTCGTACAGTATTTCAAGGTTCAGAGCCTAATTTACACATCAGTATCTCTTTATAAAGTAGGATGAGTGTAAAAGTCAATAACAATGAACTAAATTTACATTTTTTTTATATATTTTTGCGGCACTCACGAAATCTAGTTATTGAAAGTGCATTGATATCGTTAAGAGTGTGCTAAGTGATATTTTCAGGTTCTGGACCCTATTTACACATCAGTAACTCATTAAAAAGTATTTTATTAATATAATTCAACAACAATTTAAGCATTATTATTTACTTTTTATTATTTCGGTTGGGCATAAAGTACCCTTGGTAAAGTGTATTATAGAAAATACCTTGGCATTGTTACGATCAATATAAACTGATTACAGCAGACTTCCATAAAATAGAGCAAATACAGGTATCACGAACTGCTAAAAACAAATTATAATTGGAAGCAATGCCAAATGATCGGACAACTTTCAACCCATAAGTTAAACTACTCATTTTTAGTACCACAGAGGCATGTATCATTTTTTAAGGTTTGCATTATTAAGTCAATAAACAAAAATTACTTCAGGACCAATTTCAGAATGCATAATAAATTGGAACCTGACTTTCTGTATAAGTGCAATAAACACACGCATAAGTAACCCGCAATGTGAATGCTGTCCTGCATCAGTGAATCATGGAAGCTAAAAGTCTCATTGCCGTGCATACAAAAGCGACAATGGAAACTAAAAGTTACAGAATGAAAGTAAGGGAACCCAACTATTATTTAAATATCAACAAACAACTTGATAAACATGAAAACCATAAATTGTTAGTTTGCGCAAGGCAGTTGCAAGTTTCAAAATTCAGTACAGGAAATTATAGTGACGATGAAGCTATAAATCTACACCTAAATGACAAAAGACATGAGGTACCTACTAATATCATGCCGGACCTCCTTTTGCCCCGCTTATTGCAGGAACTCTATGCGGCATTGATTCAGGAAGTGTCTGGAGGTCACCAGCAGAAATACTGAACCATGCTGCCTCTATAGCCGTCCAAATTTGCGGAAGTGCTGACTGTGTAGGATTTTGTGCACGAGGTGGCCTCTACATGACGTCCCATAAACGTTCGAGGGGATTCATACCGGGCAATACGGGTGGCCAAATCATTTGTTCGATATGTCCAGAAAGTTTTCAAACCAGTCACGAACAATTGTGGCCCAGAAACATGGCGTATTTTCATCCATAAAATTTGTCGTTGTTTGGGAAGTCCTTGAATGGCGGAAAATGGTACTCAAGTTGCCCAACATAGCCATTTCCAGTCAGTGATCGTTTCAGTTAGACCAGAGGACGAAGCCCATTGCCTGTAAACACTGTCCACTCCATTGTGGAGCCACGATCAGCTTGCACAGTGCCTTGTTGACTATTTGGGCCCATGGCTTCGTGGGATCTGCGTCACACTCCTACTATTGAGCTCTATTACCAAAGGAAGTCGGGGCTCATCTGACCAGGCCAAGTTTTTCCAGTTGTCTAGGGTCCAACCGCTATGGTTCGACCCCTGCAGAGGGGCAGCAAGCGATATCATGGTGCTGGCAAAGGTACTCGCGTCGGTCGTCTGCTGCCATAGCCCACTGACGCCAGATTTCGCCGTACGTCCCACATTGATTTCTAAAGTTACTTCATCCAGTGTTGCTTGTCTGTTAGCACTGACAACCCTGTCATTAAGTGAAGGCTGTCAGCCACTGCATTGTCCGAGCTGAGAGATAATGGCTGAAAATTGCATACTTTTGATACCGTGGATCTCGAGATACCGAATTCCCTAACGATTTCCGAGATGGAATGCTCCATGCGTCTTGTTCCAACCACCACTCCACGTTCAAAGTCTGTTAATAAAGAGAGTCGTAAACCTTTTTACGTGAGTCATCCGAGTACAAATGACGAGTCCACAAATGCACTGACCTTTTTTACCTTGTGGACGCGTTGCTACCTCCATCTGTATATGTGCTTATCGTTATCCCATGATTTTTATCACCTTGGAGTATTACGCCAGTTGGAGATGACTGAAATCCCGAAACGCGTCTTGGCAATACATAAAGTGGCAGGTTGCTATATTTCTTCAAGGAAATTATGGACATAATTACCCAGAGTGTCACAAGTAAACAAACTGGCGACGAAAATTTTAGATGATGACTTATAAGGAACGAACTAAGGGATGATGTTAATTAAATCAGGAAAAAGTATAAAAGAAATACATCAGTTATACATTTCTTAAATTTTTCATTAGACTTTTACTCTCCTAATTTAGTTAATTTACACGATTCAGTAAATTCCCTCTGTCTGTACTACAACAGTAGCTTAGGACATCTGTCAACATCGGCCCTACTGCAGTCGTCTTTTTACATTAATTATTCACCAATTTTGCAGGTGAATTTCCGTATCTGGTATCGCTGAAGATAGGGGGACTGTTCATCAAGAGGCACAACTGTGGAGGCTCCATCATAACCAGCACATCCGTGCTCACAGCAGCCCACTGTGTCAGCAATCTCGGCAGTTACGTTGTGAGTACACGCTAAACTTCCCGTTCAAATAACAACTGTAGATCTGCTGGCATATCAGACTGTGAGATAGGGAAAAGACTTACTATACGAGCAAGCTAGCAGACTGCGTGAGATCTCCGTTAATTATGCCAATGTTGTATCAAATTTAAAGGGTGGCACTGCACAGAAATAATAGCAAAACCTACATTAAACTGGTAACTTACGCAAGAGGGCTGAACGGATGAAATGGTTGAGGATGAAAATGAGTGCTAAAAAGAAAGTAAGTAGCTCATCAGTAGGAACTGATATGGCTTATGTCTTGATGTTCCAAATGATAGAGAAAATTATATTTGTATCAACTACATGGGAACAGTAGAAGCCATTCCAAAAACTGCTTAAAGTTCGTTAAATATTAGTTCCTATTTCAACAATAAAGTTCTCGACAGCATTTAACAGGAGAAGTGTTCAAACACTGCCACGCCACTGTGGAACTCATAAATAAGAAAATTTCATTAAGCACTCGGAAGTCAAATGGAGCTCAAAAGGTAAATGTCTCCAAACAGCATAAGCATCATTGATTAGATTGATGGAGACTTCCTCTGACATTCTATGTGAGCATTAAACGTAAAACACTTTATCATCAGGACGATTATATAAAAATATGAGCATGACGAAACGTAAAGTTTTTGGAATGCCATGCTTTCAGAACTAAGTTTTCTTTACAGATGCAGGCAAAACACGGAGAATTTCATTGTTCTGACACTTGTAATCATGCTGTTTGCATTGTCAATAATATATTCTTCATTGATACCTGCAGAGGTAAGAAGTCGTGAACACTCACGTCACAAGCAAGTAACACTCGGAACTCGGGGAATCTGTCTTCAGAAAAAATTAATCATGTGTTTTATGTGATCACACAAGTAGTGGAGCTGTGCAAGTTCAGGCCAAATGTGGGCATTGTTCCCCTTTTGTACACAAACTTGCCACATGGCCTGGTTCCCCTTATGTAACCAAACCACGTAATTTACGAACCTAATGTAAACAAACTGCTCTTACTTTCATTTATAGATGTTTTACGTAATTGGCAACTGCTTTTTGGCTAAATCTCATATCTGTCATTTTATTAGAACAATTTACTACTAAGAATTGACTGCCTCCATCCCAAGTTAAGTTTACGTAAATCTAATCTTAGTTACCATAATTTAAGATCCAAAAGTGGACTCCCCTCTCCCACTCATGTAGTGCATTGACCCTCACCTCGCACCCACCGCCACCACTCTTCAGGTTATCCAGCCTCACATGACAGGCTTAGAATTTGTGCTCTGTACATTGGCCGATTGGCACTATGAAGTGTCGGCAGTAGAAATCAACCATTGAGCCCAGGGAGATTATGAAGGTTGCCAAATTCTAATGTAAGTATTAATCCTCCCGTATCTATCTGTTATTATTATTATTATTATTATTATTATTATTATTATTATTATTATTATATTACATATTTTTTATTTAGTATCTTTTCCCACAATGCAGTGGCCCCTGATGATCATGTAGCTATCCTACAAGGTTCATGTGAGCCAGTCGAGCTCCAACAGCAGGTGCCTGACTTATGAGACTTCAGAACTCAACAGCCGGATTTATTTTTGTCCAACTTTAAATCTTCACCACAGCAGCAGCAGTGTAGTAGCGATAAATCACATTAGGACATAATGAACTCAGTATTCGGGATTGTAAGTTCCTGCTATCATCAATGTCAGCACCAAATACTGTGCAGATATGATGACATACTCGACCTATTGAACTGATACTGTCCTCAGTCGTGTGCTGAAGAGTGCCTGGAGGAGGTGACCACTTTGACACCTTTCTGAAGAGTGCAGTGGCAGTCAGGCAGAAGGGGAGAAGTGAGTGTTGGTGACAGGCGAGAAGGCCCAGTGCAATCACTGTTGACATTAAATAATGCCTTTATTTAATTCCAATTCATGATACATCAGAGCTCAGTGAGGTAAGCACACCTCCCTGCCCCTGACATAAGGGTAGCAGCTTCCACCCAGGACACTGCATAGGCTTCATTCGATGATGACATAAACTTGTGGCAGGATGGCAGTCTCTGGGGGACATGGCTGTGATGTCAGTGGAATCCCACTAGTAATTCGGTGCTGGTGACATCAGGCATAGATGGCAAGTTGGTCAGGCTAAAGCACTAAATCCCAAGAGGAGCTCAGTGGTGGCAGTAGATACAGCCCAGTCGCAAAACCATGGCTGTTGCTGGCAATGCCGAGTCATCCCACTGCCTAGCATGACTATTGTGCTGGTGCTGCAGGACTCTGGCGATGAGAGAAATACAAGAATACCTTCTGCCTCAAAATCCAGACATATTTGAATCGCTCTGAAGTGCATTTGTTTCTCTAAAACCTGGCCTCTAGTCATATCGCCCATAACAAGAGACTTGCCTTGGTGTGCTGACACTGATCTGCCTGCTGTGATATTGCCGCAGATTTCCTCTAAGTACGGTGAACCTCTCCTTGCAATCCCCTTATGTATATGTTATTCTGACCTGTGTGCAACACTCTTGTGCTGACAATGCAATGCCCCATGACCGCTTTCTCAAAACTTCTTATTACTTTTACAAAAAGACTTATTACTTTTGCCCCCTCCAAAGAGAAGTCCTGACCCCTTGGGTCTTATTTGAACCAGGTTCCCTGTTTAGTTCCCTCCATAATCCATAAATAAAGACAATCACAACTAGACCAATTATTCCTACTACTAAATGATTACCACTTTAATCTTTAACCTAACAATCAATCTTCCATCCCTCACTCAGGGAATCCAGTCCATGGCAACATGAATCGTTCCTGGATCAGGTCTCTGAACAGCTGATCCCCTCAGATATGTCAAGGCTAAACAAAGCAAAGTCAGTCACCCTGGTGCAAGGAATTGCAACATTCAAGGTCACGGTTACTTAACATCTACCATCCAATATCCTCTTACAAGATACAACATCCCCTCTTTTGCATCTTTCATTTGCCTCAATGACTGGTCCAGCCTGGGTTCCCAGATGTCATTAAAAAAAGGTAAGGTTCTGTTTGGATATCCCAAATCGTTTATCTTGACAGTACAGCGGTGGCTGTGTCGTATGCAACGAAGTAATTCCGATCACATTGACTGGTAAATGATACACAGGTTACATGACATCACGTTTAGTCTGTTGATCAACATCCTAGTAACTTGCAACTCTAAACACCTTGCTTCCATAAGTTTTCCTTATTCATAGCAAATAACTCTCACGTTAAATATTGCTCAGGTGGTAACAAGAATGTACTTAACTGCCTGTGAAGCACCTGATGGATATCTTTATGCGATTTCTGTTTTCTCACATCACTTGCGTCTACTGTCCCAAATACAGTCTTCTGAATTCTGCCTCGTGTATCCCCTTTTTACCCTCCTGCGTTCATGCAGAATACGAAATGCTACCTCTAAACTGATTACCTCCCACATCTGCTCTTTAAATGGTGTAAATGTCCCGAATAGCTTTCTGTGTTCCTTGGTGTCCTCACTAAAAATATCGTTACTATCTGATAACACCTGTATCCTTGAAAGCATTTCCTCTAGCCTCCTTGCAATTGAAAATGCAACTCCTCCATCGAGCTGATGATCCTGAAGTACCTCCACTCTGGCCCCAGTGAAGTGATACGGCACTGCCACAACTAGAAATCATCTCCTCTGGCCCTTTCTCCAAATGACAAGCTGAGAACAGGGACCATTAATACCACCCCTCCCTTCAGAACCCCATTGTAACTGACAGCACATCTCAATATACTACCGATGCATTCCACCCTAACAGCAACACATAGCCTCCTCTACAATATCACAAACGACCTATACTATACACAAGACAAAATTTATCTATATTAACAAGAAAACAATACATATAGATTATTTCCTTTCCCCCAGTGCATATTCAGCATAAGGTATAAGGCCCCTATTCTCCTACTGTTGTTAATCTTTTTACTCTTGACAACAGTCACAACTCTTCAATCACGTCCGACATGAAGTTTGTGCTCAGGTCCACAATTATTGAACCAAGCACCGCAGACTTCAGTATCTACCTGTTCACAAATGCTAGTGTGACTGTGACAACCTGTTGGTCCGGTATTGCCACCATCTCTGTGTAAAGAGAAAAAAAATTCTGTTATTGTCATCGCAAAATGGTTACTCGCTGGTGTTCGGCTGAATAGTCCTAACTCATCCACCTCAATGAAACTAAATTATTCTATCCCCTCTGCAACAGTATGTGCTTTTGATACTACACAAATTCTAATGTGTTGATCAACATCAAAAAAATGGTTCAAATGGCTCTGAGCACTATGGGACTTAACGTCTGTGGTCATCAGTCCCCTAGAACTGAGAACTACCTAAACCTAACTAACCTAAGGACATCACGCACATCCATGCCCGAGGCAGGGTTCGAACCTGCGACCGTAGCAGTCGGACTGGGCGCCTAGAACCGCTAGACCACCGCGGCCGGCTGATCAACATCACTCTTCCTTCCCCTTCACTAGTATTTTTCCGCCACCCTGATTCGTCGGCCGGCATCCTCCATGGCCCGACACTACATGATCATAGATTTCATGTAGTGCTTCTTCCTTCAACACTGTTGGCATGACCAACCGTTGTCCTAAATTAGTCTTCCAACACAACAAACCGTCGTGCACGCTGAACTGATGCTTGCTGCTGTGTCGTTAGATTCCTTGTGCCGCCAGCCATTCCTCAACGTCCAGATCCAGTGCTTGAATTACCGCTATCATTCTGCTTAATTCGTCAGCATTTCAATGTTTTTTTTTTCCTGATTTGTGTATTGCTTCATACTCAGACTCACCGAGTTTTTATGTCCACCTTGTCAGTCTGCTGCATAGGTCATTCAGACCCGTGACCAGGAATGTCATCCACTGACGCTACAGAGCGTCATATTTATAGGCTCGGCAACTGCCACCAGCCCACCCCCTTGGCAGGAAACGTGACCTTGTACGCTGACGGCTTGTAGGTGGAGCGTGTTAGTTATTCAGCGATCGTGACTGACTGCCACGATCGCCAGAGGAGAAGATGGAGCTAGCTGCTATGTAGAAAGACCTTGCTTCCTACGAATACGATGTTCGGTTTCCTCTCTGGATGACAATTTCAGACAAAGATTTCAATCCACAGTTTATTTTTCTCCTGTAACCCTCCAAAATCTCCATTGTTTTTCAGTACAGGAAAATACACTTTGGATGGAAACCAGTGTCACGTACCAAGGCGACGGAGCAGCAGCTACCTCGATCTTCTCCACTAGCGATCGGGGCAATCAGACACAATCACTGAATAACAAACATCTTAGCGCGATGTTCCACTTACAATCTGTCAGCGTACCAGTCATGTTTGCTGTCGAAGAGTGGCGTAGCAACAGGCGCCAGTGCCTGTAACAACGCTCTGTAGATTCGTAGGACGACGTTTCCGAACACGGGTATCTATCTTCGATTTGTTCCTCAAAACACCCTCTAAAACACATCGAAGAATATCGCAACATCTCCGTGACATCGTGTATATACAGGGTGATTCCAAAGTAACTATACAGACTTTGTGGTTGTGATTAATGCATCACAATGAAAGTAATACGTTAAATAAAGTTTTGTCTGAAATTGCTTAATTTCATAATTAAGTAGGGATTACAGGTGGAACAGAAAATAAGCTCTTCTCAGAAAGCAACTATATATAGGGACCCGAAATTAAACACAACTACGCACTGTGAAACTTCCCCTTTGAATGTAAAGAATGTCTGTGCTGGTAAAACTTCTTTGTTACTTGATTTTCGAACTCCAGAGTGAAACTGAACGTACTGATACTGTTTTCTCTTTACTAATTCTGATCAGTTCTAAACTGACACACAATATTTTAACGCAACGTAATATGACGTTTAATAATCCCTAAAAAAGAATAGCCCTGACTAACAATAACCTACACCCTTCATTAATCACTTACCTCACAAACATCTTCGTTATTCGAAGTACCGCAATACAGCGAGCGCCAGTACTGCCAGCTAAATAAAAGATTCTAACTACTGAAGGCACTAACTATTGATGGTATGTAGTTAGCAAACGAAAGATTTTGGTAGAGAACAAACAATGTACTTACCTTAATAATCTTCAAATAAATTCGTTACATGCCATTTAATAAATTTCCTTTTTGTGACCGACACACGTCCAGATCGTCCGCTCATATTAACATCTCAGAACTCTGGCATCTCTCTCCCCACATCCACCACTGCTGGCCTGCTCACCTCCAACTGCCCAACGCTACGAGCTGTTCACATCCAACTGCCCAACGCTACACTGGCGAATAACTTCTAACAACGAGTCCAACCAGACACAGACTGTACACAGCCCAGTCAGCGGTTTTAATAGAGAGTGATACGTGGCGTTACTAACATAAAAACGTAAACAGCCTACTTACAAGTGTACGTTTACCACAGGACATGTTCAAACTGATGTCTATGAAGACAAAAGCAGTGAAGTGCAGGACTTCTCACCTCTCTTGGAGTGTTACAGACTCTGTTCATCTCATTCTGCACAGCTGCACTGACATTTTCAATTTGGTGATGTAGTTGTGCTACGTTCTCAGTGGCAACACCATACCCAAGCTCTTCTAATACGATATTGCAGTTTCTGTTTCATTCCGAATTACTACGGAAAGTTCCTCCGGACATGCGTGCATGTCCAAAGGAACGGGCAGTGCGGCGCCAACAGCAGTTAGCAAATACATTAAATGTATTCGCAGATGCGAATATGGACAACCATCAGCTCTGTAACGAAATGACAATACTGAAAATTTGTGTTGTGCCGGACCGGCACTCGAACCCGGGTTTCCCGCTTATCGAAAGTGGCGGCCTTACCATTTCGCTATCTGTGCACGGCTCACGTTGAGAACCAAACTTTCGTATGTCGTCGTGTGTACAACCTGTACTCTTACATACCTTACGTATATACTTGCGCAGATGAGACATTCTGATTGAAAGTCGTGAGCCCGGTATCGGAAAGCAAATGCGATGTTGTAGTACCTGTGTTATTCTTAATTGCGATGCAAAGTTACTTTGGACATGCATGGATGTCCAAAGGAACTTTTTATCGTGATTAAAGATAAGACAGGCTCTCTAATATCACATAGCTGTTAAAGTTTCTCCCTTGGACTGTGGATAAGAGCATGATAAGTCCAAGTTATTCTTTCAGGCAGTGGCTGGAGAACTCGACTTGAGCACTGACGAAGGCACGGAGCAGGAGGCAAGGGTTTCGCAAATGATCCCGCACCCCGACTACCCAAGGTGAGTACATGTAGTGAGGTAGTTCCACAGCGTGCTTGCAAATTTCACTAACTAAACAACTCTTGTGCGTTTAAGTTCTGCATTTGTTACAGTTTGCAGATGTTTAAAATATCATCATCATCACGTCACCCAGTGGAAGTATTTAGGCTTAGCATGCCGCACCTTGTTATGGTGATTAGTCCGTATCCTTCAAATGTTTTTGGTTATCCCTATGTTTCTTCGTCCCATTTGTTTGTATTTGCTTAGTAGAAGGACCTATAAGAGTAGAAGACCAATAACGAAGCGTCCAGATTAAAAAGGATGTACCTGTGGTCTAGGGATAGCGTCTTTGATTAGTAACGAAAACGTTTCGGCCCTGGGTTAGAACCTCATCACTGCTTAAATTGTCAATAAAAATCGTCAGCAATGGCGGGCAAAGATTTCCGGCCTAAGAAGTTACCCTCATCATGCCAACGGCCTTCTCAGAGAGGGCAGAGGAGTGGACAGAGGTTCAAGACACACTTTTCCCCTGGGGGTGGGAAACTCCTCATGAAAACACAAAGACTCAGCGGTGTTCTACGATACGAGATGCAGAAGACAATGGAAACCACTGAATTAAAGATGATACCTTGTACCCCCAGGACATGTGGCTTGTAAATGAAAAAGTGTCATGATGATCTCTCCATTGGCAAAAGATTCGGATCCCCGGGAGGGGACTGCCAAGGGCATGGTGACCATGAGAAAACAATTGACAACCAGCGAAATGATAACATTCTACGAGTCGGAGCTTAGGGTATCAGAAGTTTGAACATTGTAGGGAAGATAGGAAATCTGAAAAGGGGACTGCTGAGGCTCAATTTAGATACAGTGGGCGCCAGTTAAGCGAAAGAGAAACAAAGACAGTCTTCTGGTCAGACGACTGTAGGGTAATATCAGCAGCAGCAGCAAATGGTGTAACGGAAGTCGCATGTGTTATGAATTGGAAAGTAGGGCAGGAGTTACTTTGAACCGTTCAGAGACACGTTTGTTATCACCGGAATCAACAGTAAGCCAACACCGACAACAATAGTTCAGGTATTCATGACGATGTAGCTAGCAGAAGATAACGAGAATTCAATACGTAAAGCGAGATTAATACATAATAGTCATGGAGGATTGTAATGACGTTAGACGGAAAGAATAGGAGAAAAGGTTAACGGAAGAATGTGGGTTTGGTAGTACGAGTGAGAGGATAATGACTGAGTACTCGATAAATTTTTGATTATAATTGCGAATACTCTGTTCAGGAATCATAAGAGAAGAGGGAGATACAAGAAGACTTAAGTTACATTACATCATTGTAAGGCACAATTTTCGAAATCAGATACTGGATTGTAAATCGCAACCATAAGCAGATATAGACGCAGATTGCAATTTGTTAACGATGGAGAGTAAGCTGAAGGAAACTATTCAGAAAGAATGAATGACCAATAAGTGGGATCCAGAAGCACTAAGGAATGAGGAGATACGTTTCCATTTTTCTGAGACTATAGATACTGCCATAGTGAACATCTCAGTAGGGAGTTCAGTTGAAGAGGAATGGTCATATCTAAATACGAAAACAGCACAAGTTACAGAGAAAAATGTAGGTAAAAGGAAGATAACTGTGAAGAAACAATGGATAACAGAAGAAATACTTAATTTGATCGGCAGAAGAAGGAAGTAAGAAAATGTCCAGGGAAATTTAGGAATGCAGAAACACATGTCACTTAGAAATGAAACAACATGAAGAGCATGAAAGCTCAGGCGAAATGGCTACAAGAAAAAATGTGAAAAAATGGAAATGAAATAATTGTCAGAAGGACTGTCCCAGAATACAGAAAAGTCAAAACAACCTTCGGCAAAATTAAGTGCAAGGAATTCCACTGTTGAATGCATAGGAGAGGGTGGATAGGTGCAAACAGCACATTGAGGGGCACTGTGAGAGAAGACCTACCGAAAAACATGAAGGAAGAAACTGGAGTCGATAGCTAGTTGGTTAGCTATGTGTTCCACTGATCAATCTGATGGTAACCGTTATGATGTGGAACATGTCAAGTGAATAAGAAATGCACCAATGAATCAAATATTTTAATAACATTTTTATTTTCTACTACATTACTTCAAATGGCACAAAACGTACACATTATACCTACAGATTTATTTATTCCTTTTCAAGAATTCATCTATGGTATAAAAGGAGCTGTCAAGGAGATATGATTTCAGTTTACTTTTGAAACTATCACTGCTGTCCGTCAGACATTTTATTTCATCTGGTTATTTATCGAAAAGTCTTACAGTAATTTATTTTACCCCTTTCTGTCCCACAGACAGGTTAAGTAGAGGATAGTGCGAGTCTTTCTTTCTTCTGGTATTAAAATCATGAATGTCACTGTTGTTTTCAAACTGGTCCATGTTGTTGAAAAAATTTCATTACTGAGTAAGGTAATGTGAGGCTGTTGCAAGAACTCCTAATCTTTTAAACAGCTGTATGACATCAGAGTGTGAAAGTATGCAACATATGTTAGGTTGCTAATTTCTATATCCTCAAATTAGCAATTATTCTGCTTGAAAAAGTAGCTGAACCTAGTCGCTTTAGGAAATCCAAAATACGAATTTTCCAATTAAGATTCTCATCTATGTGTACACAAAAAAGCTTCGTAAGCAATACCCTGCCTACTGACTTCTGTTGATGTGTTATATTTATTGAAGTAACTGTAGACCTTGCAGCAAAAAATTGGATGTACTGTGTTTTTTCAAAGTTCAGAACAAGCCCATTCACAGAAAACTAATCAATTACTTTTCCAATGACATTATTTGTATCATTTTATATTGCAGTTCCTCTTACTGGATTAATAATTTCGCTTGTATCATCAGCAAGCAGTGCCAGTTAAGCTTCTTTTTTCAGATATGATGGGAGGTCATTCATATATATCGTGAACAAAAGGGGACCCATGGTTGAACCATGTGGAACACCTAATCTAATTTCACTCCAGATAGATGAAGTGGGTAACTTCCATAAATCACTTAACCCATATAAAGAAACTTTTTGCTTCCTGTTCTGTAGATATGATTTAAACCACTCATATTCTGTTCCATTTATACCACAGAATTGTAATTCCTATGACATAATGTCAGGGTTCACAGAATCAAATGCTTTCGATAACTCACAGAAAATTAATATTGGTGACATTTTACTATTTAAAGAGTGTATTATGTGGGCAGTGAAACTGAATAATGCTGTTTCAGTAGAATAGCATTTTTGAAATCCAAACTGCGATTTACTAAGTATACCATCACTGATGAGATGTCTAACCACTCATGAGTACATTACTTACATGACGATTTTTGAACATGCCGTAGAGCGGCTTGACAATGGTATATTTTAACCTGTCTGGAAAAGTATCTTGAGTTAGTGATGCATCACAGATGTGACTTAGAACGTCAGCTGTAACTGCTCCACATTCTATTAATATCTTGTCACAGGTGTCGTCTACTCCAACAGACCATTTATTTTTCAAAGATTTAATGATTTTTATAATTTCACAAGAGGTTGTTAAATGAAAATTAATCTGACAAAGATTTCTCAAAACTGGCTCTTCCACATTCTGCTTGGTTTTTTCTATTGAACTATTCTCACCAATTTTTTCACCTACACTTCAGAAATGGTTGTTAAATGCATTACCTGCTTGTGTACTTTTGGTTAAATTGGTCTCATTCTCTTTGACAGTAATGCTAGCTACCGTAGTGGTTACTCTTTCTGTCTGTCTTCTAACAACATTCCATATTGATCTGATTGTATTGCCCAAGTTGTAAATTTCATCTCTAGTATACATATTTTTAGATTTTCTGACAACTTTACTCAGAATGTTAGAAAAATTTTTATAGTGTAAAATTACTTCTGGGTATTTACTAATTCTTACTGTCTCATACAATTTTCTTTTTTTCCTTCTGAATTCACTTTAATACCTGTAGTAATACAAGGTTTCTTTGAAAACCGTTTGGTGTTAAATTAAGTAATTATTTTGGGGAAAGAGTGTTCAAAACAGGATATAAAATCATCGAGAAAAATATTGCATTTATCATTATGATTTGGCCTATTATATACATCTCCCCAATTAACATTTCTTAAACTTTCTCTGGAGTGCTCTATAGATACCAGTTTGACCAGACTTACAATTTAATTAATGGT
Source organism: Schistocerca serialis cubense (assembly GCF_023864345.2). Lineage (NCBI taxonomy): Eukaryota > Metazoa > Arthropoda > Insecta > Orthoptera > Acrididae > Schistocerca > Schistocerca serialis. The sequence goes on along the minus strand of NC_064639.1, from coordinate 143,313,310 downwards.
TTCTGACCTGTACACCCTGATATGTTTTGTGAAGTACTCAATTGTGCATCATGGATTGATAATATATTTGTCACAGGGAAAGCTTGTGCTAGTTTTACATCCTCATGCTACACAAATACATTATGTATTAGAGTGCTACTGCCTTGAGATATACATGTAGGGAAGTTGATCACTGATTCTGAGTTGTATGTCATTAATAACACTTCTAGTTCACTTTTCTAGCAGAATTCATTAGAAATTTAACATTAAAGTCACCGTTAATAACTTCTATTTGTCTGACAGACAGCATAATAGGGAATCAAACTTTTTATGAATAGCCCCCAATCTCCTAATAGGGACCTATCCGTACACTATATCAGCACTACATTAACTAACTGTAGTTCACAAGAACAAACTTCAAAGTGCGGATCGATACAAAACTTGCTTACTTCTACAGTTTTGTATTTATACCCTTTTCTGTGTAAATGGCAGCTCCTCCTCTCACCATGCCAGATCTGCACGTGCAAAGTACTAAATTGCACCCATACATATGACACTTAACACACTAATAGCTCATCTGCTTTATTTATTATACCCATGATACCAGGGTTGGAACTTTAATATTAGCAACTATTTATTTACAGCTCGTACACATTAGATATGTGTTTCAAAGTTTTACTGACGTTCATAGTAGTCACCAGCGTTGTGTTGACAGATCGAGCAGCGCGGTCTATTGCCCGACAAATTTGTAGCAGTTCTAAAGCGAATGCCCTGATGTGTTTTCTTCAGTTTAGAAATGGAGTTGAACTTGCGAGGGCTTATGTCAGAATAGTGCAGTAGGTGGTATAGCAGTTAGCATACCAATTAGTCAAACAAATCAGTAACAGTTTGCTCTGTACGTACTTGAGTATTGTCCTGCAAAATAATGGTCTGGTCTTGCAGAAAGTGTCATCATTTCTGTCTCTAAGCTGGTCGTAGGTTGTATTCCAAAAATGACGTACAACACGTAAGTTGTATATTTGGAAAATTAGCGGAAGAAAGCGCGAATTGGGGTATAAAGATGGAAAGACGCAGTCTATGATTATATAGGTGAAATGGCTTGGCTTAAAAACCAATTACATAGTTATTGAGCATACCACCTAATGTAAGTACTTAGACTGACAGCGGAGGGGAGGAATATTCAAGATGTACAGAACTAAAGATTATAGGAAAGGTCGTGACTAGACAACTACGCAGCTACGTCCAGTGTCATGGAAAAGCAGTATTTTCAAAGCTACGATAAGGGCTGCGTAGGCGTTTTGTAGAAAACACTGTGTCGTTTGGGACATATGTGTGGGCACCACTTAACAAAGAAATTGAGGGAAGGACTCCAGCAAACGAAATTATGTGTCGGAAAAGGTGTTGTAAAACCAGAATAATGAATAGAGTAAAGTATTAAGACATCAATCGAGCTATAAAAATAGATTCAGTGCTGGAATAGTGGGCACAAAGGAAAACATGTCGAATGGTATGGCCAGATGAGATGTATGAATGATAACAGAATAACTCGAAGAGTGTGAGAATTGAATCTTCATGCTCCGCATGATGGCTACACCGATATTCTGTCGACCCCTCCATATTAGGTGAGGGAGAAAACGACTAGTTTATTTCCGTACATCTTTGAGCCGCGTTTAACAGACAACTGATATGCTCATGTGCAAGTTCCTTACGCACTGAGCCGTCTTACCTGCCTCAACTGCGACAAGGAACGTTTTTGCATGGCATATAAATTAATTTTGAAGTTTCCTCTGGGATAGCGGTAGACAAATGTCCACGTCATCTCGTATCAAATTTCCATAAGGGCAAAATGAATGTTTCTATTGAAAAAAAGTGTTTCTTAATTTACACGAGAAGCAAATAAAATGTGTGTACCTTAATATTGCTTATATTTCCTATGTCAGGATAAAAAATGAAGAGGAAAGGAGGAATTAAATAAAACATGTGCATGAATTTTGATCACTATAGTCATTTTATGGCTATGAGGATCACGGGACAGTTATCTAGCCCTACCTTTCTGTGTCAGTTAGTTGACATCATAAATTTTACACAAATTAATATGTTTATTAATTCATTATCCTCTCCTTTATTATTCATTTTCTGTTTTGTTGTGCCAATATGTACCTCTGTAACAAGCTTTCTTCTACAGTGGTAATAACGTGAACCCCAACGACATCGCCGTCTTCAGACTGAGGACTGCCTTCACGTTCAACTCTTACGTGCAGCCCATTAGCCTGCCCAACGGCGGAGTTATCCCCACAGGTATGTTCTCAACCGGTAAATATACGGCACTGTTACACCTCGCAACTGAACTGTTTGTGAGTGAAGCACACAATTATTAAAGAAAAATAAACTGAAAATACACTAACAGAAATAAATTTTTAGGTACTTGAGGACTATCAGAGGAAGCTGCTATTTACACGGATGTAGAATTTCTAATAACTTTATAGTATCAGTGCAAAATATGTCATAATGCGTTTGCTGGCTTTCATGACCGTTGCCATTGAAGATAAAATCTTCTGGGTGATTAGGCTCTTGCAAGTGTTGAGCCACACAAGGACACCAGAAGATATCTGAAGATTACTGGTGCAAAGGTGACGAAACACCGAGTTGGAGAAGTAGTTCAAGAGGAATGTGACGAAGCTTTGCTCCCACAAGATTTTAGATGCATATGTGTAAAAAGTTTTTAGTACAAACTCCCTCAGTTTTGCTCAGGTTACAAGTTGGAATGTCTTGATATTAAAATAATTAATCACCGAATAACCCCTGACACGATGCTTCCAGCTGATGACTAGTCAGCATTAATAATTCAGTTGCCCGTGCTAAGAAATATTTGATGGCTGTAGCTTCAGTTAAAACTGTGTATAAAGTTAGGATTATGATATAACTGTAAAAGTGACAACTGTTCGATCTGTAGCATTATCATCATTTTGAAAAGTTTCCAGCCGCAGGCTGGGTCACCATCTAGTCCCGTTTTCCCCACCATCTTTATGTATTCACTCTCGTCCAGTCCTCACCTCGTTTTTCAACACACACCTCGACACATTTCAGCCATCTCTCCCTTGGTCTTCCTCTTGGTCGTCGTCGTCGGCTGATACTCGTATCCGAGTTTTCATTTCTCTCCTGAGATTTCCTTTGTCACGGTTCAGGCGTGGAAGTGTCGTTGATGGCTTAGCAATCCAATCCTAGCGTGGAACAGGCGGCCACAGACATTACAGCTGATGGAAGGTGGAGGACGTGGCTGAGCCTGGAGGAGTTTACGTCTCTGGCGTTTGTCATTCTCCATTCTTCGACGTTCCAGCTCAAAGTTTTGAAGAGCATTTGAGGTAACTGAACGCCAGCGACTTCGGTCTTCTGCTATTGTGGACCAGTTACTCGGATCGATGTTCAAGTTTTTCAGATTTTTCTTGTACTGATCCTTATAACGTTTGAGAGGGGCACCTCGTGGCCTTTTACCTGTGCTCACTTCGCTGTACAGCATTTGGCGTGGAAGTCTGTCATTTTTCATCCGCTGGACATGTCCGACCCATCTGAGTTGATGCCCAATGATAAGAGCTTCCATGCTATGCATTTTTGCTCTCTCTAGAACAGCCGTGTTGGATATGAAGTCATCCCATTTTAGGTTCATAATATATCTTAGCTTCTGTTGGTTGAAGCGTTCTAGTTTCTTCAGATCGCAGCGATACAACGGGACGTTGTATCTTCTTGGTAGTTTCCATCAAATCTCTATTTTGTGTATCTACTTGGGAATCCTCTTGTTTTCTGTCCTCTTTAAGTGCCCACACGATCTTAGCCTTGACGCTTCTATTCTGCTCTCAGGGTTCCTCTTTCACTATTTCCGCTTTCATTCCCCATCATATCTGTCCTAGCTACTGCTGTCCTACTTCTCATGAACTCGTATCTCTTTTCTTCATTACTTATGTTTCAGATCTATAGGTCAGTATTGGAATGTAGTAACTTCCATACACTACTTCTGCCCTTCTTTGTGGGGCGTCTTTGTTACAAACTAGGCTCTACCACTTCGCAGGAATGCTTTTGCCTCTCAGTCACGCTCATTGATCTCTTTCTCATTTCTTCCATTTTCCTCTGACACGGTTCCCCAGTGCTTGATGCTTTCCGCCTTCTGCTATTATTCATCTCCAGTCCTTAATCCGTTGCTTAGTCTATCTTTCTTTCTAGTTGTAACCAGGATCTCACATTAGTTTACATTAAATTTCATTCTATAATGTTTCACAGTTTCTTCCCTATTATCCAGCAGTTCCTGAATCTCCTCCTCCCTGTTTCACCAAATCATCCAGTTATCTGTAAACATCCAAAATCACATTGAAGAGAAGAGACGAGAATGCACTGCGCTGTGTGAAACCACTTCTTTGCTGGAGCCAATCTATGTTCACATTTTCCGCTTTCACACAACTGAGTCTTCCACGGTACATCTGCTCCATTCTGCTTGTTGTCTCTATTTCCATTCCTTTATTTTCTAGTGCTTCCTGACCTCTTTTTACAGGCGCTGTCAAATGTTTTTTCTATATCTAGAAATGCCATCACAAGATCTTCACCAAATTCGTAGTGGTGCTCCTGCACCTGCCTCACAGCAAATATGAGGTCAATAGTTGAGATCCGAGATCTGACACTATGCAGTCTCTCTCTCGATTTGTTCTCGACCTTTGTTCGAATCCTGACCTCCAGGATCTTTTCATATACGTGCTCATAGTATGGTATCAATTTGACTCCCCTGTAGTTTCTCCAATCCATCCTACTCTGTGTTTTGAATGTGGTGACAGTGTCTGTTCTATCATTATAAGGCTCCAAAATAGAATACGCGTTTGTGGGCTTGACTGCTGCCCATTTTCAGAGCATGAGTAATCCACAAATACTTCTTGATGACTCACAAGGTATTATTTATATCCAAAATAAGTTATCGGGCCAGAGTTTCCGTCTTGGATTGACAACAACTGGGCATTATATTTCATCTAGACTAGGACTGGCCGCACACGATGTATATTGCACGAGAATCTTTCTGTGTGGCATAGATACTGATTTTACCTTTGGTTATCTGTTTTATAGGAAGAGGATCTAGTCAGGCCCACCTGACAGCGCCATAAGTGCCAATACATAGTAACATTGAACCGTGGACTCGGTTTGAATAAAGTGATATACAATACCTGTGCAAAACACCAAACGTATCAACAGCTCTGATTCGAAATTACAAGTGTAACTCGTTATTACATTTCTCATAATAAAGGAATGAGTATTGCCAATAAAACAAAGTTACCTATCTGAAAATATATTCAAATAATCATATAGTCTTCTGTCTGTCTGGAGAATTCCAGTATTCACATTTTATCTCTGACGACGACCACCTACAGTCTGAATTGCAGAACTTAAAACGTGTTTTCGGGGAAAATGGATACAGCAAAAGAGACATCGCATATTCTTTCAAGGGCCGCCGAGGAAAGACACTTGGTGAATCAGTAGAGGGCGAAACGGACTGTATTCCTGCCATCCTGTGGAGCAACCTGAAGTAAGTTAGGACGTCTGCTCCAGAAGCATGGGCTAAGACCAGTGTTCCGGCCCGCCTCCAAGATACGAGATACGTTGCGCCCTGTTAAAGACGACATTGCTCTTCGAGTGTCCGGTGTGTATGGTGCACTATGTGAATGTGGCAGCATATCGGACAAACAATTCACACTGTTGCGGAGCGTTGTACTGAGCACAAGAGCCATAGAAAACAAAGGTAGCTTGACAAGTCTATCATAGCAGAGAATTGCCTAGAAAACGGACGCAAAATACAGTTCGAAAATACAGAAGTGTTGGCCCATGCGTCTACATATTGGAACTCCGTTATAAAGGAAGCGGCCGAGTGTCGCTTAAACAACAACAGTTTCAACAGAGACAAGGGATACACACTCAGCAGGGCATGGGGGCAGGCGTTGGAATCGAAAGAAAGCAAAGACAGATTGCGCGACGGGGGAGCGGCAGTTTAAAACGTGGCGCCTGTACCTGGCGCTACCTGACGTTACCGCAGCTGCCACGGGCTATAACTCTGCTAGCTGCCCGGGTCAACTTACGCGCGCGCGCGCGCCACATTGCGTCAATCTGATTGGCTGCTGATGATGTCATTATGTCTATATAAGCGAGAAACCGTAGCAGTCCCGGCGGTCAGTGAACTCCGGACTGCGATGGCGGAGATGGTCATCGAAAGCTCGAGGATTTTCTTGGAACTTACGCGGCTGGAAAACCGAGAACGTTTTATTCATGCATGCTGTCGCGAAAGACTCCGAGGATACATTTCAATTTATTCGTGTTCATTATATCAACAAAAATGTCATTTTATCACAGCATAATGCGTATTTTACTGTCTCATATAATATTCATAGCATGAACCAGCTATGTATTGCAACTTTATGAAAACTTGTTCCAGTTGTACTCAATTATAATAACAAAACTGTCATTCATATTTCCATTGCCCATTCTCTTCAACTGATATTCCAAGTCCTTTCTCATCTCAGACAAAATTTCAATGACATTGACGAATCTTAATGTTTCATTTATGCTCACTGAACTTTCTTTTTGATTTTTTGTTACTTGCCCAATGCATATAAATAGACCACGGCTACACTCCTTCAGATGATCCCTAGTAGAAGGAGCTCCCGCCAGGTCTGCCAACCCGATAGCAGCCGGGAGAACGGTTTGCTGACAAAACGCCCCCCCCCCCCACCTGCCCCCGACAACGAGTCCAAATGATGCTATTCGCTGACGGATGACACGGCTGGTGTTCGTGTTCTATTGGCCCTTCTGTGTTCTGTGGCTAGAACGTCAGATCTTTCCTTTTTTCCAATTTAGCCAGAACCGCCGAGTTGGCTCTTGGAGCTACAGTCTAGATTCTCCCAATTTGTAGTTAAATTTTCATTTCTTGTATTTTATCAGTGTTAACTTCAGAATTACGAAGATATTTTACTGTCAACATTTTCTAAAGCTTTTTTCAAACTCTACAAATTGTATAGTCGTGGGAATGCTTTTCTTCAATGTATCCTCTAAGAATCGGTGTATGATCCGCATTGCTTCAAGAACATCTCAGGACGGCATCTAACAGTCATTCCATTCAACCATAGCTATTCCTACGCAATATTTTACAACAGCTTATTGTAGTGATAATTCGATAATACACCTCTCAAAACCTGGCTTCTTTAGTATTGGATTACTATACTCCTTAATGTCTGAGGGTATTTTCTGTGCCACATATATCCCACATACCAAGTGGAACAGTTTTGTTCTTGCTGGCTCTCCCTATTATATTAAAAATTCTGTAGAAATCTGGCCCACTCCAGCAACCATGGATCTCGAAGGGCGTTATCTAATTCTGCTCGCAGTATATTATACCACATCCCATTTTCATCTTTCCTCTTTCTTTCTTCCACAATACTGTCATCAAATTTCTTTCTTTAATATAGCTTCCCTGTATATTCATTCCCATATTAGGTTCTTCCAATAATATTATCATCCTATCCGAATGTTTAGTTTTCATACAACTGCTTCTCTTCCCTCAACAGGTTCCTTTAATTTTCTATATGTGACATCTAAAACCTTACACTAATTCTTCTCTATCCACCCCTGCTTTACCATTTTCCAGAAGCTGACAATTTCATATTCAGTCGTCTTTGTTACCTTTTGCCTGTACCAGATGACGCACTTTTATATTTGTTTGTTCCAATCAAATTTAATATCTCACGCCTTATACAGAGAATCTTTCTGGGCATTACCATTTACCTGTTGGCCCACTGAAGACATCATTATTTCTTCTTCATGTCTGACATGTTTTCCTCGACCACCCATTAGAAAACCGGCTGATTCCAACGCTGGGAGTTTCAGTTTTGAATTCCATCATAGAGGCTAGAAAAGAAGCTGTGAAATGTGGGTATGAGGGGCTGTAATGTGTGACACGTTCGCGGTGGCTTTGGGAAGGATTTTGGGGAAATTTGGTACCAATGTTCCATCGTTAACCTATCTTACATCTCAAATTAACTTTCGAGCTCTGTCCTTTTTTCCTCTGATGTCGAAACTTTGCTGTTCGAAGCGTCTCCGAGCTCGAAAGTGACGTCGCAGTATGCCACGCTTTTGCGACGTTACAAATGAATGCCGTAGGCAGCTTTGAGCCAAATTTCAACCTTCTACGTCACAATGGGAGACAATTACGGCTTTTAGAAAAACTGATCCTTTAATTGTGTTGTGCAGTGTTGTTTTACGAATAAGAGTCTGGTTAACACCGCAAGTGAATAGTAGAAGAATTCTACATTGATGGAACTGTATATCGCAGCAGTAGCTTACACGCCAATGGTACATACAGTATATAAAAGAACGTTTACCAGTACAGCTCACGTATCTTTATTCCAGCTTTAATCCCTTCCTTTCACTCTTTTAAATGCGTGAATTGAAAGGAGTGAAGAGTTTGCCCTATCCACGGCATAGTCCTTAAGCCATTTTGATTTATTATCCATACCCTTACAATGAATGCAGTCCTATACATTCTTTAGAGAACTCGGATGTGTCAATGTGGATGCTCTGTCTATTCTTTATGTCCCATAGTCTCGTCCTGTTTAGTTTTCAAACCAAGCTGCCATCCTCTTTAAAACAGAAAATTACATTAGCTATTTCCACTAGTTTCATGGTTTTATGGTTTACGTGTTCGTAGATACTTTGCTTCCTTGTAATGACCTCTCTCCATCTTTCCATTCTAAATCCCTAACCATTCCTTTCCCTAGCTCATTGGCACTTAACATAATCGCTGCAGCATCAGAGATAAGACATCTTGTAACACTGAGCTTTAAAAATATTATTTGCATATAAACATGTCAGTAAGAAAAAGAAGATCTTCTAGTTTTTGTGGAGGAATGTATGTAAACACCAACTTAATCCAACATCGAACATATTAGCTCCACCATCTTATTTTTATTACAAGTGTTACAGGTGGTGGTCTATTTCTGTTAAACAATGCCTTTAGAAGTTCCATAAAAATGTGTTTTACGTGTCAGTTATTGGTCTCTAAACATGACAGAGCCTTTTCAAAATTCAGAAGCAGCACAAACATGTCTGCACTCAAAAAGACCTCCCATCTAAAAATAGGCTCTATTTCACGTAGAAATGTGCTGGCCCTCTGCACCTGAATAACATGAGGACTAAGAGAATTGTCTTCCGCAGCTGGATCATCGGCTGTTGCGTCAGGCTGGGGAGTTACAGAGGATAGCAGCCAACCAGATATCCTGCAGACTGTTGATGTCGTCGTTATCGATGAAGCGACTTGTCGGCAGCTGGTGGACAACTTCGTTTCCGAAAACCCGCTGACTGACACCATGATCTGCACAGGACCAGTCACAGGAGGAATTAGTCTCTGCAACGTAAGTACCTTGTTCGACTACCGATGAGTCATGATGGAAAGACGGAAAACTGAAAACGAGGGTGTGAGGGTTAGGACAGACTTGTTACTGTCTGTTTTGTTTCATGGCTTGTGACTTGCACCTCGTTGAATCAATCAAGAACATTAGGTAATGATATGTTTTTCGTCATTGTTGCTCTATATATTAAAAAAAACGGCTAAATACTGGGGTGACTCTAATGAAACCCTTAAAATTATTTTTTTAATTATCTTACGGACCAAAAGTGAAACACAAGAGTATTATTGTCGTACAACACGCTTCCTCCAGCGCGTACGTAGTGCGTGGATTCCCATGAAAAGCAATTCTCCTGCTCGTGACAAAGCCACTCGTGCACCGCCTGCTGGAACTTTTCAACGGAATGAAATATCTTTCCTCACATCACCTTTCTGGCTGACCCATACATCTGGAAACAATTCGGTACAATCACCTTCCGCTGCAATGCGCTAAGGCTTTTCATAGACGTCAACACGTCACTTAGAGTTGCACTGTACCAAAATTATTGTTTACTCGTTTTGGTACGATACATAAATGACGTAGGAAATAGTAGGGTTGCCGGTAATAATCGTAACATTGGTGGGGTAAAAAACATAAATGAAGACAGAAACTGGGAGCCGATGACTTCTCGTTGTCTTTTGCTTGTTTTCCGCGATATTAAAACCGCACATCATTCAGTGTTGGACCATTGTTTATTCTGTATCCTAATTAAATACGAAATGTGTTTATAAGTTGTAAAAATTAATTTATCGTGGAACTTCTGCGCTTATCTTAAGCAAAGCAATCACTTCTGATGAAAGTACATTTTACGTGCACAAATATAAGACAGTATAATATGAGTATAAATGCTTTTTTTTTTCACTTGAACGTTCTTCATCATGATCAAAGGCAAGAATTCGCTGTTATTATTGATATTTGCGAAAGTTATTTTGAATGCCAGAAACATGTTTTATACGAGTTTGACGAAGTATTGAAGCGATGTTTGTTTGTTTCTTTCTTTTTTCAGTAAATTGCGTTTTCTAGCGCTATAGTGCTACAGCGTTATATGATGAATCTATATTGTTTTTCTTTGTTTTTAGTGCAGCATTCCACTGTTTCACATTACAAATCAACAATTTTTTGATTAAAATCTAAATTAAATGTTGAAAATTTCAATTTTACTAATAATAATGTTTATTTTTAAGTACTGGACAGGAGAATATCTATGAAGAACAAAAATATTTCGGCGGTTACGCAGCCCTTTATATATCCTCACGCAGTTTCTAGACGGTTTACCGCTTCCGATTTCTAGGGGAAGCTATTAAGACACTGGTCACATATGCCAACAAAACAATCGGAATATCGCCCGATATGTATGCAACACGCTGAACGCGGGTTACTAGTGATAGTCTATGATAGCCTACGGTAGTCGCTCTTTCAGTTCCAGAGTGAGCTTCCGTCGCACCCATCTTGCAGACACTTTGCGAATCTTAAACACTTCCTGGATGATGTGATGTACTGAGCCGTGACTAACGTTCAAATCTGCGGCAATTCCATCCACCGTCAAGCGACGATTTTCACCACACTGGCTTCAACTGCTGCCGTAGATTTTGGTGGCTCAACGTGGTGTAACTGACCTGTGTGCTGCACGTCTGTCACAGTTGTCACGCCATTCCTAAACTTTATACTCCACTCGTACACTTGCTGCAGTGATAGACATGTGTTACCACACTGATTTTCCTTGTCCGGTGTATTTCAGTAGGATTCGGGATTCGTACCTTCAGTGCTGAGAAAACGTATGACGAAACGCTGTTCTTCCTTGATGTACTTCGCAAATGGGGCAGACATTTTGAACTGGTACTGTTGCCGCGTTTCGCTTGTTTGTAGTACTCTGCCGCCTGTAGGAACTCACAGAACAGTGACGTATGTCAGTTTTTAATCACACTTTCAAAGTTTTCATTTGACTGCCTCTGGTAGAATAGAATGTTATCATATCACAGTATCTGCGCCACAGCTGACGACGAACAGTCAAAAAGAGTATCCAAAACAGCGGTTACATCTCGTTTAAGAAAAGAGCACTTAAAACAAAAAGAAGTAGGAGATGTGATAAGAATTTGTCGTCTGTGAAACAATACTAGACAAGATGGCAGAATAAAGCATAAGGTGCGGACTTATGTAGCTGAAGATTTAATGGGGAGGCACAAATTTTTCCACTAAATTACGAAATATTGGCGCAATTATTCTACCACGGATATAACGTCTCCTTGCGTATTTCATGTTGTAAACGACTTGATGTAGCAGGCAGACAATGGCACTGAAGGTCCCGGGTCAATCCCGGCTGGGTGCGGGGATTTTTTTTATTCTAGTGCCTCCATTGACGGCCCCAGGTCCACACAGCCAGCTGCTCAATTGAATGCCAGGAACTTTTCGCAGGGGTAAAAGGCAACAAGAACGAGGGACTGGCCACTCTCGCCCATCTAGTGTTGTTGCCTTGTAGAAGGGCTGCATTTCGCATGTGGCCTGGTCAGCCTACCGGTAGCGGGCTTACACCAGTTTTATGCAGGCACTGTGACCTACATGTGGGCGTCTAAGAGCTCTTATTGTATTAATGGATTCAATATTGTACTACTTATTGCTCCTGCGTATATGTTTTAGGACGATGTCATTTTGCTGTATGCAGTTTATTACTGACACTTGCAAATAATGCGCCAGGCATAACCTTCCGGAGAAGGGCACTGAGTGCCCGAAACCGGTAAAGAAATAAAATTTCTTTATGCAGCTGGTTGCTTATTATTTCAGTATATTTGCACCAGAGACTTTACTTTTACCTACATTTAACATTTTGCATGTACATACTTTTCTTTGTACGTTCTGGCAAAGTAGCTACTAACAAATGTTCCATGGACAAGTAAGAAGCTGGCAAAATAAAGATAACTGCTTTGCTTCTTCCTATAACCAAATGCATTTGATCTGCTTTCAGAATACTTAAAATTGGAGTTTTCTAGATATAAACTTTACTCAGAGTGGTTATATTTCAGTGTTTCGTATCTGACAAGGTGGCATAAGAATGGCTGTAATACATTACAAAATAAAACAACTGTAGTTGTTTATTGTTACGTCTTGCACACTTCACGTTTTTAGAAGTAGTATCTTAATGTTTCCTGTTGAGTTTGCTTTGTACTATGGTGTGACCCAAAACTCCGTTAACCTTTGAAAATTCTGTCCTACACGGAATTATGTAGGTAGAGAGGTAAAAAGTGACACACGTGCTTGAAATCACATGGTATATTACTGAAACAAAAAGAAAGTGCACAAAATGACCAACAGATGGCGCTTCATATAATGCAAAAGCAAAAATTAGCATAACAATTGATTTTTAACTAACACCGTGTTCTTTATAACAATTGCTCAACATGTCGGTCGCCATTCATCAACAACACTTGTAGTCGAGGGACAAAATTGTAAAGAGCACTTGACACCATATCAGTAGGTATGGTGATAAACTGCTGTCGGATGTTGTCTTTTAGCATCGAAAAGATGTCGGACGATAGCGGTAAACTTCCAGCTTCAGAAATATCGCAGTCAGTAATCACACCGACTGAGGTCTGAGGTCCTGGGAGGGAAAGCTTGACGGAATTGGCGCTCCAGTATGAGGGCAAGAGATCTTTGGCACGTATTGCAATATCGGGTGGAGTGTCATCCTGTATAAAAGTTGTACCTCTCAGCGTGTGTTTGTCAGCCAGGCTATGGATAATGCGAATCTGTAACATATCGGCATACATCGAAACCTTCACGCTCGCAGTTTAAAAAGCAGCACCATACATTTCCTCGAAGAAACAGAGTCCCAACACGATTCATGTGACAAATCCACACCACACCATGACCTTCTCGTCATGAAGTGGGGTTTCCACGACATTTCTAGGATTTTCGGTAGTCTGAATTCTTCAGCTGTGGCCGCTGACGGACCCTCGGCGTCACAGACGTGTTGACCTCCAGTTGGCCAGTTTTTGGACTCAATAAAACACAATGTCATGTCAAGTGTGTGTGTGTCAGTGTTTATCTCTCTACCTTCATTACTCCGAGAATTAGTGCATTTTCAAATGGTTACGGACGTCTGGCTTACCCCGTACATTATTACTGCTTGCTTCTATGTTTCCTGCATACTTTTACTTTTTTTTCCAGGGTGACTCTGGCGGCCCACTTGCTCAAAACGGCACGCTGATTGGCGTGGCGTCGTGGGTTATCACCCCGTGTGGCAGGGAGGGAGGCCCCACCATGCACACCAGGGTGTCTGCTTTCCTCGACTTTGTTAATGAAAATATTTAAAACTGCGTTATTTTTTGAAGTCTCTAGGCTTTAGGCTAGTTTTATACTGACCCCCGCCTTTTACTATCCTTTGATAATCTCTTAACCATGCCTTGAAACTATCAAATCTCCCACGGACTTGTTCCTTCTTCCCGTGAGGTTCTTTCACAGACGTGTTACCCTGCCTAGTCTTTTTTAACGTATCTTCATTTCTCGTTTTTACTGTTCTCATAACTTTTTATTATTATTCCGTAGTAGCACGTTACAAATGTTTTCAATATCTTCTCCGGATTTCCGATGGCCCGCATCCATTCCTTGCGTGTCTGGTACTTCGCAAGTAGCAAGTATGTGTTGAAATACATCTTGATATACGGCATGAGCTGCATGTAATATATTTCATTGGCAGGTCGCTATTCGAACGTAGAGCTGATACCCAGAGGCATATGTAAGATGTAAATACAGAAGACTAACAATCTTTTAACGTAATATGTTCGGATCACACTTTTCTGCTTTTTCCTCCATGTAAAATTGAAAAAAGTTTACAAGATATGTTGGATCAAACTTAGGTTCAAATTCGAGATGACTGCCTCGTTAAATTGTAGACTAAGTTTTGTCTCGTTATGTTCATCTTGGTATGTGCGTTGTTTGTGACAGTTAATATCAGCTTCATCGCGTTATGTATTTTCTTCCTTTATATATTTTTATGCATTCTAGCTTACATGGGATAATTCGCTGCAACTACGGACGTCGTTTCATGCAAGCTGCAATGTTAAAAAGCTGGCCTTCAAAGTTTACGCATGAGGTTTTCATGTTCTCTCGCCTGTTATGCACAAACTAACACCTCTGCAAGAAAAGAACATATTTTCTTGTAGGATATTTAATGTACAGTAGTTAAATTTTGTAAGGGCACTCTTTTTCGCTAGAGGCCGTAATATTCAAGTTATTCAAGAAAACGTACGAAAGTGAGCTTCGAACGCACCTCCATCCCAATATTCGTCCTTCGCTGGTCGTGATTTCTAGTTTCTTGTTCACAGCAGTCCCTCCTACCACTGTACAAATATTTCGGACTACACGTTGCCGCGCGGGATTAGCCGAGCGGTCTGGGCGCTGCAGTCATGGACTGTGCGGCTAGTCCCGGCGGGGGTTCGAGTCCTCCCTCGGGCATGGGTGTGTGTGTGTTTGTTCTTAGGATACTTTAGGTTAAGTAATGTGTAAGCTTAGGGACTGATGGCCTTAGCAGTTAAGTTCCATAACGTTTCATACACATACGTTCCGACTACGCGATATATTCCCTATATTCAACTTTTTTGGTCTCTAGTAATTGGGTTAATACGTTGTCAGCATAATTGACTATTTCGTTAACATTTAAACATACCCGTAAGGGTAATGGATATAAACGAATTTTGTAAACGTTACACTAAAACTAATTACATTTAGAACTTGATTCAAAATTCCTCTTACAAGCACAGTAGTTTCGTAGTAAGGAACCCTGTCTAGGGCGCTGCAGTCATGGACTGTGTGGCAGGTCCCGGCGGAGGTTCGAGTCCTCCCTCGGGCATGGGTGTGTGTGTTTGTCCTTAGAATACTTTAGGTTAAGTAAAGTGTGTCTTAGGGACTGATGACCTTAGCAGTTAAGTTCCATAACGTTTCATACACATACGTTCCGACTACGCGAAATATTCCCTATATTCAAGTTTTTTGGTCTCTAGTAATTGGGTTAATACGTTGTCAGCATAGTTGACTATTTCGTTAACACATCCCCGTAAGGGTAATGGATATAAACGAATTTTGTAAACGTTACACTAAAACTAATTACATTTACAATTTGATTCAAACTTCCCCTTACAAGCACAGTAGTTTCGTAGTCAGGAAACCTGACAAATACAACGACGTAACTGTTTATTATATGCTGCTCAAATTCACAAAATTATTAGTAAAATTTACAGAAACGTCAGTTTTCAATTTGTAAGTTCTCGACAAAGGCGTGAAGTAACAACGCCAGTCAATGAAGACCACAAATGGCCGAATAGGGGAAACACTTCGTGCAGTCGCAGAAGTAGAATGGAGTGCTGTGAACAACATAGTAGAAATCTTGACCAGTGGTGAGTGAGTTCGGGAGTGCGGATGCTTTTGAAGGACACTTTTGTGTGCTTTTCTTGAATAGCTTGAAGATCATGGCCCCCATCGAAAAAGTGTCCCAGTACAAAATTAAATTACTGTACATTAAATTTCCTACAAAAAATCGTGCTCAGTTTTTCTGTAAGAGTACTAGTTTGCGCGTGGCGACCGAGAGGAATGAAAATTTTTGAAGGCCCGATACAACTTTGCGAACTGCATAAACGACATCGGCAAGGGCAACTGAATCACCCTCTACAGAAATTGTACAAAGGTGGCATTGAATACATACTGAGACTGCAAGTCAGACATATATCTAGAAAGTATATCACACACAACAAGAGACCGGTAATATAAACCCTCTTCGCTGAACATTTTTTCATTCTGTGACAGTGGTGTACAGTGTGACCCGCAAGTGTGGCCTTTTAGCGTGTCCACGATGAGTAGTGTGCTGCAAAGGTGGAATAAATGAAGGCTTCTATTGTGACAACATGGACATGGCTGTAATCAGAGTTCTAAATATCCACAGAGTTCTCTGTTTCTTAGATGCACTTCACTTTTGATATCAAAGAAATTTTATAACTGTCACGCACGGCTTTTGATGTGGACAAGATATGTGGGTACCTTTACGTTTGTACTGTTATGTATACAGAGTGTTATGTTCTACTCCCCGAATACGGGACTATTTTACATGTAGTTCATGGTGTACATCAAGTCTTTTAACGAACACTTCCACGTCCATATAATGCTGCACTCCAAACATAAACATTCAGGAATTTCATTTTCAGCTCCATCTCAATATTCGAAACCAGTAAATACCTTCTATAGAAGAGAGCTTTCTTTGTCTTTGTTAATCTGCTTATGATACCATCCGACGTTCCGGACACCCTGATTAATAGTACTTCCGGGGTAGGATAATTTCACTTACTCCACTACTGTGTCGTTAGCTACTTGTATTCTGTATTCTCCTTTCTAGTACACTGTCGTACAAACCAATAAAGATGCAATAGTTTAACAATGTAAGAAATATTATGGGTCATCTTAGCACCGTGAATCAGCCGTTACTGCATAAGCCTCTTATTAGTTTAATTAGCTATCTTATTTTACATTTGTCAGACTAGCAGAAAGAGCTCCCAATCGTGCAGAAAATCCAGTATCTCACTGGTATAATCTCCACGGTAGTTTATTGTTGCATGAGAACAATATTTGATTCACAAGCTCGAGGAAGTGAAACACGTTCAGTAGCACACTGAATAGTACATGTAGTCTAATTTAATCTTGACTCATTTATGCCTGGACCCACAGACGCTACATTTATGCTTAAATAAACTATTTTCTTGCCTGAGGCTGTCTCTTGTTTGAAATAAACACTTTCGTTCATGTCGTTAGTAATTTACTAGTTTTGACCCTTCGGCATTATCAAGTGACATTACACAAATCAAGTGACATTAAACAATAACATGGTTGTTTGGTCAGTATCACTTTGTAATACCCAAAATTAGCTAACAACTGTGTTTCTGTTTAATATCACTTGTTAACACCCAGTTCGCCGAAATAGCCTAATAGGTAAAAAAATGTTAAAACAGCCTCACGTGGAAAAATAGCTTCATTTACATTAAAGACAGTATTTAAACCATAATTTTTTTAAAATAAATTACTTGCTATTTAGTGATCGTTTATGTGTTTACAAAGTAGGTACCGTGGTATACGACACAGTGTGTGGCAGATATAAATCTCGTTCTGAACGTAATGATACGACCACTTTTGTGCAAATAAATGTTCAGTTAAGAGACTTCCATCGATTCGTTGGATGAAATTTGGCTTAAGAGATATGTATTCCATTATATACGTATTTCTGGGTTTCCACGCAGAATTCTGTGTGATTGTGTGTTGCTGTTCAGGTCGCCTCTGGCTTCGTTCATCGTTAGCGATTTGAGCTCACGCTATGTTCGCTCTCTGCTGCGTTTCCGCCCGTCTGTTTTGCGTCTATCTTGGTATCCAGACGCTCTCCCTCCACACCTCCCTCTCACTAGCTTCCACCTGTAAGTATGACAATCCAGTATTTCACCTGTTCCACTTGGATTGTTCTGTCAACCTTAAATGCAATATTTCTCCGAATTTCGTTAACGAGTAAATAAATTATTTTATACCTGTTTAAAAGTTCATATGGTGAATTCTTGCTGTCTGTGGCGTTACCACGTAATGTAATTTTAGAATTATACAATACGACATTACTGTTCGTGATCCATCTCCTAAGACAAATTGTTTCCACTATTCTTTATTTTGCCCTACCCATCATGAGTATCATGAGTGTTAAGAATCTGCCAATATTAGCATAAACTACCTCACTGATTAACAGCACTAATCCACTCCCTTACTATTTCCACGTAGATTGTGAGCATTACAAGCACTGGTTCAGAATTCTCTTGTAATCAGGCGTCTGTCTCTGGTACAGCTGAGAAAGTTACCAATGACATGATAAACATATGCAGTTTGAACGGCACCAATTGACCTATTACAAAAATTTTTTTGGATGTAGTGGCATCTACTGTCTCTTTTCTTTTACTAATTTCATTGCCATTAGTGAGTATTATGAAGAACGCAGTAATTTTACATGCCTGGAAAGGACTCACTGTTTGTCATCAGTATTCTCAGAGGTTTGAAGGGCCCATCACGAATTCATCTCCTGTGCCAGCCTTTTCTTCTGAGAGTAGCAATTGCAACCCATATCGTCAATTACTTGCTGGATGTGTTCCAATCTTTGTCTTCCTCTACAGTTTTTAACCTGTTTAGCCCTCTCTAGTACCATGGAAGTTAATACCTGATCTCTTAACGGATGTTCTATCATCCTTTTCCTTCTTTTTGTCAGAGTCTTCCATGTATTCCTTTCCTCAACGGATCTACAGAGATCCTCCTCATTCCTTACCTCATCAGTCTACCTAATTTTCAACAGTGCCTATAGCACCACATCTCAAATGCTTACATTCTCTTCTGTTCCTCTCTTCCCGCAGTTTATGCTTCACTACCATACACTGATGTGTACATTCTTAGATATTTCTTTCTCAAATTAAGACACATATTTAATACTAGAGGAGCTCTGGTGGCCAGATACATCTTGCCATGTCCTCACTTTTACATCCATCATGGGTTATTTTGCTGACTAAGTAGCAGAATTCCTTTAGTTCGTTATCTCCAATTATTCATCACTGTTGTCATTTCTTCTACTTGTCATTACTTTCACCTTTCATCGTTTCACTCTCAGTCCATATTTGGTACTCATTTGACTGTTCATTCCAGTCTCCTGTACTTCTACTGTGTACGGCAATGTCATCAGTGCATCTTACCACTGCATCCTTGCGTTTGAACCTTTCTTTTATTTCCGCCATTGCTTCTTCGATGTATAGATTGAACAGTAGGGGCGACAGGTTTCGTCCCTGTTGTACACCCTTTCTAATCCGAGCACCCCGTTGTTGCTCTTCCACTCTTATTGTTCCCTCTTGGTTCTCTCCTTATAGTTTACACATACTTTTCTCAGATTTTCGAACATCTTGCACCATTTGACACTGCCGAAGGCTACTTCAAGGTCGAGAAATACCGTGAACATATCTTGATTTTTCTTCAGTCTAGCTTCCATTACCAACCGAAAAGTCAGCGTTACCTCTCTGGTTCCTTTAATTTTCCTAAACCCAACTGATCGTCGTCTAAAACATCCTGTGTTCTTTTCCATTCTTCTGTATATTGATCTTGTCAGCAACTTGGATGCATGAGCTGTTGAGCTGATTGTGCGATAATTCTCACACATGTCGGCTCTGGCTGTCTTGTGCATGATGTTCTTCCGAAAGTCTGATGGTATATCGTTAGTCTCATACAGCATGAATAGACGTTTTATTGCCCCTTTCTCCAATGATTTTAGAAACCGTGATAGATAACATTCCATCTTTTCTGCCCTATTTGATTTTAAGTCCACCAAAGCTTTCTTAAATTCTGATTCTAATACTGAGTCCCCCATCTCTTCTAAGCTGACCTCTTTCTTCTATAACGTCAGACAAATCTTCCCCCTTACAGAGGCTTCAATGTACTCTTTCCACCTATCCGCTCTGTCCTCTGCATTTGACAGTGGAATTCCTGTAAGTTGCACTCTTAATGTTACCACCCTTGCTCTTAATTTCACTGAGGTTTGGTTTGACTTCCCTATATGCTGAGTCAGTCCTTCCGACAATCATTTCTTTTTCGATTTCTTCACATTTTCCATGCAGCCAGTTTCATTTTCATTCCCTGCACATCCTATTTATTTCATACCCCAGCAACTTGCATTTCTGTATTCCTGAATTTATATCAACATTTTTGTACTTCTTTCATCTATCAAATAAAATATTTCTTCTGCTATTCATGATTTCTTCGCTGTTACCTTCGTTGTACCTACGTTTTTCTTTCCAACTTCTGTGATTTCCATTTTTAGAGATGTCCATTCCTCTTCAACGGTACTGCCTACTAAGCTATTCCGTAATGCTGTATCTATAGCCTTAGAGAACTTGAAGCGTATCTCGTCATTCCTTAGTGCTTCCGTATCCCACTTCTTTGTGCATTGATTCTTCCTGATAAATCAGGAAAGGTTTACGGGAGAATATGGGATTAGCAATAGGAATCACAAAGACTGAGTTTTTCAAAAAATTTCAGGTAACGATAACGAATACTCTGTACAAGAACCACAAAACAAGGAGGTATACTTGCAAAAGGCCGGGAGATACGGGAAGATTCCAGTCAGATTACGTCATGGTCAGGCAGAGATTCCGACATCAGATAGTGGATTGTAAGGCGTACCCAGGACCAGATATAAACTCAGATCACAATATAGTAGTAATGAAGGGTTGGCTGAAGTTTAAGAGATAAATTTCAGCCAACCCTTCATTACTACTATATTGTGATCTGAGTTTATATCTGCTCCTGGGTACGCCCTGCAATCCACTATCTGATGTCGGAATCTCTGCCTGACCATGACGTAATCTGACTGGAATCTTCCCGTATCTCCCGGCCTTTTGCAAGTATACCTCCTTCTTTTGTGGTTCTTGTACAGAGTATTCGTTATCATTACCTGAAATTTATTGAAAAACTCGATTAGTCTTTGTGATTCCTATTACTAATCCCATATTCTTCCGTAAACCTTTCTTTACTCGTTCCCTACAACCACATTCCAGTCCTCCATGACCATTAGAATTTTAGCTTCTCTTATGTACTGAATGACCCATTCAGTGTCCTCACATATTTTCTCCAGTCCTTTCATCTTCTGCTTGTGACATTGGCATGTATAACTGAAGTATTATTGTTGGTGTTGGCTTGTTGTCAATCCTGATGAGAACATCCCTATCACTGAAATGTTCACAGTAACTGTCCCTACCTTCATATTCATAACAAATCCTACTCCCATTACACCATTTTCTGCTGCTTTTGATATTGCAACCCTAAAGCTTGCATGATTATTTGGTTGAGATTGAGGTGCATGAACAGTAACTTTGATTAAATTTTTAATTATTGTTAACTTCTATTACTTTAAGATAAGTTGTTACTGTTTTCTGGGTGTCTTGATACCAGGGTGTTTTATTAAAATTGACCAGATTTTAACCAATTAATTATTGGCACAAAATGAGTTCCAAAATCCCAGTTAATTAAATACACAGCTGAGATTATCACTAACGAGTGAAAGCAGTACAGAGGGGTTAGTGATTTGTTCATGTCAACAAGTTAACCACTAACAACTGAAGACCCACCATTATTACTCTCAACTACATTTCTCTAACCTGTTAAGTAATTCACTTCCTGCAATTGTTATTGATTACTGAAAACCCATGCATTGGCTGGTAAGGGAAGGAGATTATTCTACCATTTCAACAGCAACACTTGATTTTCTTAGCCATACAAAAAGTTTATTACACCATTAGCCATTCTGGATCAGGTTCAAGTAGAATATCTGTTAATTCACATAAATATGCATTATTACCAGTACTGATTCCCAGTTGGGATCACTTTTCGTCTCTTATGAATATAATAAAATTGCGTCACACCATAAGGTATCGACTTCGTATCACTAAACAACACCGCATTCACACTGGCATGCCAAACTACACATCTGTCTCAATAACTGCTGCATTGTTGAATGCACTGTCGCATGTGGTAGAGATAAGCAGGAGGTTATATAAACTGTGCACTGACTGATATCTACCGAAACCTTTATCATACTCAACAGCCACTGTAGTAATAATCATTTACATGAAGAGAAGATGAGGGGCATTAGTCAACAGAAAACTTTACTCAATTAGATTAAAGGAACCTGTATGAAATTGGCCTCCGTCAGATACGTGAAACAAGTCATTTAAATTGGAAAATGGCTTGTAACTTCCTGTGGCGGCACGCATCCAAAGTGAAAGTTAAAAGAACATTTCGATGTATAATGCTCACTGCAACAAATAATTTATCTGTATTTCTGTTAATTGGATTTCAAAAGGACACTTAATTTTCTGAGGAAAAAGATAATTATGAATTTTGCTATTATAAATGATTTTTCATAGAGTGTGAAATACTATCTTTGGCGGAGGGTGTGAAAAAGAAAGTTTAAAACCAGACGGTCAACTCCCGAATAATTAAAACAGACAGAATCGCATTAAAGGCTATCGAACAGTCTCACGTTATACATTTATTGTCTTAGTACTATTAATTGCAGTTGCCAACATTATTACGTCAAAAGTGGCTGATGGCCGTTAAGAAAATACTGTTGCGCTCTGCAAAATTAAATTGTGTTTCAATTAATATTAAATAAGTTCCACCACATCATCAAGATTTCGCTGAGATTCAAACCAGTTAAAATGAAGGAAAACTCCTCACGCAAGAATGATGTCATAAAAAACTATAGCAGTTCCAAAATTTATCGAGTTAGTTTATTACACTCTGAAGCCTCTAAGAGATGTGCTCAGAAGTCACACTCACACATGGTAGGCCATGTGGCTCCAACATTCATTATAAATCAATAAAGGCAGGCTCACCCTGGCAATAAGAAAACACACACCAAGCCCTGATTACTAATCTCTAGGCGCTAGTGCTGAAAAACGGTGCGAAACGTGCGGTCACAGATTAAGTACAAAGAAACTACACTTAATACATCACATATCATTAAAAAATTCTTTTACTCTATCTACAGTCCCAATACCTAGTAGTCAAGAATGATAAACCTGCCTAGCAACATGAATTTCTAAAAGTTGGATCTTTCTTAGAAAATTGGAGCGAACTTACGCTCATCACCAAATCACAAAATTCCGAAAATGATCGCATAAAACTTGTTAACTAACTTTTATTACTTACAGCAATCACTACTCATCGTTACACATTTGCGAAACTTTCAATTTCAGCAGCTTAACTTACAGCTTTGGCACGAATATGGGCTCAGCACAAACACAATAAGAAAGTACCTTTAAAACTACATAAATTTCACAAAAAGCGCACATGGAAATTCATCATATCACCCTTTCTCTCAACTGGACAGATTGCAGCTACTAATATTTATAAATAGAAGTTGCAAGCTAATGGCCAACAGACACCTCTACTGGCTTATGATCACATAAAATACTATCACATAATTTTTCAAAATTTCAAGAATTACCACTCCTTTTAACATTTCCCTATCCATACTGACTTTAAACAATACAGTTCGAGCAAGATTCACGATAATACGAGAATAACTGATTTTATACCTGTTTTTCGTACCATATCTGCTCACCTGTCACTGACACGTCCTCACTCCAGGTTCTTCTGCCGAACAGTGCCGAAATTGTCTCATCCAGAACCAACGTTTCCCAGTTAAAACTATTGGAGAGAGGGTGGGTGGGGGGGGGGGGGCGGAAGACGGGGCAGGAGAATGTCTCCTATTCGCTGAACCATCGCCCTCAAAACTGTCGATATTTTGTGAGAACCTCTGTAAACTACTTTGCTTAAACTCACCCACAGATTTCTTTTAGAAAAACCACCACATTCTACCAATCGCTCTGTAATCCTATCCTCTATTACCTAAGCATTCATTATTTATTCACTCAAACTTTAATGAAAGCGTAGAGAGGGGATGTACGAAGCGTGACACATGAACGTAAAACACTGCTTTATCCTAAGTCCATGGTATATGAAAATTAAGTCCAGTAGCTTTTCTTCTGTTATACAAAACACCGACGACCAACACAGTGATCCCCCCATGTTATCAGCGAGCAAGGTTAAATTGAGCGAGAAACAGTACCGCTTCCGCCTTTTTGGTGCAGTTTCCCACTCCAAGGACGAGAGAATGCCCGCAGTTAGTCTGACCAGAAACCTTTATCTTCTTACCATTTCACTTCACTGACCGTGGAATACCTAGGTTAAGCCATAGCATTGCCCATTTCAAATTTTGTAGATTCTCTGCCACGTTCAAACTTCTGGAACTCCACACCCCTAGTTGTAGGTCGTTATACTTTTGTTTTTCTCACGATCACCTACCCATTAACAGCCCTCTCCTGGAGATCCGAATGGAGAACCAATAAGGAATCTCCTGCCAATGGGGAGATCATCATGATGCTTTCATTTGCAGGGCACATGTACTGTGGATATAAATTGTCTTTAACACAATGGTTTCCATTGCCTTCTGAATCCTCATGCCCTTTTTCGATGTTGATTCTTCCGTATTTTAGGTTCAATTTCCCACTCTTAGGACAAGAGAATGCTCTCAACCTCTGTCCTTGCCTCCGCCCTCGCCTTCGCCCTCTTTGATAAGGCCCTTGGCAGAAGGGTGGTGACTTCTTATGCTGCAAGTCTGCAACTGTCACCAATGATGAATTTTAAGCAGTGGCGGAGTTCGAACCTGGGAAGCTTTTTTTTATTAGCCAAACACGCTAACATTATACTCGATGCTACAGTTGAAATACCAATCAATCCTAGCAGTCTGCCTAATTCAGCTTTAAGTACATCCCTCATAGCAAATGGCAAAGGACGAGAACGGCAAAACTTGCGGTTCAGAGATGGCTTAAGCTAAAGATGGGCCAGAAAGTCCCTTGCTTTACCCAAGACTGGCTCAAAAATTGTTTATGGGATTGGAAAAGTGACTCAAGGTTCGTGAACAGGAATGAACGTGATCAAAAACTTGGAAATCAAATGCTGTAAAAGGGACCAATCTAAAAATATTCGACGTCGAAGCAGAATAGACCACTAACAATGCTGATGGGCTCCTCATCATTTTTATATTTTACCGCTAGAACCAGTTGATTCCTCAACGGAAATCGTTGGCAACCTTACGAGACTACAGTTTTGTTAAATGGTTTTGTTAAATGCTCGTAACAAATGTGTACCCACTCATTGAACGTAACCGCAATGACCAACGAGACTGCTGCCCCAATTTCAATCTGAAATTCGCCTGAACGTCTCAAAATAGACGACTGCAATACTACAAGCTTATGAGCCGTTTGCCAGATATGTTAGCTTGACTCGGAAAACACGTGAATAGGCAAATGGTTATCACTGGGAACACTACGCTGCAAAACGCAGACAGCAGCGATGTGGCCCCTGAGGTTGCAGTTGAAACAAACATTGTTTAAACGCGGACATTTTTCGCTACGTATTCCGCGTGTGGCAACCGGAGTAAGGCGTACAATCTAACAAGAAACCCCCTGAGTGCTAGTTCAGTCTTCAGTGTGGATCATTTGATAATATTGTGTTAACAATTATGACAGGAAAAATTATAGGTGGTAATGACTCACCACGTCCACCACAAGGACAACAAAAAATGACTGTACAGAAGGTGCAGGGATGAACCTTCTATGGTATGTATGTACTACACATTACAAAATGAACATCGTCGACCTTCAAGAAACGTTCGAAATAGAACATTAACTTGTACCATGAAGACCGAATGAAAAATGGCGCTTTCAGTGATCACAAAGTTTCGCACTGTCAAAATCGTAGGCGAACTCCTTGGGGATTACAAACATGAAGTGGTTTCCGCTAGATATGCACTCTTAAACAATGCATATAGAGTAATGTGGTGTAATGGGATGATGGGAACTGATGGAATGTGATGGCGTAAAACCCAATGCGAAACAGTCTGTCATGGAGCTTACGGTGAAACTGACTATCCTTTAAGACGTAGCCACAGATAGTGCTATAATATGTTTTATAGGCACAGAAAAAACAAACATCCAGAGACTGAATTTGTCCATTTGTTCCAGTTGGAATGAATTGCAATGTCACACACAATTCAAGACTGATAGTTTCCTCGAAAGGAGTATGATTTTTATATGCAGACCAAGAATCACGGAAAAGAAAGTTATTTTCACCAACTATTGGCCACAAGCAGTGCTCGTATCAAAGATGCAGTTTTCGTGCGCCTATTTTCCCACTCTTGCTTGCTGTGACTTAAACATTTCCTAGTGCCCTTGCAAGACCACGTACATTAGATACAATCGTAGGGAGCAGAGCACCTCCAACTTCTCACAGCACAATAATAAACTTTTCAACCAATTTACCATCCAGATTAACAATCGGCATAATTGTATACGAATGCGTCAAAGCGTTGAGGTTAGTTGACCTTGATACAACTCTCCTGGTTCCTCTAATTTTCAGGGTTCCATTCAAGTGAATTTCCTCTTCAAAACCGGATTGGTCAGAGTTGAAACCAAATTCCTTACTGAACGATGTGATAAGTTAGTTTGTCTCATCTACAAATTGTCGTGCCGATTCCGCAGTTTGCTGTTAAAACAGTAACAAGTAAAGGCGTCTACAACATCATGGACATAAAAAAATGTTACGAATACTAATCGAAGGGGGCAATAACGTACTCCGTATTGCTAGGTAATTGACGATTACCAGGTGCCCGAGTGAACTGACAGCATACTTCATGTTCTTTTCATGCTGTTAGTTCTTCCCCTTCTTTCATTCAGAACTATTGTCTGTCTTCTTTAACAGTCTCACTATCAAGATAGAGATGAGAAAATTTTGCTACACTGGATGTGACAACAAGAAAAGAAGATATGACACAAACAAAGCAACCCAGCAGAATAAATATCTTCATAGCAATGGTGAAAAACCTTGTGAGTGAACCTCTTCTCTTGCTGTCACAGGATATGATTGTAACTTTAATAGTTTACGAGATCTATATTTAGTAGAATCTTAATTAAAAAGTAGGAAATTTTGATAAAATGCTTTTGATTCTCGAACGTTAGCTACTAGTGCAAACTAATTTATCAAAAGTGGCTCAATATATCCATTCACACACATTGTAAACAATTTACACGTTCAAAGTTTAACTACTTAATTGTTCGACACTGTTTTGCAGTGGGTACTTTTTGGCTTGGGATACACAGAGTTCCAATTGCAAATAGCAGTAAGTGACATGACATGTTTCCTACACAAGCTTAAACTGAATATTGTGTATACCCATCCTGCAAGCAGTACAGGACTCCTATTTTTTTTAAATTTGTCCTATGCACTTATTGAAGTGCATTAAAAATAATTAGCTTCAGCACACAACTGAAAAATATACTTTCAGATTTCCTCAGTCCGATGGGAGCTCACATCCTCGTTTGTAGCTTCGTTTTCGAAAGTACGAAAACTGTAGAATTTGGAATCTGATATTCTAATGTATTGTCACCGAAAACTCTCTATTCTTCTTCTCTAGAAAAACGAAGGACGTGATTAGTAGCCCAGATTTTCTGTGCTCACCTTATCGAATCACTAAACACATAATGAAAAATTTAATAAGTTGAAAGTATATGACGGTACAGTAGAATTCATCAGAATTACTTTTTGCTAATGGATAGTTTTGGATGTAAAGACAGTTTACAAAGGCTTGTTGAAGAGGAATCAAATGTAGCAACCTCTAACTTCTTCAAACACAAATGAACATCTTTTAACTTGGTTAGCTAAATGGGAAGAGTTGGCAAAAGGCGTAGGAATCTTTACAGGTGAACCATTATGTGCACTGAAGTTATCTACACATTTCAGTCTTGGGATTATGAACTGCTATGTGGGTGAACTTTCCTTAAACTATTTTGCCTGGAAAATTTCAAACTGAACGTTTCGGGAACTGATTTGTACAGCACAGAGAAATGGCATGGACACATATTTCAGAAAGTAAAATTTTTGAGTGGAGAAAAAACTATTTTTTCAATTTTTTCACGATTAGGTGGAACAGATGAACTAATCAAAGTGAATTATTTTTAATGTTTTAAAATCGTCGAAGGAGTATAATGTAGAAAATATTCCATATTCTCATAAATTTTTTTCTTTGTGAGTATCAGAATCTGACAGTGTCAGAAGTTCCAGTGAATAATAAACTTTCGTTGTTATTCTGCGTATACCGTCACAAGAAAATTAAAATGAGATGTACACAAAGATGGTTCGATTTTTAGCGAAGTCATACATTATAAGGAGTCCTTCAAGCTTGTAAGAAACTAACATTGCAGACATTTACTCTATTGTCGTCCACTGGTCGTAAATGCTGTTATACATAGCTATACCACTGTTTCTAAGCCTTTTAATACTAAATATAAAAAATCGTTCCTACAGGGGCGAAACCAAAGTAGAAAGGCTATAAGTTGGTACTAAATAATTTGTCAAGAATTTGGTTTGTTTCGTGAGGCAATCATACGCCCAAAAATGTTATGAAAATTATTGTCTCAGTTGAAACAAATTAATTATTTAAGAAATACTGTAATGAAAAGAAACACATCAGGCAATCAATCAAAAAACAGCAAGAAGAGAAACATAATTAAAAATAATTTTTAATCTGCTCCTCCACTAACGCTGTCACGTCACTCCACATTATCACTTTTTTTCTATCTGCATATCGGAATCTGACAATTGTTATTGCACACCTTCTTGTGACAACGAAGTGGGAGGAAGACAGGTGGGTTTTCGTAATTGGTTTTTGTTGTATTCCTGTGTCTTAAGTACTTTACTGTTAGTTTTTTCATCTTTATTCATTCATTCACACACTATATGCTACAAATCATATTCTGCTGAACAATTCAAGATATATATTAACAGCCATGACAAGCCACTGAGGACTGTTACTATAAAGTATAAAAATAAAATGTCATGACAGGAGAAAAGTCACTATTCTGCGTAAAGCCATCTCACTTTCATTTATAGTATCCAGCTATTGTTTTTATCTACTACTTCATTCTAAGCATTAGTGCAAACTAACTCAATACAGAGAACATTATCGTCCGTCCATACACTGGAATAGTTAAAAAATGTTTAGGATGAACACTAGTGTTAGTTAGAAGCTACATACCTGAGTCCAAATATTCTAATAAATTAAAGAAGCTGCTGGTGAGCTACTATTTTAGTTTGTTTTAAGTATCTTGAGATTTCTGGTTTTCCACCTGATGTATGCCAGCAACGTTTTAGACATTTCAGAGAAAGTACAATAACGACGTTCATTTTCTCTATTTCCACTATAATTACCTCTGGACTGTTTCAAATGGAAACTAGATACACAGCATTTTGAGAACAAATTTTTTGAGAGATATTTAATTCGCATCTCCTGTACGCCCTTGGTGAACTTCTTTCCATTGTTCATGTAGTACATTACCTTTAAAGGCTGTGATGAAGTCAGCTTTTACTAACTGAGGAGCTGTAGGTTGTCTCTCACTTAACTGAACACCGATGAGGCTGCTTTATTGTTGCCAACAGACCGTCATACTCAGACACAACACATACTATGGAGTTCACATCCGTTTCTCGAAATGCGATTGGATTTACAAATATATGTATTGCGCCACGTAATCATTTTCTGTACGGAATAAAACAAAGTTGGACAGCAGTGACCTCTATCAGTGCTTTCAGTGCAATCAGTATTATCCAAGATGACAGCAGTATTCAAGCATCCACACACAAAACATCCTAGTTATTTCTACTAAGTATCATTAATGTTATGACAGTCTGGTAAACGTTTATAAACATATTTATTGTAGGGATAAAGACTGTCGGAAGTAAAATATTTGTTCATTCCAGTGCTCGTTTGAGACTATGGCTCACAAATTTATGGCAGTGTTTCTGCATATAGACACTCTTGCTTTCCTTATATTATGACTACAACAGAGTGATACTGCTATCCATTTATTTCATCTGCTCTATTTCTATGACTTGCAAGTGATGTTTTGTAACTCATAATACATCTGAGGAAACATCTTTCAATTTTCAGTTTCCTATGCTAATGTGAAAACCTTACATTTCTTAGTTGCAATGCTTGTCATGGTTTGAAGAAAAAGTTCAAATGTATTTTAGTGGAGGGTTACACATAGTTAAAGTGAGCAGAGTTTTATTTCAGTGCACACTCGCCTCCTACAAGAAATGTGCCTAACAATGAAGTGTGCTGAATAGCATACCCGTCTCTAAATACAGGCTGTATTCATAGCTGAATCTTACACCACGGCTTTTCGTATCTTGTAGCTAAATCAAGTAATCTGTTTTAACATCAGTGTGTCTTTATGAGGGTTACAAGAATGTATGTAATTGCTTCTTGATTGAATGGATACTGGAATTTAATTTTCTTTTTACATGATGTTGAATGTATTTTGAGAGACTTTCAACCACATCTGTGGTTCTAGTTTTCAACAGCTTGGTTCCTACATTGAGGCAAGCATCTGAGCATGTTAAACTCCATTGATTATAATGGTGTATTATTTCATGTTGTCATACAACTTCTCTGTTCTGAAGAACACACTTTCATTCACTGTGTGGCTAGAAATGCCTATTACTCCTACCAGATATTTTTAGTCTCCAGAGATTTTATCTGAAAGAGTTACAGAATCATTTGGTCAATTATACAAATATCAGCAGATTCACTGTTATCACGTACACAAATGCAAGTATTTATGAAATAAATCTGAATTTAAATAAGTTACTAGAATATAATTCCAATTAATTCAGTTTCTCATAGATTAAGCGATATAGTAAGCAGAACGGTTTGAAGGGAAGTGCCTGACGGTTAAATTAATAGCACTGTCTGTAAGTGTTTGTAATCAAGGATACAAAGGGTCCATAGATTTTTCATGCTTAGAGTCCCTATCAAAGACACAAACGGTACATAGATTTTTCATGCTTATGGTTCCTATTAGCCTGGAAAATCATATAAATGAAATATCATATTTTTAATTTAATAATCATTGCCCCAAGAGGTTCTCCATTCTGTGAACAATATGGTTTGTACATAAATTTTCGTGTGCACTCAGCACATTCTGAAGGCAAAGGTTAGATGAAAAGTTATTGAAAGAATCTAAGATTCTGTAAGATCCCTGTTGGTTGATTTCAAACGAGAAATTCTTGTATCTTGTTGCATAGAAGAGGTTCTTAACAGGAATAAAAAATAAATCCCTGATGCGAAAGAGAAAGAACTATTTTCTAATTACAGTTTGTCTTGAAGCGTGAAGGTGTGTGTTTACAGTAAATTATCAAAATCTTTTTACAAACCCATAAAAATATGGCAGTTTTTCAGTTTCTTTATATAATGTTATGAATTGTCTTAGCATAACTGCAAGACTATGTAGGAGGGAAAAGCCGAGACAGTGTCAGCTCTAAAATCCTTAAATGAAAATCCTTATTGCTGGAGTGCGTGTCACATAGCAGTTCACAACACACATTCGTCCATCAGTATGCGACGTCACCAAGATGTGCGCAGGCCTGTTGTCACGTGGCTTTGGTGGTAGCTGCATAGACGATTAGTCTGACTTGCTGCCAGATAATAACCGTTATTGCTGCCAGAGGAGGAAACTCTTTGAAATAATGATGGCACATTCCACAGCCCCAAATTAGATTTAAATGTCATCGTTTATGCCCCTTAATACACTGTATTTACACCTAAGTAAATTTTCGTTAATTTATATCCTTCTTGGTGTTACAATGACCAGCAATGCAGTTTCCTGGTTCTCTAGGGTTCTTTCGACGTTCAGCGATTCAGTATCGACTATCATCAAAGGGCTGTTGTTACACGGGCCTCCTTTTAATGTATTTCTTCCTACTTAAGTTTTTGCTGGCGTTTTTAAGCGACAGTGTATCGTAGTCAAGCAAACTGACATATTCATTCTTCATTACGCTTATGTCGTTTTGGCAAATAGTTTCACCACATTCACCTTACATTCGTATGTGGAAACACTTTCCATGCTAAGTATGATAGTCGTATGTGTTCCACATCCTTTACTGTCCGTTTCTTCAGCAACGATCTTGACACTGCCAATTTGATGATTCATGGGCCGGTCACGTTAATCTGGCTACCGTTTATGTTCCTCATAGACGTCCAATAACTACTCACAGACGTCAGGTGGCAGCACTAGCAGTGGAGGGTATATAAAGCGTGTCGAGAGGGTTATACGGAATGCAGTGCAGTCGTTATCATAATTTGGAAAAGAAGCGGTTTATCTGACGCCCAAAAAGGTATCATCATTGGCTGTCAAGTCAAGAACTCAAGCTTTTCCGAGTCGACTAAGTTAGTAAGCTGCTCGCGTGCTGCTGTGTTTAAATATTGAGAATGGCAAAATGGTGCAATCCGAAACTAGCCCCAGGACAGGACAACTGTGGTTCACCATGGGCAATAGATGACGGGTGAACAAAGGATGCGGAGAAATGTATGGGCGATTACACTTTTCAACTGTTACAACTGACTGCCCAGATTAACCACTGGACTGCCAACAGTGTCTCCTCAACGACGTTTCAGTAAACATTGCTGAGCCCGGGCCTCTGTAGCAGGTACCTCGTTCATGCACACATACTGACTATTGTGCATCGGTGACGAAGACTGGAATTAGCATGACAGTACCACAATTGGAGCTCCAGTGAGTGGCAACAGGTAACCTTTGCAAATGAATCACGTTTTATGGAGCACTGCATAGATGGCCGTTGGCGTGTATGGCGCGAAAAGTCTGAAAGCAAAGAACCTGCAACCAGAAGAGACCATTTGTTACGGGAAATGTTTTAGTGGTGTTCCATGGGTGATATCGACATTCTGGCTGTCAGAATGAATCAACACAAGTATTCATCCATCCTTGGAAACCATTTCTATGCACATATGCGTTTGCTTTCTCCTCGGCACGATGGCATCAACCAGCAGGACAATGGAACGTGTCACACAGCTTGCAGTGTTTGTGCGTGATTCCAAGAGCACCGGGATGATTTTATGGTAGTCCTATGGCTGCCAAACTTACCGGATTTAAATTAAATGTTAAATCTGTGGGGTCATACAATACGCCTGTTCGAGGTATAGATCCACAATCTCGAAACCTGGCGCAGCTGTCGATGGAGCTGGAGTCGGCATGGGTTCACATCCCTGTTGGTACTTTGCAGAATTTCATTGACACCCTTCCTACACGTCTAGCCCTGGCAAATGTGGTTATTCAGGCTTTTGACATTTGGTCATATTAATGTGACTGGACCGTGTATAAAATCATTTACTACAAAAAATTATGTGAATTGAGCTGCACAGATGTCGAAATAGCCCAAGTTATAATTTTTCGTATCCTGGCAGCCGATAACACAGGCCAAGGAAAAATTTTTTTGAAAAAGTTTTTAATTTGATAGCTCATCTTAGTACATTTTTATGAGCTGATCCAAATCTAGCCTTAGTTTTTTTGTATCATCCATAGTTTCCGAGCAATTTGTTTTTTATTAAATAGTATAACATTCTATGCTATACGGTAAACGGGGATATTAATGAAACGCTTTGTTACAACGTAAGTATGGTTTCTATTTACAGTAATCTACGTAAAACAATAATATGCATTAATAGAAGTTTCACTTGTCAGCTAGAATTCATTTGCATTTTCTTTCTCTTTTTTCTTTGAAGCTTCTTGTGTAGCTTTTTCTACGATGAGTCGCTTGCTGAACTTCTCGGTGAACAGACCAACAGTGGTCTAACATCATGTTTAAGTTCCAGCAGCCTTGGTAGCGTTTTTCCATCACTTTAATGCCTTGGTGAAAACTCTCTCCCTGCTCCTCACTAACATCTCCCATATTTTGCGGGAAGTAATCAAGATGACTGTTAAGAAAGTGATCTTTCATGCTCATTAAACATCCCAAAGTTTTAAACTTCTTCAACATTGGAGCTGTAATAGAAACATATTCTACATCTACATCTATATTTATACTCCGCAAGCCACCCAACGGTGTGACGAGGAGGGCACTTTACCTGCCATTGTCATTGTCTCCCTTTCCTGTTCCAGTCGCGTATTGTTCGCGGAAAGAACGACTGCCGGAAAGCCTCCGTGTGCGCTCGAATCTCTCTAATTTTACATTCGTGATCTCCTCGGGAGGTATCAGTAGGGGGAAGCAATATATTCGATACGTCATCCAGAAACGCACCCTCTCGAAACCTGGACAGCAAGCTACACCGCGATGCAAAGCGCCTCTCTTGCAGAGTCTGCCACTTGAGTTTGCTAAACATCTCCGTAACGCTATCACGCTTACCAAATAACGCTCTTCTTTGGATCTTCTCTATCTCCTCTGTCAACTCGACGTAGTACGGATCCCACACGGATGAGCAATATTCAAGTATAGGTTGAACGAGTGTTTTGTAAGTCACCTCTTTTGTTGACGGACTACATTTTCTGAGGCCTCTCCCAATGAATTAATTTTATATGATCATTCCACTTCAAAGCGTGCCGTACGCATACTCCCAGATATTTTACAGAAGTAATTGCTACCAGTGTTTATTCTGCTATCATATAATCACACAATACACGATCCTTCTTGCTATGTATTCGCAATACATTACATTTGTCTATGTTAAGGGTCAGTTGCCACTCCCTGCACCAAGTGCCTATCCGCTGCAGATCTTCCTGCATTTTGCTGCAATTTTCTAATCCTGCAACTTCTCTGTACGCTACAGCATCATTCGCGAAAAGGCGCATGGAACTTCCGACACTATCTACTAGGTCACTTATATATATTGTGAAAAGCAATGGTCCCATAACACTCTCCTGTGGCACGCCAGAAGTTACTTTAACGTCTGTAGACGTCTCTCCATTGAGAACAACATGCTATGTTCTGTTTGCTAAAAACTCTTCAATCCAGCCACACAGCTGGTCTGATATTCCGTAGCCTCTTACTTTGTTTATCAGCCGACAGTGCGGAACTGTATCGAATGCCTTCCGGAAGTCAAGGAAAATGGTATCTACCTGGGAGCCTGTATCTAATATTTTCTGGGTCTCATGAACAAATAAAGCGAGTTGGGTCTCACACGATCGCTGTTTCCGGAATCCATGTTGATTCCTACGGAGTAGATTCTGGGTTTCCAGAAATGACATGATACGCGAGCAAAAAACATGTTCTAAAGTTCTACAACAGATCGATGTCAGAGATATAGGCCTATAGTTTTGCACATCTGCTCGACGACCCTTCTTGAGAACTGGAAGTACCTGTGCTCTTTTCCAATCATTTGGAGCCTACCGTTCTTCTAGAGACTTGCGGTACACGGCTGTTAGAAGGGGGGCAAGTTCTTTCGCGTACTCTGTGTATCCCGTCAGGTGCAGTGGACTTTCCTCTGTTGAGTGATTTCAGTTGCTTTTCTATTCCCTGGGCACTTAATTCGATGTCAGTCATTTTTTCGTTCGTGCGAGGATTTAGGCAAGGAACTGCAGTGCGGTCTTCCTCTGTGAAACAGCTTTGGAAAAAGGTGTTTAGTATTTCAGCTTTACGCGTGTCATCCTCTGTTTCATTGCCATTATCATCCCAGAGTTTATGGAAATGATGTTTCGATCCATTTACTGATTTAACGTAAGATCAGAACTTCCTAGGATTTTCTGTGAAGTCGGTACATAGAATTTTACTTTCGAATTCACTGAACGCTTCACGCATAGCCCTCCTTACGCTAACTTTGACATTATTTAGCTTTTTGTCTGAGAGGATTTGGCTGCCTTACTGATTTAACGTAAGATCAGAACTTCCTAGGATTTTCTGTCAAGTCGGTACATAGAATTTTACTTTCGAATTCACTGAACGCTTCACGCATAGCCCTCCTTACGCTAACTTTGACATCGTTTAGCTTCTGTTTGTCTGAGAGATTTTGGCTGCGTTTAAATTTGCAGTGAAGCTCTCTTTGCTTTCGTAGTAGTTTCCTAACTCTGTTGTTGAACCACGGTGGGTTTTTCCCGTCCCTCACAGTTTTACTCGGCACGTACCTGTCTAAAACGCATTTTACGATTGCCTTGAACTTTTTTCATAAACACTCAACATTGTCAGTGTCGAAACAGAAATTTTGGGTTCTGATCTGTTACGTACTCTGAAATCTGCTTCCTATTACTCCTGCTAAACAGAAAAATCTTCCTCTCTTTTTTTTATATTCCTATTTACTTCCATATTCAGGTATGCTGCAACGGCCTTATGATCACTGATTCCCTGTTATGCGCTTGCAGAGTTGAAAAGTTTGGGTCTGTTTGTTATCAGTAGGTCTAAGATGTTATCTCCACGAGTCGGTTCTCTATTTAACTGCTCGAGGTAAGTTTTGGATAGTGCACTCACTATATTGTCACTCGATGATCTTTCCCTACCATCCGTCCTAAACATCTGAGTGTCCCAATCTATATGTGGTGAATTGAAATCTCCACATAAGGCTATAACATGCTGAGGAAATTTATGTGAAATGTATTCCAGATTTTCTTTCAGTTGTTCGGCCACTAATGCTGCTGAGTCGGGAGGACGGTAAAAGGAGCCAATTATTAACCTAGCTCGGTTGTTGAATATAACATCCATCCATAATAATTCACAGGAACCATCCACTTCTATTTCACTACAGGATAAACTACTACTAACAGCGATAAACACG
The DNA here is from genome assembly GCF_023864345.2 of Schistocerca serialis cubense. Taxonomy (NCBI): domain Eukaryota; kingdom Metazoa; phylum Arthropoda; class Insecta; order Orthoptera; family Acrididae; genus Schistocerca; species Schistocerca serialis. Next base: position 143,276,653 of record NC_064639.1, on the reverse strand, counting down.
CCACCACCGGTTGCATGCAATCTATCGTTTCTAAACACCTTCTGTGTCATTGTAAAAATTTCGGCAGAATTTATCTCTGGCTTCAGCCAGCTTTCTTTACCTATAACGATTTCAGCTTCGGTGCTTTCTATTAGTGCTTGAAGTAGCCGGCCGAAGTGGCCGTGCGGTTAAAGGCGCTGCAGTCTGGAACCGCAAGACCGCTACGGTCGCAGGTTCGAATCCTGCCTCGGGCATGGATGTTTGTGATGTCCTTAGGTTAGTTAGGTTTAACTAGTTCTAAGTTCTAGGGGACTAATGACCTCAGCAGTTGAGTCCCATAGTGCTCAGAGCCATTTTTGAAGTGCTTGAAGTTCCGGTACTTTGCCAACGCAGCTTCGACAGTTTACAAATACAATACCGACTGTTGCTTGGTCCCCGCATGTCCTGACTTTGCCCCGCATCCGTTGAGGCTGTTATCCTTTCTGTACTTGCCCGAGGCCACCTAATCAAAAAGCATCCCAATCCACGCCACACAACCCCTGCTACCAGTAGGGCTTTTTCATATACTAAGAACTTTGTAACGGCCTGCTTGAATGATACCCATGACTATTTCTCATTTAAAGTCATTGTTGATTCAGAGTTAACATCAAACATCAATTTTCTACTGTCATGTCCGACAAAGACGCCTTCTTTTAGTTTAGCTTCTGAAAGATGTGGAAACGTTTGGGAGAGATACTTAAAACATGGTCCATCTTTAGGCAAAGCCTTTACAAACTGTTTCGTTAGGCCTATCTTTATATGTAGAGGTGGTAGGAGCACGTCTTTAGGATCTACACGGTTTTGTGTGGAATGTTCTTTTCACTAGGTTTTAAAGACTCCCTCACAGGCCATTTCTTTCTGTACCAGTGCTGATCAATAGCCCTACTGTCCCACTCACACAAGGAACATGGAACTTTCGTAAAGCCACCTTGCTGACCAAGGAGCATACGTATTACTTTTAGATCGCCACTTATCATCCAACCATTAGCAGAATAGCCTGTTTTATTTAGCACTATTTCTAGGCTTTCGAAGCTTTCTTTCAAATGTACAGAATGTCCAACAGGTATAGATGCATACATGTTACCATTTTGTAATAAAACTGCCTTTAAACTAGTTTTGGATGAATCAATAAACAGCCTCCAGTCTTCCTTTTCATATTCAATACCAAACTCATTCATCAGAACGGGAATGTCTGAACAGTAAACTAAATCACCTTCTTGTTGAAAAAACTTGGAAAATTGCTGCTCTCTCTTTTTATACATGTATATGCTGGTCCCAACTGCCAATAAGTTCTTTTTTTTTTTTAATCTAAAGCCAAGAAATTCAGCTTTTTCTTTCGTTAAGCCCAGATGCCTAACCAAATCGTTAAGATCGGTCTGATTAAACAATTTGGCCCCTAGACTTCCTGTATTACAATGCAATTCATCAGCATCTGGTTCATGGAAATCAGATTTTACATCAGAAAATACTTCTGTTGGAAAAGAATTTAAATCATCTCGGGGTTCAGGAACCGGCAAATCTACACCATGCCCCACTCGTCAGACGGCGGACGGAAGGTTAAGATACCTTATTACCTCCTTGTTTTTCGAATTATGACCAGTAATATCAACACTGCAGAAGTAGCAATCATTGGAATGATTTCTTGGCTCCCTCCATAACATAGGAACAACAAATCTAAAGGCTCATTTCTCGTCTTTGGAACATTTTCTCATATCTTCAACACAAACATAACATACCTTATGCGACGCCCAAGTTTTATCTTAATCAGCAAGTTTAGATCAAATGTATGATAGACAAACCTTTTTCACAAAGCCTGCAATGTATCTTTGTTGTTTTTAATCACAAATTGACCACAAATATAACAAAAATTGTCAGCAGAGTTTTTACAACCATGATTAGACATTGTGCTGAGCATATGTACAGGAAACAAGAAAGTGAGGTTAGGTTGACAGTAAACGAAGCACCATCTATTAACACAAAAATAGAATCGACATTTGTTCCAGCAAATGTTTTTCAGCACAGCTACCAACGTCATCTACAATCATTACACCTCCTTCTTAAATTATTTTAACTATATAAAATCTGTTAAATTCTTTAAAAATCGCTTAATGTAATAAATTTAACTGTAAAATGTGAAGAAATGGTGGGTGATATAGTTTTTTAAGCATCATATTCGGATTTCCCACCATAAAAACCATTAGAATAAGCTATTTTCAGCAAAAACGTTTTTCCATCGTTGGCTTGTGTAATTAATTGGCATCGAAGGACGTGTAACCCACATTGCTAGCAGCCAGCGACCTAGATGCGATGGCCGCCAGCAGGTTACGCTCGTATTGGAAAGAGCCTCCGGTTTCAGAAGCGAGAATATGAGGCAGCCACTGACTCAATTAGCTCCTGTGTTTGCCACTTCAGATACCAGACTTGCTACATTCTGCCACACATAGAAGGTTGCTTGTTCAGAGCTATCTCTCTTTCGGTTTGGTGTCTCGAAATATTACATGTGCTGTTCACGTTTCTAGCTTGTGTACAGTTTCGGATGCGTTACATCTTCAGACTTTAGAAATCTTGCTGTTACAACTTGGTATGGCGTTGGCAGTTTTCCTCCTAATTTGGGAGGAAACCATACCTTACCGCCGGCCGCGGTGGTCTAGCGGTTCTAGGCGCTCAGTCCGGAACCGCGCGACTGTTACGGTCGCAGGTTCGAATCCTGCCTCTGGCATGGATGTGTGTGATGTCCTTAGGTTGGTTAGGTTTAAGTAGTTCTAAGTTCTAGGGGACTGATGACCACAGATGTTAAGTCCCATAGTGCTCAGAGCCATTTGAACCATTTGAACCATACCTTACCCATACCAAGAGAACAAGTTCTAAAAGTGGGAACGCGTCTGTCTCACGTGTGCACCAGTCGTGTTGCATCATCATGGATGACACGTTTATGGAATTATGACAGGTGCAGCTGCAAATACAACAGCAACTGCAGCAACCATATGCTGAGCTTCTGCATGCAATAGCATCTCGAAAACAACTGCGGCAACCGCCGACCCCACCCTCCACTCCATCTTTCGGACTTTTTCATGTAGGTACGGAGAGGTGGGACAATTATCTAAACATTTTATGCTCTACTGCAGGGCTGGAAAAGTTAGTGACCCTGTGTATATGACTGTATTCTGCCTTCTTCTGAAAGGGGCCACCAAAATGTTTCCGTTGGACGGTGCTGTTGCATGGTATGTGCAACCCATAGTGACTCCAATGCTAGTTTATGAGCACCGCCATGTAGACAAGGATATAGTGGCGGGGTTATTGGGACCTTCGAACACAAACTTTTCGCTTATAGTTTCTTTCTTCGTAATTTGGGTCAGTACCATAGTACATGCTCGGAAACTGCTTCCTGGAAATTTGACGAGTTGTATTCGGCGTTGTCTGCACATTTTCATCATATATCTCATGATATGGCAGATCGCCTTAACTTGCTCAACAACGAAAGCAGATTAACGGGTCATGTACGAAAAGGATAACGGAGTTACAGGGTCTGTTTAGAGACTGTCAGTTTCGTTGTAGTTCGTGTGGTGTATATGACGTGGATTCCATTATGCGCAGTGTAATTATGCGATTAGCTCCAGATAATTCATTTCAAGCGAATGCCTTTGAGTCGTCTGACTGATCCCTACCTGAAGTGGTACAGTTAGCACGATCGCAAGAGCTGTCTGCAGCGGCCCGGGAAGCTTTTGTCGATGAATGTCAGATAGTGACAGTGGAGTGTAGTTCTTCCCCTGCTACGTCGCCAGACTACACAACAGGGTCCCGTTTCCCAGGGGCCGAAGTGCCTGGATCACGCTTAGTTGTCAAAATGCGGTCTCGCCGCCGCTCCATTAAGACAACGAAGCAAGGCAGATAGGAATCAGTTTTCCCCGTCTTTTCCACACAGAAGACGCAACAGTGGTCGCAATTCCTGGTGCAGTACGGCAGATTGTAACGGTCATTCCCCTCGGCATCGAGTAGTTTCTCACAACAAACCCTTTGAGTACTTGGTCGCAAAAGGCCAATGATGTTTACGGCACTCGACCCCCAAGATACTGTCTACTATCCAAACACTTTGTCGGCTAATAATGGCAACAGGAGGAGAGACTGGAGCTATCCAACTGTGAATGCAGCATGAGACTACGGAGTGTAGGTGGACTACTTAGTCAACGAGTAACTCACGACAGTGCTAAAGTGCTAGTGGTGCTGATACAAAGCAGAGAAATAGCAAAGATAAAGAAAGCAAACATTACATTATATCTACAACAGTTGCCGAACTTGGCATTTTCTCAGAAAGGAACACGAGAAATTTTGCAGAGTGAGAAAGAAGTGGCAGATGAAATATTAGCGTTTCTGCAAATTGAGTCAGTGGATTGTGTAGTTTCGTATACACACGACTGTGCGGACGATGTACATGAGGAGTACAGTGATGGCCATCGTGCTTAACCAGGGAAAGTGATATTGAAACAGGTGTCGAACTATGCAGTTCACCACCCTTGTCGGACAAGGAACCACAAATCAGTGAAACGCAGTAGAGGACAATGGTTATTCCAGTACTGGGGGCTAAACATAACTACGTACATCGAAGGTTATCCATATCATAATAAAAACCAATTATGAATAGATTTCTAATAAGTTCGTAGCAATATGATCGAGTACTACATAGGGAAAACTATAGTGCTGTAGGAAAACTACGGATATTCAAGGGAGGACAAGGAGCACATGTTGAAAAATGGTGTTTACACGTTTATAGGATGCTCGTTACAATCTGCAAGATGCGCATGATAATGAAATGCTACGTTATGCACATCAAATTGCGCGCGACATAGATTACAGTGCTTTCAAGGGAAGCAATAGATGGCTGTATAACTTCAAAAGTGCTACACAATTGGAGGACGTAAGATAATGAACTTTCAAACAAAGCGTCGCGGTCGTGATTTACTAATTCAGGGCCAACATTAAGCGCAGAACAAAGTTTCATTAGCATGCTTTGATGGGGCGTTAACGAGTGTCCAGAGTCACTCACGAATCTATAGGCAGCTATAAAAATAATACGCGCTAAAGTAAAAACAAGTCCTCCGGTTTGTATTTTAGTCTATGCATGCTACTCACAAGATGTATTTGAGACTCCACAAACTGAAAAGAAGCTTTTATCATCAGAATCTTCAATAAATACTAAATATCACTCTGTCACGTTCTATTCCGAATGCGAAAATATTTTTTTGGTTGTCATCTACATCGGGAGCAACGATTGTTGTAATAAAATAAAATCAATCAGCGCTTGCATGGAATGATTTAAGTATTGGTTTTTCCTGTACACTGCCAGAAGTCGAATGGCGGAGAAATAGCATGAAAGAAATTCCGTGAATTGCAGATCAATCATGTAGATGAAGTATTTCCGAAATATCTTGCACTATCTGTAAAAAACCCTGTTTATTTTCAGAATTTGTAGATCAATAGTTTTATCACACTTCAATATACTATTAATAACATGAAAATAATTTATTTTTCTAGAAATTTACATCTGTTCTGAAAGTTATTTACTAAAATTCCTTTGTAAGGAACTGAAACTTCCAACTGTTCATTAACAGCTACAGAATAACATCTGAGTTCCACGTCTTGTTGTCTCAATATTAACAGGAATTACAATATCTGCCTTGCTTATGATGAACCAAAACGAAAAACAGTTGAATTTATACCACCCTGTTAAATGAAATATAACTCAAATTTTATTTCCACTTCCATTCATGGCTTTCTGAAGATGTGATGCTTTCAGACGCATTCGCTCTTCATCAGACGATTTCTGAACAGCAGCTTGCGATGATAAGTACGACGGAAAACCAGGAAACATCGATGAAACACATCCACCTTTTTTCTTTTTTTTTTATTCTCGTTTACAGTTAATATCCGTCCTGTTTTCTCTTCAAAGTATCTTGTGTAAACAGTGCTACCCAACTATAAATTGCTTCTCAATTGTTTTCCTGTCAACAGGTAACACAGCATTTGCATCCTGTACTTGAACTAGAACTATAGGCGTATATTGTATGATTATAACACGTTCAAGTGGCGAATACTTTGGACGCGATGCACACATGAACTGAAGCTTCGTATTACAGGCCACCAACTGGCAAACAGCTAGCGACAGCGTGTTACAATATGCTCGCGGCGAACAGGTTTTGTGTCTCTAGGGCGCTTCGTTGCAGAGTTTACCAGTCGCAGTGGCTGGTGAGTGGAGTCTTGCTAGTCTCTTGGTAACCAGTACCACATGTTTTCAAAGGATAAGAGATATGTGAAATGGACTAGTCAAAGCAACAGTCTGTGTATCAAGGTAGCGCGGACAGAATGGGGTCTAGGGTTTGGTTGGTGAAAGATAACGTCACGGAGAGCTCGAAGAAAGGGTACAGCTGTCGGTTTTAAGACGTCGGAAATGTAACGGCAGCTGGCTGAAGATAAGGGAGACCACTGCATATTCCTTTTAGAAATGTTATAATTTTTTGTTAGATTTGCCGTGTTTAAAGTTGTTTTTTTTATAACATGGTTATTAAAGCATTTCATTGTATATATATGTCCGCCCCGGTAGCTGAGTGGTCAGCGTGACAGACTGTCAATCCTAAGGGCCCAGGTTCGATTCCCGGCTGGGCCGGAGATTTTCTCCGCTCAGGGACTGGGTGTTGTGTTGTCCTAATCATCATCATTTCATCCCCATCGACGCGCAGGTCGCCGAAGTGGCGTCAAATCGAAAGACCTGCACCAGGCGAACGGTCTACCCAACGGGAGGCCCTAGCCACACGACATTTCCATTTCCATTGTATATATGTTTATAACTCAACATCACATTTAAGGCGAAAAAATAATTTTATACATGCTCAGTTCGAGAGCATGAACTTTACCCAGATATGGGCAAGTCTACACACCTATGGGGATACGTTTACCACAGAAATGAGTATCCAAACCCATTGCTGAAATTTTCAAAATATGTTTTATTGGCATTAAGCAAAGTTACAGGCTTAATTACACCGATTAACATGGCAAAATACTAATATTTTACTAGCAACAAACAAATTCCACCTGTTGGAATATTATTTGCCTACATAAAAAATCTGTTAATTAAAAGCCTGTTAATCATCATTGTCGGAACTGCAGTTTACGCACGAAAAAATAACGTCTATCCTGTGGCAGTATAGCCATGAGCTCATCTTTTACGGAGAAGGTAGTGGACCCACTCTTGATTTGTTTGTTATTGATTGTAAATGCAATGTAAATTTTCATTCTCTTCATCAAATAGCTGCAGGTTGGAAGATAAACTAGATGGGACATTCGTTGAGAGTGCAGGATAAACAACGCTTTAGAAGGACTAGCTTGTGAGATCACGTTTGGAGAAAGGAAGTACTTGATGATAGACGACACGACGTGAAGCGGAAATCACCTGGACGTGAAGAGGATGACAGAGGACAAGAGATCATGGAGAATTACCATGATAAAACCTGCCTTTGGGCAGAACACTAATGATGTCAGAAGTAAGTCAATCAACATTTTTCCTTGTTCTCCCTTTTAGCAATTTCTTACCATTATCAGTCCTTGGTCTCATAGAGCTAACCTTTTCTGCTTGATATTCATTACGTTCAAATGGCTCATTCACACATTTCTACCGACCATATTTGCAGTAGTCTCTTTCAGGTTTTCATATTACGCAGACGTGCCTTATAAAGTAGAATAATCTTCTGTAAACAGCACTTACGTTTATCTATTCCCAGTTCTAAAAGGTATGCTTCCAAGGAGCACCGATATTTGTGTAGCAATACTTACCATGCACAAAAACACAAATATGTGTTTCGCAATAAGACGTTGATTCAGTTGGAGACATGAAGTTTTTGGGAGCCCACTGTAGATGGCATTAATAATCGTCCATTGTCTGTAGACCTCTAGGAAGAATGGTTCCCGAGGAAAGAGATCTGCATGAAGGTACCCCATGCGTAAACGCGACCCGCTCTCTCCTTCATGTCGCGGTTGCACGGTTCAGCAACCCCGAGTGAACATGTCTGCTCTCTCGGGCGCAAGTCTTGTTTGGTTTTTGACATCCTTCACACTCCGAGTGTGGTAGTCTTGAGCCCATCGATTCCTAAATAGGACGATGGTCGACTGATCATGACCAATTCGAGGAGAACTGTTGCGGAGGAATAAATTACACTCTCTGTAGGCCACGATGGTGTCGCTATCTATTCCGACATGTACTGTTAGTTGTTTCCCCTTCTCACACGAGACACAAAACACGATCCTCTAACTAATAAACAATATTTAAATGCGATTTCTGATTAAGAGTCTCGTTGCTTAAGGATATACGGTACATCTGAATCACGGAAAATACAGAGACTTTTTAATAATTTATTTCTAGTCTTTCCTGATTACATTGATACACACTTGAGTTCGTTTAGAATGAAAAATGACCGCTATAAACGATATTTTAAACTCACTGTCGTCGCATTCGCTGCCACGCCTCCATTATTTACATTATAGAAAATCAAAGAACTGGAAATTTTTTTCTTTAGCGGTCCTGTTTGGTGTATACTCGTACTGTGTATGTTGGTGACATTTTTGGCCTCAAGCATCTGTAAATTGTAACTTTTCCTTCTGTGTATTGTCCCTCTGTTGTAGTTCTTTGTTTACGTCCTAATGAACGTTTGTTGCCTAAATGCTACAGATATTTGAAGAGCCCATAGAGAAAACTGTGTACTTTTCTCAGGACAGGAGATCTAAACCTTCAAGATTACAAAAAAATACATAAAACACTTCAGTCAAGTGTAACTAATAACATTATATGATGAAAAGACCGTAAATCCAAAGTAAGCACACCTTTACCACGAAACGAACTTGGTGTGTCCACTACTTTTTGCTAAGCTTTTGTCGCTGTGTTGTGTTCTTTAGCACCAGAAGTTACTTTTTGTTACTCTTGGATTTTGGTTGGTTATGTGGTAGCCTGGAATAAATATTTCTTGCTCCTTGACCACAAAACTTTTAAGTTCTTGAAACTTTGCGTATTTTTCATAAGGTATGGGCAGGAGCTGTGGAAGTATACCCATTGAATTTGTTATTTGCAGAACGATGGTTATTTACCTTTCAAAATGTTTCATATTATAAAACGCTTACCATTATATGTTCGTTGAGACCATAAGAATCTGTCATGCCCCTACAGTTGATACTCAAGCTCAACGTCCACTTGTACACCAACGGAATGTTCCAAAAATACTGGCGTTCAAGCTGCACTATGAGTAATCGTGTATTTAAACAGCTTTCTTCTTCCACAGCCAGAGCTTCTCTGAGAAGTGTTACCTTGAAAGAATATTTTGTTTTGTCACATGCTATTCAGAAGGTCGGTCAATCTCGTATACTTTCTTCTTGAACATCAAAGACTTTGTAAGACTTTGGATTCGCTTTTTCAGTTTTAAAATCATTACTCCCAGTCTTCTGGAAACTATCTGATAACTTTCTGATCCTCTTATTGGAAATACTATTACGACACTACCTAATTTCTTAATGGTATCAACAAGATAGTGACGGTATATGAACGCTGCGTAGTTATTATTCTATCCTGAGCACCTATCAGGGAGTATTAAAAGAACCCTTGCTTATGATTAAAGGATTTCACTCACATAATTGTACAGAATACTAATAAATTAATTGCTTCTTTAGTCCCAAAACCTTAAGTGTAAGTATAATATATTGCGTCACTGTTGGACGTTTCATTAATGTTGAAACACTAAAACGATAATTCCATGCAAAGCAATAAAGACCTTCTGGAAAAAACAACTTTCAGTCACGGTATCATTTCGTTTGATTCTATAATGTATCGTAAAGAGCAATCTGTGGCATTGGAATCGTCAGCTCTAGGCTTTCAATGAGTAGTTAGTGTCACAGAAATTAAGTTGATTAAATAGGAAGATATGTCAGTGCACTCACCTAGCAAATTAAAGTTCTTGATACGTTGTTGCCTTTCGTAGAGTTTGATTTTTTTTAAACAATCAAACAATGGGCGTTTGCAGTAACTGTCTAAATCATGACACTTTGCCCTAAGGCCCTAAAAACACTACTCATAATGTTATAACTTTTCTTTTTTCTGCTGATTGCTTGATGGATTGCTTGTCACCTTCGTCTTGTGATACTTCACACAGTTTAAAGATCTTAAGAGGACCACACTATTGTCACACTCCAAACTAATCACTATTACTACAAGGAAACAACACAGAGTAAAAAACTCAACCGATCATGTTTGCAGCGGAAACCAGACTGACCCTAAAGGTTTATTGCAAACAGTTGAATCGCACCTTGGACTTGCCCCATTCTTTCCGTAAGAAGTCAGGCATAGAACATTCTTTGCGTTACCACTGAAAGTAAAACCCTTTGTATCTAGGAACCTTTCCATGTTATTTGAAAGGCATTTTAACTGCCTTGTAGTACTGACGGCTGGCCAATAAAATTTGACATACATTATTTTTCTACTTAAATGGACTTACTCCATTTTTCCCATGGGGTACTCACGTGTGGTTCTAGATGTTCATTAGTGTGCAATAAATGCTAACAATTGTACATGTCAAGAAATTCAATAAAAGAAAATTCAGGGGTAACTAGTTCACAAACTATTCCATACTATTGAGAAAACCTGTGAATCAGTTCTTCAGCGATGATTCAAATATTTGATATGACAGAGCAGTCATGCTGTTTGTATAGGATCCTACATCAATCCTAACAGAACATTGCTCAATTACACCATCACATTTTCTTCTTTACACTTTCCCCATCAAAGAACATGATTCGATAACCAACAACTAATTAAGAAATTATGTCAATACCCCACAGAACCTTACCCAAATAAGTGTTGAATTGTATTGCTACGCAAATAGATGTTCTTTTAAGCAATTACTTATTAATTTATGACAAATGTCTGTATCTCCCTAGTAACATTATGCAGCAAAAAGAATTTAGTAGTTATTTTCGTTTAATTTCGTGAACACAAATGTAATTAATGTACAGTCAGCAATAAAGTAATAAACAACAGAAAGGATCCCAAGAGGAAGCTTGAATATACAGAAATGCAACAAGTTGATGCCTATGGTTCAGTAATGTTGGAAGACACATTTTAATGTGCGTCAAACCTTAATTCTCAATGTCCTGCAAGTTGTACTTTTTAGAAATTAGGTACACCTATCTCCTTAATATTGTAAAGCACTAGATTACAGCCAATTACTTTGGTCGTGTAGACTGTATTGTCGGCGCAGCTTGTTTTTGTTCGTTTTTTCCAGTAATAGTACTTCTCTGTCATTTATAAATTGCAACACCTTTTAAACTTTTCACTCTAGTTAGGATCGTAGAAGCATGGTCTTTTCCGCATGCACTTCTGATCAAAAGCGATTCTGATAGTTGTAGTCAAGTTCCTTGTTAATCATGGCTTTTACTTTCTTCTGTTAATATTTCCGTACAAACTTTTCTCCCCCATACACATATACAAATTTTCATAGATACAGCTTTAAATGGTTCTTTAATACAGTGACACATATTTTTCATTAATAAATTTTCATAGATTTATCTTTGAAAATGGTTTCGAATTAAATGCTTTCGTATAACGTTTCGCCCGCTGTTTCGCTCCCTAAGGAATTGAATTTCTAAAATCTACATCTACAGACGTTAAAGTAACTTCTGGCATGCCACAGGGGAGTGTTATGGGACCATTGTTTTTCACAATGTATATAAATGACCTAGTAGATAGTGTCGGAAGTTCCATGCGGCTTTTCGCGAATGATGCTGTAGCATACAGAGAAGTTGCAGCATTAGGAAATTGCAGCAAAATGCAAGAAGATCTGCAGCGGATAGGCACTTGGTGCAGGGAGTGGCAACTGACCCTTAACATAGACAAATGTAATGTATTGCGAATACATAGCAAGAAGGATCGTGTATTGTGTGATTATATGATAGCAGAATAAACACTGGTAGCAATTACTTCTGTAAAATATCTGGGAGTATGCGTACGGCACGTTTTGAAGTGGAATGATCATATAAAATTAATTGTTGGTAAGGCGGGTGCCAGGTTGAGATTCATTGGGAGAGGCCTCAGAAAATGTAGTCCGTCAACAAAAGAGGTGACTTACAAAACACTAGTTCAACCTATACATGAATATTGCTCATCCGTGTGGGATCCGTACTACGTCGGGTTGACGGAGGAGATAGAGAAGATCCAAAGAAGAGAGGCGCGTTTCATCACAGCGTTATTTGGTAAGCGTGATAGCGTTACGGAGATGTTTAGCAAACTCAAGTGGCAGACTCTGCAAGAGAGGCGCTTTGCATCGCGGTGAAGCTTGCTGTCCAGGTTTGGAGAGGGTGCGTTTCTGGATGAGGTATCGAATATATTGCTTCCCCATATTGATACCTCCCGAGGAGATCACGAATGTAAAATTAGAGAGATTCGAGCGCACACGGAGGCTTTCCGGCAGTCGTTCTTTCCGCGAACAATACGCGACTGGAACAGGAAAGGGAGGCAATGACAGTGGCAGGTAAAGTGCCCTCCTCGACACACCGTTGGGTGGCTTCCGGAGTATAAATATAGATGAAGATGTAGAATATGTTTCTATTACAGCTCCAATGTTGAAGAAGTTTAAAACTTTAGGATGTTTAATGAGCATGAAAGATCACTTTCTGAAGTCATCTTGATTACTTCCCGGAAAATATGGGAGATGTTAGTGAGGAGCAAGGAGAGAGTTTTCACCAAGGTATTAAAGTGATGGAAAAACGTTACCAAGGCTGCTGGAACTTAAAAACACGATGTTAGACTACTGTTGGTCTGTTCACCGAGAAGTTCAGCAAGCGACTCATCGTAGAAAAAGCTACACTAGAAGCTTCAAAGAAAAAAGAGAAAGAAAATACAAATCAATTCTACCTGGCAAGTGAAACTTCTATTAATGCATATTATTGTTTTACGTAGATTACTGTAAATAGAAACCATATTTATGTTGTAACAAAGCGTTTCATTAATAACTCCGTTTACCGTATAGCATAGAATTTTGTACTATTTAATAAAAAACATATTGCTCGGAAACTATGGATGATGCAACAAAACTAAGGCTAGATTTGGATCAGCTCATAAAAATGTATAAAGATGAGCTATCAAATTAAAAATGTTTTTCAAAAAAATTTTTCCTTGGCCTGTGTTATCGGCTGGCAGGATACGAAAAATTATAACTTGGGCTATGTCGACATCTGTGCAGCTCAATTCACATAACTTTTTAGTAGTAAACGATTTTATGTACTGTCCAGTCACATTAATATGACCAAATGTCAAAAGCCTGAATAACCACATTTTCCAAGGCTAGACGTGTAGGAAGAGTGTCAGTGAAATTCTGGAAGGTACCAACAGGGATGTGGACCCATGCCGACTCCAGCTCTATTGCCAGCTGCGCCAGGTTTCGAGATTGTGGATCTATACCTCGAACAGGCGTATTGTATGACCCCACAGATTTAACATTTAGTTTAAATCCGGTACGTTTGGCAGCTATAGGAGTACCACAAAATCGTCCCGGTACTCTTGGAATCACGCACAAACACTGCAAGCTGTGTGACACGTTCCATTGTCCTGCTGGTTGATGCCATCGTGCCGAGAAGAAAGCAAACGAATATGTGCATAGAAATGGTTTCCAAGGATGGATAAATACTTGTGTTGATTCATTCTGACAGCCAGAATGTCGATATCACCCATGGAACACCACTAAAATATCTCCCATAACAAATGGTCTCTTCTGGTTGCAGGTTATTTGCTTTCAGACTTTTCGCGCAATACACGCCAACGGCCATCTATGCAGTGCTCGATAAAACGTGATTCATTTGCAAAGGTCACCTGTTGCCACTCACTGGACCTCCAATTGTGGTACTGTCATGCTAATTCCAGTCTTCGTCACCGATGCACAATAGTCAGTATGTGTGCATGAACGAGGCACCTGCTACAGAGGCCCGAGCTCTGGCAATGTTTACTGAAAGGTCGTTGAGGAGACACTGTTGGCAGTCCAGTGGTTCATCTGGGCAGTCAGTTGGAACAGTTGAAAGTAAAATCACCCATACATTTCTCCTCAGCCGTCGTTCACCCGTCATCTGCGCCTATGGTGAACCAAAGTTGCCCTGGGGCCATTCTCAATATTTAAATATAGCAGCACACTATGAGCTTACTAACTTAGTCGATTCGGTAAAGCTTGAATTCTTGACTTGAAAGCCAATGATGATGCCTTTTTGGACGTCAGATAAACAGCTTCTTTTCCAAATTATGATAACGACTGCACTGCATTCCGTATAACCCTCTCGACACGCTTTATATACCCTCCACTGCTAGTGCTGCCACCTGACGTCTGTGAGTGGTTATTGGACGTCTATGAGGAACATAAACGGTACCCATATTAGCGTGACTGGCCCATGAATCCTCAAATGGGCAGTGTCAAGATCGTTACAGTTGCTGAAGAAACGAACAGTAAAGGATGTGGAACACATACGACTATCATACTTAGCATGGAAAGTGTTTCCACAAACGAATATAACGTGAATGTGGTGAAACTATTTGCCAAAACGACATAAGCGTAATGAAGAATGAATATGTCAGTTTACTTGACTACGATACACTGTCGCTTAAAAACGTCAGCAAAAACTTTAGTAGGAGGAAATACATTAAAAGGAGGCCCGTGTAACAACAGCCCTTTGATGAAAGTCGATACTGAATCGCTGAACGTCGAAAGAACCCTAGAGAACCAGGACACTGCATTGTTGGTCATTGTAACACCAAGAAGGATATAAATTAACGAAAATTTACTTACCGCGTGCATACAGTGTATTAAGAGGCAAAAACGACCAAATTTAAAGTTAATTTGTGGCTAAAGGAGGTGCCATCATTATTTCAAAGAGCTTCCTCCTCTGGCAGCAATAACGGTTATTATCTGGCAGCAAGTCAGACTAGTCGGATAACTGATGTATGGGCAAATCCGTCTATGCAGTTACCACGAAAGCCACGTGACAACAGGCCCGCGCACACCTTGGTGACGTCACATACTGATCGACGAATGTGTGTCGTGAACTACTATGTGACACACACTCCAGAAATAAGGATTTTCATTTAAGGATTTTAGAGCTGACACTGTCTCGGCTTTTCCCTCCTACATAGTCTTGCAGTTATGCTAAGAAAACTTATAGCATTATATAAAGAAACTGAAAAACTGCCATATTTTTATGGGTTTGTAAAAAGATTTTGATAACTTACTGTAAACACACACCTTCACGCTTCAAGACAAACTGTAATTAGAAAATAGTTCTTTCTCTTTCGCATAATGGATATATTTTTTATTCCTGTTAAGAACCTCTTCTATGCAACAAGATACAAGAATTTCTCGTTTGAAATCAACCAACAGGGATCTTACAGAAGCTTAGATTCTTTCAATAACTTTTCATCTAACCTTTGCCTTCAGAATGTGCTGAGTGCACACGAAAATTTATGTACAAACCATGTTGTTCACAGAATGGAGAACCTCTTAGGGTAATGATCATTAAATTAAAAATATGATATTTCATTTATATGATTTTACAGGCTTATAGGAACCATAAGCACGAAAAATCTATGTATCGTTTGTGTTTTTGATAGGAACACTAAGCATGAAAAATTTATGGACCCTATGTATCCTTGATTACAAACACTTACAGAGAGTGCTATTAATTTAACCGTCAGGCACTTCCCTTCAAACCGTTCTGCTTACTATATCGCTTAATCTCTGAGAAACTGAATTAATTGGAGTTAGATTCTAATGTAACTTATTTAAATTCAGATTTATTTCATAAATACTTGCATTTGTGTATGTGATAAAGGTGACTCTGTAGATATTTGTATAATTGACCAAATGATTCTGTAACTCTTTCAGATAAAATCTCTGGAGACTAAAAAGATCTGGTAGGAGTAATAGGCATTTCTAGCCACACAGTGAATGAAAGTGTGTTCTTCAGAACAGAGAAGTTGTATGGCAACATGAAACAATACACCATTATAATCAATGGCGTTTAACATGCTCAGATGCTTGACTCAATGTAGGAACCAAGCTGTTGAAAACTAGAACCAAAGATGTGGTTGAAAGTCTCTCAAAATACATTCAACATCATATAAAAAGATCAATTAATTTCCAATATCCATTCAATCAAGAAGCAATTACATACATTATTGTAACCCTCATAAAGACACACTGATGTTAAAACAGATTACTTGATTTAGCTACAAGATACGAAAAACCGTGGTGTAAGATTCAGCTATGAATACAGCCTGTATTTAGAGATGGGTGTGCTATTCAGCACACTTCATTATTAGGCACATTTCTTGTAGGAGGCAAGTGTGCACTGAAATAAAACTCTGTTCACTTTAACTTTGTGTAACCCTCCACTAAAATACATTTGAACTTTTTCTTCAAACCATGACAAGCATTGCAACTAAGAAATGTAAGGTTTTTACATTAGCATAGGAAACTGAAAAATTGAAAGATGTTTCCTCAGATGTATTATGACTCACAAAGCACCACTTGCAAGTCATAGAAATAGAGCAGATGCAATTAAATGGATAGCAGTATCACTCTGTTGTTGTCACAATATAAGGAAAGCAAGAGTGTCTATATACAGAAAAACTGCCATAAATTTCTAAGCCATAGTCTCAAACGAGCACTGGAATGAACAAATATTTTACTTCTGACAGTCTTTATCCCTACAATAAATATGTTTATAAACGTTTACCAGACTGTCATAACATTAATGATACTTAGTAGAAATAACTAGGATATTTTGTGTGTAGATGCTTGAATACTGCTGTCATCTTGGATAATACTGATTGCACTGAAAGCACTGATACAGGTCACTGCTGTCCAACTTTGTTTTATTCCGTACAGAAAATGATTACGTGGCGCAATACATACATTTGTAAATCCAATCGCATTTCGAGAAACGGATGTGAACTCCATAGTATGTGTTGTGTCTGAGTATGACGGTCTTATGGCAACAATAAAGCAGCCTCATCGGTGTTCAGTTAAGTAAGAGACAACCTAGTTTTCATTTAAAACAGTCCAGAGATAATTATAGTGGAAATAGAGAAAAGAAACGTCGTTATTGTACTTTCTCTCAAGTGTCTAAAACGTTGCTGGCATACATCAGGTGGAAAACTAGAAATCTCAAGATACTTAAAACAAACTAAAATAGTAGCTCACTAGCTGCTTCTTTAATTTATTAGAATATTTGGACTCAGGTATGTAGCTTCTAACTAACACTAGTGCTCATCCTAAACATTTTTTAACTATTCCAATGTATGGACGGACGATAGTGTTCTCTGTATTGAATAAGTTTGCACTAATGCTTAGAATGAAGTAGTAGATAAAAACAATAGCTGGTTACTATATATGAAAGTGAGATGGCTTTACGCAGAGTAGTGACTTTTCTCCTGTCATGACATTTTATTTGTATACTTTATAGTAATAGTCCACAGTGGCTTGTCATGGCTGTTAATATATATCTTGAATTGATCAGCAGAATACGATTTGTAGAATATAGTGCATGAGTGAATGAATAAAGATGAAAAAACTAACAGTAAAGAACTTAAGACACAGGAATACAACACAAACCAATTACGAAAACCCACCTGTCCTCCTCCACTTTGTTGTCACAAGAGGGTGTGCAATAACAACTGTCAGATTCTGATATGCAGATAGAAAAAAGTGAGTGTGTGGAGTGACGTAACAGCGTTAGTGGAGGAGCAGATTAAAAAGTATTTTTAATTATGTTTCCAGTTTCTCTTCTTGCTGTTTTTTGATTGGTTGCCTGATGTGTTTCTTTTCATTACAGTATTTCTTAAGTAATGAATTTGTTTCAACTGAGACAATAATTTTAATAACATTTTCGGGCGTATGATTGCCTCACGAAACAAATGTCCGCAACGTTAGTTTCTTATAAGCTTGAAGGACTCCTTCTAATGTATGACTTCGCGAAAAATCGACCCACCTTTGTGTACATCTCATTTTAATTTTCTTGTGACGGTATACGCAGAATAACAACGAAAGTTTATTATAAACTGGAACTTCTGACACCTCTGTCAGATTCTGATACGCACAGAGAAAAAAATTTATGAGAATATGGAATATTTTCTACATTATACTCCTTCGACGATTTTAAAACATTAAAAATAATTCACTTTGATTAGTTCATCTGTTCCACCTAATCGTCAAAAATTTGAAAAAATAGTTTTTTCTCCAATCAAAAATTTTACTTTTTGATATATGTGTCCATGCCATTTCTCCGTGCTGTACAAATCAGTTCCCGAAAAGTTCAGTTTGAAATTTTCCAGGCAAAATAGTTTAAAGAAAGTTCACTCACATAGTAATTCATAATCCCAAGACTGAAATGTGTAGATAACTTCAGTGCACATAATGGTTCACCTGTAAAGATTCCTACGCCTTTTGCCAACTCTTCCCATTTAGCTAACCAAGTTAAAAGTTATTCATTTGTGTTTGAAGAAGTTAGAGGTTGCTACATTTGATTCCTCTTCAACAAGCCTTTGTAAACTGTCTTTACATCCAAAACTTTCCATAAGTAAAAAGTAATTCTGATGAATTCTGCTGTACCGTCATATGCTTACAACTTATTAAATTTTTCATTATGTGTTTAGTGATTCGATAAGGTGAGCACAGAAAATCTGGACTACTAATCACGTCCTTCGTATTTCTAGAGAAGAAGAATAGTGTTTTCGGTGACAATACATTAGAATATCAGATTCTAAATTCTACAGTTTTCGTACTTTCGAAAACAAAGCTACAAACGAGAATGTGAGCTCCCATCGAACTGAGGAAATCTGAAAGTATATTTTTCAGTTGTGTGCTGAAGCTCATTATTTTTAATGCACTTCAATAAGTGCATAGGACACATTAAAAAAAATTGGAGTCCTCTACTGCTTGCAGGATGGGTATACACAATATTCAGTTTAAGCTTGTGTAGGAAACATGTCATGTCACTTACTATTATTTGCACTTGGAACTCTGTGTATCCCAAGCCAAAAAGTACCCACTTCAAAATAGTGTTGAACAATTAAGTAGTTAAACTTTGAACATGTAAATTATTTACAATGTGTCTGAATGGATATATTATGCCACTTTTCATAAATTAGTTTGCACTAGTAGCTAACGTTCGAGAATCAAAAGCATTTTATCAATATTTCCTACTTTTTAATTAAAATTCTACTAAATATAGATCTCGTAAACCATTAAAGTTACAGTCATATCCTGTGACAGCAAGAGAAGAAGTTCACTCACAAGGTTTTTCACCATTGGTATGAATATATTTATTCTAATGGGTTACTTTGTTTGTGTCATACCTTGTTTTTTTGTTGTCACATCCAGTGTAACAAAATTTTCTCATCTCAATCTTGACAGTAAGAATGTTAAAGAAGACAGACAATAGTTCTGAATGAAAGAAGGGGGAGAACTAACAGCATGAAAAGAAAATGAAGTATGCTGTCAGTTAACTCTGGCACCTGGTAATCTTCAATTACCTAGCAATACGAGGTACGTTATTGCCCCCTTGGGTTAGTATTCGTAAAAATTTTTATGTACATGATGTAGACGCCTTTACTTGTTACTGTTTTAACAGCAAACTGCGGAATCGGCACGACAATTTGTAGATGGGACAAACTGACATCACATCGTTCAGTAGGGAATTTAGTTTCAACTCTGACCAATCCGGTTTTGAAGAGGAAATTCACTTGAATGGAACCCTGAAAATTAGAGGATCGAAGAGAGTTGTATCAAGGTCAACTAACCTCAATGCTTTGAGGCATCTGTTCATGCCGCATGAAAGTTTCATATCAGCGCACACTCCGCTGCAGAGTGAAAATCTCATTCTGGAAACATCCCCCAGGCTGTGGTTAAACCATGTCTCCGCAATATCCTTTCTTTCAGGAGTGCTAGTTCTGCAAGGTTCGCAGGAGAGCTTCTGTAAAGTTTGGAAGGTAGGAGACGAGGTACTGGCAGAAGTAAAGCTGTGAGTAGCGGGCGTGAGTCGTGCTGCGTTAGCTCAGTTGGTAGAGTACTTGCCCGCGAAAGGCAAAGGTCCCGAGTTCGAGTCTCGGTCGGGCACACAGTTTTAATCTGCCAGGAAGTTTCATATCAGCGCACACTCTGCTGCAGAGTGAAAATCTCATTCTGGAAACATCCCCCAGGCTGTGGTTAAACCATGTCTCCGCAATATCCTTTCTTTCAGGAGTGCTAGTTCTGCAAGGTTCGCAGGAGAGCTTCTGTAAAGTTTGGAAGGTAGGAGACGAGGTACTGGCAGAAGTAAAGCTGTGAGTAGCGGGCGTGAGTCGTGCTGCGGTAGCTCAGTTGGTAGAGTACTTGCCCGCGAAAGGCAAAGGTCCCGAGTTCGAGTCTCGGTCGGGCACACAATCTGGCGGAAGTTTCAATTATGAAATTGTCAATAATTAGCCGTCCGCAGTGGCCGAATGGTTCTAGGAGCTTCAGTCTGGAACCGCATGACCGCTACGGTCGCAGGTTCGAATCCTGCCTCGGGCATGGATGTGTGTGATGTCCTTAGTTAAGTTTGAACCATTTGCCAATAATTCCACTGCCCAAACATTACCAATCAAACAGGCGTCATCATACATTTCCTTGAGTATTTTATTATAAATATATAATTTCATCTCACTTTACAATGTATGTCCCACCAATACAGAGTCTCACCTAAGAATATCATGTCTATACACTTCCCCATCCACTCGCTAACTTCTAGTCCGTCCAACCACAGAATCTCTTGCCGAAGGCGCAGAGCACTGTCAGTGACATTAAAACAGTCTGTAGCGCTGCCAACATACAAACAGGCTACCTACATAATTAATAATAGCTTGGTTTTGAGGTAGTGGCTTACGATATTTAATCTTGAATTTTCTCCGAACAGCAGTAGCGGATTTGGATTCATGAAACCATAAACAACACTGTACACACCCTGCGCCGTTATACGAGTCTATGACGACTGTTGGAATAACTCATTCACGCATGCCACCAAGCGCAATCGACGGGAGCTAATAATGTTAGGCGGAAATAAAATTTAAGTGCGTACTGTATTCAGTGTTGTATTAAACTTTTCTGTAAGTTGTTTATGATTTTCAAAATTAAAGTTTCCTGTCGCATGACTTATTTATAAAGGGTATGTAGATTAAGTACAGCACATTTCTCGTAACACATCCTTGGGGGACTCCAGATTTCACTTCTGTTTCACTAGATCACTTCCCGTCAGTTACTGTCGGCCTATCTGACAGGAAACGATGTTGTCTGCATCATAAATTCAGTGGGCCCTCTTGGTCAGTGTATACAGGGTGGTCCATTGATAGTGACCGGGGCAAATATCATGAAATAAGCATCAAACGAAAAAATACAAAGGACGCAACTCTTCTAGCTTGAAGGGGAAACCAGGTGGCGCTATAGTAGACCCGATAGATAGCGCTGCCATAGGTCACACGAATATCAAATGCGATTTTTTAAAAACAGGAACCCCCATTTTTATTACATATTGGTGTAGTACGTAATGAAATATGAATGTTTTAGTTGGACCACTTCCTTCGCTTTGTGATAGATGGCGCTGTAATAGTTACAAACGTATAAGTACGTGGTATCACGTAACATTCCGCCAGTGCGACCAGTATGTGCTTCGTGATCCATTTCCCGTGTTAAGATGGACCTTTACCAATTGCGGAAAAGGTCGATATCGTGTTGATGCATTGCTGTTGTGATCAAAATGCCCAATGGGCGTGTGCCATGTATGGTGCTCGGTATCCTGGACGACATCATCCAAGTGTCAGGATCGTTCGCCGGATAGTTATTTAAGGAAACAGGAAGTGTTCAGCCACATGTGAAACGTCAAACACGCCCTGCAACAAATGATGATGCCCAAGTAGGTGTTTTAACTGCTGTCGCGGCTAATCCGCACATCAATATCGACTGTACCCGCACCATATTTCTATGCACCAGGAATTGCATGGCGACGACTGAACGTCGTGTACAGTTCTGCCACTGGGAACAAAAGAGAAATTACGGGACGATGACAGATTTTTTGCACGCGCTCTATTTAGCGACGAAGCGTCATTCACCAACAGCGGTAACGTAAACCGGCATAATATGCACTATTGGGCAACGGAAAATCCACGATGGCTGCGACAGGTGGAACATCAGAGACCTTGGCGGGTTAATGTATGGTGCAGCATTATGGCAGGAAGGATAATTGGCCCCCATTTTATCGATGGCAATCTAAATGGTGCAATGTTTGCTGATTTCCTACGTAATCTTCTACCGATGTTATTACAAGATGTTTCACTGCATGACAGAATGGCGATGTACTTCCAACGTTATGGATATCGGGCACATAGCTGCCGTGCAGTTGAAGCGGTATTGAATTACATATTTCATGACAGGTGGATTGGTCGTCGAAGCACAATACCGTGACCCGCACGTTCACCGGATCTGACGTCCCCGGATTTCTTTCTGTGGGGAAAGTTGAAGGATATTTGCTGTCGTGATCCACCGACAACGCCTGACAATATGCGTCAACGCATTGTCAATGTAAGTGCGAACATTACGGAAGGTGAACTACTCGCTGTTGAGAGGAATGCGAAAAAAGTGGTCCAACTAAAACATTCATATTTCTTTTCGTACTACACGAATATGTAATAAGAAATAGGGGTTCCTATTTAAAGAAACGCAGTTGATATCCCTTTGACCTATGGCAGTGCCATCTAGCGGGCCAAGCATAGCCCCATCTTGGTTCCCCCTTCAAGCTAGACAAGTTTCGTTCTTTGTAGTTTTCTCGTTTTACGCTTATTCCGTGAGATATTTGGCCCGGTAACGATCAATGGACCACCCTGTATAAAGCCGAATTCTTTTGTTGTTATTCTTGGTGGTGGTGGAACGTACCTTGAAGATATCTGTCGATACTTGTAGCATCTAACGATCAATACACTTCTATGGTGGGAAATGGCAACATGCCGCGCTTTTCTGTTTTGAGTGTAAACTGTATCCTTACACGCAGGCTGTTGAGAGACTAGTGGAATCTCCTCACTCAGCCATATTACGAAAGTATTATTTTATTGCCTTATGTTACATTAATCGCAATACCGAAGCAGCAAGAGCTATTGGTACATTGCCATTATGCAGTCTGAAAACACAATAGGGCAGGCCTTGAAGTTACAGTTACCTCTAACAGATATTATCTCTTATCACAGCCGCACTAACAAATATGTTTAGTAACATTTGATTGCTTTGCTTCAGCCTTGGGTCTACCAATCCGATGTGCCTGACTTTGTGACCAACATCTCTGTTTAGCGATGATAAGAGAGCACTCAGCCTAAAGATAGCCTCTTGAATTTTTTGTGGTGGAACAATCGTCCTCGGATTATGAAACTCGCCATCTGCTTGTCATCCTTAGAGAGGAGCGGACTACTTGCCATTATCGCATTTTACCCGTTCCACCAAGTCATACTCTCTCGCCATAATCAACTCTTCATTCACAAAACAATGTCGTCAAAAAACCAAATCACATTACGGTTTACTTGTTTAGCTGGCCGCGGTGACCGAGCGGTTCTAGGTGCTGCAGTCAGAACCGCGCTGCTGCTACGGTCGCAGGTTCGAATACTGCTTCAGGCATGGATGTGTGTGATGTCCTTACGTTAGTTAGGTTTAAGTAGTTCTAAGTCTAGGGGACTGATGACCTCAGATGTTAAGTCCCATAGTGCTTAGAGCCATTGGAACCAATCTATATAAGCGCAAATAAACAATACAACGTTGATCTAACAACCTAATGGTACTTTCTAGTGAGGATCTACAGAACACATTCTCTTCTGTTGAATACGTTAATTTCTTGGCTCTCTACTTTTGTAGCAAAGACTAAGCACTTTATTGTAGCATAAAATTAATAATTCATTTAACACTATATAACAGTAGGAAAACTATTTCTTCAGCTGTCCACGGTAGGTCATATCCATAAGTCAGCAAGATTCCATGAACAAACCGGTAATTGATTCACAGATTTTGCCCTTATCATGTTGGCTGACAACTACGCTGGAGAGTAAAACTTGGAGAAAGTATCTTTCGTATGGCATATCACTGGCAAGTAACATACCCTGTAGCTCGATCAAACCTTGAGCGTAGATAGAAAGAATTGCTGCAATACAGTACAGAGGCTATCTCAAAAAAATACGCAATGAGACGAACAGAAATAGCACTTTTATTCAAGGACAGTAATGACACTGAAATCACTGCGACTTATGATGACTCCCTGGACATTACAAAAGGCGAAGAATGGTTCGTAATACTGCAATACGCCTTCCTAACGCATCCCACACGTGTTCCGTAGGATTTAAGTGTGGGAAACGGGCAGCCCTGTCCATTCGCCGAATACCCTCTCGTTCCACGTGCTGCTCCTTTTGGACTGTTCAGTGAGGTCGCCCGTTGTCATCCATAAAAAGAAAGTCAGGGCCCAACGCAACCCTCAAAAATTGTACACTTGACAGCAAAAAAGTGGGTCACTGCTGCATACAACCAACATAACATAGCTGTGTTGCAGGTCCTCTAAACACCGAAACCCCGTTGGGTACAGTCGTTCGACTACACACAATAGGTACCGCAAGAGACAACTAGAGACCAAAGATCTTTATGGCAGTCAGTCTAAGCGTCAACTAATATCGTCATACAAAACATATCAGAAAACACGTTCTTCGCGATGAGACACCGCATAACACTCATAAGCTAACCTTAATTACAACAAGTGACATTCCAAAAGTTCTGAGAAACCGGATTATTTTACATACATTGTACAGTAATCCTTAGTCAAAATTAAATTCTTGAGACAGTATATGGAATTACAAAGCTGTACGGCAATTGGAAAAAGTTTTTCGCTCTCGAAAAGGTTTTCCATCTACGTGCTGAACGTCGCTCAACGGCGAGTGGCTCTGGAAACTGGATTTTGGACGAACCAGTAAAAAAACGCGATTAACGGCAACAAGCACTCTACAGAAAACTCAATATTAACAGCGAATCACCAGTAATATCATAGTTCTCGTAGCACATCAACAGGTACGTGTACACAAATTTGAACTTTAAATGACATGACCAACGTCGTCGTTCTGGACCTGGATTGAAACCCAGCACTTATAGCCACTGCTAACTAAACTAAGCTTTGTTTGTGCCTTACTATGACCCGATCACTAGACATAAAGAGACGTGAAGTACAGACGTTTGCACCAGCATCAGTTATCAATTCAGATCCTGAAAATAAATGACGAAAATGTTTGTACTGAACTGGGAATCCTGACACAACAGTTACCTTCCTGGAAACTACCCCCAACGACGTTTAATATGGTGTTATTCACAAGGAACTAGGTACGCTCACGTTTAAAATTGAAATTCCATCATGTAAAGCTTGTGATGGGGATTCGAACGCAGCACCTAATCGGATTGTTGTCCGCTCCCGGTAGCTGAGTGGTCAGCGCGATGGAATGTCAACCCCAAGGGCCCAGGTTCGATTCCTGGCTGGGTCGTAGATTTTCTCCGCTCGGGGACTGGGTGTTGTATTTTCCTAATCACCATCATTTCATCCCCATCGACGACCAAGTCGTCGAAGTGGCGTCAAATCGAAAGACTTGTACCCGGCGAACGGTCTACCCGACGGGACGTCCTAGTCACACGACATTATTATTATTATCGGATTGTTAACGATGTAAGTAAAATCAGAAGTTAAATATCAAATGTTTTCACCAATAGTAAGATGTTGGAACCGTAAATGACGCAGCATCTAGCGCCGTCGTTTTCTAGCCAGGAACAGACGATAAATAGCAATTGTTGGGTCACCAGTAGCGAGATGTGCGCATGTTTAGCTAGACATCAGGGGACGAAAAGTTCTGTGCTGAATGGAATTCAAACCCTGCACACGTGGTCATGAAGACACTTTAACTGTCAAATTCTTTTCCAATAATAGCTAGGAGTGGTATGTTTGTACTTTCAATGATGTGATGGAAAATACTCTTCTGGCTAGAAGTTGATTCCACAACATATCGTGCCGGCCGGAGTGGCCGAGCGGTTAAAGGCGCTACAGTCTGGAACCGCACGACCGCTACGGTCGCAGGTTCGAATCCTGCCTCGGGCATGGATGTGTGTGATGTCCTTAGGTTAGTTAGGTTTAAGTAGTTCTAAGTTCTAGGGGACTGATGACCACAGCAGTTAAGTCCCATAGTGCTCAGAGCCATTTGAACCACAACATATCGTCGTTGGTGATCACAACGAACACAACGTCAAACCCAAATCCGCTTTCGCCAGTAGGATGGAGAGGAATGTTTGAACTCGAAAAGATGTAAGGAAACGTTTGATCTTGTAATGTTGTGATAAAAAGCTCATCATGTGGCTGTGAGTTGAAACAAACGCGTTACAGCTGACAACGCACGAAGAGACGTTGAAAATGCAACTATTTTTCGCTAATAGTTCGGAGTGCACATGTTAGCGCTTGAAATCAAATAATGAATATTTTGTACTGGTCAGGATTCTAAACCAGATAGGTGCCTTTCGAGGAGACTTACAAGAGTTTGAAATCTTGGGGAACACAGTGAAATAGAATTCGAATCCCAGGTCAGCACCACAATTTTCAACGTCTCAGTTTCAAATAAAGTAAGAGCCTTGTGAAATTACATGGCCATTGGTTCATTAAATGAAATACGTTTTCTAGTTTACGACGGCTTGCTGGTGACAAAGTCTCTGCCTTCAGGTGTTTCTCCATCTGTCACAGCTCAAACGAATGCCGCTCTGCCCCAGTCGCAGCGAAGGGATGTTACCTTTACTGTGGATATTGAACTACGGAGCTTACTGGCGATCTGCACTTGGCGTTACTAGGGGTGAAGGAGAGTTACTTGTGTGTGTTAAAAATCTACGATTGACGTGAGATGTGAACCTACACGTTTTACACATCAATACAAGATTAATCCACCACACCTCAGCACCCGCTGCCATGCATATAATTATGAACTGCGGAGTATTCATTTAGATGTAGATGCAGATGTCAAGGGACGGGTAAGAGGATGGAGGGCGGTATCTGGGAATGGATAGAAGTGCAGAAGTGCAAAATATAAGCATGAAATGCTGGCAAAGTATTGCTTACTTAGATGTGTGCCACAGTTCGTTTTATCTTAGGACCGAGAGATAAGGAAGGACTGCTTTCAGAACGAAGAATGGGTTATACGGAAGGGGACACCAAAGAATACGGTTTCATAGGTGTTGAGAGGAATGATAGAGAGTTAAGACAGCAGCAATTAAAAGAAAAAATGTAGCGTCAATAGAAACCGCTAGATTTGTTTATAAAGTTTCGGGGGAATGGAATAGAAGGGCACTTGCGGCGATAGTGTCAGAGAGAGAGAGTGTGTGCGTGAGAGAGAATACAGGAGATATTAACAACGAGTTAACATAATATGAAATCGATTGCGTATTGTATGGAGGATGGAGGGTCTATTCATGGACGGAGGGGAAGAGAGAGATGTATTTGAAATAACAGAAACTACTGTGACAGAGTCCATCTACGCTGATTAGTTTGTAAGTATCTAGACAGAGTATAAATTAAATCAGAATAGAATATCTAACAAACTGTACATTCAAAAGAAACCCACTTGAATTAAAAAGGTAACTCAAAGGAAAACTAACCCATATCGTATCTTTTCTGTTGCCACGAGATCTTCCACTAGCTCCCAATGAGGAAAAATTACGAAAAAGAAGACATAACAAAACATTTTAAGGACTCTAATATTTTATCTAGAATCCTTCATTATTTTGTACTTCTATCATGCGTCTTGGCATAGAATGTATAAGCCGTCGGACGTAACAGCCTGAAGAAGCAACTTCCTCCCAGGCTTCCATGACACAGTCCCAAGAAGCGTCCTCAGTAGTGGTTTGGTTTCGTGACCAGTTCTCGGTTAGTGTTCTGGTGACCTCAGCCCACATGTTTTCCATGGGGTTCATATCAGCCGCCTGTGGCGGCCAGTCCATGACGTTGACGCCAATCGTGGAGAACCGCTGCTGAACAAATGCAGACTTGTGAATGGGAGAATGGTTCTCTTGCAATGTGACGTCTCCTTCTGCGTACAGCATTCGCACTGACGTAAGCATCACATTTTCCAATATGTGGGCATACTGCACGCTGTCCAGAGTTCCTTCTGACCTGTGAAGAATTCGCCCCCCCCCTCCCCCTCTCGCAGAAATCCAACCACAGCTGGTAACAGATAGCCGGCCACTTCTTCTCGTCGTGGTTACATATTCGCGTCGATGGCGAGTACCTTGCGGCCTGTAAACGATTCGTGGACCTCGTTAGTGGTGGAAAACATTTTCTCATCAGTGAAAATGACATTGCCCCACGACGCCCTCAGATGGAGCTCCGCAAATGGTAGCCGGTATAAAACGTTGTCTTCGCTGCGCTCTTGTTTCACGGCGGACCGTCGTACATGCAGTCTAGCATCCCTCAGCCTTCGGCGAATCGTGTCACTGGAGCCGGGGAAGTTGGTCTCCCGCCGCAACTGCTTCGAGTTCAGAAAGGGATTTTCTCTGCTCCTAGACACTAGGTCCCTGTCTTCCTGCTGTGAGCTCACTCTCTTCCTGCCCGAGCGAGGAGCCCTGTGGGTGGTGCCTCTTTCAAGGCAGATCCTCCACCATCTCTTTGCAGTGGTGTGTGGTACGCCATACCGTCTTCCGGGTTCTCTGACGGAACATCCTCCTTCTTCAGTGAGAGCGACGACTCTGTCTCGAATAGACCATTATGGCAGACAACCTGATGTGTATTTCTGCTTGCCGCTCTTATACTGATGCCAGGAAAGGAGGTAAACATATTTACGTCAAACGGAGCGACAGAGGCAGAGGCATGCGGCGCAGCCGTGCTGGCTTGTCCCGGGATGTTGGCCCACCAACGCCACCGCCAGCTCGCTCACTTCCGTCTCGCGTCGGCCATCGTGGCTGGCCCGTAGATCGCGAGCCGCTGCTAGTACAGACCCGGGGCGCAAGGCCACGATCACTCCTTGAAGGATCAAAAGTTACACCTAACCTACCCAAGTCTGTAGTATAAACTAACGCAGCTACAGCTGTTATGCTATAACATGTGCAGTTGACGATTCATTCAAATATTTGACGAACAATACGTTCAAAAATACATTCATTTTGAACGTAGCTACCACAAAATATTTCACCTAGCTAGCGATAGCATGACGCAGGAAACTATTCTTTCTTGTAAGCGCTCTGCATTAGATGTAGCCTTAAGAAAACGTGTATTCAACCACAACTATGCGGAATGTAAAAGTAAACAGGTTTGGCGGCAGATTCTCCAAATAATAGTATTCACGTAGTATACAATACAAATTTTGTTCACTTATAACATGTACTCAGTGTCTCTGAAACAATACGTACCGCACGGCGGGAATTACTTTCTGCTGAGTCACTTCATTTACATCTCAATGGTACACGACTACTAGAGAACATTGCTCTTTACGGCAGTCAATCCATTTGTAAATTAACACCCTGATATCGCAGATATTAGGCAATACGTTGCTAGGGATGAGAAAGGCCTTAAGGTTTGTAACTAAATATGCTACTCCTAGCTACTACTGAATAAGAATCTGATTATTAACGTGTCTTCATAGCCACGTGTACGGCGTTCGACTCTCAGTCAGCATAGACGTTTTCGTCGCCTTATTTCTAGTTAAACGTGCGAAAATCTCGCTAACGGTGGACCAACATTGGACATTTCTAGTCTGTTCCTGGTTAGACAACGATTGCGGTAGGCGACGGGTTCGAATCCGGGTCAGGCAATACAACTTCAGTCGTCATTTAAGTTTCCAACCTCACTACTGGTGACAAACTGTGATATCTACATTCTGAATTTACGTACTCATTCAACAATCCGATTCGGTGCTGAGTTCGCATCCTTGTCACCAGAATTACATGATGGCATTTCAATTTTAAACATGTGCATCCTTTGTTCCTTGACAATGCAACAATATACAACGTCTTTCGGGGTTAATTAAAAATCAAATGGCTCTGAGCACTATGGGACTTAACATCTATGGTCATCAGTCCCCTACAACTTAGAACCACTTAAACCTAACTAACCTAAGGACAGCACACGACACCCAGTCATCACAAGGCAGAGAAAATCCCTGACCCCGTTGGGAATCGAACCCGGGAACCCGGGCGTGGGAAGCGAGAACGCTGCCGCACGACCACGGGCTGCGGATCGGGGTTAATTATCAAGAAGGTAATTGTCATGTTAGGGTTCCTAGTTTCGTACAAACATTATCGTCATTTACGTTCTAGTTGAGAATTGATAACTGATACTGGTGCAAGCGTCAGTATTTGACGTCTCTTTCTGCCTAGTGATCGAGTATCGATAAGGCACAAAACTTTACTTGGTTAACAATGGCTTTACGTTCTCGGTTTGCATCCG
The DNA here is from genome assembly GCF_023864345.2 of Schistocerca serialis cubense. Lineage (NCBI taxonomy): Eukaryota > Metazoa > Arthropoda > Insecta > Orthoptera > Acrididae > Schistocerca > Schistocerca serialis. The sequence continues at coordinate 143,246,089 of NC_064639.1, read as the reverse complement.
GATCCAGAACGAAGACGTTGGTCATGTCATTTAGAGTACAACTTTGTGTACAAGTAACTGTTGACGAGTAATGTGAACAATGATATTACTTGTGATTCGCTGTTAATGTTGTTCTTGCCGCCGTTAATCACGTTTTCTTTTAACTGCTTAGTATTACATAAAGCTGATGCGAAACCACTACCCGTTGAAGGTTGAACGACGTTCACCATGTGTTGGGTATACCTTTTAGACAGCAAAGAACTTGTTTCTAATTGCCATACAACTTTATAAATCTATATACTGTCTCAAATATTTAATTGTGCCTACGGATTACTGAATGATTTATGTGACAAATTAGTTGTCCCATAACATTTGAAATGTTACTTATTGTAAATAAGTTTAGTTTACAATCGTTAAGGGCTGTCTGATCTCTTCTGTACTATCATGGTGTTGCTTTACATCTGGATGGACTGTCATAAACACCAGTGTTCTCTAGTAGTCTCTAACGGTATCCATTATGTATCTTACTGCGACTGTACTGTGGAGGGTTGCGACGATGTGCAACACATATATGCTATGTTGGTTGCATACATTCAGGTGCAGCCTACACGTTGGAATTCAGGCGTGAGCCACTTTTTTTGCTGTCAAGTGTACATGGAGAAAGAGTACAGTGTTGCAATAACACTGACCATGTTCAAAGATTTGGATGTCAGTAAGATACAATATCTGGACCAACAGAACGGTCACTTTCGGCAGTTCTGAACGTATCTCCATATGGCGAGTAGCGTAGACACGTAATACACCAATGAATATGAATTGCGCTAGTAGAAGTTGTATAATCACTGTGTGTAAGTTATTTCGTAACTAGATGTTACCTATGATCTACCATAGGTTAATTCGTATAAAAAACAGTTCTTACTGAAACGGAACCCTAAAAGAAATAAAACTTCTTTTACAGTTCGTGGAGATTTATGGATAGCTTTTGTTCCCATACTAATGATATGGCAACATCAGCTATCGTACTGTAGGTCTTCCATATAATACTGAGTTAAGGAAATGCTTTTCTGAGCCATAAGCTTTACAAATACACCTTTATTCTCGGCCGGTTTCCGTTAATTACAAAATATGGAATCAGAAGAAACATAATTATGTAGTATACATGGGCAAAAGAAGCACATGTGTGAAGAACAGTCAATTAGATAGTACCTGTTGCTATAAATGTGTACAGTGATGAGTGACAAATACATTACCTTCAAATCAACTCCAGTCATATGTCCTTATAACTGTTCCATAAACTCAGATGAACTAAAATTGTTTTGTCTCAGACAAATACAATACGTCATAAAATGTAGCTATATGCGGTTACAACTGATTATTTCAGACTCAAAGAGGTATATATTACAAGCTGAGTGTGAAATTCACAATTGTCAAAGGTTATGGAAAACAGCAATCATCTGCAATTCAAGGAGTACATGTCGTATGTTCTAGTCAATATCGGCAGACTTCAGTATCTTTGTCAACAAAGATGGTGCCCAGAACATCAACGTATTTTTTCAAGCCCATAGTGGCATTACATCTGATCGTAAATATCACACGAAAATAACATTACTGCATGTGTTTAGACGTACATTATGGGAATATTATCTATGAAGCGGGTATTAACCATATCGCAGCTCTAAAGGTTAATATATGCTTCGTAGAGATTATTCACATAATGTATGTGCAAACACATCTAGTAATCTTGTTTTCATCAGATATTTAGGATTAGATGTAATGTCACTACTGGCTTCCAAAAATACATCGATGTTTTGGGCACCATATCTGTTGATAAAGATACTGATGTCTTCCAACCTTGACTGGAAAATAAGATCTGTACTCTTTGAACTGTAGATTATTGTAGTTTTCCGTGACCTTTGACAATTCTGTATTTGACATTCACCGTGCAATATATACCTCTTTGAGACTGAGATAATCAGTTGAAACTGCTGATGGTTATGTTTTATGCAGTATTGTGTTTGTATATGACAAAATAAAATTTAGTTCATCAGAGTTTATGGAGAAATATATATGGGCATATGATTGAAGCTGATTTCAAGATAATGTATTCGTGACTCATCATTGTACTGCCTTGTAAGTACTTTCTAATTGACTGTTCTTCACACATGTGCTTCTTTTGACTATGCATAACACATAATTATGTTTCTTCTGTTTCCGTATTATTAATGAACTGATAACAGTAGAGACTCAAGTTGTATTTATACAGCTGATGCATTTCTTCAAATATTATACAGCTGTAAACGACTGCCTTGTTAAATTTCTGATAATGTCTTAAATGGAAAACGTTAACTTTCCAGTATTGTAATAAAACGTATCTTATTGGTTGTAAGACTGTCCTGCTGAGAGATGAGTCCATCCTTAAATCCGGCAACATTAAATTTTCATACACTGAGTAGTCAACCTGGACTGCCTTGTAGGTGGTATTTTCTTCTTACTGGCCTACCATTTGTGTCTGTTTTATTTTATGTGGTAATAACGGCGTCACCTAACAATGCGTGTATGAATTGTTCTCTAAAACAAAGTCGTTTGAAAAATATTTCAGTATTTAAAAGTAAAGGAGAAAGACATTTTATAGCTATTTGTTTTGTGTTTGTGTTTAATTTCGTATTTTACAACAAACTATATAACCATTCCCAAAGTTTTGTTTTATGTTGATATTCACATATGTCCTCTCAGGATTTTACATGTACGATGATTTCAGAGTACTACAATTAATAGTATTCTATCATTATATTCTGACACTGTGGAAGATATCCACAATAACAGGGACCATTTGCAACTCACACCCTTGCCCCTTTTATCACAAGAGCAACTTAACGACTTGTCTGTTTGACATCGGAAGTCAATATTTACGTCTTAAACGCACTCTATCTTGACGTCCTGTTTTAGGTTCTTCCATTAAGGAGATTCGAATCTTTAGTATAGTCCTGCAAGGGTTGAGAAACAAACGTCTGCCACTGCCACAAACCCCTTTATTTAACTGAAAATACTTTCCAGCCACAAATGTGTCCACATCTGAGAAAAGGCACGAGTCATATGTTGCCAAAATAATATTTCATGTTTTCCCGTCAATTATCGCGTCATATCACCCTTTGTCACACTGTTATACACTGAAGAGCCAAAGAAGCTGGTACACCTGCCTAATATAGTGCAGGGCGCCCGGGAGCACGCCAAAATGCCGCAACATGACGTGGCACTAATGTCTGAAGAGGTGCTGAAGGGAACTGACACCATGAATCCTGCAGGGCTGTCCGTAAATCCGAATGATTACGAGGGGTAATGATCTATACCAAAGCAAGCTGCAAGGCATGCCAAACATGGTCAATAATGTTCACGTCTGGGGTGTTTGGTGGCCACTGGAAGAGTTTAAACTCAGAAGAGTGTTCCTGGAGCCACTCTGTAACAATTCTGGACGTGTGGAGTGTCACATGTCCTGCTGGAATTGCCCAAGTCCGTCGGAATGCACAATGGACATGAATGGATGCAGATGATCAGACAGAATGTTTACGTACGTTCAACGTGACATAAGTCCAACCTTTCCGCATACTGCTTCTGATTTCTGTGTTGGGCCATGAAAAATTGTCAGCGTGCGAACCATTCAATGAAACATCATCGATATGGGCTCTCGGTGCAGAAGGCACATTCGTGTATCCTTGATGATTGCACAACACATTGCTTTACGCCTCGCCTAGGAACGTCAGTCCTGACAATGGACTGTTGATGACTGGAAACATATTACCTGGTCGAACAAGTCTCGAAGAGACGTGTACGGGTATCGATATAACTTCATGAATCCATGGACCCCACATGTCAGCACGGAACTGTTCAGGCTCTTAATGGTGTGTGTGGCGTGTGCAGTTGCAGTGATGTGGGACCCCAGATACGTCCAGATACGACTCTGGCAGGTGACACGTACGTAAGCATTCTGTCTGATCACCTGCATCCATTCATGTCCATTGTGCATTTCGACGGACTTAGCAATTCCAGCAGAACAATGCGGCACCCCACAAGTCCAGAATTGCTACAGAGTAGCTCCAGGAGCACACTCCCGAGTTTAAACACTTCCGCTGGCCAGCAATCTCCCCCGACATAAACTTTGTGGAGCGTATCTGGGATGCCTTGCAATGTGCTGTCCAGAAGAGATCTACACCCTTTCGTAGTCTTACGGATTATGAACAGCTCTGCAGAATTCATGGCGCCAGATCCCTCCAGCACTACTTCAGACATTAGTCGAGTCCATGCCACGTCGTGTTGCTGCACTTCTGCGTGCTCGTGGGGTGCCCTACACGTTATTGGGCAGGTGTATTAGTTTCTTTGGCTCTTCAATATTCAGGACGCAAGTAACAAGCTAGTAATAAATTTGACAATGGTTCAGAAACTGTGTATATCCCAGAAAATATTATCTACATTGGTACAGACAAGTTTCACATAGAAGAGCAGAGTAATGATGGAAAACTTGCGTACACTTGTTGAGGTGGATGTCAAACTGCGACATGCAGTTTCAACACAAGGGTGAAGGCACTGCCCCGGCAGACAATGTAGTGATCTGTTGCTAGTTGTCTCTGACTTCATTAGTCGGTATATAAACAAACGAAAGCTGTAAAGGGGAGTGAGCTGTTCTAAGCACTAAGGGTAATATGATTAATACGGTTCTGCGTACAACATATATAGGAGCTTCAATAACATTAACATTTAAATCACATCCGAACGAAGAGCTATATTCTGCAGAAAGTATGTACTTTTATGTTGGTCTGCAGTGACGATCCCCTATAACTCAACAATATACCGTGTCACGAAATACTGAACATGTATGTGGATGATTATTCTTGACTTCATAAAACTGGATATAATAGTACCGTATGTCCAATACTGTTTCAGTAGTCCAACCAACATGGATTCTCGGTCTGTTGAGCGTTCGCGATGCTGCAGGAATCTCACACCGCTATCCGCAGCGAGCTGCTAGAGACGGTGGTCTGTCGTACCGTAATCGTGCCGCGTTCGCAAGTGTCTGTCGCGCATGTCCATCACATTGGCGACGAGGGTCAGCTCTTGTGTAGTGCCGTATTTCGTTAATGGTAAAAGTAGCGGCAGTAGTAGTACTTCTTGATGATGATGACCACGACGTTAATGATCGCATAGCGCTAAATCCGAAGCTGGTGCACCTCTCAAATTGCCCCCGGTATGTAACAAGTATAACATCTCCACTTGACAGACGGATCAGTACGGAAGCTAACCGTACACTTGTAGCTTTACTTAAATGCCCAACAGAAATCCTGAAACAATTTTTAAACCGATTCATGGTCATTGTATAACCCTATGATAACACTTTTCACTCGAAATGCCAAGGGGCTTACTTCGGTGAATATTTAGGCTCTCCTCAGGTCACCGAAATTAAGCAACGTCGGGCGTGGGCACTACTTGGACTAGTAGCCGACTGGATACGCCAGGTGCTGTTGGTTGCTTTCTCTTTGCCTCACGGAAAAAGGGAAGTAAGGGTTGCGACCTAGAGTTCTTGCTCACCAGATGTTTCAACAATGTCGTGGATTAAATTCGAAACCTCTCCACAGCATCTCATGAAGTTGAGGGCGTGTGACACAGTTATTGGTGATCTACCCATCGGATGGGGTCGCTAAGCTCAGCGTCCCTTTGGTGCTATTCCAGAGGAATACGCCACGTGCTGGCACCAGATTTCAGCGTCTTCTCTCATCATCATCATTATCATACGATACGAAAATTACGCTGCACGCGCCCATTACTGGCACCTACACTTACGAGACAAACACCACTCTGGCTATACAAAGTTTATGAAAAGCAAGACCGCATTCACAACCCCATCCTCAGGAGATCTAAACACGAATTACAAAGGAAGAATTTTATAATTTTTCCTTTTACACAGGCTTAATGACTACTGTTACATGGAGCAGGTACTTACATAACTGTGTTTACAACATTATTTAACGCTTTCTGTAAGCCTTTCCCCGTCCTTCACGTCAATGATATAGTTTAAACCCGCTAGAAGCGTTTGTCAAGTAGAAAAACCGGGTTGTCTATAAAACTAAATAAAACGAGTGTTTGGTCCAGAGAGTGTATGGTAAGTCCATTAAAGCTTGCAAAATTATGTATAAGCACCAATGGTAACATACCATAATATCAGCTGCAGCCGATGCGGGATCGGCCGTAAGGAACTTTGAACTAGCTAGAGCCCTCTGCAAGCAGCCACGAAGAAAACTGCATTGGCAGTGGTATCCTAAAACCCAGCGAGATGGCACTAGAGGAAATTGGTCAAGTGCACCGAACGGCGAAGTGTGAAAGAGGGGTAGGTGCCGTACATGAAATGAATTAAGTCTTAAATCACCAAATGGTATAAAACATTAACGATACGTGAATGGAAAACTAATACGGTTAATCCCGTACGATACAGACTACTAATATTTTTAATGACTCCATTCAGTCTCAAGTTGTAACATGAGTAATTAGCGTAGTGCTGAAAATATGACGTAACATAAGATATAGTGTACCACGGTACGATGCTTGTACATTACTTGTGGCAAAATAGTCGTTAATGGGACAAAGATTCGTGAGAAAGACAGTACTGGTCGTGAATAACCAAACCCACGTGGTTTCATGCCCACACGGAGGGAAATTTTAATAAACTGAATTGATGAATGCTGATACTTTTTGTACAGACGATCTAGTACTAAAATTCTTTGGTTACGTGTTATGTAGCCCTTCTTTAATAGAATATATATGCTGATTATGGTTTCAAAACAGTCTTGCACTTGGAGGACGTCTAAATTATATCTATAAGCTCACACATGAACATCATTTTATGGAAGAAAGGGTCTTTTCAAGGGTTACTACGTGTTCTACATCTGGAATGTCTCTCTTTAGGCACGAAGGCCAGTCCGCAAGCGTGTTCACATCCCACCAACGCTGGTACCTCTCGTCCGTTTCTCCAATATGTCCACCAAAATTGCTCACCCGGCTCTTCGCTATAAACTTCCCAGTTGTCAGGGAAATACTCTAACTGTGTGCCGAGAAAGTGCAGCCCCATTGGCAAACGAACACCAAAAACCTTGAGGTTTTGCAGAAGTTGCACGGCAGCATTTTCATGTTGTGGGCTCCTATAGTTGCCAAAAAAAGTTTCTTATTATTGATTTCAATGCTAACCAGGCATACTGTCATCACAGTGTGGATCTTTTCATAAGGTGCCTGATCTGAGAACCATCATTTCTGTTTTAATGAAGTAAAAGCCGTTCTTTCTTTGTTCACTGCCTTTATAAAGGAACTAATGAAGCCAAGTTTTATGTGCAATATTATAAGTAGAATTCTCTGAGGAACGACGACAACCTGTGACGAAATGTTGAGCGAACACGGTGTCAGGACTGGTCTCGCTTTCCAGATGCGTTGCACGTAATGTTTCTTATTTGCCTGACTCTCTTTTTGGCATAGGAAGCATGGATATTTGATGTAGCCACCTTTTAGACCCATTAGTATGGCCACAATCTCTAACAAATAGTGTTAATGTGAATCTGTATATTACAAAATTGACACATTAAATATACAGTGTATTAAGCTGAAAAACATACCTCTACATATCTTCCAGTTGTGATGTTGATATTTCAAGGCAGTTAACAATCTTTCTATACTGGTGTAGCTCTCACTCATTTGTACTGAATGACCCACTGGAACAGGAGCAATCACGTTACGAATGTGTAGTAGTACAAACTCCAACTTGATGAATCTATGAAAAGCCGCCATTCAGTAGAGATATACGTTATACTGAACGGTTCAACGAGACCGCCAGTGCCATGACAGAAACCAGAGAAGCTTCTTCATCCTTTCTGAAGTACTGTCAAAAGCCTTCTCCGTGACGATGGTACCAATCGAAGGTTGTTCCAGGAGCTAACAATCTATTTTCACGAAGATAGGGTCCTATTAACCGGGCAAATTCTTTGGAGAAACACAGATCTCGTGTCAAATCATTCAGTTCAGCATGGGTTAGGGGTTTTGGCTGGCATGAATCTGAGTGCACTTGATGTACCAATTTCCCCAATATCGCCTTAACGCATTTCATCATCTGGGTCAGAAAAGACACTCCGCTTCTCAGGAAATGCTGAAATCGTAATTCCTGATCCATGACGCGCTAGTGTTATGGCAGATGGCACATCTGGATATTTTACGCTCTCTTTTTTTTTGTTTCATATCATTTGTTTCACGTAAATTCATTAATTAATTCGACTGAGATGCTTAGTCTAAGTAATTTATGAAGCATTAATCAAGAGACACATTCAGTTCATCAGAATTAATGCCATAACTTACCCTATACATCTGCCATGCAGAAATAACGATCTGTAGTGTGATCTCTTGCTTCCCTCCAAATCATAGGTACAGCAAAATCTGGTGCTTTTTGCTCGAACACCGCAGACTTTCAGCACACGTTTCGCAGCGTACGTGTGGTGCGAAGGGCCTGTCTTCATCACCAATTTTAACTCCAAAGTATGCGTGATACTTTTTCCTCCCAAAAGGAGTAACTTTACCAGACATTTAACAAATCGGTCAGGGTGATTCTTGCACTTTCGATTCATTTCGTAACAATGTCGCTTTCGCTTACACAGCTCAAGTTATATTAGCACTAAATGTTACTACAAACTACAAGCAAGGTCAGCTTAAGGCCTGCCTCTCTCTCCCCTACAGAGCTGTCACGCCCATCTCTGTGTACAAAGCTGCCAGCTATGCCTGTACATCTAGCGTAATTTCCAACGTCCTAAACACAATGTAGGTAGTTAGAAGTATTCTTGTTAACCACATTTATTTGAATATCACATAACTGATGCAGCTGTATGATGTCGAAATAATTCTCCTTGTCATAATAAACATAAATACTTGAATGGCTTGTATACCTAATAGGCTACCAGCTAAACATTCAGGTAGCCAAGAAGCATTACCTGACTGAGCATAGTGAGTTACATTTTTGAATTCAACGTGCACTATAGATAGATCACCTAAAAATCCTTGACCTCAGAAAAAAGTTTTGGAGCACAGACCAGTGTAATGTTTTTCGAGAATCACCGCGGTGATACTCCTAGCATCATGTCGTGGGGAGCTATCGTATATGATTTCAGGTCACGGCTGTTAGTGACTGAAGGAATTACCATGGCACAACTGTAGGTCACGGACATCCTGCGTCTTCATAAGTCACCTCTTACCAGAGAATAACGTAGTACGAGTTTTCAACAGAACAGTGTTCGTCTACATGTGGCACGTATTTCCATGAATTCTATGCGTGATGTTGAGATTTCCTGTGACCGCCAAAGATGCCCAGATATGTCTCTAACAGAACATGTATGGAAGGAGTCCGGACATCAACTCTGCCCCAGAGCCAGTATCCAGTATATCAAGTATCAGTTACAATAGTTGAATGCGAGCTTACCACAGGAGATGCTACAACAGTTTTATGACACTGCTCCGAAGCGAATCAGTGCATATATGCAAGAGACCCTCCGCCCCTTCACCCACCTACTCTTGTACTAAACCTTCCGAAATGTCTCAGCTCAACCAGTGAGTCCGTAGTACAGGATAGTATAAGAGACACACAGTATGGCTGGGCGTCCTTTTTCCATCAGATTTTTGCGGAGATTAAGAAAAGCCGTCCTTGACCCATCTTAGAGACTCGTCGTGCACGATTCTATCTACCTGTTTTGGCGAGAAGCTCTCGTAGTAAAATACCCCTCGTAGAACCAATATCAGCGCCATCAGCTTCTCTGTAAATGCAACTCTACTTCCTGTACTGTAAGTGATGATGCGGAAAGCTACTACGATGCATTTTTTTTACTAATCACAAACTGAGAATATCGATAAAATGAATGATAATTAACTAAAAAACTAACAATTTCCTGATAGCGTGGTCTTAGAACTTCATCGGAAGGCATCCTATCGTCAACTATGTCGCGCTACCTGTACCACGTAATTACACTCGTGACAATTCGTAGCCGATCGTGCATTCTCGTTAGCTTCAACATTATTCACTTCTCTATTAAGATGATCGATTTCTGCAATAATGTTGTAAGAGGGTACTTACGACCCATAGGCTTCTTCTAATACCTGTTTTGGAAAAAACTACATTTATTAGCAAATATTTACTAACCAAGTTTACTTGTTTTGCACTAGAATAACTGCTCTCCCTACGTACCTCGCTCCTGACGTAACGGATGATCTTACGTCCAGCCAGAGCGCCTCACACCACCGTCCACTGGAAACGACATATGGTCCACTGGCTCCTTCAGCCAGTGTGGGAACTGAAATCTTACTACCGACTGTGTGTGTGTGTGTGTGTGTGTGTGTGTGTGTGTGTGTGTTCTGCTATACTCAATGCTACATGATATCAGCAGCTACGATACAAAATAGCAAAACTGGAAAAAGGTAATAAAATGTGGCTTGAACAGAAGGGATACCTTACTCATCCCTTCTGCTAATTACATTTCACGATTTTATTTTTATTTCTTTTTTAAAAAAAAAACCTAATTTCTACTTTTGGAAACACTAAAAACCCAGTCATTCAACTCTTAGGAGAATCATGTACAATTTGGGTCGGTTCATTTTTTACGCCAGTTGTTTTATGTATTTCTCTGCAGGTAATTACGTGTGCAGGTAATAAATAGTTTTTCTTAGTTCCCTGATTAACTGTATTAATAGAAACGTTGAATTGTACCTCCTATGCTCTCGTAAAATTAAATATCAGCACTTTCTCAAACAGAAAATCATTGGAAATTGGCCGTCCCAAAGAATACCACTGGAATATTTTTTCACAATTTAGATTATACATACATGATGTAGACAGAATACACAAAGATATTATACACAATAGACACAGGAATTTTACTTATCTATGACCCCATATGGAGCATCTTGCTCACCACAACATTTTTTGAAGAAGCGCTTATGATGTAAGGTCGTTCTTTGAAAACTCAAGACATTGACACAGTTATTTCGTTTGAAACACTGTTATTCACCGGCCGAAGTTACTGGCCATAGACGATGCATTTTCACTGTGTTTTCCTGATTAGAGCCATCACTTGCGTGTATACCAACCGTGTCTCTTGATGCTGACTGTCTTTCTGGTTAAACCCTCTGTGCATGTCATCTGGTTATATGTTCCCAGAATTTTCTCATGGTTCCATCCATCATTAATAATGTGACTGCATGAAAAAAATATATTTTAGAAACAAAATAAGAAAAATAATTTACATTTTCCATACAATGAATATTTTGATAACTATATTACTTATTCTCCTCCAAGTGGCAAATTCAAAACCTTTTCAAGCTGCTAGGTTTATTAATTACTGAATTCTTTGTTTTTAAATATATTTTTTTCTATTAATTAGTCCATGGCAAGCAACTTATTCTTTGTATGAAATACTACTATTTTCACTATTTCCTCAAAATGATTTTCCAATTCTAAGTCCATTGAACACTGATTTCACTGCATTGCTGTTTAACTGATCATCATCATCATCATCATCATCATCATCATTTAAGACTGAACATACCTTTCAGCGTTCAGCCTGGAGAATAGCCCCCTCATAAAATTCCTCCATGATCCCTCATTCAATGCTAACATTGGTGCGTCTTCTGATGTTAAATCTATTACTTCAAAATCATTCATAACCAAATCCAGGTACCTTCTCCTTGGTCTGCCCCGACTCCTCCTACCCTCTACTGCAGTACCCATGAGTCTCTTGGGTAACCTTGCTTCTCCCATGCGTGTAACATGACCCCACCATCTAAGCCTGTTCGCCCTGACTGCTACATCTATAGAGTTCATTCCCAGTTTTTCTTTGATTTCCTCATTGTGGACACCCTCCTGCCGTTGTTCCCATCTACTAGTACCTGCAATCATCCTAGCTACTTTCATATCCGTAACCTCAACTTTGTTGATAAGGTAACCTGAATCCACCCAGCTTTCACTCCCATACAACAAAGTTGGTCGAAAGACTGAACGGTGCACAGATAACTTAGTCTTGGTACTGACTACCTTCTTGCAGAAGAGAGTAGATCGTAGCTGAGCGCTCACTGCATTAGCTTTGCTACACCTCGCTTCTAGTTCTTTCACTATCTTGCCATCCTGTGAGAATATGCATCCTAAGTACTTGAAACCGTCCACCTGTTCTAACTTTGTTCCTCCTATTTGGCACTCAATCCGTTTATATTTCTTTCCCACTGACATTACTTTCGTTTTGGAGATGCTAATCTTCATACCATAGTCCTTACATTTCTGATCTAGCTCTGAAATATTACTTTGCAAACTTTCAATCGAATCTGCCATCACAACTAAGACATCTGCATATGCAAGACTGCTTATTTTGTGTTCACATATCTTAATCTCACCCAGCCAGTCTATTGTTTTCAACATATGATCCATAAATAATATGAACAACAGTGGAGACAGGTTGCAGCCTTGTCTTAACCCTGAAACTACTCTGAACCATGAACTCAATTTACTGTCAACTCTAACTGCTGCCTGACTATCCATGTAACGACCTTTAATTGCTTGCAAAAGTTTGCCTCCTATTCCATAATCTCGTAGAACAGACAATAACTTCCTCCTAGGAACCCGGTCATATGCCTTTTCTAGATCTATAAATCATAGATACAATTCCCTGTTCCACTCATAACACTTCTCCATTATTTGCCGCAAGCTAAAGATCTGGTCCTGACAACCTCTAAGAGGCCTAAACCCACACTGATTTTCATCCAATTGGTCCTCAATTAATACTCGCACTTTCCTTTCAACAATACCTGAAAAGATTTTACCAACAACGCTGATTAAAGAGATACCTCTGTAGTTGTTACAATATTTTCTGTTTCCATGTTTAAAGATTGGTGTGATTACTGCTTTTGTCCAGTATGATGGAACCTGTCCCGACTGCCAGGCCATTTCAATTATCCTGAGTAGCCATTTAAGACCTGACATTCCACTGTATTTGATGAGTTCCGACTTAATTTCATCCACCCCAGCTGCTTTATTGCACTGCAATCTATTGACCATTTTCTCCACTTCCTCAAATGTGATCCTATTTCCATCATCATTCCTATCCCATTCTACCTCGAAATCTGAAACATTACTGATCGTATTTTCACCTACATTGAGCAACTCTTCAAAATATTCCCTCCATCTGCCCAAGGCATCCACAGGATTCACCAGCAGTTTTCCTGACCTGTCCAAAATACTTGTCACTTCCTTCTTACCTCCCTTTCGAAGACTGCTAATTACACTCCAGAATGGTTTTCCAGCAGCTTGACCCATAGTCTCCAACCTGTTTCCAAAGTCTTCCTAAGATTTCTTCTTGGATGCTGCAATTATCTTTTTGGCTTTGTTTCTTTCTTCAACATAACTTTCTCTGTCTACCGGAGTTCTAGTAAGTAGCCATTTTTGATACGCCTTCTTTTTCCTTTTACAGGCTGCCTTGACTGTGTCATTCCATCAAGCTGTTTGCTTCATCCTACTTTTACACACTACTGTTCCAAGACATTCTTTAGCCACTTCTAGTACTGTGTCCCTGTACCTTGTCCATTCCTTTTCCTATGATTGTAATTGACTAAATTCAACTAACTGGTACCTTTCTGAGATCGCTGTTATGTACTTGTGCCTGATTTCCTTATCCTGAAGTTTCTCCACTCTTATCCTCCTACATATGGACCTGACCTCCTGCACTTTCGGCCTCACAATCCCAATTTCACTGCAGATTAAATAATGATCAGTGTCATCAAAGAATCCCCTGAATACACGTGTGTCCCTCACACCTTCCTGAATTCCGGATCTGTTATTATATAGTCAATGACAGATCTGGTTCCCCTGCCTTCCCAAGTATACCAGTGAATGTTCTTATGTTTAAGAAGGGAGTTTGTGATTACTAAGCCCATACTGGCACAGAAATCCAAGAGTTGTTTCCCGTTCCTGTTGGCCTCCATATCCTCTCCAAATTTACCCATAACCTTTTCATACCCTTCTGTTCGATTTCCAATCCTGACATTAAAATCAACCATGAGCAGAACACTCTCCTTGTCCTTCACTCTAACAACTACATCACTGAGTGCCTCATAAAAACTATCCATCTTATCTTGATCTGTCCCTTTACAATGCGAGTGTACTGACACAATCCTAATTTTCTTGCTAGACACTGTCAAATCTATCCACATCAGTCGTTCGTTTACATACCTTATTGCAACTACGCTGGGTTCCATTTCTTTCCTTATGTAAAGCCCTACACCCCATTGTGCTATTCCTGCTTTGACTCCTGACTGGTAGACCTTGTATTCTCCCACTTCCTCTTCTTTCTCACCCCTTACCCGAATGTCACTAACAGCTAAGACGTCCATCCCCATCTTACTTGCAGCCTCTGCCAGCTCTAACTTCTTCCCAGAGTAGCCCCCATTGATATTAATAGCTCCCCATCTCATTACCATTCGTTTGCCGAGTCGTATCTTAGAAGTCCCTGGTTTGTCAGTTAGAGGTAGGACTCCGTCACCTCCAAAGGTCCGAGGCATTTTGCTCTGATTGTTGCCAGCATCATATTTAAAGTACCAGGGAGGCAGGTTGCTAGCCTTACTTGCCCCGAGTCCCATTGGGTTTTACCCCTAACGGTTGAGGGCTAACCGGTGGATTTGGTAGTCTTTGCCGTATGAGCACAAAGTTGACCACGACTCAGAATATGTCCGAGATGCCCAGCCTTCTTCCAAAGTAACTGGTATCCCGACTGTCGGGACCACTGACTTGGCCACTCATACGTTGCCCGTGGTTCATGAACTAGGATCAACAATAATTATTAACTGCACTACATGAAACAGCTGCGTTTTTACATTTTGCTGATAACCCTCCCTTAGGATCAACGCCTTCCACCTGATGTGTTTACTAGCAGACTTACGGAGATGGAGCCTTGATTACGTCAAGCTGGCAGCCATTCATTCACTCACTTGGATATGGCAGCTGTACCTACCAGAAGTCATTAGCATTGCACAGTCTGCACTTGTTATTTATAGACTGCCTGGCTGACGTCACTACGCGCCTAATACAAGATCGTGCAGTTCGTTCAACCCCTGTTACTTAATGACTATAAAAAAGAAGTGAACGCACGTCATTTCAAAGTGCTTACATTCTTACTGCGCTGCTAATGCCGTGAGTTCTGCGACATAGCTGAGTCTTCTAAATACACTTCACATGTTTGTGTACTGGAAATACATTCTCGTTGGTAACCCGATTTCAAAATTGTCAGAGCCAGCAGGTTTCCCTTAACTACTACGGACTATGTTGGTCTCAACTACATTGTGTTTACACTGATAAGCCGAAACATTATGACCACTGCCCACCGCGACGTTGGATGAGGCCTGTTGGCGTTGCGGGCACGTGACACAGTAAGAAAAATATCTAAGCGTAACAGGCACGAATAAAGGATCGCCCTAGTGAAGGTATGAGCTGCAAATGGGGAAATCCATTGAGATAAGCGACTCTGACAAAGGGCACCTGATTGTTCTCCAGGCCCTGTGAACAAATATATCGAAAACGACGAAGCTGATCGAATGTTCACGTGCTACTGTCGTTACCACCTACGTAAAGAGGTAGAAAAACAGTGAAACTACCTCTAGGCGGTAAATGGTTTGACGTCCACGGCTCTTCAAAGAACGTCGGGTTCGAATACTCGTCTTCTCTGTAATGTAGGATAGAGTGTGATCTGTGGCATATCTGGCGAAAGAGCACAATGCTAGTGTATGCGCGCAAGTGTTTCGGAGCCCTCCTTTCATCGTGCATTGTTGAACATGGAGCTCCGCAGCAGACCACCCCTACGTGTTCACGTGTTGACCCAACGACATCGTCAATTACGATTGCAGTGGGCACGGGACTATCGGGTTTCGACAGTCGATCGGTGGAAACGTGTGGCGTCTTCGGGTGACTCAAGTTTTTGCCAGCTGTTATTACTTTGGATTCAGGATGTGCCACTACTAGATTTCTGTTATGTACCCTGTTCATATTACACTGCTCTTAAAAGTTCTCTAAATAAGTCTCTACCTTGTCTTTAATATTGAACGATTTCTCGTCAATTTCCCTTAATCGTGTACATTTCGAATCTACATTCTGTTTCCTTGAAAACTAATTCTGTAACGCTCCTCTTACAGCTTCGTAAATTACTTTCGTTCCGTCAGTAACATAATATACTTTACCGTCATTCTTCATCACGTTTGTACTACTTGATTATAAATTCAGGTACTTCAAAACAAAATTATTTAGTGTTACTTTAACACTGTTCTTAATGATATTAATTTCCCTTACATTAACTTTCATATCACAGTTTGCCAGTCGTATTGCACTGAAGTTTTATCTGTTATTTTCCTTTTTGGCTTTAATCTGACTTTTGTTGGATTCGTATTGGAAACATACACTTATCATCGCCACATAGCATCGCTTGTCACTTCTCTGCAACAAGCCATCAATATTTGTAAATTTAATTGTATCTTCTGCACTACTTACCTAAACGGTCATGTACCATTCCCCACCCTCATGACGTCAGCATGGTGTACCAAGAGATTCTTTCCCAGAATAAAACTGATACCTCAGTAAGATACCACGATGTCAGTAATTCTCACTACTTTTCTATATCCGTGATTTTCACTAACACCCTATTGCTTACTCCAATGGCACTTACGATCTTAATTCCCTACACTGATATCTCTGGTACACTCTTTTCATCTATTATTTGGTTCTCCATTTAAAACGGCATACAAATTGCAAGCTATAGCAATGGTCGCTACTGTTTCAGTATTACGACTACACTAAACTGATAGTTCTCTTTGTTCTCATCTCTTGATTCCTTTCTGTTATCCATTTTTCCTCTGACAATATTATAACATCATCTGTTATTACGAAATATTGAAATCCCACCAAAATTCTCTATGTCAAAATCGTCATTTTGTCTACAGTCATGAAAATGTAAATTCTTCTCAGCGTTTTCTCCATCACAGTTATTACTTTGTTTATCGTCACTATAGCTGAGCCTCTTTGTTTCCCACCTACTCGTTTTCATTTGTGGAAATACTGCTTACCTTACTATATTTTCGTTCAAATTATTCTTTGATTTCCACCTTATGCCTTGCAAGCGCTACCATTCGTTGATTCCTTTGTCAAAGCAACCACCTGATATTACGTCTTCAAAATATTTCTACGTTTATTTCTACATTTACCGATACGTCGATCTTACTCTTAGTGACTGTCTTGTGTAACCTACCTAATTTTAAATAGTGACCTCCATTAAAAACATTTCCACATTTCTTCCTCTTAGCAACAAGTTTTGCGGAAATTCGGTGCCTTTATTTTTGTTAGTTTCGCTTCCTGTAATTGTGCACTCGTTAACACCTGCCTCAGTGTATGACTCGGCCATGATCTGTGTTGCCTTTAAAATTTCTGCTGGTATTCCCTGCTCCCCGTCTCCTACAGTATCACTCATTCTAATTACTGGCCCTTGCCCATATTTTGCAAGCGGAAATATATCACCAATCTCTGACAAATCAAAGTTTTCTTGCACTATATTTGTTTCTTCAATTACGTCACTCATTTTAATTTTTTGGCTACTCTATCGCACCTACGTATCAGTAATTAATACTAAACAATGGTAATCTGCCAATTTAATTGACTTTGGGTAAGCTTCAGTGCTGTATCGGGCGACGTAATGCACCGGTGTCTCACTGTGCGTCGAACTCCGGACCTTAGCATGCTTGCCTCCAGCGCACCCCTTCTCTACCTCAACTCTGCGTTGAGCTGCTTCCCGCGTAATGCCGTCGCGTCGCGTTGTTTCCTCGCCTTAAGCACCTTGCCTTGGCACGTAGGGCGCCGCTATATTCTCTTTCTCTGGCGCATCGTCTCGACTATCGTTCGTTTAGTTTGACTTCGGAAAGGTTCGTAATCCTTGGATGTCATTCGTATTTTCCACTACACGAAATTGTTACCATAGGCGACACACTTTTTGCATTACGCTAATCGCACAGTTTTAATGATCCACCAGCGAGACACAAATTTCAGTCACTTTCCGTTTCCTTTCCCGCTGAACTTGCTGTCGGCCTGCCCTTCCTATTTTTCGCACGAATTTGTAATAAATTCTTTCTTCCATCTCAAATAACCAAATTACGATAGTTTCCATACTCAAACAATGCTATACATTCACTGCTGTTTATCGAAATGCGACCAGTGTATCCCACGCTAGGGATGTCAGGTGAAAGAAACCCTCGATATGTACTAATCCTCCTGAATCTCTCAGTTTAGCCACTGAGTCCGTAGAGGATGATACAAGAGGTGCTCAGTATGAAGGTCGTGCTTTTCCATCGGAGTTTTGCGGAGATTAAGACAATACGTCCTTTCTACCTACTTTGCCGAAGAGCTCTCGAAGTTTATGTTCTTCGCAGAAGCACTATCAGTGCCGTCATATTCTCTGTAAAGCACAATTCTGCTTCCTATGAAACTATATGATGAAACAGGAAGCTATGTTATTCTGAATAACGTTCAAAAGGGATGCCATTCCGACATCTTTATTTAGTAAACACTATGAACTGAGAATATTGACACATTTAACGATCATTAACTGAGAGCATGGTCTTAGAACTCCATCGGAAGGAATCTTATCGCCGACTGGCAACTATTGAGTTCAGCCTCTACCTCGTACTTGCACTCGTGATATTCTTTTCGTTGGCTTGAACATTATTCACTCATTTTTCAACCCGTGATTCGTATGGTGAATTTTTTTTCGCACGACTGTTATTTCAACTGCAGAAGAATAAAATGAAAACAAATATTTGTAACCAACATAATCGTAGTAGTTATCGTTATAACAATATGAACACACTTTAAAAAGAAAAGAAGCTGAATTAAGATTTTGCGATGATCTCTCTCAATCCGCATCAAGCTCTGAGTTATCGTTGCAGCAGAATTCACTCTCTACTTCATCAGTGTACCCATTCATCGAATTTAGCAATATAGCATATCTTAGAATGCACTGTGTGAAAGGTACTGTGACTTGCAGTGCTACGGTGTTATAAACATTCTAAACTAAACCAAAAGCAGAAACCCTGGCGGTGTGCATGAACCCTCCACACCGTTACGGGTTGGGATGACGATTTAAGGCGTTGTAATATTGTTGTAATAAAGTAAATTCTATCTGCAGGCTTCTCCTAATGTTGTTGTTGTTGTTGTTGTGGTCTTCAGTCCTGAGACTGGTTTGATGCAGGTCTCCATGCTACTCGATCCTGTACAAGTTTCTTCATCTCCCAGTACCTACTGCAACCTACATCCTTCTGAATCTGCTTGGTGTATTCATCTCTCGGTCTCCCTCTAAGATTTTTTCCCTCCACGCTGCCCTTCAATACTAAATTGGTGATCCCTTGATGCCTCAGAACATGTCCTACCAACCGATCCCTTCTCCTAGTCAAGTTGTGCCACAACCTTCTCTTCTCCCCAATCCTATTCAACACCTCCTCATTAGTTATGTGATCTACCCATCTAATCTTCAGCATTCTTCTGTAGCACCACATTTCGAAAACTTCTATTCTCTTCTTGTCTAAACTATGTATCGTCCATGTTTCACTTCCATACATGGCTACACTCCACACAAATACTTTCAGAAACGACTTCCTAACACTTAAATCAATACCAATGTTAACAAATTTCTCTTCTCCAGAAACGCTTTCCTTCCCATTGCCAGTCTACATTTTATATCCTCTATACTTCGACCATCATCAGTTATTTTGCTCCCCAAATAGCAAAACTCCTCTACTACTTTAAGTTTCTCATTTCCTAATCTAATACCCTAAACATCACCCGACTTAATTCGACTACATTCCATGATCCTCGTTTTGCTTTTGTTGATGTTCACCTTATATCCTCCCTTCAAGACACCATCCATTCCGTTCAACTTCTCTTCCAAGTCCTTTGCTGTCTATGACAGAATTACAATGTCATCGGCGAACTTCAAAGTTTTTATTTCTTCTCCGTGGATTTTAATACCTACAACGAATTTTTATTTTGTTTCCTTCACTGCTTGCTCAATATACAGATTGAATAACATCGGGGAGAGGCTACAACGCTGGCTCACTCCCTTCCCAACCACTGCTTCCCTTTCCTGCCCCTCAACTCTTATAACTGCCATTTGGTTTCTATACAAATTGTAAATAGCCTTTCGCTCCCTATATTTCACCCCTGCCACCTTCATAATTTGAAAGAGAGTATTCCAGTCAACACTGTCAAAAGCTTTCCCTAATGTATGTAATGGAAAAAGAGACTTTCAGTAACAAATATTTATTAATCACGATTACTTGCTTCGGCCTAACTGTGCTTTCTTTGACGTAAGGGGGTTCTCATGTCTTGCCACAGCGTCTCACGCCACTGTCTGCTGGCAACGCCATAACTATGGTCCACCGGCTCCTTCAGCCAGCGTGGGAACTGAAATCGTAGCCTGTGTGCTTCCTGCAGTACCGCTTTACTCAGTGAATGCTACGTGACACCTGTAGATGCGGACACCTGCAGACGCGATACAAATCTGTAAAATTGCGAAATAAGGTAATAATTTTGTGGCTTGAACAGGCCAGATGGCTGCAACGTCGTACTGTTAATGGACTCATGCTTTTTTTATCAGGAATTGTATTTTGCATTTCCTCGTTGGTGTACATTTGTTGCAATGCTTGTAGGGCACTAAGGTAATCCGTGCTGAGGTATAAATTTCATTTCGGTTTTGTGTGCCTTTACTGGCGTTAAGTTTCTCAAAGTTGAGTGTGTTTATCAACTACATTATCTTTAAAACCTTGAACCTTGCAGTAGTCAACAACTGTAGAGTTATGGATACGATGGGAATCATACAGCCAGCCAGATTTCGACAGCCATAAACTTTCTTTAAAGTCAGTACCGCCATTAGACTGTTGTTTATTTACAGTGTTACATTTCCACTTACACAATCATGATTTCGGCTTCAAAGTGCCATTATCAAGTGTTTACTGAAAGCAGTGAATAACAAGTGATATAGCCGTATAACAATCCATATTTGTAACCCTTACTTACAAGTCTTATACTGTCGTATTAAAATACACTGTTAGACATATCGTCTAAGAATCTATGTTTCAGGCAGAGCCTACTGCTTTGTATCGATACTGTGTACACCATCTTGACTGAATGACAGTTGGCTAAGTGTCAAATTCTCATGGTCAAAGAAATTGCTGTTACAAGCAGGAGACCTTTCTTTTAGTCTTTGGACTCAGTGTCCGGTAGGACAGGAAAGATTTGGAGCAATTGATTTTCTTTGGTGGTTGTTACTTTTCTGCAGTACTTGTTTATCTTAGTATACAATGAAGTTGCCTGCTCGTAGACATAAACAGTAACAAATCTCTCGATAATATTCGCTACATCCATAAATATAGAAGGCGAGCTAGTCATTGACGTTGTTTGAAGTACGTTTTAGACGGTAAATGTACAGCTTTGTACGTGAAATTAAGACATAGCCAACTCTAAGTTCTGTAATTTTGCCTCAATTCAGAATTAATACAGTGCAATTACTTATTCTACTTATTCATTAATTGACCAGTGAGATTAGAAGCGATATTTATTATGTACGTATCAACAGGCATGTAAATCCTGCTATATGTGTTGGAACATTAATTAGGAATAAGTGCAAATAACACAGGTATGTCAAATGTGTCATTTACATACAAGCATTTAAGAAACTAAAAGGATCAAAAGATTTCATGTTAAACAGCACATTTAAATTTGACATAATATAAAGAGTAAGCTTGCCTAGTATTTGTTAATGGTTGATGAGATACAATTACAAACGTGATTGCACCGTGGTATCGATACATATGGCTGTAATCTTGGTGCTCTAAATCTTATTTAGGGGTTATAGTAGTGACATCTTATTTATATGACGCAAAGTTGACATATTAATGTTAACAATACATTCAGGCTCCATATGAAAGCCCCAAGTGGATAATTCCTATTTCTCAACAACAAAGATAAATGTAACATTACTAACCATAGTTACTTCTTAGAGAGGTAATAAAGAAATGAGAAGAAACGCAAAGTCTGTAATAACATAAATCATTCATTTAAGACTGTAGGTATGTGAAGTTGAAGTGTTATTAATGAGTGAGCAAAGTAAGTAATTGCACTGTATTGTACTATTTCTGAACGGAGGCAAAATTACACAACTTAGAGTTGGCCATGTCTTAATTTAAGTACCAAGCTATACATTTACCCACTAAAATGTACTTCAACCAACGTCAATGTCTAGCTAGCCTTCTATATTTATGAATGCAGCGAATATTATCGAGAGTTTTGTTACTGTTTATGTCTACGAGCAGGCAACTTCATTGTATACTAAGATAAACAAGTACTGCGGAAATGTAACAACCACCAAAGAAACTCAATTGCTCCTAACCTTTCCTGTCCTGCCGGACACTAAATCCAAAGACTAAAAAAAAGGTCTCCTGCTTGTGACAGTAATTTCTTAGATCAAGACAATTTGACACTTAGCCAACTATCATTCAGTCAAGATGGTGTACACAGTAATGAAACAAAACAGTAGGCTCCGCCTGACACGTTGACTCTTACACAATGTATCTAGCAGTGTATTTTAATACGACAGTATGCCATCCTAGGCAATTTATAAGACTTGCATGTAAGCATGACAAGTATGGTTGTTATACGTTATATCACTTGTTATGTATTTTACTGTTATTGTCTAACCTGCTTTCAGAAAACACTCGATATGGCACTTTGAAGCCGAAATCATGATTGTGTAAGTGGAAATGTAACACTGTAAATAAACAACAGTCTAGCGGCGGTACTGACTTTAAAGAAATATGTCATGACTGTGGCCCCGCATTATGAAAAACTTATTAGACATGAACCTGCCTTTTCCAAAGAAATAATAACACGTGTTACGCATTGTGTGAAAATAGAAACGAAATCATAAGGCTTATTCAACAGTAAAATAATCAATATAAATGCTATGTATATAGACTGAATTGGCTAGTGAAAATTTGTACCAAGACCGCGAATCAAACCCAGATCTCCTAGTTACTAGGTAGGCTGGTTGGTTGATATGGGGGATGGGACCAAACAGCGAGGTCATCAGTCCCATATGATTAGGGCAGGATGGGAAAGGAAAGCCGTCGGGCCCTTTCAAAGGAGCCATTCCACATTTACCTGAAGCTATTTAGGGAAATCACGGAAAACCTAAATCAGGCTGGCCGGACCTGGGTACGAACTGTCGTCCTCCCGAATGCGAGTCCATTGTGCTAGGCAGATACGTTAGCCACCGTGCCACGTTGGTGCAGCGGTTCAGACAACTGCACGGGTTCCCCCGTCGCGCTTTCCTCCTCGATCCAAATTCTTAGTGCCGCCCCAGACTATTTTCTTATACAACGGGGAATTAAAAGTAGATTGGCGCGGCTGTGAGAAATTGGATCGAGGAGGGAGGCTTGCCGGGGTAATCCTGCTGGTATCTGACCCGCTGTGCGAAGGTGGTTTAAAGGATAACCCACCTACCCAGTGAGCAGGAGACCAGGCTTCGATTCCTAGCCTTGGAACAAATTATCACTCACCGCTTCAGTCTATATACGTAAAATCATATCCGTATGAGACCAGTAACGTCTCTGTTATTGTGTTATTTCATTTATATAAATGGTGCGGTATAGCTAAAAAGTTTGTGTATTGTGAGAGGCTTCGTCCCACAGTGGCCCCCAGTGATTCACAACCCCACAACAGGCCACAGCACGCCCCACCACCACCCCACACCAAACCCAAGGTTATTGTGCGGTTCGGCCCCCCAGTGAACCCCCCAGGAACGTCTCATACCAGACGAGTGTAACCCCAAATGTTTGCGTGGTAGAGTAATTATGGTGTATGCGTACAGGTAGACAGTGTTTGCGCAGCAATCGTTGGCGTAGTGTAACTGGGGTGGGATAAGGGGAACCAGGCCGCATTCGCCGAGGCAGA
This sequence comes from Schistocerca serialis cubense, assembly GCF_023864345.2. NCBI lineage: Eukaryota > Metazoa > Arthropoda > Insecta > Orthoptera > Acrididae > Schistocerca > Schistocerca serialis. Next base: position 143,222,031 of record NC_064639.1, on the reverse strand, counting down.
TGGAGAACCGCCTTAAAAACCATCCACAGACTGGCCAGCACACCGGACCTCGACACTAACCCGCCGGGCGGATTCGTGCCGGGGACCGGCACGCCTTCCGGCTCGGGAAGCAGCGCGCTAGACCGAGTGGCTAGCCGGGCGGCTCCTTAAAAAGGTGTAGCCAACAGGTAAAAATGATCCATGTAAAATCTAAAGCTACGTGCATCATACACATAAACAGAAAATATTATATACCAGTCTTACACTAGAAAGAAAACTGCGTGGTGATCCCAGATTGCGATCAATCGCCGCTTATTTAATTTATTTTGAGAGAGGCTTTGCTGCCTGTTTTGTACATGCCACAGACGTATTCGAGACTTTCAGAATGTCTGGCTGTACAGCATCATGCAATGCAGCTTTCACCCAGTATAAGGATGTTATTTTACCTGTTAGTCTGCGAGAGTGAACTACATTTTCACTTGGACATTACGTACTTACCTTCATCGTGGTCAGAATGGCACTATCTCAGATATGCATCAGAGAAACTTGTCGTTAGCAGACTTATCAGCAGGAAGGCACTTTAAGAAAGCTACTTACAACACTGACGTGTTGTCGAGTGTTTGGTACACAGCTAAGGACGCACGTGTGGATTACATTAACGTCGAGTGAGGTGATGGAACAGAAAGCGAATATTCACGGATGAGCGAAATCATTATGACCACTGCCTACCGAGACACTGTATGCGACGAGGGAGGGAGGTGTTGCAGGCACGTGACGCAGTAAGGAAAGCATTTAAGCGGATCAGAGAAGAAGAGAGAATCATTCCAGATATGATATGGGCGGTAAATAGGGACATCCGCTTAAATAACTATCATAAAGGGCAGAATTTACTAACACGGCGTCTGGGAACGTACACCTCAGAAATGCTGCAGCTGCTTGACCGTCCAGGTGCTACTGTACAAAGTGGCTGAAGGACGGTGAAACCAAGAATAGGCGACAAAGTGTTGGACCTCGCCTCATCACAGAACATGAAGATGGGAGGCCTGATAGTTCCGTAAAACAAGATGATTGGTGTCAGAGCTGATGACAGAGGATACTGCTGATGCAGGCACAAGTGGTTCGGTGCACACTCTAGAGCACATAGCATTTAACATGGGGCCTCGCAGCAGACGACCCGTGCGTGTTCCCATGTTGAACCAACGGCATCGTCAGTTATGATTCTACTGGACGTGGGGTCATCGATATTTGACGTGGCTCATTGCAATCGTGTCGCCTCGTCGGGTGAATCATATTTGTGGTTGCACTACGTTAACGGTCATTTCGCTATCATTGGGCGAACGGCGGGTCGAAACAATCACCACGCCACGCACATAGGCCGTGTGGCGCAGTATTGTACTATTGTGATATTGGCATTCCATGGGACTTGTTGTACTAATCGAAGGTACAATGGCATTTGTGGACTGCGTGAATACTGTTGTGAACCACCTGCATCCCTACGTTTTATTGTCTTTCACGCAGGAGACGGTGTTTCCTAGCAGGAGAACTGTCCGTATCACAACGACAGAATTGAGCTGCAATTGTTTTAGGAATATGATGGTGAACTCGCTTTGACGTCTTGACCACCAAATTCGTCTAATCTGACCCCAATATTTCACCCCTGGAATGCTACCGAACGTCAGGTCCGCAACAGCAAATTGTGTAACCTGCACTTAGACATCTTATGTATCACATATAGGGAAACCAGCCAAGGACTTTTCGATCCATGTCACGCAAAACTGCTGCCGAATTGCATTCCAAAGCTGGACCAGACCGCTATTACTTAGTTGATCGTAATAGGTTCAAATGACTCGGAGCACTATGGGACTTAACATTTGAGGTCATCAGTCTCCTAGAACTTAGAACTACTTAAACCTAACTAAGCTAAGGACATCACACACATCCATGCCCGAGGCAGGATTCTAACCTGCGACCGTACTGGTCGCGCGATTCCAGACTGTAGCTCCTAGAGCCGCTCGGCCACAGCGGCCGGCTGTGCGACTTGTAACCACTCCGGCCGGCTTGATCGTAATGTTTTGTCTCCTCATTGTAACTGTAGTCGTCCAGCCCGGACCAATCTGAACCCATAAGTACCTGTGAAATACATTTTGTTATCGAGCACCATTCTCGCTTCAGAGCGTGAGAAAAGGCTCAAGGGCCACATGACTGTCACATCTGATAACAGCCCTGTAGCAATCCGACTGCACACAGATAAAGCTGGACTCGACGGTAAAAATACTGCTCTAACGAGTCTAGACCTGGTTCCATAAAGCTGCTTCGGAAAGCTCAACAAAGAAAATTTCTGGGTTTCAGATTTAGAAAATATCCAAATTACGAACTGGCACCAGAATAAAAAGTTTTTCATTTTCCACAGGAGTAATACAGTTGATCCGCAGTTTAGTAAGTCCCGGAAAAAGCTTTCGCTTCGTACTGCATCTTCTCCGGCTATGAGCTCTTTGATCCAAATTAGGTCTGCTGCCGAATAAAATCAATAGTTTGAGACCTGCATCATGAAACTGCGAAATTTTTTTGTAAGAATATGTATTCACAACAAGTAGTTTTGATAAAGCAACCGTCTTCAAATAACGGATTAGCTTAACATCAACTTTAATGAAGATTCCTTGGCGTCAGATATATGACTGTTTTTACGTCCAATGTCCGTTACACTCATATGTATCTATTATCTTATTCATTTGTGGTCATCAAGTAAAATAAATAGAGAGGCTAAAACAGTGTAACCATACCGTCTGACCAGACTCGTACCATAAACTCTTTTCAGCTCCACCTAGTGTTTAAAGGCGCTATTTTGCAGTCTCTGCATCGAAGCTACGGCTGCAAAATCCAGCTTTCTTGAACTAACATGGTCAAGTTCATTTACCAAACTCGACACTCCTAATAACAGTAGTATCTGCCACATCACTGTACTATACTTCACCCGTCCATGAGGGTCTATGATCGACTTTCTGCCACCCTGCTAGAGAATCCGTGACTACTTCTTCGATTTTTGAGCCTACGGAAACTTTCGTTTTTTTTCATCCTACGGAAGCTCTCGAAAGCATAAGGACAGTTCAGATCTTTACTCAGTTAACAGATCATCTGCAGAATGGTTTTCTATAGTCTAATCCTCGGGCACTGTAACTGCCTGAACGTCAACTTCCAGTTACTAACAATTATCCAACTGGCGTTGCTGACTAATTTTGTGGAGTAATGACCAGAAGTCAGGGGATAACTTTTCACTGACTGTCCCGTCAAGTGGCGTAAGTCTCGAAACTCCGAGAAGGTACTATAATATCGCAGCCCCATCGGAAGAAGGGGCCGGGGGGGGGGGGGGGGGTGAATGAAGTATTTACTACGTTTCATTTCATGGTTCATGTGATTATTATACGTCAACAGTTGTACCAGCAATGAACGCGGGTGATGTTGGCTATGTTATTTCAACTGATGTAAATACACGGTCCACTCACATTGACATGAGCAGAGCCTATGTTCGACGTCAACGTACTTTAACCACTCACAAACGGCAGATAGCAGCACTAGCAATGGAGGGTATATGAAGCGTTCCTGGGGAACGCGGAAACGGTGCAGTCGTTGTCGTAAGGCGTAAACGGAGCTATTAATCTGACCATGGAAACGACCATCATCGTTGGTTTTTGGTACAAGGGTGAACTCATCTCCGAAACGGCTAAGTGTGTAAACTGTCTGTGTGCTATTGTGGTTATAGCGTACCGAGCATTGCAAAATGGCGCCATCCAAAGCCGCCGCCGAGACAACTCTGGAGCACCATGGGCCGTGAATGACAGGGCGAACGACGGCTGCGGAGACGTGTGTGGGTGAATAGGCGAGCGATGTTGAACAACTGACTACCCGTATGAACCAATAGTTGCTGACAAGAATAATATAAAGAAGGATGGAAAAGAAACTCGAGGATGTGTAAGACGACGATCCGTTTGGCTTTGGGAAAATTAAAGGCACCAGAGAGGCAATTCTGACGTTGCGATTGATAAGTAAGATTAAAACAAAATCAGTTGTTCGACAATGTAAAGTGAGGTCTGACGTGTAGCTCGCCAGCCTAGCCAGTAAATCTTTGCTTGATGATTACCATTGCCCGCCAAATTTGTCTTCGTCACGATTCTACATTCTACATATATATTTGTGCATGGCCGCCCAGAATGGGTTTTTTCTTGGTATCGTAGTAATATGCTTTCCATTACTCCCCATGCAGTGAGTTGAATGGGCGCACATGGAATGGCTGTGCATCTTGGTGCGCCTGTTTTTTCCCCCCTGTTTCCGTGCCCCCTCGGTTTGTTTCTGACATGGCCTTCCTTAGTTTCATGTGCCTATGCGGGTTTTCATAGTCGGTCCGTACTACGTTCATAATGAGTATATAGATGGTGAGAGCCTTTTATAGCACGTGAGTACTTTTTTAGCGCTTACAATACCTAAGACCGTAGTGCCCAAACAGGCAAAGCCCAGCATATAGATTTTAATCACTTGTCACATTGTATCTAAGTCGTGTTATGAACAGCTTACTGTCCGCCCCCGGTAGCTGAGTGGTCAGCGCCACAGACTGTCAATCCTAAGGGCCCGGGTTCGATTCCCGGCTGGGTCGGACATTTTCTCCGCTCAGGGACTGGGTGTTGTGTTGTCCTAATCATCATCATTTCATCCCCATCGACGCGCAAGTCGCCGAAGTGGCGTCAAATCGAAAGACTTGCACCAGGCGAACGGTCTACCCGACGGGAGGCCCTCGTCACACGACATTTCAACGGCTTACTATGTGAAAGTTCCTGACTTCCATATATGAATAAAGGTCAATTATAACATGTAGTTTTGTATGGCGCTAATATGAATAACGCCTTTGCTTCACATGATTTTAATCTGTAATTGACGTACTTTATAGTACGTATAGTATGTAAAGTATGCATAGCATGTATATTATGTACAGTAAGTATGCGAAAGTGTTCTTTGCACGGGTATTTGATTATCAGAAATAGTAAAGTTGTATTGTAGTAGTAGTGAGTTGTTATACCGTGTGGCTGAGTGTGCACTACTTGGACAGCGCTATCTGTTGGCCGCTTGTGAATCACTAGAATCGCAGCAGGTAAACTTGCGCGGAATAGGGCAGTGTGATTCCGACCGTTGTTAGTCGAGCAGCGGTCATGTACCAAATAGTTTTGTCTTGTGACTTTGGTTTTACGTATCTTATGGAAAAGAGTGACTATGAGAGCAGTTGTTTCTTTGTTTTTTGTTACAATGATTTTATATCAACTGGTCTGCCTCATGTATCGTTGTATCCAAATGGTTAATAAACGTTAAGCTGCATTCAGGTACGTGGTACTGTACGAATAGTAATATATATAGTGTAACTCATGTAAACCCTCCCTCAAACTTGTCATGTTATGTCTTCACAGATCCGATGATAGCACCTTTAATGTGTTGAAAACGGTTATCCAGTAAACAGTATTTAAGCTTTTGAATTATTTCTAATGTAAAATGGTGCAAAATGTTGAACCTCTGAGAAAAATAGGGGTAAACTATAGGGACAGACGGGTAATATACAATATGTACTAGAGCCAAGAGGGAATAATAAGAGTGGACGAAGCGATCGGGTTAAACAGGGTGTAAGACAAGGATGTACTCTTTCCTCATACTGTTCAATCTGCACATCGAAGAAGCAATGATGGAAATAAAAGAAAAGTTCAGAAATGAAATTAAAATTCAAGGTAATGGGGCATCAATGATAAGAATCGCTGATGACATTGCTATGATGAGTGAGAGTAAAAAAGAATTACATGATGTGCCGAATGGAAAGAACAGTCGAATGAGTACAGAATATGAACTGGGAGTAAACTGAAGGAAGACCGAAGTAATGAGGAGTAGCAGAAATGAAAACAGAGAGAAACTTAACATCAGGATTGGTGGTCACGAAGTAGATGAAGTTGAGGAATTCTGTTACCTAGGCAGCAAAATAACCAATGACGGGCGAACCATGAAGGACATCAAAAGTAAACTAGCAATGACATAAAGGGCGTTCCTCGCAAAGTGAAGTATACTAGTATCAAACATAGGCATCAACTTGGAGAAGAAATTTTTTAGAATGTATGTCTGGAGCACTGCATTGCATGGCAGTGAAACGTGGATTGTGGGAAAACCGCAACAGAAGAGAACCGAAGAATTTGAAATGTGGTGCTACAGGTGAATGTTGAAAATTTGGTGGACTGATAAGGTAAGCAATGAGGAGGTTCTGCGCAGAATCGGGGAAGAAAGAAATATGTGTAAAACACTGACATTGAGAAGTGAGAGGTTGTTAGGACATTTTTTAAGACACCAGGGAATGACTTACATGTTACTAGAGCGAGCTGTAGAGGGGAAAAACTATACAGGAGGACAGGGATTGGAATACATCCAACAGATAATTGAGGATGTAGGCTACAAGACCTACTCTGAGATGAAGAGGTTGGCACAGGAGAGGAATTCGTCCTGAGCTGCATCAAACCAGTCAGAGGACTGATGACGCAAAAGAAAGTTGTGTCTTACACTATGTATGGTACAGATATCGGACTTTGGACGTTCACTAGAGCTGCTTAATCCTCAGGTTCATGGTATACACACTGTGTGTGTGTGTGTGTGTGTGTGTGTGTGTGTGTGTGTGTGTGTGCGCGCGCGCAATGGCGTGGGTGTGGGTGTGGGTGTGGGTGTGTGTGCGTATGTGTTTCCATCCACATACATGTTTGGTTTCATTCACACAGCAGTGGAGACACATGATTCCGTTTTCCTGTGGTTTATTGTTGGTAGTTACTAAATGAAAACATTGAAAGGTGCACCTTCCATAGGCGACAGAGGAGGTGACAGTTCATTTTACCATCTTCCATGGACATTTGCTTGACGAGACGATTCGAATGATACGTCTCACGCCATCCTTTGGGCGTAAAAGACTTAATTTGAGTATCAAATGACAATGAAAGTGCACTTAGCTGAGTGTAATATAGTATGAAGTAATTCCCTTTCACATCATCATGTACATGCATGTTAGTAGCAATGCTCACCTGGAAAGGAGAGGAAGCGATGTGCCAGGAAACAACATTTATCTTTAAAAGCAGCTTTGCAAAGCCATGTCAAAGGCCAAGAATGTTGTTGTTGTTGTTGTGGTCTTCAGTCCTGAGACTGGTTTGATGCAGCTCTCCATGCTACTCTATCCTGTGCAAGCTTCTTCGTTTCCCAGTACTTACTGCAACCTACATCCTTCTGAATCTGTTTAGTGTACACCTCTCTTGGTCTCCCTCTACGATTTTTACCTTCCACGCTGTCCTCCGGTACTAAATTGGTAACCCCTTGTTGCCTCAGAACATGTCTAACCAACCGATCCCTTTTTCTAATCAAGTTGTGCCACAAACTCCTCTTCTCCCCAATTCTATTAAATACCTCCTCATTACTTATGTGATCTACCCATCTAATCTTTAGCATTCTTCTGTAGTACCACATTTCGAAAGCTTCTATTCTCTTCTTGCCTAATCTATTTATCGTCCACGTTTCACTTCCATACATGGCTACACTCCACACAAATACTTTCAGAAACTACTTCCTAACACTTAAATCAAAACTCGATGTTAACAAGTTTCTCTTCTTCAGAAACGCTTTCCTTGCCATTGCCAGTCTACATTTATACCCTCTCTACTTCGACCAGCATCAGTTATTTTGCTCCCCAAATAGCAAAACTCCTTTACTACTTCAAGTGTCTCATTTACTAATCTAATTCCCTCAGCATCACCCGACATAATTTGACTACATTCCATTATACTTGTTTTGCTTTTGTTGATGTTCATCTTATACCCTCCTTTCAAGACACTGTCCATTCCGTTCAACTGCTCTTCCAAGTCCTTTGCTGTTTCTGACAGAATTACAATGTCATCGTCGAACCTCAAAGTTTTTATTTCTTCTCCATGGATTTTAATACCTACTCCGAACTTTTGTTTTGTTTCCTTTACTGCTTGTTCAATATACAGATTCAATAGCATCGGGGAGAGGCTACAAACCTGTCTCCCTCCCTTCCCAACCACTGCTTCCCTTTCATGTCCCTCGACTCTTATAACTGCCATCTGATTTCTGTACAAATTGTAAATAGCCTTTCGCTCCCTGTATTTTACCCTTGCCCCCTTCAAAATTTGAAAGAGAGCCTCCCAGTCATCATTATCAAAAGCTTTCTCTAAGTCTACAAATGCTAGAAATGTAGGTTTGCCTTTCCTTAATCTTTCTTATAAGATACGTCGTAGGGCCAGTATTGCCTCACGTGTGTCCGCAGCGCGTGGTCGTGCGGTAGCGTCCTCGCTTCCCACGCCCGGGTTCCCGGGTTCGATTCCCGGCGGGGTCAGGGATTTTCTCTGCCTCGTGATGACTGGGTGTTATGTGGTGTCCTTAGGTTAGTTAGGTTTAAGTAGTTCTAAGGGACTGATGACCATAGCTGTTAAGTCCCATAGTGCTCAGAGCCATTTGAACCATTTGAAAGCCTCATGTGTTCCAACATTTCTACGGAATCCAAACTGATCTTCCCCGAAGTCGGCTTCTACCAGTTTTTTCATTCGTCTGTAAAGAATTCGCGTTAGTATTTTGCAGCTGTGACTTATTAAACTGATAGTTCGGTAATTTTCACATCTGTCAACACCTGCTTTCTTTGGGATTGGAATTATTATATTCTTCTTGAAGTCTGAGGGAATTTCTCCTGTCTCATACTTGCTCACCAGATGGTAGAGCTTTGTCAGGACTGACTCTCCCAAGGCTGTCAGTAGTTCTAATGGAATGTTGTCTGCCGGCCGGTGTGGCCAAGCGGTTCTAGGCGCTGCAGTCTGGAACCGCGCGACCACTACGGGCATGGGTGTGTGTGATGTCCTTCGGTTAGTTAGGTTTAAGTAGTTCTGAGTTCTATGGCACTGATGACCTCAGATGTTAAGTCCCATAGTTCTCAGAGCCATTTGAACCATTTTGGAATGTTGTCTACTCCCGGGGCCTTCTTTCAACTTAAGTCTTTCAGTGCTCTGTCAAACTCTTCACGCAGTATCATATCTCCCATTTCATCCTCATCTACATCCTCTTCCATTTCCATGATATTGTCCTCAAAAACATCGCCCCTGTATAGACCCTCTATATACTCCTTCCACCTTTCTGCTTTCCCTTCTTTGCTTAGAACTGGGTTTCCATCTGAGCTCTTGATATTCATGCAAGTGGTTCTCCTTTCTCCAAAGGTCTCTTTAATTTTCGTGTAGGCAGTATCTATCTTACCCCTTGTGAGATAAGCCTCTACATCCTTACATTTGTCCTCTAGCCATCCCTGCTCATCCAATTTGCACTTCCTGTCGATCTCATTTTTTGAGACGTTTGTATTCGTTTTTGCCTGCTTCACTTACTGCATTTTTGTATTTTCTCTTTTCATCAATTCCCTTATGCTCTCCCTGAAACTCTCTACAACCTCTGGTTCTTTCAGTTTATCCAGGTCCCATCTCCTTAAATTCCCACCTTTTTGCAGTTTCTTCAGTTTTAATCTACAGTTCATAACCAATAGATTGTGGTCAGAGTCCATCTGCCCCTGGAAATGTCTTACAATTTAAAACCTGGTTCCTAAATCTCTGTCTTACCATTATATAATCTATCTGAAACCTTTTAGTATCTCCAGGGTTCTTCCAAGTATACAACCTTCTTTCATGATTCTTGAACCAATTGTTAGCTATGATTAAGTTATGCTATGTGCAAAATTCTACCAGGCGGCTTCCTCTTTCATTTCTTAGCACCAATCCATATTCACCTACTACGTTTCCTTCTCTCCATTTTCCTACTACCAAATTCCAGTCACCCATGACTATTAAATTTTCGTCTCCCTTCACTATCTGAATAATTAGCTTTATTTCACCATACGTTTCTTCAATTTCTTCGTCATCTGCAGAGCTAGTTGGCATATAAAGTTGTACTATTGTAGTAGGCGTCGACTTCTTGTCTATCTTGGCCACAATAATGCGTTCACTATGGTGTTTGTGGTAACTTACCCGCACTCCTATTTTTTTATTCATTATTAAACCTACTCCTGCATTACCCCTGTTTGATTTTGTATTTATAATCCTGTATTCACCTGACCAAAAGTCTTATTCCTCCTGCCACCGAACTTCACTAATTCCCACTATATACAGGGTGTTACAGAAAGGTACGGCCAAACTTTCAGGAAACATTCCTCACACACAAAGAAAGAAAAATGTTATGTGGACATGTGTCCGGAAACGCTAACTTTCCACGTTAGAGCTCATTTTATTACATCTCTTCAAATCATATTAATCGTGGAATGGAAGCACACAGCAACAAAACGTACCAGCGTGACTTCAGACACTTTGTTGCAGGAATTGTTCAAAATGTCCTCCGTTAGTGAGGATACATGCATCCACCCTCTGTCGCATATAATCCCTGATGCGCTGATGCAGACCTGGAGAATGGCGTATTGTATCACGGCCGTCCACAATACGAGCACGAAGAGTCTTTAGATTTGCTACCGGCGTTGCGTAGACAAGAGCTTTCAAATGCCCCAATAAATGAAAGTCAAGGGGGTTGAGGTCAGGAGATCGTGGAGGCCATGGGATTGGTCCGTCTCTACCAATCCATCGGTCACCTAATCTGTTGTTGAGAAGCGTACGAACACTTCGACTGAAATGTGCAGGAGCTCCATCGTGCATGAACCACATGTTGTGTCGTACTTGTAAAGGCACATGTTCTAGCAGCACAGGTAGAGTATCCCGCATGAAATCATGATAACGTGCTCCATTGAGCGTATGTGGAAGAACATGGGGCCCAATCAAGACATCACCAACAATGTCTGCCCAATCGTTCACAGAAAATCTGTGTTGATGACGTGATTGCACAATTGCGTGCGGATTCTCGTCAGCCCACACATGTTGGTTGCGAAAATTTGCAATATGATCGCGTTGGAGTACATACTGACGAAACTAAAATGAGCTCTAACATGGAAATTAAGCGTTTCCCGACACATGTCCACATAACATTTTTTCTTTATTTGTGTTTGAGGAATGTTTCCTGAAAGTTTGGCCGTACCTTTTTGTAACAGCCTGTATAACATTAACCTATCCATTTCCCTTTTTAAATTTTCTAACCTACCTGCCCGGTTAAGGGATCTGACATTCCACGCTCCGATCCGTAGAACGCCAGTTTTCTTTCTATATATATATATAGGCTATAAATATCTTGGCCACAAGGCAAGCAGCGGGGATCTCGACAGAGTCTCGTATCTCGTTTCGCCACAGTGGGCCAATGGCGTGTTCACTGTCCCAGGTGTCCTAAAGGAGAGGCGACTGTGCAGTTCATACTAATAGGATAGGCTGCATTTTCGGAGGCGCAGAAAGATATACGTAGTTAAAACAGCATGCGGCACTTGCGTGAATAAGGCGTGATATGTATATACGTATACAATTACAAATAAGGACATCGGCCTGTCGTGGACCGCTCTCTCATAGGTGGAATAGTCTGAAAATTTAGAGGCAATGGAGATTGCACCCTGTACATCATTTATTTGTGGAGGTGGATTAATGAAAGTAACGTTTTCAGAGTGGGAGAAATAGTTCCTGTACATAGCAGATTGGCTGGAAGATTCCAATTTTAGAGGGAAGCAATGTTCTTGACAGAGAGAGGAGAGGTACCTTGATATATCAATTTGCAGGCAAGAAAGAGATCTCTCTCTCTCTCTCTCTCTATCTCTCTCTCTATCTCTCTCTCCAAAACGTTGCGTTGAAACACAAGGTGATTAACGCTCCATGGAGCATAGGGAGAGATTTATTCTGTGATAACTTAGATCACAAAGAACTCTAAATAAATCAGCGTCAAATAAGCTGAGACTGTAGTATATTCTCCAAGTGGAGAGATCGAGAAATCGTCTTAGTCAATACGTTCTTGCGAGGAATGCAAGACCGTCATTGTGCATGTCACCTCGCCAAGGGGGGGGGGGGGGGGTGCTGTACACAGCCATTATATGCAGACTAGGGACAAACAGCCTTCCGCTTCACAGAAGAACTCGGTAAGAGTGTTTGACTGACTCTTTAGTCAAAGCTAAGCAGTTTTAAAGGTTGTCGGGCATCGTGAGGCAGATGGAATCGTCTGGCGCCCCACATATTCAACGATACACCGTGATGTAAAGGCAAATGACGCATCGCAATTGTACAGGGAGTACGTTACGTATGATGCTGTTACTAGCTTGCCTCTTCGTCCAGTTGAGAGTTTTGTTTGCAGTAGTAAACTACACCTTCCTTCGTGTAGCGTTCAGCCAAGCAAGATCGTAATGTTAAACGTCATTAGGAATGGCTGTCAAATTGCGTTAATTATCGTTGTTTAAGTGTAGTATACTGCAGAATCCATTTCTGCAGAGTTCATTTCTGTCCTTGCCTTTTTTTTGTTCTTACTTGTCTCTTTTAACTTGTCAGGTGACAAAGCATTGTCATCATTAACTATCTGATGCTTGTATCAAAATTCATATATCCTTGTTTAAATGTAATTATTAATAACCGTTTCTATCCTGAATCACTTCGTAAAAAAAAGAAAAAAACATTACAGTAACATGTATAACAGCAAAGGGAATGGGTTGCCTCTCCTGTAAGTAGGCTACCTACTCTCATTCAATTAAATTACTTCTTAGAGAAACTGTCTCAGGAATCCACAAATAATCGTTCTCCTCATGTTTAACCAATTCCACGATTCATGCTCCCTACATGGCAGGGCCGGAACATACACGATTCTACAGACACTCAGAGCGATCCTTGTGTACCACGTGGTCGTGTGCAGTCTGTAAGAAGCGCCGGTACGTTGGATAATGACCGCCGTGATAGAAATCTTTTTCACTCCAAGAAAAACACTTGATCTGACCCAGGAGAATAAAGTCAATGTGCGACACATCTAGATTGGATAGGAACTTTAAGTTTATAATACTCTAGTGTACTTGCTGCTTGTGTATTTCAGGTTGATTTTTAATATAATTAAAAAATTATAATTATTTATTTGGATTCTGTTCCACAAGGAGAACAACGTTGCGTAGTTACGGAAGGAGTAGTGCAATTTCTTGTAAAACTAATGTCCTCTCAAAAACGTTCCTAGATCACAGATGTCAGATGGGATCATGAATGATTCTCCTGAAAAGAGCAAAATAATATAATCACATGTTGACTAGGAGCAAAGCACATAAACATTTAAAAGGAGAAAGATCGTCAGGCCAGTTCGACATGACGAATAGTCGTAGATCTCAACAGAGTCGTGAGTTCTGTGGTTGGCCCAGATCGAGCTGGATGAGTAGGACGTTATAGGACAGGAGACTATAAACGAAATGGAGATACTAAGTAAACAAGTGTCACATCCTGAAAATGACAAACGTGGGGAAGCAGAAGTAATCAATGATGAGTCAAGTGGGGAAGAAGTGGAAATCATGAATGATGATGAGCAGGACAAGTTAGTTTACGTGGAACTGCACACAATCACGGAGGACGGAAGGTCACAAAATCGTAACGAATGTAATATCGCATGGTTGTATGTTAGTGTACTAGTGCTACGTACAGGGGGCAGAGAATCCACAATTGACAAACGCAACAGGAAAAGATTTCATATTGGTAACAGTCGTAAAATTACAGAAAGTAAAAAAAAACTCATCAAGAAATGTCAATAACCTGTCGAGAAATATCAGATAGTCAAAAACAAACCCGATAGGAGATTCATCCGAATCCAACAAGTGACTCGAATGACAAAAGAGGCGTTAAATGAACAGTTACAGCATATAAGAGACGACGCGAAGGCAGGCAGCGACGCTGCTGAAAAACTGACATCACAACAAGAACACATGAAGAAAATATCCGTGATGTACATTAAAAAAAAAACGACGAAAATTCAAGGCGTATTAAACACCTGAAGCGGCAAGACTAAAAAGAGTGTCGAGAGCGCAAACAATGACCTACATAACGCGAAAATAATCGCAACTAGGGTTTCGCCCGGGACGGGAGAAGCAGTAAAAGAAACGGTTGCACGAGACAAAGCAACATGCACCACGTTGCGGAAATTCCGAAATATAATTCTCACAACTGAATCCGAAAACAAAGAAAAATTATAACGGTTGAAATCGAAAATTTTGCAGCCGGTCGCTGTCGCCGAGCGGTTCTAGGCGCTACAGTCTGAAACCGCATGACCGCTACGGTCGCAGGTTCGAATCCTGCCACGGGCATGGATGTGTGTGCTGTCCTTAGGTTGGTTAGGTTTAAGTAGTTCTAAGTTCTAGGGGACTGATGACCTCAGATGTTAAATCCCATAGTGCTCAGAGCCATTTGAACCATTTGAATTTGAAAATATTGCAAGGTGTGGACGAACGCAGTGACAGCTGCATCGTGAGTTGAGAGTCCATAAACCCGTCTGTAACCTCATCTGATTTGACGAAAGGTCTTCTTGAAGTAAATACGAGTAAGGCGTGTAATGTCTTTACTATGGACAGTGATCAAAGACCACCACACAATACTATTGGAAAACGTGATACACGGAGTGAGCGAGAACGCGAAAACACATCTAAGGCCGAAATTGAGTGTAATGTAGGACGTTTACAATCCCCCGTTGGTATATTATACGAAAGAACCAATGATGGAACAGGAAAGAGGAAAGAGGAACAGACGATCTGCAGTCAAAATTATGTGAACTTCGAGACGTAGCATCAGGTTAAGAACAAACAGAAATGATAATGCCACAACAAAATCAGATGGGACACGCGCACGCGGTAACTCATGCATGCAGGTGACAAGCTCGATCAGTCACAGGTAAATGGAAATGAGCGTTTGGCGTCACTGGGCGTTTGACGTCACTGACCGGTAGCCCCTTTCGGGGCAGATCCATGGTATTTGACGGGTAATGAGATTCAAGGATCTGGCAGACATTTTAGACTGATTCATTGGCTGATATGTTATTGTAATTTGCTTTGTATGTTAACCTTATGTATCTGTGGTGCCTGTGAACCTTCAGCCAGTGTAAAGTGCTGTGCTCCAGAAGCAAGCTTATTTGGAAGGTTGGCGATGTCCATTAGTGTTTACATTACCTGTTCATGTCCACGTGCCTCTAATTCTTCGCATTTGTAAAGTAAATAATTGGTCCTGTAGTTTTCAGTTGGAGGTGCGGTGAAATATTTAGTATAACCAGTTACTACGGATGTTTATTAGTTCGTGTCAGAGTGTATCGACTTGCTAATTTACTGACCTGCTTATAATTTAATTTGGTTCATCTGGTTTCTTTGAAGTTAATGCCGAAGGCTTACGTTGTCAAAGAAATTGTATAGTGCGTCTGTTCTATTTAAGTGGCTCAGAAAAATTTTAGTCTGTTCCAGGATGCATTTGTTCTCTCTGAACTGCTGTGGACTAATTTGCGTCCAGAAGAGCTTTGAACGTCATGGTATGGCTGCTCAAATAGTTCGCTAAGAAAAAATTTCTGATATTGCTATCATACTACCGAAATTATTATTTTTACATATTTTAACTCATTTCTTAAACATTTTGGTTTACTTATTAAAAAGCAGTGAAGTTGTCATGGTTTTTGCTAAGAGCCCAGATTAATTAATTCCACCCTAAGAGTTATTTATTTGATGCACAACCTTGTGTTGGAATTCTGTTAACTAAAATTATTTGTGCTGCAGGGATCTGTCGTTAATAACCTCTTGTACTCAATTGCCGGTACATGTTACTTAGGAATGGGCCCCATTTACTCATGCCTCGTCAGGTTGCTTAGCCAGCTATTTGCGTTATTTGAAGTGCATCCGCTCGGCAACTCTCGCCGCTGTCAGTTTTTCGCGCTGTTTCCTCCAACCACAGCGGCATTACTTAATGTTTCTTTTCAACTTATGTTTATAGTTTGAATAATTCTGAATTTGTGTCCTTCACCTCAATCTGTTTAACTTAATTATTATTATTTTATTGGGAATTCTGTGAAACCTTCAATTGTTGTGTGTTTAGGGGCTTAAAATTAACATGCCTAGATATCGGCGTTAAATTTTTTTCATGGTTTTAAGTATGGTTTTAGTTTTCCTCATCAGTCAAGTTTAAATCTAGTTTTATTCTTACCATTTGATAACTAAGGCCCTTCTGATCTTTTCTGGTAGTGTTGTTTAGAATTACATCTGCCTTTATTACCACTTTACCCTTATCTCTTTCCGTGACTTATATAGGACTTGTCTTGTGTTAAAGAATATTAAATCATCTTGGGCCGGCCGGGGTGGCCGAGCGGTTCTAGGCGCTACAGTCTGAAACCGCGCGACCGCTACGGTCGCATGTTCGAATCCTGCCACGGGCATGGATGTGTGTGCTGTCCTTAGGTTAGTTAGGTTTAAGTACTTCTCAGTTCTAGGGAACTGATGACCTCAGAAGTTAAGTCCCATAGTGCTCAGAGCCATTTGAACCATTTTTGAATTATCTTGGGTTAAAGTTAACTTTAAATTTTCTGTTAAGTATTTAAATTGCCATTGAATTTAAATGAGTCTCATTACTTCGGCCTTTAATTAATTAAAAACGTTTAATTGGCTGCTATTTCACTGAAACCGTTTAAAATAAATTTATGTTCTACCAGTGAATGAAGTGTGTAAAATCCCCACTGATCCATTCCCAGTTTTCCTACCTGGCTGAATTAAGAGACTGTAATTATTATATTTAAGTGCTCCATATTTTTTCGAGACAACAGAATCAGTGTTATTAAAGGAATGATGACACTAATGGGATACAACAGCAGGTGGAGATAAGACCACCAAATCCGAATTGATTACACTTGGAAGTGAAAAACGAAGATGACAGTTGGTTAACCTCACCCAAAGTCAGAACCGAAAGTTGGAGAATCTTTGCACTTACTTATAGTACACAGACTGAACAAAGAAATAAACAAGAAAAACAGGTGGGCAAAAAGGTAAAATCTCGTTTTGGAACACAATACACTGGGAAACTGTTTATGAGAAGGATGAGCTCCCTCTACTGATAATAGAGCAAACTGAGGATGATGCAGGCTTAGATTGCCGAATACACATGTTTAAATTGGATGGTGAAGACAGTGTAATCCCTCAAGAGAGCACAGGCCCGTTTGAACACAGGTGGGAGAACAAGATGAACAGAACCCACAGTGTTCAGTTCAATGAGAGCGTGTTACCTGACAATAGAGAACACACGCGATTTTATACGAGACAGACAAGAGAAAAATACAGATCCATCTGACAGTGAACAAGAGATACAAATTGGCTCATGTATGAACCACAGGAATAAGTTTTAGTGAAAGAGGAGGAACCAGAGATGTCAATAGATATACATCGAATCGTTAAAATATCGATAGGTAACAAAGGCCAAACTGATTCAGATATTAGCAGTGAGCTAGCTGCCACTTCGGAATATTTACTTAATCGTTGTACTGCCGAGCAAAAACTGTCAATTTTGAAAACCTGGAAAACAAAAGTCAAGAGATGTTCAACTGAAATCACAACTCAAACTAGAATTACAGTCTCGTGTCAGGAACACTATTAGAAACCAATTTCGTGTTCATTACAAAATTCTCCATCATGATGATTATAGAAGCTGATTATGTTAATGAGCAGAGGGCAATATTAGACACAGGAAATGGATGTGTGATGTTTGCGGACATCATGATTCGCTTTGAAGACAAAATTACCAACAAATTCACTTCTGGGGAATACTGGAGTTGCAAATCGTGATACATCATCGGAAAACTGACAGAAAACATCCACACTGTATATGGTCAGAGGGACCAGTCTCTAAGGTAATGAACTTATTGAGGAAATCCATGCCAATATTGACAATAAAACAAATAACCTAGATGATCTCTCTGGTCAAGAAAGAGGAGACTTAGAACACGCTTTGCATAGCAAAGCAGAGGTATTCCTCCAAAAGACAGGTGTGATTAACAACTATCAATACAGATTCAGAGTCGAAGAACATAAACACTACATGGTACCACCCTACACCATTCCAATATGTTACAGAAAACAAGTATTTCTCAAGTTACATGAAATGATGGGGAGATACAATTAGCACAGTCTATATACAGTAGTCTGCTTTAAATTGTCGACAGTAAAGATGGAAGTACCAGCTTTCTGCTTGAATCTAGGAAGATAAATACAGTAATTATGACTGAAACGTACAGACCAGAAATGATATAAGAGTTAATACAAAAATTTGATGGCTCAAAAAGTTTACATCATTAGATTTGAGGTTCAGTTCTGGCAAACTAAGTTGGCACCAGAGTGTAGACGGTGCACAGCCTTCATTGCATTTGGTAGATGCTACCAATTTAAAAGACTTCCATTTGGACCCAGTATCTGCACAGTGGAGTTTATAAGTGGCTTGGGAACAATTCAAGATGATGCAAGGACATTAATTATTATTAATATGTTGAGGGGGATGGACCGCAACTGAAATGCTGTGCTTAGGGCAAAATAAAATAGGATTAATACTATCTTACATTATGGAAAATGGAGATTAAGAAGGAGTAGGTGAGAAACATGTTATATAATTGTGAGAAGAAGGTAACTAAATAGCAAAAAAATGCAGTGATTAGAAACACAGATATGGGAATCAGTTGAATGACTAGACCTAAGGAAGGAAAAAACATTCGGTTCTACTAAAATGAGAGGAAGAGGCGATAGTAAACAACCCTTCTAAAACAAAAATCGGACAGGTGGAGAGCTGATGGACGACAGTCAGGGCAGATGGAGAGGAATCAGTGTCATAGAGTAACTAAGAAAATATGGAGCACACATAGCTAAAAATTAAGTACAGGTAGGAAACAAATACCAACAGCATGCAAATTATAAACGTGAAATCATGCACCATGAAATCGTTTCAGTCATAAAGTATGAATTAGGAAGATAAGGAAACCTGATAGCATTAACTGCTATGCAAAATTTGAAGAATCAACCAGCCTATGTATAAAGTCTTAAGTGAAAGGCAACAGCTGTTATAGAGTTAATTTGTTTTAACAATTTTACATATAACCTGATATGAAAGTCTCTGTTTTTCAGAGAGACATGTAACTTAAAGTGAGATCATCACATAGATTAAGTATACACTTAGCACACAACATTGTAAGAAATCAGATGCAGACATAGGCAAGAGGACAACACAGCTGGAATGTCGAGCCAAGAGGGCAATGGCCGTGGGACAAGAGAGCAGAACATTGAGGAAACACTAAAGGTAAAAAGTGGAGACATCGATGACTCATAATGGGTATCAATGACATGACAGTTTATTAGCAGCAAAATACAAGCAGTGAAAGACAAAGGGGCAGCATGAAAGCAAATTAAGGCAAGAACGAGCGGCATGGAACCTTATTTCAAATAGGAATCACACTGGAGGACAACATCCTTAGGCAACTGTTGAAAAACGATACAACCATATAACAGTAGATATAGGAAGAGGAGCGACACATGATGGCATGATGTTGAGATAAGAGATAACAAGGTCACCGTGAACCCCACATAAAAAATGGCAATTTTATCCAACATTGACAAGCCACATATTATTCTAGCCCAAGAAGAATGAAAATACAAGTAAGATTGAGCAAAAGTAGCTGCAAGAAAAGAAACGAAGACCATGAGGGAAAAGAAAGACGACCTGGGCTAGAAGACTGAAGAGTCATCATCCACAATCCTCTCCTGAGATTTCAAAAGTCAAATACATCAAAATATCATGTAGAAACTCCATAACAATTCAGCCTTGTACTCAGCCAATAATATGAAGACATTGTACTTTTACTGTCTAACAGTAAAGGTCAACATAGAACTGCCGTTGATCTTCATACAATGGAATGGTGGGAAACACACCAAGAACAGGTAAGCGCCGAGTAAAGCTGTGAGGGACGGGAAAAAACGACGTGGTTCAACAACAAAGTTAGGAAACTACTGCGAAAGCAAAGAGAGCTACACTGCAAGTTTAAACGCAGCCAAAACCTCTCAGACAAACAGAAGCTAATAAATGTCAAAGATAGCGTATGAAGGGCTATGCGTTAAGCGTTCAGTGAATTCGAAAGTAAAATTCTATGTACCGACGTGACAAAAAATCCTAGGAAGTTCTGGTCTTACGTTAAATCAGTAAGTGGATCGAAACAGCATATCCAGACACTCTGGGATGATGATGGCATTAAAACAGAGGATGACTCGCGTAAAGCTGAAATAATTTGTTCATGAGACCCAGAAAATATTAGATACATGCTCCCAGGTAGATGCCATTTTCCTTGACTTTCAGAATGTGTTCGATACAGTTTCGCGCTTTCGCCTGTTAAACAAGGTAAGAGCCTACGGAATATCAGACCAGCTGTGTGGCTGGATTGAAGAGTTTTTAGCAAACAGAACACAGCATGTTGTTCTCAATGGAGAGACGTCTACAGACGTTAAAGTAACCTCTGGCGTGCCACAGTGGAGTGTTATGGGGCCATTGCTTTTCACAATATATATAAATGACCTAGTAGATAGTGTCGGAAGTTCCATGCGGCTTTTCGCGGATGATGCTGTAATATACAGAGAAGTTGCAGCATTAGAAAATTGCAGCGAAATGCATGAAGATCTGCAGCAGATAGGCACTTGGTGCAGGGAGTGGCAACTGACCTTTAACATAGACAAATGTAATGTACTGCGTATATATAGAAAAAAGGATCCTTTATTGTGTTATTATATGATAGCAGATAAAACACTGGTGGCAGTTACTTCAGTAAAATATCTGGGAGTATGCGTACAGAACGATTTGAAGTGGAATGATCATATAAAATTATTTGTTGGTAAGGCGGGTGCAGGTTGAGATTCATTGGGAGAGTCCTTAGAAAATGTAGTCCATCAACAAAGGAGGTGGCTTACAAAACACTCGTTCGACCTATACTTGAGTATTGCTCATCAGTGTGGGATCCGTACCACGTCGGGTTGACAGAGTAGATAGAGAAGATCCAAAGAAGAGCTGTGCGTTTCGTCACAGGGTTATTTGGTAACCGTGATAGCGTTACGGAGATGTTTAGCAAACTCAAGTGGCAGACTCTGCAAGAGAGACGCTCTGCATCGCTGTGTAGCTTGCTCGCCAGGTTTCGAGAGGGTGCGTTTCTGGATGAGGTATCGAATATATTGCTTCACCCTACTTATACCTCCCGAGGAGATCACGAATGTAAAATTAGAGAGATTCGAGCGCGCACGGAGGCTTTCCGGCAGTCGTTCTGCCAGCGACTGGAACAGGAAAGGGAGATAATGACAGTGGCACGTTAAGTACAGTACTACTATGGGAGTCATGGTGATATCTGTAAAAACAAATATCTAACTGATTGTCTACCATGCAACACTGCCAGAAAAGGCTATACCAAATTCTCCAGCTACAGAATACTTCGAACCACCATTATATGTCGACACTTATGTCTCTACCGCATCAAAACAAGTTCCTGCAATCTGTGACTAGTCAGGGGTCCACACAACCGCTCAGGCTACAGGAACTGTGTACTGTAGTCCACAAGTAAGTGTATGAGTACAATGGAAACTGCGTACTGCAGTCCAAATGTAAATGTGTGAGTACGACAGGAACTATATACAGCAGTCCACAAATAAGTATAGTAATACAATGGGAACTGTATACCGCAATCTACAAACAAACGTAAGAGTGAAACTGTAGTATCAGAAAGAGTGTTTTTCAAAAGCAAGTCACCCAAGGACTTATGTAGAAGGACGGGGGTAGATCACAAAACATCACAGTCACAAGGGAAGCAGTCGCTTACCTTATTCAGCACAGGGGGGGCAAACACATGTTTCTTGCCCTAGATGTACCAAGGGAGAGGCTGCTGCACAACTGGATGGGCCGCATTTTCAGAGGTGGTGAAAGAAATATATAGTTAAGAAAGCGTGTGGCACTCATGGGGACAGGGCATGAGAGAGGGAGAATTAATTCTGTATGTAGTAGTTTGGCTGCTCCCTAGAGGTTTGGTTGGGAGACTAAAATTTTGAAGGGAGGCAATGTTCTTCACACGGAGGAGAGGCAGTTGATAAATAAATTTACAGACAAGATAGAGCTCTCTCTCTCTCTCTCTCTCTCTCTCTCTCTCTCTCTTTTCAGAACGTTGAGTTGGTACGTGGAGTGCTTGATGCTCCAGGGGGCATGGAGAGAGATTTATTCTGTGGTCACTTTGATCACAATGGACTCTAAATAGACCAGTTTTAAGTGACATCAGAGTGTCGTATATTCTCCAAGTGGAAGATCGAGAAGATTCGTGTTATTTAATACATTCCTGCGAGAATTGCGAGGGCATCACTGTGCACTTTACCCCAACAAACCAGGCGTGTGTACACAGCCGTTATACACAGACTAGGGACTTTTTTAAATTTAATTGTCAGTAAACCATTTCTATCCTGAATCATTTTTACACAAAATCGTAATAAAAACAATATCATAGCATAGAGAATGGGTAGTTTGTCCTAGAAGTAGGCTACCTACTCTGATTAAATTTATTTACTTGGTACAGAAACTGTTTCAGGAAACCACAAATACTTGTTCTTCTGATGTTTAACCAGTTCTGCAATTCATGCTCCCTACCTGCCAGGACCAGATTATAAACACATTATAAACATGCCAAGTGGTGTAGAGCAGACTGTAAGAGTCGGTGGTACATTAGTCTACAGGCTATAAAAAAGTATTACATACTTCTTATAAAATTTTTGGACGTATTATGTAGTGGGCTACAATTAGGGTATGGATTTCGACAATTTTTCCCTCCTGTTATCAGGAATAATGCTCATTTACATATATGAAGAATTTGCTCTCTTTTTTTACATTTATTAAATAGTTTTGTGATGTCTAAAAGCCATGGTGGGGTTGCTGGCGTCGTCTTTCGAATTCCTAGCGCCTAGCTATTTCATAATTCGGGTAAGCTGAAACTCTAATCAAGGCCTAACTGTTTTATTACCCTGTTATTTAGATCTGATATATTAATCTGTGTGGTAATTAACTGAAGTTGTAATTGCCAAAGGACTACATGTTTCAGAGGTTTTTTTTTTCAATAAGGTAGTAACAGGAAATGACACATGATGGTCCATTTATCCACAATTGTAGGTTTCAATCCGTAAGTGCCTATTTGCATTGCATAAGTATTTTATCTTCGAAACTCTCCACACATGCAGAATATTGTTCATTAAAAGATTAATTATTTTGTTAGTTTGCGGTTTATGTTGAAATATGGGATGCCTTCGCGAACTTTTTGTATATTTTATCACTTCTATTCGTTTTTGCGACTGGCATGCCAGCTTGCCAACTTTCGTGATACAGGTGGCACCTCAGGGCAACCGATTCACCATTGAGTACCTCACCGTCGTTCTTTATGTTGAATTTCAATGAAGTCCTTCCGGTTGCAATACAATCGAGACGTCAGAGGAGATTAATGGCAAATAGACAACTTTTGTTTTTGTTATCCATTACTTCGTTTAATTTTATCAGATGGCGCACTCCGATCCGTAGAATGCTAGGTTTGTTTTTCAGATGACGATATTCTTTTTATTCTCCTCCCATAGATCCGAAATGGGGGCTATTTTATGATTGATTAAAACAAAGAAAACGAATCCGAATAAGAAGCTTTGAGAGATGGGATAGTGAAAGCGGCAGTGGATCGAATTCATAAAAAGACAAGGCTCGATAACAGTCCTTGGACAACACCCGAGATACTTCATTCAGCTGACGAAAGGAGAAAACACTAACCCGCAGAAAATTAAGCTGTCAAAAGGTATTACGGATGTCTAGAAAATGGTATTGACATAAAGTGCAAAAGAGCTAGGCAGGTTCGGCTAGAGAACAAATGCAGTGATGTAGAAGCATGCATGGCTGGGAGAAAGATGCACGCTGCCCATAGGAAAATTAAAGTGATTTTTGAAACAAAGGAGTGCGATGTGAATATCAGGAACTCAAGTGATAAAACAGTACCAAGCAAAGAGGGGAAATTTGTAAGATGAAAGGAATATACAGAAGGACTTTATAAGGGAAATTAACTTCATGGTAATATTTTAGAAAGAGACGTGGAAGGAAATGAAGGTTAGATTAAATAAATGATATGTAAGAAGAATCTGACTGTGCACTGAAAGTAAAATAAAGCCCTGTAGTAGACGAAATTCCCTCATAATTATTGAAATCCTGGGGAGAGGCAGCCATGTAAAATTATTCCAGTTAGTGTGCAGGATATATAGGGTGAAGTATCTTTAGACTTAAAGAAATACGTAATGATTCCAATTGGAAACGAATTACGTAGTGACAGGTGTGTATTATACGAAACTATAAGTTTAATAAGTACTGGTTCAAAATACTGGCAGGAATTATTTTCAGCTGAATGGAAAAAAATGTAGAAGCTGACTTCGGGGAAAATCAATTCTGGAAAATACGAAGCAGCACTGTTCTTACAACTTCTCTAGAAGAAACATTAAAGAAAGATAAACCTAAATCTATTTGTGGATTTAGAGAAAGATTTTGACAATGTCGGGTGGACTACGCTTTTCAATACTCTAACGGTAGCAGTGATAATACACAGGGAGTGAAAAATTATCTACAACTTTTACTGCATTTATAAGACACATAGCGTATGAAAGGAAAGCAGCCTATCCTGGATGCTGTTACATCTGTGCATTGAACAATCTGTAAAGAAACCAAGGAGAAGATAACTGAAGATCAAAGAGAAGGAAACAACGTTTAAGGTATACTGATAACATTCTAATTCGCCCAGAGATAGAAAAGGACTTGCAAAAGTAGGAGAACGGTACGGATAGCGTTTTGAAAATATGTTAAATATGAGCAAAAGTAAAACAAGACAAACGGATGAAACGAATTAAAATAGGCAAAAAAATACTTCTGAAAAAGAATGACTTTTCAACAGTATATATATATATATATATATATATATATATATTTAAGTGTTAATATGTCTTTTCTGAAGAGATTTGTTTGTAGTGTAGCATTGCACGGAAGAGAAACGGAGACGATAAACAGACAAGGAGTGAACAGAAGCATTTTAAGTGTATCGCCACAGAAAAATGCTGGAAATTTGTGGGTGGATTGAATAACTAATGAGGAAGTACTGAATCGAATTTAAAAAAAAAGGATTTTGTGTCCAAACCTGACTAAAAGAACGATGGATTGATAGGACACACCCTGAGGCATCAAGAAATCATCAATTTCATAAAGTTAGTGCCCTTCTTCAGAAGGTTATGCCTATACTGGTAAAGAAATTAAATTTCTTTCATGCAGTCTGTTGCTCATTATTTCATTGCGTACGACTGCAGTTGATGAAGATGGATAAAATACTAAAGCTGCAAGAACTCTACAGGGAGATCAATCCTCATATGCAGGAAGAAGGTTCAGATGTATGTATGTTATAATAGGTTGTACAGAGGTGGACAGGCTTGAATCGGATACGCTAACGTGACAGCTATCCCAAACTAGTCTTTGGACTGATGACAGCAACAACAATAGCATGTGTAGTAGTATGCAGATAATACCCATAATGCTCGAGAAAAATAATTTGATTTACGCACATGATATTATGGCAAAATTTTGCTATGTTGTTTGCATCGTGGTATTATACTAACTCTTCGATTTAACATTGCGTGGAACTATTTTTAAGCATTTAAGCAACGTGTATCGTTATGTTAAATGTGTTACAACGCTTAAGCGACAAATGAGCTTTGTCAGTTATTTCTCCCAACATCGTTCTAATCTGAATCTAAACACTTATTGATGTGACTAGTACTACGTCTGTACTTTTTTTAATATGTTTTTGCTATATGTAAAGTCAAACAATGAATAAAAATTAGGACACGATCAACGGGAGTTCGAGTAACGAGAGATAGAAACCGACAGGAACTTTGTTTATCCCTGATTGTGTGGAAATGAGGTTGACGAAAACAATAATTTGCAAATCTTTCAGCATGTAAACGTGAACATGCAAACAACCTTGGAACAAATTGCACGAAAAGGTGACTAAATTAACCTACTAATAGCAGGTTTACACAGCCGACCTTTACTTAGTGAGATACCTCTTCGTCGATAGATTATTCATTACGCAATAGTGTTTGGAAACATGTGGGAGATATGTATGTACAATTTGCTGCAAATATTGTAACCGTACCATTAAACACGAATGAAGTGTCGGAGATACATTTCGCTGTGGTAGGGTAGTTTCAGACAGAAATGGCTCTGCATTCTTTTATATCGATTCTGTTAATTTAAATACTCTTTGAGACCTCACCATACACAGTGGAAGTAGGTGCATCACAATAGTATGTCCAAATCTATGATAATAATATATCTGTAAAACTATCGTGTCTGTCTCTTTGTCTGTAAACGAATTTTAATTGGGGTTTCGCGGGTAACTAGAACACAGCTTGGGGCACTGTACAGGCTTTACTTCATCAAAGTCGGATAGCGGAAAAAACAGATATTGTGATTTGATGTTTTACTAAAACTGTCTTGTCTGTCTGTCTGAGCACGCTGATCTCCAAAGGTACGGGGCATGAGGTTTTCGCAGTTAACTTGATCGTAGCTTGGGGATCCCTTAACTTTTACTTCATCTGAATCGGATTACAGAAAAAAGATATCATGACTTAAAATTTTATCGAAAAACGTCGTATCTGTCTGTTTCTCTGTCTCAATACTGTTTTCAAGGAGTTGCCACGGATAATTTCAGCATGGCTTGGGGCACCCTATTTACTTGATTTCATCAAAATCGGATCAGGAGAAAAAAGATACCATGACTTAAAGTTTTATTTAACACTGTCGTCTCTGTCTGTTTGTTCTCTTTCGCAGGATCCTCACAGGTAACTTGAACATAGCTTGGGGCGCAACATAGCCTTATTTTCATCAAAATTGGATCACAGAAAAATATCGTAATTACAAGTTTTTTCCAAACTAATATTATAGTTGCGAAAGTAACTCTGTCCGTTGCGTTTTCTCCGCTAACACGCTGAACCTATGTCTGTGAACGTTGGTATGGAGATATCTCAAACCCCGAAGTGGAAGATAAGCTGCTGTAGAAAGCGCACAATACAAGGTAATTATAGATTTGAAGAATATTACGCGACTTAAGGAAAAATATTTACTCGTTGTACAAGTTATTTACCCTTTGACATTTGATTTTAATCATATTGAGAAAATGCTTCTTTTGATTGATACATGCTACACGATAGGATTCAAAGTAATGACTACAATGCTTACACAATCTTCAGTGTGCTCAATCCATATTTCCACACTATTTGTTGCATAGTGTGTACTCTGTATGATGTATAAGTACTTCAGTAGCCCAATGCACACTTCTGCCTATAAATCTCTGTACACAATGCTCGGCAGTGATACTGCGCGTGCCAACACATCATGTGTTGGGACAGTTTGGGCGGGGGGGGGGGGGGGAGCGGACTACTCATCATGCGCTACGCTTATCCAGTTAGGCGGACATGTGTGGGCAGCTGATGTTACTGCACGTACCACAGCTTACTTACTCACCATCACTCTTCATAACAAAACTACTTATTTGTGATTACCAGCTGCAGGTAACAGCTAGTATGAGATATTTGACTTTACTAGTCTCCATAAACTGCATTACGTTGAAGAGATCTGTGCGATTTTTCATTCCATTGACAAGTTGGTACGTTTGGTAAAAGTGTTCAAACCATCAGCATCATATGATGTTACTCTGCCTCCAGGCTCACTCATGCACAGTGTTACATCTGAAACCTTATGGCGATTGATAGTGGTGAAGATTTGGGAATTGTTGTGAGTTTATTTGAGGTTCAAATGGTTCAAATGGCTCTGAGCACTATGCGACTTAACTTCTGAGGTCATGAGTCGCCTAGAACTTAGAACTAATTAAACTTAACTAACCTAAGGACATCACACACATCCATGCCCGAGGCAGGATTCGAACCTGCCACCGTAGCGGTCGCGCGGTTCCAGACTGAAGCGCCTAGAACCGCTCGGCCACACCGGCCGGCACATTTTCGTTATGAGAAATAGGTAAAGGCAATAACGGGGAAGTTGAACAATTCGTCAGTCGAAGAGCTATAAAACTGACCGATGGAAGGGCCATAAGCAGCAGCATATACGGTATATAGCGGAGAATAATAAGTTAAGAGAATAGCTTGCAGCTTTGTTTGCCCTAAACTATTTTTCACAGAAGTCTCTTTATTTAATCGCCATTTCTCGCAGTAAAATGAGCATATCTTTTTTCATTGATTAATTTCGTGTTTGCTTGTACACGACCAGGAGAGAAGTGTCAATTTCTCACAACTTAAACACCAGTGCAAATAAAAACCTTCTGCATAGTATGGTGCAGAAAGAATTATTAAAGAAAATAGGAGTACGGGTAACGAATAGCGGTAACATGTGCTGGGGTACTTCCTCTCAAGCTTTTCTTCATGTAGGCTCTCCTGCGGCCTTCATGCAATTCTGTTTCATCTGTGATTTTTATTGCCGAAGTAACTCGAATTGATAATAGAGTAAGCTAGTGGACTACGAGATGATCCAGCTAACTACCTCCTGCGTTCTGTTGCCTCTGTTCGACGAGTTCACTCATAATAATCTGTGATGGGAAGCTATAGCTGGATAGAAAGTTACCTTGCAGTGGTCAAAACGTCCATGTTATCTGTTTCTTTTCTAATTGGAGATAGATGCGGCACAACTCATCTTGAAAAAGAAGGAGGTGGAAACGATTTACATGTACCGTTCAGGGCTCAAGTGTGCCTCTTTTCGTAATTCCCATCCATATCGTTAATAATATCGTATGGAGCCCAACCGTGCATCATATCAGTAGACTTTAACTCGTTTGCAAGAAACTATGTTGACGAGCACTGGCTGAGGAAGGCTGAAGCTGTGACGTTCCAGTATCACATAAACAAGGCAAAAGACGTGTCACATTCTCATACGTTTATTGTCACATGCAAAGTGCAGTTACAGATACTGGTTGATGAAGTCGTTGAAAGCAGAGACCCTGGTGAATCCAGATGGAGATCCCACCGAACCGCAAGGAGTGATCGCCCATGACGTCACACCGATGAGTTCTCCGTTCTGCACCAATGGGCCGCCGGAGTCCCCCTGTGTGGGAAAAAAATAAAATAAGTTGCAAGCAAATAATATCATCCTGTGCATGGCTTAAATTGGGAGTTCGAAATTAACAGTCTTTTGTAGCTAGTGGAAACGAGAAACTTGCGAGACATCACGTTGTGCCGATGATACAACGAATTTCAGGTGGCGTATCAGTAGCATTGTTAAATAAGAAACTATATCGAGGATTCAGCTAACGGTGGCCTGCTGCATGATTTGATAAGCACAGTGCGGAAGTTTGTGAAACACTTATGCTTTTATTCAAGCTAATACTTAAAGTGTAGCGAGTCCTGTCTCTTTGCTAGACATGTATCACTACACGTTAACCTATATTCAAGCCTCAATTGGCTGGTGATACTAATGAGGTTTACCCGAATTTTAGCAAACACATCGTGTAGGTCATTATCTGCATGATTCTAGTGAAATCAAACTTTCTTACCTATTACTAATTTAGCAAGGACACTTCGATGATTAACGACTAAATACTCTCATTTATTTTTCTTCCTCACTCATGCAGTCATTTATTCTGACACCTTGTTCCGTCAGTCCCATCATGAAGCTGAGCCTTCAACATTGTGAAACGAGTCACGTTATTCATTAACATGCAGAATTAATCATAGCTCGCAATTTATGTAAAGTATACTAACAACAAATTATGACTAGTGCTGATCTACATAAACTGATAATTGTTGTAATTACTATTACCTTACTCATATGTAAGTCATCAGATAAACAGCCACTTTGAGCAATGCCAGTTCCCTTCCTCCTGTACAAGTCAGCTGCTGTTATTATCCAATAATTAAAACAAAAGTATTTTAACCTTATACAGACCACTATTAGCTGTCCGCGCAGAAGCAAAATCAGCATCTATGTCTGGACTAGGTGGAGTGGCTAATGACGTATACTACTTAGTGTTTAAGTGTTCAAGAATTTGCAAATTTCTACTTAATGTTCACTGGCAACCTGCCAGAGATTATTGCCGCAGAATATAAAACTCAGGGCTGAGCCCTAGAGAGGGTTCTACGGTCTATACAAACAATATTTTCACTTCTAATACTGTGGTTGTGAACTGCTGAGTTCATGCTAAATTTACTCTTGTTGCTGACCAGACATACCTGTACAGAGTTCTGCATACAGAGTGGTTCTGTGATGATATTAAAAACTTTCAGGGATGATGGAGAAGCGCAAATGCATCAGTCTGACGAAAAGTGCCCTGGTCCAGAAACCATCGACTCGAAATTTATAATCGAAAATGGTTTTGATACATCTGACAGTGGATAACATGTACTGACACTGTTATTACTCAGATTGTAGACTGTCGGTGTAGGTGGTAGTATGGACCAAAGCAAGAAAAATTAGTCTAGTATATATGGGCTATAAAATTCATACCTTAAGAACTATGTGCACTTAAAGTATGAGATTTTCACTCTGCGGCAAAGTGTGCGCTGTCTCGGTTCGGCACATAGTGTTAATCTGCCAGAAAAGTTTCCTGAGCACTTGTTCATCTTCGCTGCTGTGAAAGACATCTCTTCTAGAGGACAAGTGGTCATACATCCACCACTTACTTATTCCATTGTCTTTATTAGCTAAATACAAGCCCTCATTGATGGCAGTAGTGCTTAATGCTCTTGTGTACAAGCACGTGAGTATAAGAATCTCTACGTCCCCGAGGAAGTTTGTGCAAGAATACATTGCTCATGGTTTTTATTCTACATCTAAGCAGCTACTAGGTTCGAACCCAGGACGTTTTGATTACTAGTCAAAGGCGCTATTCGTAGACTACAGGTCCAATCATGGCCATATCAAACGTTTAATTACAATTAAATTAACGAATTATTTTTGGTGAGTCTGTAGCCATGTAGTTCAAAAAAATGGTTCAAATAGCTCTGAGCACTATGGGACTTAGCATCTATGGTCATCAGTGCCCTAGAACTTAGAACTAATTAAACCTAACTAACCGAAGGACAGCACACAACACCCAGTAGCCACGTAGTTCCCAGCTGAAAATTGTTCATGTCTTGAATAGATAACTGCCAATACTGCTGGTTCACTCCTCATTCATTTTAGACAAACATTTTCAGTGGATTCACAATACGAGTATATTAAGCTCCCGAGGGCGATCACAAGGACCTGTACTCTCCTCAGATACCTGCACATCGATACGTTGGTTTATTGGCCCCGAGAAATGAGAGAGACTGACGTCGCTTACAAGGGCCAACAATCACTGTGGCCTGCACACAAAAACAGTATTAAGGAGAGATAAAGAGAGACCGATATGTAGGTGCAATTACCTGGCAAGCAGAGAGAGATACACTCCTGGAAATTGAAATAAGAACACCGTGAATTCATTGTCCCAGGAAGGGGAAACTTTATTGACACATTCCTGGGGTCAGATACATCACATGATCACACTGACAGAACCACAGGCACATAGACACAGGCAACAGAGCATGCACAATGTCGGCACTAGTACAGTGTATATCCACCTTTCGCAGCAATGCAGGCTGCTATTCTCCCATGCAGACGATCGTAGAGATGCTGGATGTAGTCCTGTGGAACGGCTTGCCATGCCATTTCCACCTGGCGCCTCAGTTGGACCAGCGTTCGTGCTGGACGTGCAGACCGCGTGAGACGACGCTTCATCCAGTCCCAAACATGCTCAATGGGGGACAGATCCGGAGATCTTGCTGGCCAGGGTAGTTGACTTACACCTTCTAGAGCACGTTGGGTGGCACGGGATACATGCGGACGTGCATTGTCCTGTTGGAACAGCAAGTTCCCTTGCCGGTCTAGGAATGGTAGAACGATGGGTTCGATGACGGTTTGGATGTACCGTGCACTATTCAGTGTCCCCTCGACGATCACCAGTGGTGTACGGCCAGTGTAGGAGATCGCTCCCCACACCATGATGCCGGGTGTTGGCCCTGTGTGCCTCGGTCGTATGCAGTCCTGACTGTGGCGCTCACCTGCACGGCGCCAAACACGCATACGACCATCATTGGCACCAAGGCAGAAGCGACTCTCATCGCTGAAGACGACACGTCTCCATTCGTCCCTCCATTCACGCCTGTCGCGACACCACTGGAGGCGGGCTGCACGATGTTGGGGCGTGAGCGGAAGACGGCCTAACGGTGTGCGGGACCGTAGCCCAGCTTCATGGAGACGGTTGCGAATGGTCCTCGCCGATACCCCAGGAGCAACAATGTCCCTAATTTGCTGGGAAGTGGCGGTGCGGTCCCCTACGGCACTGCATAGGATCCTACGGTCTTGGCGTGCATCCGTGCGTCGCTGCGGTCCGGTCCCAGGTCGACAGGCACGTGCACCTTCCGCCGACCACTGGCGACAACATCGATGTACTGTGGAGACCTCACGCCCCACGTGTTGAGCAATTCGGCGGTACGTCCACCCGGCCTCCCGCATGCCCACTATACGCCCTCGCTCAAAGTCCGTCAACTGCACATACGGTTCACGTCCACGCTGTCGCGGCATGCTACCAGTGTTAAAGACTGCGATGGAGCTCCGTATGCCACGGCAAACTGGCTGACACTGACGGCGGCGGTGCACAAATGCTGCGCAGCTAGCGCCATTCGACGGCCAACACCGCGGTTCCTGGTGTGTCCGCTGTGCCGTGCGTGTGATCATTGCTTGTACAGCCCTCTCGCAGTGTCCGGGGCAAGTATGGTGGGTCTGACACACCGGTGTCAATGTGTTCTTTTTTCCATTTCGAGGAGTGTATATACATGTAACTGACGACAAAGTGACGTTCATATGTGCAAGAAAAACAACGCACCGACGATGGGACCTTGGAGAACACCACATGTATTACTTCCCAGACGAATGATGCATGATTAAGTCATAAATCTTTTGTATTTATGGACTAGTTTTATTATAATAAGATACGGCTAAAGCTATGAGGGTTGAAACTTAAATAGTAGCAACTATTTATTCGCAACCGATACAAAAGAGTTACATGTTTGTACCTGTTACTGTCCTTCATAGTAGTCACCAGCGTTGTGTAGAGCCCGTTGTCAGCGATGTGGAAGGCGTAGTATACTGTTAGCAGAGCCTGTTCTGTTGATAGTGCGAATGGAGCGGTATAAAGTGATTCTCGTGTACGACTGTGATGGTGTTATCCTAGCGAATTACGTTCCTCCACGGCAGACTGTCAATGCACAGTATTACTGTCCGTTTTTGGAGCATCACATGCGACCTGCTTTGCGCAAGAAGCGGCGACACTTTCTGCGCAACCCACCCATAATTTTGCACGACAATGCGCGGGCGCATACAGCCCAAGCTGTGGCTGCTCTGTTCGGTCGATGGGACTGGGAAGTACTGTACCATCCACCATACTCCCCGGACGTGAGTCAATGTGACTTTGATTTGATTCCGAAGATGAAGGAACCACTTCGTGGCATTCGCTTCAGAACTGTTGCAGAGATTCGACAGGCAGTTGACTGCTCCATTCGCACCATAAACAGAACAGGCTCTGCTAACGGTATACTACGACTTCAACATCGCTCGGAACGGTTTATACACAACGCTAGTGACTACTTTGATGAACAGTAACAGGTGCACACATGTAACTCTTTTGCACCGGTTGTGAATAAATAGTTGCCACTCTTTAACTTCCGTCCCTCACATTTGCGACATTTTCTGTGACATTATGTACTCTGCACTCAGATACTGAGACATGCGCTGTCACATCCCTTTGACAAATCGAGCGGGTTGTAGTAATGTTGGCTACTCACGCTGCAGAGACTGATGCCTCCCGTGACTGGGCCTGTGCAGATCATGGTGTCCACGACAGGGTTGTCCTCGATGCCCGCGTCATCGAGCAGCTGTCTGCAGCTCTCCCAGTCTATGATGGTGGCGTCCAGCCACTGGAGTATGTTGGGTGTGGTGGCGGTAGGCGTGGAGCCCCAGCCAGAGGCGATCGCGTTTGAACCGGCTGAAAAAAAAAAATTGAAAATAAACATAGGTTGTGTTCAGCAGGCGCAGACAAACATAGCTTTAGCCGCTCTGAGGATCGCATCAAAAGTCGAGGAGCAGCACACAGAGGGTATATAATCTTTTACGAGCTGTTAATATCTACTAGAAATAAGATACCGTACGAGACGCGTAATATTCACACTGCTATTAAGGGGGGTAGGACTTCAAACGGACCGACTTGGAGAAGGAGAGGCATCACAGAACATTTTAATTGCCAGTGTCTATACATTAACAAATATATTCATAAAACTTTGTCTGCATCACCAGGAAGGATTCAGGATTCACACTCATTGCAGTGGACGTTCGAAAACATAACAAAATAATTTTTTTACGTGTGAAATTTCATCATTTTTACACTTACTAATGGCTGCATTTCTTGCTATAGGTACACTTTTCTTCATAAGTTAGAGAGATTCTTCGATGAATTTTGCACAGCATACATACCACACTTACAGGTGTATGAAACTCTAGAATTTATTTCATTTATGAAAAAACGAATGATCTGTTGTATTTTAAACTTCATGTTTAGAGAAAACACAAATCTGGTAGTTAATTACCTCAATTTTTACCACAGTTTTTAATAGATTTGTAAAATTTTAGAGTTTCATGCACCTTTAAATATGGTTTGTATGCTGTGCAAAATTCATCGAACCATGTCTCTTACTTATGAAGAAAAGTGTACCTATAGCAACGTGAAGAAAATGATGAAATTTCACATGTAAAAAAAATTACTTCGTTATGTTTTCGAACTTCCACTGCTACGAGTGTGAATTCTGAATCCTTCCTGGTCACGCTGACAAAGTTTTATGAATTATATTGTAAAAGTATAGACAGTGGAAATTAAAATGTTCTGTGGTGCCTCTCCTGCTCCAAGTCGGCCCGTTTGACGTCCTATCCGCCTTAACTATAGTAAGAAAGTAAGTACCACAATTTATAACTTCCTTCTACAGAGGGTGATTTTTTTCCACCGTGTAAAAACTCCAGGGACTGATCGATCAGAGTACACGGAACAAAAAAGGTCTAATGAACTTACGTCAGGAAATGGATGGTTCCCATGCTACAGACCATTTATTCAATCATACATTGTTACAGAGACTGCGGCGCTATACCATGCAGCTACAGTTACAGTATGTGTTGAAAATGGCTCCTCATGCCTCAACGCATGTGTGTACGCGCTGTAGCATGTTCTGTCTCACACGTTCACATCTGCCAGGCTGCACCCGAACAGTGTCAAAGGCGGCTCCAGTGTCTCCACATCTGGAATGGGCTCTGCATAAACGACACTTTTGAGATGGGTCCACAACCAGAAATCGCACTGGTTGAGATCCGATGAAAGAGCAGGCCATGCAACTGGACACTGTCCTCCGATCCATCGACAAAGGAAGACACTATTGAGAAGCGTCCGGACGTTAACGACGAAGTGAGCTGGAGCACCCTCATGCAGCACCCACATAAGCCTTCGAATCATCAATGACACTTCTTCCAGCAGGGGAGGTAAAGTCACCCGCAAGAAACACCGATAGTCCCGGGCTGTTAGGCGACGTAGAAGAAAAAAATGCTCCCAAAATACGGTCGCCAATTATCCCGGCCCACACATTCCGGCTGCACCGATGCAGATGGTGCGCTGTCAACATACCTACCATAGGGTTTCTGTATACTGTCCCACAGATGACTGTTATGAAAACTGAATATACCACTCCGCGTGAAGTTGGCCTAATCTGTGAATAGAATGGTTGAAACAAATCCCGGAATCGTGGTTTCCTGGTGAAGAAACCAGTGACAAAACTGCTCCCGATGTGGAAAGTCTGTCGCTGGTAAGCCCTCCACATGTTGTAAGTGATAAGGGTAGTAACAACTGTCATGGAAAATATTCCACACGGTCGTCTGCCTTACCCTGCACTAGCGGGCCAACTGCCTGGTACTGACACAGCGGTCGCCTTCCACAGTGATAATCACAATTTCGTCCAAGTCTGGTATCCGAATATTTCGGATACGTCCTTCTTGATTTCCTGCTTCCTGGAACGAGACCCTCTTTCGGAGAAACACTGTTGCGAACATTGAATGTCGGCGGCGATAGTTCACCTGACACATTCTCGCTGCCCGCCACCTGTTGCCATTTGCATTTATGTAAGTAAACACCACATCGCCAAGCACTCGATTCGAATGCGGAACCATTGTGTACAATGCTGTGTCACATCCAATAAAAGATGAGTCAGCAAGACAGGAGACTGGGAGACAACATTATCACTACTATGGCAGGAGAGGGCACTAGGCATGACGTACGAGGAACAATACGACCCTCTAACAGGAAACCATCCACACTGTACTGTGACAGCATGGTACAGTGCGTATTACACCGCAGTGTCTGTAACAGAGTATGACTGAATAAATGGTCTCTCCTATGCGTTTCCTGACAAAAGTTCATTAGACCTTCTTGTTACGTATCCTCTCACCGATAAATCCCTAGAATTTGTACTCTGTGGAATAAATCACTCTTTGTAACTGGTATAAGTGGTATATGTACAGCGTGATGACGTAAAGGTACTTACATGCTGGAATGGACCCTGCACTGGCCAGTGGTATGGTCTGCACGTAGGTGCCGAGGGTGAACGCAGAACGCAACGTGAAGACGGCAATGTCATTGGCCGTCACAGCGAGACCTCTGTTGGGTAAACATTTGTTGTTTGATCTATGCACAGGAAATTTCGCTTTCTTTGATAGCAAATAGACAGATTAGAAGCTAATATAAGCTGGCAGCATACATTCCAGTTTCAAAGTAGTATGTGCAAATGTTCATTAGACACTGAACAGCTCCACTGTCCACGAAATGAGAGACATAGCGTGCGTGCAGAATAAATCGACTTGCAGGTGACTTACTGGTTGGTCTGCTTTAAGAATGTAAAATTATTCAGTAAGTTGGTTGTTATACTTGGTAACGCAAGAATGTAGTGCAGCACCAAACACAGACGTCTGAGATACTCTGCAAGTGCATTTTTTTCCACAAATTACAGATTCGATGAACTTATTTTCTAAGAAGAAAACAAATGTTATCTGTTGTTCTTGCACTATGAGACTATAAATTCTGGTGGTGAAATTTATGCCTTACAGCTTTCTTTTGCACGCTGTTAAACACGAAAGCGTTTTTCCTGTTACTGCAGAAGCAAGGAAGGGACAATCATTTTGTGATTAAATATGAAAACGCCTCATAATTTCAGCTCTCATATGCTGCACCAACACACTGTTTACTGCACACGGATAGTTCATTGGTGATGGTAACCACAAAGTGTGGCTGCATCATTTTCGCACTCCAGGCCCAGTATATTGTTGCACGAGAAATTGAGTATAGTCTTGCAAAATCAAGCAAATTGGAAACGTAAGGTATTGAAGCATTCCACTCTCCACGTATAGTACTGCTTTAGCTTGGAAAGGAAAGGACATTAACACGCTTTTAGCTTGCATCGTGCTACTGGTGAAAGGCAATTTTGTATGTAGCCAACTGAAAATAACAAACCACGAATGACGATCAAAATGTGATGTTTGGTTTTATGGCGGTGTAATGTCTTACATTCAGTCCTATTAGTCTGGATGTTTGCTAAAACTAGCCTAGATATTCAAAAGCTTTGAAGGCGCTCAAATACCTAAAGTTGGCAGTGTGCAGCCTTCGAAACGATTCCACTGTTCTTTTTCAAGATATAAACGGCAGTTTAATGTGGAAACTCACCCAGGGTAGTCAGGGTGCATGATCTGTTCAGAAACCCTTGACTCCTGTTCAGTTCCTTCGTCGACTCTGAGGTTCAGTTCTCCAGCCACCGCCTGAAAAGAAAAGAAAAAAAATGTCAGAACAACTACTACTGTGATTCAGACAGTTTGGAGATATGACAACAGAGTCACCTGTGACATGATAAGTAATTTATTTAGAATGTCCAGTCACGTTACTGAGAACACATGTCAAGGGCCTGAGTAATCGCCTTTCGTACAGCGCACCGCTGCGAAACTTGCAGAAAGACAGTGGATAAAGTTCTGGGAGGTACCTACAAGGGTGCTGAACCATTTCGACTCCAGAGCCTTGGACAGCTGCGTTAAAGTTCTCAGTTGAGGAACAATGGCGCGTACAGCTTGATCGAGGTCGTCCCAAAAATTATCAACTGGGTTGAAATTCGGGGAGTTTGTTAGCCGGGGGAGTAGGCCAAACTCATCGTGGTGCTTTTCGAACCACGTATGTGCACAGCGAGCTGCGTGGCACATGGCATTGTACTGCTGGTACATGCCATTGTGTCTAGGAAGAACAAAATACACGTAGGGGTGGACTCGAACACTTCAGGTACTTGGCCGTTTCGGGAGTGCTTGGTCTGAAAGCCAATGATCATAATGGTCGTCAGTTCCGAAAGGCATGAAATTTTCACCATTTAACAGCCGTTATGAGATGAACAGCACCGTATAATTCCAGAAATAACGCACTGGTGCTCCATGGTGGCACACTATCTATTTCCATCAGTAGTG
This sequence comes from Schistocerca serialis cubense, assembly GCF_023864345.2. Lineage (NCBI taxonomy): Eukaryota > Metazoa > Arthropoda > Insecta > Orthoptera > Acrididae > Schistocerca > Schistocerca serialis. Next base: position 143,183,398 of record NC_064639.1, on the reverse strand, counting down.
GAAAAAACAGTCGGGTTTCATTTCATCCGAACTTTCTAAGTTCTCCCTACCTTCTTACGCCCAAATTGCAGATTCAACAACGTACTGCTACTAACTACAGAATGTACTACATGAAAGCTAGACAAAATACTAAGAAACAAAGTCCGATCTGCTTCAAGTGCTTTGTGTGTGAAAGGGCCTCCTACGGCCTTAAAATATTGATACAGTGCATGACACAGACGTTGGACATCTCAATATCTCAACAGTACAGCACATCCAGGACGAATCTCTCACCATGCAGCAGAGCGTTCGCCACTTCAAAACAAAAAATGGTTCAAATGGCTCTGAGCGCTATGGGACTCAACTGCTGAGGTCATTAGTCCCCTAGAACTTAGAACTAGTTAAACCTAACTAACCTAAGGACATCACAAACATCCATGCCCGAGGCAGGATTCGAACCTGCGACCGTGGTGGTCTTGCGGTTCCAGACTGCAGCGCCTTTAACCGCACGGCCACTTCGGCCGGCTACTTCAAAACAGTCGCAGGTTCGAATCCCGCCTCGGGCATGGATATGTGTGCTGTCCTTAGGTTAGTTAGGTTTAAGTAGTTCTAAGTCTAGGCGACTGATGACCTCAGATGTTAAGTTCCATAGTGCTCAGAGCCATTTGAACCACTTCAAATCTTTCTTGGATAGCGTCGTTCGCCAAGATACGGTTCCGGTTTCGAATACCGATCCAGTACACAGTTTTAATACACGTAAGGCGTACGATTGCTTTCTGCACCATCACGGATACTTCATTTATTCACTTAGATGAAAAAAGGTACTGCCACATGAGTTTAAATACCTGAAGACCGACTACGGATACTATTCATCACGGACGCAAGATACATGAAAAAGTCATATCTCTATCCCATAATTTGCCCAATTCAGGGCAGCTGAGTCAGTTTTGTTGCAGGCAACCCTATCATTCGTCACAGCGCGAATAGTGTCACGTCGCAATTCTGCTGGCAGGGGAGCGTGGGTCATTGAAGAAGAGCTGCCCATTGTGAAACTTTCGATGTATAAGGTAAGTCGAGTGTAATTTTCAATATCATTGATTATTACAGAGTCTGTATTTATAGAGTGTCTGCATTTTACAATAAAGTGCCATTCAAACATCCTTGCATCTCACTGTTTCGACAGCTAAAGCTGTTGTAAATATTATGAAATTTCGGTCCTTGCAGCGTACTAGAAAAGAAAGGAAATTTCTACTCTTAAGAAACTTCATACTGAATCACTTTTCTCAGCGAAAATTGTTCCCACATTAATTAAGTCCATTTACGATTCTATGTGGTCTTAAATTGGGTTCTTTACATTGTACGTAATTAGTGTTCCTAGTTTCTATTAAATTTTATAAAATAAAATTTGGCGTTTTATATTTTTCCAAGAAAACAAGTTCAACTCGTTATTCATTCTTTATTCTAACTTAGTAACAATTTTAGCAGATGGAGGTTCGAATGTCGTATTATATTACAGCACGTAATTGCCTGTGTTAGTCTGAATTATGATGCAAAATTCCTTTGGAAATGCTAGCGGTAAGCGGGAAATCTGGGTTCGTGTCCCGGTCCGGCACAAATTTTCATTGTCTTCATTCCATTCTACAGCTAATGGTTGTCTACATTTGCAACTGCGATTACATTTAATATAAGAGATTGGGGTGGGAATGTGGTAAAAATGTTACATGAGGATTCATAACGAAACAAAAAAGTTTTTCAAAAAGCAAGAAAAGTGACACTACCCACATAAATCATCGATAATTACCTTGTTGTTGTTGTGGTCTTCAGTCCAGACACTGGTTTGATGCAGCTCTCCATGCTACTCTATCCTGTGCAAGAGTCTTCATCTCCCAGTACCTACTGCATCCTACAGCCTTCTGAATCTGTTTAGTGTATTCATCTCTTGGTCTCCCTCTACGATTTTTACCCTCCACGGTGCCCTCCAATACTAAATTGGGGATCCCTTGATGCCTCAGAATATGTCCTACCAAACGATCCCTTCTTCTAGTCAAGTTATGCCACAAATTTCTCTTCTGCCCAGTTCTATTCAATACCTCCTCATTAGTTATGTGATCTACCCATCTAATCTTCAGCATTCTTCTGTAGCACCACATTTCGAAAGCTTCGATTCTCTTCTTGTCTAAACTATTTGTCGTCCACGTTTCACTTCAATACATGGCTACACTCCATACAAATACCTTCAGAAACGACTTCCTGACACTTAAATCTATACTCGATGTTAACAAAGTTCTCTTCTTCAGAAACGCTTTCCTTGCCGTTGCCAGTCTACATTTTATACTCTCTCTACTTCGACATCATCAGTTATTTTGCTCCCCAAATTGAAAAACTCATTTACTACTTTAAGCGTCTCATTTCCTAATCTAGTTCCTTCAGTATCACCCGATGTAATTTGATACATTCCATTATCATCTTTTTGCTTTTGTTGATGTCCAAGGATATAAGATGAAAATGATCATCAACAATAAATACCTTATAACAACCGATATTCCACGAGAGCAGAACTACATTTCCATCGTCTGTTGTACGGAATATAATGGGATTTACTGCCAAAAATACTGTAATATAATGGAAATTTATATAGGGTGTTTCCGTAAGAGCGCACAAAAACTTACCAGGACACAGCGGACGTTGCACTGAGAATGCGAGGTTGGGAAACTGGCATCAGAGAAGCTACTTTAAGGAGATAATATGAATAAAATCACATTACGGTGTACTTTTTTATTTACATTAGTTACAGTTAACTGCAGATACCATCATTGACACAGTGGAGGTACCATTTGTACTGCACCTTACAAAATGTGCTGAAACTGACGGCCATTAACCTCAATGCCAGGATGACATCGGTGAACAGAATTCTCACCCACCCTGACAAACATCCCTGGTATGTTTTGAATCATATCACAGGCAGCTACAATTCTGACCACTAATTCTATCTCCGTATCCATTGGAGTGTCATAAACAAATAACTTCAGATATCTACATAGGAAATAATCGGGGGATTCAGGTCAGGTGACCTCGCAGACCATAGAATAGGGCCTCCCAGTCCAGACACCAGGAAATACAGCATTGAAATGGTTGCGGACAACAGCACTGAAGTGATGCGACGCACGGTCATGTTGTATGCACAGCCTCTCACGAACAGCACGTTCTGCCATGAGATAATGTAAATACGATGAACAGAGCCACCTTATGGACAAGTAAGCAAACAAAACCGGTCCCACGACTTTGTAGTGATCAGCTCATCTCCTTTGTTTCTTTGCAGGAAATAAGGAGTGTACACGTAAATAAACAGTTCAGCGACAACAGTAATGTTAGACAACACGTTAGACATTACTTTCATATCTCCTTAAGCTGGCTTCTGCGACCCTAGGTTCCCTGACTCAATCAATTCAGCTGAGCATGCTCTAAGTCCTGTTACATTTTTGCACTCTCTTACGGAAACAGTCTGTATATTTCAATGTAAGTTTTATAGAAGTCATTACGACGATTTTTTTTTTCAAGTTTTGCATTTTTCAGTTGTGTCACTGTTGTTGCCGGGTTGCGATATGGCATGCAGGCTCGCTCTGCCGAGTACTCACGTAGTAGGTGCCGAGGTTCATGACGCAGTGTCCGGCGGTGACGACGGCGGTGGTGGAGACGATGGAGCCGCCGCAGTTGTGCGACCGAATGAACAGCAGCGACAGCTGCAGCGAAACCTGGTACGGGAACTGTCCTGTAAGACACGGATCACACCACGTAGGAACAGCACGTGATAGCTGGAGAGGGGAAACGTTAGTGACAACTGCACTCGTAAAAGACAGGTTGATCTGATGAAGGGTCTGAGTACGTTCGTTAGTGGAAGGGTACCGATAACTACGCTAAAAAGGTAGGGCATTGGGCTCCAATGAAATACGCTTCAATAATTCAGTGGTCGCAAAGTTCTGCATAGTCACACGTTTCTCTACTTCACAGTACGTCAAGCCTTCATAAACTAGCAAGGTGTTTACGTTCTTGTTGAAAAATAAGTGAACGGCTGTTACAAGCAACACAGTAATACCAAAATGTTAATGAAAGGTAATGCCTCCCTCTTTGAAAATTCGTAATGGTATCTTTCCCCTGGAAGCTGCTCCAGTTTGACCAGACTCCGCTTCAAGGTATCGCTTGTATCTCGTCGTCACCCCCATATCACCAGCAATCACTGATTCTTGTAACATTTGTTGTTCATTCACAGGATAGTTCAAAGATAACTACTTCCTGCATTCCACTGCAATGTTGGTACGATCAAACTATACACACTCTTGCTTCAGAATGATGCTCCGACATTTTGGAAGTATTAGAATTTTCTATTTGTTAGAAATCATCAGTTTATATTCTGGGGAATTCTAAAACTACGCAATGATTACATCGTCATGATTTTGCTATTGTCACCTAATGCGGTTGCGCCTGTCTCAGTAACACAAAAAATTCCATAATCTCAATAAAGTGGATGGATTGAGTAAGCATGAAGAAGGCCTGTACTAAACACTGATATCTATATACCGGGTGATCAAAAAGTCAGTATAAATTTGAAAACATAATAAACCACGGAATAATGTAGATAGAGAGGAAAAAATTGACACACATACTTGGAATGACGTGGGATTTCATTGGAACAAAAAAAAAATAAAGTTCACAAAATTTCCGACAGATGCTGCTGGACAGCAAAACGTCAGTGACTGCGCATGACAATCGTGTTTAAAAGGAGCTGTAACGAGAGAGAGAAGCACATGCGCCAGCAGTCGCAGCATGTTGACGTTACCTGAAAAGGCACTTTTAGTGAAGCTGTATTATCAGAATGGGGAATATGCTAGTTCAGCGTTACGATCCTATCTCCATAGGAAGGGGATTCGAACGGGTAAAGGTCCGTTGACAAATGCAGCTGTGGTGAGAATGATTTCGAAGTTCGAAGCCACGGGGTGTTTAGACGATAGACCCCGTAGTGGCCGACCGAGCACAAGGTGTAATGTTGTTGAGATAGTGCAGGAAGAAATGGAAACTGTAGCGCGTTCGTCTATGCATGGGGAAGTCAGCGCTCGTACAGTAGAACGTCGCACCGGCATTCCATACACTACTGTTTGGTTGGCACTGATGCATACCCCTCCGATGCAATCCATACGAAATCCATCGGCATCATGAACTGTTACCTGGCGATTTAGTGAAGCGGAAGGCATTTGCGGTGTGAGCGTTTGAAAAGATGGCGGAAGATGACGATTGTTTGAGTAACAAGTTGTTGACCGACGAAGCTCATTTCACGCTCCGAGGGTCTGTCAATGCCCACAACTGCAGAATTTGGGTTACCGAAAATGCTAGAAGTGTAGTGGAAACTCCATTGCATGACGAGAAAGTCACGGTATGGGTTGGATTTACCACATCTACCGTTGTCGGTCCTTTTTTCTTCGAGGAAATGCGTGATTCTGGTTTTGTAACTGCTACCGTGACGGGTGAGAGGTACGCCGATATGTTACAGAATCGCATCATCCCCAGCCTGGCTGATAAACACCTGCTGGAACGTACGATGTTTATGCAGGATGGCGCTCCACCCAATATTTCCAGACGCGTGAAAGATCTCTTGCGCGCGTCGTTTGGTGATGATTGTGTGCTCAGCCGCCACTTTCGTCATGCTTGGCCTCCCAGGTCCCCAGACCTCAGTCCATGAGATTACTGGCTTTGGGGTTACCTGAAGTGGAAAGTGTATCGTAATCGACCGACATCTCTAGGGATGCTGAAAGACAACATCCGACGCCAATGCCTCACCATAACTCCGAACATGGTTTGCAGTGCTGTTCACAACGTTATTCCTCGACTACAGCCGTTGTTGAGGAATGATGATGGACATATTGAGCATTTCCTGTAATGAACATCATCTTTGCTTTGTCTTACTTTGTTATGCTAATTATTGCTATTCTGATCAGATGAAGCGCCACTGTCGGGCATTTTTTTAACTTTTGCATTTTTTTGGTTCTAATAAAACTCAATGTCATTTCAAGCATGTGTGTCAATTTGTACCTCTCTATCTACGTTATTCCGTGATTTATTAAGTTTTCATATTATAATGACTTTTTGATCACCCGGCCTTAATCGAAACCAACCTCTCAGTTGTCCATACTGGATGTACCAGATTATTTTCCTTGTGTTCCACTTCCACTCCACCGCATCAAGATGGCCATGTCACGAAAACGACGGAGGACGATGCAGTAATGGATCTAATAACCCACAGCTAAGAGCAGTCCACCTACCTTTCACCTTCACCGCTGTTGCCAGCTGCCAGAGAAAAAGACGGCTGTCTTGTAAAGCGCCACGACCGTTAACGTTACGTCTTTTCTGAACAGCAGCAGACATCAAGGACAGAAAATGGTGACCAGGTGATAGTCAAAATGTTACAAAGGTTAAGAAATATCATTTCATGGACCTCCAAAGTGCATCACCAATTATTCTTACACGACCATTTTGGTTCCTGGAATGAAATTTTGGATTTTTATTTTATGTATTTATTTATGGTTTTCCAAAATCTTCAGACTGGTCTGACGCGGCCTGCCACGAATTTCTTTCCTGTGTCAATCTATTAATTTCACTGTAAGACTTTCACCCCCGTCCTCAATTATTTCCTGGATGTATCCCAGTCTCTGCCTTCCCCTACAGACTTTACCGTCTATAGCCGCTCTAGAACGTTAGAAGTTACTTCCTGATGTCGTGACACATGTCCAATCATCCTACCCCTTCTCCGTGTTTTCTGTACATTTCTTTCGCCGCCGTTACTGCAGAGATGCTCCTCATTACTTGCTTTATTAGTCCGACCAAATTTTCGACACAATATCTCAAACGATTCGATTCTCTCCCGTTCTTGTTACGGCACAGTCCATGTTTCACTAACATAGAATACTGTGCTCCAAACGTACAGTCTCAGATATTTCCTCCTCAAATTAGGGCGTATGTTTGATACTAGTAAACTTCCTTAGGCCAGAAATGCATCTTTGATAGTGCTTTCTTGTTTCGTCTGCATTGGGTTATTTTGCTTCGAAGACAGCACAATTTCTTAGCTTCGTCCTTTTTTTGATCATCAATTTTAAAGTTTCTCCCTGCTCTCATTTTTGGTGCTTCTTATTACTTTCGTCGTTTGTTTACTCTCAATCCGTACCCTGTACCCATGAGACTGTCCATTCCATTCTACAAATTATGTAATAGTTCTTCTTTTTCACTGAGAACAGCAATGTCACTATATAATCTTATTACTGATTTCCTCGCGCACTGAATTTTAATCCCAGTCTTCAGTCTATTATAGGCAACGGCCTTGCCGCAGTGGATACACCGGTTCCCGTGAGATCACCGAAGTCAAGCGCTGTCGGGCGTGGCCGGCACTTGGATGGGTGACCATCCAGCCGCCATGCGCTGTTGCCATTTTTCGGGGTGCACTCCACCTCCCGATGCCAATTCAGTAGCTACTCGACCGAATAGTAGCGGCTCCGGTCAAAGAAAACCATCATAACGGCCGGGAGAGCGGTGTGCCGACCACACGCCCCTCCTATCCGCATCCTCAACTGAGGATGACACGGCGATCGGATGGTCTCTATGGGCCACTTGTGGCCTTAAGACGGAGTGCTTTCAGTCTATTGAAGATATTAATACTCATTTCATTTCTGACTGGAACCTCTAATAAGTTTCTAATGTTAGTATCCCCCTTTGGAACAATACAGCTGCCGCCACTACCACTCACTACACTGGTTGCTAAGTTACGTGTGTACAGTGGGCGCGGTCTCGGCGTGTTACTCACCGCTGTAGGCATCCTCTCCGCCGTAGATGCGTCCAGCAGCAGGGCCCAGGGCCCTCGCTGGGCCAGTGTGCACCACCCGCCGCAGCGGCAGCCTCACACCTGAAACACAGACTCCAGTCAGCAACGACGCACTCTACACATACCCACACAACAGGTTAGAAGAAATACCCGAGAGACGGGCTCACTTAAATCTGGAGGTACGTCCTAGGAGCCTAGAGAAAGTGGATGGCAGGGAGGGGTCCGTAAGTACTGCCACTTGTGATACAAAGTGATTGCGGAGAGCTATACCCCACATGGCACCGACAATGTGATTCGAGCCACCGTACTTTGAACAATTACCTGTGCGTTAGTCTGAATCGAAATGATCACGTTGCTTCAGTTCAGAAATGGAAATATCAGGTTACGACTTATTGGTTGGAACCTAGGAAGCAGAATGACTACCGAAGGGGTATTTCGAACAGTTCTGTTTCCTATCCTGGACTACTGCTGAAGAGTGCATTATGCGTGTAGTGGAGAGCCGGTAAAGTGGCCATGGATGCTTCAATGTATCCTCCCTGGTGGGCTCAGTTACACACCGAAATCTAACCTATTGTGCCTATTCTCAGATATGTAGTAATTTTTGTGGATTTTACTTATGCTAATGCAAGATAAGAGGTCGGCAGGAGTCGATTCTGTGCCCAATTTTTAAGAAGGGCGACAAAATGGATTGTAGTAATTATAGAGAGATATCGCTATTACCAGTATGTTTCAAAATTTTCTCGAATATTCTGCTAAGCAGGCTTACACCATAAGCAGATGAAATTGGGGGGGGGGGGGGGGGGGGGTTACCAACCTGGCTTTCGCAGGAACACATCAACTATAGACCAAATATTCAACCTGCGTCAAATTTTGAAAAAGAAATGGAAATACAATAAACCAGTTCATAATCTTTTCATAGATTTTACAAAAGCATATGATTCAGTATTGAAATCAAAATTGTACGGAATTATTTTGGAACTTGGAATGCCAAAGAAGTATGTTAGACTTATAGAAGCGAGTTTGAAAAACACAAAAGGTAGAGTACGCGTGGGGAAATTGGAGTCAAAAAAATTTGTAATAAAGAACGGACTTCAGCAGGGAGATGCCCTGTCTCCGCTACTTTTTAATTTAGTCCTAGAGTATATTGTACGAATGGCAGCAGGTAATTCAGAGGGTGTGGAGTTGAATGGAAATATTAAGATTTTAGGGTATGCAGATCATTTAAACATCATTAGCGATAGGAAAGAATCTTTAACAGCAAATGTGAATCCCTTAATCAAGGCTAGTGAAGATGTAGGTCTAAGGATAAGTGCAGACAAAACTAAATACCTGGTTACTACTAGAATGCCAACAGCAGTAGATCAGAAAATACTAAGAGTTGCAGACATACAGCTTGAAAAAGTTAACACATTTAAGTATTTAGGCGTAGACATCGCTTCGAGAAATGAAATTGAATCCGAATTGAAAAAGAGATTACGGGCGGGAAATGCGTGCTACTTCTCACTGAATAGATTACTTTTATCACCGATATTGTCTAGGAATTTATAGATTAGAATATACAAAACTGTTATTCTACCAGTTACGCTGTATGAGCGTGAGACTTGGTCTCTCATTGTGCAAAATGAAAAGCCGTTTCGAGTATTTGAAAACAAAATTTTGAGGAAAATTTTCGGAGCAAAAAGGGATGACATTACCGGATAGTGGCGAAAATTGCATAACGAAGAGGTTCATGAACTCTATTCAAGCCCTGACATAATCAGTGTTTTTAAATCACATAGGCTGCGATGGGCGGGTCACGTAGCTCGAATGGATGAGGGCAGGGCAGCGCGCAGAGTACTGGTAGGGCACCTAGAAGGAAAACGTCCTGTGGGGAGACCGAGGCGTAGATGGGAGGACAATGTGAAGGCTGATTTGAGGAGCCTAGGTATTGAAGGTGAATGGAAGGAAATAGCCCAAGACAGGGACAGATGGCGAAAATACGTTGCTGCGGTAATGGAATCTCGAGTCCGGTATGAACAGTGAGTGAGTGTGAGTGTGAAGACAAGAGGTCAGTTGTGTATTCCTGTGGAGAAGGAATGTGGCCTGTGTCTTTTTAATGAAACTGCATTTAAAGTGTCATACCTTGACTCCATAATTGTTATTTAGATATTGCCATTTCGGTTACGCTGTTAGAGCCTTATACTGAATTTGTGTAATGGCGTCAATGTGGGCAGAGTGGTCACCTCAGCGGTGGCTTTTTGTAGGAGGAAAACGTAAAAGCAGCTGCCGAAAGGAGGACTCCGTGGTGATTCTCACAGTAAATCATAACGTGACATCGAGGCAGCAGATGAAGAGACAGAAAAAAAAAGGAAGTACAAAAGTGGAAAAACGGAAGGAAGCCGAAGAGAAGACTGGCAGTAAAAACTAATCGTGTGTTACAACTAAATATATTTAGTTCTTTCTTAAAACAGCTTTATCTCTTACTTCTTAGTTTAAAACTAAGTGACCACTTTATCTACTCATGTTGCGCAAAGTGGTCATTAAGCCACTTTGTAAAAGTTGAATTGTTTCAAGTACTTAATTTTATCCTGAGGTAATTACACTAAATGAGATTATACTTGAACAGTTGCAGGTTATAATCACTGATTTCTGTGCACTTCCAAATACTGTTACTCAGCTTAAAAAATATGAATACGTTGGCTTGGCCACTTTGCCACGCTCTCCCCTATAGACTGCATAAAAACTACGTATACAAAAACGTTGGCATACTCTGACGATATAAACAGGAACACTCCTTTAAATGAAAGAAATAGTTGGAATATCGTTGTAAGTTGCATTAGCAAGTCTCCTATATTTATTTATGGCGACTAGTTACAGACTTGTGTCCATTCTCAAACCGTCCGTTTTCGAAGTGATCGAATATAGTTATTCATGTGACCATGACACAATCATAGCAAATAATACAAATAGTAATATAGACACTGTACCACACAACAGACGAGTTACAGGGTGACAATTATTCAACTATATGAGAAAAAAAAACGTAAATTAGTTACGAACTACGGCGTGCACACACTTTATATAGCATGTAAACATCGCTACAGATATTCGGATTTAGGTTATGTATGACATGTTCGACATGCCTGCCATCATTGGCGATGATATGGCGCAAACGAATAACGAAATTCTGCATGACGCACTGAAGTGACGCATGATCGATGCTGTCGATGACCTCCTGAAAGGCTGTTTTCAGCTCTGCAATAGTTTTGGGGTTATTGCCGGACACCTTGTCTTTAATATAGTCCCCCAAAAAAGGAGTCACATGTGTTCAAATTGGGAGAACATGGCAGCCAATCGAAGCCTACGCCAGTGACATCTGGGTACCCCAGAGACAGAATGCGGTCCCCAAACTACTCCTCCAGGACATGAAGCACCCTTTTGCTTCGATGGGGTTGAGCTTCATCTTGCGTATCTTGTTGAAATCAGCGTCACTTTGAATAATGGGGATGAAATCGTCTTCCGAAATCACCACGTACTGTCCGGTAGTCACAGCGGCGTCAAAGAATATCGCTCTATTCCATGACTGGTCATTGCACACCACACAGTCACCCGTTGAGAGTGAAGAGACATCTAGATGGCGAATGCAGATTCTCAGTCTCCCACATGCGACAATTTTGCTTATTGACGAATACATAGAAATGAAAGTGGGTTTCGTCGCTAAACCAAACCACACTAATTCACATCATGCCTAGCGGCCAACCGTGCAGTTTGAACGTCCTAACGCAAACTTTTAGATGTTATGACGATTTTATTTCATATAGTTCAATAATTATACATTGAGCAGTGTGAAAAGAGCTTTTTTATGTGACAAGTCCATAAAATGTTTTTACGCTAGTTATGTTCAGAGACTGACATCACACTTCCATGTGATGGATATTGCTTCACAGATGTTGCTGAAAACTTCTTCCGTTTACATTACTGGACAACTGCGGTACCTGCGTTTTATTCGAATCTTTAACACGCTCGAAACAACCAGGTGTCTCTTGAATAATGGCAGCAGCTTCAGCGAACCGGGCAACTACTTCTTTTGAATTGTCTGTTGTGTCTTGTGCATCAAACGATTCATCTCCCGGCCAAAAAAGAAATTCGTAAGTGAGGTCCGAAGGGTGTGGAGGCGCTTGTGATGGCCCACCCATGCCAATCCAGTAACTGAGAGAAACATAGGCTAAATGACATTAAGAGCAAACAAAATGACGTGAAAGTTGTCACGCTCGGATAATAATCGTTGCCTGGCTGCCAGCGGGACATTCTCCACATTCGGTAGTACTTTACGAAGAAATATGCGATGAGTTCCTCCGTCGTGCGCGTCAGGCAGAAGATATGGCCCAATCAGAGTATTTTACAACTCACAGACACGTCTATTCTTGCTGCTGAATATTTGTTCCTTAGAACCGGCAGCCTCGAGAGTAAACGAAACGTACAATATTTGTTCCTTAGAACCGGCAGCCTCGAGAGTAAACGAAACATACGTTTCAAGTCAGTGATGTTTACATTTTGGTGCAGATACCAATGTCAGAATACCACTCGGTGTGGAAAGTCGTCAGATGATACGCTTGTACCTTCTGATAATTGAATAAGTGCTCGCCCATCTCGTGCAGGACGCTCCACACATCGGCTTTGGAGGTACTTTTTTCCGTGGCTATGAGCCATGTGCTAGTGCTGAGTTTATGCTCATATCGCTGTAGCGCAGCTCCCTAAAACTCAACAAGTGGCACGCTTCGAGCTCTACCAGTTACCCAGCTGTTTGATCTAAGGAATCCTGTTTCACGTACACGGGCACCAAATCTTTGAAACGTGACATAATTTAGTGAACTCCTCCCTGAAGCTATTCTGTATATAAGCACACTGATGCATGACTGTTGCTTCGTGTCTGCCCATAAATGAGATATATGTCAGCCAACTCGATTAGAGTGTAATCAGGAATCTACTACCTGTCATTTTAAGACAACATAAAAGAAACAATAATAATATAATTGTTCATCAAGGGACGTCTAATTTGCTAGCAGTAGTGACAATTTACCCTTCGTAGCAGTAAGTTGATGTAATTGTGTTGCGAATGAGATTCTAGTGTCAAAGTGTTTCATACGAAGAAGTCGACCAAACTGTGAAGTCCTGAGTCGAACACTTCAAGGTGAAACAGCAAAAATGTGACATTTGTATCTCATAACAAAAGTGTTTCTTTTATCTCCTCTAATACCTCTACAAATATGTACACACAGTTTTTTTTTACACTTAAAGGTAAACGATGAGCCTGTGTAAGGTAAAGCTAACGAGAATGTTCACAGCCTACCTTATTTTGCGAAAGAGTGGAACACAAATTTTCAGTGGCCACGAACTCGAAAAAAGACGCCTAATATCTCACGAAAACAAGCTTAGAAAATTTGTTCAATCTCTGTTCAGGACCATTTGCTTCCGCACTTAAATGTCTCTCAGAGGGAGGCGTACCATTATTTTCCCATATTTTTCACAGACTCTAGCTTTGAATGGAATGAAAAGATGCCGAAATCCATGTTGCAGTGAAAAGTAATCTCTCCTGTTCCAGAAAGACAAGCCAGAACCTAGGCAGTTCGTGACACTTCTCGTCACACGACGGAAGGAGCCATAAATGAAAGCAAATAAGAATGGTGTGAAGCACCTAGTTTCGTACACCTGATCTTACAACTTTTTTGTGTAGTTTAGACGTAGATATTACTGTGAGAAATCACTGTTCGTGTAAGGCATTATACATTACTGCGATTAAAAGAAAGATAAGCAACAAAGATATCTGCTGGTATTCGACGATAGCGCTAAACTTCTCGACTCAATCACGACGATAAGATATCAAGGGCGGGACTCGAGATAGCGAAGGAAAAAAACCCGACACGCGGATGCTCTTTGTTGAAACACCTTGAAGGACACACACTGCTATCACATCTGGCAGTCAAACGAATTCATAAAGAGCCACCTGACTAGAAAAGACGTACAGACTAACGTGGAATCATTACCACAACGTACAAGAGGAAAACGTTGATCTACAGTATACGTCTTTCACATAAACAAAGTGAAAGCTGATAATAGTCCTCAGAGTGGCACACAATTCTACAGTCTTCACAGGAGCTAACTGAATGGAAATTAAATAAACTGTAGTATACGGTACAATGAAAAATATCCTCCACCTATTCATTGTATCCATTTGTCATTATAAATTTTGAGACTGTGGAAATCAAGAACGGAAAAATGTCAAGTAAAATTAAAATTCCACACACTAAAACTGAATCAGTAGCAGAACAATAGACTTCTACATTATAACAGACAGATTTAGTGATACCATTAGAGAAAGGAGTTGGCATCTGTACGGACAAATATAGACAACGGACTGCAGACGCTTTGCAAAACTACTGATGATGAACAGTGTAAACTATATCAAGGTTTCACAAAATTCATAACAGATAGTTGTATTGGGTTCCTTTATTGCTCTACCATTTTCAGTTACATACCGTCATCCGGTTCCTGTATCATTGTTATTTGAACATGAGTGACAAATATAACTTCAATCACAAAAATAAAATATAAATGACATGAACAATACACTGAAGTCCTTACGAAACTCTAAGAAATACCCCTTACGTGCTATGGAAACGGAATCATAGGAATGCAATAATAGTCAACTGTTTTCAGCTTATTTGAGTCCATCATCCCAGATCATTTGGTCATAAATGTGAGGGATATGATACAAAAACTAGGGATGTTGGAAAAGTACATACACATTAGTGGTCACACTAGTTGAGCAGACAATAAATAACAGTAGGCATAAAGTGGCTACAGAAAATTCACAACGTGAGATGAAGTGGACAACACTATCATAAGCTACAGCTTACCTCAATCTGTTAAAAATAACCTAGAAGATAATAGTTTAAAGATAATAATACCTAACTGTTCAGTAGTATCTGTAGTATTTATTATCGTTATAGTATTTGACTACAGATTATTTTTAACAGATTGATAAAAGTTTCAGCTTAAGATAATGTTCTCCATTTCAGTTTGTGAATTTTTTCTATTCTCTTCACGTCTGCTGTTATTTACTGAGTATTGAAATTGTATAACCACTGAAATGTATGTACTTTACCATCGTCTTTATTTCTGTTCCACATCCCTCGAATTTATGACCAAATAATCTGCTATGACGGACTCATCTAAGTTGACAACAGGAACTATTATTTTTTTTGGGAGGACTTTTTGGTAGTTTCGTAATTATGTTGATATAGAAGACGTATGCAGTAGCATGTTAATTCATTTTTCTGATAACCTGTTACGTTACCTTTCAGCTTGAGCCTGATTGACGTATTATTGTCAATGAATGTGTCAATAGCTGTATTCCTATGGATCCATCTTGTAAATACTAAACTGCATTGTTCCTGTCGTTTACATTTTATTTTTATGATTGTAGTTATGTTGTGACTCATATTCCAATTACGATCATACATGATGTTTTGTTACTGAAACCAGCAGGACAATAAAAAATAACTAACACACTTTGTGTTACGGATTTTGTGGAACATATTTACGCTGTTGACAATGGCCTGAAGAAACCGTTGGTCAGTGTTAACTGACTGAAAGAAGAAGGACCTATATTAAATAAAATCACAGAAGAAATCACCGTAATGGATAAACATTAGATGACTGCACAGGTTCACAGAAAGACATAAAAATCTTCCGAAAAAGCTCTGCATCCCTGAAGGTATTTCCAAGAATAAAAAAATTTAAAATAGTAAGTGTATTAAATTTCGTTTGCGTGCAGAAAGACGGAAATAAGAAATTAGGAGCACAAGTGACAGGTTTGTGGTCCAGGGACATTACAGATGTGCCACCACGAGCCCACGATATTATGGGATCTAGTGCCAATGTGTTACACGATACTAACAATCACACAACTGCCCAGAAGAATCTGTCTGCGTTGTAGACACACAGACTGGACACAACTGTCCGGTTTAAGCACTACCGGCTCAGGATATTTTCGGGTCACCACCGCGTTTTCCTTCGCATATTGCTCAGTCTTAAAAGAATATCTAAGTTTTAATATCACGTTCTTGTTATGGGTGACACAATTTTAATAGCATGTTACGAAATGGGTCAGTAAATAATAATCACTCGAGGATAATTATTGAATTTCTTATAACCACAAATTTCATTTTTGCTTCTGTGCCCTTTGTAGAAACTTGTCCTTGAATTCCAAGGGTTAAATTTCATTATAAGTGCAGTAAGGTGACGCTGGGGTTCTTGTTGAGACTGTATTCTTATAGAGCACATCTCTCTGTAGCCTTTGGGGTCTGAAAATATGGCAGAAACTTTCAGAAGAAATTCTGATGTGGAATGTTGTTTGCAACCTCTTCAGATACACCTGTTGTTTTCCTAAACTCGAACGTATTTTCACGAACGATCATTTAAATAAAACCAAACTTCTGGGCAATTTTGACGGTTGTGTAATTTGATTGAATCACGGTAAGTTTCTGCCTGCTGCCATCTACCATGCTGGAAGCGAGTACTGATGCAATGTAGTTAGTGAAATCTCTAATTTACTATTTTCCAAATTAGAATTTCTGCTTCACTTCGCAAGATATGGTCTAGCCTCAACGTCATTAATTTTGAATATCTCAAGCACTGTTTCGATTCTTGTGCTATGTGATCTAGCGTCCCCTTGAACTCAACAGGGGACTTAAAAGTACCTTGGTACTGAAGAAAATAATGAAACTCAAAGATACTGTAAGAAGGTGAAACATGCTCAGAATCCAATTCAAATTCGAGAAATAAAATTTTGGCGAAAAGTTATGCTATCTGAGACGACAGACCCTAGCTCACGAATCATTATTTTATATTCCATATTTCATCTCAATGTTCAGATCTTTCCGATTTCTACTGAGTCGCCTTGTCATTAAAGTTCCCGTACACGGGGATCAGAAATAGATTAAGGGGCACGAACGTTTTTTCTGACTGACGCAGAAAGACGTCTGGCTTATTGGTTGCTATTGTTCGCTCTTTGTGTATTTGTCAATTGTACTGGAAGTGTTAAGACCTACGAGCACACCTACTTGTGCCTTTTGAGATATTCATTCTTCGCCAAAATAGGGTAGTCTGTTATTAAACGGTTCGTTGTCTCAAAATGTTCTCCACAAAGTCGCCATCTGTCATACTGAGTAGTTTTCATTACTGCTTTTTATAGTTCTAAGCCCGCAAGGTCTGACCTTGTGTAGCTACTATCAGACGTTCTGAATCTGTTTTCATTCTTTCTCAAGCCGAAGATGCTTCAGATCTCTGAAAATTTTTATGCGACGTGATTTCTGACTATGCGTAGAGTTCTGTCTCCATGATAGTTTTGACTTAATTCTGAGTCGGTTTTGTTGTTACGTTGCTCACGTGAGTGAGTACCGTCATTTTCTGCGTTCTATGAGATCAGTCTTGCAACCATCTTAGCCAGTGCAATAATTACTGTATTTTCATTTGTCATCTCAGATCGCATTACTTCTAGCCAAAATTTTATTTCACGGATTTGAATTGAATTCCTAGCATCAGTTTCATCTTGTTATAGTTTCCTTGACTTTCATTATTTTCTTCAGCACCAAAGTACTTGTAAATCCCCTCAAGTTCCAGATTTTTAATAGTGGCATCTTCGGGGAAGGGTATGTGCTCTGGCTTCACAAGTTTCCCTTTTACCGTGCTTGGTTAGCTTAATGTCTTTACATTTCTTGCGAATAGCTTCAAATCATCCATGTAAGAACGATGTTCAGTTACTTTATGAATGTCTTGGAGCTCATAGCTGAAAGAGTTTCCACTTGGTTGTCTGAAAACTGTAATCACACAAATGCAAAGCAAGAATGGAGTCAAAGAATCACCTACAAATATTTCCCTTCTTCCTGACTAATCCGTAACTGTATATGTTGTTGTACCATGTTTATGGATAGCCTGGTGCTCCATCGCTCCAAGCTGTATACTTACGCACATTACGTAACTAGGGTAAATGACGCCCGCTGCAAACCTTGATTTTCTCCTCGTGTCGACGTCTTGTAATTTTTTGTTTAATTCAGATCGCTGGTTAGCCTGTTTAATTAGATCAAGACGAGTTTACAACGAAGTAAGACACAAATTTCAGTAATTCCCTTTTGAACAAAACAGTTCATGACGTGGAACAACATACAGTCCAAAGGCGCTCTGCTTCCAACATTACAGTGGTTCCGTTTCTCATTGTTTCATTGTCGATCAATAAAAACCAGCAAGAAACCATACAAGCAATCCAAATGTAGCCTTACTTAAGTTACGTTGCTTAACTTGCCGTAACGACAGTCGTTCCATCTATCTACCGGAAGTAAGGTACGAGATTCTCTTCGTATTCTTCTTTTTCGACTTCGTCCTCTCGCTCTTTCTGTTCCGCCCTTTCCTTTTGCCCTTGTCATTTTGTTTACCTGTTATGACAACTGTGCCCTCACTGAACACGCGCCCATGCTACACGGTAGGGATGTGAAAAACCGACCGGGTAAAACGCAGACCGATATTTTAGATCTGAATAACCGGCATTTTTCGACGTTTGTTGGGTTTCGCATATAAGTTCTTTTAAAATTTTTTCTAACAACCGGGTAAAGAGACCGAAGTATCAGTTAGCCACTAGCAGTAACGGTGAAATTTTTGGTTTTTAAATAAACCTTTTTTAATAAACGAGTAATTTGTGTTGGTTGGATTTCGATTCCTTTGAGACAAGAAATGAGAAAAGCTATCAGCCCCGTTTGAGTAACGATACAGACAGAAACGATCAACAAACACGTGGCTTAAGGATTGGTACAGCGTTGCTGAGAAAATAATGTATCTGCTACTATTTGGCGTGGCCTATTCGATCGTATGCGATTATAAGCAGTGAATGAGACTTGCTTATCCTGTCTACATGGTATCTTCTTTCTGTTCGCGTTGGAGTTAGTTGTATTACAAAATGGCACCGAACTTAGTCTGGAAATATTATTACAACGTGACGTAGCAATGAAGTACAACCGTGCGTTTGCTTTAAAAGATTAAGGACGCTATGAGCCGCAACAAAACTGCCACATCATATAAGGAGAAAACTTAAAACTTAGCAATTCCTTCATAGTTTACAATAAAAGTGAAAAGTAGCTGCCCGCATCTCGTGGTCGTGCGGTAGCGTTCTCGCTTCCCGCGCCCGGGTTCCTGGGTTCGATTCCCGGCGGGGTCAGGAATTTTTTCTGCCTCGAGATGGCTGGGTGTCGTGTGCTGTCCTTAGGTTAGGTTAGGTTTAAGTAGATCTAAGTTCTAAGGGACTGATGACCATAGATGTTAAGTCCCATAGTGCTCAGAGACAACCATTTTTTTTTTTTTTTTTTGAAAAGTAGCTAATTTGTTGTCTGTGTATACATAATATGCATTTATCTGCCTGTAACTCTTTCAGAAGATTTTAATCAATAGGAGAATACTGGTGGTTTTATTATTATGGAAACAATTATTACTTTTCGAGAAAAGTTGCGATGCTTGGCGGACTAAGTTTTCTTTTATTTGCGTATTTCATTTAACATTTTGATTCTCTGTATCTTGAAACTGAAGCAGTCAATATTTTTCAATCTTTATTGGATTTCTACTTTTATTACACGAAATAGTAGGAATAAGACACCAGAAACCGGTTATTTCAGAAACCGGTTTTCTTGGCGGTTTTAAGATGCAGGTTAAAATGGCTTTGGAAAAAAAGAAGATATAACAGAAAAGCCGTCGTTTCGGCGGCAACAGCCGTCCCTAGTACGCGGCCTGGTTGTTTTATCCTTGTTACGCCACTGGTTACGGAATAATATCATTATTGGGTACAATTTGTAGAGTTGAACAGATTACAATAGACATACGGAATTACCAGACGCCTGACTATTTTATCCGTGGGACACTAAAGGCTTCACCTGCTTTGTTGAGATCCTTTATGGCTATATTATTGAGATTAAAACTATTGTTGTTATTATTATTATTATTATTATTATTATTATTTACTGGAAATCCCAAAAATCATAATATAATTATATGAATTATCGAGTGAATTTTGAATTAGGATAATTATAAAACTCGGAAGTCGTGTGAAATTTCGACATGGGCAATTAAAATTACACCAGACTGGCTTTCACACAGAATGAATAAACTGACAGTACTGAGCTCTCCAGTGATTACCAAATGAGAGATACACTGCGATCGAATCACTGACTCCGTATACAGTGGAAAAAGTGCAGACTCTTACCCAGCACGCAGCCGGCGAGGGCGAACAGCAGAATGCCTTGTCTCAACATGTCGGCGGCGGCTGGCAGGCGCCGCCCATCGCCGCCCTTATATACCGTACTGGCCACGGGACCTCGAGAGGCTGTGACCTTGGCAGGTCAAAGAGTAGTCCACTGCGCACAAGAGCTGCCGACTACTTTATCTTTGACGAGAAATCCCAGCTTTGCACGATATCATGAACTGCTCTTCGCTGATGAGATAACCTTAGAAATTCATCCATATGTTCGTACTAAAACTGATTACATTTAAGTACACTCAACAGCCTCAGAGCGAGGACTGAATCTCATTCTACTAAGTTATCGGACTTAAAAATTAAAAGACAACCTTGAGTGCTTGTTAACAAACATTTCATTAATGTGCTTGATACTAATTGTTAAAGTTTACGTTCTTCATTATTCCTGGAGAGTTTCAGTACTAACACGTAACACGTTATATCGTCTTTTAAAAAGAAGAACTAATTTAAAAAAGCAAGTATATGAATATTAGGTCCATTACCCACTTACACATGTAGTCTACAACGGTGAAATATCAATACTTTTCAAGTGCCGCTGATTCAAATAATGTTTACGAAGTGATGATTAGACTTTGACTTCAAAGTTTTCTTACAATATCTTTGCTATCGACACTTCTTTAGTTTGTATTTTGAATACACAGTACACAGTAAAAAGGAAAACAAAAGGGAATTAAAACGAACAACAAAATTGATGATCTATTAGATAAAGATCTTCCGTCTTCAGGGGAGGTAAATGCATCTGAGAAGTAGTTCTGACATTCCGCAGGACGGAGGACGCTAAGAACTTAATAACAATCTAAATACAAGGCTAAAGAGATTCTCGGGCTAGAAAAAGCCTTCGAAAACATACCATGGTACAAGATGTTGGAAATTCTGAGGAAGCATTACGGAACCTATTGAGTGGGATGAGCAGAATATAGATTGAGAATAAAACAAATAAAGGCGAAAGTATCAGCATGTAATAGAAATTACATTATCGATAAGCTTGCCATCAAAATTACGGATAATGCAGTGGGGGAAGTGAGGTAATTCTGCTACTTTGGGCCGGCCGCGGTGGCCGAGCGGTTCTAGGCGCTTCAGTCCGGAACCGCGCGACTGCTACGATCGCAGGTTCGAATCCTGCCTCGGGCATGGATGCGTGTGATGTCCTTAGGTTAGTTAGGTTTAAGTAGTTCTAAGTTCTAGGGGACTGATGACCTAAGATGTTAAGTCCCATAGTGCTCAGAGCCATTTGAACCATGTGCTACTTTGGAACGAAGAAACTAACACGTGACCGGCGATGAGGATATGAGAAGCAGATTGCCATAGCGACTGAGAGCACTTCTTGATGTGGTAGGTAAGGAGTGTGTATGTTTCTGTTACAAAGAAACAATTAACAATGTAACAAGAACATTTATTTTGCCGTCAACACAACGTTCATAATACACAACCTGTCAAGTACATAAAACATTTGACTAAACTTCAGTCAGCACTTTCAGGCATATGAAAATCTTAAAAAATAACAAAACAGTTCAAAAGTTTCCTTGCTACACCTTTTTTTTTTTTTTTTGGTTTTGATTGAACAGGATTATACTCTCCGCTGAAGAAGAAATTCAAAGCTTACAGATTATGTGTCTCAAGCACGTAAGTACAGTAATGACAGAAAACTGACTTCACATGGGAGCTTAATTGCTCAAGCAACATGAAGGAGGAGCAACGGCTTGCCAATATTACAAAAAATTTAAGAGCGGCCTAACGCCACGATATACAGCTTCTGTCTCTCACAACACTGCGATATTACTCCAAATCTTTTTCCCAAAAAAATCCATATAATTACACTCTATATAATCGTCATTATACGCATTAAAACACATTGTCTCAGTCACCATCATTGAGACAGACAATGTCAGTCCATAGTACAACCAAGGAATTAACTAACTATAGGTATTCACCATTGCGTCAAACCAATATAACTTAGTCTACGGTAGGCCAACTGACGGATAAATAGCAGCTCAGTTTTTAATAATTTAAAAAAATTTTTTTTAGCTTAAACAGGAATGTTGAATTATACCATTGTAACACCATCTAAGAATGCAGTACAACTGTCAATTCCGACTGGTCACAAATTCTGGAATTTCATCAGCACGAGTTCAGAGGTCGAATTACGTTTATTCCCATCACATCCACGCCTACAGTCCTCGAACATGTAATGAGCTCCCTCCAAAAATGTCTTCCAGCTCCATTGGTCGGACACTAATAACATACGGACTATGAACTTACTGTCTCATGCGTAGGCTGCCATTGACACCACAGACGGCTGCATCTGGAGTGGAACCGTGACGAGCAAGCATGGACTGCTGATGAGCGTCGTCGCTTGGAGTTAGCGATGAATCGGTGGTCTGCACTACCTCGGATGACAATAATCTGTATACTTAATTGTTCAAGCAAAGAAGGGAAAGCAGAAAGATGGAGGGAGCATATAGAGGGCCTATACAAGGGCAATGTACTTGAGGACAATATTATGGAAATGGAAGAGAATGTAGATGAAGATGAAATGGGAGATAAGATACTGCGTGAAGAGTTTGACAGAGCACTGAAAGACCTGAGTCGAAACAAGGTCCCGGGCGTAGATAACATTCCATTAGAACTACTGACGGCCTTGGGAGAGCCAGTCCTGACAAAACTCTACCATCTGGTGAGCAAGATGTATGAGACAGGCGAAATACCCTCAGAATTCAAGAAGAATATAATAATCCCGATCCCAAAGAAAGCAGGTACTGACAGATGTGAAAATTACCGAACAATCAGTTTAACAAGTCACGGATGCAAAACACTAACGCGTATTCTCTACAGACGAATAGAGAAACTGGTAGAAGCTGACCTCGGGGAAGATCAGTTTGGATTCCGTAGAAATGTTGGAACACGTGAGGCAATACTGACCCTACGACTTATCTTAGAAGCTAGATTAAGGAAAGGTAAACCTACGTATCTAGCATTTGTAGACTTGGAGAAAGCTTTTGACAAAGTTGACTGGAATACTCTCTTTCAAATTCTAAAGGTGGCAGGGGTAAAATACAGGGAGTGAAACGCTATTTACAATTTGTACAGAAATCAGATGGCAGTTATAAGAGTCGAGGGACATGAAAGGGAAGCAGTGGTTGGGAAGGGAGTGAGACACGGTTGTAGCCTCTCCCCGATGTTATTCAATCTGTATATTGAGCAATCAGTGAAGGAAACAAAAGAAAAATTCGGAGCAGGTATTAAAATCCATGGAGAAGCAATAAAAACTTTGAGGTTCGGCGATGACATTGTAATTCTGTCAGAGACAGCAAAGGACTTGGAAGAGCAGTTGAGCGGAATGGACAGTGTCATGAAAGGAAGGTATAAGATGTACATCAACAAAAGCAAAACGAGGATAATGGAATATAGTCGAATTAAGTCAGGTGATGCTGAGGGAATTAGATTAGGAAATGAGACACTTAAAGTAGTAAAGGAGTTTTGCTATTTGGGGAGCAAAATAACTGATGATGATCGAAGTAGAGAGGATATAAAATATAGACTGGCAATGGCAAGGAAAGCGTTTCTGAAGAAGAGAAATTTGTTAACATCGAGTATTGATTTAAGTGTCAGGAAGTCGTTTCTGAAAGTATTTGTATGGAGCGTAGCCATGTATGGAAGTGAAACATGAACGGTAACTAGTTTGGACAAGAAGAGAATAGAAGCTTTCGAAATGTGATGCTACAGAAGAATGCTGAAAATTAGATGGGTAGATCATATAACTAATGAGGAGGTATTGAATAGGGTTGGGGAGAAGAGAAGTTTGTGGCACAACTCAACTAGAAGAAGGGATCGGTTGGTAGGACATGTTCTGAGGCATCAAGGGATCACCAATTTAGTATTGGAGGACAGCGTGGAGGGTAAAAATTGTAGAGGGAAACCAAGTGATGAATACACTAAACAGATTCAGAAGGAAGTAGGCTGCAGTAGGTACTGGGAGATGAAGAAGCTTGCACAGGATAGAGTAACATGGAGAGCTGCATGAAACCAGCCTCAGGACTGAAGATCACAACAACAACAATTGTTCAATTTCATTATCTCCATTGCTTTCCTTAAGCCGTATTGTATTTTTGAAATTCGTGGAGTTTCTATGCCAGTACCTACGAGTATGTTAATTCACTATCTTCCCTTAGATTTAATATTATTCTCTTTATTTACAGGGTATTCTGTGGTCAGTACATGAACTGAAAATGTGTAATCTTGAATATTTTTGTTCACCAATCGCACCCTTAAATTTCTAATGAACTGCAATTTTTGTCTTAATAACCAAGGGTTGAGCAGTTTAAATGACATCAGAAGCAAATACAGCATGTTGAATGACAGTGACAAATTGACCAGTAGAGCCGCGCATGCGTAGTGTGCAGAATTTGGTAAGGGGCTGCGAAGGGATAAATCACTGCCAAGAGTCCTCACGTGTTCGCACAACTGCCACAAATCCATATTTTGCAGCAGATGCTACATACGAAGAAAAGAAGTGTTCCTAGCAGGGCGGTGACATTTCTCGTCGTAGAAGAGACGAAACTAAAGAAACTCAATAAAAAGAGGGGTGAAGTAAAACAGCTTTGACATGATAGTTGAAGTGACGCTTAGAGAGTATATCTTGAAGAAAGCCACCACGAAGATGTTATAATTTAGATCTAACGCCTACATGACGAAGATTAAACCTGAAAAATCATAAGGAATTTCGCAATATTGATCTGGTGACAGGTGCAGATCGACAAACACGAAATGTGAAAAAGTTGTTAAAAGGACGTAATCGTCTTCAGACATGTTTTTCACACAAGATTAGAATCAAGCACTTATGTCTTATCGATGATGTGCTAATTACCGCCTTCAAGATGTTATCTCATCGGTTGCAATTTGTGACACCTGTCGTATCTTCTATAGCTAAATATGTCTATTTAACGCGTTTGATACGTTCCTGCTCTTTCAGTAAAAGCAGCGCTGCGCTTCTTTTGAGAGTTCCGTCTCGTCGATAATACTGTATGGCGACTCCTGACATAGAGATCTCTTTGACTTATTTTTACGCGAATTTAGATTCGTTGACTTCCCAAAACCCAAAGTACAGTGATTCAGTTGAAGCCAACGATTTCATTCCTGATTTCTCCCTTTACCGTCTGTATATTCTCAGCCTCCTTCCGGGTACATAATTTTCTATTACTCACCAGCCAAGAACTATCATAACTTTGCAAAATTATTTGACGTGTGTTTTTTCTGTCCTTGCTGCTGATGGAATCAGAAGTGTTAGTGCTTCCAAACATGTCTCTGGAGGCGACTAGAACACTCTTTCATTCCGTTCTATGCGTCACTACGTTTGGATTACATACTTTTTGGTTCATAGAAGATATTATCAGTTAAGCAGTTATAACAGTGAGAAATTAAGCAAAGGAGTTGTAAAACTCGCTTTCTTCCTGATGATGGTGGTTATACGACTACACTGTGGAATATAACCCACGAGACAACAATAGAGTTGCTAGGATATGCTGATTCACGACGAATCAAAACGTATGTGTAGAGACCTTCAACATACTCTATGTGATCAAAAGTATTCGGACACTTGGCTGAAAATGACTTACAAGTCCGTGGCGCCTCCCATCGATAATGCTGGAATTCAGTATGGTGTTGGCCCACCATCAGCCTTGATGACAGTTTTCACTCTCGCAGGCATACGTTCAGTCAGCTGCTGGAAAGTTTCTTGGGGAATGGCAGCCCATTCTTCACGGAGTGCTGCACTGAGAAGAGATATCGATGACGGTCGGTGAGGCCTGACACGAAGTTGGCGTTCCAAAATATCCCAAAGGTGTTGAAAGATGCAATCGCCATCCCCGAATTGCTCTTCAACAGTGGGAAGCAAGAAGGGGCTTAAAACATCAATGTAGGCCTGTGCTGTGATAGTGCCACGCAAAACAACAAGGGGTGCTAGCCCCCTCCATGAAACACACGACGACACCATAACACCATCGCCTCCGAATTTTACTGTTGGCACTACACACGCTGGCAGATGACGTTAACTGGACATTCGCCATACCCACACCCTGCCATCGAATCGCTACATTCTGTACCGTGATTCGTCACTCCATACAAAGTTTTTCCATTGCTCAATCGTCCAACGTTTACGCTCCTTACACCAAGCGAGGCGTCGTTTGGCATTTACCGACGTGATGTGTAGCTTATGAGCAGCCGCTCGACCGGGAAATCCAAGTTTTCTCACCTACCGCCTGTTATAGCGGATCGTGATGCAGTTTGGAATTCCTGTGTATTGATCTGGATAGATGTCTGCCTATTACACATTTCGACCTTCTTCAACTGTCACCTGTCTCTGTCAGTAACAGACGAGGTGGGCCTGTCCACATTTGTGCTGTACGTGCCCCTTCACGTTTCCACTTCACGGTCACATCGGAAACAGTGGACCAAGGGATGTTCAGGAGTGTGGAAAACTCGCGTACAGAGTGTGACACAAGTGACACCCAATCACCTGACCACGTTCGGAGACCGTGAGTTCTGTGGAGCTCCCCTTTCTGTTCTCTCACGAGGTCTAATGACTACTGAGAGCGCTGACATGGAGTACCTGGCAGCAGGTGGGAGCACAATGCACCTAATATGAAAAACGTATGTTTTTGTGGGTGTTCAAAAAATGGTTCAAATGGCTCTGAGCACTATGGGCCTTAACTTCTGAGGCCATCAGTCCCCTAGAACTTAGAACTACTTAAACCTAACTAACCTAAGGACATCACACACATCCATGCCCGAGGCAGGATTCGATCCTTCGACCGTAGCGATCTCGCAGTTCCACTCCGGCCGGCTTTGTGGGTGCCCCGATACTTTTGAGCTCATAGTGTATCTTTAAAACTTTTTTGTAACTTCTCAGAGGACACGATTATTCTCTATCATTGACGTATCTCTAGCCAATTGGAACGTCTGCAACTATACAATGTCTGGAGAAGGTCACAGCGTCAAAGAGCAGGGTACGCCCTTCATCCGTTGGCACTTGAAACGTCCACTGCCTTCACGATCTCAGATATCAGGTGTACCCTGCATCAGACATCCGCAATCTTATCTCAGTCAAATGAACTGATATATCCTGTACGTAATGTCGTCTGATGACATGCTAGCCACATGTCACGCCGAACTTTTCCCTGCGACGTGGCGACACAAACTCCCTCTCGACTAACGGTAAGCGGATAACTCTCATTCAGCTGGTCACAATTGTAATCCTAGCGTGTAGCAAGCAGAACAACATGTGAATACATGTGTCTTACTGTGTTTGAAGTGCTCTGTGCGGGTAGCTCCACATAAGAAAAAGAAGTGGATAGACATAACTTTAATGTCAGGTCCAATGAAATACGGAGAACATGTGTGACCACGTTATCAATGTAGAGACGATTTTGGCAGCTGCACTGTTGGATGGAACTCGTAAGTATCAAATGAAAAAAGATTTATATGATGTGTCAGACAGATGAAGGATTACAAGAGACAAACAATGGTGTATATTATTTGAGCATAGCTTTGTTCACTCTCAAGTTATGATTTATCTTTCTTTCTTGTAGGTAACATGGATGCTAATGACGTGAACACAAGCAGACCGCACTGCGATCTCGTCATTTTAGGAGTGTTTTCGCAAACGATTTCAATCACTGCGAGCCATTCTCACGAAACAGACAAACTAAAACTGGGTAATCGAAAACGGCTACGTATGAACAAAGATCAACAGCTGTTCTGAAATCGTTCAGTAGGCGTCCAGAGCGTCCTACTCACCGCATCTACCAGGAACTCAGGTCAACCGTAGATCAATACGAGTTTTTTGACCACACGTAAACGACTTCCTTAAAAAATGAAAATCTTAAAACATCTTACCCAGGATGATCTGGATCCTGGTGGACTGGCTAAGCAGCAATCTGCTAGAGTTTGTTGATGGCTCTACACTGTGTGAGAAAGTTTTGTCCTTGAGTTACTGTAGGAGGATGCAGAAAGACTTAGGCCGAATTTGTATTTGGTGTGGTGAACGGAAGCTTTCTCTAAAGCAAGAAGAATGCAGGGAGAGTCTTCTAAATCGATTTCATTTATTATAGCCTAAAGAGTAAGTTGCAAAATCATTTAAACAATGCCAGCCTCAACAGCAGGATGTTGTTATTAGTATGTGATTTACAGACTGGAAATGCTGAAAAAAATAAACACTCTACATTCAATTTTCATAACTTCTGAAAGTGGTACAAATTATGTATCTGGTTTTCTAATTCACATTCTTCACTTAATTTTCTAAACGTCTGAATGTTGTACAAATTATGAATCTGGTTTCTTAATTTGTTTTTAAATTAGTAATCTGCTTTCGTAATTTGTTCCAGTGGGCACATAAATTGCACCATCCTTTTAAGTAATGTCTCTCAGATTAGAAGTATGTAGTAGCTTAATTCAAGGAAATGTTCCATATTTTAGTTCTTACGTCACTATTTACAGGCATCATAACGTAACTTTCATCCTTCTTGCTCCACCCCAGAATAATTTGCATGAATCCACAATTTGCATATAATGCAGGGTATCATTTCTTCCATTTAGTCTTCCACGCACAACTTGCTACACCACTCCTCTGTTTTACGGATGACTTTCTATGGTGGATTTTACACAGACTCCCCAAAAACGAATTTTCTGTCAATTTTCGTAATTTTACAGACTTCACGTCACTTCTGCTCATGTGATCATGATCTCACTTTTGGCCACGTATTCTGAAATTGCTTGTAGACGTGGTACCGTTGTCACACATAGCGAAATTGCGCAATTTTTCTGTCTCTCCCTCACTGCGTGTGTGTGTGTGTGTGTGTGTGTGTGTGTGTGTGTGTGTGTGTGTTTGTATGTGTGTGTGTGAGAAAGATAGATAGAGAGAGAGAGAGAGAGAGAGATAGTATACGTATAAAGTGAGTGAAAATACGCCAAAATTCGAGAAATTTGAGGGAGAATGAGGGGGTACCTACATATCTGCTTAGTGCAGGAAAACTCTTCTACATGAGAACTAGCGTGTGACAGCAAAAGGAATAAGAGCAAAAGTCGACATAGGATCATTGGGAACCACGGAAGCTGTAATTTTTCGTGGACAGCGATAAGACGGGTGGACTGGAATGTTTAACGTGGATGACCACCAAATATAGAATAATAAATCTATAGACGTCGGATCACAGGCCTAGGTATGACGCTAAAGTCATCGGTTACCACCTTATAGAGATAAGAGTCTGGACATGTGATGACTATAAACTTTACATACTCTTTAGCTAAAGATCATTGCATTACCAGGTTGGGGACTGCAATATACAGCCACGGAATGGATCCTTTGTTGACGCTTGCAAAACTGTTTAAGTTTTTTTAACTCTAACACACAGAACTTACATTATGCTTCTCTGTACTCTTTTTCAATCACAACCATGCGGCGTCAGCTAACAAACATCATACGGGACATTGCTCCATGGTTTTCAACAACATTCTGCTGTATGTCTGCTGAGGTAATAGGAATACATGCAGGTTGACTACTGTCTTGGTTGCTTTCCTAGAAAAATGAGCCATCTGCCACCTGCATTAAAGGATGATAAAAAGTACATGAAGTAATAGAGTGAGATGGGTTTTAACGAGGTAGAATTAATCGTAGACGTGACGTATTCTGGAAAGAGGAAGATGTTACGACAGGTAATATATCGCACATTTGACCATTTTTTCCGTTTTTATCTCGGACTATATCAGCTGTGTGGTATAACATGCGTTTGATTCTTATATAGCTGCACGTTCTACATGTGACTTAGAGCTCTATTTACCTGCAACCATTAACAGCAGACGTCCCCATACAACAGTCAGTGGAGGCTTTTCAATACGTGTGTGGTGAATCATGTCTACAAAACCAATGGAAAACCTATTTGAGCACACTCCTCTGGACGAACGAAGTTGTATGATGTACTCTGTTTCAGTATTACCCTGATATTTACAAGTCTCCTATGCTACCCTTTGACTTCCTACACAGACTTCATAGGTGGTGAGGCGATTGAGTACCTTAAGAGAGCTCAAAAGTGAGGAAGTGTCCTGTAACAGAGGCAGAGCATGTTCTCAGCACTCTGTAGCAGCACAGCACAGACTGTCTTTCCCCACCAATTTACAAGTGGGGAGGGAAGGGAATTGGGGAGGACAACGATTTGGTCTCTGTGTTTAAGGTGTAGTTGTTACAACAGGAAGTAACCACTTGAGAGAGAGCGGAGGTGGTTTCCCGAGTGTCGAATATCAAAGGACTCCGACTTCCGGTCCGCAGTCGCCAGACTGTGAGATCAAACGGAACCAAAAATGGCTCTGAGCACTATGGGACTTAACATCTCAGGTCATCAGTCCCCTAGAACACAGAACTACTTAAACCTAACTAACCTAAGGACATCACACACATCCATGCCCGAGGCAGGACTCGAACCTGCGACCGTAGCGGTCGCGCATTTCCAGACTGAACCGCGTAGAACCGCTCGGCCACACCGGCCGGCCAAAGGGAACCGCCACCCTGCTTATCTTCTCAAATGTCGGTGCATGCAAGACCTTGGATATGTCTGTTCTATTTGTGGCGGAAATAACTACTTGCTATGAAAGATGTATATGTGATTCCTATGTGTAAGTATGTGTATCTCAATGTGTAATTAGAGCAGCGACGTATTTTCCTTCAGTTGTGGTAGTGTGTATTGAACCATGATATGTGTGGTAGTAGGAGAGTTTCGAGCAGTATTGTGGACTAGAGACACACGGCAATTCCTCACAACAAAATTTGTCGCAGTAGTGAGTCAGCGAGAAACTTACAGCGTGTATGTTAGATGCTGTAGAATAAAGTCCTCAGACCGGTACAGGAGAAAAGGTACACGGAACATATGGAAGTTGGATGCGCAAATGGTGGTGTGGTCGAAGCGTGTGCGGATCTCTCAGGACCGGTGAGCACGCAATGACTCGATGTCCCGACCGGCGCAGTTCTTGGCGAAACTGTAGTCGGTGGATGGCGCCATAGGAAAGCTTTTCTTTCGCCTGATATGTGATGCAGTGAGTGTTTTAAGCGAGCTTTATCCCTCAAATTGCAATATTCCGCACAGTAAATCAATTTCATGAGATAGTTCCCGTCAAATATGTAAATGGACTGTAGCCATCAATCAAAAGTGTATCAGTATTTCCAGGAAACTGATGGGTTGTGGGATCGATACAGTAGGGGCTTTGACCTAACTGCACCGTTATCCACCAATAGGATGTGAGGCGATGTCATAAAAGTGGAGGTTCGCACGTGAGCTACTTCCGACCAGAGAGGAGTCCTGTCTCCTACAAACTGATTAAATAAAGTACACAAACTGAACTGAACAACGTATTATTAGCATTAATTTGGATGTCACGTCGTGAGATCCTTCCTCTCCATCACAGACTGAGTCTTTTTCTTTTTTTCCCGCCGATTTCCAGATGGTGGAGCGAATGGTGGACTAGGGGACGGGAAGGAATGACTGGGGGATTTCCCAGGGTGACAAAAGAGGCTCAGAATGGAAAAAATGTGTCCCTTTTCCCAGAAGTGCGGGGAGGAGGAACGGGTGGGTGATGGTTGGTGGGTTTCTCAGAAGGACATATTATCATAAATCAAGAACAGAAGGTCGTAAATCAAATAACATTTGATTAAGAAAAGAGATAGGGGAGGGTGGCTTAATTGATCAGTTTAATTAATCAGTATATCAATTTTATGTCAAAAGTACACCAGAACGATCTTTGTCTCAGTACCGTTGACGACTTGGATCCATGGCTTTGTGGCATCTGGCCACACTTGTACCCCTACCATCAGTCCTCATCACCTGAAATTGAGACTCATCTGACCAGGCCACAGTTTTCCAGTCGTCTAGAGTCCAACCAACATGGTCACGAGCACAGGAAAGACGCTGCAACTGATGTCGTGCAGTTAGCAAAGGCACTCCTGTCGGTCGTCTGCTATCATAGCCCAATAACGTTCCACGTTCATTCTTGCGGTTATTTCACCCATTGATGCTTGTCTGTTAGCTCTGACAACTCTATGCAGACGGTGCTGCTCTTGGTCGTTAACTCAAGCCATCGGCAACTGCGTTCCCATGATGAGAGGCAATGCTTGCAATTTTGCATTCTCGGCACACTCCTCACACTATATATCTCAGAATATTGAGTTCCCTTACGGTGTTTTCGCTTGCGTATTCTGACATGCAGCGCCATCTATTGATCAATTTTCACACTACTTTTTTTCTGCTGCCATACGTTTCCCCCCTTCTCCGATAATTTTCCGTTGCAATTTTATGTCATTCTGACCAGAGATGTTATTTCTACAGCGGTTTGAATGTTTAACTTTAATTATAATCACCCTGTATATTAGATCGGTTACTGCTGCAACAATGGTAGGTTATCAAGATTTAAGTGTGTTTGAACATGGTGTTACAGTCGACGCACGAGCAATGGAGCACAGCACCTCCGGGGCAGCGATGAAGTGGGGATCTTCCCGTACGACCATGTCACGAGTGTACCATGAATATCTAGAATCCGGTAAAACAACAAATCTCCGATATCGCTGCGGCCAGAAAAGGATCCTGCAAGAATGGGACCAAAGACTCCTCAAGAGAATTGTTCACCGTGACATAAATCCAGACCTTCCTCAAATTCTTGCAGATTTCAATGCTGGGCCATCAACAAGTGTCAGAGTTGGAAAGATTCAACGAGACATCATCGATATAGGCTTTCGGAGGAGGAGGAGGCTCGTTTCAAATTGTGTCGAACGGATGGATGAATACGTATATGGAAACAACCTCATGAATCCATGGACCCTGCATCTCAGCAGCGAACTGTTCAAGTTGGTGAAGGCTCTGTAAAGGTGCGGGGCGAGTGCAGTTTGAGTGAGATGGGACCCCTGATACTTCTAGATACGACTCTGACATGTGACACTTGCCGGCCGAAGTGGCCGTGCGGTTAAAGGCGCTGCAGTCTGGAACCGCGAGACCGCTACGGTCGCAGGTTCGAATCCTGCCTCGGGCATGGATGTTTGTGATGTCCTTAGGTTAGTTAGGTTTAACTAGTTCTAAGTTCTAGGGGACTAATGACCTCAGCACTTGAGTCCCATAGTGCTCAGAGCCATTTGAACCAATTTTTGTGACACTTACGGAAGCATCCAGTCTGATTACCTGCATCCGTTTATTTCCATTATGCATGCAGACTGGCTTGGGCAATTCCAGCAGGACAATGCTATACCCAACACGTACAGAATTGCTACAGGGTGACTCCAGGAACAGTCTTCTGAGTTTAAACATTTCCGCTGGCCACTAACCCTCCCCCTCCCCCCCTCCCAGACATGAACGCTATTGAGCATATCTGTGATGCCTTGCAACGTGCTGTTCAGAAGAGATCTCCACCCTCTCGTACTCTTTCGGATTTATGGACAGCCCTGAAGGATTCATAGTGTTAATTCCCTCCAGCACTACTTCAGACATTAGTCGAGTCCATGCCACCTCGTGCTGCGGCACTTCTGCGTGCTCGCGGAGGCCCTACACCATATTAGGCAGGTGCCAGTTTCTTTGGCTCTTCGGTGTATATTTTTATGCAGTCTCTTGTTTGAGGTGTCTAGTTGGATGTAAGAGCGAGAGAGAGAGAGAGAGAGAGAGAGAGAGAGAGCGCGAAGGTTTCGGTTCGCCCGTGTTGTTAATATTAACTGCGCTGCACTTGAGTCAGCTCTGAGCTTCCTTCACAGACTTCGAATAGAAATTCCTGGACTTGCCTGACTGACCTTTTCGTTTAGTGAAACGAAACTGTTCGTCTCATTTTGAAGATGGTCAGTCTGTCGCATCGATTTCACCTCTGGTGGTGTCCCATTTATCGTGACCACCCTAAATAACTGTTTGTCCAGATGCAAATTACAAAACGTTTCAAACAAATGTTCTTTAGTCGTCAGGAGGAAATCGATCAGGATGTTTGTCTTCGTTGTAGCTTTGTTTTTTACAAAGATATGAAAAGCAGTATGACATTTTTAAATGGCAACCTGTATTTTTTATTCGGTAATTCATTTCCTCTCCTAAAGACCTATTCAAAAATATATCACAGTGTACCATTCACTGAAACACAACGTTATTAATTACGCAACACAACACTGACTTTGAGCCCGGGATCACAAACTCATCCATTGGCGGGAGTTGTCAGAAAACAAATGAAAACCAACTAAAAACATTACACAAAATCGACTTTAACTCTGCACCATTCACCAGGACTAGAACATTGAACGGTGAACAGAGTGGTGACCCTGGACACCGATACACGGGTGCATTTGTTGAATGAAAGAATTATTTACTGCTTCCAGTGTTGCCTGCTGAAGTCAATTACAAGCAAGCACCATCGGTTCCTGCGTGTCCTCTGGAATTGTTGGAATATCGCGATAGACAATGTCCTTAATGCATCCTCATAGAAAAAAGTCCAGAGGGTTTAAATCAGGAGACCTAGCAGGCCAAGTAACTGTTCCTCCTCGACCAATCCATCTGGCAGGATACCTTCAGTTCAGAACACGAGCTGCACGCAAGTCATTATATGCTGGACATCCATCGTGTTGATACCACATAAGCATTCTGGTCCTTAGCGGCACTTGATCCAGAAGAGGAGGAAGAATTCGTACGAGGAAGTTGGCATACTCTATGCCGTTTAGACTACCATTGATAAAATAAGTCCAATAATTGTAGTACCAAGCATCCCACACCAAACGTTAACTCTCCACTGATGATGATGTTCTAACTGTCTAAGCCATAGTGGGTTGTCACTGGACCAATAATGCGTGTTCCTTGTATTTACTTGTCTTTTGTTTGAGAAGGATCATTCATCGATAAAAAGAACATTGGAGAGGAAGTTGGGGTTGGCGAGGATCTGCTGCTGTGCCCACTGACAGAACTGTACACGATTCTGGAAAACATTCCCATGCAATTCTTGATGTAGGTGTACATGGTAAGGATGGAACCGGTGACGCGTAAGAATACAATGTACACTGGTTTTAGACACGCCAATCTCGTGTTCAAGCTGTCGTGTGCTCACGTGTGGATTCATAGCAACGGAAACGAGAACAGTAACTTCGGCAGCTTCGTCTGTGCGAGTGCTACGACGATTGCGTTGTCGTGGGTTGAAACTTCCCGTTTCCTGAAGCGTCGCAACAAGACGAGAAAACATCCGTCGGGAAGGTGGGTTCTTGTCGGAATATCGCTCTCTGAACTGTTCCGCTGCCTGCGTAGCATTTAGCCTATCTTCAACAACAACAACAACAACAGTTTGTAGAAAGGATAGCCTTTACTGCATGCCTGCTCTACACAACAGTATTTAAAAGGGCTAAACTACTGTACTAAATGTACCCATACATAAGAAAACAGTATCGCAATTACTGTTCTGCAAACTTACACTCCCCATAGATGAGTATCATTTCTACCTTCTCTTCGTTGGTGTACATTCTGCTCACACAACCCTTCCAGTGACGATCGTTGACGGAATGATGGGTGTGCATTCTACTTATGTTTACCTTCCTCACGCTGGTTGACGGAATGATGGATGTGCATTCTATTTATGTTTACATTTGTCCTCTGTCAATGTCAGCACGTGGTTGTGTTCCATTACCCAAGCACCTGCACTAAGAATTGGGAGCGTCAACGTCAAAGTTATGTTATGTAATTAATAACGTTGTGTTTCAGTGAATGGTACACTGCGATACATTTTTGAATAGGTCTTTAGGAGAGGAATTGAATTACCGAACAACACAATACACGGTGCCATTTAAAAAAGTCATACCGATGATTATATCTTTGTAAAAACCAAAGCTACAACGAAAGCAATCATGCTGATTGATGTCCCCTTTACGGCTAAAGAACATTTTCTTGAAACATTTTGTAATTTGCATCTGGACAAACAGTTATTTAGGGTTTATCTGATGGGTTGAAAGCTTACTATTTGCACGATTTTGAGGGGAAGGCAGGCAAGGGGGAATTTAACTAGGAACGGAAAATTATGATCGACGGGACAAAGCATCGCAATAAGCATTAGATCTTAAGTTACCAATGACTCGCAACCGCATCTCGGCACGAAACAGCGGTCGCAATGAGGTCCTAGTACCGGCCTCCGTCCAGAACCGCGCCCGCTTCCTCCCATCGTCAAGTCGGCCGGCTGGTGAGGCACACCGGAACAACTTGTTGTCCGTTCGGAGAACCAGGAGCTGAGTCAGTATACAATATGGCTAACTAGCCCAGCCTGCAAAACTGACAACCTGATATTAGTGCTACATCAACTCAGCCAGTAACAACGCAAAACACGAGAATATCACCACTTGAACATTCTGCAAATTTATTTCCTTTTTAAAAAGTTTACAAATACTTCAATAATATTAAAACGCTTAATCCCAAAAAATCGAGGATAATGCTTTAAACTATTATTTGTCCCCAACAAACTGAAGGTATATACATGTCGTAACAATCATTTAAACACAAGATTAATCCAAGGTAATTACAAGTTGCCTCCACAAATGCAGTACTCGGACAGCGTTAAGACTGACTGCTCATTCAAAAATTTAACTAGATACAAACAATGCATCTTCCCAATATAAAGCAGTCCACAGTGTCCACTACACGACAACCATCTCCCTGTGCAGCTTGGGCTGACGGATGGCTAATGAAGTTCTACAACAAAATTTAAAAAATGAGTTTAACTGTTGGTGCAATAATATCCCTGTTTTCCCAGAAAAACTCTATTACACTCATGCCCATAAATTAAGGATAATGGCAGAATGTGGTGCCACACAACGTGGCACTACACAAAACTGGCGCTAATAGCATAGGCACATAGGGAACAAACACGACACAGATCTGTAAGTCAACTGTATTGGTAATAAGTTGAGAAAACCGTCCCGAAACACATGTGTTACAAAACACCACTGTTTCCTGCGCTTGTACCCCGACATCAATATGGGTTATGTTCACCATGCACACCTACACAGGCCGCACAACGGGTTGGCATACTCTGGATCAGGTGGTCGAGCAGCTGCTGGAGTATAGCCTCCCATTCTTGCACCAGTGCTTGTCGGAGTTCCTGAAGTGTCGTAGCGGTTTGAAGATGTGCAGCGATACGTCGACCGAGACCATTCCACGCGTGCTCGATGGGGTTTAGGTCTGGAGAACAGGCAGGCCACTCCATTCGCCTGATATCTTCTGTTTCAAGGTTCTCCTCCACGATGGCAGCTCGTTGGGGCCGTGCCTTATCATCCATCAGGAGGAAGGTGGGACCCACTGCACCCCTGAAAAGGCGGACATACTGGTGCAAAATGACGTCCCGATACACCTGGCCTGTTACAGTTCCTCTGTCAAAGACATATAGGGGTTTATGTGCACCAGTCACAATCCCACCACACAGAATCAAACCACGACCTCCATACAGGTCCCTTTCAAGGCCATTAAGGGGTTGGTATCTGGTTCCTGGATCAAGCCAGGTCAAAACCTGCCGAGAATCACTGTTCAGACTATACCTGGACTCGTCCGTGAACATAACCTGGGACCACTGTTCCAATGACCATGTACTGTGTTCTTGACAACAGGCTTTACGTGCTCTCCTGTGACCAGCGCTCAGTGGAATGTACCTTACACGTCTCTGGGCGAATAAACCATGTCTGTTCAGTCGTCTGTAGACTGTGTGTCTGGAGAAAACCCAGTGGCTGCGGTAAAGTCCCGAGCAAGGCTACCTGCAGTACTCCGTAGTCGTCTGCGGGCACTGATGGTGAGATATCGGTGTTCTTATGGTGTTTTACACTGTGAATGTACTGTACTGTAGCGCCAGGACACGTTTCCTGTCTGTTGGAATCGTTGCCATAATCTTGAGATCACACTTTGTGGCACGCGGAGGGCCCTTGCTACGACCTGCTGTGTTTGACCAGCCTCCAGTCGCC
Source organism: Schistocerca serialis cubense (assembly GCF_023864345.2). NCBI lineage: Eukaryota > Metazoa > Arthropoda > Insecta > Orthoptera > Acrididae > Schistocerca > Schistocerca serialis. Next base: position 143,145,253 of record NC_064639.1, on the reverse strand, counting down.
CTAGTATTCTACCCCTTATAACGTCATCAATATGTGCGCTTTGAGCCATTTTGAAAACACAGTCACCATCAACACGTCTGAAAACATCTGCACACCTACTCGCTGCACCGTACTCTGATATGCACCAACACACCTCTGCGTATGTGGACTGCTGCCAGCGCCACCGTGCGACGACAGCATGTCAAAGGCAGCGCATAGTTATACCCCGAGATGATTTAAACCCGCAAACCGCCCATCAGAGCTTTGTTTCACCACGTTTCACCTTAGTTTATGAGCATGAGTGTAGTTGGACCCCTTCACAGATACAACAAAAACAACCAATACTGCAAGCAACTCAAACAATATCAAGACCAGTCACGGTAATCTGTGGCTCAGAGAACCTAGAAGCCGAGAAGTGACCAAAAGAGCCAATACACATCGATCGCTGAGACGACCGACCGACCAACCAACGGTGGTTCCCGATGAAATCACAGGCAAGGGAAAAGGTTGAAAGGGGATCGCCAACTGACAGGTTGTTGCCAAGAGGTCACTTTCCTATACCAGCACAATGGGCGGCGGCGACGATAAACTTTCGACGGAAAACGAATAGCAATCAGCGTCTTGCGGAACCGAGCCTTTGGTCACTTCCCGCACAATCGGCCAACCGTCTTCCTGACCCCTTCGGCTCAGAGCCCCAACTTCCCCCCAGCGCTGTCCAAACGAGACACGCCCGCCGCGAAAATTCCGCCCACCGGCCGCGGTGCGGCGACAGCGCCACCAGACGACCAGAAGAGGAACCAAGACGAGGAAGTTGCGCGGAAGAGAAACCGATACGAGCCGACGCGGCTCAGTCGTGACAGACGGTTGTTGAAGAGGACTGCGACGAAAAGATAACTGGACGACAGATGCTAAAGTCGCACAAAACCTTGACTATGGAGCATTGGAAGACGGTCATTTGCTTAGATGAGTTTTTTATCCACTATTTCCAAATTCTGGCCGGGTTTTTGAACCACGAGTCGAAAACACCGGGCGTTCGTTGTTGAATTGGGCAGTCATATCGTACTATTGCATGGCTCGTAAGAGTAGTTTGCAAAGCTGCATTACTGTCAAGGATTATGTGTCCGTTTTGGCTGATCAGGGGCATCCCATGGTACAACGTTCGTTCTCCAATGGTGATTATGTGTTCCTAGACGACGGTTGCCTTGTCCATGCAGATTGCATCGTCCAAGACTTGTTTTTCGATCACGAAGATGAATAATTGTCCCATCAGCCCTGGCCACCAAAGCCACCAGCTCTCTACATTGAGTCTTTGTGGTCTACTTAGGAAGGTCTGTGATAGCTATCCACCTCCATCATCATTAACTGAACTTGCCACTATTTTGCAGTAAGGGTGCTTTAAGATTTTCTTTAAAATCATACAGGGTTTTTGTTACGTCTTTCCCCAGAGGACAGGAAGCTATTCTGAATGTCAACGATGTCCCTAGACCGTATGTACCTAGGTATTGTGTTGTGTTTTTGATGTTTCCAAATTTTTGCCCACCCGCGTCTGTAAAAGTGGGTATTTAAAATTTCTGAGCAAACACCCGAATGATTTGTGTTATTAATCATTAATAGGTAAAGGGTGTAACTTCATGTCTAAAATGTGTGTGAATAATATATCGCCGGCCGGTGTGGCCGGGTGGTTCTAGGCGCGACCACAACGGTCGCAGGTTCGAATCCTGCCTCGGGCATGGATGTGTGTCATGTCCTTAGGTTAGTTAGGTTTAAGTAGTTCTTAAGTTCTAGGGGACTGCTGACCTCAGATGTTAAGTCCCATAGTGCTCAGAGCCAATAATATATCACCAACACATGGTTCATGTCAAGTCTCACAATGTTATTCTCACGCGTGAAGTATGTAAAGAATGAAACATACAGTTTTCCATATAGAAATGAATATGTGACTGTACAGAACACATCTTCTCTGTCAAAATAACATGGTAAGAAGGCAGCTGACATTCCATCTTAGGCATAATGGAACAAAACTAACCAAGCAATAACTCAAAAACAAAGACACAGTGTATGTTTACAGTCACAGTGTTGTATTCATGTTCAAACTGTACATCAGAATACATAAAGAGTAAAAATAAGGAGTATTCTACTGTCAGACATATGCAGGTATACACACACACACACACACACGCACACACACACACACACACACACACACACAATATTTATGTCAACGGTTACAATGATATATTCACATCTAAAATATCTGTCAAAGTATGTAAAGAGTGTTGGCACTTCGATCTGAGGCTCTGTTGTTTGTGATACATAGAACCAACTTTTATCACCTTTATCACCTAACATTTTTGTTAACATTGCATGATGTGTCACTTCCAAGTAATATAACTCTATGATACTAAGATCATACACAAAAAAAGCTGCTATACTATAGTGCAGGAGGTACCTGAAGGAAAAACGCAATGACGGAAACAAAAATAATACTTTTAATCAAAGACATTTACTTTGCAGTGAAACATTACGAGGGAGTTTCTTTCATCCTCAAGTTTTGTACACCTGCCTGCATTTGATCTAGGCCTAATCAAGGTTATGTACACAAATGAACTTACGAGAAAGGCTATGACATATGCCGATTGAAACTATGGTGGCTAGTCTCTAGAATACGTTTACAAATTGAAAATTAGAAATTTTTGGTAGGGTCTTATGGGACCAAACTGCTGAGGTCATCAGTCCCTAAGCTTACGCACTACTTAATCTAACTTAAGCTAAGTTACGCTAAGGACAACACACACACTCATACCCGAGGAGGACTCGAACGTCCGACGGAACGAGCCGCGTGGACCATCACAAGACGCCTAAGACCGCGCGGCTACCGCATGCGGCTCTACAGATTGTATTTCCTTGCCTTTCCATAATCAACTACTAAATAATACCAGAATCTAATGGTAACGCTCAAAAATATGAGATGTAAGGACACAACATAACCAAAGACAAACGAACTGACGAAGCGTCTTTTGAGGGAGAGGAGGAAGAAGATCTTTTGACTGGAGCTTTAAATTCGTTGTATCTCTTACATTGCACATACACAGTATCTCTTAGATTGCACATGCACAGATACACAGACATAACGACATAATGCTGCAAATGCAAGATACGATCATACAACATGGCCAATGAAAATTCCACACACAGAGAGAAAATTCTGTATCTAAAAAATAGAATCGGTGCACAAAAAAAAATGTATTACATTAGTATGTGTTGACTATCAAAACACAGGTTTCTTATCGTAATATACAATCATAGTTGCAGATCTCTAATTCTCAGTAAAAATTCGATCTTGGGCCAGAATATATTTTTTTCTCCAAAGATGTAAGATTTCGAGTACCAAACACATGTGGCACTACTTGCAAAACTTAGTTGCTCTGTAACATTAAAAAAAGAGACTTGTGATAAAACTTACAGGTTAATATTGACTTACCAATAACTAAAGTACGATATCTCTAGTACATCTTGCCAAGGCACAACAACCCTCATATTAAATATTTCCACATCCAGATTTTCAACATTACAGCTTGCTTATTGGATCTAATAGTATAACGTACGGATAGTTCATGAGCTTAGTTCAGTCTCTCTAGGGTAAGGCCCCTAAATATGGCCTGACCTCATGGTTGGTGAAATTAGGTTCAAAAATGGTTCAAATGGCTCTGGGCACTATGGGACTCAACTGCTGAGGTCATTAGTCCCCTAGAACTTAGAATTAGTTAAACCTAACTAACCTAAGGACATCACAAACATCCATGCCCGAGGCAGGATTCGAACCTGCGACCGTAGCGGTCTTGCGGTTCCAGACTGCAGCGCCTTTAATCGCACGGCCAGTGAAATCAGGTTTTAAACTATATGAATATTAGTAGAAACTATCCTTCTTTGGTTTCCATAGGCCAAATTACTTCTAAAGCTGTGCTGCTTTGAGTTATTTTGGAAACTGTAGAAAGCGGTGAAAGGATATTGTCTGAGATTGGGTTCCTAATACCACCTATCCCTGTTCCTATTATCGCCCACCCAGCGAAATTAAGAGCACCTGTTCAAAAATGGAACAGCCCATATTTGTTTAGCTTTAGGAAGTGGATTTGAACATGGTGCTCTGAAAAAACATTTAAGTTAAAAGTAATTGCCAAATCAAATTGTTTGCAATTGCCCGCATCTCGTGGTCGTGCGGTAGCGTTCTCGCTTCCCACGCCCGGGTTCCCGGGTTCGATTCCCGGCGGGGTCAGGGATTTTCTCTCTGCCTCGTGATGGCTGGGTGTTGTGTGCTGTCCTTAGGTTAGTTAGGTTTAAGTAGTTCTAAGTTCTAGGGGACTGATGACCATAGATGTTAAGTCCCATAGTTCTCAGAGCCATTTGAACCATTTTGTTTGCAATTTATTGGAAAACTATAACGCAGTTGCACAGTTACATGGGATTATTTACATCAGAATTACGTAAAACAAATTTAAGAGTTAGCTATGTAGACAGAAAGAAAATATGTATTTTTTCCGCTCGTCACTACCTGCACCACAAAACATGTGATTCCAGATGAAACACGAAGAGCACATAAGCCACTGTCCTCCACTAAAATCGTCGGAAAACTTCTTATTATAAAATGCACAGGTGGCATCTGTAGAATCATCATCAACATCCAGATCTTGATCGTCATCGGTGTCTACCAGTGAAGGTTCACTAGCAGCCTCACTGTCAGAAGAACTTGAGATTTTTTACTTCCTTTTAACTTTCCTCTTGGTGGTAGGATTTCTCTTTCGTGTTGCTCCGCTTGTTGAAGTCTCATTGGACCTGTCCGTGCCTTTAGAAGCATAAAAGGTTTTCAACTTCTTCTTACAAGGAGAACTAGTTAACACAACGCTCTCCCCACACTTCCGTTTGTGAGATGATGGTTGAATTTTTGGTACATCTTTTATGTCTTTGGGCGAGACTAAAGGATGGAATGACATGGAAGAAGATGAGAAATGAGATTCATTTTCACCAGCAGACGAATTTCATTGTCAACGATGCGTGAAATTGGCCTACGGGCTAGATCTACTCTGTCAGACCTTGCAAGTAAGGGAGGCCCACAATGAGCTTTAGAAATAGGCTGTGGTCTGTTATCGTTTGCTTCAAATATAAAATCAACTTCAGTAAATTCTGATTCGTCATCCGGATAGATACGAGTAGCATGGAAACCATTCAATGCTTTACTCATGGTTGCTGCTCTAATGTATGCATTGCCCATTAGTTCAGCGACGTCATATTGATTCACAATTCCACCCTCATTATTGGAAATTGTAGAAGGTTTTAAATGGCTTCATGAAGGCAACATCCAGTGGTTGCATCGTATGCGTGCTATGAGGTGGAAGGCAGACCATTATGATGCGATTTTCTCTGACAAAGTTTATAGCGTGTAGGTTCCTTGTGTGTGAGTAGTGTCCATCCAGGATTAAAACAACTGGGTCTTCTGCAGTAGGCTTTACAGAAGAGGCAAAATGCTTCATCCACTTACAAAACAAATCACACTGAATCCAGTCTTATGGGTGAAATCCTGGAATAGCTCCAGAAGGGGATCCTTTCATTAGCTTCAGGTCCTGATTCCTTCTAGGGAACACTATCATTGGAGGAATATACTTGGCCGGCAGCTGCCATTCAGGTGATGATGGTGTTCAGCTTTCTTCTCTCTGATGATGACATTTTGTAGACTTCCGATTTTCCTTTTGTGCAAGTCACCTTCACATTTTTGCTTTGGACAGTTGTTATTCCAGTATCGTCAACATTAAATGTTCTAACTGGGTTGATCTTGATTTTATCAAGGTCTGCTCTGAGAATACAGAAAAATGACCTCACATTGTTTTGAGTGAAACCTAAGATTCTAGCTCTTGACTGTGATTGTGGTGTTTGTATTGTTAACTGGGAACAATTTCTTTTCATAAGCAAGTTCAGCCTCTTTCGACCTGCCATGTTTCCAGTTTTTGAAATGGGATGGGACGGATTATTCCTTAAGGCAAGTTGGAATGCTATCTTCCTTTAAATTATTTCGCGTCAAACCAAAGAGATTTCTTTCCATTCCTATATAGTACTCAACCAGCTCTTTCTCAGCTTCAGGTTTCAACACAGGTTTCCTTCCGAGTTTCTGTCTTGCAACTGCACCAGTTCATTCTCCCCTTTTGCACATATTTCAATGTGCTCTCTAATCGTTGATTGGGTACTCCAAACGTCTTTGACGCTCTCAGAGTGCCCTTTTCTTTTTTTTTTTTTTTTTTTTTTTTTTTGGACAGCCCGACATGCAGCTTCAAGATCTAAGATCTGTCGTGCTCTTACATAATGGGTATTAAATGACACTTCCATGAAATAGCATGCTGAACAATCAAAACTACAGCAAATGCACACATACATGTCATATTGCAGCAGAATTGTGAAAAGATCGTTGCTACCTTTACGAAGACATGTGGGCTCTGTACGTTGTGTTTAAAGTAATTTGCAAGCCTTGCGTATTTTTTTTCGAATGGTAAGGTGAAACTTAAATAAAAACAATATGTGTTGTAAAAATTGTTTATTGATTTACACAAAAAAGAAGAACATTATTATTTTTTACTTTTTCGTAAATTCTATACTTCTTTTACCAAAAGCCCTGGAAGTAACATCAGTACCAACAGTAACAGCATCATTGGCCTTCATTTTATGAGACCCTTTGTAAGCCCTTGATCTCATAACATAAATGCTTCCTGCTTGCTTCCTATCAGTAACACTGTATTTTGTTGTGGTTGTCGTCTCTGCAATTCTTTGTGTAATTTCTGGGTGTCATTGCAAAAGGAATTCTATCGACCTTTAGCCAGGTTTTCCATCTTTAGATGGACTATACAACTTCAACTCTGCAACTACTTTGTGAACAGCTTCTATTAGTTGACTTCTGCTTAAAGCGATTCCATTCTTTTGACTCTTCAAGTCTGATTAACTTATCATTCTTCATATCCTTTACACGGTATACCAAGGGGAGCCATCTGTCTTGGAACTGCATGCATTCCAGTATGATTATACATTAGAGTTGCTCTAGGAACTTTGCACACTTTGCTAGTACTTCCTTTGGGATTCCCATTTTTATACAACTTCGATAGCTTAAAACATAGGATGTTCTTCACAATTGAGAATCCGCGTTTTCTCTTCTTTCCCCATCCCAAGTTGCAGTTAAAAACTAAAACAAAATAATATACAATGCAGACAGTGCAGTGATAGGCAGTAGTAGAGTCATGTGTGTCTTCTACACGAAATCTTATGTATTTTGGGAAAAAAAATATTTTCGTACAAGAACGAATTTTCGTTCACAACGAGAGATCTGTAATTATGCGTATGTACTACGATAGGTATTTTGCATGCATTTTAGATATCCAAACCTTTCCTTAATTGTGTTTTGGTGCAAATTTTTGAGACACAGAGTTTTCCTCTATGTGTGTCAACCATTGTCCGTCATTTTCTTTGGCCATATTGTGCATCTACATTTAGTACTTTGTGTTTTGTGAATTCATATTTGTGTATTACGAAAACACGCAATTTCAGCGATAAAACGTATTAAACACATCATCAAAATGCCTCCCTCACCCCCAAGAAGATGTTTGCTCAGTTCGTTTGTCCATGGCTAAGTTGTGTGTTTACATCGCCTATTTTGGAGCGATTCGATTAGATTTTGATGTAGTTGTTTATGGAAACGAAAGGTAATGTAGTAAACGTTTTAGATAGCCATGAGAACATAATTCCAATTGGCAAATGTTGCAGCCTTCCTTGAGTGTTCATTCTTGTATGTAATCTCCAATATGCCTAGATCAAACGTAATAAAAAATAATATTAGCCAGTGAATATCACCGACTAAATTTTTCTTGTGTAGAACATGATTCATCTTGGACTTTCCCATAAAATGGCCGTTGATAATCTGAAGCATTAATGAACAATTTCTAAAAACATTAGGTGATAAAAATGTGTATGAAATTTTATGGGACTTAACCGCTAAGGTCATCAGTCCCTAAGCTTACACACTACTTAACCTAAATTACCAAATTACTTCTAAGGCTGTGCTACATTGAGTTATTTTGGAAACTGTAGAAAGCGGTGAAAGGATATTGTCTGAGAGTGGGTTCCTAATACCACCTATCCCTGTTCCTATTACCGCCCACCCAGCGAAATTAAGAGCACCTGTTCAAAAATGGAACAGCCCAACAAACACACACACACCTATGCACGAAGGAGGACTCGAACCTCCGCCGGGACTAGCCGCACAGCCCATGACTGCAGCGCCCCCGACCACACGGCTAAACCTGCGCGGCAGGTGATAAAAGTTCGTTCCATTTACCACCAATAATATACCCTTAGATCGAAATGCCAATACTCCTTACGTATTTCGACAAATATTTTAGATGTGGAGATACCTTGTAACACTTTACATGGGCATTGTTTGCGTTACGTTTTCAGTCTGACAGTAGCATTGTTTCACTTCATATAAACTTTGCGTGTGTCATTCTGTCTTCTTTCCTCATAAAATAGTGCTTGATCACATTCGTTTCATTTAGGCCTAGGATGTCTGTAAGCTACCTACTAAATATGTTACTCTAGAAGAGCACATATGTTTTTTACAGTTACAGAATAATTTAGATATGAAAACAACGTAAGTTACACCGTATATACTATTTTAGAAACTTGATACAAACATTGTGTTGCTGCAATATTTTTCACATACATTTAGGATTTAACCAAAATAAAAATTAGTCGTCAGTTTCTCGTACATGCAATTAATAGCAGTCAACAGGCTCTCACCTCGACAATCATATATAACATATGTGATAGATAGAAACTAACACATTGATTACTTGAGGCAAGCTGAACGTGCCTATATGCAAAGTAGGTGCGTTAGTATCCACAAAATTTCATAAAACGATAAAAAATGTTAACATAAACCTATAAAAAGATAATTAGACATGGAATAAAATACTTCAAAACCATTCAAATTCAAAAAATAAAATTACATGTTAAGACAGCTAATTAGTATCCAGATAAAACATTATTTTTCCCTTAACAGCTGATAGTTTCCCCTACAGAGTCATGGTATTTCATTGAAATCTTCAGTATCTGCGAGATGAAACCGGCAGCCGGACGTTAATTTGTAGCAGGGCATGTAAATCAGTTGCATTCAGGTTCCGAGAATCCATGTATGTAACTCATTTAAGTGCCATTTAAAATCCAGCTTATGAAAGCTAGTGAATCGTTTTAGTGTTAAGTTATTGCAGGCATTTTAATAATTTAGCATATGACAGTTAAACACGTTATTAAGTTGTAGTTTGAGGTTATAAAATATAATGGTATAACATACTAAGTAACAGTTAGTAGTCACTAAGAACAAGACACAAACTCTTACGAAATTAAAGAAATAATAATATTCAGATTTCTTCTTGAGTACTACAGTTCCAGAGGTCAACTATATCAACAAGATGATGACCTAACTATGGGAATCTGTCTCGTTGGGTTTCTAGCTGAAGGTTTCATTAATCGTTTAGATATCAGTTTCTATGAATCGTACCACATTGTGGCTAGCAGCATTTCATTTTATGGGCGTGTGTCGATAACATGATAGTCATATCAAAAGGCGATGTGAATGACTCCATATCACTTAGTGGTTCTCTGAATTTCTATCACTCTGTATTAAATTTACGTAGGGAACAGGAAATCAGTGTAATGAACTTAGTTTCATTGACCCTATATTGCGTCAAGCAGGTGTAAAATTGTATTTGACAGCTATAAGAAATCTACCAAGACAGTTAACATTGTTCATGCTTCTTCATATCACCCATTTAAGCACAAACTGGCCTTTTGTAGTGCTATGATTCACCATGTGTTTGAGGTCCTATTAACAACTTCTGCTAATGTCACCTGACATAACAGCCTGAAGTATATCGCTGTCAATAACTGATATCACTCTAGTCTTGTACAAAAACTTTGTAAAAAATGGCTCTGAGCACTATGGGACTCAACAGCTTAGGCCATAAGTCCCCTAGAACTTAGAACTACTTAAACCTAACTAACCTAAGGACATCACACACACCCATGCCCGAGGCAGGATTCGAACCTGCGACCGTAGCAGTCCCGCGGTTCCAGACTGCAGCGCCAGAACCACTAGACCACCGCGGCCGGCAAACTTTGTAAAACTGAAACTAATAAGGACACTAATTTTTCTGTACATAATAAAAATGCGTGCTTTTTGTACGTAACTAGAAGCCTACGACTCATAAATATATATCGAATTGTGGATACATAAAACTCAATGCAATGAATGTTTGAGTTTTTATGTCTTACAGATACAGAGGGCATTCAAGACCTGGTCATGAGCATTTGCTGAACAAAGAAGGTGACAATCCCACACGTCAAATTTCTCAGAATATATCAAAATTGAGAACAAATTCTCCTTAAACCCACTTTGCTTAACGCGGAAATTTTGTATATGTTTGACAATCGCTACAAAATGAATCTCATAGAATGGCTTGAAACTTGTACATAGTCCCACGTAAATTTGGAGTACTTGCTGAATGATCAGCTGACGGAAGGAAGCCTGTTTTTGATCTTATACCTTTTCTTTATGCAAAGGTGTGGACTGTGGAAACATGATGATCGGCTGGGGATTCACATAGCATGGTCACTTGAGGTCATGGACCTGCTATTCTGAGCAATAACGTTTGAGGATTCTTTTGATCATAGCGGAATCACTGTTTTCTGCTGTGAGACTGTACTGCAGAATGAGGGATAACTGTTGGCTTGACTGAGGTTAACCCACGAAACAACCAACAAATCTGTCAAATTTACAATCAACGGTTTGACATTGTATTTATTGCTCTGATTATATATGTGTATATGTTTGCTGATTAATCGGCCATCACCGAATTATTACATATGTTTTGGCATTTAAGATAAGCATGTTAAGAAAATCATCTTGTTGTTTCGTGCTACTTCGTGTCATATGTAGCACACTAATATGACACAAGGGGGGAAAGAGCATGTAACATTACGAACAGACTGACTGCTGTATACATAAATTAACAAAAGACGTGGAAGTTTATTTGAGCGTCATGTAGCTGACGTGTCGTCATAAAGAGGCTGGATCAGACAGGTATGCATGCGCTTGGTTGAGCTCCCATCCACTGCAGAAAACAGGAGAAGAGGTTAGGTGAAGAGTGGTGGCCCTGATGCAACTACAGGACAGACATCCAGTGGCTTACATGCAGCAGAGATTCGGTGGCACAAATAGGGTTCAGCATGGAGAGACGTCCGCCAACAAGGTAGTCAGGCAGTGGCTTCGGTACATGACAGGCCTGTTGCCGACCGGCTGTAATGACAACTCAAGCCCTGCGACAACTTCCCCATGGACATTTGTGCACTCATACACAATGACAGTACTGCTGTTACCACATCTGCTACTGATGCTGTGCTGAGCGAAGTTCAGAGCCCCACTCTTACTGTCAAAAGGCGTAATCTGTTTATTGGGAACTCTGATCTCGATAGCTGTTCTATTCTGGATGATACAACTGAAATATGATGTGACTGATTACAACTATTTAAAAGACCAACCAATAGCAACTCCATTGTGGGTTTAAGATAACAAATAATTATTATGAGACCTATTATCAGTTGAAATCGCTTTGCTATTACCTAACCACCACAGGGCGAATACACAACCTTAAATCTGGTTATGACTCGTTCACTAAAGTAGGGTTCGGTTGTGCCCTGTTGTGTGGCATTGCGCATTGATTAGACTTATGACTAGCCTAATGAATGGGCAGTGAATGATATATGGAGGTAAATAATAAAAATGAAATGTTTCAAGTAAAGCCTAATCACAGGATTAAAGTTCACTATCAGTTTTCTGATTAAGCACAAGATATTTTGATTAATGGTCTTACTGAGGCTAATGTAAACTTGGAGGAACACACGTAATATATAAAATACGAGATATAGCAGAGGCATTTGCAGGGAATGAGCAATGTAGGCCAAAGACATTGTGCAGTACATCAAAATCAGCTTTCGAGACAGTATTGCCAATTCACAAACAATCCGACTAGAAATGATTAACTGATATGTATGACATACTGGTTTTATGTGGGACGTCCTGCACAACAGGCATGATCACTCACTATTATTCATAAGTGGTGATGGTTTCGATCTGATGTGGATGATCTGCAAATGATACATTGCAATTTTGAGTACGACAGAATAGAGGGATAACATGCAACATAAGAAAAACTAAAATAAATTACACTATGTTTTACTCAGTGATAAAGCATGGTGACGATAGCACAGCGCAAGTATTTTAGAACCACCCACCAATACCAAGTGATTGCTATGCGGCAGTGTCATAGCATTAAATAGCAGATGCCCCACTCCTTGCTTGTCACCTCACATCACAGGACACAATGTATGCGGCAGATGTCATATGGCCTTCATATTTGCCTTGTTGAAAGTCATCCTTCAATGCCAAGCATTACATGCTGTATTATACCAACATAGAAAATATATGTAAACATTGTCTATCAAGACCAGTGTTTACATACATGCTACCTTACATGTCACATGTCTTGTGACCTATTGCCTGAAGATCACATAAGGTGATAGGCCATGGGTGGGGCATTTGCAGTTTCACTCCATGACACCGCCAAATAGTTGACATCAGTGGGTCTTATCCGCATCTCCTGCTCCGTGCCACCATATTCGTATATCATCACTGTGTATAACATCTGATAATTTTTTGTACTCTAAATTACGAAGTATGGTCCAAAGATGATCCGCTTCATATTGAAACCAGTCACCACCTTATGAATAAAAGTGTTGTTCTGTACAACATTTTGAAAACATATATGTCTAAAATTGTTTATAACAACGGTAGGAAAGCTACAGGCTTACTATATATGTACATGAAACACTGGATGGGGCATGAGGTCAGCTATTAAATGAGTATATTTATTAAGGTCAAGTACAGATTTATTGTTATCAATAAATTATTTGTCAAATAGTGAGAGAGTGTCAGGGCAGAGTCATCCAGAGATGCATGAAAGATTAGCTTCAGCATGGAAGACTTGTACTATTGTTTCAATTTGCTTATGTTTATTTAACAAGAAAATTTATAAGACAGTTTGAGTAACGCAGAGGAAAAGTGGCGAGCTGCATTAATCACTACATTTGACTAACACATGCCATTCCATTTTGTGCTAAATGTAAAATACAGCTTACAGTTAATTATCTCACAATGTTTAACATGCATTAAATTCATAAATCTCTGCAAATTGTTTAAAACGTTTATTACATACACAACTTATTTTTAGTATATTTATTTGGTATATATTATTTTTAGTATATACTACATGTTTGCTTCTATTCTTTTATGTAATAAATTACGGAGTAAGGTCGAAAGATGATCCATGTCGGCTCAAAACCGGTCACCACTTACGAATAAAAGTGATTTTATGCGGCCAAGGGTGTTCTGTATAATATGTTACTACTGTTCACTGTGATAGCTTTTGTGTCCAATATGTTTACAAAGATCATATATCGTGATAATTTCCGTCATATTTGTTGTGTCAATATGATGATTTTATTAGACTCGTCTTTTTTATTGCGATTTCAGTTCTGTATTCAGATTTTCCTCCATAGGCATTCAGATACTTCATTGAGAGTGTCCAAAGCTGAATAAGAGAAAAGGATGTACACAGCCAATAATGTCCACTAACACACGTCTGGATGTTCTTTATCAGGTAGTATGCATTACCATTCAACATAATTAAAAAGTCAGTAAGCCAACTTACAACTTTTGAAATAGTATACAGCGTCAATTGCAATGAAATCTAGATCGAAGTGGGGATTCACTTGCCAACTTGGACCTAAGGCTCACAGAAATGCAAGTGATCAACGAGAAGTGGCGCTATGAGAAACTACACTGCCTTTGTTTTCTTGAATATGCGTGAATACATAGGGCGCCACAGGTTTTAAAACTGCAGATACATTTATCGTCAAAGACAAAACAAGTACTCTCATCAAAAAGGCGTATAAAGCAGGGATGCAGTTTTCTACTATACTGTTCAGTCTGTATATGGAAGATGTACCTGATGTGCTTTAGGAATTAAAAGTAACAGAAGTTGTATTAAAATGGAAGCATATTAATCATTCATTACACTGTCATATTTTGTGAGGGCAAAGGAGAATTACAGTACCTTTGAAATCAAATGAAAGAGAACATAGGCTGATGAGTAGCAGAAATGAGATAAACGATAAACATTGCGTTAAAACTGGGGGACATGTAGTAGACGAAGTGAAGAAATTCTGATACGTTGAAAGCAAAATAATTCAGTACCCTTTTGTTGATATTCATCTCGTCTCTTTTCAACACGATATTCTTTCAATTTTTTAATGATCTTCCTACAGTTTTTCCATCTCTGCTCGACTTATTCTGTCTTCGGCGGATCTTAGAGTTTAATTTCTCCTCCTACAACTTTAATTCCTTTTCCAAACCTACAGTTTGAAACGGACAAATTGAAAACTAGCGGGTTAAAATGTACAACCTTTCCCACGTCCTTCATAACTACTGTATCCCGTTCATGTCATTCTACGCTCACAGCTTCAGTTTAGCTTCTGTGCAGCACGTAGATAACTTTTCTCTCTCTGTACTTTAGCTCTGATAACTTCAGAATTCAAAAGAGGCTTTTTCTAGTCCTGAATGTACAAGTTGTATAAATGAAGATTTATGTTTCTTAATTATATCTTTTAAGACAATCCACGGGTTTAATATTGCCTCACGTTTTCACACATTTCTCCGGGAGTCAAACTTTTTCCAACAGATCCACTTCTACCAGTCGTTACACTCTCCTATAGATAATTGATATTAGCGTTTTGCATCCGTGGATGACTGACATCCTACAATGCTCCTGCAGCACTTTCTTCGGACCTCGTCTCTATCCACTTCCTATTTCTTTTTCACAAAATTATGTTCGCGTTTCTTTCCTCTGCGTAGCCGTTCTGTATTTTCCTAACAGCTTTCAATCTTCCCTAGTTTTGTTGATGTCATGAAATTTGAGCTCCTCATGTACAAACGGTTACTTGTCGTTCCTCCAAGATTTGCCAAAGCATATTTCTTTCGATTAGACATGCATGCTATAAACTTACTTTTCTCCTCTAGCCATTCCTGTTTTGCCATTTTCATTAATAAGAAAACAGAATCACAAAAAAATTAATGTAACCATAACGTCGAACTCCTTGAGTCTTTCCTGTAGCACTGATGAACCTAATACGCAATCGGTAGAAGAAATCTTTGGTGAATATAAAGATTTCTTCTTCCGATGGCGTATTCAAATTGACCATTGATTTCTGTTGTAATAGATAGCCACGATTCTGAAAGCAGAAACCAAGATTACAAATGGAAGAAAATAACCGCCCAACCTGGGCTATAGTTATTGTTACAGCGTTAAGCAGATTTCCGGCACAAAGCTAGCCCAGATATGAGTAACTCATCGCAGATATAATTAAAACCCATGTGTCAACGTTTCTCTACATTTTGTCTTCGCGACAAAATCAAGCTAGTCCCAATAACAGAGCTATTCATAATGGTTCAAATGGCTCTGAGCACCTATGAGACTTAACATCTTAGGTCATCAGTCCCCTGAAACTTAGAACTGCTTAAACCTAACTAACCGAAGGACATCACACACATCCATGCCCGAGGCAGGATTCGAACCTGCGACCGTAGCGATCGTGCGGTTCCAGATTGAAGCGCCTAGAACCGCTCTGACACTCCGGCCGGCAACAGAGCTATTAATCACTTTTTCATAATGCAGGGCCACTGTCATAATACATTTCTTTAAAGTCAGTACCGCCATTAGACTGTTGTTTATTTACAGTGTTACATCTACACTTACACAATCATTATTTCGGCTTCAATGTGCCATTATCAAGTGTTTTCTGAAGCAGGTTAGACGATAACAGTGATGTACATAACAAGTGATGTATACATCATAAATATCGCTTCAAACCTCGCTGGTTAATTAATTACTGTGTAGAATAAGTAATTGCACTGTATTGTATTAATTCTGAATTCAGGCTAAATTATACAACTCAGAGTTGGCCATGAGTTAATTTCACGAACAAAGCTGTATATTTACCTATTAAAATGTGCTTTAAACAACGTCAATGACTAGCTGGACTAATATATTTATGGATGCAGCGAATATTATCGAGAGGTTTGTTACTGTTTATGTTACCGGACACTGAGTCCAAAGACTGAAAAAGGTAACAACAATTTCTTTGACGAAGACAATTTGACACTTAGCCAACTGTCATTCAGTCAAGATGGTGTACTCAGTAATGAAACAATGCAGTAGGCGCTGCCAGAAATATCGACTCTTAGACGATGTGTGTAATAGTGTATTTTAATACGAGAGTATGCCATCTTAGGTAATTTACAACACTTGTAAGTAAGCATTGGCAACGGCCTTGCCGCAGTGGATACGCCGGTTCCCGTGAGATCACCGAAGTTAAGCGCTGTCGGGCGTGGTCGGCACTTGGTTTGGTGACCATCCAGGCTGCCATGCGCTGTTGCCATTTTTCGGGATGCACTCAGCCTCGTGATGCCAATTGAGGAGCTACTCGACCGAATAGTAGCGGCTTCGGTAAAGGATACTATCATAACGACCGGGAGAGCGGTGTGCTGAGCCCACGCCCCTCCCATCCGCATGCTCCACTGGGGATGACACGGCGGTCGGACGGTCCCAGTAGGCCACTCGTGGCCTGAAGACGGAGAGTGTAAATAAGCATTACAAATATCGATTCTTATACGGTTATATCACTTCTTACGTATTTCACTGTCACATGTAACCGTCCTTCAGAAAACTCTTGAACTCCGAAATCATCATTGTGTAAGTGTAAATGTAACCCTGTAAATAAACAACAGTCTAATGGCGACAATGACTTTAAAGAAACAGAGCTATCAGTAACGGAGCAGCTGCTCGACTAGAAAACCATTGTAGACGACGTATTGATCAATTGGTTGCGGCTCTGATTTTGTTGTTTTTGGTTCTATCTTTAAGAACTGAAGCACAGTGCTGCTATATATCAGCTTAAGATGTATCAAGCTGCAGGGAATAAATGATTTCACTAAACAGGTCTGAATGGTAGCACTGAAAAGCTCTGACGTCACAGTATTAAAGTTCATTTCAAGTCAGATTTCTCAAATTTATTTTGTTCGTGATAAGTCAATTACAGGTACTGGCTGATGAAATCAATGTAAGCAGAAACCCTAGTGAAACCAGATGGACCGTCTGAACCGCACGGATAGATAGTCCACGACGAGAGGCCGATGACTTCACCGTTCAGCACTAGAGGACCGCCGGAGTCGCCCTGCAAACACAGAACAGCAGTCAGAAATATGTATAAAGTGCTGCCAAAACATCCAGAATCAAGCATGGGCAAGCCTTCTTAGGGGCGCTAGCTGGAAGATCGGTATTATGTGCAGGATACTGAGCCGTGCCGCGAAGTTCGGTAACTTGAGCCACGCTCCTGGATTCCACAGATCTTACTCCTAAGAATGATGGTCGCTAGTGGGCGCGCACGCCGTGCGCCGAGATCTCTTAGCTTGACTGCAGACGAAGAAGGTGGTCAGTTTGGACTAGGGCATGTTTACTTGAAGAGCGTAGCAGGCGTTTAGCAACCCAGCTAGCGAGCTTTGCGGCTGGGACAACGGACACACAGCCACCGTCGGTGCTGGCACACAAAGGGCTAACTCGCTTCTAATTCTGGACATAATAAATAAATGGATATAAAATCCTACAAAACTCGGTGGTGCTAGATTCTCTGGGTCGCTGATTAGGAATTCCATGCCGAAATAACAAAGTTCAGAATAGTGAATCCAATTTGAGGGATCAAAAATTATAAACTTAGCAGATTTGAGTAAAATTTCGAGGAGAAGGTACTATGACGCCGCTGATAACGAATTAGAAGTGTAAATATCGTCATTTGAAAGTTTTATTCGATATTTAAGATTTTTCAATCGGAATCGTAGTCAAATTCGTCCCATGCATCATTATTGCTTTCAGAAGTGTCGCTGCCGTGATGATTCAACACGCAGAATTTTTTTTTTATCTCAAGTACTTACTCACAAGGGGAGGTCGCCAATTGTGAAATTCAGATTCGATTCATACTGCGCATACTAAAACTCATGGCCAGAGGTGTAATGTGGCAAAGCACCAAGATGAACTTCTCAGCCGTTGTCGAGAGAATCGAGTTAAAAGAAACCGTTGCGGTGAAATACTTTCTACGATTAGTAATTTTCTACAGCGTCGTGGAGCAGCGGTAAGCGCTCGGGTTCGTAATCCGAAGGTTGCTGGATCGAATCTCGCGCCATGCAACCTTTTCTTCAGTATTTGTTTTTTGTAATTCAAATGTATATGCATCAAACCTGACGAACGACAGAACAATTTTTCAGAATGTCAATCAGGTGTGTTTCCCAACAGATAATTTAAAAAACAATTGTTCTTGTAAAAACGCATCGTTTATCAGATGTGGTCGATGTCGTGCTGTTTTCTGCTTTCCATGTTTCTATGATAACTATCACTCTGGTTCGTGCGATACTCCAGCTACTTCTGGTCACCAATTGTTCATTATGTGCGACTGTATACCGAACTTTTCAATAAATTGTACCCACTCGAATATTATTTGTGATATTGTGTTTTATTTCAAGTATTATTTTTCCACGACAAACGACTTTCAACAACTTATTATATGCATAATTGCCGCAACTCATTGCCGGGAATTTTTATATATATATATATATATATATATATATATATGTATGTTTGTGTGTGTGTGTGTGTGTGTGTGTGTGTGTGTGTGTGTGTGTGTACATTTGAATTACAAGAAGCAAATAATAAAAAGTAGTTGCATGGCGCGAGATTCGATCCGGCGACCTTCGGATTGCGAACCCGAGCGCTTACCGCTGCGCCACGACGCTGTAGAAAATTACTAATCGCAGAGAGTATTTCACCGCAACGGTATCTTTTAACTCGATTTCCTCGACAACGGCTGAGAAGTGCATCTTGGTGTTTTGCCACATTACACCTCTGGCCATGAGCTTTTATTATGCGCAATATGAATCGAATCTGAATTTCACAATTGGCGGCCTCCCCTTGTCAGTTGTCGTTTTCTTTACTTTCGAGGTGAATGGAACCGAAGATGCCAGAGGCCAATGGAATACGACGTGCATCGTTTTCTCGCGGGAATATTTGAGTGCAATAATCTTCTCGGTGAGGCTGGTATCCTTATTCCGAGCTTCCTGCACATCCTCAGACGTCGACCAATCGGCAGCAGAGTAGTTTCAAATACGACGTATCCGTGCATCAAAATTTTGTGGAACGGTATTGACATCGGCATTAGTGCAAAATTCTGAGTCCCTGGAAGCTGGCAACCGATTTTCATGAATTAATGTTTTCAAAAGTCTTCATAGATATGTTTTAGTTCTACAGTTCTCTGCAAACAGTTTGAAGAGTTCTGCAGCGTTTCACGAAAAAAATATTACTAACATCAATTTTAATTTGTAAAACAATCATTTGGCAGTTTACAAAAAAAAATTTGATCAAGATTTCAAATAGGTCTCCGAGTGTTCTCCAGAAAACTCTAATAGCATAATTTTGTGCAGATAATTTATCAGACAACTGCAAGAATGAAGGACCCATATTTATCGTGTGCCGCTGCCACAAGGTAGAAAAATAGCTGTCCACTAAACTGCACAAATACCTGCACGTAAAGAATTATACTATTAGAGCAGTAGGAGAACCATTCACAAAAGTGGAGCCACACAAATTATGTAGCCAACGTCTTCGGATAATATCGGTAGTACTTTAGTTTTAAGTTGAAATACCTCATTACACCGGTTAAAAAAGTCGTAAACATACCTTCTGGAGTGCTACCGGTCTTATTTAATCCTGACAACCAAGCAGGATCGCTGTAAACCTTTGTTTTCTAATTTCGATTTATTGGCTATCGGGTCGTGCCCATGCAGCTGTCTCACTCCTTGAAAAATAATACGACTATGTTTGAGACGAGTTCCTTGTCAATAACGACGATACGAATGTGAGGACAACACAACACCTCGTCCCAGAACCATGCAGCTGTCTCACTCCTTGAAAAATAATACGACTATGTTTGAGACGAGTTCCTTGTCAATAACGACGATACGAATGTAAGGACAACACAACACCTCGTCCCAGAACGGATTAAATCTCCGACCTGACTGGTAATTGACACCCGGGCACTTTCTGTTAGCTATCTGCCTCGTTGACCTCACATCTACAAAGGTGGACGTTGTCATATCCGAGGGTTGCCCAGGAAGTAATGCATCGCATTTTGTTCTTCAGCCGAAAACAATTCTACAAATGTGAGACGTTCAGGTATCTATTATTTGAAGTATCCTGAGTCAGCGCGCCAAGTTTCCTTCACTTCTAACAGATGGCGTGGCTGCGGGACAGTTTTAAAATGGCGTCTGTAGGTGATGTACATTACAAGCAACGTGCCGTCATTGAATTTCTCTCTTCTTACGATGTGCCATTTCACCGTGCTCACGTCTACAGGTTGTCCCAGAAATGTTACAACAACTTCTTGGTGTTGTAGAGGGGAATATGCACAAACGCCTGGGCATACACTATGGAGCGTCTGCTGTCGACAGAAGTACAGTTAGTCGCTGGGCACGGAGGGTGAAGTCATCAGAAGGCGGTTCGACGGAGCTCCATGATTTGCAGCGGTCGGGGAGACCATCCATGGCTGTCACACCTGACAGTCGTGACCTAACAACTTCGGACTTTCACTTGTTTGAACCATTAAAGGATGCCTTCGTGGTGGGAAATACATTAAGGACGACAAGCAGGTGATTCACACAGTCATGCACTGGCTCCGCCACATGGACAAGGTTTGGTACCGACAGGGAATACCCCCCCCCTCCCCCTTGTTTCGTGCTGGAGAAAAGTCGAAAAGTCATAGAACGGGATTTAGAGTGCATGGAAAAATTGGGTGTGGGATAAAATACCATTCTTTTGTGTGTGCAATTCTCACTATGTTCAATAAAGAATTGTTGAAGAAAAAAAAATGCGGTGCATTACTTGTGGGCAACCCGAGTACCAAACAGGCCACACAAACAGTATCTGAATAAGATGTAACTGTCCGATTCACTGTTTACTGACAACTGTCACGGCATGTATCATGTAGACTTGAGACTAGAACGATACTGCAGGCTTGGACGAGTTTGCAGTAGTGAAATCTGCTCAACATTTTTCCTTTTCTTTCCAGGTTTTGAAAAGAGTTGGCCCATTGTGCAGCACCACAGAATACACTGAATCAGCAGTGTCCGTCAGCTGAGGAGTGAATAGGAGGTCGAGTCTACAGAGCAAGGAACGATTGAAAGTAACGCTCATGAAAAGCGGTGTGCTGATCACATGCCCCTCCATATCCGTATCCAGTAATGCCTGTCGGTAAAGGATTACACGGCGGTCGGCCTGTACCGTTGGGCCTTACGAGATCTGTTCAAGCAGAGTTTACTTTAGAACATTATGTTATCCTACTTTGTTAGTTTAAACTTTAGAGTACCGTTTGATTGGTAGACAGTTCATCTATTTTGCACTTGTTGTATTTGTTTTAAGACATTTCGCATATGTGCTTTAGAAGTTTCCGTTGCTTGCGTTACTCAACCAGTGTGTGTGGTGTTGCGTACAGACTAGTGGGAGATGCCAGGATTTGAGGTCTGTCTCCTGATATGCTGCTGGAGAACGGGCTGATTGTACCTCATCAAGCCACTTGATTTGTTTATCGTATTCTTGTAATTCCTATATTTTTATTAACGTGTCATAGCACCATGGTGTTTAACAAACTGTGTTTTCTTACGAATGGTGCTTATTTTCCCATTGTCTGATCCTTCCACTCCCCAAGCAACGACCAACGACTGGGTGTATATCAGATAAACCATAGAGCGTGATTCACCTGCCCCTATCGATGGGTTTTATGCAGTCCCCAATGCCTTGAGAAACCACACACAAGTTTTTCATATTCTCTCACTCCCTATGTGCAAAGCATTACTTTTGCAGAAAAATTTAACAGGTTCTTTTTGTAGGAATCGTAATGTAGTTAGATTTTGTACTGGTATACGTTTTCGCTAGAGGCCACGGTTTCCGAGTTATCCAAGAAAAACGCATTTGAAAGTCACTTTTGTAGGTTTTTCTTGAATAATTCGGAAACTACGGCCTCTAGTGAAAACGTATCCAGTACAGAATTTAACTCCTTTAAATTCCCTACAAAAAGGTCAGCCAAGATATAATGCCTTATAACATCAATTTTTATTTGTGGGAGATTCACAACCGATCTGCGACAAGTTACCAGTAAACATATCAGCCAAGGTATCTTACAACTCTGGCGAATTTGTTTACCATGAATGAGTGTTTGTGTTATTTGTATATGGAGATACTTCACTAGTTCTAACAATTTCTGTGACGTAACATGAGTAAAGTGACAAATGCTTTTACATCGACAGTATTTTCATCTATATAATTTGCATACTGATATTACATCAATATAATATGATGATACAAACAAAGTATGCGAGTAAATGCATATTTACAAGACAAGATACAATTAAGACTGACAAAATTCTTTAATGAGCCGCAATACAGGAAGTACATATGCATCTGAAGGTGTAAACAGGAAAATTAGAGTTGAACATTCAATAAACGTGGAGATTATCTGGGCACTAAGTCAAATACGAAAATAATGGGGAAACTGACAGTATCCTTTCTAAAAGAACTACCCCAGAACTCATCTCAATCGATTTAGGGAAATCTGGATGACCCAAAATGGTTTTTAACCCCACTCCTTCCTATGTACCATTTCACAGCGCTTGCGTCTACAGGATGTCTCAGAAATGTTGCAACAACTTCTTGGTGTTATAGAGGGTCTCTTGAGGAACATTCGAGGATAGGAACACGTGTCCGGAAACATCATCCACGACGCTAGAGAACGTCGTCCTCTACACTCTGCAGCGTGTTAAATGACGTTTCTGGACATTGGTTTTTGTTCTCAGTTTGTTCCTCAAGACACTCTCTACAACCCCTTGATGTTCGACACAACATTTCTAGGACACCCTATACAGAGATAACCATTGTCATCACTACAGGTCGCTGTAGTTCTACACAGTGGCTATAGATCTAGGGGTATATTGCGCTCACTACCGTTAGATTCTTATCTCATGCAGTTACCTGTTGTAGGACTGCATATTTGAAAAGTAAGGGCCCCTCCAGCAATAAGAAATACTTTCGTCAGAAGAAACTTAATTTTTCCTACAAACCTAGATCACTTTTCTATTTAATCGCCGTTCATTTCTAAGTGCTTTCCTTAAAGTTCCACTAATTTCTTCAGACCCTCTGCACATGACTTGTGCGAGCTGGCAACGGCTGCCCTGCATTCCTTTCTGTTCCAAGCCATTCTAAACTAATTCATTGTTTCAAGTAAAACAAGAAGTAACATTCGCTGGATTCTGGACTGTAGAATGCATAGGTAATCGAAAAGTTCCCACCGGAAATGATGAATATGGCAGCTGCATGCAGACCTTAGTTGTCGCGGAGGAATAAATATCAAATGACAAATCCCCATAACGATATTTCTGAATGGCACATATCAGTTTTGTGAGTATTTCGTTGTGCCTATCTCTTGTAATTGTGGAACCACTTTCAGTAAAATCAACCACAAGAACCCGATTTTCGTGCCACAAAACAGCACTCATCACTTTCCGATTCGAGTGAGGTTGTGGCGAAGATGAACGGTGACACAGCATTGACTATTGCTTTGACTTTCGTTTAGATTAGGACACACGTCTCGTCGCCCATAATAATGAGGAAATTTTTTCGATAGAAGTCCAAAAAATTTCAGTTGTTAGATACATGTTCTTCTTTTTGCTCGATGTGTATTCTCTGTATCCACCGCGCACACATTTTCCGACATCCGAGCATTTCCGTGACAGTCGTATAAATAGATGGCGTTGAACCTGAGGGAATTCATTATCCAGAACAGCAAACGTCAGTCGTCCATCAGATCACAGTATCTGTTCCAAGTGTTGCACAATTCATCGATCTGAACACATCTGCCACTCTGTTATTCATCACACATATTAGCACGGCCATTTTATAGTATTAGTAGCGTTGTCTAATAACTCCTTTATTCAGACTGTAGGCCCAAGAAACAATGGAAATGAAATAGTTGTTAATTAGACCGTTTTGTGCACAAAAATCGAAAATCAGTACATCGTTCGCAGCTGTCGTATTTAACGATTTTCGGAGCCGTTGTTGTTTACTTTCAGACACAGTCATATCTCTACCGAGTACGAAGAATGACTTACGTGACTTCTTAAACAGTCAAAATATGGTGCTGCATAGGAGCAATTTTATCCTGCGATGCCAGTGCTTAAAAGTAAGCAAACGGCACTTGCTTTCCGAAAAGGCTTCACACAAACGATAAAAAAATACATTTGGCCACGCTAGAGATATACAAAAACATTTGTTTATATTTCAGTACCTATTAAGATTAATAACTTTATTTGTCCAACACTGGTCACAGGAACTACAATATTTTTCTGTGCGTTGGTACAGTTCAATCTTGGTACCGTCTGTAGCTCAGAAAATGTCGAAACGGTACGCCACTTATTGCCATATGTTCATAAGGATGATTAGTGCTACGGCCTCTACTGTGACGTAGATCCGTTATCTCAGAATTATCAGATTTCTAAATTTTGTTTTGTAAACAATGTCCTCTCAAATCTCCATGCACTGACATCCAGCGCAGTCACATCGGGAGACGGAGGGGGCGAAGCAATCAGACCAAAAAAAAAAACCTTCCCATTCCGATCCAAAGCTCAGGAAACATGTGTTAACACCCCATAATAGTGGGATAGAGCACCATCCCGCTGGACGATGACGTTGGGCGGCAGCTGTGGAACAGCATAGTTCGCCAACATTTCGAGAAAGACACTATAAAAGAATGAACCAAACATACAATGTTTATTTAATCCCAACTACACATTAATATTCTATGTGACCCTTTCGCACTAAGTCACTTCTGGTGATGTCTCACTTCCACATATTCGACAGTTGTGTTGGTTAACTATGGACTTCGTTTCCAAAATTTTTCGACGGTTACCTGTACGTTATTGTACATGGTCACCTTCGAAATTCTCTCCTCCTCCAAAATTGATACACTGCTCTCAACACCGTTTCCATTTTCGGAAGCAGTTTTGGCACGCCTCTTGCTGATCGCGCGAAGCACCGTCTACGAATTTTCTTTTACCTCGTCTATCGTTTGTGGCGTCTCCTGGCCAGTCGTCATAAAAAGCGTGCGATAGAATTTTTTCCGTGTGTGTAAGACCAGTTAACATGTATCGATATAGTGCCACGCACACGGTGAAAGAGAAATAATTTAAACATGACCATTTAAACGTGACCAAGTGAAGCAATAAAGCAAGACTGTGTAAACATTTCACGAATATATTATGTGTGCATGTAGAACATTCATAATTATTTGACGTTTTATGCATTTTTTAACTTTGAATCCATGAGATACTATTATCTTTGAAAATCGTATTGCCGGCCCTTGTGGCCGTGCGTTTCTACGCGCTTCAGCCTGGAACCGTGTGACCGCTGGGGTCGCAGGTTCGAATCCTGCCTCGGGCATGGATGTGTGTGATGTCCTTAGGTTAGTTAGGTTTAAGTAGTTCTAAGTTCTAGTGGACTGATGACCACAGTTGTTAAGTCCCATAGTGCTCAGAGCCAAAATCGTATTCTTGTTAAATGAATTAGTGATTATGATCTGTGCCTCAGATAAAAAGGACAATTCTGTACATGTATAAATAGTAAACAGCATTATAATAGGCTCGCTGTTCTCTTTGGGTTTCGTTACGTGTAACACTTGCGTGTTAAGTAAATGCATATGTTGTCCGTGAGTCTTTTGTTCATGAAACTTGAGTTGTTGTAAAAATGTGTGTAAAATTAATGCATTTTTGTTTGAATATATAGAGTTTGAGCAAATATGTTTTTAAAATAATTTGTAAAGTTGCCAGCCATTCGTCACGTAAATAATTTAGACATTTTCAGCATTGAATTCAGCGGAAGCCGCTGTACCAATCAGCGAGGACAACGGCTGCAGACGCGGCACATTTAAAAAATACTTGTTTCAGGCGTCGCAGTCGCCTCGCCGGTAAAGCGAGGTAACACAATAATATTTAACATTTTCTTACACCTTCCAGCAGTGCCGGCAGACTATATTATATTATTCAGTGCATTTCTCAGTTTGATCTGGAAGGTACTGTGCGACATGTTCTATGCGGGCACAAAAATATAACGAATAACTGTGTGATGACTTTATCATTTTCACATTTTGTGGAAAGCTCTGCTCTGTGAAACTAAAGCAATATTTTAAATTTTTAGCTGAGATTAAGAGAGCGCGGGCTAGCCGCGCGCCTGAGCTAATTAACAGTATTCAAAAATCCACTGCATAACGTAACCAACATTCAGTGCTGTAACAATCATTTGTATTTCGTTACTGACTTTTCTGAATACGGTGCAAGGTAGTGAGTTCAGATACAGTTTTCTTTCTTTCTTGATTACGTTACAGCAGCAAGTGAATGTTCCCTACATGATTATCCACAGCAGGTATGGAAAAGCAATAATTTGATCCACGGTGTGCCACATTTATGATAAAAGTGTTTATTCCCTCCCCCATTCCATGTCTGAACTTAACATATGTGTGCTAGTGTGACTCATACAGCCAAAGCGAAATATTTACTCAGCATTACTCAAAGGTACTTGCTTTTATGAAGGAAGAATTACCAAGTAAAGATAGTGTAATAACATTGAATCAAAACCATAGTAACTTGTTACAAATAATTTCGTGTGCTGCCATCAGCTCTCAGTTTCAGTTTTATATCAGTCTGAACATCGTAAATCCAAACTTTAATATCGTAAAGCAAAGTTACTTGTTAACATGTACCAACTTAATTGCTGCGACACATATATAATCATATCTAAATAAATAAAACCACAAGCCGAATAAAATTAACTCGAGTAGTAAAAAAGTGAGAGGTGGAGTAAGGGAGACGGAATAACTGGCGCCTAACGTGGTGCGACGAACTGTTGCAGTGGCCACAGTATATGTGCACAATAGCTAATCCAATGTATTTCTTTTACAGAGGATAATTTATAAATGTATAAATGTATTTGTGTAATTAACTTTTATGTATTTGTATAATTGAGTAACCATTTAGGTGTACTGATATACGTGGTATAATTACATGTAATCTTCAATCACGGAGAGGTACCAGACTGACTATAAGAGTCAGAGCACAGTACGACCTGCCACAGTGAAATCCTGGGAAAGCTGCGCGCAGAATTATAGAGCTAAAACGTAAGACTACAGTGTAGTCAGTTTGCGTGCAGAATGCGTGATACTTGACCACTTTCAGGTCGTATCTGGTGTGTATGTATAATTGTTGTAGAATAGAAAGTAGTCTATTAGTGTTCACTTCTTTTCTGTAAGTGTTTATTGTTTTGTGCATATAATTTGGTAAATGTTTTGTGTCATTTCGTGTGCTGAAAGTGATTGATAGGATCTTTGTTCACGGTTGAAACCATAATTATGGTAGTAAAGCTGAGAAGTCAGCGTACAGAAACCATGAACACAGAAGAACAGCAACCCCACCACGTTGTGGAAGTAGAGGTAGGGGCTGCAACTAACCTCCAGAGTACTGATGATGCGGGGGCGGCGGCACAAGAGACCGTGCCATCGTCTACCAGCACCTTAAATGTAGAACCATCGCAAATACCAATGCCAGATGGTGGCATTGGTTTGGGTAGTAATTCTATTCAAAGCTTATTAGAGGTGACAAAAAGGTTAGCCGACTTGGAAAAGAGTTAGTCAGGTGTGCACAAGGCTAGTGAAAGGGATTATGTGCCACACACAACTAATGTTTTTGGTACCGCAGTTGCTTACGCAGGGCGTAGCAATAAAGCTGAATTTAACTCCGACATTGCCAGAAGCTGCATCACACCCTCTGAGCAAGTAGCCTACGCGCCAGGCGCGCCTACGGCTATTACAAAAATGATAGTCGAAGAGGGCCTGATTAAAAATCGCCAATTTCAAAGATTTACTGAAGACCGGAAATCGGTGCACCCAGTAGTATTCATTAAGAGCTTTCGCAACATATTGGCTAGCGTGTGGAACGACCAACAAAAGATCCATTATGTAATATCGTATATACAATGGGATGCTGCGCTCTGGGCTACAGAGGCAGCGGATAGCTGCAGAACTTATGAGCAATTTGAAAAGGCTTTCCTTTCAAAATACTGGTCCTCTTGTATGCAGGAGCGCCTAAGGAAGGAAGTATATAACCTGGAACAGTAATCCCCACGCCTTGGCAGTTTGCGAAAGTACTTCGAGAAGTACATCAATAAAACCCGCTACTGGGATGAAACGATCCCGCCCAGAGACATCCGGCTGTTGAAATCTCATTTGCCTACTAACATTAAAGTGAAGCTAATCCATGTGCCAGAGACCGACA
Source organism: Schistocerca serialis cubense (assembly GCF_023864345.2). Taxonomy (NCBI): domain Eukaryota; kingdom Metazoa; phylum Arthropoda; class Insecta; order Orthoptera; family Acrididae; genus Schistocerca; species Schistocerca serialis. The sequence goes on along the minus strand of NC_064639.1, from coordinate 143,116,605 downwards.
TGGAGCACTTCTTGTCCATCTTAGACTCTATCGATCTAATTCAAGAGGATGCTAGAAAAGCCTATGAGCACAGTAAAAACAATGGCTCTAATGGAAAATCCGATAGGAGTAGCAACGCACCGCACTCAAGCCAAGGTAACGGCGAGGGCGGAGGCAAGCGACAAGAACATAATATAAACAATAAGCGCAACCCAAATGGTTATAGTTCACCACCGAATGGCAAAAAGCGGAGGTACGATGACCGGATCTAGCCCGGACCATCCGACGCAAACAGGTGGCGGAATGACAGAGGTCAGTGGCATTACTATTCTGAAAATAACAGGAATTGGAATGCCAGTCCACGTCGCGACCCGGAGCGTACAAACCAGCAGGGCTACGACACAAATAGGCAACAACAGCAAAACGTGCCTATAGCACAACCGTGGAGGCCTAGTAAGTCACATGTGAACATCGTTGAGGTCACGGAGGAAGCACATCCGTGCACTTCACAACAACAACAACATCCAACAAACTGCGGCCGCGATATGCTCTCCGTCGTTGGCCGTGGTTAAGAGAGAGAGCACAACCACATACATTCCGGGAGTAAACATGATCCGATACAATAGCGGTATGAAGATAGAGCAAGAACTGTTAGACGAGCCACACGTGTGTGTGGAAGGTGTAGATAACACGGTGCAGGCTGTGATAGCAGTATGTGTTTACGACGTAGCCGTAAACATTATCATTGATACGGGGGCATCAGTAAGTGTCATAAGTTTTGACTTTTACAAAGTACTGACGAAGGAATGAAGAGTGCCGACCTTCCCAGTCAACAATTGTCGTGTTTCCGGAGCAATCAGTGCGAAAGCCCAATGTTAAAGGTTTACGGGTGGACTGCAGACTGGGCGTCGATTTCTTACGCGAAAGGGATGCAATTATCGACCTGTCTGCTGGGAATCCGAGTATTATTGATAAGGGGGAGATGATTGAATTGCCTATGGTACGGACCAAGGAAATGTCAAAACCGTGCGGCAACCGTATCAATATTAAACATAAATACCCATACGTGTTGCACGTAAGTAGTGACTTCACAGCTAACGACCTGTACTACTCAAGCAAAAAAGATAGCGATTTTGACGTAAATGCTTTGATGCTTTTGCTCGTAAGGTACGGGAATCAGAAAAGTTAGATCCTGTACAGCAACAACAGTTGACAAAGTTATTGCTGAAATATACTGATGTACTCTCTGAACTCCCCGTAATAATAAGAGGTTATCAATACACTATAGAAGTGGAATCCCACAAAACGTATTGTTGTGCTGCGTACTCCATACCATGGTCAAAGAAGGAAGCAGTGGCGCAGGAAATACGTAAGGTGCTGGCATGGGAAATAATACAGGCTCCACACGGGTGCTGTTACTTGTTGGCACACCCGCAAACAGGTAAAATTAAGGGACTGTACACCCGCAAAGACGTCAAGTTGTTTATACAATAAACCTTGTAAATAGTAGTTATAGGATGATTTATTTTGTGCTTTAGATGTTAAGGATTATGTATTGTAAGCGTAATGTAATATGAATCCATCCTGTCATAGAAGACAGTTAAACAATTTCCTATGAAATGTGTTGTACAAGAAGGTATTAACATATTCAAAACCTATGGCTCCTCAAGCCAGAATTCTATTGAGAAAGTAAACTTTTAAGCCTTGAGTGAAAGACTATTTAAGTGCCTTATAGGCATATTCACTTCTTAAAGATTTTTAAACTATCTTGCCTTAGTAATAGGAAGGAAATCAATAATATTAGTTTCAAAAGCTTGAAAAACATTGTGTTCATTTTACTATAAAGGTATTAAGATGTTTTGTTTTTATTTATGTGCTATGCCAAGATATGCCTTCATACTCTGCATAAATGTACTATCACCACCAGAGGCAGTTTGAAAGAAGGGAACTAAGCATATTTTACTATGCATGGTACCCAACTTGATAGCATACATAAAAGTGTGCGCCTTATGCTTCAATTGAAGCTGGTGTCTTTGACACAGTAATGATAATTTCATACGCGGGCAGCAAATATTTGATTTGCACTAACGACTGCATCGTGTTCAACATAAAGACAATGTGTCAAAAAGTCACATTAAATAAGTTATTGCACAAATACGCCCAAGTCAAACTGAGTGCACACTAAGGGACTCATTAGCGGATGATTTTCTGGTAACCACACAATTCTTAAAAAAATCACACACCTCGACTAATGTAAAGTTATGTACTGAAATCATTGTAGCTGTAAATGTTACGCTCAATGAACTTTGCAAATTATATGGACTCACAATGATTAGCATTTAACTGTGGTAACAATATTGTTATTGGTAAAAAGAACTGTGTGTTCTAACGCCAGTGATGTAGATATTAGGCATTATACAGGGTGAAAAGTATTTCAACCGACAAACTCTGGGAGGTTGTAGGAGGCATCAAAACAAATACTTTTCCCTAATGTCATTTTTTCCTATAAGGAGTATTTAAACCGGTAGAGGACGATTTCTCTGGCGGCAAATTACTTAAACCAACAAACACTTTCCATTTTTCTATGACCAAGAGACAACACATTACCACAAACCAATTTCTATTACAGTAGATTTTCAGAAATGCCTCCATTGACATGTAAATAAAGATAACACCGTCGGATCATGTTCTGTCTGACACTGGCAAAAACCCCAGGAGTATCCTAAATTGTTCTTGCTGCTGCTTCTATCCTGGCAACCAGATCCTCTTCTGATGCAACAGGAGTTGCGTAAACAAGGTTGCTCATCTCTCCCCACACAAAAAAGTCCAGAGGGGACATATCTGGGGATTGAGCAGACAATGGTACAGGACCATCTCCACCAATCAACGTTTCTGAGAATCGTCGGTCCAGCAATCGACGCACACGACGACTGAAATGTGCCGGCGCCCCGTCATATTGGGTCCACATGCATTGTCTAGTAGGGAGCGGGACGTCTTCCAGCAATTCTGCCAATGCTCTGGCGAGAAAATTGTAATAGTGCCTGCGATTTAATGGCCTAGGTAGCAGATAACGGCCCAATCAAACAGTCCCCAAGAACACCGACCCACACATTAACGAAGTACCGCTCTTGATGAGCGCTAGTAACTGTAGCATGTGGGTTATCCTCACTCCAAACATGCGAATTGTGCATGTTGAAGACTCCATTACGCCCGAACGTTGCTTCATCGGTAAACAACACAGAGGATGCAAATGTAGGATGCATTTCACTTTGTTCCAGATACCACTGCGAGAACTGTGTTCTGGGTGGATAATCAACTGGTTCCAGGTTGTGAACACGTTGTAAGTGAAATGGACGTAACAATTGCTCTCGAACGACTGTTCTTAAATTCGTCTGATTCGTTCCCATGTTACGTGCAATTGCACGAGTGCTGATTTAAGTGCAGCAAGACAGATTCCTCAAATTGCAGCGTTCTTAACGTACGACGGCTTGCCTGTCCAGGTAATCTGCTAAACGACCCGGTCTCACGCGCACGTTGGTACACAGCAGCAAAGGTCGTATGATGCGGTATACGGCGATTAGGATATTGTTGTTCATAAACCCGCCGTGCAGCTCGTCCGTTGTGGTGCGCTACGTTGTACGTAATACAGCCTCCACGGGTTTAAATAATTCTCATAGGAACCATGAACCATGGACATTATCGTTGGTGGGGAGGCTTGCGTGCCTCAGCGATACAGATGGCAGCACCGTAGGTGCAACCACAACGGAGGGGTAACTGTTGAGAGGCCAGACAAACGTGTGGTTCCTGAAGAGGGGCAGCAGCCTTTTCGGTAGTTGCAGGGGCAACAGTGTGGATGATTGACTGATCTGGCCTTGCAACACTAACCAAAATGGCCTTGTTGCGCTGTTACTGTGAACGGCTGAAAGCAAGGGGAAACTACAGCCGTAATTTTTCCCGAGTAAATGCAGCTTTACTGTATGGTTAAATTATGATGGGTAAAATATTCCGGAGGTAAAATAGTCCCCCATTCGGATCTCCGGGCGAGGGCTACTCAAGACGACGTCGTTATTAGAAGAAAGAAAAGTGGCGTTCTACTGATCGGAGCGTGGAATGTCAGATCCCTTTATCGGGCAGATAGGTTAGAAAATTTAAAAAGGGAAATGGATAGGTTGAAGGTAGATATAGTGGGCATTAGTGAAGTTCGGTGGCAGGAGGAACAAGACTTTTGGTCCGGTAAATACAGGGTTATAAATACAAAATCAAATAGGGGTAATGCAGGAGTAGGTTTAATAATGAATAAAAAAATAGGAGTGCGGGTAAGCTACTAGCAACAGAACAGTGAACGCATTATTGTGGCTAAGATAGACACGAAGCCCATGCCTACTACAGTAGTACAAGTTTATATGCCAACTACCTCTGCAGATGATGAAGAAATTGATGAAATGTATCATGAGATAAAAGAAATTATTCAGGTAGTGAATGGAGACGAAAATTTAATAGTCATGGGTGACTGGAATTAGAGAGTAGGAAAAGGGAGAGAAGGAAACATAGTGGGTGAATATGGATTGGGTGAGAGAAATGAAAGAGGAAGCCGTCTGCACAGACTGAAACTTAACCATAGCTAACACTTGGTTCAAGAATCATAAAAGAATGTTGTATACATGGAAGAATCCTGGAGATACTAGAAGGTATCAGATAGATTATATAATGGTAAAGCAGAGATTTAGGAACCAGGTTTTAAATTGTAAGACATTTCCAGGGGCAAATGTGGACTCTGACACAATCTATTGGTTATGAACTGTAGATTAAAACTGAAGAAACTGCAAAAAGGTGGGAACTTAAGCAGATGAGACCTGGATAAACTGACTAAACCTGAGGTTGTACATAGTTTCAGGGAGAGCATAAGGGAACAATTGACAGGAATGGGGGAAAGAAATACAGTAGAAGAAGAATGGGTAGCTCTGAGGGATGAAGTAGTGAAGGCAGCAGTGGATCAAGTAGGTAAAAAGACGAGGGCTACTAGAAATCCTTGGGTAACAGAAGAAATATTGAATTTAATTGATGAAAGGAGAAAATATAAAAACGCAGTAAATGAAGCCGGCCAAAGAGAATACAAAAGTCTCAAAAATAAGATCGATAGGAAGTGCAAAATGGCTAAGCAGGGATGGCTAGAGGACAATTGTAATGATGTAGAGGCTTATCTCACTAGGGGTAAGATAGATACTGCCTACAGGAAAATTAAAGAGACCTTTGAACAAAAGAGAGCCACTTGTATGAATATCAAGAGCACAAATGGAAACCCAGTTCGAAGCAAAGAAGGGAATGCAGAAAGGTGGAAGGAGTATATAGAGGGTCTATACAAGGGCGATGTACTTGAGGACAATATTATGGAAATGGAAGAGGATGCAGATGAAGATGAAATGGGAGATATGATACTGCGTGAAGAGTTTGACAGAGCACTGAAAGACCTGAGTCGAAACAAGGCCCCCGGAGTAGACAACATTCCATTAGAACTACTGACAGCCTAGGGAGGGCCAGTCCTGACAAAACTCTACCATCTGGTGAGCAAGATATATGAGACAGGCGAAATACCCTCAGACTTCAAGAACAATATAATACCAATCCCAAAGGAAGCAGGTGTTGACAGGTGTGAAAATTGCCGAACTATCAGTTTAATAAGTCACAGCTGCAAAATACTAACGCGAACTCTTTACAGACGAATGGAAAAACTGGTAGAATCTGACCTCGGGGAAGATCAGTTGGGATTCCGTAGAAATGTTGGAACACGTGAGGTAATACTGACCCTACGACTTATCTTAGAAAGTAGATTAAGGAAAGGCAAACCTTCATTTCTAGCAGTTGTAGACTTAGAGAAATCTTTTGACAATGTTGACTGGAATACTCTTCTTCAAATTCTAAAGGTGGCAGGGGTAAAATACAGGGAGCGAAAGGCTATTTACAATTTGTACGGAAACCAGATGGCAGTTATAAGAGTCGAGGGGCATGAAAGGGAAGCAGCGGTTGGGAAGGGAGTGAGTCAGGGTTGTAGCCTGTCCCCGATGATATTCAATCTGTATATTGAGCAAGCAGTAAAGAAAACTAAAGAACAATTTGGAGTAGGTATTAAAGTCCATGGAGAAGAAATAAAAACGTTGAGGTTCGCCGATGACATTGTAATTCTGTCAGAGACAGCAAAGGACTTGGAAGAGCAGTTGAACGGAATGGACAGTGTCTTGAAAGGAGGATATAAGATGAACATCAATAAAAGCAAAACGAGGATAATGGAATGTAGTCGAATTAAGTCGGGTGATGCTGAGGGAATTAGATTAGGAAATGATATAAGATGAACATCAATAAAAGCAAAACGAGGATAATGGAATGTAGTCGAATTAAGTCAGGTGATGCTGAGGGAATTAGATTAGGAAATGAGACACTTAAAGTAGTAAAGGAGTTTTGCTATTTAGGGAGTAAAATAACTGATGATGGTCGAAGTAGAGAGGATATAAAATGTAGATTGGCAATGGCAAGGAAATCGTTTCTGAAGAAGAGAAATTTGTTAACATCGAGTATAGATTTAAGTGTCAGGAAGTCGTTTCTGAAAGTATTTGTATGGAGTGTAGCCATGTATGGAAGTGAAACATGGACGATAAATAGTTTGGACAAGAAGAGAATACAAGCTTTCGAAATGTTGTGCTACAGAAGAATGCTGAAGATTAGATGGGTAGATCACATAACTAATGAGGAGGTATTGAATAGAATTGGGGAGAAGAGGAGTTTGTGGCACAACTTGACAAGAAGAAGGGAGCGGTTGGTAGGACATGTTCTGAGGCATCAAGGGATCACAAATTTAGCATTGGAGGGCAGCGTGGAGGGTAAAAATCGTAGAGGGAGACCAAGAGATGAATACACTAAGCAGATTCAGAAGGATGTAGGTTGCAGTAAGTACTGGGAGATGAAGAAGCTTGCACAGGATAGAGTAGCATGGAGAGCTGCATCAAACCAGTCTCACGACTGAAGACAACAACAACAACATAGGAAAAAATGACATTAGGGAAATATATTTGTTTTGATGTGCTCTACAACCTCCCAGGTTTAAATACTTTTCACCCTGTATGTGTAGCAGGGACAGACAAGACTGCTGCGTCTACATCTTGTGCAATAAGAAAAAAGGTTATCATTTTGGGAGCGAACAGTGCACGAGTGGCACTCCCAAACTGAAAAAAACCTGATTATTCATGTGAATATAAAGTCGAAGTATCCGCGTGGGACGATATCTGTGTCGATCGCCAGGAGAAAGTGTGTGTGTTCAATGGATCTTCGCGTGTTGACAGACACCAATAGGTACTTCAACCGGGAATACAATCGAAATATGTGTTGTGCAATTCCGCATGTGATGTACTGTGAGAAAGTGTCACAATACGTGCAGTTGTATAGGCAATGAATCCGTAACCGTGAACAACCCTGTGCAGTTCGGTCGACGGAAGGCATACTTGGACAATAAATCAGTGTTCGGAGAGTGGGGCGGACCAGCAGCCGCCGCCTGACGTGATCCAGACGGTCAGCAAATGGCCGACCTAAACAATTGCCGGTCGGAGCCGAATCAGCTGATCCGGTACCTACTGCGCCTGTGCATGCGCCGGCTATGTCAACACTGCAGCCGCTGCGCCGGTGCCGCCCACAACGCCTCCGCTGCCGCTTCGCTTGCTGCGTGCTGCGTTGCCCGCGGCGGGAATGTACACAGTCCAGCCGACGCGCCGCCACGCCACGCACTCACCACCCGACGCCTGCAACGACCGACGGCTACGACCAACCTCAACAACGTGCCGACGATCATCGTGCTAACACGTCAGCGTGGAATCACATGTTTGAACTTAGCCTCAGGCAGGCACATACATTCTTTCCTACCGTGACGAAATAGATATAAACTGAGCATTTGTTATGCAACAGAACATTATTTTTCTCGTACAAGTGAACTAGTTCTTGTGACTCAAAACAAATATTTTGACTTTCGAATGAACCTTAATCTCATTGAGTAACGTGCAGGATGTGAGCCCTGAACATATTAGACGTTGTGTGTTTAAATTTTTGAACACACAATAGAAGTGAAATCAGCGTTAACACACCGTAAGAATTTGGAGTGTGAACAATTTTAACTGTTGTGAGTAATGATAAGCTAATAGACAGTACGGCAGACTTGTGTATGCCAACATTAGGATCTGTGCTTGGACAGTGTGATAAACCAATGCAATCTAAGTTTCCCTAAATATGACAATCGTAGTAGGACTGTGGTGTGCGTACTGTAAGACTCTCGGTACACACACCATCAGCTTATTTGACTTGTCACTCTAACGAAGTAGGCGAGTGTCAGCAATATGTCTCGTGGTCTTATCGTGGCGGGTTTATCTTCTGCCGTTAGGTCAGACGACAGAAATGCCACTTGCACGCTTAGAGTAGCAGATGGACGGTGATGAACTTTAAACAGAACTTGATTAATTTTCACACACATTTATTAAAATAATAACAACATAAAATTACTTAACTTGATTCTGGATGCTATTTACAATTGACAATCGGAAGTTCCTTTGGTATTGGTACGTTAATCTTATTCTCACATAACTCTGATACTTGACAAAAAGTCTAGTCATTTCTCTTCATGCCTATGTACAGGAATATGATAATCTTATTAGGCGCAGACTGAAACTTGACTATAGACTGGTACATACATACCTGTCATACCCGTCACCCGTACATACTAATGTAGACTGGTACAGACAGGTGCAGATAAATGCAGACTCATACAGACGAATGCAGACTGACTAATCAGAGGTCTGTACACTCGTTAGAATGCCTCGAGCATTAAGGTATCACTGCGCGAGTGTGATCTGCGAGGAGAAAAGGTTCTACATTAGCAGGAATCTCATTGGCTGCGTTACATATTAATACACGGATCGGCGGTAGCAGAATTTGGTCCGTCTCTAATAGTGGCGACACGCTGGTCCGACGTATACCAACGGACCGCGGCCGATTTAAAGGCTACCACCTTGCAAGTGTGGTGTCTGGCGGTGACACCACACATGAAACTTGGGATCCGTCATTAGGCGTTGTAAAAAGGTGTTTAAAATTAATGCATTTTGTTTGAATCTATAGAGTTTGAGCAAATATGTTTTTAAAATAATTTGTAAAGTTGCCAGCCATTCATCCCATGAATGATTTAGACATTTTCAGCATTAAATTTAGCGGAAGCCGCTGTACCAATCAGCGAGGACAACGGCCGCAGACGCAGCACATTTGGAAAATATTTATTTCAGGCATCGCAGTCGCCTCGCCGGTAAAGCGAGGTAACATAATAATACTTAACATTTTCTTACACCTTCCAGCAGTGCCGGCAGACAGCCGGCCGAAGTGGCCGTGCGGTTAAAGGCGCTGCAGTCTGGAACCGCAAGACCGCTACGGTCGCAGGTTCGAATCCTGCCTCGGGCATGGATGTTTGTGATGTCCTTAGGTTAGGTAGGCTTAACTAGTTCTAAGTTCTAGGGGACTAATGACCTCAGCAATTGAGTCCCATAGTGCTCAGAGCCATAGTGCCGGCAGACTATATTATATTATTCAGTGCAAATCTCAGTTTGATTTGGAAGGTACTGTGCGACATGTTCTATGCAGGCACAAAAATATAACGAATAACTGTGTGATGACTTTACGATTTTCACATTTTATGGCAAGGTCTGCTCTGAGAAACTAAAGCAATATTTTACACTTTTTTCCTGAGTTTAAGAGAACGTAGGCTAGCCGCGCGCCTGTTCTAATTAACAGTATTCAAAAATCCACTGCATAATCAAAAATCCAGTGCTGAAACGATCATTTAATTTCGTTACTGACTTTTCTGAATACGACGCAAGGTAGTGAGTTCAGATACAGTTTTCTTTCTTTCTTGATTACGATACAGTAGCAAGTGAATGTTCCCTACATGATTATCCAGAGCAGTTATGGAAAAGCAATAATTTGATCCATGGTATGCCACATTTATGATAAAAGTGTTTATTCCCTCTCCCACTACATGTCTGAACTTAACATATGTGTGCTAGTGTGACTCATACAGCCAAAGTGAAATATTTACTCGACATTACTCAAAGTTACTTGCTTTTTATGAAGGAAAAATTACCAAGTAAAGACAGTGTAATAAAACTGAATCAAAACCATAGTAACTTGTTACAAATACTTTCGTGTACTGCCATCAGCTCTCAGTTTCAGTTTTACATCAGTCTGAACATTGTAAACCCAAACTTTAATATCGTAAAGCAAAGTTACTAGTAACCATGTACCAACTTCCAGAATGAGATTTTCACTCTGCAGCGGAGTGTGCGCTGATATGAAACTTCCTGGCAGATTAAAACTGTGTGCCCGACCGAGACTCGAACTCGGGACCTTTGCCTTTCGCGGGCAAAGGCAAAGGTCCCGAGTTCGAGTCTCGGTCGGGCACACAGTTTTAATCTGCCAGGAAGTTTCATGTACCAACTTACTTGTTGTTACACATATATTATAATCATATCTAAATAAATAAAACCACAAGCTGAATAAAATTAACTCCAGTAGTAAAAAAGTGAGAGGTGGAGTAAGGGAGACGGAACATGTTGCAAACCTTCGTTCCTTCAACAGGGTTCTCAACTTTGTAAATAAAAAGAGTTCCCAGGGGCTAGGTCTGGAGAGTGCAGAAAATGAGGCAGTACAGTGATTTCGTTTTTGTGCAATAATCACCCACTAAGAGGAATGAATGTGCGGGTGCGTTATCGTGATGAAAGAGTCATGAATTGTCTCGTCATATTTCAGGCCGTTTCCTTGTATCATTTTCTTGCCGGCATCGCATCACGCCCCAATAGTACCACTGATCAACAATTTGTACCTGTGGCACGAATTCCTTCAAACTCAAGGAAAAATGTCAGCATGTCTTTGACATTTGACCTTACCTGACGACATTTTGTTTGGTCTAGGAGAACTTTTCCCCACCCAGTGCGAAAATAGAACCATGGTCTCGACAACATAACAGTAGAACCACGTCTCATCACTATCATTCTCTTAAGGAACATCTCGTTCTCATTCGCACGATCCAACAGCTCTTCGCAGACAGCGAGGCGAAGGTCTTTCTGTTTTTGACTCATGAGCTGTGGGACGAACTTCGCGGCAACACGATGCATTCCAAGATGCTGTGCCAAGATTTCATGCCATGAACCAACTGAAAGATTGTATCCTTCTGCTATCTCTCGGGCAGTGAGGCTTCGATTGACAGGCACAATTTCGTTGACGTTTCTGTCCTGAGTGTCGCCGGTAGACGTCGAAGGGCGTCCTGGCCATTTTTAAACCATTCGTAACACCGAGTACGTCTTAAGCACTCATCACCTCCATCATTTGGAGTGTCTTGACTTTCACACAAAACTTAATGCAGACGCGTTTCTCCTCTAACTCTCCGTCCGAACGGGCCTTGGAATGTCCAACCGTACCGACCGGTCGCCGTGTCATCCTCAGCCCACAGGCCTCACTGGATGCGGATATGGAGGGGCATGTGGTCAGCACATCGCTCTCCCAGCCATATGACAGAGGCCGGAGCCGCTACTTCTGAATCACGTAGCCCCTCAGTTTGCCTAACAAGGGCTGAGTGCACCCCGCTTGCTAAGAGCGCTCAGCAGACCGGATGGTCACCCATCCAAATGCTAGCCCAGCCCGATACCGCTTAACTTCGGTGATCTGATGGGAACCGGTGATATCACTGCGGCAAGGCGGTTGGCTTGCTCCCCTGCCTCTGCCATCTCCAAATTCGCAAACTGAGTGACACACGTTCTACTCAATACAGCACTGAACAATATGTAACAGACATAAAACACTGAATCTTCCGGCAGTTACCCTTAAACACAGGCAGGTGCATGGATTCCAACCGCTTTTCGCTCCAACATACCGCTGTAGCGAAATTACCGATGTTCCGGATTTTTTTTAACAGACCTCGTATTTCAAAGGTATTTATGCTGTCATCGCATCCAGTATAACATGTAAATCTAATAACCTTGCGTTACTGGTGTGTTGCAGTGTAAAAGATACTACAGTACCTTGAGAAGTGATTTTCGATGCCGTAATTTGCTTTCAGCCTAAGTTAACTGACCGCTGGATCAAAACAATAAACAGTCAAGAGGTGTATCTGTATTTCTAGGACATTTGTTCTTACCTGCTAACATTGAAATACAAGCAAACGGTCCTTAGTTTACTTACACCTTACAGTATAAAAGAGAGAGAAGGTGTTTATTATGTGGGCGAGGTACTCACATTGCAGACGCCGCCGCCGTTCGTGCCTGGGGCTGTGCACACCATGGTGTCCACCACCTGGTCCTCCCCGATGGCTCCCAACGCCTGTCGGCAGGTGTCCAGATCAATGATGGGGAGTTCCTGCCACAGCAGGGCGTCCGACGTTGGCTCGGTAGGCGTGCTGCCCCAGCCGGATATAATTGCGACTGAGCCCGCTAGACAGGTCGAAGGTTATGTGTAAGTAGTGCAGCCCAAGCAGAACGTCACAGAGATTTGCTCCACATAAAGATAATTTCTACGTCATTACTCTGTGCAACATAATTAAAGGTTTAATTTTTCGAAACACCGTAATTGCCTCCCATTACGACACATAGGTGTGAAATTTTTCTCAAAGGTGAGTACAGCCTTCCTGTGTAGTGATGCAAATCCGTGGCGCCCTGTGACATCATCCTCAGACACAACGACGCTTCAAACAGCAAGGAGCGAACATATGCGACAAAAAAAGAAAGAAAGAAAAATCAAGGGAGATAGCACAGAAGTTCATGTGTGGTGTAAGGTGGGTTAATGATGTCGCATTGGCACCAAATTTCGCCATAGATCTCCCCAGTGCCACCATGGACGTACCACTGGATGGGATTGTCTTCACAGCGCGTCTTACCTTTACTTTTGACGACTCTCCGATGGGGGTCAGAACTGCTACACCCAGGGTTAGACAAGCCCTTGGGCATCCTTTGGGTGGGATTCGTTTATCTTCAGGCACTAGAGCAGCCACGAACTGACTTGACACCCAAGTTTCTGATAAGTGCATTTATTATTCTTTGACATTGTCAGTGGGGGGAGATAAGCGATCTGTTGATTTAATACATGTGCGCATAAAAATCGCAGTTTTTCTTTACTGATTACTGGCCTCGGCTCACTACCAAGCTATATTCAGACCAGTCTAAAATGGTGATCAGTGTGTGACACTCATTACCCATCATAATATTTGTTTAGATCTAAACCGGCGTCGGCCGGAGTGGCCGTGCGGTTCTAGGCGTTAGAGTATGGAGCCGAGCGACCGCTACGGTCGCAGGTTCGAATACTGCCTCGGGCATGGATGTGTGTGATGTGCTTAGGGTAGTTAGGTTTAATTAGTTCTAAGTTCCCGGCGACTGATGACCTCAGACGTTAAGTCGCATAGTGCTCAGAGCCATTTGAACTATCTAAACCGGCCTAGTTAGCTAACGATCTTGCAGCAGCTGTAACACTGGTTCCCGTTAGATCACCAAAGTGAAGCACTGTCGGGGTTGGCCAGTACATAGATGGGCGACCGTTCGGGCTATCGAGCGCTGTTGGCAAGCAGGGTGCACTCAGCCCTTGCGGGGCCAATTGAGGAGCAATTTTATCGGGAAGTAGCGGCTCTGGTCACTAAAACTGACAACGGCCGGGAAAGCGGTGTGCTGACCACATGGCCCTCCATATACGCATCCAGTGAGGCCTGTGGGCTCAGGATGACACGGCGGCTGGTGGGTACTGTGAGATGCCGTGTTCCTAGATTTCAGCAAGGCATTTGACACCGTCCCACATTGGCGTTTAACAAATATATATATATATATACATATATATATGTACGAGCTTACGGAGCATCGGACCGGACCTGCGATTGCATTGAAGACTTTCTTGCAGATAGAACTCAACACGTCGCTCTTAACGGTACTAAATCGACAGATATAAAGGTAATATCCGGAGTACCACAGGGAAGAGTGATAAGACCGTTGCTGTTCACAATATACCGGGCCAAATATCTCACGACATAAGCGTCAAACGAAAAAACTACAAAGAACGAAACTCGTCTAGCTTGATGGCGGAAGCCACATAGCGCTATGGTTGGCCCACTACATGGCGCTGTCATTGGTCAAACGGATATCAAGTGCGTTTTTTTAAAATAGGAACCCCCATTTTTATTACATTTTCGTGTAGTACGTAAATAAATATGAATGTTTTAGTTGGGCCACTTTTTTCGCTTGGTGATAGATGGCGCTGTTATAGTCCCAAACGTATAAGTACTTGGTATCACGTAACATTCAGCCAGTGCGGAAGGCATTTGCTTCGTGATACATTACCCGTGTTGAAATGGACCGTTTACCAATTGCGGAAAAGGTCGATATCGTGTTGATGTATGGCTATTGTGATCAAAATGCCCAACGGGCGTGTGCTATGTATGCTGCTCGGTATCCTGAACGACATCATCCAAGTGTCCGGGCCGTTCGCCTGATAGATATGTTATTTAAGGGAACAGGAAGTGTTAAGCCACATGTCAAACGTCAACCACGACCTGCAACAAATGATGATGCCCATTACGTGTTTTAGCTGCTGTCGCGGCTAATCCGCACATCAGTAGCAGACAAATTGCGCGAGAATCGGGAACCTCAAAAACGTCGGTGTTGAGAATGCTACATCGATTGCACCCGTACCATATTTCTATGCACCAGGAATCGCATGTACAGTTCTGCCACTGGGCACAAGATAAATTACCGGACGATGACAGATTTTTTGCACGCGCTCTATTTAGCGACGAAGCGTCATTCACAAACAGCGCTAACGTAAACCGGCATAATATCCACTACTGAGGAACGGAAAATCCACGAGTCCTGCGACAAGTAGATCATCAGCGACCTTGGCGGGTTAATGTATGGTGCGGCATTATGGGAGGAAAGATAATTGGCCCCCATTTTATCGATGGCAATCTAAATGTTGCAATGTATGCTGATTTCCTACGTAATGTTCTACCGATGTTACTGCAAGATGTTTCACTGCATGACAGAATGGCGATCTACTTCCAACATGATGGATGTCCGGCACATAGCTCACATGCGGTTGAAGTGGTATTGAACAGCATGTTTCATGACAGGTGGATTGGTCGTCGAAGCACCATAGCATGGTCCGCACGTTCACCGGATCTGACGTCCCCGGATTTCTTTCTGTGGAGAAAACTGAAGGATATTTGCCATCGTGATCCACCGACAACGCCCGACAACATGCGTCAACGTATTGACAATGCAAGTGCGAACATTACGGAGGTCAACTACTTGCTGTTGAGAGGAATGTCGTTACACGTATTGCCAAATGCATTGAGGTTGACGGACATCATTTTGAGCATTTATCAGCCGGCCGCGGTGGCCTTGCGGTTCTAGGCGCTGCAGTCCGGAACCGCGGGACTGCTACGGTCGCAGGTTCGAATCCTGCCTCGGGCATGGATGTGTGTGATGTCTTTAGGTTAGTTAGGTTTAAGTAGTTCTAAGTTCTAGGGGACTGATGACCTAAGCTGTTAAGTCCCATAGTGCTCAGAGCCATTTGAACCATTTTTTGAGCATTTATCGCATTAATGTGGTATTTACAGGTAATCACGCTGTAACAGCATGCGTTCTCAGAAATGATACGTTCACAAAGGAACATGTATCACTTCGGAACAACCGAAATAAAATGTTCAAAAGTACCTACGTTCCGTATTTTAATTTAAAAAACATACCTGTTACCAACTGTTCGTCTAAAATTGTGAGCCATACGTTTGTGACTATTACAGCGCCATCTAAAACATTCATATTTCTTTACGTACTACACGAATATGTAATAAAAATGGGGGTTCCTATTTAAAAAAACGGTGTTGATATCCGTTTGACCTATGGCAGCGTCATCTAGCGGGCGAACCATAGCGCCATCTGTTTTCCCTCTTCACACTACACAAGTTTCGTTCTTTGTAGTTTTTCGTTTGACGCTTATTTCGCGAGATATTTGGCCCGGTCACGATCAATGGACCACCCTGTATATAAATGATGTAGTAGAAAGCGTCGGATGCTCTTTAAGTCTATTCACAGATGATGCAGTTGTTTATACCAAAGTAGCAACGCAAGAAGATTGTAATAATTTGCCGAACGACTTGCAGAGAATTGATAAACGGTGCATAGTCTGGCAGTTGACCCTGAACGTAAATAAATGTATCATATTGCGTGTACATAGGAAAAGAAATCCACTACTGTACAGCTATACTATTGATGACAAACAACTGGAGACATCGTCTGCCGTAAAATATCTAGGCGTAACTATCCAGAGCGACCTCAAGTGGAATGACCTTATAAAACAGATAGTGGGAAAAACAGACACAAGGCCCAGATTCATCGGAAGAATCTTAGAGAAATGTAACTCCTCCACGAAAGAAGTGGGTTATAAGGCGCTTGTTCGCCAGATTCTTGAGTATTGTTCATCTATCTGGGATCCCTATCGGTAGGGCTGATATTGGAGATAGAGAAGATCCAACGAAGAGTGGCACGTTTCGTCACGGGATCGTTTAGCTGGCGAGAGAGCGTTACGGAGATGCTAAACAAACTCCACTGGCAGACGTTACAAGAGAGGCGTTATGCATCACTGAGATATTTACTACTGAACTTTCGGGACAGCAATTTTTAGGAGGAGTCAGACAACGTATACATCCCACATACATCTAGACTATTGACTACGAGGAGAAAATTCGAGAAATTAGAGCCGATGCAAAGTCTTACCGTCAATCTCTCTTCCCACACACATTCGCTAGTGGAACAGGGTTGGAGGGATCAGATAGAGGTACCGAAAATAGCCTCCGCCACACACTATTAGGTGGCTTGCGTAGTATGATGTAGATGTAGATGTACTTTGGGCCTTCAAGGCCTGTTCGGACGGAGTTTAGTAAGTCGCATAGGTTAAATAAAAAATCCTAAAGTGAAAATCGTAAACTGAGAACGCTAATCACTTGTAAAATGCTGTTACAGTGCCCATTTTGCCAAAAATATGAACAAGTGATCGACAGCAATGGTGTATGGCAAAACCATTACTGCAGCAACACTTGACTAGTTATTAACGTTGTCTGTTTACATAACCAACTAAGATTTTCACTCTACGATTTATTATTTAGCTACGGCGACTTAGCTCTAAAGAAATACGACGATTTGTAATGAGTGTCACACAGTGAACAACATTTAGGCTGATCTCAGAATGGTTCGGCAATGAGCCGAAACCGGTAATCAGTAAAGAGAAATTGCTATCTTGAAGCAGGATTTGTATCCACACATGTTTTAGGTACATTTGTAACGCGCTCAAAAGTGGTGCATAGGTGGCCATGAAGGTGTTGCCGAACTAGAGGTCCCTTAGAGGGATCCTTTGTCGGTTCATTTACGCACATGTTAATGTTGCACACTCCCATGATGGCACCACAGGAGGGGGCCAAACAGGCTGAAAGAGCACAAGTAGCCTTTGATGCTTCGGAAATGGTTTTAAACGTTCCCTAATGATATCGACCAGTGAACGAGAACGAAAACTGCAATCGGGCTGCACCCCAAAAGCAGTCCTACATTGCCCTTAGAGAAGGGTTGAAACATCCGAGGGTGTCAGCAGTGTCAAAGGTGGGCAACAACATCTTCCTGCGGCTCATCGCACTGCAAAGTGCGAATTTCGACCGGTAAATGTGTGGCAACAAGCGCCCCAGGGAAAGGTGTGGTTTCATTGATGCCCTTTATGCCGTACCCTGAGACCTTTTCACGTCTATTCGGAGCGACCGTGTCCCCGAAATATCTTCCTCGGCCACACATAAGAAAACCCCAAACGCTGGATGGCGCGGTTCTGACCTCCACCGCAGAGTCCCATAAGAAAGATGAAATGTGGGTAAGAGGGGCTGTGAAGACTTTATCATCATGACCAACAGAGGTGGCGCAGTGGTTAGCACACACCGGACTCCCATCCCGCAGGACGATGCTTCAAACCCGCGTTCGGCCGTCCTGATTTAGGTTTCCGTGATTCTCTTCAGACAAATGCCGGAATGGTACGTTTGGAAGGGCACTTTCCTTCCCAAATTCGAGGTTGCGTTCCGTCTCTAATTACTTGGTTCTTTATGGACTTGAAACACTAATCTATTCTTCCTTCATATCACGTGACGCGTCCACGCTGACGTTGGGGAGAAATGTGATGAAATTTGGCCCCAAAGTTACATCATTGATCCACATTATTCCTCGTATTATCTTCTGAGCTCTGGCCTTCTTCTTTCATTTGTCGACACCTTGCAGTTTGAAGCGTCGCCGAGCGCGAGGGTAACGTCGAAGGGTAGCACGCTGTAGGCACCTTTGAGGCAAATTTCAAACTTATGCTTCGCAGTGGCATATAATTACGGGATTTCGAAGAAGTGCACCTTCCTTTTCTTTTTCTATTTTTTTTATATAGGGCAAATCCTAAACATGAGACACAAAGAGTGCAATATGAGGAGTAACACACGACATTAAAATCTGTAATGAAACGGATGTTCATAAAGTCATGATTATCAACTCGAAAAATAAAACCGTGACGCGTATAACTTGATGACTCTGTTAGGGCTTCCATACGCATTAATTCTTTAATGTGACAGTTCTTCCCAACAATTAATGACTTAACAGAGAATTTGCAGATAGAAGTAGTCGTTTTGAGTGTTTAGGAAATGCTCTACTTCGAAAATCCCCGCGTCACTCTGAGAAAATCGATGCGAAATGGCGCCTTGATTCGATGAAAGAGGAAGAAATCACTGCTACTTCAGGTGAATGCAGGGTATGAGGCGAAGCTTAATAGCCCAGAGAAGCATTGTTGTGAAGCAAATACAGCGCCTTAGACAGTATCGAAAGGCTCCTGTAATCTCACCACGATGTTTCGATAGTGTGCTTCTGTGACGCTTTGATCGTTACGAGCATGATCTGTTAGCAACACACCACGGCACTTGCCCTTTAATCAGTATGAATGCGACAGCAAGGGTTCCTAATACGTTCCGAACGCATCGCATACAAACAGGTTATGCCGGTGCTCAGACCTCGTGTTCTATCGGTGACAAAAGGGTAAGATCAAGTGTTTTGGATAGTCCTTGTTGCCCTTGGGGCTATGTACACTATGTGACCAAACGTACCCGGACAACCCCGTTTTTCATATTAGCTGCATTGTGCTGCCTCCTACTGCCAGGTACTCCATATCAGCGACCTCAGTAGTCATTAGACATCGTGAGAGAGCAGAATGAGAAGCTCCACGGAACTCACGGTCTTCGAACGTGGTCAGGTAATTGGGTGTCACCTGTGCCATATGTCTGTGCGCGAGATTTCCACATTCTTAAACATCCCTAGGTCCACTGTTTCCGATGTGATAGTGAAATGGAAACATGAAGGGACACGCACAGCACAAAAGCGTACAGGCCGTCCTCGTCTGCTGGCTGACAGAGACCGCCGACAATAGAAGAGGGTCGTAATGTGTAATAGGCAGACATCTATCCAGACGATCACACAGGAATTCTACACTGCATCAGGAATCACTGCGACTACAATAACAGTTAAGGTGGGAGGTGAGAAAACTTGGATTTCATGGTCGAGCGGCTGCTCGTAAGCCGCACGTCACGCCGGTAAATGCCAACCCACCCCTCGCTCGGTCTAATGAGCGTAAACACCGGACGATTGATCAGTGGAAAAACGTTGTGTGGAGTGACGAATCACGGTACACAATGTGGCGATACCGATGGCAGGGTGTGAGTATGGCGAATGCCCAGCGTAGGTCATCTGCCAGCGTGTGCAGTGCCAACAGTAAAATTCGGAGGCGGTGGTGTTTTGATGTGGTCGTGTTTTTCATGGAGGCTGCTTGCAACCTTTGTTGTTTTGCGTGGCACTATCGCGATCAGTGCTACATTGATGTTTTAAGCGCCTTCTTGCTTCCCAATGTTGAAGAACAATTCGGGGATGGCGATTGCATCTTTCAACATGATCGAGCACCTGTTCATAATGCACGGCCTGTGACGGAGTGGTTAAACGACAATACCATATATGTAATGGACTGACCTGCACAGAGTCCTGACCTGAATCAGACAGAACAGTTTTGGGATGTTTTGGAACGCCGAGTTCGTGCCACGCCTCACCGACCGACATCGATACCTCTCCTTAGTGCAGCACTCCGTGAAGAATGGGCTGCCATTCCCCAAGAAAACTTCCAGCACCTGATTGAACGTATGCCTGCGAGATTGGAGGCTGTCATCAAGACTTAGGGTGGGCCAACACCATGTTGAATTCCAGCATTACCGATGGAGGGCGCCGCGAACTTCTAAGTCATTTTCAGTCAGGTGTCCGGATACTTTTGATAACGAAGTGTGTAGCCAACAGGTGGATCGTCTTAGTGTAGCTGTCTTATAATACAGGGTCAAGTTATGAATATTACACATTTCCCTTGCTTAGGCAAATGGAGCAAATCACTTGGCTCTTTTGCGTTTAATGTTACCTAGGTGGGCTTGATGCGACTTATGAAGGCCCCATTGATTCAGGGACCGTTCTCCAGAGAGCCAAAAAATATTTGCGATGTGTTCCTATGATTCCGATCTCGAATAAACTTAAAACTTTACTTCATATTTTTTCCGTTTGATATAGAGATTAAAATTTAAGATACCTGTACACGTAAAATATGCCCTTAAAATGCGATGTGATACGTAAACGTAGCTCATAAAGAGGCGTAGCACGGAGAAATGCTTAACAGATGTCCTCTCATCCTGTCCCTTCTCCTTGTCAGTGTTTTCCACATATTCCTCTCCGATTCTGCGCAGAACCTCCTCATTCCTTACCTTATCATTCCACCTACTTTTCAAAACTCTTCTGTAGCATTACATCTCAAATCCTTCAATTCTCTTGTGTTCCGGTTTTCTCACAATCCATGTTTCACTGTCATACGATAATGTGCTCCAGAATTACATTCTCAGAAATTTCATCCTCAAATTAGGACCTATGTTTGATACTAATGGACTTCTATTGGCCAGGAATGCCCTCCTTTTGATGTCCTCCTTGTCACGTCCGTCATTAGTCATTTTACTGCCTAGGTAACAGGTTGCTTAACTTCATCAGCTTTGTGAACGTAAGTCCTCATGTTAAGTTTCCCGCTGTTCTCATTTCTACTGCTTCTCATTACCTTTGTCTTTCTTCGATTTACTCTCATTCCATATTCTATACTCATTAGATTGATCATTCCATTCAGCAGATCATGTAACTCTTCTTCAGTTTCACTCAGGACAGCAATATCATCAGTCACTCTTATTATTCCACCTTGGCTCTTGTACATGTTTTATATTATCCGTCTCTCCCTACAGCCTACCTCTAGTTTTCTGAGAATTCGAACACCGTGCACCATTTTGCATTGTCGTACGCGTTTTCCAGGTAGACCAATCCAGTGACTGTGTCTTGATTTTTCTTTAGTCTTGCTTCCATTATCAACCGCAACGTCAGAAGTGCCTCTCGGGTGCCTTTACCTTTTCTAAAGCCAAACTGATGGTCTTTTAGCACTTCCTTCCTCAATTGTCTTTTCCATTCTTTTCTATATTATTCTTGTTAGCAACCTGAATGCATGAGCCGTTAAGCTAACTGTGTGATTATTCTCGCATTTGTCAGTTCTTGCAATCTTCGGAATTACGTGGATGATGGTATGTCGCCAGACTCTTATATTCTACACCCCAGCGCGAAGAGTTATTTTGTTGCCACTTCCTCCAATGATTTTAGAAATTCTGATGGAGTGGTATCCACCCCTTCTGCCTTATTTGATCTTAAGTCCTCCAAAGCTCTCTTAAAATCTGATTCTAAACCTGGATTCCCTATCTCTTCTAAATTGACTCCTGTTTCTTTTATCTATCACATCAGATAAACCTTTCATCTCATAGAGGACTTCAATGTACTCTTTCCACTTATCCGCTCCTTCCTCTACATTTGCCAGTGATATTCACGTTGCACCCTTTATGCTACCATCCTTGCTTTTAATGTCACCGATGGTTGTTTTGACTTTTCTATATGGTGAGTCAGTCCTTCCGACAATCATTTCTTTTTCGATCCCTTCAGATTTTCCGTGCAGCCATTTCGTCTTAGCTTCCCTGCACTTCCCATTTATTTCACTGCTCAGCGTCTTGTATTCCTGAATATTTTTGTACTTCCTTCTTTTATCGATCAGCTGAAATATTTCTTCTGTTACCCATGTTTACCTCGCAGTTGCCTTCTTTGTACCTGTGTTTTTCTTTCCAACTTCTGTGATTGGCCTTTTTAGAGATTTCCGTCCTCTTCAACTATACTGCCTACTGCGCTATTCCTTATTGCTGTATCTATATCCTTAGAGAACTTCAAGCGTGTTTCGCCATCCCTCCGTACTTCGTATCCCACTTCTTTGCGTATTGATCCTTCCTTACAAATCTCTTTATTTTCAGCCTACTCTGCGTCACTACTATATTGTGGTCTTAGTAGATTGCTGCTCCTGGGTACGCCTTAAAATCCAGTATCTGATTTCGGAATCTCTGTCTGACCATGATGTAATCTAGCTGAAATCTCCCCTCATCACCCGATCTTTTCTAAGTATACTTCCTCCTCTTGAGATTACTAGCTGAAATTTATTACAGAATTCTTGTAGTATTTCCCCTCTGTCATTTCTTGCCCCAGGCACATATTGTCCTGTAACCTTTTATTCTACTCATTGCCCTACAACTGCATTCCAGTCCCCCATGACTATTGCATTTTCATCTCTCTTGATGTACTGTATTAGCCATTCAGTATTCTCATATACTTTCTGTGCCTCTTCATCTTCAGCTTGCGATGTTGGCATGTATACCTAAACTATCGTTGTCGATGTTGGCTTGCCCTCGATTCTGATGAGAACACTGAACTGGTCACTGTAACACACACTCTGCACTACCTTTCTATTCATAACGGAAGCTACTCCTGTTATACCATTTTCGGCTGCTGTTTATATTACACTATACTCACCTGACCAAAATCCTTGTCTTCTTTCCATTTCACTTCACTGGGCCCCAAAATACCTAGACTGAGCATTAGCCAATCCTTTTTCAGATTCTTTAGCTTTCCTACTGCATTAACACTTTTGACATACCGCGTCCCAACTCGTAGAACGTTATCCTTCCGTTGGTTATTCAGTCTTTTTCTCATGGTCACCTCTTGGCAGTTCGCTCCCGGAGATCCGAATGACGGACTATTCCGGAATCTTTTGCCAATGGGGAGATCCTCATGACACTTTCTCTATTACATGCCACATGTCCTGTAGATAGACATTATGGATCTTTAATGCAGTGGTTTCAGTGCCTTCTGCATCCTCATGCCTTTGATCGTTGCTGATTCTTCCGCCTTTAGGGGCAGTTTCCCATGCCAAGAACAATTGAGTCTCCTGAACCTCCGTCCGCTACTCTCTCTTTGTCAAGGCCGTTGGGAGAATAAGGCTCACATTTTATACCGGACAATGCTGATTAATAATCAAAATTCAAGCGATGGCTGGTTTCGAACTGTAGGCGGAGAGCGCTTTGAATACTAGTCAACTA
The DNA here is from genome assembly GCF_023864345.2 of Schistocerca serialis cubense. NCBI lineage: Eukaryota > Metazoa > Arthropoda > Insecta > Orthoptera > Acrididae > Schistocerca > Schistocerca serialis. Next base: position 143,092,994 of record NC_064639.1, on the reverse strand, counting down.
CGCTTCCCCAAAGAGCATGCTTCTTTTTGGTACATTTCCTTTCATGTGAGTAACATGTGCCACTGCAGAAGAGAAAAGCAGGCAACCAGCAGTAAACTAGAAGAGAAAATTCGAATATATTCCTTTTTGTTCAAAGGCCGGTGACTGAAAAATGGAGTACCAGCTGCGTCATTTTGCCCTCCTCACTATCTTCCAAAATGTTCTGAAAATTTTGGAATGCGAACATATTCGCGCCTTTTTACGCTGAAAGAGAAGAAGACAGTGGCAGTGGCAAAGGTACAGAAAGGTAATAAATACTAAAAGGTAGTAGTCTTAGAGAAAGAGCGAAGCTGACAATGGCAGTGTGAGAGAAAGAGAGGGACACTGTGGCAGTGGAACATAGTTGACAATGACAGAACAGTGCTAGGAAAGAGTGAAGAAGACAGTGTCAGTGAAAGGGAACGATAGGGAGAAGCAGAAGTGAAGAGGAAGATAAAATGGAAGTGAGTAACAGCCAGGTTGTATGACACGAGGAAAATAGATAAAATGACAGAGGAGACAGTGACACCACGAAGTAAGGAATAAGATATTAGCAGCAAGAAAGAGTAAGGGAGAGACAGTGAAAGTGAGAGAAGACTATAGTAGTAGGACAGAACGAAGGAGACTGTTTCTGTCACACAGGAGACAATGACACACAGGAGACAGTGACAGAGGGACAAAGAGACAATGAGCGAATATCTGCCTGACCATGGTATAATCTACTTGAAATCTTCCCGTATCCTGACATTTTGCAAGTATACGTCCTCCTCTTGTGATTCTTAAGTACATTCGCTGTTACAGGCTGAAATTTATTGCGGAACTCAGTTAATCTTTCGCTTTTCTCACTCCTAGTATCATTTCCATATTCTCCCGTAACCGTTTCTTCTGCTCCTTCTCCTACGTCTGCATTCCAGTCCCCATGAGTATTACAATTTCAACTCCCTTTACATACTGAATTATTCGTTCAATATCCTCTTACACATTCTCTATCTTCTCATACTCGGCTTGCGATATTGGCATATATAACTGAACTATCGTTGTTCACTGAACTTTTCCCATTAACTCATTCTTTGCACTACTTTCCTATTCATAACGAATTCTATTCTATTCTAACACTTTTTTATGCTATCCTATGCTCACCTGACCAGAAAATCTTTCCATTTCACTTCACTTACCCCCACTATGTCTATATTGAGCCTTAGCACTTCCTTTTCCAGATTTTCTAGCTTCCTTACCACGTTCAAGTTTCTGACATTTCAGACCCCGTAGAACGTTACCCTTTCGCTGGTTATTGAATCTTTCTCTCATGGTCACTTCCCCGTTGGCAGTCACCTCCAGAATATCTGAATGGGGGACTAGTCCAGAATCTTTTGCCAATGGAGAGATTATCATAACACTTTTTCAATCACTGGCCACATGTCTTGTCGATACACTTAACATGTATTTAATGCAGTAACTTTCTGCACCCTCATTCCCTTGATCATTGCAGGGTAAGAGAGTGCCCTGAACCTCTTGTTTTTATTTTAAATTTTATATTCCAGGAAAAAACAGCCACATCAGAAAAAGAAAAGAAAGAAATATAGCCGGCCGCGGTGGTCTAGCGGTTCTAGGCGCTCAGTCCGGAACCGCGGGGCTGCTACGGTCGCAGGTTCGAATCCTGCCTCGGGCATGGATGTGTGTGATGTCCTTAGGTTAGTTAGGTTTAAGTAGTTCTAAGTTCTAGGGGACTGATGACCACAGATGTTAAGTCCCATAGTGCTCAGAGCCATTTGTACTATTTTTGAAAGAAATGTAGGGCCGAAGTGACATCCTCGGCACTCCACTTGGAAGAATATCCTAGCTCATGAAACTGCTCAAACCTAGGGCTCTCCATCTCTCTGGGGGATCATGAAACATGCTGTCTAGAAAGTTCACAAGCTGCGTTTTGTATTTAGAGTCACGTCGGATGATCTCGTGGTGTCCTAGTAGATAGAGCCAATAATGCATTCCCAATACCATGGACTGCGATAGCACGTAGTGCAATGTGTGTCCTGTAATCGAGCGGATTGCGGACGTTTTCTGTGAGAGGAAAAAGACCAAACTGAGGAAGAATAAATATTTCGTCGTGATCGTGGAGCTGTTAGTGCGCTGGATGAGTGCCACAATGCGTTGCGTCAGCCGCCAAACATTCTTCGCCTCACCGCATTGCAGACAATGTTCGTCGATGTCCTGCATGCCACAAATGAGGCAGAGTGCGGAATCGACCATATGAATGTCGCGAAAATGGTCGGCGTGACTGTCTTGCTTTTAATAAATGTATACCAAGACGATCTCACTGCCGTGGTGAGGAGAGGCGTATAGAAAGCACGCCAGATCCCTCATTGGGTATTTAAGTTTGACAACATTGATGCCATGATGACGTCTCACCTTTTATACGTCAAGGTCCGACTATCCCCATCGTAGAGCATTGTAATCAATGATTGGTGATTACTTGCATTCCCCGTGGACATAAGATGCATGGAAATACGTTCTCCGTCGAGTTGTCCAAACACCGAGCACAGTCCCTCCAATCGACGTCCATGATCGATAAAATGCACACCATAATGCCATAGACTTAGGCTTAACGCTAGGGCGATGGAGCCCTGAAGAAGAGGTCACAAAGCACCCTGTAGTAATATTCAAGTGAATCCCGGAGCCATCTCGCTTTTTCCTTGCCGTAATTTACAAGAGGCCTTCGTATCACCGGTTTTGCGCATTGCAGCCACCATGAAAGAACCGTACTGCGCATGTCTACCACGGTTCTTCATTCCGCAGGTGACATTCGGGGTCCACCAATAAGGATGAACAAAGTTTCCGCGAACTACGGCCCCGCCAGACCTGCTACCGTCGGAGGGTTAACGTATTTATGTATGCAAGGTGACCCGTAAAAGCTGTGGGCCAGCATTCAGCAGCCAGCACATGATCTCGTAATCCATCATAAACACAAATCAGCCGAGTGGCTAGCAAAAAAAAAAACGTGCAACGCAGACGTTCCCCGTGGGTCTTTTTCTATGTGCCCATCAGAGTTACGTATCGGCAGATCGAGCGTGACGCATTGTAGGAGTTAAAATTCGGGGTTTGAGCCTTTGGCGTGAGAAAATACAATTAAAATCCCCTCCTATCAAGATGTGATCATGTGTGCCACGGAAAAGTGGTGCAATCTCCTATGAGTAGAATTGCGCACGCGCCCGCCGATTTTCATATTCGGAGGGTGCATAGATGTTGACAATACGAATACCGTTCACGGTCATCGCCAAAACACCGGGCCGAAGGGAGATAATCGAAGTCTTCCTGGACCAAGATCACTGTGCCACGTCCTACGTCTAGTGTCGGCGCCCTCGAAAGGCAACATTGCAGGTTTCTTACATCATCAGGATATCCACGTCCGTGACGTAGATCATGTTCCGGAAAATTTGCAACTTTGCAATAAATCTCACGGTATTAAAGTTCACTGTTCCCACCTTATATGCTAGGTTCGTTGCCGTCGTCATGTTCGTGTCATGTCACTGTAAACTCCAAACACTATGTCTACTATTCGTGCTGGGAGGGTTGCCCACCAACGGGCTTCTCTCTATATTGTTGTTGTCCTGTGGTGGCGTCCTGTATGTGAGCCGTCATCAAATGGGGCTGCCAACTCGTCTAACTCTTGGACTTGCTCTGCCCAGTCACACTGGTCACTGACATCCGGTCACCATCCGAAGAAATCATTTCGACGTCCTCAAAAGACACGTGTTCTATGTCAGATCCTCTGTCAGATCCTCTGTGACCCCTAGGCTAGGGGAGGATGTGTCGTCCGCAGTATGGCGGCGCTTCTTGCGAGCGTTGTTTTCGCCCCCTTCCTCTGCCGCCGTTGTTAATCGGGCGCTCGGTGATCCGCTGCTGCCGCCACATTCTTACTTCCATGCTACTTGTGAGGCTTCCGTATGTTCATCGCTTATCTGCTGTGAAGAGGTTGTAGGGACATCTTGCTTGTCACCTCCCTGCGCCCCTGACTCGGTATGCTCTTGCATCAACATATCCGTGTCAGGCTCCGATCTCGGCAACACCTTCCGGCGGTTCACCGACACATAGGTCATCGGCAGTAGCGTGAAAACTTCTCACTAAGACGCTTCTTCACGTGGCAGTTGCATGATTTAGCGTTGTACGCACTCCGAGCGGATATTTTCTTCTCCACCGCAGTGAGAACATGTCCGCGGCTAGCCACCGTAAATGACGTAAGTATGAAGGGATATAATTGTTAAGGGTGATCCGCACCTATCGGACGCCCTTTAGCACGGGATAGGTGCTAAAATTCGCCTAGCGTTCAGACGTGTGACTGAGTAGCGTCCCATATGGTCGCAATGATTCCATAACGATCAATTCTGGTACCTCAAAGGCAGTTCAAAGATCCGTACAACCCTCACTCCGAAACCTGAAGAGACACTGCAACATCGCTGACATGGCCATCAGAGTGTCGAAATTTAAATCCCCTTTGGAAAGTTCTTTCACATGGAACTTCATCGGTCATGTTGACGTACATTATGCTGCGTACACTGGGTAGGTGTGTCCCAACTGTATCTGTAGCAGGTAAGCTAATTTCATTGCCCAAAAAATGCTCTATTTCAAAAACATAGGGACCGGCATATTCGTTGTCAAACATAAATTGTGTCACAGTCTTTCTGAAATTATGTGCCATTGCCGTCTATTCGGTGAACAACAAGCGCGAGTATCAGCAATATAAACACTTCGTGTTCCATGTGCGCTAGCAGCCGGGCAACAGATCCAAACTGCGTCACTGCTTAGTGCGGGTTCACCCCTAAACCACGAGTGTGCTCCTTGTAAGTCATCCTGTACGGCTGTTGTAGCGTTCTTCTAGATAAGGCCACTTCCCGGTGCTCGCTCTTCAGTTTGCAGACACGCTATAGCCACAGAGTCATATTATCGTCATTGCCGCCGTACATTTCCACCAACTCAGTGATAGGAAAGCTCATTAATCAACAGAGCCAAATATCAACCGTACAACCACTAGAATTTCTTTCGAGAGACAATTTTCTAATCTTAAACTCCGTAAGCAGGTACAGTATTAATGACAATGGCACTCCTAAGTCGGCCTTTGCTACAATCGTCCTCAAGTCTGACTGAGGTCGAACTGATCCAACTCTCCTATCTGCGCTCGTCTTGTATGTTTCGAGTACCTCGCTTAGTTCATCGTCTCTATATGTCCAGACCATCGCAACATACCTTTCTCACTACTCGACGCTGCATAATCTTTCACTCCAGTTGGTTAAACATTACGTAACTTAAATAAAACTAATTATCAAACATAACAACAATATTATTTATTGATAAAATTAAATTGTAAGTTATCCATAAAACTAAATAATGACAATAGCTGATGAAAAGTAATGTGAACATTGATTTTATTTCTTCTTGGTGAGTTGGGTAAGTCAAGGATGCATATTACTTTTAATTTGCGGCATGGTCTCCGGTTCTCGATGATAGGATGACTTCCCAGTTTAATGTTGATAAGGATTCATTCTTGAAAATGGCTGATCGCATGAATATACAAATACGAATAAGGGAAGAACAGTAAATGCTAATTTCTTCAGCTGATAATGAATCAAGAATACTATTCAATATGTTAGAAACTAACATATCTTCGCTTCCGAGCATTCGCCTAAAGACAGACTCACCAGCTGAGCCTGTAAAAATAGGAATAAGGAAACAAGTCATATATGCGGGACAAGTACTTTTATTTGTTATTAAACAAGCTTATATTTATTTGTCATCATCCTCATCTGTTTCACATATTTCCGACTCAGAATTATTATCATAATTCAAGATGAGCCCTTATCAGTTCCTTAAAACAAAATTATCTTATTTCGTCCGATCGCTCGCTTTTTTCCACACTTCAGGAACCTTCAATGGAGTAGATACAACAGGTTCTTCATTTTTGGTCAAAAGTTTAGGGATCATGTTGTAGTATTTCTGAGTGCTGAAGCATCAGAAGTATAATGAAAGCTGCTTGTTATCAATACCAAAACTAAGTATTTGTTAGATGCTCGAAGCGACAACTTGCCTTATAATTATTACGATGATAGCTCGAATGTATGATCGCAGCCGAATCTCGGAGTGATCCAAGCTGGCACTCAGGTAAAGCTAAGCGTTCTACCGCCGCCTTAGCGTCATTTGGCAGAAACTCACTGTCTCATCCGCCCTCGTTTTCTCGTGTATTTCTGCGTTCGTTACGAGTGATTTAGTCCTGCTGAACTGGAGGTAAGCGCTGCTCTGGTTACCTGAACACGCTAAGCATTTTAAGAGTCCTTTGCCACTCACGTGCGTACTGTGACATTAATTGATACGGTGAGCATCTGCTATATGTAACTGAGTGTTTTATTAAATATATATGCATCTTTGAATCTGTGTACGAGTTATTTACATAGCTTTGTAATCTCCCTACCTGCACTTAATTCTGTTAGTGATGATGTCCACAGTAATTAAGTGAGAGACCAAGATTAATTAAGCCTGCAAGTACGGCAGGAAGACGTTGCCTGGCCGCCGATCATCACTCTACATTGTGTGCTGGTGTACATTTTAGCAGCAGCATACGACGCCAAGAGAAAGTTGTACAAACCCTTGGATCCACGCCGGCCGATGTGGCCGATCGGTTCTAGGCGCTTCAGTCCGGAACCGCGAGACCGCTACGGTCGCAGGTTCGAATCCTGCCTCGGGCATGGATGTGTGTGCTGTCCTTAGGTTGGTTAGTTTTAAGTAGTTCTAAGTTCTAAGGGACTGATGACCTCAGATGTTAAGTCCCATAGTGCTCAGAGCCATTTTGAACCTTGGATCCACCTTAGAGGCAAATAAAATGAGTGAAATAGAGGAAACTTTTAGTCTTACTGTGTTTCATCCCACCAATCTTCGAAGCAGTTCATCTAAGTCTGATTCACCAAGAGGACAGCCCAAGTGATCATGGAAGACAACACCACTACCAGCAACTGAAATATGATGGAAAATACTGAGCCATAACGTTAGATGCTTCAAGGATGCAAAGTTTTGTATTTTTGCACTGTAGTTTACGAAAATATTAAGAATTCAGATTTGCATTGTGTTGTTCTGTTATAATTTATTGTATAGAAAGTTTGGAGGAAAATTCAATGCCTTCTTAAGCAGTCCTTAAACACGGACACGCTTTTGTATATTTAATGGGCTTCAGTCTTTGGTATTAACAATCAGTGTACAAATGAAGTGGAAACAGCAGGGCCGGCCGCGGTGGCCGTGCGGTTCTAGGCGCTCCAGTCCGGAGCCGCGCTGCTGCTACGGTCGCAGGTTCGAATCCTGCCTCGGGCATGGGTGTGTGTGATGTCCTTAGGTTAGTTAGGTTTAAGTAGTTCTAAGTTCTAGGGGACTAATGACCACAGCAGTTGAGTCCCATAGTGCTCAGAGCCATTTGAACCATTTTGAAACAGCAGGTTACACCCAGCCAGAGTGACTATAACTCTCTGAAGTTTATTTTCTAAATTGTTCTTATTCCAATTGGCGTCTTGGAGCCTCAGTTACAGTCGGTAAACCCCATCCGATACGAAATTACTCTGAGTGTCTTGCTTATTACTCCAAGCGCAGGTTATCACAAATTTAAAGGAAATTATAAACTACAAGTAAGAGAAGTGCCGATAATACTCGTAAGAGATCTTATAAGATTCTTATTCTTAATTTCTACAGTTGCTACACTGGTGCAGAGAGGGTACTCACACTGAGGGATGGGTCCCGCACGGGGCAGCTGAATGGTCTGCACGCAGGAGTTCAGAGATAATGCGGTGCCCAGCTTGAAGATGGCGATGTCGTTGACAATAAGTACGTTATCTCTGTAGGATTAATAGAAAATGGTATTTTTTAAGTCAGAGTCGGCTTTTCGATAAGGACACTTCACGTACTCTAATTATTGTTCAAATAACCGATTGAAACAAATTTTAAAAATTATCATATCACAGCCGTTCATTCGAGCCTTAATAAGGTGTAGATGGCGGTTTATTTACCAGTGAAGAAAACAGCAACAGCTGGTATTAGATTATAGCAAACGATACTAGAAACAGGAAAGAAAATCCACCTGTTGAAAGACCGACAGGTAAGAGATCCTATCAGTGGCCGTCAGCTATCGGCCTTAGGGAAGCACCACATTCTGTTTGCCTGAACTTTGCCCTGAACTCCTGCGTCTACAATCACTGTTAAGATGCGATCAACTACTAAAGATACTGCCTACGGAAGACTCATGCAGTGTCTTCCTGTTCCACCATCATCATTAATTATATGAACTGCCTCAGTCGCGCGGGATTAGCCGAGCGCTCTTAAGCGCTGCAGTCATGGCCTGCGGGGCTGGTCCCGGCGGAAGTTCGAGTCCTCCCTCGTGCATGGGTGTGTGTGTTTGTCCTTAGGATAATTTAGTTTAAGGGGGGTAGGACGTCAAACGGGTCGACGTGGAGCAGGAGAGGCACCACAGGACATTTTAATTTCCACTGTCTATACTTTTACAAATAAATTCATAAAACTTTAACAGCGTGACCAGGAAGGATTCAGGATTCATACTCATAGCAGTGGAAGTTCTAAAACGTAACAAAACACATTTTTTTACATGTGAAATTTCATCATTTTTTCACTTACTACTGGCTGCATTTGTTGCTATAGGTACACTTTTCTTCCTAAGTAAGAGAGATTCTTCGATGACTTTTGCACAGCATACAAACCATAGTTACAGGTGTATGAAACTCTACAAGTTATTTAATTTATGAAAAAATGAATGAACAGTAATATTTTAAACTTCATGTTTAGAAAAAAATTCAAGTTTTATAGTTAATTATCTCAATTTTTCCACAGTTTTTTAATAGATTTTGAAAATTCTAGAGTTTCATACACCTGTAACTACTGTTTGTATGCTATGAAAAATTCATCGAAGAATCTCTCTTACTTAGGAAGAAAAGTGTACCTATAGCAACAAATGCAGTGAGTAATAAGTGAAAAAAATGATGAAATTTCACATGTAAAAAAAGGTATTTTGCTACGTTTTTGAACTTCCACTGCGATTAGTGTGAATCCTCAATCCTTCCTGGTCATGGTGACAAAATTTTATGAATTTATTTGTATAAGTATAGACAGTAGAAATTAAAATGTCCTGTGGTGACTCTCATGCTCCAAGTCGGCCCGTTTGACGTCCTACCCCCTTTAAGTAGTGTGTAAGCTTAGGGACTGATGACCTTAGCAGTTAAGTTCCATAAGATTTCACACACATTTGTATTTTTGAAGTGCCTCATAAATACCGCGTTCTTCACATCGGTAACCCCAGGTTAATAATCAATTGTCTCGTCAGTTTCAATTGCACTGCGCAACACAATTAATGGGCCACATTCGCAAAAACCAGTAACAGTTTCAAATTTGTTGAATGGTGTCTACAATGTTCCTCTGTAACGGTGCAAAAGCGTGGCGTCATGTGACGTCACCCCCAGGGTCGGCGACGCTTCAAACAACCAAACGTCCACACTTACGAAAACAAGGCCACAACTCCGATGTTGATGTGAGCTGTTAGGTGGGTTAATGATGTTACCTTGGCACCAGACTTCACCACAATTTTTCCCAACACCACTGCAAACAAGTCAGACAATGGGAGGGTCGTCAAATCCCCTATTACACACATTTCGCCCCTTCTCTTGACGCCTCTGCGATATAGGACAGAATCCTAACGTCCAGCGACGTTATCACACAGCATTCTTATGAGTGACCGGGGAAAACATTTCAAACACACCGCCGCTCAGAATCGGTACGAGAAGTCCTCAGGGGGTGGCATACAAGGCATCAATGAAACCACCGCTTTTTTGAGTCTTTGATCCCACACATTTTGCAATCTAAAGCGGCAGTTCACAGTGTAGGGAGCAACAGGACGACGTTCTTGACAACTTTTGACTCTGTTGAACCCTCCTGGACGATTCAACCTGTCCCTCAGGACATCCTGTACTTATAACCCCACTGGACGTATCGGATCCTTTTGGAGTACGACCGCAATTTTTGCTTTTGTGTACAGGGCGTGTGATGACCTCAACCCACAGGAAAAATAATTATCAAAATCTATACTGTGAAGTCATCCAAAATTCTAGTTGGAAAACCACAATCTTTGTTGTACTTCTCAATTGGTCACGATCCCACTTTGTTTATGAACTTTAAACTCGAATATTCACGTGAAACTGCTCTGAAATTAACCTGAACCGTCAAAATAGTGTATATATTCTCTGAAACTTTAAAGACATCTAAGACTATATCTGAAAGGAATTAGAAAAAGTGACAAAATTTCGTGAATCACACACAATAATGTTAATAACTGCATGAACACTGGGGGGGGTGGGGGGGGTTCAGCATACATCTACCCACTTTTAAGTATAACCAGTGTCTCTTAATACTACGACTCGTAGCAATACAATATCAAAAACTTTTATTACAGGATAAACAGTCCCTGCGTGATTTGACAGCAGACGCTCACGTCAGTACTAGCACCAATACGGGAATAGCAGCTTTTACGTTATTGGTCAGAACGTAAGCAATTATGGCGGTCGCCGTAATTTTCGCGCGACGCCATATTTCGTGACAAAATACTCTTATTAGTCACTGTCATATATCTAGTCTCATAACAATACATAAAACTACATAAAATAACTACAATAATTTTGACATGCAAGGAGAATTAGTTCTAATGAGAGGAAGAAATTTATATTTACTGGTGTTTCAACAATGACTACCAGGCAACTTTTAATTCACTGATTGTAATTTTATTTTCGTTAGCAGAAAGCAAACATAAACTAAACAAAGAATTTATTTGACTAGAGTCTGTAATTCTTATACTTTTAATAGAAAAAGAAAGTTTCCAGGTCAGGGGATAGCGTTCGGCGAAATCTCTTAACTTTTTGTTGCAACGAAGCGTTGCTTTGGGCAGCACGATGTCGGCGGGTTACGATGATAAGAGCAGCATATAGGCGGTTCCGCTGGTTAATCTTCTCCGGTGAAACGCAAATAAAGTTCCGGCACAGCTGTATCATTAACCCCGTGGTGATTAACAAACCACAAGGCGCCAGTATACGACCGTTGTTGACATGTCCTCTCTTTCAAAGTACATTACGTAGACATCGCTCGTTTTTACACTTTATGCACTGTCCGTGACGCTACCGTCCATAATTACACAGTTCGTCGCATTCATATAGTCTTAGCCACAAATACACAGTTCATAGAATTGTTCTTGTGTGTGAAGCACACCGTAAACAATGTCCACTCTGTTCTCGCATTTCCAACTTCGACAACGTCACTGAAAGTCATTTATATTTCACAGTTAATTAAAGTCTTCACTTTCACGGCTCGATAGAATGTGATAGACAACAGTTCCACCACCCAAAACCAATACCAGCAAAGTTCATTCGCATAAAAGCACTGTTCGTGTCGGCCACAACAAAGTATTGTTAGCGGCACTTTCACAGTCTGGTTTATTTGCTCTTAAAGTTCGCTCGTGATGGCATTACATACTGCAGTGGTAAAGAGAATTAACAATATTATAGTTCGGTATCACTGTCCATACAATTACGTATGCTTTTCTTAAAACACAGTACTCTTTTTCCACGCACGCTTCACAGACACACCATCCACCATCCTCTCTACTACACAGCAACCGTTCGGCTATCGATATCACTATCGCTGTCACCTGTCTATAGATGTTATGTCGTTATAGTAAATTACATAAATCTTTATAGATGGTATTGACTGCATTTTTCACAATTAATAATATTCCAAAAGAGAACTTACAAACTATACCACAGGTACAAAGCAAGAAACATATGTATCCATTGGCAAACGAAATAATCACAATTACATCTGTACATTTAAAAACCACAGTAGAATGTTACATAATCACAGTTAGAAATGCCCAATGAACAATAGAAAAAGAATAGAAATCTAAAGAAAATCACGAAAAAAATTTTATATGCCTAATTAGCAATGCCTTCACAGGTGAAACCACTAGGTCCGCGGGTGAGACATGTACATATGCGTGAATAAAATGATAAACGGCCCCTCTGAGATTTCCATGATCCGCACGCCGTTGTCGGGCGCTTCAAAAATCTTTCTGTACAGAGATAGCCATTCACTGATTCTTAGGTACCAGCGGGACAGACAACCATTTCGACAAACCTCATCTGATGGCGCTATGTCTCTGAATTAGCGCCTGCCTGTGAAATCTAAGTGGCGTCCAAGATGATGGCTGTGACAGCGCCAGCTAGGAATCAGTGAATGGCTGTCTCTGTACAGGAAACATTTCTAAGGTTCGAACGAAGGTGCGCGGGTTGAATCGAGAATGTTACCGAACTGGAGGGATTTCGAGAAACCCTACACCATTTTACTCACTCATGTGTCAACGTCTCACGCCGCAGGAGGGTGCGAATCAGGGGAGGTGAACAGCTTTTGCTACTTCGGATAGCTATCAAATTTCGCGGAATTGCTTAGAACGGTTCTTAGTGGTTCCACCCTCTAAACCATAAAAAAACGCTGTCTCGTGACACTCGACAAAGGTGCGATGACGTTTAATGGGGTTGTAGCCCCACAATGTCCTTAGAGAAGGTTCAGATGGCTCTGAGCACTATGCGATTTAACTTCTGAGGTTATCAGTCCATTAGAACTTAGAACTAATTAAACATAACCTAACCTAAGGACATCACACACATCCATGACCAAGGCAGGATTCGAACCTGCGACCGTAGCGGTCCCGCGGTTCCAGACTGTAGCGCCTAGAACCGCTCCGTTAGAGAAGGGTTCATCGCACTGCGAAATGTTGTTTTCAGATGTGTGGGAATCAACGCCAAAAGCGAAGGAGTAGTTTCGTTGGCGCAGTTTATGACACCCGTTGACGCCTTGAGCGGTGGTGTGTCTGAACCGATTTCCTAGGTCAGCCGTAAGAAAATCGATATATATATATATATATATATATATATATATATATATATATATATATATATATATATATATATAGGGTGTCCGAAAAGTCTTTCCCTGATTACATAAATTGATAACTCAGGCTAGAAGTAAGATACAAATATGAAACTTGTGTCTTATTAACTATCAAAGTTTTTTTTCTGTTTTAGGTTCGCAGTACGTAAGTAGTGGATGAGGTGCAGTGCCCAAGAAGCCATGTTAACGAATCAGGAGAAGGCACAGTGTGAGACACGATCACCAACCACAGTGCAGAGACACTTCCAGACAACATTTGGAAGGAATCTACCTGATGTCAAGAGCATTAAAGAGATTCAAGAACACAGGATCGGTTGCTGACCTTCTGGAGTCTGGTCGACCAAGAACCTCAGCAGACAGGGTGGAAGCTGTAAGGCAGTCTTAGGCCCAAAGAAATCGGTGCGCAGGGCCTCACGTGAATTACGGATGCCAAAAAGCTCTCACCATGACATTTTACACAAACTTTTATTGTTTCCTGCATACAAAGTGCAAATCGTTCAGGCCTTGTTGCCCAATGACTGTACACGTCGATATGACTTTGCTGTCGAAATACTCTCACGTATTGAGGACGATGATGGTTATCTCGGACTAATTACCTTTTTCGACGAAGCGATTTTTTTTGTCAGTGCAGTAGTGAACCGCCATAATGAGCGCATTTGGGGTTCACAACCCCCTGGCGAGGTCATGGAGTGCACCGGAGGCAGTCCAAAGGAGAATGTTTGGTGCGCGCTACTGCACGATCGAATTATCGGGCATTCTTCTTCGCTGAGGCTACCATCACATCTGCAGTGTATCTGGACACGTTGTAACTGTATGCTGTTCCTCAGCTGCTTCAGTATCACCCCGATGTCTTGTTTCAGCAAGACGGTGCACCGCCTCATTGGGATTTAGACGTCCGTGCCTATCTCGACATGACCTTTCCTGGGCGATGGATTGGTCGTGATGGGCCAACGGTTTGGCCTCCACGCTCTCCTGACATAACCCCATTAGACTTCTTTTTATGGGGTTATGTCAAGGACGAGGTCTACCAAACACGTGTACCAGATCCTGAAACCCTGCGGCAACGGATAACCACAGTCGTTGAATCGATCCCTCCAGTGATGTTGGCTAATGTGTGGACGGAAATTGAATATCGCCTAGATGTGCTACGTGCTACCAAGGGTGCTCATGTGGAAGTTTATTGATGTGTGAAAAAAACTTTGATAGTTTGTAAATAATTAGACACCAGTTTCATATTTGTATCTTACTTCTAGCCTGAGTTATCAATTTATGTAATCAGGAAAAGACTTTTCGGACACCCTGTATATATAGCGCAGAAGCGTCAACAGAAGGGGTGCAAAGTGCGTAAGAGGGGTGTCACGGGTATCCTATGACACGTCCACGGGGGCCTTGGACTATATTTTAGTGACATTTGCTGCCAATGTGACATTATTGACCCATCTTGCAGTTCACACGAACTTCTGAGCGTCGCCTTTTCTTCGCCCGTGCCGACACCTTGCTGTCTGAACCATTGCCAATACCGATGGTGACGGTGCAGGGCACCATGCTTCTACACCATAACAGAGGTAAGTTGTCGGCATCTTTGAACCTAACTTCGAACTCTGCGTCGCAGTGGGAGTCAGAGGATTTCGGAAAGCGGCCCTTCTATTGTGTTGCGCAGTACAGATTCCCCCAAAATAATTATTTTAAAACAGTCTCTAACACGCACACTTTGCACGGATAGTGGCCAAAAATTCACCTTAGATGGAGAGGTTAAGTTCACGTCTTTACTCACCCTGGATAGTCAGGGTGCACGATCTGCTCTGCCACCAGTGACGTCTGTTCGGTGCCCTCGTCAATACTGAGGTTCACTTCTCCGGCCACCGCCTGTCAACAGCAAACAAGAAAAAATTCCTCAACGTGTTACACTTTTGTCTTCCTTTTTACGCTCATCTGTGCCTGTCTTGTGTTGTTCTTCTCATCTTAGTATACAACCTGTCCTGCAGGTCGTTTTACATATTCCAGTCTTTGTACGCCGCAGTCTGTGTGTGCCGCCATAAACCTTCCTGTTTACTACTACATTTAACTGCATGTGGACGCGTTTTACACGCTATAGATCGTGGTTATCGCTGCAAAACGGGTTTTTGGACATACCTTTGTTTTTCTATCTCAAATTTAATACGACTCTTTAAACCGGACAAAACAACCAGATTCTGAAATATTCGCTTTTCAGTTTCTCATTTTTATTATTTCCAATGACAAACGCAGACATCGAACAAAGACTGAAAAACTTTAAGAAGTCTGCATTACACGTTTTAAGACACGCAGACTCAAAATATCAAATAAAACAAGTAAATAAAAGAAAACTAAGACAATCTACTTTCTGCAGCTTTCGCGAAGATTAATGTAGGCCGCGCGGGATTAGCCGAGCGGTCTAGCCGCTGCAGTCATGGACTGTGCGGCTGGTCCCGGCGGAGGTTCGAGTCCTCCGTCGGGCATGGGTATGTGTGTTTGTCATTAGGGTAATTTAGGTTAAGTAGTGTGTAAGCTTAGGGACTGATGACCTTAGCAGTTAAGTCTCATAAGATTTCACACTCATTTGAACATTAATATATGGTTAAATACTAAAAAACAAACTCCAATATTCTCCTGTTTCATTCCTAATTTTTTGAAACTCTGCTCAAAAATTATGTTGTAATTGAGGATCATACATCCATCTGAGCACTATAAATAGTCAGTGGTAAAGGGTGAAGGCTTGGTTTGGACAGCTCTTATTTTTTCGTTCTGAGTTGTCCGTTTCCAAGGATCTGCAGGCATATAAAGGAATATTACATAAACACAGAAAGCAGACCAGTTGCTTTCTCTTTTGCTTGTAAAGTATGAGTGAGCTGCAAAGTTTTTAATTTTTTTCTGTTTCAGTAATTTCCTTTCTTTTTTATTCTTTCATGGAAATGGCAGACATATAATAAGATTTTGTGTAAAATTTGTGGCGTTCTTTTTCTATAATTGTTTCAAATGAAAAACCCTTTCTGCAATCAGATACAATTATTTTCTTTCAACCCGGTGTAGGCTGTTACATACACCGCAATAGGTACACTATTGTCTCAGCATCGCAACACCGATTCTTGTGTCACATGTTTGTTGGTCGCTTCTAACTGTCGGCCTTGTTCGTGAAATAACATTGATTGCGTTTCTCACATTTTATGATAACCCAATATTTCAAAATAGTGGAAATTTTCGACTAAACATTAGACGTTGTTTAAAAAGTTTTGTTTTAATAACCAAAAACTGTAGCAACACTGCTATGGGAAACTGACGTGCGGCACCGGTTTTTTACCCGTTATTAGCAAAAACAGAATACGTGTCATATCCAATACCGAAAAATACCAATTATTCTAAACTGAAACACCGGCATCGATTTCAAGCGATCGGTTTTATCCATCCCCATCCGAAGCCCGAACAGCCAGCTCCTACTTCTGATCCGCGTTTTCCGTTGACTTTCATCCTCTCCTGTTGTTTGTGGATCAGCTGCATTTCCTTCTGTACCTACTCATTTAGAATTTCTTCTACAGTAACATCTCAAATACTTTCCCGTCCTTCTTCTCCATGTTTCCTGTGGCCCAGATTCACAAAAATCAATTGTTGTGCTACATACTTGCACAACCAGAAACTTCTTCCTTGCAGTATATCAATATTTGATGCCAGTATATGAAGTGTAAGAATTCCGTTACCGTGTGATAAAAAAAACCACATGACGAACGGAGCGATGAGTGCATAAGAAGCATAGTGGCACGCAGTAAAAACAGTATTCCTCTCCATCAGATACTTACTAGTAGCAGACATTGATCTGAGATAAGATTTTTTAGATCTCTGGAGAAAAAACACACACAGAAGCTATTCATGGACTGTGAGAAACCGGGAAAGAGAAGAATCTATGGGTCTAAAATATTGAAAATAAGTGGTATGTCAGAAAGGAGGTCTCCAAAGAATCGGTAAGGAAAAGAAAACAACGTGTGTGAAATACCCTAACAGACATAAAGGACAATGTAATAGGACATCAGAAAATAACTTCCATGATAACAGGCCGGCCGAAGTGACCGTGCGGTTAAAGGCGCTGCAGTCTGGAACCGCAAGACCGCTACGGTCGCAGGTTCGAATCCTGCCCCGGGCATGGATGTTTGTGATGTCCTTAGGTTAGTTAGGTTTAACTAGTTCTAAGTTCTAGGGGACTAATGACCTCAGCAGTTGAGTCCCATAGTGCTCAGAGCCATTTGAACCATGATAACAAGGAGAGCCATAGAGGACAAATATTGTCGGAGAAGACACAGATTGGAATATGCAGAACGAATAATTAAGGAATTGTATAACTGCTACTTGAGACTACCAGACTGCCACACGACAGTGAGAAGACTGATGAACCAAAGAAAAGAACACTTGAAAAGAAGTAAGTTTGCTTCCCGTGCTCCGTTATATTATGGATACTACATTTCCTTCTATCATCGTCTTTAAGCAGGCTTGTTACATAACAGACAACCGTGTCACGTCTTATTGCATCTAACAGTAAGACAGATAATATTAACATTTGCAATGCTTGCGCCTAACAGTCATCTACGCTTCTGGTACACCACCAAAGTAGCGACACATCAACTCCTTTACTGTAACAAAGATATAAAAGGAAATCCAAATTTCACTGGATCCGATTGAAGCGTTTCCAAGGTTTCCCGCATATTGAAAAACAATACCTATTCGGTACTGGAACTCCCTCCCACGTATTCGCTGGGATGTAGCTTGTATTCTAAGCTCGATGGGATCTGGCATCGAAGAAAAACGAGAGACATGTGAGCTTAGAAAACGTCTTTCCTGTCCGTTGTGAATACGAAATGAAGTAAAAAAAAGAAATACAAAAAAGAGTAAACAAGAAAAGCCTCCATTCAGAAGATGGCGCTGCTGTTCTCATACAAACTACAGTTGGACAAAGTCAGTACCAGCCACTTGCATTCTCGAAACGTCAATGATACCAGAAGACAGCTCTCTCTTACTAATAGTAGTGCACTTTATGCAAATCTACATATATATATATATATATATATATATATATATATATATATATAAATGCTACATGAATGTCAACTTTTTCTGTTGTGTTCAGTCATATCACACTAAGGCAAGAATGCTATACGGCTTACAGATTAAAATTTGATGCTACTTTCTTCTCATGCTTAATGTAGCGTAAACCAATATTTCATAAAAAGTCAGTCTGTCATCGGAGCTCATGTGAAGTAAGCAAATGTTTGATTTACTCCGCGAGCACCTCGCTTCCGATACTACCAATGGTGAAACCGATGCGACAGACAGACCATCTTCAAATCGACCACGAACAGCTTTCGTTCCACTAAGCGGAGACGTCAGTCAGGCCAGTCAGTAAATTGCTATTCGAAGTCTGTGGAGGAAGCTCTGTACTGGCTCAAGCGCTGCGCAGTAAATACACACATCAAAAAAAGTTTTGCAGCACTCCGGTTCCCAGAATTCCTGAAGATAGACGTTGACTGTGGATATTGTATCACAGACACAGTCTCTTTGACTGTTCAGAGGTGTCACTATACCCGTCCAAAGACGTAAACAACCATGCATGAGCAGCGCCTATTAGATGGAGGGGTCCGACAGCCGATCAGTTCCAGTCATTCCACCAGGAAGGAGGTACACGGCTCGTGTTGTCTGTAGTTCAACCATGCCTCGACGGTCAATAACGCGGTTCGATCTCTTCCGCATTGTTACTGCCAGGAAGGGCTCTCAAAAAGAGAAGTGTCCAGGCGTCTCGGAGTGAACCAAAGTGATGTTCGGACATGGAGTAGATACAGAGAGACAGTAACTGTCGGTGACACGCCTCGCTCAGACCGCCCAACGGCTACTAATGCAGTGGATGACCGCCGCTACCTCCGGATTATGGCTTGGAGGAACCCTGACAGCAACGCCACCATATAGGATAATGCTTTTCGTGCAGCCATAGCGCGTCGTGTTACGACTCAAGCTGTGCGCAGTAGGCCGCAACTTCACTCCCGACGTCCATGGCGAGGTCCATCTTTGCAACCAAGACAGCATGCAGCGTGGTACAGATAGGCCCAAAAACGTGCCGAATGAACCGCTCACGTTCTCTTCACCGATGAGTGTCGCATATGCTTTCAACCAGACAACCGTCGGAGACGTGTTTGGAGGCAACCCGGTCAGGCTGAACGTCTTAGACACACTGTGCAGCGAGTGCAGCAAGGTGGAGGTTCCCTGCTGTTTTGGGGTGGCATTATGTGGGGCCGACTTACACCGCTGGTGGTCATAGAAGGTGCCGCAGCGGCTGTACAATACGTGAATGCCACCCTCCGACCAATAATGCAACCATATTGACAGCATATTGGCGAGGCATTCGACTTCATGGACGACAATTCACGCTCCCATCGTACACATCTTGTGAATGACTTCCTTCAGGATAAAGAAATCGCTCGACTGGAGTGGCCAGCATGTTGTGCAGACATGAGCCCTATCGAACATACCTGGGACAAATTGAAAAGGGCTTTTATGGACGACGTGACCCACCAGACACTCTGAGGGACCTACGCCGAATCGCCGTTGGGGTGTGGGACAACCTGGACCAACAGTGCCTTGATGAACTTGTGGATAGCATGCCACGACGAATACAGGCAAGCATCAATACAAGAGGATGTGCTACTGCGTATTAGAGGTACCGGTGTGTATAGCAAACTGGGCCACCACCTCAGAAGGTCTCCCTGTCTGGTGGGAAAACACGCAATGCGTGGTTTTCATGAGGAATAAAAAGGGTGGAAATGATGTTTATGTTGATCTCTGCCGGCCGCGATGGTCTTGCGGTTCTAGGCGCTGCAGTCCGGCACCGCGGGACTGCTACGGTCGCAGGTTCGAATCCTGCCTCGGGCATGGATGTGTGTGATGTCCTTAGGTTAGTTAGGTTTAATTAGTTCTAAGTTCTAGGGGACTGATGACCTCAGAAGTTTAGTCCCATAGTGCTCAGAGCCATTTTGTTGATCTCTATTCCAATTTTCTGGGCATGTTCCGGAACTCTCGGAACCGAGGTGATGCGAAACTTTTTTGACGTCTGATTACAAATTCGGAGGTACCGAAAACTTCGCTCTCTCTCTCTCTCTCTCTCTCTCTCTCTCTCTCTCTCTCTCTCTTACATCTATCTAAACACTTCAAACAAGAGACTGCTTAAAAATATACATCCAAGCTTGGTGTCCTCTCTTCTACAGGATTGTTCATTATGGTTCAAAGAACCTACTGTCATGCGTATTACTTGGAGCTGCGGTTGGCGATTAGCTGTCTCTGCACTTGGTCTGACGTCACGACACCGGATTCTGAGACCCAGCAGCCCTACGAATTCGTCAAGCAGAAGGTGCACAAAATCAAACAGAGGCAAATGTCTACAGTAAATAAGTGAAAACCGAGTTTTCAGAATAACATCATATTACACGAAACTATACAAGAATTACGCTATAACTGTACACGTTTACTCTCTCCTATACGTCACAAAGGGAACAGAAACTTTAGCGTGATGAATTCGCGCGTATTTCAGGATTTTAAGCACTTAGTGACTTCCAGCAAACTTTCAGCATAATTTCAAACCTTCTCTAAACTTTTTCTCGCATACATGCTTGAAGTCAAATGTTTAACACATTAACTCATTTATAGAGCAATCAGACGTTTAAAGCTGTTTTATACATGAGCTAGAATCTTTACTACACTCCTGGAAATGGAAAAAAGAACACATTGACACCGGTGTGTCAGACCCACCATACTTGCTCCGGACACTGCGAGAGGGCTGTACAAGCAATGACCACACGCACGGCACAGCGGACACACCAGGAACCGCGGTGTTGGCCGTCGAATGGCGCTAGCTGCGCAGCATTTGTGCACCGCCGCCGTCAGTGTCAGCCAGTTTGCCGTGGCATACGGAGCTCCATCGCAGTCTTTAACACTGGTAGCATACCGCGACAGCGTGGACGTGAACCGTATGTGCAGTTGACGGACTTTGAGCGAGGGCGTATAGTGGGCATGCGGGAGGCCGGGTGGACGTACCGCCGAATTGCTCAACACGTGGGGCGTGAGGTCTCCACAGTACATCGATGTTGTCGCCAGTGGTCGGCGGAAGGTGCACGTGCCCGTCGACTTGGGACCGGACAGCAGCGACGCACGGATGCACGCCAAGACCGTAGGATCCTACGCAGTGCCGTAGGGGACCACACCGCCACTTCCCAGCAAATTAGGGACACTGTTGCTCCTGGGGTATCGGCGAGGACCATTCGCAACCGTCTTCATGAAGCTGGGCTACGGTCCCGCACACCGTTAGGCCGTCTTCCGCTCACACCCCAACATCGTGCAGCCCGCCTCCAGTGGTGTCGCGACAGGCATGAATGGAGGGACGAATGGAGACGTGTCGTCTTCAGCGATGAGAGTCGCTTCTGCCTTGGTGCCAATGATGGTCGAATGCGTGTTTGGCGCCGTGCAGGTGAGCGCCACAATCAGGACTGCATACGACCGAGGCACACAGGGCCAACACCCGGCATCATGGTGTGGGGAGCGATCTCCTACACTGGCCGTACACCACTGGTGATCGTCGAGGGGACACTGAATAGTGCACGGTACATCCAAACCGTCATCGAACCCATCGTTCTACCATTCCTAGACCGGCAAGGGAACTTGCTGTTCCAACAGGACAATGCACGTCCGCATGTATCCCGTGCCACCCAACGTGCTCTAGAAGGTGTAAGTCAACTACCCTGGCCAGCAAGATCTCCGGATCTGTCCCCCATTGAGCATGTTTGGGACTGTATGAAGCGTCGTCTCACGCGGTCTGCACGTCCAGCACGAACGCTGGTCCAACTGAGGCGCCAGGTGGAAATGGCATGGCAAGCCGTTCCACAGGACTACATCCAGCATCTCTACGATCGTCTCCATGGGAGAATAGCAGCCTGCATTGCTGCGAAAGGTGGATATACACTGTACTAGTGCCGACATTGTGCATGCTCTGTTGCCTGTGTCTATGTGCCTGTGGTTCTGTCAGTGTGATCATGTGATGTATCTGACCCCAGGAATGTGTCAATAAAGTTTCCCCTTCCTGGAACAATGAATTCACGGTGTTCTTATTTCAATTTCCAGGAGTGTAGTTGTACAGGTTGTGCAAGATAGGCAATCGCAGGTGTCGGTAGCTCTCGACGTTATATAGCAGGGGTGCCCGCTATTGGTCTAATGGCGGCCGGTACCTCACGTTCGTTCTGGTATTTTGTCTCACTTTTCTCTCGTTCTCGAAAAGGAAGGCCGGACCCTTTGTTTTGTGAAGTATACTTGTTCATTAAAGTGAGTATTTGTCTAAAAAGCAACGTTTTCTCCCCTCTTGTGTGGCTCGTTATACACAGTCACTGTAAGAGATATGCGGCGTGCGGTACTAAAATGTTTATACACCTTTGCTACACGCTGCGACAGCATTCGTCCAGCCTCCCTCTCCCCCACCCCCCCCCCCACCCACACTCACACACACACACACACACACACACACACACACACACACACACACATGATGCTTACCTGCTTTCAACTAAGTGCAAGTAGGTTTTGTGAATACACTACTGCAACTACATTCTTTTTTTTAATTTACTGAAAGACACTAAATAAACTGTTTTAATGACTTCCGTGGTCCTTCAAATAGGGGTGCACATATGTTTCCCAAATCTTCTTTCAAGCCACGAGTTTTTTTTCACTTGGTTGGTTGTTATTCTCCAGCTTTTCTTGTTATAATGCTAATCTTTCGATCCTTACGTAACTGCATGCCCTTAGCGAAGCGATAAGAGATAGCCCGGAAAGGTGATGAAAGTGAATACAATTCATTGTGTTCTCTAAAACTAATCTCCGTCCGAACACCCCTCGGAACGCCCAAAGGTGCTGACCTACTACTGAACATCCTCAGTCTATACACGTCAGCGGATGCGGAGGATATGGAGGAACGTCTTGTCAGCACACCGCTCTCTACAGTATGTCTCATATTTTTTATGTCTGAACGAGCTAATCCTGTACACTCCAATAATAATGATCTTTCGACCACTGTTCTGATTTCCACCAGTACTCTGGCATGATAAACTACATGGTCTGAACTTGGAAAGAGGCAGTATTTCTTGTTTCCTTTTAACTATACAGACCGAAGAAAGACTGTGTCATTTAATCATCTTCAATACCGCAAGACGTTAATTTTTTTTAGGCTTTCGAAATTTTACTAGGCAAACATGAGTCCAGTTGACGGCAGAAATTTGCGATTAACGTTTATACGACTTACGTTCCCCACTACGTTTCTTGTGCTAATCTGCCGCATTCAACCGACCACTTGGTATTTGAGGGCGCCGTGAACCTGCAGCATCGCTGCTCGCCTTGGTCCGCCGGGACGAGCGATTATCACGGCGTGCCTCCCTGGAAACTCTGACGTCACTGGCCAGCCCAGAGTTCACTGGGCGGCTGCCCTGCAGTCAATCGGGCTGGCTGGCGCTGCTGCTGCTTGCACGGTTTCTCGTCCGCGGTACCCCTACAGTAGCGTGTCTGAGCATCACTGGCGATAATACCAGGATAAAGAGCAATGGGTGACGATTCTGCATATGAACTTATTGCAGTCGTTTTTTGACATAAAGATGCCTGGGATCGAAGTGATGCAGACATTAGTAACTGCTATGCCTATGGGTCAATCAAGCAGGAAAAAGAGAAATGGTGAACATTCAGTGGTGATTGTCAGTCACCTAAGCTGCACAAACTTGTCACGTTTACTGTTCTACGATAACACTCACCCTCACTCCAAGGGGCCCATCGGTACCATCCGGCCGCCGTGTCATCCTCAGCTGAGGATGCGGATAGGATGGGCGTGTGGTCAGCATACCGCTCTCCCGGTCGTTATGGTGGTTTTGTTTGACAAGAGCCGCTACTATTCGGTCGAGTAGTTTCTCAATTGGCATCACGAGGCTGAGTGCACCCCGAAAAATGACAACGGCGCCTGGTGGCCGGATGGTCACCCATCCAAGTGTCGGCCACGCCCGACAGCGCTGAACTTCGGTGATCAGACGGGAACTGGTGTATCCACAGCGGTAAGGCCGTTGCCATACGGTGACATTAGTTCTTAGAAATTGGGACCATTGTTTCACCAGAAACGTATTAGCACAAAAATCGATATGAGACAGAAGTAGCAAATAAAGTATTCCAAAATTGACGTATCTGAGTACCAATGGGTCTTCCACAGAAAATGTATTAGCAGTGTTGGGCCGTATCTACTTCTAATTCACTGCGATTTAAAATATACTACAAAGTTTGTTACGACTTTCTCATGTTTGGGAAAGGGTTCTAAGTTATTTATTAGCTATTGACAGAAAGGGTGGCAGTTTGTGTAGCACAGTAGTTCTGCTTTCAAAATGATCAATCACTTGTTATTATTTACTCTTTCTTCTTGACGAAATTTTTTTTCATGAACGAATCATTGTCCCTATATGTAGACGATATAGGGACTGTTGTTTTTCTGAACAGACCACGTACTTAGCAGTAAGTAGCTACTTTCCGGGAAAAATGTAGTACCTATAGGCCAATCAAGCACGAAAAAGAGAAATGGTGAACATTCAGTGGTGATTGTCAGTCACCTAAGCTGCACAGACTTGTCCAATTTCCTATACTACGATAATGTGGTTCAAATGGCTCTGAGCACTATGGGACTTAACTGCTACGGTCATCAGTCCCCTAGAACTTAGAACTACTTAAACCTAACTAACCTAAGGACAGCACACAACACCCAGCCATCACGAGGCAGAGAAAATCCCTGACCCCGCCGGGAATCGAACCCGGGAACCCGGGCGTGGGAAGCGAGAACGCTACCGCACGACCACGAGGTGCGGGCTACGACAATGTGCTATTGTTAGCTGTTCGTATTAAAAAAGGAATATCGCAAATTGTGGATAAGTTCTAAATGAGAAATTTTGTTTCGTTACTGTGGTATCAAACTTCGTGACGGTATACCCGTGTTTTTTCTGTAGCGGGCTGGTGTTACTGCACACTAGCATGTACGCGGCTACTGCACGGTGTACGCGCTATGTTTTATTTAGTTAAAAAGACAGTGACAGAAAGAGAGATAGAAGGTAACTGAGAAGGTAGCCTGTGACGTGTGAGGCGGGGAAAGGGGAGGAAACAGCCCCCGCACCCCTTCCGTGGCGCCACTGTCCGTGACTGTGTCACTGGCCGTCCGAAAAATACTGTACTTTGCTAGTAGGCTTGAATGTAAGCATTTTGTGTCGTTGTTCACCGCTAAAGGTCTCAGACTTTCACTTTTTATTCACATCTCCACCGAAAATGGGCAACATTAACCTGTAAAGTCGATGCAGACATCACATCCACATTAAAAGCTAAAAAACCGAGCATTGGCTGTGTTTTAAGTGAATAAAACGAAACGTGTGTCATAACAGAAATGTGGAAATACATATTTCAGTAGTTGCAGGCACAATTTGACCGACATTATTTCAGAAGTATCAGTGCACGGATGTGTAGGCGCTACAGATCTCGCATGGTGCCACTCATGGCAGTGTTTTGAGCGCAGCGCGTACTTTCCTTTATCGACCACGTCACTGTACATGTAGCCACATTCCTGCTGCGCAAATTCGTCTTAGCTACGGACGCCGCACTGAAACTCGGAAATTTCCATCGCTGCTGGCGGTGTGGTGGGGGGAGGGAGAGAGATGGCGGTGGATGGTTTTCTGAAAGGTCACCCGCATCCTGCGCCTGTATGCCTGGCTCTCCCGCCAGATACCAACTGCAGTCTATTGATCTGTACAGGGCAGAGCAATACTAAATACTTTTAAATGTAACAGCGGTTTAAATTAATACCTCACTTCAATTCCCCGTAACGGTTATACTGGGTGATTCTAAAGTCACTACACATTTCAGTGATATAGTAAGTCACTGTACATTTCAGTGATATAGTAACGGAGTATTTGTTTCTTGCAGGTACTACGACAGAATGCTAACCGAAGAAGACCGAATCGCTGTTGTTTCTGCTCGTCTTCGTGGAATGACGTATGAACAAGTGCGGACAGGCTTTGCCTGTCGATTCCGGAAAACAGGCCCCATCAGGCTGCTATCAAGACCCTAGTCAATAAATTCCAGCGTACTGGTAGTGTTGCAGATGAAGAACGTCCAGGGAGGCCGGCCATAACTCCAGACACCGTGAAAAGTGTGCAGGATGCGATCACACGTAGTCCTTCCTCAGCTACCAGGAGACTTAGTAGAGAGGTTGGTATTCCTCAAACCACTGTATGGAGAGTTCTTCGTTACAAGCTGACAAACATGCGTACCATATCCAGTTTGTACATAAACTTGAAGCGGAGGACTACGCAGCCAGACAAGCTATGTGTCATGACCTGCTACAAGCTGTGGAAAATAATAATTTGATGCAAAATGTCTTGTTCAGTGATGAAGCTACATTTCATACCTGTGGACATGTGAACAGACACAGCTGTAGGATCTGGGCAGACGAACAACCGAGTGTGCTGCAGGAGCGGCAACGGGACACAGCAAAGGTGAATGTGTGGTTAGGGATAACGAGGTCAACAGTGTACGGGCCCTTCTTCTTCGCAGAACAAACCGTTACTGGAACCACATACCTAGATATGTTGGAACAGTTTTTGGCCCCCCAGTTGATATCTGATGGGATTAGATATACTGCTGTTTTCAGCCCGACCGTGTGGCCGTGCGGTTCTAGGCGCTTCGGTCCGGAACCGCGTGACCGCTTCGGTCGCAGGTTCGAATCCTGCCTCGGGCATGGGTGTGTGTGATGTCTTTAGGTTAGTTAGGCTTAAGTAGTTATAAGTTCTACGGGACTGATGACCACAAATGTTAAGTCCCATAGTGCTCAGAGCCATTTGAACCATTTGATACTGCTGTTTATCAACAGGATGGTGCACTACCCCAATTTGCCCTCGTTGTTCGGGATTATCTGAATCAAGCATTTCCCGGCAGATGGACTGCTCGTGCCTCTCCACGGATTTGGGCACCCCGCTCTCCTGACTTGACAACCTTAGACTTTTTTGCATGGGGGTTTATCAAGTCTAGGGTATACCAGGTGAAGATCCGCAGCACTGAACACTTAACACAATGGATTCGAGCCGCAGCTGCTGCGATTACACCAGATATGCTTGGGCAGGTTTTTCGGTCTACAGTGGTTGGGGGGTGTACCTAGACATGCAAGGTGGTCACATTGAAATGTACCGAAATTACGTCCTATTGTAACATAGGTTCCAGTACCATTACATATTGGTTAGTAAAATATGTTTGAATACAAAATGTATAGTGACTTAAGAATCACCCTGTATTATTTCCGATTTTCACCTAAATTACAATAAAGTACTGGCCAATTTTATGATTATGTACTATGTTTTTTTCACCATGACACTTCCTGGAACATTTTGGCTTAACCAGTTTCAGATACAGGAAGAAATTGATTGTCAGTTATGAGTGCTTTATTTCTCACACATTGTTCCATTTAGATTTTGTGAGAGTAAACTGATTATAACTGAAGGGTATGACAGATTAATTTCGGATTTTCTGACACGTAATAGTTTGTAGTACAAAGGTTTGGTCGTGGTCAATGGTGTGGCGCACCAGACCGAGAGGCAGAGTCTGAACTCCTCATTGCCCTGTCATTTTTTCGTATAATCGACTAGGGGTTGGTAGAGGGGGACGGGGGCAGTTTGTGTGTCCGCCCCACACGGTATAGACGAAACTGGGCGCCTTTAGCTTGGCGGTCAACATCTCCTCAATGTTGGGGAATGGAGAAAGACTTGTAGACAGAGAACGACACAACACAACAACTTGTCGCGTGGCTATTGGACAAGAATTAATTTTGTTTCATGGCCCACTTCCCACTATATAACGTGATGATGTGAACGAGTCATTTCATGGAACATTGTGTGACTGCATGCCCATCATTTACAGCCTGGTCACATAATAGAAAACAAAGTTCAGTCAAATGACATAAGTATCATTTTTGCACTAAATTTCTATGGAATAGCAACAACTGCCCTGAAGAAATAATATCGGCTTATTATCAAAGAGAGCGTCTTAGATCTGGTTAATTGCAAGACGTAGGTAACTTACTTAAGACTGAAATATGCTATATGCTACAGATTAAGAGCTCGTTATTACAGAAATGTCTATCGTCCCCGGTAGAAGGTTGGTTACAGTCTCAAGTCCTCGTATACTGTAATCAGCCAGTAAACGTCGCCGGTCTGTGAGTGGCTAGCGCCTCAGTTATGGAAGGCGAATGACCCATAGGCAGTCCCAAAAAAAAAAAAAAAAAAGCCTAAGCACTATGGGACTTAACATCTGATGTTATCAGTCCTCTAGACTTAGAACTACTTAAACCTAAGTATCCATGCCCGATGCAGGATTCGAACCTGCGACCGTAGCAGCAGCGCGGTTCCGGACTGAAGCGCCTAGAACCGCTTTTTTCCACTTTTTTCCATCTTTTTTGTTTTTTGTTTTTTTTTCTCTATCCACTTTTTTGTCCATCCTTTTTCCCCAGCAATCCAATTTTTACTAACCACTTTTATTTTCTTTTTATTT
The DNA here is from genome assembly GCF_023864345.2 of Schistocerca serialis cubense. Taxonomy (NCBI): domain Eukaryota; kingdom Metazoa; phylum Arthropoda; class Insecta; order Orthoptera; family Acrididae; genus Schistocerca; species Schistocerca serialis. Next base: position 143,064,320 of record NC_064639.1, on the reverse strand, counting down.
TTTTATTTATTTATTTTTTTTGTATTTTTAGGATGGTCAGGGCGTGGTACACGCCGCACTAGCAGTGGGGTCTGTTCACGGCACTGCCAGTGCGTCGAGGCCCAAACCCCTCCCACCCCTTTTTCATGTTCCCTGTTGGGTCATAGCACTAAGTGTGCAGAAATCAACACAATATTTCCATTCTCCGATGTAAGAAAGACAAAGAAAACTCTTCCCTGAGTAGAAACTGAACACTGATTCAAAAAAAAAAAAAAAAAAATAACTTAACAATTCTTCTCGAATCACACAGATACTTTGGAAGTCGAACACGAGTGATTCTGAACAAAATGTTTTGAAAAAAAAAATGTTCCGGAAGCAAGGTAATAGTAAATAAACCAAGTGACTTTTAATTTTCTTCTGTTCGTTCTCGTTCAAGGTGTTGTAGTGGTTCCACATATTTAACCAACACCCATTCTTTCAAAAATGATCTTCAGCATGTTGCCGTAGTGCTTCTTGTGGTTGCGATACGTGCTGATTTTTGCATATTCACACTTCATGTAAACGCGGAAGTCTATCTCGTTGTCCGACCCAAGTGTGTGGATGACATAACTAACATATTTTCCCAGTAACCAGCTAATGGCGTTGGTTTTTACTTTCAGAAAGTATGTCATGTCTGGTCTCAGGAGGAGCGATGGCGTTATATATTCCGTAGAGGATCTGGCGAGAAAAGCGATTTGTTGCCTGATCCAATTCTAGTTATGCACATTGCCACCACAGGTGAATCTGTGGCTGAGTGTATCCACCAGATTGCATTTTCCACAAAGGTGTGTCTGGTTTAAACCGACCCCATATAGTCTCTCGTTGGTGCTGAAGACATTGTTAACTGCTTTGTACCATGCGGAAATAGCGTCTGTAGATAGCCCGGCATAGTTGATGTTCCGCCATACAGCTTTCCAGTCACAATTTGGGAATTTCGTTTCAATTTTGTTTCTACCCTCATTTAACTTCCTTTCAAGTATGATGTCGCGCGCTTTGATACGTGTGTTGCTTCTCATTTCGTCACTAAGATAACTTGCTTCGAGGAAAAAGTTCCTCACATACCGCAGACGGGCATTAATCCTTCGCACATCAATCGGTGCTTGCAGGCTATGGGGTGTCACAGCCTCAAAGAGCTTTGCGGTTATACATTGTGGAAGTTCTCTGAGTATATGGAAAGTCCGTCTGAGGAACAGAGCAGACGCTTTATTGCGAATATCCACCAATCCGAGGCCTCCGTTTCTGAGATCCAGTATAACGGTAGTCGCACCAACCCTGAATATGTCTCCTCGCCATAAATAATTGGTAACAGTGGACATGATCCCTTTCGCTACTAGTTTAGGGATTGGAAATACCTGCGCAGTGAAATACGCTTTAGACAAAACGCAGGAGTTGATGAATCTGACTTTTTGCACCAGGTCCATAGTTCGATGGATGTTCTCCATTACAGCACCATGAACTTTCCTCCTAGTTTCCGTCCAGTTAAAAGCAGCCATCCTCATCTGACATGCCATTAAGGTTATTTCCAAAGTTTTATGTTTGTTGTCTTGTTTTACCCATGCCAGTCGAAGGTGATCTAGGCCCCGTAGATTCAATATTTTACTTTTGTTTTCATTTGCTGTCGCTCCCGACGCTAGATAATACCTTTGGATTTCTCTTTCCAGTGTAACTGTCTCCTCCTTATTTCCTATTACAACGCCCACGTCATCAGCATAAGCTCGTATGACAGTTTTCTCACCACTCAATGTTATGCCTGTTAATCTTGCGTGGACAGTGCGGAGGAAGGGCTCTAAAGATACAGAAAATAAAAACATAGATAAGGGACTGCCCTGTGGAACCCCTCGCCTTATCTGTATGGGTTTAGATGTTTGGCCATTGATTGCTATTTTCGCATTTATACCTGTTGCAATATTCCTTAGCATGTTCACAATCTGGGGGTGGAAAGCCATTCTTGACAGCGTCGCAAAGAGGTATCTATGACTAACGCGGTCAAAAGCTTTGTTGAAATGTATAAAGATTAACGCACATTTTATACTTGTCACTGAGGTAATTGCAATGACGTCTCTGTATGCAGATAGACTTTCGAATATCGTTCTGGTCGGAGAACAAGATTGATGATGACAATATTTTGTTGGAAAAGGCAGAGAGTCTTTTGTTGATAATACGCGAAATTATTTTGTAATCAGAATTTAGTAGCGAAAGAGGCCGAAAATTGTTTAAGTTGGTTTTGCCTTTACTCTTAGGAATCAGTACTATTTTACTTTCCTTAAACTCTGCGGGGACCGGTTTTCCGGTCAGGACCTCATTTGCCGTGGAAGTGATCTTGTCCCCGATTATAGACCAGTAGCGGGCATAAAACTCCACAGGGAGGCCATCAAGTCCCGGAGATTTTTTGAGAGGTGAGTTACGCACTGCCTCATGCACTTCATCTTTAGTAATAGGTGACAGGATGTCAGCGTTGTCTGTTCCCGACAATTGTGGATCTAAAATAGTGAGAAAGTCCTCAAGAGCTGCATCTTCCACTGTGGTAGGGGCATATAAGGTTTCATAGTACCTGTGGACTTCGTCCAGTATTTCTTTCTGGCATGTGAGCCTCGTACCAGTTTGCGTCTGGACTTCATCAATAAAAGTTAGACGTCTGTTTTTAGCATGCCACACCAAGTGATACAGAGAAGCTGTTTCATCTGCTACGACTGATGTGGCTTTCGATTTAATTTTTAGTCCCTCCATCTGTTGCCGTTTAATGCTTAATAACTTGGCTTTTATTTTTTTGATATCATTCAGACGAATTACGTCATCATGGGCCTGTTGATATAAGTCTCTTAAAACTTTATAATAAAACTCCATTGTATTCCTCAACTCCCTGTGCCTCGCTGCACTATACTGCATGACAACTTTCCGCAGCCTTGGTTTAGCCCTCGTAGTCCACCAGTCAATGACTGTTGCGTGCTTGTCCACCGTGCGAAGGCACATAGTCCACGCTACTCTTATTTCCTGTTCCAGTTCTTCGTCAGTTAAAACAGAGATATTTAAATTCCATTGGACTCTGAATCGTCGGGTTGGCTGCACACTTAAATTTAAGCAAGTTTGAAGTGTACTGTGATCGCTAAAATACACGGGAATAGTTTCAACGTTTAATAAATAATTTTGCAAATTTGGTGACACGTAAATTCTATCTAGTCTGCTGCGGGAGTGGCTGGTTATATACCTGTACCCGACTGACGTCGGGTGCTGAAGTTCCCACACATCCTTAAGGTGTAGATCATTTACTAACTTTTGTAACTGTGACGAGTAGTTGAAGTTGGGTTGTTGATCTTTCAGGTTTAAAACACAGTTAAAATCTCCACCTAGTATAAGAGAACACGGATTTTTCCTCAATAAATAAATCAGTTCATCTTGAAAAAACTTCGCACGATCCAATTTGTGGGAATTTCCTGATGGGGCGTAAAGGTTAAGCACTTTCACATCGAATATTTTAATGCCTATGGCTCTTCCTGATTCTAGTCGTTCGATTTCAGTCACCGGAATGCCTTCCCTTATAAGAATGGCTGTACCGATATTGGCTTCCGTAGAAACATTAACAATTTCAAAAAAGCCTGGGATCCGAAATTCCGTTATCGCAACTTCTTGTAGCAACGCGATATCTGTCCCGGATTGGTACAAGAATTCTTTTAGTGCTGCCAATTTCAAGGGTGACTGTATTTTATCAATGTTAATAGTAGTAATGCTATAAGCTTGCATCACAGACATACCATAAGAAGCTATGTGGGATGAGGATCGGTATGATTATAGCATCAACATGCTTCCCTACAAGGCACGATCTTTACAAGCTGTGTGCCCATTACATGTACTAAATTCCTAGAAAAATTTGCACTGCTTTTAAACAAAGAGCTTGAGAAGAAAAGTATCCTGAAATCCCGACGATGCATTGCTATAAGTCACTGTGGCCATTCTCTTTCTCCTCGTCAGTGTTGGCCCTGATGACTTCATGTTTAATATTCTTTTTCTTGATGTCTTTCTTCTCTGGTGTGGCTTTCACTTGATGACGCGTGACAGCAAGACCCGGTGTCGGTCGCTGCCGCCGACGGTGGCTTAATGGGGCAACAGCCTTGGCTTGCGAGTCGTCAATATTTGGTTCCGGCGTGGCGTCTGTTGTGCTGTCTTGCTGGCGAGGCGGTGATGCTTGTTTATTTCCTCCTTCGGCACGGCGTTGCGCTTCGGAGCCAGCAGGTTGTTTACTTGATACTTCCTCGTACTATTCGCACTGTATGGGCTGTGCACTTGATGCGGTTATTTCAGTCGTGACCTCAGGCTCAGGGTCACATTTCCGTGAAAGGTCATTACCAGCTGCGCCACTATTTGTTCGTGGCGGTATAAGTCCTTGTGCGGAAGTGGGAGCCACATCGACCTGCATTCCATCTCCTTTTTCCACTTCCAACAGATCTTCAGGACTGGGCTTCGGCCTCCTGGCAACGGGTGTTTCACAGGAAGAGTCCTCATCAACATTTTTTTCAGTGTCCTCTAGAGGACGCTTTTTAGTGTGAATCTCGCTGTCACGGGACGGAATTTCAGCAGGTAATGCAGGTTTTAAAGACGGAAAGTCATTAACATTAAGTGCAACATTTTCAGAGGTAGTAACAGGATCCACGACAGCCGCCGGCTCTGTTGTATTACTGGCTGGCAACAAATCGTTGAGTGTTAATTTCCGGCGTTGCGTAAGGTTATTTGTTGGCACAAAAACACGGCGTGGGCCGTCCTGACGGAGGTGACCAGACTCGTTACATACATGACATGTAGGGGTTTGCCCTGAGTACATAACATGCGTCTTGTGCCCGTCAACAAAGATGTGGGAGGGAATGTTTGCCTTCACTTCCATCTCCACGGAGAGAATGCCGTTAAAGCACTGCAGCTTGAAATGCGAAGCCCACCTTTCGTTGACTATTTGCCTGACAACCCCGTATTTTGAAAGGACATCTTTTATTTTCGAGTTGTCTACTTCTATGGGAATATTCAAAACCCTAACATTCCTAATTACAGACTCGGAATTCCGGAGTTTACAGTACTTTTAGTACCATCACGGTGTATAAATTCCGTTTCATAACCAAATTTTGCCAGAAAGCGGTCTACACTCACGGAATCGTTAAACTTTACAAAAATGCAGTATTCATCAGAGTCTAGCTGCATTGTATGAACAGATTCAGAATGAAGGCCAATTACCTCGGTAATCCAGTCGTGTATTTCAAGTGCAGAGGGCTGTACGCTACGGGTGTACTTGTCGAAGGTGAAAATCACGGTGTTTTTTCTCACGGAGTTTGCCATGGTGTTCTGCAGCGAAGAAATCTCGGACAACGCCGAAATCCCAACAGCACTACGTAGAAAGATGGCACGACGAAGACAAAATGCTCAACTGATAACGCTTAATTCACGTGCAAAACGTCAATAAACGATCACGAGACACGTAAACACTGGCGTAAACACTGAACGTTCTCGGAGCAAACTTGAGGAGCGTGCGACCACTGCGACAGCTAAAGACAGACTGCTCGGCCACAGCGGCCGGCAGTCCACTACACATTTTGCGAACAGTATGGGCGCGGAAAGTGCAAAAAATCAAATGTTCCTGTACATACCAAAATCTTATAGCTTTGCGAAAGGCAAGTTTAGAACAGGCCTCTTGTCCTAACTATGCTACAAATGCACTATGCGCAAAAGTGTACCTCTCCGGGAGGCAATATCCCTTCTCTCCACACGAAATTTGTCTCTTGTTACATTTATTGAACTTAAAACTAAAGTTTCAGACTTCTCATTCTGAATTCTGGATATCAGTTGGGCACGAACGTTGCTCTGCTTCAGTGCAGTATTCTAACACAGTCCTACAAACCAATTCATTATTAAATTTGTCCTTTTGAGTAAATATACTTTCCCGTTTATATCAATCTCGTGGTGAATCGAAGACAGCACTCACACCTATAGCTTCTGAAGCTAAGATCATGCTAACGCGTTACACTGTTCTTTGTACGACTCCATATGCTTTTACTGTCAATTTTTATGTTTACGCAAAGTTCATGTTTTGTCTTCCTTCATTATGAGCAAGTCTGTTGAAATCATATTAGATGTGAGATATTTATAGAGGAACGACAACGACTTTTTCGCATTAACGATAAACGCGGCAGAAGGTATTTTGAAGCGATTTGGAGAGTATTTAAGAATCATACGTTTCTGGCTAAGAAAATAATGACCTGATTTCCACGAATTAAGGCGATATGGCCGTTTTAATGCGAAACTTTACCTGCAACTACCTGACATATAAAAACTACGTGTCCGACGCAGACTCCAACTTGGGACCTTCGCCTTTCGCTGGCAAGTCAGTAGAGCGCTTGCTCACGAAAGGCGAAGATCCCGAGTTCGAATCTCGGTCGGACACACAGTTTTAATCTGCCAGGAAGTTTCATATCTGCACACACTCCGCTGCAGAGTGAAAATTTCACTCTGGATACGTCTCCCCAAGCCATGGCTAAGCCATGTCCCCGCAGTATCCTTTCTTCCAGGGGTGCTGGTCTCGTACGTTACTCAGGAGAGCTTCTTTGAAGTTTGGAAGGTGGAGATGAGATACTGCCGAAATTATAGCTTTAAGGATGGGTCTTGTGGCATGCTTGGTGCGCTAAGTCTGTAGAACAGTTGCTCCCGAAAAGCGAAGGTCCCAGATTCGAGTCTCGGTCCGGTACACAGTTTTATTACGCCAGGAAGTTTCAGATCAGTTCACACTCGGTTGCAAGGTGAAATTTTAATTCACGAAATTTACGTATTTCGTCGAAGTTTTAGGGCTGACACCTGTTCTAGGCGGGCTCCCATACGGCTCTGAGCACTATGGGACTCAACTGCTGAGGTCATTAGTCCCCTAGAACTTAGAACTAGTTAAACCTAACTAACCTAAGGACATCACACACATCCATGCCCGAGGCAGGATTCGAACCTGCGACCGTAGCGGTCTCGCGGTTCCAGACTGCAGCGCCAGAACCGCGCGGCCACTTCGGCCGGCCGCTCCCATACGGAAGCAAACGTGACTTCGTACGCTGACTGACCATTGGTGGAACGATCTCCAACGTTGTTTGTTATTCAGTACCGTGAATGATTGCCAGGATCGTCAGTGGACAAGATGAAGCTATCTGTGACTGCTATACTCTGCGTCCTTGATGAATGACAGTTTCGCGCGCGGGTTTCCATCTGTAGTTTATTTTCTTTCTGTATAGAGAAAGACATTGGAGATTTTAGAGGGTTGTAGTTGCTATCACTGTTTATAAAACTGCTAGAGTTCCACCTACTGTCCAGTGTACCAATTGAGGTTTGCTGCCGAATGGGTGGCAGGCACCGGCGTCTGTAACTTCCACGCTCTGTAGCGTCGGCTGAAAACTTTCCCGGACATGGGTTCCCATCCTCGGTTTGTTCCTCAAGATACACTCTACAACTCTTCGAAGTTTCTGGCAGACTTTCTGGGACAGCGAGTATAGCTCCCGCACTGTTTATGCGATATGGTGGAAGTTACATGTGTTGGAATAATAATGATAGCCAGTTAACCGAAGGCACTCAAATTTCACTAAAGAAACAGTTAATGAAGACGATGTATCCTCAGTGTTTCCTTACTCAGATACTAATATCGGCTTAACCCGCACGGCTAGCCGCGCTGTCTAACGCGCTGCTTCCCGAGAGGGAAGACATGCCGGTCCTTGGCACGAATCCGTCCAGCGGATTAGGGTTGATGTCCGGTGTGATGGCCAGCCTGTGGATGGTTTTTAAGGCTGTTTTCCGTCTACTTCGGCGAATGCGGGCTGGCTCCCTTTATTCCGCCTCAGTTACACTGTGTCAGCAATTGCTGCACAAACACCATTTCCATGTATGCGTACAATGTAATTACTCTACCATGCAAACGTTTGGGGTCACACTGGGCTGGTATGAGACGTTCCTGGGGAGAGGTTAGGGGGGAGGGGGTCCACTGGGGGCAGAACCGCACAATAACCCTGGTTTGGGTGTGGGTCGGTGGTGGGATGGGTGGACTGCTTGGCCTGTTGTGGGGTTGTAATCCGCTGGGGCCTACAGCGAGACGAATCCTCTCCGTCGTTTCTAGGACCCCGGATTAATACATACATACATAATATATCGGTTTCGTTTTCATAACTGTGGTGAACTCAGACTAACTTGGGTTATTTTCTTCCCTCTCACACAGACGGCATATGGCCTTCTCTCAATAAGGACTACGTAGACGACGACATTGTCGACAAATGTCTGTAGGCGACTTGCTACTCGTTCTCACGGTCGAGCGAACGAACTGCAGGATCACTAGAGGTCAAACATCATCTACAACAGTAAACGCATTGAAAAATAGTGTCGCAGAGCTGTACATTTTAGAGTCGTATACTCACGTAGTATGTGGAGTTCTGAGCACAGTGGGCGGCGGTGAGGACGGCAGAGATGGAGATGAGGGCTCCGCCGCAGCTGTGGTGCCTGGTACCGAGGGCAGAAACCTGCAGCGACACCTGGTACGGAAACTGCCCTGCAACATTGCGTACGTGGACTTACAGTCACGTCATTCAAAATGGTTCAAATGGCTCTGAGCACTATGGGACTTAACTTCTGAGGTCATCAGTCCCCTAGGACTTAGAACTACTTAAACCTAACTAACCTAAGGACATCACACACATCCATGCCCGAGGCAGGATTCGAACCTGCGACCGTAGCGGTCGCGTGGTTCCAGACTGTAGCGCCTAGAACCGCTCGACCACTCCGGCGGGCGTCATTCAAAATTGGAAGTTTGGAAATTGGGGCCTATATCTGACATACGATAACTGACCGAAATAATGAATTAAGTGAGAATTAACTGAAACAATAATCACAATTGATTCGGTTTAGTCAGATGAATGAAACGTTTGACAAGCAATAATAATATTACTCTTGTAAAATCTAGGCACATCTGATAAAAGGGTCTGGGTTAAGACTCTCCTAATCAAAAACTCCTCCCGAACAGGCCAAGAAGGCCCAACGGTACCGACCTTCCGCCGTGTCATGCTCAGTCCACATGCATCACTGGATACAGATATGGAGGGGCGTGTGGTCAGCACACCGCTCTTCTGGCCGTATGTCAGTTTACGAGACCAGAGCCACTACTTCTCAATCAAGTAGCTCCTGAGTTTGCCTCACCCCGCTTGCAACAAACAGCGATCGGCACATCGGATGGTCACTCATCCCAGTGTTAGCCCAGCCCGACAGCGCTTAACTTCGGTAATCTGACGGAACCGGTACTACCACTGCGGCAAGGCTGTTGGCTTCCTAATCACGCAAATGAAACAATTTTCAGTCGTAAAGCCGTTCTGTGATTGTCGTGAGTTTAGTAGAAAAAATAGGTTATGCTAAAGAAGGGGACGCATTGAACCGGTGGTTGGAGTTGACAGTAAGCAGGTCACTAAATGTGTATGCAGGTTTTCAAAGTGAGGCTTGGAGCTATGAAAGTGCATAAAATGGCTTTTATATTGGAATATATTGATGAACATCCTTAAGTAAATAGGAATCAACTGGAGAGATCGGAGACTTACAAGGAACTTGTACCTACATCTACATCTACATCTACATACATACTTCGCAATCCACCATACGGTGCGTGGCGGAGAGTACCTCGTACCACAACTAGAATCTTCTTTCCCTGTTCCACTCCCAAACAGAACGAGGGAAAAATGACTGCATAGATGCCTCTGTACGAGCCCTAATCTCTCTTATCTTACTTTTGTGGCCTTTCCGCGAAATGTAAGTTGGCGGCAGTAAAATTGTACTGCAGTCAGCCTCAAATGCTGGTTCTCTAAATTTCCTCAGCAGCGATTCACGAAAAGAACGCCTCCTTTCCTCCAGAGACTCCCACCCGAGTTCCTGAAGCATTTCCGTAACACCTACCAGTAACAAATCTGGCAGCCCGCCTCTGAATTGCTTCTATGCCCTCCCTCAATCCGACCTGATAGGGATCCCAAACGCTCGACCAGTACTCAAGAATAGGTGGTATTAGTGTTTTATAAGCGGTCTCCTTTACAGATGAACCACATCTTCCCAAAATTGTACCAATGAACCGAAGACGACTATCCACCTTCCCCACAACTGCCATTACGTGCTTGTCCCGCTTCATATCGCTCTGCAATGTTACGCCCAAATATTTAATAGACGTGACTGTGTCAAGCGCTACACTACTAATGGATTATTCAAACATTACGGGATTCTTTTTCCTATTCATCTGCATTAATTTACATTTATCTATGTTTAGAGTTAGCTGCCATTCTTAACACCAATCACAAATCCTGTCCAAGTCATCTTGTATCCTCCTACAGTCACTCAACGACGACACCTTCCCGTACACCACAGCATCATCAGCAAACAGCCGCACATTGCCATCCACCCTATCCAAAAGATCATTTGTGTAGATAGAAAACAACAGCAGACCTACCACACTCCCCTGGGGCACTCCAGATGATACCCTCACCTCCGATGAACACTCACCATCGAGGACAAAGGGTAAAGGTACGACTGAACTATGGAGAAACGAATAGGAAGGGGAGTGAGACAAGGATGTTGTCTGTCGCCAAGTCTCTTCAACCTGTATGGAGAAATGCTGGTGAGAGAAGCGCTGAAAGGATGCGGAAACTTCAAAGTAGGAGGACGTCTCATCAACACCATCAAGTATGCAGGCGACCTGGTAGTGCTCGCCAAAAATCAGAGACAGCTGCAAGAGATGATGAACAATGTGGAAACGGGAAGAAAATACGGCATGGAAATCAACATCGAAAAAGTCAAAAGTGATGTGCATATCAAAACGTGAGAACACTTGAAGATAACTGTTGACAATCGGGAACTGGAAAATGTGAATACCTGGGAATTTTTATCACAAAGGATGCCCACTGCACCAACGAAATATGAGCAATAATCACCATGGCCAAAGCTGCTTTCAACAAGAAGAGGACTCTGCTGACCAGCAAGTTGAGTTTGGCATTGAGGAAAAAAAGTGATAAAGTGCTACATTTGGAGCACTGCACTGTATGGAGCAGAGACATGGACCATGAGAAAGAAGGAGAAAAAATACTTAGAGAGCTTTGAAATGTGGTGCTGGAGGAGAATGGAAAAGATCAAGTGGACAGATCGCATAAAAAATGACGATGTACTGCGAAGAGTAGGAGAGAAGAGAAATATTCTGCGTACAATTCTTCAGAGAAAGGCCAACTGGATTGGACATGTACGAGGGACTCATACATGATGTCATCGAAGGGAAACTCAGAGGAAACGCAGGACGAGGAAGAAGAAGAAGAATTCAAGATATTGACGACATGAAAGATGGAAGGGGATACAACAGACTGAAGGAAGAAGCTGATGACAGGGAACAATGGAATCAGAAATTCTCCGTACGAAGACATGGACCTGCCACTAGGCAGAATACTACATAATAATAATAATGATAATAAAATCTTTCGGCATCGTCCCTCATTTGCGACGTTTATCTCACCACAGTACACTGTAGGTTGATGCTGAAGTTGCTACAGCGACCCCTGAAATAGCTAAGTGCATATCAGCCAGAAATCTTTGTAAGTACGTCGATACACCTTGTATGGCGGCGTTGCAGCACAATCTGAGATCTAAATGAAACAGTGGAGACTCTCTATAGAGAAGTAATTTCGTGCCAAGTGATCCCTAAAAGGATACCTCGCATTTCCGCGTTTGCACTCTTTATCCTTAGAAATCGCCCCTCCCTTTCATTTGCCTATCCGTCAGGCGGTCAACCAGCAACGAGAGTTCTACCATTTAAAGGCATTTCAAAAATGGTTCAGATGGCTCTGAGCACTATGGGACTTTACATCTGAGGTCATCAGTCCCCTAGAACTTAGAACTACTTAAACCTAACTAACCTAAGGACATCACACACATCCATGCCCGAGGCACGATTCGAATCTGCGACATTAGCGGTCGCGCGGTTCCAAACTGAAGCGCCTAGAACCGCTCGGCCACTTCGGCCGGCTAAAGGCATTTCACTCTCTTTTAAATTCTCTCTGTGGCCAATGAGGTGGGTCCTCGTCGGCACAGTCGAGTTTCTCTGTCAAACCTCTACTTTATTCATATTAGCCGGCTATGGCAGTTTCTATGCTGTGTTAAACATTAGTTCTGTAGCCAACGTTCAGCAGCGTCTCACGCCTCTGAAGTGCCTCAAAACTGTCGGACCCCCACTCAATTTCCCAAGTAGAATATATAGCGCCCGGCAGTATCCGGAGAGTGCCTTCCTGGACTTCACTAAGAACGGCTTTCCTTCTCATTCGACTTCTAGGTTGTAAAAGTGGTGATGCCTGGGAGGGGGAGGTACCCTGCGCCACAGGCGATATTACTTGTGGTTTGTGTGCAGTGTTTTGAGGTGACCTTCTCACCTCCCGGCGCTGCCTTCTGGGAATCTCTCCAAGTACTGTGGCCTCTGTGACTCGACGACTCCGCCACCTCTATCCATTCTGCTCCTTTGTGAAAGACACGTAAATTGGAATAAAAGAACAAATGAAGAGTAAATTATACTAGTCAGTTCCCCACAGTCACTAGTACCGATATGGATATCATATTTCTAAGTACTGATTAATCATTCTAATCGAATGAGTCCTTGAATTTTAGTTTTACATACATCATGGAACTGTTTCCGAAAAAATAATCGTGTAACACGTAGGTAAATGGCACCGATCTTTGGCTAATCGAAAATTACAAATAATGTATTTCTGGCACAAATACCCCATGGGCATATTCCGCAGTGGCGTGACAGTCAAAGCGTGCAGTTGTGGGCCCCTATGACAGTGGATTATGAATTAAAGTTCCTCCATATGGTAGTGGGTTATGAATCAAAGTTCCTTCAGGCTGGCAAAAGTTCACATCATAGATTTATTAATTCTCCCATATCGAGAGAGCAGCTTCACTGATTCCTGAATCTCAAGTGGCCACGTGGTTATCACTGAAAACGAAAGAGCTGTGTGACATTGTTAGATGTGATGTTTTGAAGGATTGTTCAGGCACCTATTCATAATGATTTTTCTGCCTCCACACACAATTTCCCTTTTCCGTTTGATGAAACAAACGTATCTCACTCTAAAAAGTATGTTTACAGTTCAGTGTCATGTTTGCTCTGTATGATTATGGAAGAAGCGTGTGTGTGTGTGTCTGTGTGTGTGTGTATGTATGTATGTGTGTGAATTTCTAAGGCGCCAAGCTGCTGAGGTCACCGGACTATAGACTTACACACTACTTAAACTATCTTAAACTAACTTATGCTAAGAACAACACAAACACCTATGCCCGAGGGGGGGCCGCGCAATCCGTGACGTGTAATTTACGATTATTAAGAGGACCTGGAAGGTCCTGTACCTTCAATGTTAAATGTAGCGAACATATTCTTATGAACTATGTACACGAGAATGATGAAACTTTTACAGTAGCGCAGTACATATATTTATCATCATGTACCATAGGAATTCAAATTTATTGCGATTTTCTGGGAAAATATTAATTATTTTGTTACTGAAAATAATTGACTCATTTTAGGTATAATATCTTTGACACAAAATCTGCCATCGATTGAGAATGACAAAAGGGCTATGATACAAGGTGTTTACGGAGGCTGTTTACATTCCCTGAAAGTTTGAACTACTTATCTCTAATCGTTTAGGAGGATATATTCCTTATATGGCAAAAAAGTGAACTTGTGAAAAACGAAGTTCGAAGTTAACTAACATTTTAGTGGAGTCCAGCTCCATAAGAGAGGGTTTCACTGTCAGTAGACATCTCCCCAACTAGCCTTCTTTTCACACCTTTCATTCTTTGTTTGGCTTGCCTATCACACGCCTTTTCTTTCTTTTCGGCAGCCCGTTTCCTCTCATTGTCTATCGAGTTGCACTCACCCTATACTTTACGGGCACATTTTCCAACCCTTGCAGCACATTACTTTTTATAACGATAACTTTGTTATACTTAGAAACGCCTTCATATGCTCCAAAATGAAGAACATGAATTTCCACAAACACATTTTTTGGGATCTGGTCCAAATTACATTATTCGCAGACTCATTTGGATTTGTGTACGTCCATGGAAACATTTCTTCAACAGGTCAGTTGCAGAAATATCTCTGAAAATTGGTTTTCATAGTTTCTGTGATGGGCAACGGCCTTGTAGCAGTGGTAGAACCGGTTCCGTCAGATCACCGAAGTTAAGCGCCGTCAGGCTGGGCTAACGCTGGGATGGGTGACCAGACGGTGTGCCGAGCGCTGTTTGCAAGCGAGGTGCACTCAGCCCTTTTGACGCAAACTGTGGAGCTACTTGATTGAGAAGTAGCGGCTCCGATCTCGTAAACTGGCATAGGGCCGGGAGAGCGGTGTGCTGACCACATGCTCCTCCACATCTGCATCCAGTGACGCCTATGGATTGAGGATGACACGGCGGCCGTTAGGTACCGTTGGGCCTTAATGGTCTGTTCGGGCGTAGTCTCTATGACAGCTTTTGGTAGACTGTGATGACGCTTCTATGCAATTTCAGATACCTGATATTTGTTGTACTTGTGCCAGTAACTGGTTTCTTACTGTACTGTGGTTCCTTGTCGGTCGATAGGGTGTGATAGTAGAGTGCCATTACAGCGTTCTCCATTGCATGAATACCGTGAGTATTGTGTCTTATAGTCAGGTGCTGAGGATTCTGAACATCTCGAATTTCTTCGTTTACCCGCCAGAGCCCCGTCCATTGCATCTTTCAAGGATTCTTTAACACAGGATCCAACACCCAAGTGATACTTTAATAATTTTGTTGGTGGTAGCGGTAAATTCATTACACCGCAAAATATTTGACCAGCAGACGAATCCTTACCAACTGATCTTAGTGCATAAACACATCTAATATTTATACCATAGTATTTTCATTTCTCGCCTATCAGTCTCAAATTGACCTATTTCAACATATTCTGAACAAAATGAAACACTGTGATGACAGTTAGTATTATGGAGACAGATTTCTGCTGCAACTCCTGTGTGTCAAATGGCTCTGAGCACTATGGGACTTAACTTCCAAGGTCATCAGTCCCCTAGAACTTAGAACTAATTAAACCTAACTAACCTAAGGACATCACACATCCATGCCCGAGGCACGATTCGAACCTGCGACCGCAGCGGTCGCACGGTTCCAGACTGTAGCGCCTAGAACCGCTCTGCCACCCCCGCCGGCCTCCCATGTGTCAATTGAAATTTATTGACATTCCTAACACAATACTGAACTTTCTATCACCTTTCAGAGCTATAAATGTTAACTTCGTATTTTGTCCACATTATCCTCACTACACTCCTTCAATAAACTGTAGCTGTTCCATACAACGTCTTGATAGTATTGGATACAGATTTCTCTTTGTGAATAACTTTTCTACTTTCAGAATCATTTCCCTTGTTACAGTTCCACTGGTACACTTCCCAGCAGGCCTCTTCCTGCTACTAAATCGAGGCATGTTCCTGTTACCCAGTAGAAATGCAATAGAAATCGTGAACTAACCAGCAAATGCTGAATGTAAACAACAGTATCCAAAGCATGTGATATGCAGAAAAAGCAATTGCCAGCACAAGAATTTTGCGCCACGTACATAATACAAACTCTTTGGAAAGACGGGGAGTTTTGAATAAGGATGTTTTCAATGACCACGAATCCTCAGAAATGACAGCTCGTGACAAACCCACTATAGCACATTACTGAAAATAATATTTTTAATACTTGGGGTTGAGCTACAGGGAAGATTAATATATCATTTTAAAGAGGAAATGCTGTAGCATTTTGTTTCACAGTAACCTGAAAATCCAAAATTTCATAATTTTTAGGTTCCAGGCCCCATTGAGACAGCTTTAATACAAACAGTGTTCAGTTGACTCAGAATTGTTTATTCTGGTCTGGGATGCCAGTGGCAACCTGGGCGTAGATGTTGCCTTGTGTGGCGTCATGGGAGCATCCGCTGGGTCACAGGGCACAGGTGTGTAGACACAGATGAATGTCAGTCGTGCTAGGGTAGTACAAAGCAGATCCTTCACTCATTTTTTTCTTTTTTTTAAATGAGTTAGCACTATTGGGAACTGATTGTTTGCAAACCAGCTCCAGCTCGGAATTTCAGTAACAAATTGAGCTCTGTTGGAATGGGCTAGTACCTGTGACCTATTTACTTGTTGCTAGTGTAATTTTCAAGAGCACCTTAGTTCCCGACATACTGAATAATTTACTTCTGTGTTTGTTTAAATGAGCTATTGCTCATAGGAATCAGTAATTTGCAAATGGGCAAGAGCCAGGTATTTGAATAACAGATTTAATTATGTTTGAATGGGCTAGCGCCTGTGATCTATTTACTTGTTGTTAATCAGTTCTCAATAACGACCTGCCACCCGACATTTTGAATAATTTCCTTTTTTTAGTGAGACACTGCTCGTAGGAGTCAATTATTTGCAAATGAGCGAAAGCTCGGTATTTTAATAATAAAACTAAAACCGTTTATATCTCAGTTAGTGCCCGTAAGCCATTTGAAATTTGCCGGTTCAGGTTTTAAACGCTGACCGCTACCTGACTTCTTGAGTCACTACCATTTATCCTGTATTGGTTGCTTAAAAAACTAGTGGTCGTATATGTTCAATTCTGTCGTTGCTGTTTCGTAAGTATTTTGATCTATAAAGCGACTGAGTATTTTCAAGTGGCCTACGGCCCATTAGATAATTTATGTCATAAAAGGTATCACGCATTTTCAGAGAGCTATTGCCCATGAGCTGACTATCCATCAAAATTCTTGGGATATTTTATTGCTCAGTAACAAGCTGTGTATACCTTGTTCCATAAAAACACGGGAGAACTGCCGGATATCAGTAACTTCCTGCCACGATATTGCGGCGCAGAGTCTTCTGGCCATCTTGAGGTGAATGCCACTGTAGTAGTACTGGCGAGTACGCGCTGAGCTCCGCTATTTAAAGCCTTCTGAGGTGACATTGCGCATGCGCTGCTCAGCGTGCGCGTTCATAACGGCTCCGTGCGCTGCGCCTCGCGCCCTCCACTGTGAAAGCCTGGCGTATCGGTGTCAGGTCGATTTCCATCTTTATGCAGATAACTACGTCGACTACGAAGCTTCTCTAGAACAGGATTCCAAGCAGAGTTTAGCTGATATCCGCTATCTCGATTGATGAGAGTCTCGTTGTCAGACAATCTTATTTCCACAGATTCATTGATAATCGAGCTCCAAAAGTTTGATGTATGGGCCAAAATTTTTGTGTCGTTGTGATTCATGGAATTGTCTGTGGAAATACAATGTGTATACCTTGTTTGTCAATTAAATCTCTTAGCTAGAAACTGTTCAGTGGTTTTCCACTCCCGAACCCGTGAGTCCATCAAAGCTACCAGATCCAAGGTATTACCCCACTCCGGTCCTTCCTGGTCTCAAAGGGGGAGGGTTTTCACTGTCTATATCTGAATGCAAGTATTCAGGGAGCCATATGCCAAGATACTTAACATTCTGTATTCATTCCACTTGTCTAGTAACAAAAGACTGAGTTACATTTACAAGTGACTCTAGTTCTCATGTTACAACATATTCTGCTTTGTTAATAATACCTGTTAATGGAAACTTTGACTTAGCATCTTCTACTCAACGAGTACCTCGTTATACCCCAGATTTTGTTGTCCAGACATTTACGTAGTACCAGTTTTGATTGATTCGAAATGAACAATAGCGTCAAACTACTACCAAGCCTTCAACTCTTGGGCGTGGCTGTATTTATTGTCTAGTTCACATTTCGCGGAAAGTGGAGTGAAGTTGTGGCAGTTGGGCCGAATGGCACTTGTGCGAAGAAGGTCTGTGTTGATATTTCTGTGGAGTAGGACTGTTGATGTTTTTAAAAATATCAGGAATTCGATATATTGATATTTAAGAAATATCATTATCGGCTCTTGAAATATCGATATTTTATCAACAGCCCTACTGTGGAGTTCAATGCACTTTAGGGAGGTTTTGGTTCTTACCTTCGTTGGCTTCGCTAGCTCAAAGCCAGACTGCCACGTTCCAACGTCGCTTAAAAATCGGGATAACCTACAGACCGGTCTGACACCACAATCAGGTTTTATGAATGTATCTGATGCTATCTGGAAAAAGCCGCTTATCCCAACAAGAGCCCGAGATTCCGCACAAACATCTCTCCGCAGAAGTGTTCCAACCTCAACAGAGAGGCCTTGTTCCTCTCCATCTGGCAACATTAAGCCCCACACTCGCCACATCTAATACTTCAGAGATACCAGTTTATGTTGACAGCCCTGATTAACTGTTTTAGCCAATTAACACTGATAACGCAGCTGCCATGTTACACAGCTGCCACTAACTTTACAGTCACTGTCCATTATGATTATCCGGGCTGTTATGCCGTGGTCGGCTGATGAATTTTGCCTCAATTCCCAACGTTTCGTCCCCGCCTGCGGGAACATCTTCAAGGGGGCTGAGAATTGAGACAAAATTCATCAACCGACCACGGCATAACAGCTCGGATAATCGTAATGGACATGACATTTCCGGCCGTGAAAGTCTACATTTTAGTATCAGACGCCTCTACGGGGAGCAGATGTCAAGAGAAGTGCGACGCCTGAAAGGACTCCAGAAGAAGAGAGTGCAGCTTTTGTGTTCCCTCACATTCCTGCCTCGTTGCAGAGCCGTCGGCGTTATACCGAAGTTTCTGAAGATAAAGCGACTGTTCTATTCGGGAAAGGCACAACGCATTTTCAGAGGAGGCCTTACTACGAGAGCGCATTCAGCAAACCCGACGAGACTTGACAAGCACAAACTGTAAGTTAATGTCTCTCCATATTACTGTTAGTAATGAACTGTGCATCGGTGACTGGGATAAAATTGATAGACTACTGCATGATACCATGGGGAAGCGTATGTTGACAACGTCTACTAGGCAGAAGAAGAAGTTTGATAATTTGCTACCTATTCAGACTGTTCGGTATTTAGACGTTTCCCGAAACGTCATCAGTTTATCCAAACGTTCGTTATCTGACGATGAGACATCTGTGCTTGCCAATGGAGGAAATTTTGCTGATAGTCCGCGTTTTGTGCCCACGGAAGAAATTATAGCCAGTGTAGAAGCAGGAATCACAGTGTGGATTCTGTAACAGCTGAAGAAATCCGTATAGTAACAGTGAGAATATTAGCCAATGCAAAACCGCCGAAGAGTAATATAACTGTGGGTCAGAGAAGAGCTTTAAAACCCCTGAATGACAAAGATAGTATTCTGATTCTCCCAGCTGACAAAGAAAGCGCAACGGTGGTTATGGATGTGGCCGACTATCAGAGTAAAATTACTGATCTACTGGATCCGCAAGCATATAGGAAGCTGAATAAGGACCCCAACTAACAACATTCTTAGAAATGTGTCGAGGTTAATAAAAAAGTCCTCCATTGAGGAGAGTGTACAGAAAGGTCTGTGCAATTCGGCTGCGCTACCAGCGAGGCTTTATGGATTGCCAAAAATTCATAAAGAAAATGTACCGTTAAGACCGATACTAAGTGCCATTGGTTCGCCCACCTACTCGTAGCCAAGTTTTTGACTACGCTGTTAAAACCATATGTGGGCCGTTCGGGCTCTTATATAAAGAATTCGACACATTTCATCAGCGGATTGAAAGGCATAGCGGTCCAGCCGGAGGACATATTGGTGAGCTTCGATGTGGTATCGCTGTTTACCATGGTTCTACTTAATGATGTATTGGAACAGCTGGATCGAATTTTTCCTGCCGATATTTCAGAACTGTTTAAGTGTTGTTTGACGACCACATACTTCAAGTGGAATGAACAGTTTTATGAGCAAACGGATGGCGTGGCTATGGGAAGCCCCCTAAGTTCTGTAATTGCAAACTTCTTTATGGAGTAATTCGAAGAACAGGCCTTAGGTACTGCCAGCAAAAAACCAAATGTATGTTTCCGATACGTGGGTGACAGGTTTGAGCTGTGGAGACATGGCAGCGAGGAACTAAGTCGGTTCCACGAACATCTGAATAGTATAAACTCGAGAATTCAGTTTACAGTGGAGGAGGAGGTAGACGGCAAATAACATTTCCTCGATGTGCTGGTTTTTAGAAACGAAAATTGTAGTTTGGGCCACTCAGTATACCGTAAACCCACGCACACGAACCGTTATTTGCACCGGGATTCGAACCACCACCCACAACAGAAGCGGGGTGTTATCAAGATGTTAGCGGACAGAGCTAGAAATATTTGTGAACCTGAGTTTCTCGACGCGGAGATGGAACATCTCCACAATGCACTAATGAAGAACAGATATTCGCCCGCCGAAATAAAACGTGCGTTGAGACAGCCACGCAGAAATCATAGTGACGTACAGGTTGCTGCAAAATCTAAGGTTTTCCTGCCGTTTGTTAAGAATGTAACGGAACGAATAGGGAGGATCTTGACGAAGCGGAATATTACCGTAATTTACAAGCCCACCAGGAAGATACAGGAATACCTTAAGCCTGCCAAGGACGCTCGCAAACCATTGGAAAAAGCTGGACTGTATAGGGTCCCATGCAACTGTGGAGATGTTAATGTGGGTACCACTAAAAGAACTGTTTCAAAACGTTTGGAAGAGCACAAGGGCAATTTAGAAGAGTTGAAACGGAACGATCAGCTGTTGCGGAGCATGCTTTCCAGCCAGGGAATCACCATATTCGTTTCTAGGAGACGCAAGCACTAGCTGCCACAAGCGCATATTACGAAATGCTCTACAGGGAAGCAATCGAAATCGCTAAACACCCTAATAATTTCAATCTAAAGGAGGAGGGCGTGAAATTAAACGGTGTATGGATGCCGGTGTTAAAGAAGATGTGTCCCACCCGTCCAATACTGGGTGAGGGCAACGACGATCGACGGCAGCGCACAGCGGCCAATTGCACTGACGTTTTCAAAACACGTGACGTCACGCCGCGGCGCGGGAGCGCGCGGACACGGAATTTAGCGGCAGTCAGTAGCGAGCCAGTGGGTGTGTTGGACCTTCCATCGATCTACGGACCCCCTTGAAGATGTCTCCCGCATACGGGGACGAAGCTTTGGGAATTGAGACAAAATTTGTTAACCGACTAACAGCCCGGCATAACAGCCCGGCATAACAGCCCGGATAATAATAATAATGGACATGACGTTTCCGGCCGTGAAAGTCTACATTTTAGTTTACAGTCACTGTTCATCTGGTTCCTTCACAACCAGTACTCACCGCTGGCAGCTTCCTGACCTCCATAGATACGACCGGCAGCCACACCCAGACCCCTCGTGGGTCCAGTGTGTACCACGCGATGCAGGGGCAGCCTCATGCCTGTAACAAAGGAAAGATAACTAGTGCACACCTCGCAGTTGTTGCCGATCAGTGTTAAAAAAAAAAAAAAAAAAAAATAGGTCAAAATGTCAAAATGGCTTTAAGCACTATGAGACTTAACTTCTGAGTTCATCAGTCCCCTACACTCAGAACTACTTAAACTTAACGAACCTAAGTACATCACACAGATCCATGCCCGGGGCAGGATTCGAACCTGCGACCGTTGCAGCAGCGCTGTTCCAGAATGAAGCACCTAGAACGGCTCGGCCACAGCGGCCGGCCCGATCACTGTAACTTCCCGGATTAGTGAAATACAGCAAACTTCTGAACTTGTTTCCTTTCCAGTACGGTAAATAGTATTTGGTGAGCCCATCATATATTTTATTATTGTAAAGAGTATTATAGGACACCGGAAAATATTAGCCAGTTGGCAACAATCAAAGAACCTATACTCAGTAGGAAACATGTATTGCATGAAAGGAAAAGCGGTAGAAATAGGTAAACAAAGTTTGGGAAAAATGTATAGATAGCCATTGGAAATCCTAAAAAGAGAATTTCTCATAGAGAGAACAGTGTGAGCATCAAAAACTCCTTTGAAAGGAAGTAGCTCATGCAAAGACGGTCGTCTGTGCCTTCCTATTTTCTGTCAGCAAACAGCTGTTGGCTGATGCTTTAGCCTGTTGCAACGGTGCAGGACTTGGACTGATTCCTCAGCAGTGATGATTGCAAGAAGTAGTCCATCGTTAAACCTCCTACGGGTAGTGGTTGGTAGCAGACAGTCGCACACAGACGACATTAAATCCTCAGCTGGTATTCCTTAGAATGAAGGAACGGCGGCTGTTGTTTTGAAATAAGGTATAACTGCATGTAACCTTTACTTGAACAGTTGTTTCGATGTAAATGCTAAAGAAATGATTCTAACGAAAATGACAGACAGCAAGAAAAAATAGTCTGAGACCTTCGTTTCTAAGTGATATTAAAACTGTCGGGTTGTACAGGCCATACAAGAAAATCCAGATTCCCTGAAATGAAAAAGGTGCTTTCGTAGTTCATAAACAAAATAACCTCTTTTTACATTGGAAGTGAAAGACAATAAAGAACAGTTGGTTTAGAAGGTTTTCAACCTGTGGTCCATTGAACCCGACACAATGCATTAAACTTATAGACTGCTGTTTTCTGTAACATAGTTGTGGGTGCTTCCCCCAAAGTTTTCGTAGAAGTCTTTACCTGCTAATTTCTTTTCTCTGGTAATTCTGTGAGGCACTTTCAAACTTTATGCCGTCTCGTAAGTCAACTTTTGAAACTAAATCTTTGCTCACGGCGTTCACTGGCAGTCTAAATCTCTCGTGTTTACTACAAGCATTTCTTCGTAATTTTCTTCAAATGTTGTTTTGAGAAACCCCTTGTAAAGATTCATAGCTGTCTACTGATTCCCTCCAACATATTTCAATCCCCTGTGTAGTGTAGATCTAGAAACATTAAACCGATAGGGCGCAGCCCTACCGACCACATCTTCGAAAACACTTGAAATGGCTTGCTGTATGCAGTCTTCGACCATTCCCTTCGCCACTCCCCAGTGAGCTTCTTCGTCGACCTTAGTATCCTGCCTTAAAAACAAGCAAAAAAAATTTACTTTTAAGTCCTTTATTACCCAGCTTTAGTAGGGCCCATACTACCCGACTGACACTGCACGATAAAACATGACGGAACAGAGACCGTCTTGAGTGAGCGAAATTCGTTACTACGGCACAATCTACATAAGATTACCTAAATATTAATACTATAGCCCGATTAAAATTACTTGGTAGTTGGTACTTAAGGCACTGAAGCTGGTTTCCTTCAATCAGAGCGCTCAACTTTACGGCCGCACCGTCGCTCTTCCAATCTGTCTCTACTATTGGTCAGGTCATGTCCAGTTCCTTGTCCGGCATTCTTTCTTGATTTTTTTGGATCCCAAATCACGGTTCCGGCACTTTTATTTCATCACACATGACAACCACACTAAAAACAACACACACAAACAACGATGCGAATGAAACACCCACGTTTTATACACAGCACTAACCAAATACTACCGGATACTCCCGCACAAGATGCCATTCAGCATCACATATACAGTTATCATAACCACGGATATTTCGGCTTACGTTAGGTAAGCTTCTCACGACTTTGCACGAAGTCTAATTTTTGAAGGGTGCAATTCATCGTTGCCACTGGGTTACCAAAATCATAAATAAAGCTGCGAACTTCCAGCATGCTGGAGTAGTTGTGGGTCAGCAACTTCTGTTATTGGCACAACTGTTACAGTAGATACCTATGTAGTAACATTTGCAACTTTGGACTGGTTTCCCTTCGTACTGAAGAATGCGACTAGTTAGCTCAGCAGCGTGGCGTAGCGCAATGCTCGTAAGCCTGATGCAAGGAAAATCGTAGGTTAGAATCTCGTTAAACGTAATGAAATTTTTATATTTATAAATCTAATCAGCAGAGTTTTGTTATTATTTTCATTCCTCTAAATGGTTTAAATGTAATGGTTCAAATGGCTCTGAGCACTATGCGACTTAACTTCTGAGGTCATCAGTCGTCTAGAACTTAGAACTAATTAAACCTAACTAACCTAAGGACATCACACACATCCATGCCCGAGGCAGGATTCGAACCTGCGACCCTAGCGGTCACGCGGTTCCAGACTGAAGCGCCTAGAACCGCACGGCCACACCGGCCGGCGTTTAAATGTAATTTCTTATTTATAATTATCTGCCTCGTCATTACCATCATAGTATTGACATTTTTATTTGCGCATATTTTACTTCCTATCATTTGTTTTTCGTTTGGAATCTGTCTATGTCGCCTGTAATCTGTAATCAAATGCGACTGAGGACTGCTCATCGGTGGGTAACATGAAAGCTCGAGTAGCCAGAGGATAGTTTCAGGTAACCAATGATAAGAGGTACACTCCTGGAAATTGAAATAAGAACACCGCAAATTCATTGTCCCAGGAAGGGGAAACTTTATTGACACACTCCTGGGGTCAGGTACATCACATGATCACACTGACAGAACCACAGGCACATAGACACAGGCAACAGAGCATGCACAATGTCGGCACTAGTACAGTGTATATCCACCTTTCGCAGCAATGCAGGCTGCTATTCTCCCATGGAGACGATCGTAGAGATGCTGGATGTAGTCCTGTGGAACGGCTTGCCATGCCATTTCCACCTGGCGCCTCAGTTGAACCAGCGTTCGTGCTGGACGTGCAGACCGCGTGAGACGACGCTTCATCCAGTCCCAAACATGCTCAATGGGGGACAGATCCGGAGATCTTGCTGGCCAGGGTAGTTGACTTACACCTTCTAGAGCACGTTGGGTGGCACGGGATACATGCGGACGTGCATTGTCCTGTTGGAACAGCAAGTTCCCTTGCCGGTCTAGGAATGGTAGAACGATGGGTTCGATGACGGTTTGGATGTACCGTGCACTGTTCAGTGTCCCCTCGACGATCACCAGTGGTGTACGGCCAGTGTAGGAGATCGCTCCCCACACCATGATGCCGGGTGTTGGCCCTGTGTGCCTCGGTCGTATGCAGTCCTGATTGTGGCGCTCACCTGCACGGCGCCAAACACGCATACGACCATCATTGGCACCAAGGCAGAAGCGACTCTCATCGCTGAAGACGACACGTCTCCATTCGTCCCTCCATTCACGCCTGTCGCGACACCACTGGAGGCGGGCTGCACGATGTTGGGGCGTGAGCGGAAGACGGCCTAACGGTGTGCGGGACCGTAGCCCAGCTTCATGGAGACGGTTGCGAATGGTCCTCGCCGATACCCCAGGAGCAACAGTGTCCCTAATTTGCTGGGAAGTGGCGGTGCGGTCCCCTACGGCACTGCATAGGATCCTACGGTCTTGGCGTGCATCCGTGCGTCGCTGCGGTCCGGTCCCAGGTCGACGGCCACGTGCACCTTCCGCCGACCACTGGCGACAACATCGATGTACTGTGGAGACCTCACGCCCCACGTGTTGAGCAATTCGGCGGTACGTCCACCCGGCCTCCCGCATGCCCACTATACGCCCTCGCTCAAAGTCCGTCAACTGCACATACGGTTCACGTCCACGCTGTCGCGGCATGCTACCAGTGTTAAAGACTGCGATGGAGTCCGCTGTGCCGTGCGTGTGATCATTGCTTGTACAGCCCTCTCGCAGTGTCCGGAGCAAGTATGGTGGGTCTGACACACCGGTGTCAATGTGTTCTTTTTTCCATTTCCAGGAGTGTATTACGGTTTGCTTTTAGCGCTGACACGGAATATTTTCTGCCTTGAGCTTGACCGTAGAGGATGTCTTTAATCGCCGAGAACGAAGCGATAGTGATTTTAGTTGTGCCTCAGATTGCTGACTGCCGTTATCTGGGATACATTACACCTCACGAGTTTCTGGTTAGCTTAGGACATGAGTTTAAAATTCAGGGCTACAAAACGCATGATCTGCTACAGTTCAGTCACTGGTCTCTAAAAATCAGTTGTCGACACAACATCTTTCATTTCCGGCATACCTCGCAGCGGTCACTTCTAACATTGCTCCGCGTTACACATTCACAGCATTTGTGAAGTGACCCGCCGTGTTTGTGTGTCGGCTATAACCGAGAGGTAGCTGGCACCCGATGTGGCAACAATGTAACGGCAAATGACAGAAGTCACCTGCCACGTAATTTTAATCGAACTATAGTACGATAACGTTACTCTTTACCTTTAAAACTATAAACCGCTGGTGAAAATTACACTGTTCAACAGCTTAGAAACTAAGAAACAAATAAAATACACTTGTGGCACGCCGACCAATGTGGCCGAGTGGTTCTAGGCGCTTCAGTCTGGAACCGCGCGAGCACTACGGTCGCAGGTTAGAATCCTGCCTTGGGCATGGATGTGTGTGATGTCCTTAGGTTAGTTAGGTTTAAGTCGTTCTAAGTTCTAGGGGACTGATGACCTCAGATGTTAAGTCCCATAGTGCTCAGAGGCATTTGAACCATTTGAACTTGTGGCACAAAGTCAAGAGCTACATCTCTCCATTACAAATACAATCAAAACGGAACTTTTCCTCTCTTTGAAAATGTAAATAAACACCAACAATATCGTAACTATTGAGTGATAAGTGTACCGCAGAAAACCCGCGAGCCTCCACTATGCAGCTGATCGCGTCTACCCAGACTTACCTGGCACGCAAACGGCGACGGCGGACAGCAGCATAAAGTCTCGTAGCATGTTGAGAAGGCTGACAAACGTCGTCTGACAGTTCTCTTATACACTGGCCTCGGCAACTCGAGATGAGACGTTACTGAGAAGTCAAAGTCCCCCTAATAACAATTCACATTAGTTTCGTTATCGACAGGCAATCTCAGTTTCATATAGAAATTACGCTTTATTGACGAGATAACCAAAAAGTCATCAATGGTTGCTCAATCTTAATTGCATAAGTAAGTTCCTATTCAAGATACTGATGCATTTGCTTTTAATTTCACCGAAGGTTGTTGTTCCATACGCTGAATCATTTCTTTCGACGACCATTCCTTTTCGACTTCAGATAGCTAGTGTCAATTCGCTTCCGCGCATTTCCTCCTTGCCTCATTCCCAAGTGACACGTATTGCCGTATTCCTGTCTTTTACTGAACGTTTTTATAATTCCTTCTTTCGTCAATCGGTTGTATATCTGTCGTCAGCCCATGATTCGACGCAGTTAACTTCCTTGTACTTATTCACGGTGCAGCCACAATAATGTGAACACCACATATGTTCGACGTCAACGTTTGTTAACCACCCACTAACGGTATGTGGCAACACAAGCAATGGAGGATATACACTACTGACCATTAAAATTGCTACACCAAGAAGAAATGCTGATTATGAACGGGTATTCATTGGACAAATATATTATACTAGAACTAGAACTGATTGTGATTACATTTTCACGCAATTTGGGTGCATATCTCCTGACAAAATCAGCACCCAGAACAACCACCTCTGGCCGTAATAACGGCCTTGATGCGCCAGGGCATTGAGTTAAACAGAGCTTGGATGGCATGTACAGGTACAGCTGCCCATGCAGCTTCAACACGATACCACAGTTCATCAAGAGTAGTGACTGGCGATTTGTAACGAGCCACTTGCTTGGCCACCATTGACCAGACGCTTTCAATTGGTGAGAGATCTGGAGAATGTGCTGGCCAGGGCAGCAGTCGAACATTTTCTGTATCCAGAAAGGCCCGTACAGGACCTGTAACATGCGGTCGTGCATTATCCTGCTGAAATGTAGGGTTTCGCAGGGGTCGAATGAAGGGTAGAGCCACGGGTCGTAACACATCTGAAATGTAACGTCCACTGTTCAAAGCGCCGTCAATGTGAACAAGAGGTGACCGAGACGTGTAACCAATGGCACCCCATACCATCACGCCGGGTGATACGCCAGTACGGCGATGACGAATACACGCTTCCAATGTGCGTTCACCGCGATGTCGCCAAACACGGATGCGACCATCACGATGCTGTAAACAGACCCTGGATTCATCCGAAAAAATGACGTTTTGCCGTTCGTGCACCCAGATTCGTCGTTAGTACACCGTCGCAGGCGCTCCTGTCTGTGATGCAGCTTCAAGGGTAACCGGAGCCATGGTCTCCGAGATCATAGTCCATGCTGCTGCAAACGTCGTCGAACTGTTCGTGCAGATGGTTGTTGTCTCGCAAACGTCCCCATCTGTTGACTGAGGGATCGAGACGTGGCTGCACGATCCGTTACAGCCATGCGCATAAGATGCCTGTCATCTCGACTGCTAGTGATACGAGGCGGTTGGGATCCAGCACTGCGTTACGTATTACCCTCCTGAACACACCTATTCCATATTCTGCTAACAGTCATTGGATCTCGACCAACGCGAGCAGCAATGTCGCGATACGATAAACCGCAATCGCGGTAGGCTGCAATCCGACCTTTATCACAGTCGGAAACGTGATGGTACGCATTTGTCCTCCTTACACGGGGCATCACAACAACGTTTCAGCAGGCAACGCCGGTCAACTGCTGTTCGTGTATGAGAAATCGGTTGGAAACTTCCCTCATGTCAGCACGTTCTAGGTGTCGCCACCGGCGCCAACCTTGTGTGAATGCTCTGAGAAGCTAATCATTTGCATATCACAGCATATTCTTCTTGTCGGTTAAATTTCGCGTCTGTAGCACGTCATCTTCGTGGTGTGGCAATTTTAATGGCCAGTAGTGTATAAAGCGAATCTGGAGGACGCGAAGAACAGTGCAGTCGTTGTGCGAAAGGGGAGAGATACATCTGACGCCAACAGGGCATGATCATTGGCCTTTGGGCCAAGGGTGGAAGTATTTCCGAAACGCCTAAGTTCGTACACATTTAGCGTTCCACAGTCGTTAAAGTATGCAGTGCATGACAAAAAGACTCATTTCAAAACCTGTGCCGAGGCTGAGGTGCACCATGGGCCATAGGTGACAAGGGTGAAAGATGGCTACAGAGGTTTGTACGAGCGAAGAGACGTGCTACGTTTTTTGGAAATTTGTGGTAAGGTCTTATGGCACCATACTGCTGAGGTCATCGGTCCCTAAGCTTACACACTACTTAATCTAACTCAAACTAACTTACGCTAAGGACGACACATACACACACCCGTGCCCGAGGGAGGAGTCGAACCTCCGAGAGGGGCAGCCGTACGGACCGTGACAAGGCGCCTGAGACAGTGCGGCTAGATGTGCAACTGCGGTGCAGCTGACAGCCCAGCTGAACCAAGAGTTTACTAACAGTGTCTCCTCAACTCTCGTTCAGCGAATGTTACTCCATATGGGCATCCGCAGCAGGCGTCTGGTTCATACACCCATACTGACTGCTGCTCGTCATCGACGGAGGCTGGAATTTGCACGCGAGTACCGGAACTGGACGTCCATTGAGTGGCAACAGGTGGCCTTCTGAGATGAATAACGTTTTATGGACAGATGGCCGTTGCTGTTCAAGCCTTGAAACACCTCAAAGCACACATATTGCTACAACAGTGTGAATGGTCCAGGAAGGAAGAGGGAGCCTAATGGTGTGGGTAACTGTGTTTCTGAATCAGTACAGCATGCCTCCTTGTGGACCATGTCCAGCCCAACATGCAGTTTGTTATTCCTCGGCAGGATGGCATCTACCAAGCAATGTGTTTCACAGATGGCAGTGCACGTGCCTGGTTCGCAGAGTTCCATGATGAATTTACTCCATTGGCCTTCAGACTCCCCGGACGTAAACCCAGTCGAGAATCTGTGGGACCACTACGATCGGGCTGTTCGCACCACGAATCCTTCACAGAGAAAGGTAGCGCGGCAGGCCACGGCAATGGAGTCGGCATGCTTCCACCTGGGTGCGTTCTAGGGAGCGAAGGGACATCTTAAGTGGAGTCCGGAAGAAGAAACTTTTATGTTAGATCTGGAAGATTGCAGCCCTGCCTGTGGCAGCGTGCGTCATTCGGCCGTGTCGGTGATGGTTTCTGGGAGGTGTACGGCCACTACAATATTTTACGTTTCAAAGGGACTAACTCTCACGAGATCTGAATGTGGTCCAGGGTAGAACCCTAACTTATCCGACAGTATTATAAAGTTGGGAATAGACATAACATCCGTTTCTACTCATTATCACTTACGGACTGTATTGTGAAATTGGGAACAGACATAATATCAGTTTCTGCTCGTTATCCCTAGTGTGGTATTGTGCAAACTATCATACTGAATTCGGAATAATTTGGAGCTGCTTCGTGTGTAGTGATCACCAAATGGTCTTACTTCTTCGCATGTCTTTGATGCCTGTTTAGTTGCGGGGTTTTGCTACCAATCTCGAAACGCTGTCAAAATGGTTCAAATGGCTGTGAGCACTATGGGATTTAACGTCTGAGGTCATCAGTACCCTAGAACTCAGAACTACTTAAACCTACCTAACCTAAGGACAGCACACACATCCATGCCCGAGGCAGGATTCGAACCTGCGATCGTAGCAGTAGCGCGGTTCCAGACTGTAGCGCCTTGAACCGCTCGGCCACTTTAGCCAGCGAAACGCTCTCAACTCAACTTCACTGTTTTTAATAAGATTATCATTCTGTCTCTAATGAATGGTTATGGTAGGACCACTTTCCGCCTATTTGAGATCCACTTTCTTGAAAAGACATTATACAACAGATTTGTCTTATGTCATCTATCAGTTTCTGACTTTAGGATAGAACCCTTTTTGTTAATTCTTAATGTGTATTTTATTTAACGTTTATATTTATTTTGTTAATTTGCAGTTGCAGCCAATGCAGAGGCGGTTTGACTGCAGAATCACAACGTAAGGTTAGCTGCTGAGCATGAAAGCAGAGATGTGTGGCATGACCCTAGCCTTTATCGAGCTATTCATTTAGAGTCATACGCAGGCGAGCGGTGCTCTGTGGACATTCAGTGCGGGGTGCGGAAGGCTGTGGTGGCGGCCGAGGTTGCATGTCGTAGCGGCCCCTTATCTGTTAGAGGGCCTGCACAACAGGCAAGCGAGATATGCTGCCGACCTCCTTCCAAGAGCTCAGATCGAAACATCGCCAATAGATGTAAACAATAACAGGTTTCCTGAATAAACACGGATCTACTTCGCCAGATCATGTAGCACTCCGCCAAGTCGATGTTATAAGCATTCCCGGACAGACTGGCAGTGTTCACCTCCCACTACAACAGCTCCAGCCAGTACTTTGGAAGCTCTAACATAGTATACACCCGCCGTAGCATTCAGTAGCATGTTGCATCTTGAAATTGGTAGAGTAGATTTTGGTCATTATTTTCTTTCATTATCTTGTATTCTTATCTGGTTTTGCTACCACTAGAATTGTGGAGTTTTCCTGTTGTTCTTGTGGTTAAAAGTTAGTGCATGTCAAGAAGGTGGTTTTTTAAGTACAATAAAGTTTGTTCAAAGTTGACTGTTAGTTCTTTCCTGCCACTCGCAGGACACTACACTGCAGGCTCGCCTTTGCAGTGACAGGTGTTGCTAGAGAGACGCCAAGGAAGGCAGTTCTGTGGGAAGTCCAACATCCTCACCGAACTGGCGTGTACATCAACACCGTATGGGCATGGTCAGCATGGGCCGATCTGGTGTGTGGACTACAATCTGTTGGAGTGGATGCTGTATTCTCCGGTCGCCCACACAGCATTGCCGGAGGGCCAGGAATGGTTTCAGCAGACCGCAAGGAGCACAATCACAGTACTTCTGGAGTCAGGGTTGGCATCCTGTTAGTCTGGTGTTCAAGTTGAGTCACACTGTTATATGCAAGAACGCATTAAATGAAGTTAATTGTATTAGGCCGTTTCATAAGTAAGTAGTCTTTTCCATAAATTTAATAAACAAAAATACACACAGGGCCACCGCGTAGGTATATTGCCTGTAGCAGTCGCTATAGGCATCGCACTTGAAGTGGCCTCACACTTGGAATGGCCACGCGTCGAACTTGCGAAGGGCGTTGTTAGACACAGCAAGTAAAAAATTTCATGAATGCAAGGGAAATGTGCAAACGAATTTTTGCTTGCACTATGGTGCTAACCGAGTTTTTCTCTGGTCTCATCATGGATGTATTACTACATCCGTTGGTGAGCAGAGGAGCAGAGGGACAAGTGCAAACATAGTATGCCAGTCTTTTGTTGGGCGAAATCTGGCAACACTGGAATCAGCGTTACAGTCAGCTAAAACTGAGAAGCACACATTGCCGCTTTGTGCGTTTCTGTAAGACTGCTGCTCTCTTCGGCTTTGTTCCTCATCCAAACCGAATGGACTGCTGGCGATTGCGAAGGGACACCAGTCGCATTCGAAATGTTTGTAAGCCTCTTTGTGTACAGGTTGATGGTGTGCAGAGTTTTTTGTTCTGTGAACATGAGCATAAAAGAGTTGGGTTTTTCTTTGGTTATTGTCTGCTTATATGAGGACATATAAGGTTAAAACGTCTGAGAGGCACTCTAGAAGTTTTACTGTCATTTATTTCTGTTTTGTTAAGTTAACCGATTATGCATCATCGCAAGCTTTGATAAAGACATAGGACGTAAATTCGAAGGTGGAGCTGGAAAAAAAAAGCGTGAAAGAAAATTCCGCTAAAAATTCCAACAACCACGAAAAGGTGACCTAGAAAAATTTTTGTGCATCTTGTCATCGCAGTCGTTTGACCAAACACCGAAGGCGGAGTCGATTAGCCCAACTATGGGTGAAAGCAGAGTGGAAGAAACTTCAGAACGAGAAGTTCTGAGTAAGGACGACGATCAGTCTATTTCTTCTGATGACGAGTTTGAGCCACTGGTAGTGTGTTTTCATCATCTGAATCTGCAACATTAGATTCGAAAAAAATTTCACTTGCTCCCTCCGAATCAAATCTAGCCGAACCTTGGGGACTAGCAATTGATTTGAATGATCCGGGAAAATGGCGAAACATTACTAATGCTTCAGTGACGGAAATTATGGTACAAAAGGGTCCTGCGGAAATTCCTGGTGTGGGGAGCGATCTCCTACACTGGCCGTACACCACTGGTGATCGTCGAGGGGACACTGAACAGTGCACGGTACATCCAAACCGTCATCGAACCCATCGTTCTACCATTCCTAGACCGGCAAGGGAACTTGCTGTTCCAACAGGACAATGCACGTCCGCTTGTATCCCGTGCCACCGAACGTGCTCTAGAAGGTGTACGTCAACTACCCTGGCCAGCAAGATCTCCGGATCTGTCCCCCATTGAGCATGTTTGGGACTGGATGAAGCGTCGTCTCACGCGGTCTGCACGTCCAGCACGAACGCTGGTCCAACTGAGGCGCCAGGTGGAAATGGCATGGCAAGCCGTTCCACAGGACTACATCCAGCATCTCTACGATCGTCTCCATGGGAGAATAGCAGCCTGCATTGCTGCGAAAGGTGGATATACACTGTACTAGTGCCGACATTGTGCATGCTCTGTTGCCTGTGTCTATGTGCCTGTGGTTCTGTCAGTGTGATCATGTGATGTATCTGACCCCAGGAATGTGTCAATAAAGTTTCCCCTTCCTGGGACAATGAATTCACAGTGTTCTTATTTCAATTTCCAGGAGTGTATTTGTTAGATGCTCGAAGCGACAACTTGTCTTATAATTATTACGATGATAGCTCGAATGTATGATCGCAGCCGAATCTCGGAGTGATCCAAGCTGGCACTCAGGTAAAGCTAAGCGTTCTACCGCCGCCTTAGCGTCATTTGGCAGAAACTCACTGTCTCATCCGCCCTCGTTTTCTCGTGTATTTCTGCGTTCGTTACGAGTGATTTAGTCCTGCTGAACTGGAGGTAAGCGCTGCTCTGGTTACCTGAACACGCTAAGCATTTTAAGAGTCCTTTGCCACTCACGTGCGTACTGTGACATTAATTGATACAGTGAGCATCTGCTATATGTAACTGAGTGTTTTATTAAATATATCTGCATCTTTGAATCTGTGCACGAGTTATTTACATAGCTTTGTAATCTCCCTACCTGCACTTAATTCTGTTAGTGATGATGTCCACAGTAATTAAGTGAGATACCAAGATTAATTAAGCCTGCAAGTACGGCAGGAAGACGTTGCCTGGCCGCCGATCATCACTCTACATTGTGTGCTGGTGTACATTTTAGCAGCAGCATACGACGCCAAGAGAAAGTCGTACAAACCCTTGGATCCACGCCGGCCGATGTGGCCGATCGGTTCTAGGCGCTTCAGTCCGGAACCGCGAGACCGCTACGGTCGCAGGTTCGAATCCTGCCTCGGGCATGGATGTGTGTGCTGTCCTTAGGTTGGTTAGGTTTAAGTAGTTCTAAGTTCTAAGGGACTGATGACCTCAGATGTTAAGTCCCATAGTGCTCAGAGCCATTTTGAACCTTGGATCCACCTTAGAGGGAAATAAAATGAGTGAAATAGAGGAAACTTTTAGTCTTACTGTGTTTCATCCCACCAATCTTCGAAGCAGTTCATCTAAGTCTGATTCACCAAGAGGACAGCCCAAGTGATCATGGAAGACAACACCACTACCAGCAACTGAAATATGATGGAAAATACTGAGCCATAACGTTAGATGCTTCAAGGATGCAAAGTTTTGTATTTTTGCACTGTAGTTTACGAAAATATTAAGAATTCAGATTTGCATTGTGTTGTTCTGTTATAATTTATTGTATAGAAAGTTTGGAGGAAAATTCAATGCCTTCTTAAGCAGTCCTTAAACACGGACACTCTTTTGTATATTTAATGGGCTTCAGTCTTTGGTATTAACGATCAGTGTACAAATGAAGTGGAAACAGCAGGGCCGGCCGCGGTGGCCGTGCGGTTCTAGGCGCTCCAGTCCGGAGCCGCGCTGCTGCTACGGTCGCAGGTTCGAATCCTGCCTCGGGCATGGGTCTGTGTGATGTCCTTAGGTTAGTTAGGTTTAAGTAGTTCTAAGTTCTAGGGGACTAATGACCACAGCAGTTGAGTCCCATAGTGCTCAGAGCCATTTGAACCATTTTGAAACAGCAGGTTACACCCAGCCAGAGTGACTATAACTCTCTGAAGTTTATTTTCTAAATTGCTCTTATTCCAATTGGCGTCTTGGAGCCTCAGTTACAGTCGGTAAACCGCATCCGATACGAAATTACTCTTAGTGTCTTGTTTATTACTCCAAGCGCAAGTTATCACAAATTTAAAGGAAATTATAAACTACAAGTAAGAGAAGTGCCGATAATACTCGTAAGAGATCTGATAAGATTCTTATTCTTAATTTCTACAGTTGCTACACTGGTGCAGAGAGGGTACTCACACTGAGGGATGGATCCCGCACGGGGCAGCTGAATGGTCTGCACGCAGGAGTTCAGAGATAATGCGGTGCCCAGCTTGAAGATGGCGATGTCGTTGACAATAAGTACGTTATCTCTGTAGGATTAATAGAAAATGGTATTTTTTAAGTGAGAGTCGGCTTTTCGATAAGGACACTTCACGTACTCTAATTATTGTTGAAATAACCGATTGAAACTAATTTTAAAAATTATCATATCACAGCCGTTCATTCGAGCCTTAATAAGGTGTAGATGGCGGTTTATTTACCAGTGAAGAAAACAGCAACAGCTGGTATTAGACTATAGCAAACGATACTAGAAACAGGAAAGAAAATCCACCTGTTGAAAGACCGACAGGTAAGAGATCCTATCAGTGGCCGTCAGCTACCGGCCTTAGGGAAGCACCACATTCTGTTTGCCTGAACTTTGCCCTGAACTCCTGCGTCTACAATCACTGTTAAGATGCGATCAACTACTAAAGATACTGCCTACGGAAGACTCATGCAGTGTCTTCCTGTTCCACCATCATCATTAATTATATGAATTGCCTCAGTCGCGCGGGATTAGCCGAGCGCTCTTAGGCGCTGCAGTCATGGCCTGCGCGGCTGGTCCCGGCGGAAGTTCGAGTTCTCCCTCGTGCATGGGTGTGTGTGTTTGTCCTTAGAATAATTTAGTTTAAGGGGGGTAGGACGTCAAACGGGTCGACGTGGAGCAGGAGAGGCACCACAGGACATTTTAATTTCCACTGTCTATACTTTTACAAATAAATTCATAAAACTTTAACAGCGTGACCAGGAAGGATTCAGGATTCATACTCATAGCAGTGGAAGTTCTAAAACGTAACAAAACACATTTTTTTACATGTGAAATTTCATCATTTTTTCACTTACTACTGGCTGCATTTGCTGCTATAGGTACACTTTTCTTCCTAAGTAAGAGAGATTCTTCGATGACTTTTGCACAGCATACAAACCATAGTTACAGGTGTATGAAACTCTACAAGTTATTTAATTTATGAAAAAATGAATGAACAGTAATATTTTAAACTTCATGTTTAGAAAAAAATTCAAGTTTTATAGTTAATTATCTCAATTTTTCCACAGTTTTTTAATAGATTTTGAAAATTCTAGAGTTTCATACACCTGTAACTACTGTTTGTATGCTATGAAAAATTCATCGAAGAATCTCTCTTACTTAGGAAGAAAAGTGTACCTATAGCAACAAATGCAGTCAGTAATAAGTGAAAAAAATGATGAAATTTCACATGTAAAAAAAGGTATTTTGCTACGTTTTTGAACTTCCACTGCGATTAGTGTGAATCCTCAATCCTTCCTGGTCATGGTGACAAAATTTTATGAATTTATTTGTATAAGTATAGACAGTAGAAATTAAAATGTCCTGTGGTGACTCTCATGCTCCAAGTCGGCCCGTTTGACGTCCTACCCCCTTTAAGTAGTGTGTAAGCTTAGGGACTGATGACCTTAGCAGTTAAGTTCCATAAGATTTCACACACATTTGTATTTTTGAAGTGCCTCATAAATACCGCGTTCTTCACATCGGTAACCCCAGGTTAATAATCAATTGTCTCGTCAGTTTCAATTGCACTGCGCAACACAATTAATGGGCCACATTCGCAAAAACCAGTAACAGTTTCAAATTTGTTGAATGGTGTCTACAATGTTCCTCTGTAACGGTGCAAAAGCGTGGCGTCATGTGACGTCACCCCCAGGGTCGGCGACGCTTCAAACAACCAAACGTCGACACTTACGAAAACAAGGCCACAACTCCGAAGTTCATGTGAGCTGTTAGGTTGGTTAATGATGTTACCTTGGCACCAGACTTCACCACAATTTTTCCCAACACCACTGCAGACATGTCAGACAATGGGAGGGTCGTCAAATCCCCTATTACACACATTTCGCCGGCCGCGGTGGCCGTGCGGTTCTGGCGCTGCAGTCCGGAACCGCGAGGCTGCTACGGTCGCAGGTTCGAATCCTGCCTCGGGCATGGGTGTGTGTGATGTCCTTAGGTTAGTTGGTTTGAAGTAGTTCTAAGTTCTAGGGGAATTATGACCTAAGATGTTGAGTCCCATAGTGCTCAGAGCCATTTGAACTATTTGAACACGCATTTCGCCCCTTCTCTCGACGCCTCTGCGATAGAAGACAGAATCCTAACGTCCAGCGACGTTATCACACAGCATTCTCATGAGTGACCGAGGAAAACATTTCAAACACACCGCCGCTCAGAATCGGTACGAGAAGTCCTCAGGGGGTTGCACACAAGGCATCAATGAAACCACCGCTTCTTTGAGGCTTTGATCCCACACATTTTGCAATCTAAAGCGGCAGTTCACAGTGGAAAGAGCAACAGGACGACATTCTTGACAACTTTTGACTCTGTTGAAGCCTCCTGGACGATTCAACCTGTCCCTCAGGACATCCTGTACTTATAACCCCACTGGACGTATCGGATCCTTTTGGAGTACGACCGCAATTTTTGCTTTTGTGTACAGGGCGTGTGATGACCTCAACCCACAGGAAAAATAATTATCAAAATCTATGCTGTGAAGTCATTCAAAATTCTAGTTGGAAAACCACACTGTATGTTATACTTTTCAATTGGTCACGATCCCACTTTGTTTATGACCTTAAAACACGAATATTCACGAGAAACTGCTCTGAAATTAATCTGAACCGACAAAATTGTGTATATATTCTCTGAAACTTTAAAGACATCTAAGACAATAACTGAAAGGAATTAGAAAAAGTGACAAAATTTCGTGAATCACACACAATACTGTTAATAATTGCATGAACACTGGGAGGGGGGGGGGGGGGGGGGGGGAGGCTCAGCATACATCTACCCACTTTTGAGTATAACCAGTGTCTCTTAATACTACGACTCGTAGCAATACAATATCAAAAACTTTTATTACTGGATAAACAGTCCCTGCGTGATTTGACAGGCGACGCTCACGTCAGGACTTGCACCAATACGGGAATAGCAGCTTTTACGTTATTGGTCAAAACGCAAGCAATTATGGCGGTCGCCGTAATTTTCGCGCGACGCCATATTTCGCGACAAAATACTCTTATTAGTCACTGTCATATATCTAGTCTCATAACAATACATAAAACTACATAAAATAACTACAATAATTTTGACATGCAAGGAGAATTAGTTCTAATGAGAGGAAGAAATTTATATTTAGTGGTGTTTCAACATTGACTACCAGGCAACTTTTAATTCACTGATTGTAATTTTATTTTCGTTAGCAGAAAGCAAACATAAACTAAACAAAGAATTTATTTGACTAGAGTCTGTAATTCTTATACTTTTAATAGAAAAAGAAAGTTTCTAGGTCAGGGGATAGCGTTCGGCGAAATCTCTTAACTTTTTGTTGCATACGAAGCGTCGCTTTGGGCAGCACGATGTCGGCGGGTTACGATGATAAGAGCAGCATATAGGCATTTCCGCTGGTTAATCTTCTCCGGTGAAACGCAAATAAAGTTCCGGCACAGGTGTATCATTAACCCCATGGTGGTTAACAAACCACAAGGCGCCAGTATACGACCGTTGTTGACATGTCCTCTCTTTCAAGGTACATTACGTAGACATCGCTCGTTTTTACACTTTATGCACTGTCCGTGACGCTACCGTCCATAATTACACAGTTCGTCGCATTCATATAGTCTTAGCCACAAATACACAGTTCATAGAATTGTTCTTGTGTGTGAAGCACACCGTAAACAATGTCCACTCTGTTCTCGCATTTCCAACTTCGACAACGTCACTGAAAGTCATTTATATTTCACAGTTAATTAAAGTCTTCACTTTCACGGCTTGATAGAATGTGATAGACAACAGTTCCACCACCCAAAACCAATACCAGCAAAGTTCATTCGCATAAAAGCACTGTTCGTGTCGGCCACAACAAAGTATTGTTAGCGGCACTTTCACAGTCTGGTTTATTTGCCCTTAAAGTTCGCTCGTGATGGCATTACATACTGCAGTGGTAAAGAGAATTAACAATATGATAGTTCGGTATCACTGTCCATACAATTACGTATGCTTTTCATAAAACACAGTACTCTTTTTCCACGCACGCTTCACAGACACACCATCCACCATCCCCTCTACTACACAACAACCGTTCGACTATCGATATCACTATCGCTGTCCCCTGTCTATAGATGTTATGTCGTTGTAGTAAATTACATAAATCTTTATAGATGGTATTGACTGCATTTTTCACAATTAGTAATATTCCAAAAGAGAACTTTACAAACTATACCACAGGTACAAAGCAAGAAACATATTTATCCGTTGGCAAACTAAATAATCACAATTACATCTTTACATTTAAAAACCACAGTAGAATGTTACATAATCACAATTAGAAATGCCCATATGAACAAAAGAAAAAGAATAGAAATCCTAAAGAAAATCACGAAAAAAATTTTATATGCCTAAATAGCAGTGCCTTCACAGGCGAAACCACTAGTTCCGCGGGTGAGACATGTACATATGCGTGAATAAAATGATAAAGGGCCCCTCTGAGATTTCCATGATCCGCACGCCGTTGTCGGGCGCTTCAAAAAGCTTCCTGTGCAGAGATAGCCATTCACTGATTCTTAGGTACCAGCGGGACAGACAACCATTTCGACAAACCTCATCTGATGGCGCTATGTCTCTGAATTAGCGCCTGCCTGTGAAATCTAAGGGTTGTCGAAGATAATGGCTGTCACAGCGCCAGCTAGGAATCAGTGAATGGCTGTCTCTGTACAGGAAACATTTCTATGGTCCGAACGAAGGTGCGCGGGTGGAATCAAGAATGTTGCCGAACTGGAGGGATTTCGAGAAACCCTATACCGTTTTATTCACTCACGTGTCAATGTCTCACGCCGCAGGAGGGCGCGAATCAGGAGAGGTGAACAGCATTTGCTACTTCGGATAGCGTTCAAATTTCGCGGAATTGCATAGAACGGTTCTTAGTGGTTCCACCCTCTAAACCATAAAAAAACGCTTCTCGTGACACACAAAGGTGCGATGACGTTTAATGGGGTTGCAGCCCCACAATGTCCTTAGAGAAGGTTCAGATGGCTCTGAGCACTATGCGACTTAACTTTTGAGGTCATCAGTCCATTAGAACTTAGAACTACTTGTACCTAACCTATCCTAAGAACATCACACACATCCATGCCCGAGGCAGGATTCGAACCTGCGACCGTAGCGGTCGCGCGGTTCCAAACTGTAGCGCCTAGAACCGCTCCGTTAGAGAAGGGTTCATCGCGCTGCGAAATGTTGTTTTCAAATGTGTGGGAATCAACGCCAAAAGCGAAGGAGTGGTTTCGTTGACGTAGTTTATGACACCCGTTGATGCCTTGAGCGGTGGTGTGTCTGAAACGTTTTCCTAGGTCAGCCGTAAGAAAATCGATATATATATATATATATAT
The DNA here is from genome assembly GCF_023864345.2 of Schistocerca serialis cubense. Taxonomy (NCBI): domain Eukaryota; kingdom Metazoa; phylum Arthropoda; class Insecta; order Orthoptera; family Acrididae; genus Schistocerca; species Schistocerca serialis. The sequence continues at coordinate 143,023,620 of NC_064639.1, read as the reverse complement.
ATATATATATATATATATATATATATATATATATATACAGGGTGTCCGAGAAGTCTTTCCCTGATTACATAAATTGATAACTCAGGCTAGAAGTAAGATACAAATATGAAACTTGTGTCGAATTGTTTACAACAATCAAAGTTTTTTTCTGTTTTAGGTTCGCAGTTCGTAAGTAGTGGATGAGGTGCAGTGCCCAAGAAGCCATGTTAACGAATCAGGAGAAGGCACAGTGTGAGACACGATCACCAACCACAGTTCAGAGACACTTCCAGACAACATTTGGAAGGAATCCACCTGATGTCAAGAGCATTAAAGCCTGGTATGAGAGGTTCAAGAGCACAGGATCGGTTGCTGACTTTACGAAGTCTGGTCGACCAAGAACCTCAGCAGACAGGGTGGAAGCTGTAAGGCAGTCTTAGGTCCAAAGAAATCGGTGCGCAGGGCCTCACGGTAATTACAGATGCCAAAAAGCTCTCACCATGACATTTTACACAAACGTTTATTGTTTCCTGCATACAAAGTGCAAATCGTGCAGGCCTTGTTGCCCAATGACTGTACACGTCGATATGACTTTGCTATCACGTATTGAGGACGATGATGGTTATCTCTGACCAATTGCCTTTTTCGACGAAGCGATTTTTTTTGTCAGTGGAGTAGTGAACCGCCATAATGTGCACATTTGGGGTTCACAACCCCCTGGCGAGGTCATGGAGTGCACCGGAGGCAGTCCAAAGGTGAATGTTTGGTGCGCGCTACGGCACGATCGAATTATCGGGCCATTCTTCTTCGCTGAAGCTACCATTACATCTGCAGTGTATCTGGACACGTTGTAACTGTATGCTGTTCCTCAGCTGCTTCAGTATCACCCCGATGTCTTGTTTCAGCAAGACGGTGCACCGCCTCATTGGGATTTGGACGTCCGTGCCTATCTCGATATGACCTTTCCTGGGCGATGGATTGGTCGTGATGGGCCAACGGTTTGGCTTCCACGCTCTCCTGACATAACCCCATTAGATTTCTTTTTATGGGGTTATGTCAAGGACGAGGTCTACCGAACAGGTGTAGCAGATCCTGAAACCCTGCGGCAACGGATAACCACAGTCGTTGAATCGATCCCTCCAGTGATGTTGGCTAATGTGTGGACGGAAATTGAATATCGCCTAGATGTGCTACGTGCTACCAAGGGTGCTCATGTGGAAGTTTATTGATGTGTGAAAAAAACTTTGATAGTTTGTAAATAATTAGACACCAGTTTCATATTTGTATCTTACTTTTAGCCTGAGTTATCAATTTATGTAATCAGGAAATGACTTTTCGGACACCCTGTATATATAGCGCAGAAGCGTCAACAGAAGGGGTGCAAAGTGCGTAAGAGGGGTGTCACGGGTATCCTATGACACGTCCACGGGGGCCTTGGACTATATTTTAGTGACATTTGCTGCCAATGTGACATTATTGACCCATCTTGCAGTTCACACGAACTTCTGAGCGTCGCCTTTTCTTCGCCCGTGCCGACACCTTGCTGTCTGAACCATTGCCAATACCGATGGTGACGGTGCAGGGCACCATGCTTCTACACCATAACAGAGGTAAGTTGTCGGCATCTTCGAACCTAACTTCGAACTTCTGCGTCGCAGTGGGAGTCAGAGGATTTCGGAAAGCGGCCCTTCTATTGTGCTGCGCAGTACAGATTCCCCCAAAATAATTATTTTAAAACAGTCTCTAACACGCACACTTTGCACGGATAGTGGTCAAAAATTCACCCCACAAGGAGAGGTTAAGTTCACGTCTTTACTCACCCTGGATAGTCAGGGTGCACGATCTGCTCTGCCACCAGTGACGTCTGTTCGGTGCCCTCGTCAGTACTGAGGTTCATTTCTCCGGCCACCGCCTGTCAACAGCAAACAAGAAAAAACTCCTCAACGTGTTGCACTTTTGTCTTCCTTTTTACACTCATCTGTGCCTGTCTTGTGCTGTTCTTCTCATCTTAGTATACAACCTGTCCTGCAGGCCGTTTTACAAATTCCAGTCTTTGTACGCCGCAGTCTTTGTGTGCCGCTATAAATCTTCCTGTTTACTACTACATTTATCTGCATGTGGACGCGTTTTACACGCTATAGATCGTGGTTATCGCTGCAAAACGGGTTTTCGGACATACCATTGTTTTTTTCCATCTCAAATTTAATAAGGCTCTTTAAACCGGTCAAAACAACCAGATTCTGAAATATTCGCTTTTCAGTTTCTCATTTTTATTATTCCCAATGACAAACGCAGACATCGAACAAAGACTGAAAAACTTTAAGAAGTCTGCATTACACGTTTCAAGACACGCAGACTCAAAATATCAAACAAAACAAGTAAATAAAAGAAAACTAAGACAATCTACTTTCTGCAGCTTTCGCGAAGATTAATGTAGGCCGCGCGGGATTAGCCGAGCGGTCTAGCCGCTGCAGTCATGGACTGTGCGGCTGGTCCCGGCGGAGGTTCGAGTCCTCCGTCGGGCATGGGTGTGTGTGTTTGTCCTTAGGGTAATTTAGGTTAAGTAGTGTGTAAGCTTAGGGACTGATGACCTTAGCAGTTAAGTCTCATAAGATTTCACACTCATTTGAACCTTAATATAGGGTTAAATACTAAAAAACAAACTCCGATATTCTCCTGTTTCATTCCTCATTTTTTTAAACTCTGCTCAAAAATTATGTTGTAATTGAAGATCATACATCCATCTGAGCACTATAAATAGTCAGTGGTAAAGGGTGAAGGCTTGATTTGGACAGCTCTTATTTTTTCGTGCTAAGTTGTCCGTTTCCAAGGATCTGCAGGCAGATAAAGGAATATTACATAAACACAGAAAGCAGACCAGTTGCTTTCTCTTTTGCTTGTAAAGTATGAGTGAGGTGCAAAGTTTTTAATTTTTTTCTGTTTCAGTAATTTCCTTTCTTTTTTATTCTTTCATAGAAATGGCAGACATATAATAAGATTTTGTGTAAAATTTGTGGCGTTCTTTTTCTGTAATTGTTTCAAATGAAAAACCCTTTTTGCAGTCAGATACAATTATTTTCTTTCAACCCGGTGTAGGCTGTTACACACTCCCGTGCACATACACCGCAATAGGTACACTATTGTCTCAGCATCGCAACATCGATTCTTGTGTCACATGTTTGTTGGTCGCTTCTAACTGTCGGCCTTGTTCGTCAAATACCATTGATTGCGTTTCTCACATTTTATGATAACCGAATATTTCAAAATAGTGGAAATTTTCGACTAAACATTAGACGTTGTTTATAAAGTTTTGTTTTAATAACCAAAAACTGTAGGAACACTGCTATGGGAAACTGACGTGCGGCACCGGTTTTTTACCCATTATTAGCAAAAACAGAATACGTGTTACATCCAATACCGAAAAATACCAATTATTCTAAACTGAAACACCGGTATCGATTTCAAGCGATCGGTTTTATCCATCCCCATCCGAAGCCCGAACAGCCAGCTCCTACTTCTGATCCGCGTTTTCCGTTGACTTTCTTCCTCTCCTGTTGTTTGTGGATCATCTGCATTTCCTTCTGTACCTACTCATTTAGAATTTCTTCTACAGTAACATCTCAAATGCTTTCCCGTCCTTCTTCTCCATGTTTCCTGTGGCCAAGATTCACAAAAATCAAATGTTGTGCTGCATACTTGCACAACCAGAAACTTCTTCGTTACAGTATATCAATATTTGATGCCAGTATATGAAGTGTAAGAATTCCGTTACCGTGTGATAAAAAAAAAAAAAAAAAAAAAAAAAAACCATATGACGAACGGAGCGATGAGTGCATAAGAAGGATAGCAGCACGCAGCAAAAACAGTATTCCTCTCCATCAGATACTTACTAATAGTAGACATTGATCTGAGATAAGATTTTTTAGATCTCTGGAGAACAAACATACATGGAAGAGATTCATGGACTGTGAGAAACCGGGATCTGAAATGTTGAAAAAAGTGGTATGTCAGAAAGGGGATCTTGAAAGAATCGGCAAGGAAAAGAAAACATCGTGTGTGAAATACACTAATAGACATAAAGGACAATGTTATAGGATATCAGAAAATAACTTCCATGATAACAGGGAGAGCCATAGAGGACAAATGTTGTCGGAGAAGACAGAGAGTTGAATATGCAGAACGAATAATCAAGGAGTTTTGGTGTAACTGCTACTTGAGAGTACCAGACTGCCACACGGCAGTGAGAAGACCGATGAACCAAAGAAAAGAGCACTTGAAAAGAAGTAAGTTTGCTTCCCGTGCTCCGATCTATTATGGATACCACATTTCCTTCGATCATCGTCTTTAAGCAGGCTTGTTACATAACAGACAACCGTGTCACGTCTTATTGCAGCTAACAGTAAGACCGATAATATTAACATCTGCGATGCATGCGCCTAACAGTCGCCTACACTTCTGGTAAACCACCAAACTAGCGACTCATCAACTCCTTTACTGTAACAAAGACATAAAAGGAAATCCAAATTTCACTGGATCCGATTGAAGCGTTTCCACGGTTTCCCGCATATTGAAAAACAATACCTATTCGGTACTGGAACTCCCTCCCACGTATTCGCTGGGATGTAGCTTGTATTCTAAGCTCGCTGGGATCTGGCATCGAAGAAAAACGAGAGACATGTAAGCTTAGAAAACGTCTTTCCTGCCCGTTGTGAATACGAAATCAAGTAAAAAAAAAGAAATACAAAAAAGAGTGAACAAGAAAAGCCTCCATTCTATACGGCTTACAGATTCAAATTTGTTGCTACTTTCTTCTCATGCTTAATGTAGCGTAAACCGATATTTCAAAAAAAGTCAGTCTGTCATCGGAGCTCATGTGAAGTAAGCAAATATTTGATTAACTCCGCGAGCACCTCGCTTCCGATACTACCAATGGTGAAACCGATGCGACAGACAGACCATCTTCAAATCGACCACGAACAGCTTTCGTTCCACTAAACGGAGACGTCAGTCAGGCCAGTCAGTAAATTGCTATTCGAAGTCTGCGGAGGAAGCTCTGTACTGGCTCAAGTGAAGCGCAGTAAATACACATATCAGAAAAAGTTTTGCAACACTCCGGTTCCCAGAACTCCTGAAGATAGACGTTGACTGTGGATATTGTATCACAGACACAGTCCCTTTGACTGTTCAGAGGTGTCACTAAACCCGTCCAAAGACGTAAACAACCATGCATGAGCAGCGCCTATTAGATGGAGGGGTCCGACAGCCGATCAGTTCCAGTCATTCCACCAGGAAGGAGGTACACGGCTCGTGTTGTCTGTAGTTCAACCATGCCTCGACGGTCAATAACGCGGTTCGATCTCTTCCGCATTGTTACTGCCAGGAAGGGCTCTCAAAAAGAGAAGTGGCCTGGCGTCACGGAGTGAACCAAAGCGATGTTGTTTGGACATGGAGTAGATACAGAGAGACAGTAACTGTCGGTGACACGCCTCGCTCAGACCGCCCAACGGCTACTAATGCAGTGGATGACCGCCGCTACCTCCGGATTATGGCTTGGAGGAACCCTGACAGCAACGCCACCATATAGGATAATGCTTTTCGTGCAGCCATAGCGCGTCGTGTTACGACTCAAGCTGTGCGCGGTAGGCTGCAACTTCACTCCCGACGTCCATGGCGAGGTCCATCTTTGCAACCACGACAGCATGCAGCGCGGTACAGATAGGCCCAAAAACGTGCCGAATGAACCGCTCAGGATTGGCATCACTTTCTCTTCACCGATGAGTGTCGCATATGCCTTCAACCAGACAACCGTCGGAGACGTGTTTGGAGGCAACCCGGTCAGGCTGAACGTCTTAGACACACTGTCCAGCGAGTGCAGCAAGGTGGAGGTTCCCTGCTGTTTTGGGGTGGCATTATGTGGGGCCGACGTAAGCCGCTGGTGGTCATGGAAGGCGCCGTAATAGCTATACGATACGTGAATGCCACCCTCCGACCAATAATGCAACCATATTGACAGCATATTGGCGAGGCATTCGACTTCATGGACGACAATTCACGTTCCCATCGTACACATCTTGTGAATGACTTCCTTCAGGATAAAGAAATCGCTCGACTGGAGTGGCCAGCATGTTGTGCAGACATGAGCCCTATCGAACATACCTGGGACAAATTGAAAAGGGCTTTTATGGACGACGTGACCCACCAAACACTCTGAGGGACCTACGCCGAATCGCCGTTGGGGTGTGGGACAATCTGGACCAACAGTGCCTTGATGAACTTGTGGATAGCATGCCACGACGAATACAGGCAAGCATCAATACAAGAGGATGTGCTACTGCGTATTAGAGGTACCGGTGTGTATAGCAAACTGGGCCACCACCTCAGAAGGTCTCGCTGCCTGGTGGTACAACACGCAATGTGTGGTTTTCATGAGGAATAAAAAGGGTGGAAATGATGTTTACGTTGATCTCTAATCCAATTTTCTGGACACGTTCCGGAACTCTCGGAACCGAGGTGATGCAAAACTTTTTTGACGTCTGATCACAAATGCGGAGGTACCGAAAACTTCGCTCTCTCTCTGTCTCTCTCTCTCTCTCTTACATCTATCTAAACACTTCAAACAAGAGACTGCTTAAAAATATACATCCAAGCCTGGTGTCCTCTATTCTACAGGATTGTTCTTTATGGTTCAAAGAACCTACTGTCATGCGTATTACTTGGAGCTGCGGTTGGCGATTAGGTGTCTCTGCACTTGCTCTGACGTCACGACACCGGATTCTGAGACCCAGCAGCCCAACGAATTCGTCAAGCAGAAGGTGCACAAAATTAAACAGAGGCAAATGTCTACAGTAAATAAGTGAAAACCGAGTTTCCAGAATAACATCATATTACACGAAACTATACAAGAATTACGCTATAACTGTACACGTTTACTCTCTCCTATACGTCACAAATGGAACAGAAACTTTAGCGTGATGAATTAGCGCGTATTTCAGGATTTTAAGCACTTAGTGACTTCCAGCAAACTTTCAGCATAATTTCAAACCTTCTCTAAACTTTTTCTCGCATACATGCTTGAAGTCAAATGTTTAACACATTAACTCACTTATAGAGCAATCAGACGTTTAAAGCTGTTTTATACATCAGCTAGATTCTTTACTAGTTGTACAGGTTGTGCAAGATAGGCAATCGCAGGTGTCGGTAGCTCTCGACGTTATATAGCAGGGGTGCCCGCTATTGGTCTGGTGGCGGCCGGTACCTCACGTTCGTTCTGGTATTTTTTTCTCACCTTTCTCTCGTTCTCGAAAAGGAAGGCCGGATCCTTTGTTTTGTGAAGTATACTTGTTTATTAAAGTGATTATTTGTCTAAAAAGCAACGTTTTCTCCCCTCTTGTGTGGCCCGTTATACACAGTCACTGTAAGAGATTTGCGGCGTGCGGTACTAAAATGTTTATGCACCCTTGCTACACGCTGCGACAGCATTCGTCCAGCCTCCCTCCAACCCCCGCCCCCCCCCCCCCCACACACACACATGATGCTTACCTGCTTTCAACTAAGTGCAAGTAGGTTTTGTGAATACACTACTGCAACTATATTCTTTTTTTTAATTTACTGAAAGACACTAAATAAACTGTTTTAATGACTTCCGTGGTCCTTCAAATAGGGGTGCACATATGTTTCCCAAATCTTCTTTCAAGCCACGAGTTTTTTTCACTTGGTTGGTTGTTATTCTCCAGCTTTTCTTGTTTTAATGTGAATCTTTCAATCCTTACGTAACTGCATGCCCTTAGCGAAGCGATAAGAGATAGCCCGGAAAGGTGATGAAAGTGAATACAATTCATTGTGTTCTCTAAAACTAATCTCCGTCCGAACACCCCTCGGAACGCCCAAAGGTGCTGACCTACCACTGAACATCCTCAGTCTATACACGTCAGCGGATGCGGAGGATATGGAGGAACATCTTGTCAGCACACCGCTCTCTACAGTATGTCTCATATTTTTTATGTCCGAACGAGCTAATCCTGTACACTCCAATAACAATGATCTTTCGACCACTGTTCTGATTTCCACCAGTACTCTGGCATGATAAACTACATGGTCTGAACTTGGAAAGAGGCAGTATTTCTTGATTCCTTTTAACTATACAGACCGAAGAAAGACTGTGTCATTTAATCATCTCCAATACCGCAAGACGTTAATTTTTTTTTAGGCTTTCGAAATTTTACTAGGCAAACATGAGTCCAGTTGACGGCAGAAATTTGCGATTAACGTTTATACGGCTTACGTTCCCCACTGCGTTTCTTGTGCTAATCTGCCTCCCTGGAAACTCTGACGTCACTGGCCAGCCCAGAGTTCACTGGGCGGCTGCCCTGCAGTCAATCGGGCTGGCTGGCGCTGCTGCTGCTTGCACGGTTTCTCGTCCGCGGTACCCCTACAGTAGCGTGTCTGAGCATTACTGGCGATAATACCAGGATAAAGAGCAATGGGTGACGATTCTGCATATGAACTTATTGCAGTCGTTTTTTGACATAATGTTGCCTGGGTTCGAAGTGATGCAGACGTTAATATCTGCTATGCCTATGGGTCAATCAAGCAGGAAAAAGAGAAATGGTGAACATTCAGTGGTGATTGTCAGTCGCCTAAGCTGCAAAAACTTGTCCAGTTTCCTGTTCTACGATAACACTCACCCTCACTCCAAGGGGCCCATCGGTACCATCCGGCCGCCGTGTCATCCTCAGCTGAGGATGCGGATAGGAGGGGCGTGTGGTCAGCATACCGCTGTCTCTCCCGGTCGTTATGGTGGTTTTGTTTGACAAGAGCCGCTACTATTCGGTCGAGTAGTTTCTCAATTGGCATCACGAGGCTGAGTGCACCCCTGGTGGCCGGATGGTCACCCATTCAAGTGTCGGCCACGCCCGACAGCGCTGAACTTCGGTGATCAGACGGGAACTGGTGTATCCACAGCGGTAAGGCCGTTGCCATACGGTGACATTAGTTCTTAGAAATTGGGACCATTGTTTCACCAGAAACGTATTAGCACAAAAATCGATATGAGACAGAAGTAGCAAATAAAGTATTCCAAAATTGACGTATCTGAGTACCAATGGGTCTTCCACAGAAAATGTATTAGCAGTGTTGGGCCGTATCAACTTCTAATTCACTGCGATTTAAAATATACTACAAAGTTTGTTACGACTTTCTCATGTTTGGGAAAGGGTTCTAAGTTATTTATTAGCTATTGACAGAAAGGGTGACAGTTTGTGTAGCACAGTAGTTTTGCTTTCAAACTGAGCAATCACTTGTTATTATTTACTCTTTCTTCTTAACGATTTTTTTTTTCATGAACGAATCATTGTCCCTATATGTAGACGATATAGGGAATGTTGTTTTTCTGAACAGACCACGTACATAGCAGTAAGTAACTACTTTCTGGGAAAAATGTAGTACCTATAGGCCAATCAAGCACGAAAAAGAGAAATGGTGAACATTCAGTGGTGATTGTCAGTCGCCTAAGCTGCAAAGACTTGTCCAATTTCTTATACTACGATAATGTGCTATTGTTAGCTGTTCGTATTAAAAAAGGAATATCGCAAATTGTGGATAAGTTCTAAATGAGAAATTTTGTTTCGTTACTGTGGTATCAACCTTCGTGACGGTATACCCGTGTTTTTTCTGTAGCGGGCTGGTGTTACTGCACACTAGCATGTACGCGGCTACTGCACGGTGTACGCGCTATGTTTTATTTAGTTAAAAAGACAGTGACAGAAAGAGAGATAGAAGGTAACTGAGAAGGTAGCCTGTGATGGGTGAGGCGAGGAAAGGGGAGGAAACAGCCCCCGCACCCCTTCCGTGGCGCCATTCTCCGTGACTGTGTCACTGGCCGTCCGAAAAATACTGTACTTTGCTAGTAGGCTTGAATGTAAGCATTTTGTGTCGTTGTTCACCGCTAAAGGTCTCAGACTTTCACTTTTTATTCACATCTCCACCGAAAATGGGCAACATTAACCTGTAACGTCGATGCAGACATCACATCCACATTAAAAGCTAAGAAACCGAGCATTGGCTGTGTTTTAAGTGAATAAAACGAAACGTGTGTCATAACAGAAATGTGGAAATACATATTTCAGTAGTTGCAGGCACAATTTGACCGGCATTATTTCAGAAGTATCAGTGCACGGATGTGTAGGCGCTACAGATCTCGCATGGTGCCACTCATGGCAGTGTTTTAAGGCAGCGCGTACTTTCCTTTATCGACCACGTCACTGTACACGTAGCCACATTCCTGCTGCGCAAATTCGTCTTAGCTACAGACGCCGCACTGGAACTCGGAAATTTCCATCGCTGCTGGCGGTGTGGTGGGGGGAGGGAGAGAGATGGCGGTGGATGGTTTTCTGAAAGGTCACCCGCATCCTGCGCCTGTATGCCTGGCTGTCCCGCCAGATACCAACTGCAGTCTATTGATCTGTACAGGGCAGAGCAATACTAAATACTTTTAAATGTAACAGCGGTTAAAATTAATACCTCACTTCCATTACCCATAAAGGTTATACAGGGTGATTCTAAAGTCACTATAAATTTCAGGGATATAGTAAGTCACTGTACATTCAGTGATATAGTAAGGGAATATTTGTTTCTTGCAGGTGCTACGACAGAATGCTAACGGAAGAAGACCGAATCGCTGTTGTTTCTGCTCGTCTTCGTGGAATGACGTATGAACAAGTGCGGACAGACTATGCCCGTCGATTCCGGAAAACAGGCCGCACCAGGCTTGCTATCAAGACCCTCTCCAGTAAATTCCAGTGTACTGGTAGTGTTGCAGATGAAGAACGTCCAGGGAAGCCGGCCATAACGCCAGACACCGTGCAAAGTGTGCAGGATGCGATAACACGTAGCACTTCCGCATCTACCAGGAGACTTAGTAGGGAGCTTGGTATTCGTCAAACCACTGTATGGAGAGTTCTTCGTTACAAGCTCACAAACGTGCGTACAATATCCAGTTTGCACATAAGCTTGAAGCGGAGGACTACGCAGCCAGACAAGCTATGTGTCATGCCCTGCTACAAGCTGTGTAAAATGATAATTAGATGCAAAATGTCTTGTTCAGTGATGAAACTACAATTCATACCTGTGGACATGTGAAAAGACACAACTGTAGGATCTGGGCAGACGAACAACCAAGTGTGCAGCAGGAGTGGCAACGGGACAGCAAAAGTGAATGTGTGGTTAGGGATAACGAGGTCAACAGTGTACGGGCCCTTCTTCTTCGCAAACAAACCGTTACTGGAACCACATACCCAGATATGTTGGAACAGTTTTTGGAGCCCCAGTTGATATCTGATGGGACTAGGGATACTGCTGTTTTTCAACAGGATGGTGCACCAGCCTATTTTGCCCTCGTTGTTCGGGATTATCTGAATCAAGCATTTCCCGGCAGATGGACTGGTCGTGCCTCTCCACGGATTTGGGCACCACACTCTCCTGACTTGACAGACAGACTTTTTCGCATGGGGGTTTATCAAGTCTAAGGTATACCAGGTGAAGATCCGCAGCACTGAACACTCAACGCAGCGTATTCGAGCCGCAGCTGCTGTGATTACACCAGATATGCTTGGGCAGGTTTTTCGGTCTACAGTGGTTACGGTGGTTGGGGGGTGTGCCTAGACGTGCAAGGTGGTCACAATGAAATGTACCGAAATTATGTCCCATTGTAACGTAAGTTGCAGTGCCATTACATATTGGTTCGTAAAATTTGTTTGAGTACAAAATGTATAGTGACTTAAGAATCACCCTGTATTATTTCCGATTTTCACCGAAATTACAACAAAGTACTGGCCAATTTTATGATTATGTACTATGTTGTATTTTTTTTTTTTTCAATGACACTTCCTGGAACATTTTGGCTGAAACAGTTTTACATACAGGAATAAAATTAATTGTCAGTTATGAGTGCTTTATTTCTCACACATTGTTCCATTTAGATTTTGTGAGAATAAACTGATTATAACTGAAGGGTATGACAGATTAATTTCGGATTTTCTGACACGTAATAGTTTGTAGTACACAGGTTTGGTCGTGGTCAATGGTGTGGCGCACCAGACCGAGAGGCAGAGTCTGAACTCGTCATTGCCCTGTCATTTTTCCGTATAATCGACTGCGGTTTGGTAGAGGGGGACGGGGACAGTTTGTGTGTCCGCCCCACACGGTATAGACGAAACTGGGCGCCTTTAGCTTGGCGGTCAACATCGCCTCAATGTTGGGGAATGGAGAAAGGCTTGTAGACAGAGAACGACAGAACACAACAAATTGCCGCGTGGCTATTGGATAAGAATTAATTTTGTTTCATGGCCCACTTCCCATTATATACCGTGATGATGTGAACGAGTCATTTCATGGAACATTGTGTGACTGCATGCCCATCATTTACAGCCTGGTCACATAATAGAAAACAAAGTTCAGTCAAATGACACAAGTATCATTTTTGCACTAAATTTCTATGGAATAGCAACAACTGCCCTGAAGAAATAATATCGGCTTATTATCAAAGAGAGCGTCTTAGATCTGGTTAATTGCAAGACGTAGGTAACTTACTTAAGACTGAAATATGCTATATGCTACAGATTAAGAGATCGTTATTACAGAAATGTCTATCGTCCCCGGTAGAAGGTTGGTTACAGTCTCAAGTCCTCGTATACTGTAATCAGCCAGTAAACGTCGCCGGTCTGTGAGTGGCTAGCGCCTCAGCTATAGAAGGCGAATGACCCATAGGCAGTCCAAAAAAGAAAAAAAAAAGCCTAAGCACTATGGGACTTAACATCTGATGTCATCAGTCCTCTAGACTTACAACTACTTAAACCTAAGTATCCTAAGGACATCATACACATCCATACCCGAGGCAGGATTCGAACCTGCGACCGTAGCAGCAGCGCGGTTCCGGACTGAAGCGCCTAGAACCGCTCGGCCACAGAGGCCGGCAGTCCACTACACATTTTGCGAACAGTATGGGCGCGGAAAGTGTAAAAAATCAAATGTTCCTGCACATACCAAAATCTTATGGCTTTGCGAAAGGCAAGTTTTGAACAGGCCTTTTGTCCTACCTACGCTACAAATGCACTATGCGCAAAAGTGTACCTCTCTGGGAGGCAATATCCCTTCTCTCCACACGAAATTTGTCTCTTGTTACATTTATTGAACGTAAAACTAAAGTTTTTTAGAAAGCGAGTAACGGGCGTTTCAGACTTCTCATTCTGAATTCTGGATATCAGTTGGGCACGAACGTTGCTTTGCTTCAGTGCAGTATTCTAACACAGTCCTACAAACCTATTCATTACTAAAATTGTCGTTTTGAGTAAATATACTTTCCCGTTTGTATCAATCTCGTGGTGAATCGAAGACAGCACTCACACCTATAGCTTCTGAAGCTACGATCAACCTAACGCGTTACACAGTTCTTTGTACGACTCCACACGCTTCTACTGTCAATTTTTATGTTTACGCAAAGTTCACGTTTTGGCTTCCTTCATCATGAGCAAGTCTGTTGAAATCATATTAGATGTGAGACATTTATAGAGGAACGACAACGACTTTTCCGCATTAACGATAAACGCGGCAGGAGGTATTTAAAGCGATTTGGCGAGTCTTTAAGAATCATACGTTTCTGGCTAAGAAAATTTTTCCACGAATTAAGGCGATATGGTCGTTTTAATGCGAAACTTTACCTGCAACTACCTGACATATAAAAACTATGTGTCCGACACAGACTCGAACTTGGGACCTGCTGAACGCTCAGGAACGATGCGACTTGTGCACACGGTACGTGGGCCCCAACGCAGGTATACGCGATCGCAACGCACTCCAGCGGCAGTTGAGTGATGATCCTAGTTCGTAAGTCACACTGTTTACTCAACGGGCGCGCGTAAAATTCCCACATTAGCTCTATTAAAACGCACTTTTCCTCTATCGTCCACGAATAGGAAAGTACCATGTCCAATCAATAAGGACACAGGCTTATAAAAGTTCTATTACGAACAGTGCAGCACAAAGTTGGAATACTTCTCCGCATAAGATAAACATTATTTCATCATTCCCACATTTTAGTAAAACCCCAAGGTCAGTCTTACTTGATCAGTGTTCCTACCCAGTAGCAGAATCTTTGCAACATGTGCATTACGAAGCGTAAAAGAAAAAGGAGCAAAATATCTTTATACAAGTAGCGCAAGCTGTCCTGTAGATTAAGCCAATCGAACAAAGTCGTCCCTCAAAAAAAGGTGAACTTATATTTACATAACATCAACTATAATAGTATATACTTATATTAAACTAATAATAAAGTATCAGAACCCAATAAAAGCGCGAATGTTAGGAAAAAAAATTGGAAGTGGCAAGACGCGAAACACCGCCCCATCAAATATTCCTACATTGCGCACTGACGCTAGTCATTACACTACACCGGTAATATACAGCCACGATCTAATCATAGTATGTTAGCTCCTACAGGAAACCTTAATGGTAGATATGTTACTAATTGAAATTTAATTGTAACAAATTGTACCAAGAACAATGCGTTTTGGGTGGATCTTCACTGTGTCGCTGGCTTCAAATAGCCTACTCTCGTAATACGCAAGTTACAATAATTCTTTTGCCACGAATATGATGTTTCTCATTATTTTATTGCAACGAATGACAGAGTTAACAACGGGTTTTCGAGTGATTCTCAATTTGCTGGTGCTCAGAAACGGCATATATACATATAGGCTTGAAATGAATGCCAATATGGCGCCACACAACTCTGTACTGAAGGGAGACGGCGTACGTGTGACGTAGGTGGCGTTGTGCCACCTCATTGATCAACGCTCAGACGCACGCTCAGAATATCTGACAGGCCAGATATTGCTCTGCACGTTCGGAAAGACTCCCGAACGTGCTATTTCACGCTGTGGCGTCAGAAACTCGGCACGCTCAACGCTCAACGTTCGGATGCACGGTCCGTGTGCCGACGGCTTAACGCGCTGCTTCCCGAGCGGGAAGACATGCCGGTCCCTGGCACGAATCCGCCCAGCGGATTAGGGTCCAAGTCCGGTGTGATGGCCAGCCTGTGGATGGTTTTTAAGGCTGTTTTCCGTCTACCTCGGCGAATGCGCGCTGGCTCCCTTTATTCCGCCTCAGTTACACCGTGTCAAGCAATTGCTGCACAAACACCATTTCCATGTATGCGTACAATGTAATTACTGGCCGGCCGCGGTGGTCTAGTGGTTCTAGGCGCGCAGTCCGGAACCGCGGGGCTGCTACGGTCGCAGGTTCGAATCCTGCCTCGGGCATGGATGTGTGTGATGTCCTTAGGTTAGTTAGGTTTGATTAGTTCTAAGTTCTAGGGGACTTATGACCACAGCAGTTGAGTCCCATAGTGCTCAGAGCCATTTGAACCAGTTTTTTGTAATTACTCTACCATGCAAACATTTCGGGTTACACTGGGCTGGTATGAGACGTTCCTGGGGAGAGGTTAGGGGGGAGGGGGTCCACTGGGGGCAGAACCGCACAATAACCCTGGTTTGGGTGTAGGTCGGTGGTGGGGTGGGTGGACTGCTTGGCCTGTTGTGGGGCTGTAATCCACTGAGGCCTACAGCGAGACGAAGGCTCTCCGTCGTTTCTAGGTCCCCGGTTTAATACATACATACATAAAATATCGGCTTCGTTTTCATAACTGTGGTGAACTCAGACTAACTTGGGTTATTTTCTTCCCTCTCACACAGACGGCATATGGCCTTCTCTCAATAAGGACTGCGTAGACGACGACGTTGTCGATAAATGTCTGTAGGCGAGTTGCTACTCGTTCCCACGGTCGAGCGAACAAACTGCAGGATCACTAGAGGTCAAACATCATCTACAACAGTAAACGCGTTGAAAAATAGTGTCGCAGAGCTGTACATTTTAGAGTCGTATACTTACGTAGTATGTGGAGTTCTGAGCACAGTGGGCGGCGGTGAGGACGGCAGAGATGGAGATGAGGGCTCCGCCGCAGCTGTGGTGCCTGGTACCCAAGGCAGAGACCTGCAGCGACACCTGGTACGGAAACTGCCCTGCAACACTGCATACGTGGGCTTACAGTCACGTCATTCAAAATGGTTCAAACGACTCTGAGCACTATGGGACTTAACTTCTGAGGTCATCAGTCCCCTAGAAATTAGAACTACTAAAACCTAACCTAACCTGCGACCGTAGCGGTCGCGTGGTTCCAGACTGTAGCGCCCAGAACCGATCGGCCACTCCGGCCGGCGTCATTCAAAATTGGAAGTATGGAAATTGGGGCCTGTATCTGACATACGATAACTGACCGAAATAATGAATTAAGTGAGAATTAACTGAAACAATAATCACAATTGATTCGGTTTAGTCCGATGAATGAAACGTTTGACAAGCAATAATAATATTACTCTTGTAAAATCTAGGCACATCTGATAAAAGGGTCTGGGTTAAGATTCTCCTAATCAAAAACTCCTCCCGAACAGGCCAAGAAGGCCCGACGGTACCGACCTTCCGCCGTGTCATGCTCAGTCCACATGCATCACTGGATACAGATATGGAGGGGCGTGTGGTCAGCACACCGCTCTTCTGGCCGTATGTCAGTTTACGAGACCGGAGCCACTACTTCTCAGTCAAGTAGCTCCTGAGTTTGCCTCACCCCGCTTGCAACAAACAGCGATCGGCACATCGGATGGTCACTCATCCCAGTGTTAGCCCAGCCCGACAGCGCTTAACTTCGGTAATCTGACGGAACCGGTACTACCACTGCGGCAAGGCTGTTGGCTTCCTAATCACGCAAATGAAACAATTTTCAGTCGTAAAGCCGTTCTGTGATTGTCGTGAGTTTAGTAGAAAAAATAGGTTATGCTAAAGAAGGGGACGCATTGAACCGGTGGTCGGAGTTGACAGTAAGCAGGTCACTAAATGTGTATGCACGTTTTCAAAGTGAGGCTTGAAGCTATGAAAGTGCATAAAATGGCTTTTATATTGGAATATATTGATGAAGATCCTTAAGTAAATAGAAATCAACTGGAGAGATCGGAGACTTATAAGGAACTTGTACCTACATCTACATCTACTCTACATACATACTTCGCAATCCACCATACGGTGCGTGGCGGAGGGTACCTCGTACCACAACTAGCATCTTCTTTCCCTGTTCCACTCCAAAACAGAACCAGGGAAAAATGACTGCATAGATGCCTCTGTACGAGCGCTAATCTCTCTTATCTTATCTTTGTGGTCTTTCCGCGAAATGTAAGTTGGCGGCAATAAAATTGTACTGCAGTCAGCCTCAAATGCTGGTTCTCTACATTTACTCAGTAGCGATTCACGAAAAGAACGCCTCCTTTCCTCCAGAGACTCCCACCCGAGCTCCTGAAGCATTTCCGTAACACTCGCGTGATGATCAAACCTACCAGTAACAAATCTAGCAGCCCGCCTCTGAATTACTTCTATGTCCTCACTCAATCCGACCTCATAGGGATCCCAAACGCTCGAGCAGTACTCAAGAATAGGTGGTATTAGTGTTTTATAAGCGGTCTCCTTTACAGATGAACCACATCTTCCCAAAATTGTACCAATGAACCGAAGACGACTATCCGCCTTCCCCACAACTGCCATTACGTGCTTGTCCCGCTTCATATCGCTCTGCAATGTTACGCCCAAATATTTAATCGACGTGACTGTGTCAAGCGCTACACTACTAATGGATTATTCAAACATTACGGGATTCTTTTTCCTATTCATCTGCATTAATTTACATTTATCTATGTTTAGAGTTAGCTGCCATTCTTAACACCAATCACAAATCCTGTCCAAGTCATCTTGGATCCTCCTACAGTCACTCAACGACGACACCTTCCCGTACACCACAGCATCATCAGTAAACAGCCGCACATTGCCATCCACCCTATCCAAAAGATCATTTATGTAGATAGAAAACAACAGCGGACTTACCAGACTTCCCTGGGGCACTCCACCTCCGATGAACACTCACCATCGAGGAGAAAGGATAAAGGTACGGTTGAACTATGGAGAAACGAATAGGAAGGGGAGTGAGACAAGGGTGTTGTCTGTCGCCAAGTCTCTTCAACCTGTATGGAGAAATGCTGGTGAGAGAAGCGCTGAAAGGATGGGGAAACTTCAAAGTAGGAGGACGTCTCATCAACACCATCAAGTATGCAGGCGACCTGGTAGTGCTCGCCAAAAATTAGAGACAGCTGCAAGAGATGGTGAAAAATTTGGTGGAAACGGGAAGAAAATACGGCATGGAAATCAACGTCGAAAAATCAAAAGTGATGCGCATATCAAAACGTGAGAAACACTTGAAGATAACTGTTGACAATCGGGAACTGGAAAATGTGAATACCTGTAAATTTTTATCACAAAGGGTGCCCACTGCACCAACAAAATTAGAGCAAGAATCACCATGGCCAAAGCTGCTTTCAACAAGAAGAGGACTCTGCTGACCAGCAAGTTGAGTTTGGCATTGAGGAAAAAAGTGATAAAGTGCTACATTTGGAGCACTGCACTGTATCGAGCAGAGACATGGACCATGAGATCGAAGGAGAAAAAATACTTAGAGAGCTTTGAAATGTGGTGCTGGAGGAGAATGGAAAAGATCAAGTGGACAGATCGCATAAAAAATGACGATTTACTGCGAAGAGTAGGAGAGAAGGGAAGTATTCTGCGTACAGTTCTTCAGAGAAAGGCCAGCTGGATTGGACATGCACGAGGGACTCAAACATGATGTCATCGAAGGGAAACTCAGAGGAAACGCAGGACGAGGAAGAAGAAGAAGAATTAACATATGAACGACATGAAAGATGGAAGGGGATACAACAGACTGAAGGAAGAAGCTGATGACAGGGAACAGTGGAATCAGAAATTCTCCGTAAGAAGACATGGACCTGCACTAGGCAGAATACTACATAATAATAATAATAATAATAATAATAATAATAACTATAATAATAATAAAATCTTTCGGCATCGTCCCTCATTTGCGACGTTTATCTCACTACAGTAAACTGTAGGTTGATGCTGAAGTTGCTACAGCGACCCCTGACAATAGCTAAGTGCAGATCAGCCAGAAATCTTTGTAAGTACTTCGATACACCTTGTATGGCGGCGTTGCAGCACAATCTGAGATCTAGATGAAACAGTGGAGACTCTCTATAAAGAAGTAATTTCGTGCCAAGTGATCCCTAAAAGGATACCTCGCATTTCCGCGTTTGCACTCTTTATCCTTAGAAATCGTCTCTCCCTTTCACTTGCCTATCCGTCAGGCGATCAACCAGCAACGAGAGTTCCATCATTTAAAGGCATTTCAAAAATGGTTCAAATGGCTCTGAGCACTCTGGGACCTTACATCTGAGATCATCAGTCCCCTAGAACTTAGAACTACTTAAACCTAACTAACCTAAGGACATCACACACATCCATGCCCGCGGCAGGATTCGAATCTGCGACAGTAGCGGTCACGCGGTTCCAAACTGAAGCGCCTAGAACCGCTCGGCCACTTCGGCCGGCTAAAGGCATTTCACTCTCTTTCCATTTCTCTCTGTGGCCAATGAGGTGGGTCCTCGTCGGCACAGTCGAGTTTCTCTGTCAAACCTCTACTTTATTCATATTAGCCGGCTATGGCAGTTTCTATGCTGTGTTAAACATTAGTTCTGTAGCCAACGTTCAGCAGCGTCTCACGCCTATGAGGTGTCTCAAAACTGTCGGACCCCCACTCAATTTCCCAAGTAGAATATATAGCGTCCGGTAGTATCCGGAGAGTGCCTTCCTGGACTTCACTAAAAACGCCTTTCCTTCTCATTCGACTTCTAGGTTGTAAAAGTGGTGATGCCTGGGAGGGGGAGGTACCTTGCGCCACAGGCGATGTTACTTGTGGTTTGTCTGCAGTGTTTTGAGGTGACCTTCTCACCTCCCGGCGCTGCCTTCTGGGAATCTCTCCAAGCACTGTCGCCTCTGTGACTCGACGACTCTGCCACCTCTATCCATTCTGCTCCTTTGTGAAAGACACGTAAATCGAAATAAGAGAACAAATGAAGAGTAAATTATATCTATCTACATCTACATCAATACTCCGCAAGCCACCTGTCGGTGTGTGGCGGAGGGTACCCTGAGTACCTCTATCAGTTCTTCCTTCTATTCCAGTCTCATATTGTTCGTGGAAAGAAGGATTGTCGATATGCTTCTGTGTGGGCTCTAATTTCTCCTCATGGTCTCTTCGCGAGATATACGTAGGAGGGAGCAACATACTGCTTGACTCTTCGGTGAAGGTATGTTCTCGAAACTTTAACAGAAGCCCGTACCGAGCTACTGAGCGTCTCTCCTGCAGAGTCTTCCACTGGAGTTTATCTATCATCTCCGTAACGCTTTCGCGATTACTAAATGATCCTGTAACGAAGCACGCTGCTCTCCGTTGGATCTTCTCCCTCTCTTCTATCAACCCTATCTGGTACGGATCCCACACTGCTGAGCAGTATTCAAGCAGTGGGCGAACAAGCATACTGTAGCCTACTTCCTTTGTTTTAGGATTGCATTTCCTTAGGATTCTTCCAATGAATCTCAGTCTGGCATCTGCTTTACCGGCGATCAACTTTATATGATCATTCCATTTTAAATCATTCCTAATGCGTACTCCCAGATAATTTATGGAATTAACTGCTTCCAGTTGCTGACCTGCTATTTTGTAGTTAAATAATAAGGAATCTATCTTTCTATGTATTCGCGGCACATTACACTTGTCTACATTGAGATTCAATTGCCATTCCCTGCACCATGCGTCAATTCGCTGCAGATCCTCCTGCATTTCAGTACAATTTTACATTGTTACAACCTCTCGATACACCACAGCATCATCTGCAAAAAGCCTCAGTGAACTTCCGATGTCATCCACCAGGTCATTTTTGTATATTGTGAATAGCAACGGTCCTATGACACTCCCCTGCGGCACAGCTGAAATCACTCTTACTTCGGAAGACTTCTCTCCTTTGAAAATGACATGCTGCGTTCTGTTATCTAGGAACTCCTCAATCCAATCACACAATTGGTCTGATAGTCCATATGCTCTTACTTTGTTCGTTAAACGACTGTGGGGAACTGTATCGAACGCCTTGCGGAAGTCAAGAAGCACGGCATCTACCTGTGAGCCCTTGTCTATGGCCCCCTGAGTCTCGTGGACGAATAGCGCGAGCAGGGTTTCACACGACCGTCTTTTTCGAAACCCATGCTGATTCCTACAGAGTAGATTTCTAATCTCCAGAAAAGTCATTATACTCGAACATAATACGTGTTCCAAAATTCTACAACTGATCGACGTTAGAGATATAGGTGTACAGTTCTGCACATCTGTTCGACGTCCCTTCTTGAAAACGGGGATTACCTGTGTCCTTTTCCAATCCTTTGGAACGCTACGCTCTTCTAGAGACCTACGGTACACCGCTGCAAGAAGGGGGGCAAGTTCCTTCGCGTACTCTGTGTAAAATCGAACTGGTATCCCATCAGGTCCAGCGGCCTTTCCTCTTTTGAGCAATTTTAATTGTTTCTCTATCCCTCTGTCGTCTATTTCGATATCTACCATTTTGTCATCTGTGTGACAATCTAGAGAAGGAACTACAGTGCACTCTTCCTCTGTGAAACAGCTTTGGTAAAAGACATTTAGTATTTCGGCCTTTAGTCTGTCATCCTCTGTTTCAGTACGATTTTGGTCACAGAGTGTCTGGACATTTTCTTTTGATCCACATACCGCTTTGACATAAGACCAAAATTTCTTAGGATTTTTTGCCAAGTCAGTACATAGAACTTTACTTTCGAATTCATTGAACGCCTCTCGCATAGCCCTCCTCACACTACATTTCGCTTCGCGTAATTTTTGTTTGTCTCCAAGGCTTTGGCTATGTTTATGTTTGCTGTGAATGCTATGAAGTTCCCTTTGCTTCCGCAGCAGTTTTCTAACTCGGTGGTTGTACCACGGTGGCTCTTTTCCATCTCTTACGATCTTGCTTGGCACATACTCATCTAACGCATATTGCACGATGGTTTTGAGCTTTGTCCACTGATCCTCAACACTATCTGCACTTGAGACAAAACTTTTGTGTTGAGCCGTCAGGTACTCTGTAATCTGCTTTTTGTCACTTTTGCTAAACAGAAAAATCTTCCTACCTTTTTTAATATTTCTATTTACGGCTGAAATCATCGATGCAGAAACCGCTTTATGATCGCTGATTCCCTGTTCTGCGTTAACTGTTTCAAATAGTTCGGGTCTGTTTGTCACCAGAAGGTCTAGTATGTTATCGCCACGAGTCGGTTCTCTGTTTAACTGCTCAACGTAGTTTTCAGATAAAGATATACTAGTCAGTTGCCCACAGTCACTAGTACCGATATGGATATCATATTTCTAAGTACTGATTAATCATTCTAATCGAATGAGTCTTTGAATTATAGTTTTACATACATCATGGAACTGTTTCCGAAAAAATAATCGTGTAACACGTAGGTAAATGGCACCGATCTTTGGCTAATCGAAAATTACAAATAATTTATTTCTGGCACAAATACGCCATGGAAATATTCCGCAGTGGCGTGACAGTCAAAGCGTGCAGTTGTGGGCCCCTATGCCAGTGGATTATGAATTAAAGTTCCTCCATATGGGAGTGGGTTATGAATCAAAGTTCCTTGAGGCTGGCGAAAGTTCACATCATAGATTTATTAATTCTCCCATATCGAGAGAGCAGCTTCACTTGACATTAGAAGACTCTCACTGCTTCCTGAATCTTAAGTGGCCACGTGGTTATCACTGAAAACGAAAGAGCTGTGTGACATCGTTAGATTTGATGTTTTGAAGGATTGTTCAGGCACCTATTCATAATGATTTTTCTGCCTCCACACACCATTTCCTTTTTCCGTTTGATAAAACAAACGTATCTCACACTAAAAAGTCTGTTTACAGTTCAGTGTCATGTTTGCTCTGTATGATTATGGAAGAAGCGTGTGTGTGTGTGTGTGTGTGTGTGTGTGTGTGTGTGTGTGTCTGT
The DNA here is from genome assembly GCF_023864345.2 of Schistocerca serialis cubense. Taxonomy (NCBI): domain Eukaryota; kingdom Metazoa; phylum Arthropoda; class Insecta; order Orthoptera; family Acrididae; genus Schistocerca; species Schistocerca serialis. The sequence goes on along the minus strand of NC_064639.1, from coordinate 143,000,578 downwards.
GTGTGAATTTCTAAGGCGCCAAGCTGCTGAGGTCATCGGACCATAGACTTACACACTACTTAAACTAACTTAAACTAACTTATGCTAAGAACAACACAAACACCTATGCCCGAGGGGGGACTCGAACCTTCGGCGGGAGGGGCCGCGCAATCCGTGACATGTAATTTATGATTATTAAGAGGACCTGGAAGGTCCTGTACCTTCAATGTTAAATGTAGGGAACATATTCTTATGAACTATTTACACGAGAATGATGAAACTTTTACAGTAGCGCAGTACATATATTTATCATCATATACCATAGGGATTCAAATTTATTGCGATTTTCTGGGAAGATATTAATTATTTTGTCACTGAAAATAATTGGCTCATTTTAGGTATAATATCTTTGAAACAAAATCTGTCATCGATTGAGAATGACAGAAGGGCTATGATACAAGGTGTTTACGGAGTCTGTTTACATTCCCTGAAAGTTTGAACTGCGTATCTCTAATAGTTTAGGAGAAAATATTCCTTATATGACAAAAAAGTGAACTTGTGAAAAACGAGGTTCGAAGTTAACTAACATTTTAGTGGAGTCCAGCTCCATAAGAGGGGGTTTCACTGTCAGTAGACATCTCCCCAACTAGCCTTCTTTTCACACCTTTCATTCTTTGTTTGGCTTGCCTATCACACGCCTTTTCTTTCTTTTCGGCAGCCCGTTTCCTCTCATTGTCTATCGAGTTGCACTCACCCTATACTTTACGGGCACATTTTCTAACCTTTGCAGCACATTACATTTCATAACGATAACTTTGTTATACTTAGAAACGCCTTCATATGCTCCAAAATGAAGAACATGAATTTCCACAAACACATTTTTTGGGATCTGGTCCAAATTACATTATTCACAGTCTCATTTTGCTTTGTGTACGTCCATGGAAACATTTCTTCAACAGGTCAGGTGCAGAAATATCTCTGAAAATTAGTTTTCATAGGTTCTGTGATGGGCAACGGCCTTGTCGCAGTGGTAGAACCGGTTCCGTCAGATCACCGAAGTTAAGCGCCGTCAGGCTGGGCTAACGCTGGGATGGATGACCAGACGGTGCGCCGAGCGCTGTTTGCAAGCGGGGTGCACTCAGCCCTTTTGACGCAAACTGTGGAGCTACTTGATTGAGAAGTAGCGGCTCCGATCTCGTAAACTGGCATAGGGCCGGGAGAGCGGTCTGCTGACCACATGCTCCTCCACATCTGCATCCAGTGACGCCTATGGATTGAGGATGACACGGCGGCCGGTAGGTACCGTTGGGCCTTAATGGTCTGTTCGGGCGTAGTCTCTATGACAGCTTTTGGTAGACTGTGATGATGCTTCTATACAATTTCAGATATATGATATTTTTTGCACTTGTGCCAGTAACTGGTTTCTTACTGTACTGTGGTTCCTTGTCAGTCGATAGGGTGTGATAGTAGAGTGCCATTACAGCGTTCTCCATTGCATGAATACCGTGAGTATTGTGTCTTATAGTCAGGTGCTGAGGATTCTGAACATCTGTAATTTCTTCGTTTACCGTCAGAGCCCCGTCCATTGCTTCTTTCAAGGTTTCTCTAACACAGGATCCAACACCCAAGTGATACTTTAATGATTTTGTTGGTGGTAGCGGAAAATTCATTACACCGCAAAATATTTGACCAGCAGACGAATCCTTACCAACTGATCTTAGAGCATAAATACATCTAATATTTATACCATAGTATTTTCTTTTCTCGCCCATCAGTCTCAAATTGGCCTATTTCAACATATTCTGAACAAAATGAAACACTGTGATGACAGTATTATCGAGACAGATTTCTGCTGCAACTCCTATGTGTCAAATGGCTCTGAACACTATGGGACTTAACTTCTAAGGTCATCAGTCCCCTAGAACTTAGAACTAATTAAACCTAACTAACCTAAGCGATACGGAAGTACTAAGGAATGACGAGATACGTTTGAAGTTCTCTAACGCTATAGATACAAAAATAAGGAATAGCGCAGTAGGCAGTGCAGTTGAAGAGGAATGGACATCTCTAAAAAGGGCCATCACAGAAGTTGGGAAGGAAATTATAGGTACAAAGAAGGTAGCTGCGAAGAAACCATGGGTAACAGAAGAAATACTTCAGTTGATTGATGAAAGGAGAAAGTACAAACATGTTCCGGGAAAATCAGGAATACAGAAATACAAGACGCTGAGGAATGAAATAAATAGGAAGTGCAGGGAAGCTAAGACGAAATGGCTGCAGGAAAAATGTGAAGACATCGAAAAAGATATGATTGTCGGAAGGACAGACTCAGCATACAGGAAAGTCAAAACAACCTTTGGTGACATTAAAAGCAACGGTGGTAACATTGAGAGTGCAACGCGAATTCCATTGTTAAATGCAGAGGAGAGAGCAGATAGGTGGAAAGAATACATTGAAAGCCTCTATGAGGGTGAAGATTTGTCTGATGTGATAGAAGAAGAAACAGGAGTCAATTTAGAAGAGATAGGGGATCCTGTATTAGAATCGGAATTTAACAGAGGCAGAAGGGATAGATAACATTCCATCAGAATTTCTAAAATCATAGGGGGAAGTGGCAACAAAACGACTATTCCCGTTGGTGTGTAGAATATATGAGTCTGGCGACATACCATCTGACTTTCGGAAAAGCTTCATCCACACTATTCCGAAGACGGCAAGAGCTGACAAGTGCGAGAATTATCGCACAATCAGCTTAACAGCTCATGCATCGAAGCTGCTTACAAGAACAATATACAGAAGAATGGAAAAGAAAATTGAGAATGCGCTAGGTGACGATCAGTTTGGCTTTAGGAAAAGTAAAGCTACGAGAGAGGCAATTCTGATGTTACGGCTAATAATGGAAGCAAGACTACAGAAAAATCAGGGCACTTTCATAGAATTTGTCGACCTGGAAAAAGCGTTCGACAATATAAAATGGTGCAAGCTGTTCGAGATTCTGAAAAAAGTAGGGATAAGCTATAGGGAGAGACGGGTCATACACAATATGTACAACAACCAAGAGGGAATAATAAGAGTGGACGACCAAGAACCAAGTGCTCGTATTAAGAAGGGTGTAAGACAAGGCTGTAGCCTTTCGCCCCTACTCTTCAATCTGTACATCGAGGAAGCAATGATGGAAATAAAAGAAAGGTTCAGGAGTGGAATTAAAATACAAGGTGAAAGGATATCAATGATACGATTCGCCGATGACATTGCTATCCTGAGTGAAAGTGAAGAAGAATTAAATGATCTGCTCAACGGAATGAACAGTCTAATGAGTACACAGTATGGTTTGAGAGTAAATCGGAGAAAGACGAAGGTAATGAGAAGTAGTAGAAATGAGAACAGCGAGAAACTTAACATGAGGATTGATGGTCACGAAGTCAACGAAGTTCAGGAAATCTACTACCTAGGCAGTAAAATAACCAATGACGGACGGAGCAAGGAGGACATCAAAAGCAGACTCGCTATGGCAAAAAAGGCATTTCTGGCAAAGAGGAGTCTACTAATATCAAATACCGGCCTTAATTTGAGGAAGAAAATTCTGAGGATGTACGTCTGGAGTACAGCATTGTATGGTAGTGAAACATGGACTGTGGGAAAACCCGTACAGAAGAGAATCGAAGCATTTGAGATGTGGTGCTATAGACGAATTTTGAAAATTAGGTGGACTGATAAGGTAAGGAATGAGGAGGTTCTACGCAGAATCGGAGAGGAAAGGAATATGTGGAAAACACTGATAAGGAGAAGGGACAGGATTATAGGACATCTGCTAAGACATGAGGGAATGACTTCCATGGTACTAGAGGGAGCTGTAGAGGGCAAGAAGTGTAGAGGAAGACAGAGATTGGAATACGTCAAGCAAATAATTGAGGACGTAGGTTGCAAGTGCTACTCTGAGATGTAGAGGTTAGCAGGTTAGCACAGGAAAGGAATTCGTGGCGGGCCGCATCAAACCAGTCAGTAGACTGATGACAAAAAAAAAAAAAAAAAAAGAAACCTAAGGACATCACACACATCCATGCCCGAGGCAGGATTCGAACCTGCGACCGCAGCGGTCGCGCGGTTCCAGACTGTAGCGCCTAGAACGGCTCTGCCACCACCGCCGGCCTCCCATGTGTCACTTGAAATTTATTGTCATACTCAATTTCCAACATTCCTAACACAATACTGAACTTTCTATCACCTTTCAGAGCTATAAGTGTTAATTTCGTATTTTGTTCACATTATCCTCACTACACTCCTTCAATAAACTGCAACTGTTCCATACAACGTCTTGATAGTATTCGATACAGAAGTAGATTTCTCTTTGTGAATAACTTTTCTGCTTTCAGAATCATTTCCCTTGTTACAGTTCCACTGGTACACTTCCCTGCAGGCTTCTTCCTGCTACTAAATCGAGTCATGTTTGATAAGTTCCTGCAATAGAAATCGTGAACTAACCAGCAAATGCTGAATGTGAACAACAGTATCCAAAGAATGTGATATGCAGACAAAGCAGTTGCCAGCACAAGAATTTTGCGCCACGTACATAATATAAACTCTTTGGAAAGACGGGGAGTTTTGAATAAGGATGTTTTCAATGACCACGAATCCTCAGAAATTACAGCTCGCGACAAACCCACTGTAGCACATTACTGAAAATAATATCTTTAATACTTGGGGTTGAGCTACAGGGAAGATTAATATATAATTTTAAAGAGGAAATGCTGTAGCATTTTGTTTCACAGTAACCTGAAAATTCAAAATTTCATCATTTTTAGGTTCCAGGCCCCATTGAGATAGCTTTAATACAAACAGTGTTCAGTTGACTCAGAATTGTTTATTCCAGGCTGGGATGCCAGTGGCAACCTGGGCGTAGATGTTACCTTGTGTGGCGTCATGGTAGCATCCGCTGGGTCACAGGGCACAGGTGTGTAGACACAGATGAGTGTCAGTCGTGCTAGGGTAGTACAAAGCAGATCATTCATTCATTTTTTTCTTTTTTTTAAATGAGTTAGCGCTATTGGGAACTGATTGTTTGCAAACCAGCTCCAGCGCGGAATTTCAGTAACAAATTAAGCTGTGTTGGAATGGGCTAGTACCTGTGACCTATTTAGTTGTTGCTAGTGTAATTTTCAAGAGCACCTTAGTTCCCGACGTATTGAATAATTTACTTCTGTGTTTGTTTAAATGAGCTATTGCTCATAGGAATCAGTAATTTGCGAATGGGCAAGAGCCAGGTATTTGAATAACAGATTCAATTATGTTTGAATGGGCTAGCGCCTGTGATCTATTTACTTGTTGTTAATCAGTTTTCAATAACGACCTGCCACCCGACATTTTGAGTAATTTCCTTTTTTTAGTGAGACACTGCTCGTAGGAGTCAATTATTTGCAAATGAGCGAAAGCTCGGTATTTTAATAATAAAACTAAAACCGTTTATATGTGAGTTAGTGCCCGTAAGCCATTTGAAATTTGCCGGTTCAGGTTTTAAACTCGGACCCCTACCTGACATCTTGAGTCACTACCATTTATCCTATATTGGTTGCTTAAAAAACTAGTGGTCGTATATGTTCAATCCTGTCGTTGCTGTTTCGTAAGTATTTTGATCTATAAATCGACTGAGTATTTTCAAGTGGCCTACCGCCCATTAGACAATTTATGTCATAAAAGGTATTGCGCATTTTCAGAGAGCTATTGCCCATGAGCTGACTATCCATCAAAATTCTTGGGATATTTTATTGCTCAGTAACAAGCTGTGTATACCTTGTTCCATAAAAACACGGGAGAACTGCCGGATATCAGTAACTTCCTGCCACGATATTGCGGCGCAGAGTCTTCTGGCCATCTTGAGGTGAATGCCACTGTAGTAGTACTGGCGAGTACGCGCTGAGCTCCGCTATTTAAAGCCTTCTGAGGTGACATTGCGCATGCGCTGCTCAGCGTGCGCGTTCATAACGGCTCCGTGCGCTGCGCCTCGCGCCCTCCACTGTGAAAGCCTGGCGTATCGGTGTCAGGTCGATTTCCATCTTTATGCAGATAACTACGTCGACTACGAAGCTTCTCTAGAACAGGATTCCAAGCAGAGTTTAGCTGATATCCGCTATCTCGATTGATGAGAGTCTCGTTGTCAGACAATCTTATTTCCACAGATTCATTGATAATCGAGCTCCAAAAGTTTGATGTATGGGCCAAAATTTTTGTGTCGTTGTGATTCATGGAATTGTCTGTGGAAATACAATGTGTATACCTTGTTTGTCAATTAAATCTCTTAGCTAGAAACTGTTCAGTGGTTTTCCACTCCCGAACCTGTGAGTTCATCAAAGCTATCAGATCCAAGGTATCACCCCACTCCGGTCCTTCCTGGTCTCAAAGGGGGAGGGTTTTCACTGTCTATATCTGAATGCAAGTATTCAGGGAGTCATATGCCAAGATGCTTAACATTCTGTATTCATTCCACTTGTCTAGTAACAAAAGACTGAGTTACATTTGCAAGTGACTCTAGCTCTCGTGTTACAACATATTCTGCTTTGTTAATAATACGTGTTAATGGAAACTTTGACTTAGCATCTTCTACTCAACGAGTAGCTCGTTATACCCCAGATTTTGTTGACCAGATATTTACGTAGTACCAGTTTTGATTGATTCGAAATGAATAATAGCATCAAACTACTACCAAGCCTTCAACTCTTGGGCGTGGCTGTATTTATTAAGTGTCTAGTTCACATTTCGCGGAAAGTGGAGTGAAGTTGTGGCAGTTGGGCCGAATAGCACTTGTGTGAAGAAGGTCTGTGTTGACATTTCTGTGGAGTAGGACTGTTGATGTTTTTAAAAATATCAGGAAATCGATATATTGATATTTAAGAAATATCATTATCGGCTCTTGAAATATCGATATTTTATCAACAGCCCTACTGTGGAGTCCAATGCACTTTAGGGAGGTTTTGGTTCTTACCTTCGTTGGCTTCGCTAGCTCAAAGCCAGACTGTCACGTTCCAACGTCGCCTAAAACTCGGGATAACCTACAGATCGGTATGACACCACAATCAGGTTTTATGAATGTATCTGATTCTGTAGGGAAAAAGCCGCTTATCCCAACATGAGCCCGAGATTCCGCACAAATATCTCTCCGCAGAAGTGTTCCAACCTCAACAGAGAGGCCATGTTCCTCTCCTTCTGGCAACATTAAGCCCTACACTCGCCACATCTAATACTTCAGAGATACCAGTTTATGTTGACATACCCGATTAACTGTTTTAGCCAATTAACACTGATAACGCAGCTGCCATGTTACACAGCTGCCACTAACTTTACAGTCACTGTCCATTATGATTATCCGGGCTGTTATGCCGTGGTCGGTTGATGAATTTTGTCTCAATTCCCAACGTTTCGTCCCCGTCTGCGGGAACATTTTCAAGGGGGCTGAGAATTGAGACAAAATTCATCAACCGACCACGGCATAACAGCTCGGATAATCGTAATGGACATGACATTTCCGGCCGTGAAAGTCTACATTTTAGTATCAGACGCCTCTACGGGGAGCAGATGTCAAGAGAAGTGCGACGCTTGGAAGGACTCCAGAAGAAGAGAGTGCAGCTTTTGTGTTCCCTCACATTCCTGTCTCGTTGCAGAGCCGTCGGCGTTATACCGAAGTTTCTGAAGATAAAGCGACTGTTCTATTCGGGAACGGCACAACGCATTTTCAAACGGACTATGAGAGCGCATTCAGCAGACCCGACGACACTTGAAAAGCACAAACTGTAAGTTAATGTCTCTCCATATTACTATCAGTAATAAACTGTGCAGCGGTGACTGGGATAAAATTGATAGACTACTGCATGATACCATGTGGAAGCGTGTGTTGACAACGTCTAGTAGACAGAAGAAGAAGTTTGATAATTTGCTACCTATTCAGACTGTTCGGTATTTAGACGTTTCCCGAACCGTCATCAGTTTATCCACACGTTCGTTATCTGACTATGAGACATCTGTGCTTGCCAAGGGAGGAAATTTTGCTGTTAGTCCGCGTTTTGTGCCCACAGAAGAAATTATAGCCAGTATAGAAGCAGTGTGGATTCTGAAATAGCTGAAGAAATCCGTATAGAAACAGTGAGAATATTAGCCAATGCAAAACAGCCGAAGAGTAATATAACTGTGGGTCAGAGAAGAGCTTTAAAAATCCTGAATGACGACGATAATATTCTGATTCTCCCAGCTGACAAAGGAAGCGCAACGGTGGTTATGGATGTGGCCGACTATCAGAGTAAAATTACTGATCTACTGGATCCGCAAGCATATAGGAAGCTGAATAAGGACCCCAACTAACAACATTCTTAGAAATGTGTCGAGGTTAATAAAAAAGTCCTCCATTGAGGAGAGTGTACAGAAAGGTCTGTGCAATTCGGTTGCGCTACCAGCGAGGCTTTATGGATTGCCAAAAATTCATAAAGAAAATGTACCGTTAAGACCGATACTAAGTGCCATTGGTTCGCCCACCTACTCGTAGCCAAGTTTTTGACTACGCTGTTAAAACCATATGTGGGCCGTTCGGGCTCTTATATAAAGAATTCGACACATTTCATCAGCGGATTGAAAGGCATAGCGGTCCAGCCGGAGGACATATTGGTGAGCTTCGATGTGGTATCGCTGTTTACCATGGTTCTACTTAATGATGTATTGGAACAGCTGGATCGAATTTTTCCTGCCGATATTTCAGAACTGTTTAAGTGTTGTTTGACGACCACATACTTCAAGTGGAATGAACAGTTTTATGAGCAAACGGATGGCGTGGCTATGGGAAGCCCCCTAAGTTCTGTAATTGCAAACTTCTTTATGGAGTAATTCGAAGAACAGGCCTTAGGTACTGCCAGCAAAAAACCAAATGTATGTTTCCGATACGTGGGTGACAGGTTTGAGCTGTGGAGACATGGCAGCGAGGAACTAAGTCGGTTCCACGAACATCTGAATAGTATAAACTCGAGAATTCAGTTTACAGTGGAGGAGGAGGTAGACGGCAAATAACATTTCCTCGATGTGCTGGTTTTTAGAAACGAAAATTGTAGTTTGGGCCACTCAGTATACCGTAAACCCACGCACACGAACCGTTATTTGCACCGGGATTCGAACCACCACCCACAACAGAAGCGGGGTGTTATCAAGATGTTAGCGGACAGAGCTAGAAATATTTGTGAACCTGAGTTTCTCGACGCGGAGATGGAACATCTCCACAATGCACTAATGAAGAACAGATATTCGCCCGCCGAAATAAAACGTGCGTTGAGACAGCCACGCAGAAATCATAGTGACGTACAGGTTGCTGCAAAATCTAAGGTTTTCCTGCCGTTTGTTAAGAATGTAACGGAACGAATAGGGAGGATCTTGACGAAGCGGAATATTACCGTAATTTACAAGCCCACCAGGAAGATACAGGAATAACTTAAGCCTGCCAAGGACGCTCGCAAACCATTGGAAAAAGCTGGAGTGTATAGGGTCCCATGCAGCTGTGAAGATGTTTATGTGGGTACCACTAAAAGAACTGTTTCAAAACGTTTGGAAGAGCACAAGGGCAATTTAGAAGAATTGAAACGGAACGATCAGCTGTTGCGGAGCATGCTTTCCAGTCAGGGAACCACCATATTCGTTTCTAGGAGACGCAAGTACTAGCTGCCACAAGCGCATATTACGAAATGCTCTACAGGGAAGCAATCGAAATCGCTAAACACCCTAATAATTTCAATCTAAAGGAGGAGGGCGTGAAATTAAACGGTGTATGGATGCCGGTGTTAAAGAAGATGTGTCCCACCCGTCCAATACTGGGTGAGGGCAACGACGATCGACGGCAGCGCACAGCGGCCAATTGCACTGACGTTTTCAAAACACGTGACGTCACGCCGCGGCGCGGGAGCGCGCGGACACGGAATTTAGCGGCAGTCAGTAGCGAGCCAGTGGGTGTGTTGGACCTTCCATCGATCTACGGACCCCCTTGAAGATGTCTCCCGCATACGGGGACGAAGCTTTGGGAATTGAGACAAAATTTGTCAACCGACTAACAGCCCGGCATAACAGCCCGGATAATAATAATGGACATGACGTTTCCGGCCGTGAAAGTCTACATTTTAGTTTACAGTCACTGTTCATCTGGTTCCTTCACAACCAGTACTCACCGCTGGCAGCTTCCTGACCTCCATAGATACGACCGGCAGCCACACCCAGACCCCTCGTGGGTCCAGTGTGTACCACGCGATGCAGGGGCAGCCTCATGCCTGTAACAAAGGAAAGATATCTTCTGGTAAAGCTTGCGGGATGTAAGGTCGTGGTCCATGAAACTCTTCAGCTCCTAACGTTTCGTCCAGTGCTTCGCTGGACATCTTCAGAGGGGTGTTTCTCCTCCGGTGAGTCTTGCCGGTGAGTCGGCAAGACTCACCGGAGGAGAAACACCCCTCTGAAGATGTCCAGCGAAGCACTGGACGAAACGTTAGGAGCTGAAGAGTTTCATGGACCACGACCTTACATCCCGCACGGTTTACCAGAAGATATGTCATCCGGTCGTGAAAGCCTTCATACTATGAAAGGAAAGATAACTAGTACACACCTCGCATTTGCCGATCACTGCTTAAAAAAAAAAAAAAAAAAAAAAAAAAAAAAAAAAAAGGGTCTAAATGGCTTTAAGCACTATGAGACTTAACTTCTGAGTTCATCAGTCCCCTACACTTAGAACTACTTAAACTTAACGAACCTAAGTACATCACACAGACCCATGCCCGGGGCAGGATTCGGACCTGCGACCGTTGCAGCAGCGCTGTTCCAGAATGAAGCACCTAGAACGGCTCGGCCACAGAGGCCGGCCCGATCACTGTAACTTCCCGGATTAGTGAAATACAGCAAACTTCTGAACTTGTTTCCTTTCCGGTACGGTAAATAGTATTTGGTGAGCCCATCATATATTTTATTATTGTAAAGAGTATTATAGGACACCGGAAAATATTAGCCAGTTGGCAACAGTCAAAGAACCTATACTCAGTAGGAAACATGTATTGCATGAAAGGAAAAGCGGTAGAAATAGGTAAACAAAGTTTGGGAAAAATGTATAGATAGCCATTGGAAATCCTAAAAAGAGAATTTCTCATAGAGAGAACAGTGTGAGCATTAAAAACTCCTTTGAAAGGAAGTAGCTCATGCAAAGACGGTCGTCTGTGCCTTCCTATTTTCTGTCAGCAAACAGCTGTTGGCTGATGCTTTAGCCTGTTGCAACGGTGCAGGACTTGGACTGATTCCTCAGCAGTGATGATTGCAAGAAGTAGTCCATCGTTAAACCTTCTACGGGTAGTAGTTGGTAGCAGACAGTCGCACACAGACGACATTAAATCCTCAGCTGGTATTCCTTAGAATGAAGGAACGGCGGCTGTTGTTTTGAAATAAGGTATAACTGCAACCTTTACTTGAACAGTTGTTTCGATGTAAATGCTAAAGAAATGATTCTAACGAAAATGACAGACAGCAAGAAAAAATAGTCAGAGACTTTCGTTTCTAAGTGATATTAAAACTGTCGGGTTGTACAGGCCATACAAGAAAATCCAGATTCCTTGAAATGAAAAAGGTGCTTTCGTAGTTCATAAACAAAATAACCTCTTTTTATATCGGAAGTGAAAGACAATAAAGAACAGTTGGTTTAGAAGGTTTTCAACCTGTGGTCCATTGAACCCGACACAATGCATTAAACTTATAGACTGCTGTTTTCTGTGATATAGTTCTGGGTGCTTCCCCCAAAGTTTTCGTAGAAGTCTTTACCTGCTAATTTCTTTTCTCTGGTAATTCTGTGAGGCACTTTCAAACTTTATTCCGTCTCGTAAGTCAACTTTTGAAACCAAATCTTTGCTCACGGCATTCACTGGCAGTCTAAATCTCTCGTGTTTACTACAAGCATTTCTTCGTAATTTTCTTCAAATGTTGTTTTGAGAAACCCCTTGTAAAGATTCATAGCTGTCTACTGATTCCCTTCAACATATTTCAATCCCCTGTGTAGTGTAGTCCTAGAAACATTAAACCGATAGGGCGCAGCCCTACCGACCACATCTTCGAAAACACTTGAAATGGCTTGCTGTATGCAGTCTTCGGCTATTCCCTTCGTCACTCCCCAGTGAGCTTCTTCGTCGACCTTAGTATCCAGCCTTAAAAACAAGCAAAAAAAATTTACTTGTAAGTCCTGTATTACCCAGCTTTAGAACGGCCTATACCACCCGACTGACACAGCACGATAAAACATGACGGAACAAAGACCGTCTTGAGTGAGCGAAATTCGTTACTACGGCACAATCTACATTAGATTACCTAAATATTAATACTATAGCCCGATTAAAATTACTTGGTAGTTGGTACTTAAGGCACTGAAGCTGGTTTCCTTCAATCAGAGCGCTCAACTTTACGGCCGCGCCGTCACTCTTCCAAACTGTCACAACTATTGGTCAGGTCATGTCCAGTTCCTTGTCCGGCATTCTTTCTTGATTTGTTTTGGATCCCAAATCACGGTTCCGGCACTTTTATTTCATCACACATGACAACCACACTAAAAACAACACACACAAACAACGATGCGAATGAAACACCCACGTTTTATACACAGCACTAACCAAATACTACCGGGTACTCCCGCACAAGATGCCATTCAGCATCACATATGCAGTTATCATAACCACGGATATTTCGGCTTACGTTAGGTAAGCTTCTCACGACTCTGCACGAAGTCTAATTTTTGAAGGGTGCAATTCATCGTTGCCACTGGGTTACCAAAATCATAAATAAAGCTGCGAACTTCCAGCATGCTGGAGTAGTTGTGGATCAGCAACTTCTGTTATTGGCACAACTGTTACAGTAGATACCTATGTAGTAACATTTGCAACTTTGGACTGGTTTCCCTTCGTACTGAAGAATGCGACTAGTTAGCTCAGCAGCGTGGCGTAGCGCAATGCTCGTAAGCCTGATGCAAGGAAAATCGTAGGTTAGAATCTCGTTAAACGTAATGAAATTTTTATATTTATAAATCTAATCAGCAGAGTTTTGTTATTATTTTCATTCCTCTAAATGGTTTAAATGTAATGGTTCAAAAGGCTCTGAGCACTATGCGACTTAACTTCTGAGGTCATCAGTCGTCTAGAACTTAGAACTAATTAAACCTAACTAACCTAAGGACATCACACACATCCATGCCCGAGGCAGGATTCGAACCTGCGACCGTAGCGGTCACGCGGTTCCAGACTGAAGCGCCTAGAACCGCACGGCCACACCGGCCGGCGTTTAAATGTAATTTCTTATTTATAATTATCTGCCTCGTCATTATCATCATAGTATTGACATTTTTATTTGCGCATATTTTACTTCCTATCATTCGTTTTTCGTTTGGAATCTGTCTATGTCGCCTGTAATCTGTAATCAAATACGACTGAGGACTGCTCATCGGTGGGTAACATGAAAGCTCGAGTAGCCAGAGGATAGTTTCAGGTAACCAATGATAAGAGGTATTACGGTTTGCTTTTAGCGCTGAAACTGAAATATTTTCTGCCTTGAGCTTGGCCGTAGAGCATGTCCTTAATCGCCGTGAACGAAGCGATAGTGATTTTAGTTGTGCCCCAGATTGCTGACTGCCGTTATCTGGGATACATTACACCTCACGAGTTTCTGGTTAGCTTAGGACATGAGTTTAACATTCAGGGCTACAAAACGCATCATCTGCTACAGTTCAGTCGCTGGTCACTAAAAATCAGTTGTCGACACAACATCTTTCATTTCCGTTTGTGTGTCGGCTATAACAGAGGTAGCTGGCACCCGATGTGGCAACACTGTAACGGCAAATGACAGAAGTCATCTGCCACGTAATATTAATCGAACTATAGTATGATAACGTTACTCTTTACCTTTAAAAGTATAAACCGCTGGTGAAAATTACACCGTTCAACAGCTTAGAAACTAAGAAACAAATAAAATACACTTGTGGCACGCCGACCAATGTGGCCGAGTGGTTCTAGGCGCTTCAGTCTGGAACCGCGCGACCACTACGGTCGCAGGTTAGAATCCTGCCTTGGGCATGGATGTGTGTGATGTCCTTAGGTTAGTTAGGTTTAAGTCGTTCTAAGTTCTAGGGGACTGATGACCTCAGATGTTAAGTCCCATAGTGCTCAGAGGCATTTGAACTTGTGGCACAAAGTCAAGAGCTACATCTCTCCATTACAAATACAGTCAAAACGGAACTTTTCCTCTCTTTGAAAATGTAAATAAACACCAACAATATCGTAACTATTCAGTGATAAGTGTACCGCAGAAAATCCGCGAGCCTCCACTATGCAGCTGATCGCGTCTACCCAGACATACCTAGCACGCAAACGGCGACGGCGGACAGCAGCAGAAAGTTCGTAGCATCTTGAGAAGGCTGACAAACGTCGTCTGACAGTTCTCTTATACACTGGCCTCGGCAACTCGAGATGAGACGTTACTGAGAAGTCAAAGTTCCCCTAATAACAATTCACATTAGTTTCGTTATCGACAGGCAATCTCAGTTCCATATAGGAATTACGCTTTATTGACGAGATAACCTAAAAGTCATTAATGGTTGCTCAATCTTAATTGCATAAGTAAGTTCCTATTCAAGATACTGATACATTTGCTTTTAATTTCACCGAAGTTTGTTGTTCTATGCGCTGAATCATTTCTTTCGACGACCATTCCTTTTCGACTTCAGATAGCTAGTGTGAATTCGCTTCCGCGCATTTCCTCCTTGTCTCATTCCCAAGTGACACGTATTGCCGTATTCCTGTCTTTTACTGAACGTTTTTATAATTCCTTCCTTCGTCAATCGGATGTATATCTTTCGTCAGCCCATGATTCGACGCAGTTAACTTCCTTGTACTTATTCACGGTGCAGCCACAATAATGTGAACACCACATATGTTCGACGTCAACGTTTGTTAACCACCCACTAACGGTATGTGGCAACACAAGCAATGGAGGATATACACTACTGGCCATTAAAATTGCTACACCAAGAAGAAATGCTGATGATGAACGGGTATTCATTGGACAAATATATTATACTAGAACTGATTGTGATTACATTTTCACGCAATTTGGGTGCATATCTCCTGACAAAATCAGCACCCAGAACAACCATCTCTGGCCGTAATAACGCCCTTGATGCGCCTGGGCATTGAGTTAAACAGAGCTTGGATGGCATGTACAGGTACAGCTGCCCATGCAGCTTCAACACGATACCACAGTTCATCAAGAGTAGTGACTGGCGATTTGTAACGAGCCAGTTGCTCGGCCACCATTGACCAGACGCTTTCAATTGGTGAGAGATCTGGACAATGTGCTGGCCAGGGCAGCAGTCGAACATTTTCTGTATCCAGAAAGGCCCGTACAGGACCTGTAACATGCAGTCGTGCATTATGCTGCTGAAATGTAGGGTTTCGCAGGGATCGAATGAAGGGTAGAGCCACGGGTCGTAACACATCTGAAATGTAACGTCCACTGTTCAAAGCGCCGTCAATGTGAACAAGAGGTGACCGAGACGTGTAACCAATGGCACCCCATACCATCACACCGGGTGATACGGCAGTATGGCGATGACGAATACACGCTTCCAATGTGCGTTCACCGCGATGTCGCCAAACACGGATGCGACCATCACGATGCTGTAAACAGAACCTGGATTCATCCGAAAAAATGACGTTTTGCCGTTCGTGCACCCAGGTTCGTCGTTAGTACACCATCGCAGGCGCTCCTGTCTGTGATGCAGCGTCAAGGGTAACCGGAGCCATGGACTCCGAGATCATAGTCCATGCTGCTGCAAACGTCGTCGAACTGTTCGTGCAGATGGTTGTTGTCTCGCAAACGTCCCCATCTGTTGACTGAGGGATCGAGACGTGGCTGCACGATCCGTTACAGCCATGCGGATAAGATGCCTGTCATCTCGACTGCTAGTGATACGAGGCGGTTGGGATCCAGCACTGCGTTACGTATTACCCTCCTGAACACACCTATTCCATATTCTGCTAACAGTCATTGGATCTCGACCAACGCGAGCAGCAATGTCGCGATACGATAAACCGCAATCGCGGTAGGCTGCAATCCGACCTTTATCATAGTCGGAAACGTGATGGTACGCATTTGTCCTCCTTACACGGGGCATCACAACAACGTTTCACCAGGCAACGTCGGTCAACTGCTGTTCGTGTATGAGAAATCGGTTGGAAACTTCCCTCATGTCAGCACGTTGTAGGTGTCGCCACCGGCGCCAACCTTGTGTGAATGCTCTGAGAAGCTAATCATTTGCATATCACAGCATATTCTTCTTGTCGGTTAAATTTCGCGTCTGTAGCACGTCATCTTCGTGGTGTGGCAATTTTAATGGCCAGTAGTGTATAAAGCGAATCTGGAGGACGCGAAGAACAGTGCAGTCGTTGTGCGAAAGGGGAGAGATACATCTGACGCCAACAGGGCATGATCATTGGCCTTTGGGCCAAGAGTGGAAGTATTTTCGAAACGCCTAAGTTCGTACACATTTAGCGTGCCACAGTCGTTAAAGTATACAGTGTTTGGGAAAAAGACTCATTTCAAAACCTGTGCCGAGGCTGAGGTGCACCATGGGCCATAGGTGACAAGGGTGAAAGATGGCTACAAAGGTTTGTACGAGCGAAGAGACGTGCAACTTTTTTTGGAAATTTGTGGTAAGGTCTTGTGGCACCATACTGCTGAGGTCATCGGTCCCTAAGCTTACACACTACTTAATCTAACTCAAACTAACTTACGCTAAGGACGACACATACACACACCCGTGCCCGAGGGAGGAGTCGAACCTCCGAGAGGGGCAGCCGTACGGACCGTGACAAGGCGCCTGAGACAGTGCGGCTAGATGTGCCACTGCGGTGCAGCTGACAGCCCAGCTGAACCAAGGGTTTACTAACAGTGTCTCCTCAACTCTCGTTCAGCGAATGTTACTCCATATGGGCCTCCGCAGCAGGCGTCTGGTTCATACACCCATACTGACTGCTGTTCATCATCGACGGAGGCTGGAATTTGCAAGCGAGTACCGGAACTGGACGTCCATTGAGTGGCAACAGGTGGCCTTCTGAGATGAATAACGTTTTATGGACAGATGGCCGTTGGTGTTCAAGCCTTGAAACACCTCAAAGCACACACATTGCGACAACAGTGTGAATGGTCCAGGAAGGAAGAGGGAGCCTAATGGTGTGGGTAACTGTGTTTCTGGAAGACAGACTGAATCAGTACAGGCATGCCTCCTTGTGGACCATGTCCAGCCCAACATGCAGTTTGTTATTCCTCGGCAGGATGGCATCTACCAAGCAATGTGTTTCACAGATTGCAGTGCTCGTGCCTGGTTCGAAGAGTTCCGGGATGAGTTTACTCCATTGGCCATCAGACTCCCCGGACGTAAACCCAGTCGAGAATCTGTGGGACCACTACGATCGGGCTGTTCGCACCACGAATCCTTCACAGAGAAAGGTAGCGCGGCAGGCCACGGCAATGGAGTCGGCATGCTTCCACCTGGGTGCGTTCTAGGGAGAGAAGGGACATCTTAAGTGGAGTCCGGAAGAAGAAACTTTTATGTTAGATCTGGAAGATTGCAGCCCTGCCTATGGCAGCGTGCGTCATTCGGCCGTGTCGGTGATGGTTTCTGGGAGGTGTACGGCCACTACAATATTTTACGTTTCAAAGGGACTAACTCTCACGAGATCTGAATGTGCTCCAGGGCAGAACCCTAACTTATCCGACTGTATTATAAAGTTGGGAATAGACATAACATCCGTATCTACTCATTATCACTTACGGACTGTATTGTGAAATTGGGAACAGACATAATATCAGTTTCTGCTCATTATCCCTAGTGTGGTATTGTGCAAACTATCATACTGAATTCGGAATAATTTGGAGCTGGCAAATGCTTCGTGTGTAGTGATCACCAAATGGTCTTACTTCTTCGCTTGTCTTTGATGCCTGTTTAGTTGCGGGGTTTTGCTACCAATCTCGAAACGCTGTCAAAATGGTTCAAATGGCTCTGAGCACCATGGGACTTAACGTCTGAGGTCATCAGTACCCTAGTACTCAGAACTACTTAAACCTACCTAACCTAAGGACAGCACACACATCCATGCCCGAGGCAGGATTCGAACCTGCGATCGTAGCAGTAGCGCGGTTCCAGACTGTAGCGCCTAGAACCGCTCGGCCACTTTAGCCAGCGAAACGCTCTCAACTCAACTTCACTGTTTACAATAAGATTATCATTCTGTCTCTAATAAATGGTTATCATAGGACCACCTTCCGCCTATTTGAGATCCACTTTCTTGAAAAGACATTATACAACAGATTTGTCTTATGTCATCTATCAGTTTCTGACTTTAGGATAGAACCCTTTTTGTTAATTCTTAATGTGTATTTTATTTAATGTTTATATTTATTTTCTTAATTTGCAGTTGCAGCCAATGCAGAGGCGGTTTGACTGCAGAATCACAACGTAAGGTTAGCTGCTGAGCATGAAAGCAGAGATGTGTGGCATGACCCTAGCCTTTATCGAGCTATTCATTTAGAGTCATACGCAGGCGAGCGGTGCTCTGTGGACATTCAGTGCGGGGTGCGGAAGGCTGTGGTGGCGGCCGAGGTTGCATGTCGTAGCGGCCCCTTATCTGTTAGAGGGCCTGCACAACAGGCAAGCGAGATATGCTGCGGACCTCCTTCCAAGAGCTCAGATCGAAACATCGCCAATGGATGTAAACAATAACAGGTTTCCTGAATAAACACGGATCTACTTCGCCAGATCATGTAGCACTCCACCAAGTCGGTGTTATAAGCATTCCCGGACAGACTGGCAGTGTTCACCTCCCACTACAACAGCTCCAGCCAGTACTTTGGAAGCTCTAACATAGTATACACCCGCCGTAGCATTCAGTAGCATGTTGCATCTTGAAATTGGTAGAGCAGATTTTGGTCATTATTTTCTTTCATTATCTTGTATTCTTATCTGGTTTTGCTACCACTAGAATTGTGGAGTTTTCCTGTTGCTCTTGTGGTTAAAAGTTAGTGCATGTCAAGAAGGTGGTTTTTTAAGTACAATAAAGTTTGTTCAAAGTTGACTGTTAGTTCTTTCCTGCCACCCGCAGGACACTATACTGCAGGCTCGCCTTTGCAGTGCCAGGTGTTGCTAGAGAGACGCCAAGGAAAGCAGTTCTGTGGGAAGTCCAACATCCTCACCGAACTGGCGTGTACATCAACACCGTATGGGCATGGTCAGCATGGGCCGATCTGGTGTGTGGACTACAATCTGTTGGAGTGGATGCTGTGTTCTCCGGTCGCCCACACAGCATTGCCGGAGGGCCAGGAATGGTTTCAGCAGACCGCAAGGAGCACAATCACAGTACTTCTGGAGTCAAGATTGGCAACCTGTTCGTCTGGTGTTCAAGTTGAGTCACACTGTTTTATGCAAGAACGCATTAAATGAAGTTAATTGTATTAGGCCGTTTCATAAGTAAGTAGTTTTTTCCATAAATTTAATAAACAAAAATTCACACAGGGCCACCGCGTAGGTATATTGCCTGTAGCAGTCGCTATAGGCATCGCACTTGAAGTGGCCTCACACTTGGAATGGCCACGCGTCGAACTTGCGAAGGGCGTTGTTAGACAGAGCAAGTAAAAAATTTCATGAATGCAAGGGAAATGTGCAAACGAATTTTTGCTTGCACTATGGTGCTAACCGAGTTTTTCTCTGGTCTCATCATGGATGTATTATTACATCCGTTGGTGAGCAGAGGAGCAGAGGGACAAGTGCAAACATAGTATGCCAGTCTTTTGTTGGGCGAAATCTGGCAACACTGGAATCAGCGCTACAGTCAGCTAAAACTGAGAAGCACACATTGCCGCTTTGTGCGTTTCTGTACGACTGCTGCTCTCTTCGGCTTTGTTCCTCATCCAAACCGAATGGACTGCTGGCGATTGCGAAGGGACACCAGTCGCATTCGAAATGTTTGTAAGCCTCTTCGTGTACAGGTTGATGGTGTGCAGAGTTTTTGGTTTTGTGAACATGAGCATAAAAGAGTTGGGCTTTTCTTTGGTTATTGTCTGCTTATATGAGAACATATAAGGTTAAAACGTCTGAGAGGCACTCTAAAAGTTTTACTGTCATTTATTTCTGTTTTGTTAAGTTAACCGATTATGCATCATCGCAAGCTGTGATAAAGACATAGGACGTAAATTCGAAGATGGAGCTGGAATAAAAGCGTGAAAGAAAATTCCGCGAAAAATTCCAACAACCACGAAAAGGTGACCTAGAAAAATTTTTGTGCATCTGTTCATCGCAGTCGTTTGACCAAACACCGAAGGCGGAGTCGATTAGCCCAACTATGGGTGAAAGCAGAGTGGAAGAAACTTCAGAACGAGAATTCTGAGTAAGGACGACGATCAGTCTATTTCTTCTGATGACGAGTTTGAGCCACTGGTAGTGTTTTCATCATCTGAAACTGCAACATTAGATTCGAAAAAAAATTCACTTGCTCCCTCCGAATCAATTCTAGCCGAACCTTGGGGACTAGCAATTGATTTGAATGATCCGGGAAAATGGCGAAACATTATTAATGCTTCAGTGGCGGAAATTATGGTACAAAAGGGTCCTGCGGAAATTCCTTTATCTGTCACATTCCCAAGAAACGAAGATGGAAAGCGCTTTTCCAAATATTTTTGCTACTATAAATTACCAAACGGTGAAATTAGTTCAAGAACTTCGCTCATTTACTCTAAATCTAAAGATGTCGCCTACAGCTTCTGTTGCCGAATTTTCAACGTTGTATTCCCACAATATAGGGAAAAAAAACTCTGGAAACCTGAAGGATTTAATTCATGGAGTAATTGCAGTAATGCCCTTCGAAAACATGGAGATTCCGAGGGTCACATTCCGTCCTTCAGAAAATGGATGGAATTGAAACACAGGCTAAAAATAACTGCACCATTGACGACATGAACGAAGTGCTAATAAGTCAGGAAAAAAGCATAGGCGAAATGTTTTAACAAGAATAATTACAGTGGTGGAAATATTAGCGCAAACGAATTCATTGTTTCGAGTATCTTCGTCAACAACTTACCAACCTGATAATGGAAATTACCTGAAGTTGATAGAACTAGCTCACGTAGAGATATTTGAACTCGCGTCAGAATTAAAACTGCTGCGGTTTACGATTCCTCCTACAGTGAAGACAGCGTCGGACACTCTTAAGACCTTAGGCCAACTCAAGGGATCGTATGCCAGTACCACCACAGCCTGTCGTATTTTTCTGGCGTTTCCTGTCACCGTAGCGTCTGGAGAGAGATGTTTCTCAAAATTAAAACTTACTAACAACTATCTAAGATATACCATTTCGCGGGACTCCCTTAACGGGCTCGCCGGCCGTGGTGGTCGAGCGATTCTAGGAGCTTCAAAAAATGGTTCAAATGGCTCTGAGCACTATGGGACTCAACTGCTGAGGTCATAAGTCCCCTAGAACATAGAACTACTTAAACCTAACTAACCTAAGGACATCACACACATCCATGACGAGGCAGGATTCGAACCTGCGACCGTAGCGGTCGAGCGGTTCCGGACTGTAGCGCCTAGAACCGCTTGGCCACTCCGACCGGCTAGGCGCTTCAGTCTGGAATCACGCCACCGATATGGTCGCAGGTTCGAATGCTGCCTCAGCCATTGATGTGTGTGATGTCCTTAGGTTAGTTAGGTTTAAGTAGTTCTAAGTCCTAGATGTCTGATGACCTCAGATGTAAAGTTCCATACAGTTCCGAGCCATTTGAACCTTAACGCGCTCGCTATTCTTTCAATCGAAAGCGACAAGGCGCTTCAGCTGAAGAAAGAAGACATGATTCGAGAGTTTGCTCTGTGCAATGCAAGTGAATTTCCTTGTCGGTAAGCAAAAGCAAGGATAATTTCATAGTTTCCAACTGTTTAGTTTTAATTTGCTAATTGCCAAATATTTTATGTGCTATACCTGTTGTTGTGCAATCAAGCTGATTATGGTGTCTTGAAGCTTTCCTTGATGCTAACATATTGGCTTGGAAGACGTGGAGTATAGCAGAGTCTACAGGATTACTTGCTAAAGGTCCCTACGGGACTCTTGTTCCAGATAAGCCATTTACTCTTTCTCAAAGAAGAAAGATGAAACTCAATTCCGAGGAGTACCTATTTATATGGGCCAAAGTTGGCCATGGTAATTGTAAAATAAAGATCAATGGAGACAGTGTGTTCTATTACAGACAATAAAGTTCCTTTTCCTACACCTTAATCCTACCATAAAAAGAAAGTACTTTCATTAATGCTCCGCTGGCGCGTCGCTTGAGCACGGCGCGTTAATTGGCGCCTGCCGCGGGAGGGCCCCCTCTGGCCGTCGCTAGTTATAGCAAGTAACTTATTAAACCCCAAAATTGTGAACGAATGAGACAACTGGTACCACTTAATTCTAACAACGTTTTATTTATACACTCCTGGAAATTGAAATAAGAACACCGTGAATTCATTGTCCCAGGAAGGGGAAACTTTATTGACACATTCCTGGGGTCAGATACATCACATGATCACACTGACAGAACCACAGGCACATAGCCACAGGCAACAGAGCATGCACAATGTCAGCACTAGTACAGTGTATATCCACCTTTCGCAGCAATGCAGGCTGCTATTCTCCCATGGAGACGATCGTAGAGATGCTGGATGTAGTCCTGTGGAACGGCTTGCCATGCCATTTCCACCTGGCGCCTCAGTTGGACCAGCGTTCGTGCTGGACGTGCAGACCGCGTGAGACGACGCTTCATCCAGTCCCAAACATGCTCAATGGGGGACAGATCCGGAGATCTTGCTGGCCAGGGTAGTTGACTTACACCTTCTAGAGCACGTTGGGTGGCACGGGATACATGCGGACGTGCATTGTCCTGTTGGAACAGCAAGTTGCCTTGCCGGTCTAGGAATGGTAGAACGATGGGTTCGATGACGGTTTGGATGTACCGTGCACTATTCAGTGTCCCCTCGACGATCACCAGTGGTGTACGGCCAGTGTAGGAGATCGCTCCCCACACCATGATGCCGGGTGTTGGCCCTGTGTGAGTCGGTCGTATGCAGTCCTGATTGTGGCGCTCACCTGCACGGCGCCAAACACGCATACGACCATCATTGGCACCAAGGCAGAAGCGACTCTCATCGCTGAAGACGACACGTCTCCATTCGTCCCTCCATTCACGCCTGTCGCGACACCACTGGAGGCGGGCTGCACGATGTTGGGGCGTGAGCGGAAGACGGCCTAACGGTGTGCGGGACCGTAGCCCAGCTTCATGGAGACGGTTGCGAATGGTCCTCGCCGATACCCCAGGAGCAACAGTGTCCCTAATTTGCTGGGAAGTGGCGGTGCGGTCCCCTACGGCACTGCGTAGGATCCTACGGTCTTGGCGTGCATCCGTGCTTCGCTGCGGTCCGGTCCCAGGTCGACGGGCACGTGCACCTTCCGCCGACCACTGGCGACAACATCGATGTACTGTGGAGACCTCACGCCCCACGTGTTGAGCAATTCGGCGGTACGTCCACCCGGCCTCCCGCATGCCCGCTATACGCCCTCGCTCAAAGTCCGTCAACTGCACATACGGTTCACGTCCACGCTGTCGCGGCATGCTACCAGTGTTAAAGACTGCGATGGAGCTCCGTATGCCACGGCAAACTGGCTGACACTGACGGCGGCGGTGCACAAATGCTGCGCAGCTAGCGCCATTCGACGGCCAACACCGCGGTTCCTGGTGTGTCCGCTGTGCCGTGCGTGTGATCATTGCTTGTACAGCCCTCTCGCAGTGTCCGGAGCAAGTATGGTGGGTCTGACACACCGGTGTCAATGTGTTCATTTTTCCATTTCCAGGAGTGTATTTCTAGAAAGATGAAGTCATTCTCAGCGCATCGCGAGTGCTACCTACAACTCCTCCTCAGAAAAGAAAGCTAATTATCCATATTGATGGTAGATAATTGTTACAAAATGTTCTTCCCCTGCACCATTCCTCTCCCTACTGACATTTGCTTCACTCATATCCTGAAACCCATTTCAAAATCAACCAATTGAAAGGGTGTACACTATACCTACTGCTTACGTACCACTAGATTCGTAGACTCCTTACCCAAGAAACAGTAGAGATTGGAAGAGTACGCGGGGGTGGAGATCTCTTCTGAACAGCACGTTGTAAGGCATCCCTGATACGCTCAATAATGTTACGTGTCGGGACTTTGATGACCAGCGGAAGTCTTTAAACTCAGAAGAGTGTTCCTGGAGCCACTCTGTAGCAATTCTGGGCATGTGGGGTGTCGACGTACTGCTCGAGTTGCCGAAGTCCGTCGGAATGCACAGTGGACATGAATGGATCCAGGTGATCGTACAGGATGCTTACGTACATGTCACCTGTCGGAGTCGTATCTAGAAGTATCAGGGGCCCGTATTATTCAAACTGCACGCTCCTCACACTCTACAGAGCCTCCACCAGCTTGAACAGTTCCCTTCTGGCATGCAGGGTCCACGGATTCATGAGGTTGTCTCCATAACGGTACACGTCCATCCGCTCGATACAATTTGAAACGAGACTCGCTCGACCAGGCAACATGTTTCCAGTTACCAACAGTCCAGTGTCGGGTTTGACGGGACCAGGCGAAGCGTAAAGCTTTGTGTCGTGCAGTCATCAAGAGTGCGCTAGCGGGCCATCGACTCCGAAAGGCCATATCGATGATGTTTCGTTGAATGGTTCGCACCCTGACACTTGTTGATGGTCCAGCACTGAAATCTGCAGCGATTTGCAGAAGGGTTGCACTTCTGTCACGTTGAACGATTCTCTGCAGTCGTCGTTGGTCCCGTTCTTGCAGGATCTTTTTGCGGGCGCAGCGATGTCGGAGATGATGTTTTACCGGATTCCAGATATCCACGATACACTCGTGAAATTATCGTCCGGGAAAATCGCCACTTCATTGCTACATTGGAGATGCTGTCTCCCATCGTTCATGTGCCGACTATCATTCCAGTGCAAATTCACTTAAACTATAATACCTTGCCATTGTAGCAGCAGTAACCGATCTAACAACTGCACCAGACACTTGTTTGTTGCCTTATATAGGCGCTGCCGAACGCAGGACCGTATTATGCGTGTTTGCATATCTCGGGTGTTTGAATACGCATGCCTATAGCAGTTTCATTGGCGCTCCAGTGTAGTAGCCATTACGCAATTACAGATGTACTGTCATCTCCGTTAGATCGTTTATTGTAGCGAAGTGAATAATGAAGCAGTTTCTGGTCCATTTCGGAGGAGGCATTTTAATGAGATGTTTAAGCATATGTGTATCAATTTTACTTTCACAAATGGATGGTACCAAGTATAGTTATAGGAGATGCCTATGTGAGGAAGGAGGAAGATGTTCACACATTCGTTTCACAAGCTGTAACCTCCACAACATTATCTCACTGACTAATGCTGAAACGTCCCCTTTAAACAATTATACAGGACTGTGCTTAACCTGACACACAATATTTTTTAGCGCAACGCAATCTGACTTTCAAAAAAATCCCTACGAAAGAATGGCCCTGACTAACATTAACCTATACGTTTCACAAATCACTTGCCTCACAAAAATCTTCGCTACTCAAGCTACTGCAATACAGCGAGCGCCACTACTGCCAGCTAAATAAAAGATTCAAACTAATGAAGGCAGTAACTACTGATAGGGATAGTTAGCAAATGAAAGATATTAATAGAGAACAAACAATGTATTTACCTTGATATCATCATATATAAATATAGCAGTTCATGACAAATTTCAAAACTCCGCCATCTCTCTCCCCACATCCACACTGCTGGCGGCTCACCTCCAACTGCGCAACGCTACGCGCTGTTCGCATCCAGCTGCCGCTGCCCAACACTACAATGGCAGACAACAATGCAAACCAGCCACAGACTGCACACAGCACAGCCAGTGATTTTCAGAGCGCTACATGGCGTTACCAATATAAGAACCTAAACAGCCTACTTACATAGCCCCCATGCTCCCCACAAAAAATTTTACGAATTGGTTTGGGCAGTGGCCAATACAGATTTGAAAAAATTTTTCATAATTACAATAACAAAGAAATCAAATGCACACACTTATTGATACAATGTTGGTCAAAAGCTAAAAATTTCTCACAGTCCATAAAGACAGTCCAGATTGTTCATCACAGTAAAAATGCAGAGTTTTTCTCAAAGTCTGAGCAGTAAAAGAAAATGCACACAGAAGTAGTGCCCTGCGCAACGCTACGCGCTGTTCGCATCCAGCTGCCGCTGCCCAACACTACAATGGCAGACAACAATGCAAACCAGCCACAGACTGCACACAGCACAGCCAGTGATTTTCAGAGCGCTACGTGGCGTTACCAATATAAGAAGCTAAACAGCCTACTTACAATGCTAGTATGTGAATTAAAAAATGTAATTATTAGTAGCTTTTGTAATCAGGATTACAGTTTTACGAAATAGTGATGATAATAATTACGATCTTTTGAAAATAGTTCAATTTTGAGAACCAAACGCTACTGAACCCTTTTTTTACTCCCGATAAAATTAGTTTTACTCCTCAGGGGATAACTACAGCCAGGTTGGGAACCACTACTCTAGCAGCATGTGGGCTGGCGTTATCGAGGAGAAGCGTCACTTCACGCTGTCTTCCTGGTCGTTGTTCTTGGATTGCGTCAGCAAGACGTCTCAGTAGCTGACTGTAATGTTATAGTCATTTCGTGTAGGGCTGCACTTAGCGAAAATTGTGTATAGCACTCAGGGCGTCCTAAAGTGAATATCTTGCATTAAAGCAAGACGGATGCTAGCTGTAGGCGCACTGCGCGTGGCTGTTTAAAAATTACGATCTTGTTACAACTTTGGATCTGTTCCGGAATCTCTGGTTTTAATGTTTATTCATTTCGGATCTCGTCATTGAACCAGTAGTTCGTTCATGTGTATTGTGAATTGTTAGATTCAGCGAATTGTCTCGGAAAATAAAGGAAACAAGAGTCACAAACAAAATACCTTTGCTGAGCTTTAGAGTAAACACCAGTAGTTGCAACACACTTGTGACGTCGGTTGTAAAGCTGTTGGAAACTGTCAGCAAACGTTTCTTGTGGAATCGCTCGAAGCACCGTGGTCACGCGTTCTTGGAAGTTTGCGCCACTACCGGAGGCGAAACCTGGTGCTAACAATACGACCCTGAGACCAATCGACAATCAGTGGCGTGGCGTTCGTTGTCTTTCCGCCTCCCACAAGATCGGCTGTCTCACTTCAAGATGAAGACGGTGTGATCACCTTTTTCGACGGCAAAGCCTTGATACATAATCATTTTCTATTCTAGGGAGACGGGGAAGACAATGAAGAACATGCCCTTGACTGTAACTTGGTCTTCGGATTGTAATGTTCTCACCAGATGTAATACCCCGTAAAGGTGCGAATATCCAACAACGCGTAACCACCATGCTTCGAGCGATTCCACAAGAACCGTTTGCTGACGGTTTCCAACAGCTCCCAATGTCATCATTAATGTGTGATATAAGGGAAGCATTTTAATTACCACAGACGCTGAGTGTGAATAAAACATACATTTTTTAGTTATATTTATAACTGGACAGTGTAAATAGTGAATTCTCAATCCTACCCTCGGAGCAACTTAATAGTTTGGGCCTTCATCATTGACAAGTACGAAGACGAGTGAAAACTAGAAAATTTCAAGTACAGTTAATAAAAGTTCGCTCAATAACTTAGCTGCTCCATATGATGAGGTACTCAACTTTGATATCTTCGGGGGTTGTTGCTTCAGGAAGTCCAGGGTCCGTCGTCGCCGATGTGCTGATTTTTAATTGAAACACAGTGGATAACACTTTTCTTGTTTTGTATTATAACAGGACAGTATATACATTGATGGTAGACACATGTTATCGTCTGAAAGTATCCGGAAGAGTCTCACACAAACAACGTCCGAAAGGCAATAATGCAGACTCACTGTCTCTCTCACTAGCTGCCCCTTACTTCGACTACTAGGTCCTTACTGACTCTGCCTCTGCTCCCGTGGTTCATGCGCCACTTCCCTTTTAAATAAAACTAAACAGTTGAATACATCGTTAAATTAATATCTACAAAATAACAATTAAAAGTGATCACATGATTTCAGTTACTTACATCAAAAAATGGGCCACATATTGCCCTACAAATGTTCATATCCAGTTTGGAAGAGTTTACTTGATTTCATACACAATTTCAACGAGTTTTACAGTACAAACATTTAAATTACATTTTCGTTAATTACGAACAAACTACTTTGAATAAGATATTTTTATTGGTGTCTACGGTAGCTTTGAAGTAAAGCTATCATTTTAAATAATCATGACGAATAAATGTCGTAGCTGCTCGGAAACGTGGGAGAAGTAAATTTTCAAGAATTTGTGGTGCAACATGATTGCACAGTTCGAATAACGAAATTTCAAATTTGAATTATTAATGAACAGCTTACTCCCCTTTGCCGCTAATATAAAGCGGGTAACATATTAATGTGAAATTTAATCTCAAATAGTAAACTCATTTGTACTAATTTTTGAAAGAGCGGTTTACTACTGATAATAAGTATAGTCATAACGGTGTGAACTCCAGAAAGTTAAAAATTCGAAGCCGGCCGGGGTGGCTGAGCGGTAATTGGCGCTACAGTCTGGAGCCGCGCGACCGCTACGGTCGCAGGTTCGAATCCTGCCTCGGGCATGGATGTGTGTGATGTCCTTAGGTTAGTTAGGTTTAAGTAGTTCTAAGTTCTAGGGGACTGATGACCTCAGAAGTTAAGTCCTATAGTGCTCAGAGCCATTTGAACCATTTAAAAATTCGAGTTAAATTGACCTCTTCAGAGAATGTTGACATGAGGAAGGAATTTCATATACAAATGTGAAGGTAGTCCCATTTCATACCCGAGACGATGGCTGGTGCTACCAATACGATCCTGAGACCAAGCGACAGTCAGTGGCATGGTGTTCGTCATCTTTCCATGTTCGTCGTCTTTCCGCCTCGCGAAAGATCGGCTGTCTCAGTCCAAGATTAAGACGGTGTGATCGCTTTTTTCGAAGGAAAAGCGTTGATACATCATCATCTTCTACTCTAAGGAGACGAGGAAGACGATGAAAACGATGCCATTGGTTATCACTTGGTCTCAGGATCGTAGTGTTCGCCCACGTGTCATATCCCGTGATGGTGGGGATATCCAATAACGTGTGACCACTGTGCTTCGAGCGATTCTTCGAGAAGCGTTTGCTGACAGTTTCCAACACCTGTACAACCGATGTCAGAAGTGTGTTGTGGCTAATGGTGATTGAATTGAAGCCCAGTAAAGGTATTTTGTTCGTGAATCTGGGTTCCTTTATTTTATGAGACCATTCATCGAACTTTTCACATGCGCGTTTTATATGCAGCTGGTGTACTAATCACTTAGACGTAAGCGTGGGTAGTTAGTTACTGTATTGGTAGAAAATGTCTAGGTGAGGGGTGTCGAATCTTTTACCTTACAGGGCACACTGGAAGAAGTCGACATTTTTAAGCCGTACTTAATATACTTCACACACACATACATACACACACATGCACACACATACACACACACACAAATAAACAAAGAACGGGATGGACCGATGTCAAAATAGCATATTGTAGGAGGAGTTTTACATTGAAAATAATCAATTTATCATAACTTTATATAAACGGATTTTTTTTCCTGATCGTGTGATAGATGCTCACTTCTTGGGTTGCAGTAATAATTACTTCGCGCCCCATGCGGACATCAAAAAAATGGCTCTGAGCACTATGGGACTCAACATCTTAGGTCATAAGTCCCCTAGAACTTAGAACTACTTAAACCTAACTAACCTAAGGACATCACACACACCCATGTCCGAGGCAGGATTCGAACCTGCGACCGTAGCAGTCCCGCGGTTCCGGACTGCAGCGCCAGAACCGCTAGACCATCGCTGCCGGCATGCGGACATCCCTGCTCCGGTGATTGGGAGTACTTAATAGACTACTAGCCAGGCTAGTAATAACTAGTAGCGATTTTACTCAGTTTTCTATTATAGATATGTGAATATTTTCTGGGAAAATAAGTGTCTATTCTCACAATTATTGCAGGCTGAAGACCAATATTCTAAAGCGTTACATCGTATTTGAGTTGCATGTGTGGGGCTAGACTGAGTTGTTTGTGCCGGCCGCGTTGGTCTAGCGGCTCTAGGCACTCAGTCCGGAAACGCGCGACTGCTACGGTTGCAGGTTCGAATCCTGCCTCGGCCATGGATGTGTGTGATGTCCTTAGGTTAGTTAGGTTTAAGTAGTTCTAAGTTCTAGGGGACTGATGACCACAGATGTTAAGTCCCATAGTGCTCAGAGCCATTTGAACCATTGGAGTTGTTTGTATTAATACTGTTATTTTAAGATTACATTTAAGCCTTGTTTAAGTTTAAAGCCCCACAAAGAATTTTTGGTTTTACGATAACGTTTCTCATCTTGTTAAATTGGTCTTTTGCATGATAATTAAAGTGTTGATTAAAATACCGAGTCTTACGTCTTCACAACCGTCAGCCCGAACCCCATGCAACCTAAATCTCATGCTACATCCTTAAGGGCTGGGTTCATTTCGCGATTTAGGCAACCATTTACAATAGGCAGAAACAGACGCTCTTCACCTCTGGTAGCACCAGTCGAACAATGTAGTGCTGCAAATCCAGATTAAACGTGACGTGCCTTTGCTGTTGAGGAGCAGATTCAGTGTAGTTTGGACCATGACAGAGGCGGATGTCACGATATGCCACCACAGAGCTTTCTTTCACTTGAGATATGTTGAAAATATTGATGCTGGACTGGGGTTCGAACTCAGATCTCCCTTTAACTAGAACTGATCTCTTTGAGAAGATACAGTTTCATCATTTCACTGTTCTCCCAAGATTCCCAAACTTATCAGGGGTACGACGGAAGGCGCGTTCTCGGTTCGAATACTGGTATGGCACAACCATTTTCATCATGTACTTTCAAGTTGTAGCATGAGCATAGTAAACTACTGATGAAAATAATTATGAATTTTAATGTCTCTCCATGTGTTGTCAACAATAAAGTTTGAGGCTAGTTTCGACTTCTTGGCAGATACAGAACTTTTCCTTGCATCATTTAAATTTGAACATGACTCACTTTGCTGCTCGGGAAAATGAATGTGACAGTTAACGCTTCTTCATGTGTACTCAACAACGATGGTACATACGGTTTCGACTCCGAGTCAGGACATAACGCACTAAGATCAAACGCACCCGCCCCTCGCTAATGATTAAATAAACAGATATTTGAAGTCAATCCTTGCTAGAAAACAACGGCAGTGGGCCCAAGGTCCTAACCCCATAAGGCAAAACTTTCTGTTCTCATCATTTCGGCTTTAGTAATCTCGGCACTGGTGAAAAGTTTCAATATTTAGATTTTTATTGTGTTTAATTAACAATCGATTCGGCTATGGGTTCGAATCCCTGTCCAACACAAAGATTTACGCCACGTCATTTCAGCTTTAAACAAGAGTACGTTTTGTTCCTTGTGAACGGAACCATATTTAAGATCTTCTGTGGTTAATTAACAGATTCAATAGTTGCTGGACAGGAGTACCGGATTCCAGTCCTTAGTAAAAGTTTTTGTAATGTAATTTAAAATTTAAACTTGCTTCTTAAAGCGTGGTTTATTGTATTAAATTTGATTTTGCAAACTGTGAAGATAGCATCATCTCCAAAAATTTGTTTCCTAATATCTGCATTATCGAAGTATTAATCTGGATAAAGAATGTTCTCGTGTAATAACTACCTTGCATAGTCAAAGACCGGTACCGAAGAGAGAATAGAAGGCATGCAAGAACGTTACGTCATGTGGGTGGCACAGAAATCAGTTGGATGCAGTTCGGTTTGTTCAGATACGTCTCAGCATGACAATACATTCCTAGACAAAGTGACGTGTTGTAGTTAGTTAAAAATATTCGGTTCTACCGTTGATGTGCAGTAGTTTTTTTTATCTGCATTTCAATAAACTTCTAAAGTGAGACGTCTCAGTTACCTTACTGAAATGGAAAGAGATTGATTTTAGGGCAAAGTTTACGTTCATTGCTAGCTTGTTCTGTACTTGAAGTGGTAAATTACCATGTTGATGGATTAGTAACCTTCTGTTACTGATGATTTGAAGAATCATGATCGTGGTAAATCGGTTACGTATTACATATGATCTATAAAAATGGTATTACAGTTACGGTTGTCACTTTTTATAATAGGCCACCGACGACCCTCCTAATAATGAAATAACACGCGATACGTCACGTGCGGTTACCTGGCATCATTGCGATACTTACTCGCTAACGTCAACTGGTTCTGAGTCGTTGCTGGTGCTTTATTAAGTGTTGCGTGCTATTTAAATAACATCTTACAGAGATACTTGCTTTCGAAGAGTGCCTGAACTTTCTCGAGTTCTAGCAAGAAGACAGAAAGCCGATATCAGACGGGACTCTGTTGAGAAATAAGTAAAAAAATGGAAATGTCGTGTGACTAGGGCCTCCCGTCGGGTAGACCGTTCGCCTGGTGCAGGTCTTTCGATTTGACGCCACTTCGGCGACCTGCGCGTCGATGGGGATGAAATGATGATGATTAGGACAACACAACACCCACTCCCTGAGCGGAGAAAATCTCCGACCCAGCCGGGAATCGAACCCGGGCCCTTAAGATTGACAGTCTGTCACGCTGACCACTCAGCTACCGGGGCGGACGAGAAATAAGTAAGTGGGCGGTCACCACCTTTTCTGAGATTTTGTTTATATCCACGCAATGATGATCTGCTGCGGGCGTGCGCTATATTTTACTGTGATATCAATTGTTCAATCTAAAGTATAATAACTTTGGTTTTAGGAAACTGAGCCCTTTCAAGTCCATTTAACCGGTTTAACCAATTTCTTGCAGTGATTCAGGTTAAAGTACAAGCTACGAGAGCAGTTTTAAAAACTATCCGATTTCGTCCTCCATTAATGATTACCGTATGTACTGAGCAATCATTTGAACATTAGCATGTACGGTTTTTTTGAGCGTTCTGTACACTTAGATGGACTTTTTACTGTTAAGTATACATTGACGACCCAAAAAATTGTGTCCTCCTGCCTAATAGCTTTTTGGGCTACCTCTGGAACGGAATACATCACCGATTCTACGTATCAACTAGACTGTATGTTCGTAGGATGAGCAGGTGTGGGTCACCAGATTTCTATGCGTAAGTCATGTAATTTCAGTAATCAACGGGCTGCTGATTTGTGGGAGCACGTTGCCGTCTGATAGCACCCCAGATGAATTGTATTGGATCCACATCAGGCGAATTTGGTTGCCAATATATCAAAGTGAATTTACTATCGTGTTCGTCAAAATGCTATAGCACAGTTCTGGCCTTTAGACACGGACGGTTACCTTGCTGAAAGATGACATCACCGTCGGGGAAAATATTAAGCATGAAGCGACACAGCAGCCCGCAGCTGTCAGCGTGTCATCGATTACTACCACTGGTCCCATGCTACTGCAGCAGGACGTCTCCCTTAGCATAATACTGCTCCCAGCAGCCAGCTACCTAGGTGCAGCACGTTTCGAACAGCCCTTCTGGTAGACGACGGCGTTTGTGGAGGCCGACCATCAAGCTGGTGTAGCAAAAACGTGATTCATCCGACGTTGTTACTTGTTTCCATTGATCCACGGTCCAATCACGACGATCTTGCGCACACTGCAATCGTATTTGGCAATGTCGTTGGGCCAACATGTGAACAATTAAGAGTGGTCTGCTGCGGAGCTCCTTGTTCAACAATGTACGATGAACGGTGTGCTCCGAAACACTATGCCCGCAGCAGCACTGTGTTCATACGTCAGACATGTCACAGATGGCCACCCATCCTCCTTTACAGAGCAGGCAAGCCTCCGAATCCCACGTTCTGTAAAGAATCGTGGACGTCAATCATCCACCACCCAGTGGTATTTTCTCTATCCTTGTACCACTTTCCATACATGCTCAGTAAAGTAGCACGTGAACATTCGACCAGATACGCCATTTTATAAGTAAAGTTTCACAGTCTAACAACCCTACCACAACAAAGGTCAAAAATTAATTATGGTTACAGTGTTGCTGACGCTGCTAAATATTGCATTTTCGAGCAACAACAAAGTTATATTATGTGGCAGGTATCATTAGAGCACAGTTGATAAAGTCATTTCTTTAAATAATGGATAAACTTTTCGTGTTTTCCACACAGGTGTCGTTGTGAACTCATGGCTCAATCGTCGAAAATCTGGGTAGTGATGATTCCAAGCTCGGATGCAAAGAGGCCTAGGTGTTATTCTGCGATATTCAAAAGTTTTATAGATGTGTTTCATATACCATTCTTGAAGATTAAACTTTTGCAAGTTAAGACAATGGTGATGTAAAAAAGTAATCAGCACTCCGAATTTAAGTTACACTTCTTTTTTTATTACTTTTGTTGTAACATCACTTCACAATATAAAACATACTTCAAAATATCTTCCTCACTGTTAAAGTTCACATTTCATAAACTGACCACAATTTGCGTCTTTTCAACATGACGACCAAGACTTGACTCTCTAATAACAACTTACGCGCCCAAAAATCAGAGCTACAAGTACGTCAAAGATCATAATGACATAAGAAAAAATACACATAAGAATAATATCATTGCAATATAAACATATCGATGTATCAAAGTACCTCTACATTAATGAAATCAAATCTGAATGTTGTCGTAGAAATATGTTAATTATTTTACAGAAACACAGTAGAATATTGCTGGTATCGAGAGGTTGAGGTGATGTGCCGTAATGGTCACGTAATTCAAGTACCATTACAACAGGCACTTGGTAAAATATACCATTTTTGTCGAAGCCGCGTATGTCAGCAGGTTTCTCCATTTGCGGCCTGTGTCGTTGGTAGAATGATTCCCTTCCGTCTTTGTTCCTCTTATATACTTTACCGCAACGCCACCAGGCGACATCCAACACTCAATGTGGACAGTGGTTGTGGTGTCACCGCCAGACACCACACTTGCTAGGTGGTAGCCTTTAAATCGGCCGCGGTCCGTTAGTATACGTCGGACCCGCGTGTCGCCACTATCAGTGATTGCAGACCGAGCGCCGCCACACGACAGGTCTAGAGAGACTTCCTAGCACTCGCCCCAGTTGTACAACCGACTTTGCTAGTGATGGTTCACTGACAAAATACGCTCTCATTTGCCGAGACGATAGTTAGCATAGCCTTCAGCTACGTCATTTGCTACGACCTAGCAAGGCGCCATTATCAGTTGCTATTGATCTTGTAATTCATGTATCGTCAAGAGCGATGTTCACCATTAATGGATTAAAGTTAAGTATTCCACCAGCTACGCCCGTTTTTTTTTAAAGTCTAATTTCCTTGTCCTTTTCCAGACCTCACGCCAGCCTGCGTGAGCTAAAACGCGTACCTTTCGGCTTCCTCTAATTGGGTGTTGGCACTCCTGCCAACCCACAACAGTGGTCATAATGTTTTTGGCTTATCAGAGTACTTGGCGGTCATCATGCTGTTACGAATCTGTATCAGGTTACGTTTCACCTACTATGCCGATTATCACTCATTTTACAGAAATGTTTTTCATTTTGTGCTAGGTGTTTCATTAATTGTAGCGGTACATGCATAATTTGCATAACAAATAACTGGCTCTGTATCTGCTATTTAAGTCATCGTCGTGTGTAAGAAGCGATTACAACAAACAGAAATTTAAATTTCTTGTGCAACCGAGACTCACTCAAATGTGTAAACTTCTCACTCTCTTTCATGAATGAAATCGTCTCTTTGTAGCGACATGTTTGCTGCAATAGAACTCCCAGTCAAGCTGAAATCGTGTGGAAAGTGTTGACTCGAAACCAGAGCTGTGTCTTCTCTGGCAACGCGACCAGCTGGGTTGTCCGAGTGCCTCTCCTAGCTAAACATCATACTTTAGTTCCATCCTTCCTCGCTCCAGCGTTTTCTCACAGAAAGAATATTTTATTTTCACTTCTTTACTTTTCCCCCCAAGAAGATGATTACTTCCTCCGTCGTCGCCAATGGTAAAGACCTTTGTTCGAATACTAGGGGTGACCAAAAAGTAACACGAATCTTTCGCCATCAGTTAAAAGGACAGAGGTTACTAATCCAGCCTCTCTTTGCCTTCACTAGACACCATTTTGTATCAGCTGCTCAGCCGGTACTGTGTGGAAACATTATTGTGGACAATCTCACTGTTCTTGGAAGCCCTGTTTAAAGTATTTGACGAATTTTCAGCGGCATACATTAAATACCAACGTACTACTATAATATTCTGTGTCATATCAGGAAATTCAGCAGCAAAGACTGCCAGAACACTTCGGACTCCTTTTGGGGAGGAATCTCAGAGCCAAGCGATGCTTTGCTAGTGATTTTCACATTTTAAAAGTGGCTAGATATCAGTTGAAGACGAATCACGACCGGTACGTCCTTCAACTTCCAGGAAATGGAGCTCATGCCAACAAATTGTGACTGAAGATCAGAAGATGAAAAGTATTACTGTAAAAGTCTTTCCGTATGTTTGTATGTGCTTTCTGACACCCAGAGAGCCAACGTTTCACGTGTATGCCGGGAATTGAAAGAACAGTTAGAAATCGATGCAGGTTTTTACTCATAAGTCATCACAGATGACGAATCGTAGTATTACGGATACGACCCAGAAACCAAGCAACAGTCCAGCCAGTAGAAGACTCCTTCATCACCAAGACCAAGAAAAGCAAGGCAGGAGAGATGCTTTGTGAGGAAGATGATGGTTTGTTTTTCGACATCAAGGGGCTCGTCCACCATGAATTAGTTCCCCATGGTACCTCAGTTAACAATCATTACTACCTTGAAGAGATAAAACGATTGTGTAAAGCATGGAGGGTAAAAGGACGCTCATTGTACTATCATAAGATTGGCTTTTTCAGCAATACAACGCCCTGCAGATAAGAACCAAATAACAACGCTTTTCATACACCATAATTCCCGGAAATAGCTCCCTGTGCAATTTTTTTATTTCCGAAAATGAAAATAAACGTCAAAGGGATGCAGTTTCAAAACGTAGAAAAAGTGAAAAGAATCGCCCTAAACAGCATAACTTCAGGCGAATTACTTTTGCGCCAACGGGAAAAAAGTTGGAACAAGTGTGTTATGTCTGATGGACAGTATTTTGAAGGTGCTGAAGTTTGGAAAATAATCCGCCAATGTACGATTGACTGTCACTTGGTCTCAGGAGCGTATTTGTCCCACCAGGTGTAATGAAGCGGATATCCAAGAATGTGTGACCACGGTGCTTCGAGCCATCCCACAAGAAGTGTTTGCTGAGAGTTTCCAATAGTCTTACAGCAAATGTCAGAAGTGTGTTGAGACTAGAGGTGATTACTCTGAAGGCCAGTAAAGTACTAATCACTTAGATGTAAGCATGGGTAACTGACTTGTGTATTGGTAGTTGATGTCTATGCTATTGGTGGAGCTAGCAAAAGCCAGGCCTGCAGTAGCTAGTAGCGATTTTACTGTTTTCTATTATAGATATGCGAACATTTTCTGCTATAGTAAGTCACTATTGCCATAATAAATGATGGCCTAAGACCGTACATTGTAAACTGTTACGTCGCATTTGGGGTGCCTGTGCGGGGCCTAGACTGAATTACGTGTATTAATTATTGTTATTATTGTAAG
This sequence comes from Schistocerca serialis cubense, assembly GCF_023864345.2. NCBI lineage: Eukaryota > Metazoa > Arthropoda > Insecta > Orthoptera > Acrididae > Schistocerca > Schistocerca serialis. The sequence goes on along the minus strand of NC_064639.1, from coordinate 142,962,718 downwards.
ATGATGTTTTGTGTTATTCATGCACATTCCAGGTTTGGCCCACAAAGAATCTTTGATTTTACAGTAGTGATTTCCATCTTGTTAAACTGGTTAATTTAAACGGGCAAATAAAACGTTGATAAAAATGGTGAGCTCTACATCTACACAGTCTCCAGCCTGAACTTCACTTAAGGTAAACCCCATTCTACGTTCCTAAGGGCTGGGTTTAGTTCAGACTTCAGGCAACCATTTTTAATAGGAAAAAACAGACGCTGCTTGTAGTGTCACCGCCAGACACCACACTTGCTAGGTGGTAGCCTTTAAATCGGCCGCGGTCCGTTAGTATACGTCGGACCCGCGTGTCGCCACTGTCAGTGATTGCAGACCGAGCGCCGCGACACGGCAGGTCTAGAGAACCTTCCTAGCACTCGCCCCAGTTGTACAGCCGACTTTGCTAGCGGTGGTTCACTGACAAATTACGCTCTCAATTGCCGAGACGATAGTTAGCATAGCTTTCAGCTACGTCATTTGCTACGACCTAGCAAGGCGCCATTATCAATTGCTATTTATCTTGTGATGCATGTACCGTCAGACTGATGTTCACCAATTATGGATTAAAGTTAAGTATTCCAGAAGCTACGTACTATTTTTGCTACTATAAGACCTTGACCTGTTCCAGACCTCACGCCAGCCTGCGTGAGCTTAAACGCGTGCCCTTCGGCTTCCTCTCACAGTGGCTTGGCTGTCTTGCCAAGTCACAACACTCCTCACCTCTGGTATCGCCAGTTGAACAACGTAGGATTCCACCGTGGTTCCAGAACCACGTTAAACGTGACATGTCATGTCCCTTTGCTACCGACTGAAGGAGAATTAGTATAGGTCGGACCATGACAGAGGTGGATGACGCAAGTAGAAACTCTGTAACCAGAGAGCTTTCTTACACCAGAGATTTCATTTTATTATTGAACCAATCGCTATGTGAGGTCACAGGTTATTTATTTCTCGTTAACTCAAGATACTGAAAATATTGATACTAGTCTGGTAGTCAGACTCAGATCTCCTCTTAACCGAAGCTCCCCTTTTGGAAGATACAGTTTCATCATGCCGCTGTTTTCCGAAGATTCCAAACTCCTCAGTGTCCTCACGAAAGACGCATGTAAAAGTTTGAATACTAGTATGGCACAAACATTTTCATCATGTCATTTCAAGATGAAGCATGAGCATACCAAACTACTGGTGAAAAATTTTAGATTTTTATCATCTTTCCATGTTTTGTGAACAATAACGAATGGTGCTGGTTTCGACTCCCAATCAGATACAAAACTTTCCATTGCAACATTTCAGTTTTAATCATAACACGCCTAGCTACCGGTAGCAAGGAATTCGATAGTTAACTTCTCTTCTTGTGTACTCAACAATGATGATATGTACATGTTCGACTCCTAGTCAGAACAAAACTTTTCACAACGCAATAAACGCAAACGTCTCGCTACTGATTAAATAAACCGATATTCAACTTCTATTCGTGGCTAGAAAACAATGTCTATATGTACAGGGCTCAAATCCATTTAAGGTTAAATATTTTTTAATATTCATCTCTGTGCTTGGTTGATAATAGATTAGGTTTCGCGTTCGAATCCCTGCCCAAGACAAAAGTTCACGCGGCACCATTTCAAGCTAAAACGTGCGCACATTTTGTTACTTGTGAATGAAACCGTATTTAAGACCTTTCGTGGTAAGTTAACAGAGACAATATTTACTGGGTACGAATTTGGGATCCCAACACTTTATAAAATTTTTCGTCATTTAATTTAGTTGCGGACTTGCTTTCAGAAATGTCATTTACTATATTAAATTTGATTTTACAAGCTGTGAAGACTACAAATCATCACGAATAACTTGTTTCTTGATGTTTGCATTATCGTAGAATTAATTTTTATTAGCACTAATTGCCGTAGAGAGGAAACTTCTCCAGTGGTCGTTCTGGTAACCATTTCGTATAAATATGTCCATAATTAAGGTTCCAGTTTCAAAACTCTGTAGGAGGAGAGCGACTGCTCAGAATTACGTCAAATTTGAACAGCATATTAATCCAGGGGGAAGCGTCATGGAGCAGAAAAAACTAAAGAAAATTTGACCAATAGATGGCTCTGTAAGCATCAAATAGGCTCACCAACAGAGGCGCGGCACACGGTTGTTCCTCAGTTTGCATCCGAAACGCCTTGCATGAATCTCTGCATTAAGGATCGTGCACTAGTGGAAAAGCTATTTTACAAGAACAGCGACTCTGCTCCATTAGCCCTGCGGAAACTTCGAACACTCGAGGCTATGAAAAAGGCAATGGTCTGATGTCTGCTACGGCTCTGGAGGAAATGATTACAAAACTCGAAAAGACAGATTGTTTGGAGTGCCGTGTGTCAGACGGAGGAAAGCAGCTGATTCGATGTCGGTCGAAGATGCTGACACAGCATTGTAGCAGGGGTCGAGGAGTGGTGTGCAAACATGCACCGCATAGGGAATCGCCTTAACGTGGGATGTGACTGCGAATATGGTGCACAAGTCCTACGAAACAGCGCTCTTTGCTATCCACACAAAATCGCCCATGCTCGGGAGCTGCTTCCTGAACGAGCCAGCGAGACAAACGTTCGCTCTGGAATATATTGCTCGCATTTAAGTGGTCAATGAATATCCATGGATCGTTGTTTTGGACAGACGAAGCCCCTTTCCATCTCCAATGACATGTCTACATGCAGAATTGCAGAAAACGGGCAGCATAAAATCCGCATGCTCATGAACCACTTCATTCTGCAACCGTGAGTGTGTGGTGCGAGTTGACGGCATCGTTTATCGTAGGACCGCATTTCTTTCTAGGAGACCAGTCCTTCAGATCCTGTTGTCTGTGTCATGACTGGTAAATGCTATGAGGGTCTTTAATGCACCAAACTCATTCCAACCCATCAAGAGCTTGTATTTGTGGGTAGGATCAATTTTATGCGAGATATATTGTATTACATTTGATTTTACAATCTGTGAAGACTGCATCGTCTCTAATAACTTGTTTCCTGATATTTGCGTTATCGAGGTATTAATGTGGATAGGACCTGATTGCCATAAGGAATGCTCTCGTATAATAACCATTTTGCATAGTCAAAAGACTGTACTGAGGAGAGATTAGAAGGCGTGCAAGAACGTTACGTTACGTGGAATACATAGAAATCAGCTGAATGCAGTTCGGCTTGTTCAGATACTTTTGAGCATGATCGTACATTTCTAGACAAAGTGAAGTGCTGTAGTCATTTAAAAATATCGTTAAGGCTACAGGTGTCGATTCTACTTTTGTTGCACTGCAGTTTTTTATCTCCATTTCAAGAAACTTGTAAAGTGAGACGTTTCAGCTACATAAAAAAATGGAAAATGATAGTTTTTACTGCAACGTTTATATTCAGTATTAGCTTGTTCAGTGTTTGAAGAGATAAATTCCAACTCTGATGGTTTAGTAATCTGCTGTTGTTAATAATCTGAAGAATCCCTGTAGCGGTATATCAGTTGCGTATTTCGTATGATCCATGTAAAGCTGTGGTACAGTCAAAGCGATTGTCACTTTTTGTAATAGGCCTGGAAGACACTCCTAACAATTAAATAACAAGCGATACGTCACGAGCAGTTGCCTGGCACCATTGCGATACTTATTCGCGACGTGTGAACTCGTTCTGAGTGGCTGCTTGTGCTTCATTAAGTGTTGCTTGCTATTTAACTAACATCTTAAAGTGATACTTGCTTTCGAAGAGTACCTGAACTTTCTCGAGCTCTAGCAAGAAGACAGAAAGCCAGTACAGACGGCATTCTGTTGAGGAACATGTAAGTGGGCCATCGCCATCTTTTCACAGAATTTATATATCCACGCAGTGATGTTCTTCTGTGGATGTGCGCTATACCTCACCATTGCTCAACGCTGTGATGTCAGCTGTTCAGTCATACGTATAATACTTCCTTCCTTAAGAAGCTGAGTCCCTTGAGCTGCACTTAATGGATTTAACAAATTACTTCTAGTGATCCAAGTTAAAGTACCAGCTATGAGAGCAGTTTTCCAAACCATTCATTTCGCACCATCAGTGGTTGCTGCGTGTACCATCTAACCATTTGAACATTACCATGCACCACGTTTCTTAGCGTTCTGTCTACTTAAATGGAATTTTCTGAATGTTAAGTATATTTTATGGGCGTCGTGTTGTTAAAATCCTGTATCAGGATATGTTCCACGTATTATGCCGATTATCACTCGTTTTATAGAAATCTAAGTTTTTGTATTTAGTGATACGTGATATGTCAATAGTAATGATACGTGCTTATTTTACATAACTGGTAACTGCAATTTAACACGTTGGTGCACGTGCTAAGTAATTACAAAAGGCAGGAATTTGTATATCTTATGCAACAGATAGTGAGCAGTGTGTAAACTTCTGATGCTATTTCAACACGGAATCCATCGCTGTGCAGTGATACGTTCGACAAGCTGAAATCGTATGCAAAGCATTGACCCGAATCCAGAGCTATGTCTTCTCCCAGCTGAGTTGTCCGATGTGTCTCCCGACTTAACTTCATACTTCACTTTCATCCTTCCTTACTTCAGCATTTCTTCATAGAAAGAATATTTTATTTTCACTTCTTTACTTTTCCCCCATGAAGATAAATACTTTCTCTGTCGTCGTCAAAGGAAAAGACCTTTGTTCGAATACAAGGGGTGACCAAAAAGTAATGTGAATCTTTTTCCATCAGTTACCAGAAAAGTAGTTACTAATTCAGCCACTCCTTGACTCCGCTAGACACCATTTTGTATTAGTTGCACTACCGGCGTTGGTGTTGAAACACTATCGTGATCAGTGCGACTGTTTTTGGAAGAGCTGTTTCAATTGTTCGGCGAATTTTCAACAGCGGACGTCAAATACCAACGTGCTACCATCCGATTCTGCTTCTTGTTAGGTTAGGGAAATCAGCAGCAGAAACTGTCAGAATACTGCGAACGGCTTTTGGGGAGGAAACGTAAAGCTAGGCGATGGTTTACGAGTGATTTTCATGTTTTAAAAGTGGCTAGATGTCAGTTGAAGACGAATCCGATGGGGACGTCTATCGACTTTCAAAAAAATTATGCAAATGGCTCTGAGCACTATGGAACTTAACATCTGAGGTCATCAGTCCCCTAGAACTTAGAACTACTTAAACCTAACTAACCTAAAGACATCACACACATCCCTGCCCGAGGCAGGATTCGAACCTGCGACCGTAGCAGTCGCGCGGTCCCAGATTGAAGCGCCGGCCTCGACTTCCAGAAAGGACGACAACATTCGGCAGGAAATGCTCATTTCAGTGCATTGTGACTGAAAATCATAAGATGAAACGTATTTCAGTAAAAGCCGTTCTTCGTACGCTTTCTGACAGCCACGGAGTTAATTTTTTTTTGCACGTGAACACTCACAAACTGTTCCGTGTTTTGACTCATAAGTCATCACGAATGACGAATCGTCGTGTTACGGATACGATCCAGAAACCAAGCAACAAGCCAACCAGTGGAGGACTCCATCAATAAGAATGCATAAGCAAGGCAGGTGCGAAGCTAAGTGGAGACAATGTTGGTTTGTTTTGTCAACATCAAGGGGATCGTCCACCGTGAGTTCACACCCATGGCACTACAGGTAAACATCGTTCCTATGTTGAAGTGCTAAAATTATTACTTGAAGCAGTGGGTTTTGCACCACGAAAACGCCCCTGCAAAAACAACATTGTGAGCCCGCCAGTTTTTTGCCAAAAACCAAATGACAACGGTTTGTCATGCACTCTTCTCATTTGATCTGGCACCCGTGACCTTTTTTTATTTCTATGAATGGAAAAAAGGCTGAAAGGGAAGTGGTTTCAACACGTAGAACAAGTGAAAAAAATCGCACTGAATAGCGTATCTTCAGATGAGTTCCACATATAGAAAAAAACGTTGGAATAAGTATATCATGTCTGATGAACCGTATTCTGAGGTGTTTAAGCTTTGAAAATCGTCCGTCAAAAACACATTTTTTTTGGTAAAACAGTTATTGTTATTTCTGGATCTCCTCTCGTATGACACACACAGTTTTAATGCGCTTGGCCGTAAAAGAAACTGTTGATTGCTGTTGTAGATAAGCTTCACTTACTGGATGCGTGAATGTTTACTTGCGCTGAATTCGACGTTGTAAAGACGCGTCACCGGAGATTCTGCCAGCCTTTTCTTTGTTGACGGTTGCCTCGCAACAGAGTGTGCCATTTTGCCGCGGATTTCATCGAAGAGGTTACCTTTCGTGATCAGCGGAAGTTGTGTTGTGATCTGCTGTGTTGCTATGTAGTGCCGTGTCAGCTTCGAAACAGAAGACAGTATCGGTTTAGTGCACCCTCTTTAACATTCTCCTCTATCAAACTGGGAGGGTTTTCTCCGTAAACATACTTGGCGTTTATTTCTTTAAGAAATTAAGGCCAACCATTTCCTGACTTTCTTTCTTCCGGTGCTCACCTTTTCTCAGTTGCATCAGAGGTGCAGACATTACCGGATATGAAAAGAACAACACCAGATACAAGTTCTCGTGATTTCCAGCATATCCACGAAATCTCATTGCTGTGGTGCACCTCAGATGCCTCAGCGGTGAATGCGACATTTTGCCATGCACGGTATACTTTAACCACGGCGGCATGCGAACAGGTTACGAACTTAGCGGTTTCAGATATGTTTCCACCCATGGGCCGAAAACCAATGATGATGTCTCTTTGAATGTTAGATACACCGCTTCAATTCCGCATTACGACAACCTTGCACTGTTTTCCGCATCCCTCCGACAAGCTTTATATGCCCTGCACTGCTAGTGCTGCCACTTGCCTTCTGTGAGTGGTCATGCACACTGACGTCGGCCATAAGCGTATATATCGAATGGCGTCCAGAGCTCCGCGAAGTAGCCAAGCGGTCTTGGGCACCTTGACTCTGTTCGCGCGGCTGCCTCCGTCGGAGGTTCGAGTCCTCCGTCGGGCATGGGTGTGTGTGTTGTACTTTACGTAAGTTAGCTCAAGTTAGATTCAGTAGTGTCTAAGCCTAGGGACCGATGCCCTGAGTAGTTTGGTCCCGTAGGAACTTACCACAAATTTTCAAAAATACTTTGCTTCCAGAACTCGAGGAAGCGTGGCATCAACCTGGGCCCTTTTGTCTACGGCGATTTTGATTTCATGGACGAACAGGGTGAGTTGAGTTTTGCAATAACCCTGTTTACGAAATCTATGTTGATTTTCATACAGGAGACTTTCGTTCTCAAAAAACTTTGTAACACGTCAGCGTAAAGCAAAAAATGGTTCAAGTGGCCCTGAGCACTGTGGGACTTAACATCTGAGGTCATCAGTTCACTAGAACTTAGAACTACTTAAACCTAACTAACCTAAGGACATCACACACATCCATGCCCGAGGCAGGATTCGAACCTGCGAGCGTAACAGTCGCGCGGTTCCGGAGTGAAGAGCCTAGAACCGCTCGGCCACCGCGGCCGGCGGCATAAAGCGTTTCCCATATTTCTGCAACAGACTGACTTCAGCGAAATAGGGGTGTAATTATGTGCGTATGTCCAACGGCCCTTTGAGAGAACGGGAATGACCTGCGCTTTTTTTTTCCACCCGCTAAATATCTTTAGTTGTTCCAGCACTCTACGATAAACTTCTGCTAGAAAGGCAACAAATTATTTCGAATAGGCTCTGCAGAACTTCATAGGGACCTCATCCAGTCCAGTTGCCTTTCCATTACTAAGTGATTGTAGTTGCTTTTCTATTCCGTGATCACTTACCTCAGTACCTGCCAATGCGGCATTCGTGCAATAATGAAAAGGTGGAACCATATTACCATCTTCCGCCGTGAAACAATTGCACAATACTGAATTCAGGTTTTTGACCTTTTTACTATCATTTTTTGGTTTGGTTCCATCATGGTCACTGTGCGACTGAATAGATGATTTAGATCAATTTATTGAGTTTACATAACATGAAAACTTCTCAGTATTCTTTGCTACAACGGTTGACCAAATTCTACTTTCGAATTCATAGAACGCGGCTCATATTGCTCTCCTTATGTTCATTTCGGCTTCATATTTTGTTTGTCAACTAGACCTTGACTTCGATTAAATCCGTGTTGGAACTTTGTTTACTTTTGTGGCCACTTTCTAGTATGGCTATTCACTCACGGCAGATCTTCTTCATCCTTCATGGCCTTTCCTGATACATACGTATGTAAGGCGAACTGCAAAATGCCTTTGAATTGTATTCATTTGTCATTCACGTCTTCATTCCCAAAAGTTGGATGTTTGATGTTGACTACTCAAACACTCTGCAGTTTGTTTCCTGTCACTCTTGCTAAGCACGAATATTCTCCTACCTTTCATAACCCATACGACCGACAGACACTACCGTCCCCTACATGAAGTGATTCGAAAAGTTTGGGCATATTAGTTACTGAGAGATCTAAGACTTTACACTCATGACTCGATTTTTTTCGTGCTCGAAGGAATTTCCGGACAAGACATTCAAAAGGGTCATACACGAATCATTGGTTCTGGCAACAGTTTTAACTGAATAACGGTCCCACTCTGCAGATCATGGCAAATGGATGTCTCCTCCTATTGCAGCAGCATGATCGGGAAACTTACGATTTTCTCCAATTTTCGGTGAAGCAGCCTGACTACGGCTCATGTAGGTGGACTATAAAAGCTTCTGATTACCATGTTTGATCCAGCTTTCACGAGTACCTGCACCTGATTATTTCACAGTCAGATTCCGTATTGCATGCTGTAACTGAGACACGCTCTGAGGAAATCGACTATAAAACTGCACATTAAAGGCAAGAGAGTGAAAATGTTACCTTTAAAATACCAGTTCTGTGTCATTAACAAGCCATGGCTTGACAGACAGAGGACGTTTACAATAGTAAATAATATATAATATGTAAAATGAATGCAATATTACAATTAGAACTACCATACTGAAATGGATACTGTAAAACAAAAATAAGGCGACCAATACTAGAACATATTGCTATTACAAAGTCAACATCGTTCACTGGCCATGGCCAGACCATTGCGTTGCATCTTAGCGATTGTTGTATATTAAAACCTGTACTGAAACTAACAAGGGGATGCCACGACGTTGGGATCACGGGTTTACTTCAAGCTTTGTACACCTTTAGTAGCCCATTGTAACAACATAACGTGCAAGTAGCAAGGAGCACTACTCTGGCAGTTCAGAGATAATCGCAAAGAGAAGTTTTACGCGTCTGTCATGTACATAACGTCTGTGCAAAGTGTAAGAAGTCACTGCGGTCAAGTGGAGGCGGCAATGTAGCTCAGCGTGTTCGGTCAAATGTTTAGCTGCCTTAAAATAACTGAGTGACTCAATCAACGACGAATTTGATCGGTTGTCATGGGAGACGCCAAGAACAATCGCAATGAACAGTAAAGAACAATATGAAGGGAAAAAAAAGTGGTTAGCGTTTGCGCTATGCAAGGTGCTCGTGGACGTGCTAAAACACTTATTTCTTAATCTATATTTTTTCGTCACTAGTCCCTTTCTTTAATTATATCACATTTGAGAGGTAAACGCGTGGATTCTCAAGGAGTTGTAGTGAATTTCATATGTTATTTGGCTATTTACTATTTATAAATAAATTTTCAATGACGTGGGACAGGCTTGGGAAGCCCAAGTCAAACCTCGATAAATAATTATGCAAATGACGTTATTATTCACAATAAGTAATGTAGTAAGTCCCACTGTATCAGAATACAGGAGTAATGTACAATTGCTCGTCGGATATGCTCTTGATACCACACATCACAGGATGGTATGCGTCATACAGACATGTAAAACATAAATTGAAACGTCATACAAATAGACGTGTTTTTTTCATTACATTACCTCTCAAATGTCATACAAACTAAATAATACAACCAGTGATGGAAAAATAGATTAATAATAAAGGCTGAACGGGAGTCGAACCGTCGCTTCATACACGTTCGTGCTACGAAGCTCTGTTTTTGTTGTTATGTCTTTCTTCTAAACCGAACAAAAATTGTAGATCACAACAGTTCCCCCCCCCCCCCCCCTCAAGGGATCAGGTCATAGGTTGGCGGAGGCAGGGCGCGCAGGAGTCGCTGCTTGAGGCCTGGCCACAGTGTCTCCTTCCTTCCTTTTCTGGGCATGTGGGCCAAGGGATGAAATGTTTTTGTATTGTTTATTTATTTTCATTTTTAATTTTTATTTGAGTTTTTGTGTTTATTGAGGTTTTTACCTTTTATAAGTACAGAACACAACATGCAGAAACTGCAGGTGCCATTCAACACTGCCAAACGTAAAAACGGCTCCCAACGACATCTAAGGAAGACGGTGCCATGCAACGGCCCAGTTGTCGTGTATCCATGTCGGCTTCTCGCTAACGTAAAAATGATACAATGTAGACCCGTAAGTCCATCAGGCATGAATGTAAGTTCCTGAACGTTGAGCTATCTTCTCATTTCACTTCTCACACCGAACACCCCAGTGAACTGGAGGGTCCGTGAATAACGAAGCCAAGTAATTGGGAAAACAACTTCTATATTTCCCTTGTTGCCACAAGACCACGTGTTGCCCTTGCAGAATGTACCAGATGACGTTCTTGTCATCGGTGGACTACAGATAATACGTCACCATCCGCCTTATCCAGTTTACGGCGTTTGTCCTGGCGGTGGGAAAGTATCCTTTCTCCAGGAACAGGTCGTCAGCTTTGATCGCCGTGTGCGTCGTACGCAGTAAAAGGACCAGAATTTTGCTTGTTAGAAACTAACAGTCGATTGCCTTGCCACAAACCAAACGGTGCTTGTCAGAGTCGACGACCGCGCAGTGGAGGCACATCTGCGTGTCGACCAGGTCAGTGTGCAGTCGTTGACGGTTCGGGACTTTGACTTTCACTACTACATACCACAATGCACGTACCTCTGTAGGGAGAGAGGGAAAATGAAACGCTGTCCATATTCTGTGCCACTGTATCGGCGAGTACTTCTGGTAGACTACATTGCGAGATTGTTGCTGAAGGAAGCTTCGATACACGTCTTTCGTTGTGGGCAGCCTTGTCTCCGGCAAACTGTCCTGAACGTAACTGTAATCGACGAAGGAGTCCCGAAGATGTGCGAGCGGTGCCGTGATGTGGCCAACATTTGCTCGTGGACGGAGTGAATGGGGGCCTACTTCGTTGATCACAGCGCCCATTAAGGTGACGTACTCAGTTCTCTAATAGTGTTCCACCGTACTAAGATATACCGCACGCACCCTATTCCTCAAATTTACGAGTCCGATGCTTCCTGTTCTAGATGGCAGCGCCAAGGTATCGTAGCGGATCTGAAAGAGAAGGTCAGCACTCACAAAATGTGCGAAGGCCGACTGTAGTCTTGACGCGTTCGTGGTAGGCTACGGCAGTATGTGTGCAAAGTAACTTATTGTTGGTGCCATGTAGACGTTGACATAATGTGCGCGCTGGAACACATCTCTGCCACGCAGTTCGTGTTTTCGTACTAATGCGCGAATCTGTCATAGTAGCCACCGGTAATTATCCGCCGCTGAACGTCTATGTTTCCGTGGAACACCTCTCCCAAACACTTGAGAGTTGGGACCTCGGTGATGGGCACTGCTGTCTCTGGTGGCAGCTCTCTGCCTACTTTTATCAAAAATGGCTCTGAGCACTATGGGACTTAACATCTGTGGTCATCAGTCCCCTAGAACTTAGAACTACTTAAACCTAACTAACCTAAGGACATCACACACATCCATGCCCGAGGCAGGATTCGAACCTGCGACCGTAGCAGTCGCGCGGTTCCGGACTGAGCGCCTAGAACCGCGATACCACCGCAGCCGGCCCCACTTTTATCCATCTGGTCTTTTGTAGGTTAATAACACTACCCGCCACTGTTCCATACTGCTGAAGCCATTCCAGCACCGCCTGGATTTCACCTCCTGACTTGACCAAGAGAATGACGACTTCGGCATATGCGCGGCGTTGGAAAGATGCGGTCCGTAGTTGAACGCCTTCAAGGCATCGTTGGAGGCCGTGTTTTGCAGGTTCAAGAGCGACTGCAAACAAGATGGCCGAAAGGGGAAAACCTTGGCACACTGAGTGCTGAATCTTGATAGGTTCTGAGCTACCACCGCTCACCAAGGCTCTAGAGTGTCCACAAACGTAGGAGAGATTCCCACGCGGTCCACGATCGGGCGTAGGAACACATGGTCCACTCAAAAGTCGGATCGTAATCCACTGCCACTAGGGCTCCTTGTCGTCTACATGCCGATATCAGTGATATGAGACCTCTGCGTGTTCCTAGCGCTACGTGTATATTGCTGTCCCCACCTAGACACGTTTGATCTTAATGCATTTTGTCCTTTATCACCGCCTGATGGCTGGCACGAAGGATACGTGCAAAGATTTTGTAGTCTCGATTCAACAATGTCAAAGGCCGGTATTCTTGTGGTCTACGACCAACACTGTGTTTTGGAACGGGTATCATGATACGCTCTGTGACCTCGGTAGGGACACGTAAGGTATGTGTTGAGAGTTCTTTGTAGTCTGTAGCCACGTCGGTCCCATCAGAGTAGAAAAGGTGCGGTAGAACTCAAGAGGGAGCCCACCCGGTCCAGGAGATTTGTTTAACGCACCACACTTTAGGGCAGCGTCCATATCATCTATGGTGATACTTCAGTGACATGCCCCGCAGCTTCAGTGACATGCCCCGCAGCTGGCATTTCGCGAAGTTCGTCTGCGAGTCCTGCTCTGTCCAGCTGGTCCTCCGCATAGAAACTGCGATAGTGGTGAGTGAAAGCACGTGTGACATCCTTCTGAAACGTGGCCCGCGATCCATCGGCCATTTCGACATCCGGTATAAGTGTACGTCGCCGCTGCCTTCTTTCTCTGACTGTCTAGTGTAATGATGGCCGTTCGTTGCGTAATCCATTGAGTATCCTCCCACGTACTTTAACTCCTTCAATCATCTCTGCCGTAAGACAGCGCAGTTGTGCTTTGATACGTTGGACAGCCTGCCGACGATAGGGTGACGGTGGTTCCGTCGCCACCTCACGTAGGGCTGTGAAATAAAATTCGGAAGTCGGCCGTTGCCAGTGTGTCACATCTTGACCATATCGTGTGAACGATCTGCTTAAAGACCGTTTGACACTGCAGAACAACCATTTAAGCACTGAACGGTACGCACGTTGACGTCGTTGACATTGACGCCATGTGTCTTCAACCTCCCATAAACAGTTCTCTTTCCACAAGTGGGTAACGCTAAGTTTCCATGGGCCCCTACTGCGCCTTGTCTTTTGTCGTGGCAGATGTGGTAGATGTAAGCCTAGTGGTCTGTTGCCCACATAACGCATATACCGTGTCTAGCCGACTGGCTGGGTGGCTTGTAAATTAAGTATATCGGGGCTGTTGCCGTGCGTCATTTCCTATATCCCATGCAGTGCAAGGTCCCGGACCAGCATCTGTAACGCCGGGTCAACGGACAAAGTGAGGACGTTGCCCCTCGGGCCGGAGACCACAGCTACAGTCTACGCCGACAGTTTAATTCTCCTGACGTCCTCGAAATAGCTACGACACTTCCTCTGTGTAAAAGGCTGTGTGTTCGTGTTTCTTCGTCGAGTCAGACGGTGTGTAAATATTCACTGAGCGGACATAACACCACGGGTCGCTACTATTCCTTCTCGTCACAGTTTTTCTGTGCCACCGCTGCCGTGGTAACCAGTCAAACGATAGACGTCATAACGGTAAAACTTTATTGGGGTATCATTTCGTACCTCCTGCATAAAAACTATGTCGACCTCCGATGTCCGCAGAATATCTGGCAGCATTTGGATCTTTACTGCGGTGCCAATACCGTTAGTGTTAACTGTACCAAAACGGTAGACGTGTGACACCGTATTGGGTGTGCATTGCTAGGAAGTCGCGCACCAACGAACCGGTTGTCTACGGAGCATTCTTCCTGGATGGAGACCACACGACACCGCCTCATTGGCCGCCATGGATAAGGTTCCCTTGCGACTCTTTGTCAGTGGGAGCCAATGACTGAATGTCGACCTCCTGCATCTCATCAGTTTGGCCCATTTCTGGTGCCGAATCTCCTCATGAGTTGACGAGAACTCCCGCTGTTGACGGGCATTCATCTGCAAGTGGGACGTCATCCTGTTGCATAATTGTATCCATCGCATCTCCTTGATGTGGCAGTTTTTCCACGGTCTGTAGCACAGACGCTGTGGGTCTGACGTCACCTGGCCAGTTCGTGGAAACTAGTCATGACTTTCCCCACTGTCTTGTTCATCGCCTCGGTTGTGCTGCTCGTCTTCTTAGAGCGATATTTTCGTAGTGGAGCCTCCACGTCTGCTGAGGGGTGCTGTTCAGTGCGATGCTCTTGCGAATCCGCTTCCATATCTGAAGATGGGTTCGCCTGAGTGTGGAAGGAACATGGCTCCGCAGCTGTTGTCGAGCGTCTGGCTGGTCGTGTGACGAGGTCATTTGCGCCGTCAGTGACATGGGATCGGGGGCGATATTCGTAGACACTACGGGCAAGGCCTGACACGCGCGTCGCCCCCGTCGTTGCGTAGCGCTTTCAAGTACGTAACAGGCAGCGATGTCATCTGCTGTGGCGGGTACTGGGTATCCCGAGGTAGCTGTACGAGACGTCCCCAAAGATAGTCAGTTCGGACATGGCCTTCCTGCCCGCAGCCAGAGAAGGTTTTCAGTTGACCATCACATATAACGATGTCTCCACAGCCACCTATTATCACGTAAGATGTTATGTGCTTCCGGAGTTCAGTTCTCATTTGGCGCACTCGGCTGAGTACGGGATACGCCTCGAAGCTGGTCCATTTCTCCGCAGCATGATTGAGGACCGTGCCATAGGGGCGAAGTGCTGCAATAACCACGTCCACAGGCAATTCGAACGAATGTTCGAATACACGTACATTCCAACGTTCCCGTAGGCCTGGCAAAAAAAGGAAACGTCGTTGGATCGAATCGAATCAGCCTGTCGCATGCTACACCGTCTATGAGCTTTACGTTTATGACACTAGCCACTACGGACAGGTGAATTCCATCAGCTCCAGGGGATCTACTTCCACATTTCGCGCATGAAACGTTCCATTTCGTGTACCTTTGGTCTTGTGTATTGTGCGTCGATTGTGAACTTGACAGTCGCCTTCCGGTAAGAAAGAGCCACCGTCATCTGTAGTAATCGATGCACCGCTATGCGAAGCCTCACGGAAGTAAACAAAGCTCGCGCTAAACGGGGCGCGGCCGGTGCGCTAGGCACCGCCGAAGGCGGGTAAAAGAGATCAATAATACAGGCGGAGTAGAAGTTGAACCTTCGCCTCATACACATTCATGTTACGAAACTCGAACGCTATTCACTTGACCTCCTTGAACTCTAACGTCCAGCAGCAACTTACGGATACATAAGCCCCATAATAAACGCGTAGAACTTCTCTTGCGACTTTCTCGTAAATGCCTCAGTAGCGCAGTTTACCAGTTGCACATTATGTTGTTTTAATGCCCTACTAAAGGTTTACAAAGTGTGAAGCAAATCTGTGATCCCAACGCCGTGGCCTCCCCTTGCAAAATAACAGACAAGAAGCACTACACAACACTGATTTTATAATAGTTATAAACGACAATTTGCAATTCTTAAATGTTTCCGGTTTGTGGCTTCACACGTGATGGTATCATGTTGACCAGTCTACAATTCCACTTGCAGAAAAAAATTCGTTTACAGAATATAGTGGCTGTTACTTCAGCGCAGTGGCAATGTTCTAGCATCCAGTGGTAGGTGCTTCAACACCTTCATAGCTGCTGTAGGAAAACAGTCCAGTGTCTTACTTAGGGGACAGCTTGGAGTATCAGTATCTGCCTCATTTCGTGTTCATGGTTGTGAATCTCTTTCCTCTTTGAGAAAGATCCTTGATTTTGTTTCATATAGACAATAGATTTGAGACGTACTGGCTAGATATTGACAGTATTCCCAAATGCTTGAAAATAGGTCTACTTGCTGGAAAATAGCATTCCTGCAGTGCTCTTTGCAGGAGCAATATATTTTTACTTCCAATGGAATGTCCACATAACAGCAATCCATATGTGACTTTGCTGTGGAAAACTGTATAGTATTTTGTGATTAAGTGCTGATCTGTTATCACACATTTGAGTTTCTTGGGGAGCTAATTACTCTTGAGAGTTTGGAACACATATGTCCAGTGTTTTCGGACAACGTCAGCTTATTGTCAATCGTGATTCCCATGAGTTTGGCACTATTAATATTTACACATGGGTCCACAACCACCAAGGCTGCATATTATTTTCGGGGTTTTATCTTTATTTAGTTTCATTTTGCCATCATGAACCACTTTTTAGCTGTTTCAAGCGCAGTATCAGCGGTCTTTAGTGCCTCAGCTGAACTACTACCCGCAGTCACTAATGTTGTATCATCTGCAAAGAGCGGGGTATCACCATCAAACTCAACGGATTGACAGATATTAGAAAGAGCAGAGGGCCAAGTATGCAGCCCTACAGTACACCGTGTTCGAGTGCTATTTCTGCTATTTCACGAGATATCATTCCCTTGATACAAACCCTCTGCCGCACGTCTCTTAGGTAAGATGATATGCTCAAATACGACATCCTTTGTACCATAATATTTTAATTTTTCCAACAGTATATTATGAGAGATGCAATCTCATGACTTGCTTGGATCACAAAGAATTCAAGCCATGCTTTTCTTCAAATTCCTTCATTATTTTTGTGATTACATGAAGTATTGTACTAAAGGTAGATTTTCCTCTTCAAAATCGATTTTGGTTATCCAAGAAGAGGTTGTTGTCTTCGAAACATCGTAGCAGTTGGTTCTTCATTATAGGTTCAATCACTTTTGCTAGTACAGGTATTACAGAAATTTGTCTACAGCTGTTAGGACCATCTTTTTTATACATTGGTACTGTTTTTGCCAGCTTTAGAAAGTCTGGAAAAGTATCAACCTCAAGGCGTCGGTTAATGACAGCAACCAAACTTTCAGCAATATCAGATACAATATCCTCCATAACAGCACATGACATGCAACATATATGTGAGCTAACACAGTGTTTAAAACCTTTCACAATTCTCGCCGTGTCCTCAAGAAGCACTTTCTTCCACCTGGTCAAGGTGCTACTATTGCTATTGCTTCTGTTGTTTGTAATATCGGTTTCTAAATCTGATACTTCAGCTACGTTCTATTTGTTAAATCATCAGGGTTGCAAGCGTTTAATGGGACAGTGGGTCTTTTTCTGTGCTCGTTAACCAGTTTCCAGGCCACTTTGCATCGGATGGTAGCTTCAGAAATGAAACTAATAGTATACGACTTCTTGTCTATGTCTACTTTCTTCCTTTAGATTCTTTTAACTTTCAGATAATAACAATGGAACAAATCGTTGGTCTTGGAATCTGCTGCTGTTTTAAATCGGCCGTATAGCAGCAAAATATTTTCCAGTTTGGGAGTGTACCATGCTTTGTCTCTGCCTATGTTTCATCTATTTTGTAGTTTATCTAAGAGGTTCTTTATTGTCACTTATGGGAAATAGTTGTAAAAATTTATTTTGAGCCACTGGAAAACAGAGATTAAAAGCATCACGAGGTTCCAGTGCTACAACTTCAGACTGCCAATCAATCCTGGAAAGCACATTTTTGAAGATGTTCATTCCTTCCTCCGTTATAATTCTTTTACTGGAGGTATAGGCAGAATACCACATACTGTCTTTACTATCAAGGTTTCTTGGAATACTTAGCTGGACAACTAATACGTCACGCTCTGCTATCACTTGATCCACTACCCCTACTTTGTAGTCCCAAGTGTTCAGGTTGGCGACAACAGTGTCGAGGCAAGCGTCTCCCTTTGTTGGCTCATGGTTAGCCGCATACAACCCATAGCTACTCATCAAATCCTTTTCTCCTTAGTGCTGCCTTCTCCTAAATGGATGTTGAAGTCATCACACAACATGATTTTTGAATTCATACACATTAGGTAGCACAAACAGCTGTCTATCTTGATGAGAAAATTATCGTATTCTCCGCCAGGTGCGTACTACATGGACATGGCAACAATAGTTACATCGTACACTTATAATACAACAAGCTCTAAATCTAGGTCAACACAAAACTGTTTTACGTCTACTTCCCGGACACTAAGACTGTTTGCTTAGACAGATACCCGGCCATGAGTTATTGCTTTATGATACCATGCACGTATCATTTCAAGATATTCCACTCATACAGTAACCCCCTCCACGCTCATATAACCAGTGTTCAATGATGTACAAAACATGTCGTTTGACGTGATCGACAAAGATGGTTAAATTGTTCAGTTTTGTACTAAAACACTGAATATTTACACTTGCTACAACAGGACATTTTATGCTGGAACAATTTTTAATTGGAGAGCTGTACTTCCTCCTGAATAAATAATGCTTTATAACTATATTTTTAGGCCGCACAGAAGCATCCATTAATTTATCATTTAGTTCATAGGCAGCACCTAGTTTAAAACTGAATGTAAGTCCCTTTGAGCTTAATTTCTCAGCTACAAAGTTCTTGTTGTCTGGTAAACACTTTTCCGCCAAAGGAGTTACATTTTCGGCTGTTCTGCCATTTTTTACTCCGTACGCATGGAACTAGGCGTTCTTCTCTCTACAAAACGATCCGGATCTTCACCAGTAACCTATAACACTTACTGTTCCTTTGTTATTATTGTTTGTTTGAGACTTCTGGCAAGTTTTCGACTTTTTGTTTTCGCGTACCTCTTGCCAGTTTTCTTTTAAGGGGTCAGTTGATTTATAAGGATTATCAGTAACATTTGAATTCTCGTATTCATCAACATCAGAGCCTTGAGAAGCTTGTATATTTACAATAGACAGAGCAAGGCAGCTTTGCATAGCCTCTTCATTACGGTTTCTCAAGCGATTCGGCCAGAATAATGCAATGTATTGGTGGTTGTGATTGTTTACTTCCGCGCTATTAGTTGCTGTATAGAGATTTAGATCACAATGTTCACTTGTTTCCGCACTATTTGACACTCTTTTGATGTTTGAATCACAATGTTCAGTTGTTTGTTGTGTGAGTACAGTTGCAACAGATTGTTGTTTGCATTGTTCTAATTTACTTTCTTTTCCGGGTTGTTTAGTGAAATGTGATGAGTACATTTACGAATCGTCAGAAACGGTCACTTTGTGGGCACTTCACTGTTCCATGTCACCGAGAATCTTCTGTAGCGTAGTGACTACTCTCTTGAGACATTCAATTTCACTGATTAAGTATTCAGCTAAAGAAAAGGTGGTTAACATTTATATTCACAAGTTTCAGTGTTCGCATGCTTTTTTCTTTTTTTTTCTTTTGGCAGTTGTTACAAAGCATCACTGTCTACACCCCCAGTTACTCGTTATGAAGCTGTTATCCTTCACGGAACGATCAATACCGGCACAACGAAACTGATATGTGCTGCAGCAGGTACAAATTTGTGCTGCACAGTATTGTTGTTGTTGTCTTCAGTCCTGAGACTGGTTTCATGCAGCTCTCCATGTTACTCTATCCTATGCAAGCTTCTTCATCTCCCAGTACTTACTGCAACTTACATCCTTCTGAATCTGCTTAGTGTATTCATCTCTTGGTCTCCCTCTACGGTTTTTACCCTCCACGCTGAACTCCAATGCTAAACTTGTGGTCGCTTTTCTTAATTGTTTTCTCGTATTTCTTACAGTTTGCACTGTCTAAAAGCGTTGTTTCTGTAGCCTCAGCGAAATTCTCAGTAGCTGCCGCCATGTTCCAAAGAATGAACTACGGTATGTTCGATGAATGGATGGCAAGGTTTATTTCTACTGTGGTTTTAACTCTGGGTACTGTATATGATTTAGACTGGTGTAAAAAGCTTAAAGGCGAAAATAACATCCGCGTGATGTGTCACTGGCAAGTAACACAACTCGATGAAACTTGGACCATACATACAAATAACTGCTGCACTATAGTACAGATAGTAACTGAATGAAATCGCAGTTAGACGAACGGTAATGACACTTCCATTCAAAGAGAGTATTTGTACTGAAGTCACCGCGATTAATTATGGCTGCTTGACATTACAAGAGGCAGTACTCTGTCGCTAATAGTGTCTGTGATCCCTTCGGACGGGGGTGCATGCTTTGAAACGTCCAGCCGTGCTAACTCCAAGCTTGGAAAGGGTTTCTTGTGGTAGGTCGTTTCGTCCAGCCACCACAGCAGTTCACAACAGGTGTATGGTCGTTGGTGCATATGGACGTGCTGCAATATTTGTCCCCAACACATTGCACATGTGCTCGATGGGATTTAAGTCGGGCAAACGGCCAGGCCATGGCACTCTCCCAATATCCTCGCGCTTCTCCTTTGCGCTGTTCGATGCGGTAGCACATTGTCACCCACAAAAACGAAGTCACGTTCGAATTGTCTCCTGGAAGGACGCACATGGGGAAGGAGTACAGTGTCACAATAACGTTGACTGCTTAGGGTACCAAGTCGAAAGGTTTGGAGGTCAGTAAGCACATGCAATATTATGCCTCCCGACACCAGAACACCTGGACTACCAAATCGATGATATTAGACAAAGTTTCTGGGTGCATTACGTGTGCCCGCCTCTCGTCATGCGTATGCCCAGCAATGCCGAACATGAGCGTTCTAGTGGTCCAGGTGCTATGGTGCAGAGAGGCATAATGTTGCATGGTCGTAATGACCTCCCAATCTTTGAACGCAATACACTTACATCTAGAATGAGATTTTCACTCTGCATCGGAGTGTGCGCTGATATGAAACTTCCTGGAAGATTAACACTGTGTGCCGGACCGAGACTCGAACGGGACCTTTGCCTTTCGCGGGCAAGTGCTCTACCAACTGAGCTACCCAAGCACGACTCAAGCATATTCCTCACAGCTTTACTTCTGCCAGAACCTCGTCTCCTACCTTCCAAACTTTACAGAAGCTCTCCTGCGAAACTTGCAGAACTAGCACTCCAAAAAGAAAGGATATTGCGGAGACATAGCTTAGCCACAGCCTGGGGGATGTTTCCAGAATGAGATTTTCACTCTGCAGCGGAGTGTGCGCTGATATGAAACTTCTTGGCGGATTAAAACGGTGTGCCGGACCAAGATTCGAATTCGGGAACTTTGCCTTTCGCGGGCAAGTGCTCCACCAACTGAGTTACCCAACCACGACTCATGCCCCGTCCTCACAGCTTTACTTCTGCCAGTACCTCGTCTCCTACCTTCCAAACTTCGAGTCTCGGTCCCGCACACAGTTTTAATCTGCCACTTACATCTAGATATACATCATATTCCGAAATCCATCTAATGGTGTGTGGCGGAGGGCACTTTCGGTACCACTATCTTATCTCCCCAACTCTGTTCCACTCGCGAATAGGGCGAGGGAAGAATAATTGTCGGTAAGCCTCTGTATTGGTTCCAGTTTCTCGAATTTTCTCCTCGTGGTCTATGCGGGAGATGTATGTGCGGGGAAGTAAAATGTTGTCCGACTCCTCCTGTAAAGTGCTGGACCGAAATTTCAATAGTAGACTTACCGGTCAAAATTATTGTAACTCTGTACTCGTTCCCGATGTATGTCTTTTCAGTGGTGCATTCGGACCCGAATCCATTTTGATGGAAGGTAACGCGCGACCTCTTCGAACAGTGCAGGTGGCTCTTGGGACGATAAGATATGTGGCGAATGCACTTAACCGCCAATCAAACAGGTGTGCGACGTTTTGGACAGAAGCAGTGCAGAACGGCAGCAGGCACCAACGACTATCCAGCAGTTATCAACAGCGCTGCTGGAGCAATGGAGCGCCCTGCCACAGCAACTCCTGACCAACCTCGTGGCCAGCAGAGCAGCGCCTTTCAGAGCACGCACTGCCGGCCGTCGTGATCACACACCCTATTAAAAACGATGTCCTGCATTTTGTAATGTACAGGAGACGATCATGAATCGAGGTGACTTCTGTGTAATTATTGTCTTTGTATCAAAGTATCATTTCTGATCGTCTCATTGCGCAGTTCTCTCATTTCCATTCTGTACCGTGCTGTAGTAGTTCTTTCTGCACATGGTCCGAGTTTCATCGTGCTATACTACTTGACAGCGACAGAAAATGCGGAAATTACTTTAGTCCTTACGTTTTGCACACCAGTCTGATTATTTTCATTTCCTGTTGTTTGTTGTGGTCTTCACTTCAGTTACTGGTTTGATGCAGCTCTCCGTGCTACTCTATCCTGTGCAAGCTTCGTGATCTCTGAGTAACTTTTGCAACCTCCGTCCTTCTGAATCTGCTTACTGTATTCATCCCTTGGTTTCCCTCTACGATTTTTACCCTCCACGCTTCCCTCCAATACAAAATTGGTGATCACTTGATGCCTCAGAACCTGCCCTACAAAACGATCCCTTCTTCTTGTCAACTTCTGCCACAAATTCCTCTTCTCCCGAATTCTATTCAGTGCCTCTTCATTAGTTACGTGATCTACCCATCTAATCTTCAGCATTTTTCTGTAGCCCCACATATCGAACGCTTCTATTCTCTTTTTGTCCAAACTACTTATCGTCCAGATTTCACGTCCATATTTGGCTACTCTCCATACAAATACTTTCAGAAAAGACTTCCTCACACTTAAATCTATACTCGATGTTAACAAATTTATATTGTCCAGAAACTATTTCCTCGCCATTGCCAGTCAACATTTTATATCCTCTCTACTTCGACCATCATCAGTTATTTTGCTCCCCGAATAGCAAAACTCATCTGCTACTACAAGTGTCTCATTTTCTAATCTTATTCCCTCAGCATCACCTGATTTAGTTACATTACATTCCATTACTCTTGTTCTGATTTTGTCGATGTTCATCTTATATCCTCCTTTCGCGGCACTGTCCATTCCGTTCAACTGCTCTTCCAGGTCCTTAGTCGTCTCTGACAGAATCACAATGTCTTCGGCAAACATCAAAATTTTTATTTCATCTCCATGTATTTTAATTCCCACTCCAAATTTTTCTTTTGTTTCCTTCACTACTTGCTCAATATACAGATTGAATAACATGGGGGATAGGCTGCAACACTGTCGCACTCCCTTCCCAACCACTCCTTCCCTTTCATTCCTCTCAACTCTTGTAACTGCCATCTGGTTTCCGTACACATTGTAAATAGCCTTTCGCTCCCTGTATTTGACCCCTGCCACCTTCAGAATTTGAAAGAGTATTCCAGTCAACATTGTCAAAAGCTTTCACTAAGTCTACAAATTCTACACACGTAAGTTGTAGGTTTGCCTTTTCTTAATCTATCTTCGAAGATAAGTCATGGGGTCAGTACTGCCTCACGTGTTCCAATATTCCTACGGAATCCAAACTGATCTTTTCCAAGGTCGGCTTCTTTCAGTTTTTCCATTCATGCCATTATTTTGCAGTCATGATTTATTAAACTGATAGTTCGATAATTTTCACACCTGTCAAAACCTGTTTTCTTTGGGATTGGAATTATTATATTCGTCCTGAAGTCTGTGGGTGTTTCGCCTGTCTCATACATCTTGCTCTCCAGATCGTAGAGTTTTGTCATGGTTGGCTCTCCTAAGACTCTCAGTATCTCTAATGGAATGTTGTCTACTCCCGGGGCTTTGTTTCGACTTAGATCTTTCAGTGATCTGTCAAATTCTTCTCGCATTTCATCTTCATTTGAAAGAGTATTCCAGTCAACATTCCATTTCCATAGTATTACCCCTAATGATATATGCCTCTACATCCTTAGATTTGTTCTCTAGCCATCCCTGCTTAGCCATTTTGCACTTCCTGTCAATGAAGAGACATTTATATTCCTTTGCGCTTGATTCATTTACAGCATTTATATATTTTTTCCTTTTCAATAATTAAATTCAATATCTCCTCTGTTACCCAAAGTTTTCTACTAGCCCTCGTCTTTTTATCTATCTGATCCGCTGCTGCCTTCACTATTCCACCTCTCAAAGCTACCCATTCTGCTTCTACTCCATTTCTTTCCTCTGTTCTTGTTAATCTTTCCCTAACGTTCTCTCTGAAATTCTCTACAACCTCTGGTTCCTTCAGTATATCCATGTCTCATCTCCTTAAAATGGCACTTCTTGCAGTTCCTTCAGTTTTAATCTACGGTTCATAACCAACAAATTGTTGTCAGAGTCCTGATATACTAGACATAAACGATGTCTCTGTAACATTACGAGTCAAGACAGCTGTGACGGAACTTGAAGAGCGTAAAGTTATCGTTAAAAACGCACGCCGCGCGATTTTTTACGATTTGGTCGGTCATAATAGTAGTAACATGCTTTTGAATACAATTAAAATATAACGGCGATACCTGTTTAGCGTTATTGGAAATAATATGTAATAAATTAATGAGTAAGGTAGCCGATTCTATAAGAAGAGGTAAAATTGGGCATATTAAGGTGTTTTGCTTTATATCGACTAAACCGATGATACGGCGTCTTTTTTTCCGTTTACTCTTAGAAAAAAAAGAAAACAAGTAACGAAGTGCTAATTGTGCGTTGTGAAAAATATAGGGGCGAATTTTAAATAGCTACAGTGTATAATCAGACTAACAAATGGACATTCAGTTACGCGAAATAGCGGACAGCGAAGTGTGGTCATTAAATTGAGTACACCTACAGGGCGGTCAATTCCGGGATAAGTCTATTCGCATCTCACGAGGGACGCGGTATTGAGACCGTTTTTTTTTTAATTATATCACGGAGAGCGGGCTTCAATTTATAAAAAGGAGAAAAGCTGTATCATTATCATTGACTGTTGGTGTTAAGCAACCAAAACTGTTCATCAAAGGGTTTCGGTGAATGAGTGGTGAATGCGAAATGAAACTGTGAACGAAGTTATGTTAAATAAAGCAGAAGAGACAAGACAGTTTGGTTGTATCTGTTATTATTCCATAAACCGTAACATTTATTCTCGTTGTACGAAGCCTTTATAGACGATCGTTATGACAATTTGCTTTGAAGGGATCTCGTTACGAGTTAAGTTTTGGGGACCTCGTCAACAGGGGATAGCTCGTAGATCTTAACTACTGCAGCTATTCTGGAATCAGGTGCTACCGTGACCGTTGTGTGTTTTCAATGGTTTAAGGTCATCATATATCATGCTCTAAGATCGACGCGCCTTTCCTCTTGGTATAACGGTGTCTCACGGTAACCACGACAACGCCGACTGCGAAGGAAGATACGGTAGATCACCTCCAAATATTTTCGTAATATGCCTCTCTCTATCGCTACCGCTTGAGCCTTGTCCTGCAGTGACGCTGGGCCAGCCATCGTTACTCGGATTTGGCATGTTAATGTTTTAAGGGCTGGCCAGATGCCCTTCCTGCCGCCACCCCATACCCACCAAGACGGAATTAGTGTACCCCAACTGCCTGCGCCGAGTGTAATCCATGGAATGGTGCGAATGTGTTCAGATGCCTGCGAGCCGTGGAACTCAGGCGGAACATGTGAACCAGCCCGGTATTCACCTAGCGGGGTGTGAAAAAACCCCTAAAAACCATATCCAAGCAGGCAGACTCATCGGACCTCGTCGTTAATCCGCCGCGCGTATTCGAACCGGGGCCGGCGCGCCTACACTAAGCCAGGAAGCAGCGCGTTAGCACTCTCAGCTATCCTGGCGGGTTATCCGTGTCTCTCTATGCCTCTAAAAATCCTACCACTTTTATTCATTGTACACTATCTTATCAGAAGTATTCGGACATCTATTAGTATTAATACGGCATATGTCGCTTCTTCTCCTTTATGATGGCTTGAACTTTCAGAGGGGTATCCGAATGTCTCCGGATGAATGGTGGCCCATTCTTCTTCATGACCCCAAACTAGCCAAGGTAGTGTTGTTGGACACAGGGGACCAGAGCGAAGTCGACGTTGTAATTAATCCTAAATGTGTCCCATTGCCTTCAGGTTGGGACTCTGCACAGGGTAGTCCATCTTGGGGATGTTGTTGCACACAATCCATTGCCTCACAGATGCTGCTTTATAGAAGGGTGCATTGTCTTGCTGGTACAATCAATCATCTCTCCAGGAACTGTTTCTCTACTGTATATAGTACATAATTCTGTCAAAATTCATAGCTTTCCACATTTCTAGTTTCTTAAGCACAATAATGGGACCACACTCTAACTTCGAAAAACACCCCTATATCGTAACACCACCTCCTGCGTACGTACTATACTGCTGGTACTACATATGGTGGCAGGCAACATTCTCCAGCCATTCACCAAACCCAGACCCTTCCGCCTGACTGCCACAAGCTATAGCGTAACTCATCACTCCAAATGACTTGTTTCCAGTCATCTACTCTCTAGTGGCGTCAATCTCTACACCACCTTAAGCATCGCTTACATAGTTACTGTAATGTTGGGCTGTCGATTAGTAAGTTTAACGTCGAGAGGTGAATAATGAAGCAATAACTGGTCCGTTGTGGGAACTGTTCACAACTCGGAGAAAACATTTTAATGAGTTATCTGGAAATATTTGAAGCATATGTGGCAGTTTTACTGTCACACATAGGTGGTACAAAGTGCGAAGTACGTGTGTATTGGGTGGACTACGTGAGGAAGATGTTCGTACCTGCGTCTCGCAATCTGTAACTTCCACCGTACTGCGTCACACGTTAATACTAATACTTAAAAATGTAATTACAAAAGTATTAAGTATAACTTTCTTCAGATTTAATATAAATAGTAATGATCTTTTAAAAATAATTTGGCTTCGTGAGCGGAACACATTTGATGTTGTTTTCTTTTTTTTTTTTTTTTAACCCTACGAAATTTAAATTTTAACCCCTCAGGGTGAATTACCGCGAGACTGGGAACCGCTGTGTTGGACTAATGTTTGAGTTGAGGACAATACTTGATACAATTATTTTATGTTCACAGATGTTCCGCAGAGCCCTCGCCTTTTTCTGTCTCCCTTGTGGGCGGGAGACAGACAGCGAAGATCTTCGTGTCATAGCGGTCTGCGACGAGGACGATGACCCTGTGACGTTTAGCCCAGAGGGGAGAAACGCCAGGAGTGTGAAGAATGTAACATTCACACTTAGGGGCAGCCAGATTCTTATGTAATGGTCATTAACCATCACAACACGCCACATATTGCCGTGACAAATTTTGGATTTTCGAAAATTATCATAGTTATTGTTGGCTATAAGCAAGCCATTAGTTGTTGACAGCTCTAGGGTCCCCTTCTCTACCAGGCTACAGCGAATTTTTATTGTATTACTGTCTTACCCCTGCTTCGGCCTGGAGGACTGTCAAATGTGATGGAGCTGCCTCTTCCAGCAGATGAGCTCTGGGGGACCCTCCTTTGTACGCTGTTGTTCCTCATATAATCATTTGTCATCTGTGGCATCAGTACTGATTCCTCTCCTAGCCTACAGTTTGCTATTCCTACATTCTACCCCATTTCAAGCAGATTTCAGTCTGATGTCAGTAACTACAGATGGAATAATCTATTCACACGAGAATAATGAGGCTCCTCTTTAGGCCGTTAAACACCAGCTAACAAACCATCTTTTGCTTCGCGCCGACTGTTTATTGTCTGTCATACGTCCCTCAAAATTCTGATGCAAATTAGGTAGTAATTATATCCTTTGGAACAGTTTTATACAACTAACGAACTCAATCACTCCTGGTGACGAATTTATCTAATTTTGATTCTTATACAGGGTGTTACAAAAAGGTACGGCCAAACTTTCAGGAAACATTCCTCACACACAAATAAAGAAAAGATGTTATGTGGACATGTGTCCGGAAACGCTTACTTTCCATGTTAGAGCTCATTTTATTACTTCTCTTCAAATCGCATTAATCATGGAATGGAAACACACACCAACAGAACGTACCAGTGTGACTTCAAACACTTTGTTACAGGAAATGTTCAAAATGTCCTCCGTTAGCGAGGATACATGCATCCTCCCTCTGTCGCATGGAATCCCTGATGCGCTGATGCAGCCCTGGAGAGTGGCGTATTGTATCACAACCGTCTACAATACGAGGACGAAGAGTCTCTACATTTGGTACCGGGGTTGCGTAGACAAGAGCTTTCAAATGCCCCCATAAATGAAAGTCAAGAGGGTTGAGGTCAGGAGAGCGTGGAGGCCATGGAATTGGTCCGCCTCTACCAATCCATCGGTCACCGAATCTGTTGTTGAGAAGCGTACGAACACTTCGACTGAAATGTGCGGGATCCCCATCGTGCATGAACCACATGTTGTGTAGTACTTGTAAAGGCACATATTCTAGCAGCACTGGTAGAGTATCCCGTATGAAATCATGATAACGTGCTACATTGAGCGTAGGTGGAAGAACATGGGGCCCAATGAAGATATCACCAACAATGTGCTTGATGCTAGTACAGTAGAGCAATGAGTCGCATGTCAACACAAGCACCGAAGTCAATATTACCTTCCTTCAGTTGGGCCAACTGGGGGTGAATCGAGGAAGTACAGTACATACTGACGAAACTAAAATGAGCTCTAACATGGAAATTAAGCGTTTCCGGACACATGTCCACAAAACATCTTTTGTTTATTTGTGTGTGAGGAATGTTTCCTGAAAGTTTGGCCGTACCTTTTTGTAACACCCTGTATATGCGTCCTCAAACTCGGTTGGAATTTGTTGCCACGTAAATGGACGAATCTTCAAGTCAAACAGCTGAATACCTCCATCTCTAAACCGTTAGACAAGTTACCCCAAATTCCAGTTTTTGTAATTATTTTGCTTTGTCGACAAAGCTCAAATCAGACATGGGTAGAAAGCACTGAACGAGGTGGTTAAGAGAATGGTCCTGTTTTCGTGAGCATGGCAGTTTCCATCGCTTCGTGGACTAACGACTGTCTCGGCATCTGCGTGGTTTATGCGTTCAGGACAGTATCACATACTGAAGCATGACCTCCCACATCGTCTTGTCGCTGTCTTCTCTGCATGAGCCACACTGAAAAGCGTCAAAAGGATGATTCTTATTTCTGTTTCCTCGCTAAGCAATGACATATAAATGGAAACATTGAACCTAACTGAGGAGTGACATCAACACTGAGCTCAAAGTTAATTTTAGCAGGCCAGTACTCTCAGCATTAGACCTTCGTAATGCCTAGGGTTTCATTTAGCTATTTCACGGATTCAATGTGCGGTTACTGTTGCCCACACCACCACATGAAGCTGTCAGCACGTCTTATTAACCTGATATGAAACTTACATACGAGCACTCCTGAAACACTTTGCTCGTTATAGAGATTGTAATTGTAAATTAGGTTAACGCACAACGAAACATACTGCCTGTATTTCATTTCTTGATATCCACGAAAATTCTCCAACGACGTTCAGCTAATGCTAGGACTTTTATGGAACAGAATGTGATGATTACATGACTCTCCGGTTACATAATGATGAACACAGAATATCTTCAATTGCAAAGCGCGAATATGTTAGATTATGGTTATATTTTGTGAAAGAAATCAAACAAAAGCAATAAATGAAAATTTTACGATGAAAACAAAACTCCCACAGGAGTACAACGTGGTGCGACTGCAGTTCCGTTTGGGCCCCGGTCAAGAGGGAGATGCTCCTCCGAGGGCTCACGAGACGCAGAAGACTCCGGTGTCATCTGATGCTGCGGACGTCAATCTTGAGGAGCGTCCTGGGCTACAGGACTCGCATCAGGAGGGTCGCATCAGTGGAAAGGTAAGACAACATTATGATTACCAGGGAAGGCAACAGGGGTGAAACTGCATGAGCAGTTAGGGCAGTCAAATTCCATATCTAATGTTGAGCACATGTGGAGTCAGCCGTCCTTCTATCTGATATTGGGTAGGAGTACCTCTTGCTTGGGACGCGACCACGTTACATGAGAGTGCCCTTTAACATGACTTTAAAAGGATTTACAGCTACGCACTACCACGGCGTTCTTGTTGACATAAAATTTTAATGTAAAAACGGGATCGGACGATTAGAGAAATTGGACTTTTTTAGGACTTATTACAAACATTAAAAAAGTAGTTCTACTCAAGTCAGAATTGCCTCTCTGGTACCTTTACCTTTCGAAAAGCCAAACTAGTCGTCATCTAATAGATTCTCAATTTCGTTTTCATTTCGCAGTATGTTATTCTTGTCACTAGCTTGGATGCATGAGCTGTTAGCTGAATGTGTGATAGTTCTCACGTTTATCTGTTCTTGCTGTCGTCGGAATTGTATGGATCATCTTATTCCGAAACCCGCGTTCATGTGAGGAACTTATTTCATCAGGCTGATTCCTCTC
This sequence comes from Schistocerca serialis cubense, assembly GCF_023864345.2. Taxonomy (NCBI): domain Eukaryota; kingdom Metazoa; phylum Arthropoda; class Insecta; order Orthoptera; family Acrididae; genus Schistocerca; species Schistocerca serialis. The sequence goes on along the minus strand of NC_064639.1, from coordinate 142,932,340 downwards.
TCTTGTAGGAAAGTGTTCATGAAGTGGGCGGTTTATGTTCCTGCGATATCGTGTCGAACATCTCACTGAAATTATGAGTTTGTGGCTTGATATTGGGTCGGGGTTTCCTGTCCCGATAGTGCACCGCTCAAAGATGAAACTCTGTGATGGTGAGAGGCTTGCGAATTTTGGCCCAAAACATGACTGACACCAATTTCTTCTCTTGAATGCAGTACTGAGAAGTGGATTTCGATAAAAAAAAGTCATGGTGGTGCAGTGTAAGGTACACTGCCTATGTTACGATAAATTGAAGCAGTTTACAGAAAATATTGTCATGACGGAAAAGCGCAATCAGGACGATTTCCAACACCAAATAAGGAACTTCGTGCAGGCCGTCGTTCAAGCATGTCTGTGTGTCAACTGTATTATTCGTGCTTATCTACCCCCTCACTAAATTCATAGTTAATGGTAAGGGGTAATTCATTCAATAATAAGTCGTGTGACGAGGGACTCCCATAGACCGCTCGCCTGGTGCAAGTCTTTCGATTTGACGCCACTTCGGCGACTTGCACGTCGATGGGGATGAAATGATGATGATTAGGACAACACAACACCCATTCCCTGCGCGGAGAAAATCTCCGATCCAGCCGGGAATCCATCGACTTGGACAGCACTACTTTAACTATTGTACAGAAATGTGTGCACCGTCCAAGGGGATTTATTTTCAGTAGGCTCAATGTAGAATGAAAAAAAAATGGCAGCAGTTCCGCATTCACAATTCTTAATTGGAAACCTCTGCTTACACTATAATTTTCTCCCAGTGGTATACAGCCTTGCTGTGTAATGTGTCATTGATTACAAAAGTCATCTTAAACGCACGGTTTCTTACTTTTATTTATATTTAAGGTACATAAAATTTCATTTTTAAGCAAATTTTTCAGTAACTCTTTATATTACCAAGTAGTTTCCGCTAACAGTGCCTCACACAAATCCAACCAATTAGAATTAAAAGAGATCGAAGTAAAAAAAAAATTCCGTTGCTTTCAAAAGGTTATAGGAGATCAGGGGTCAAGCTGAATTACTTTCCTCTTTCCCTCATAGAATCATCACCGATTGCAGATACACCACTCGTTGACAATAGGCGTCTTGCTTCCCGCATGCGACATCTTGTAAACAGTAGAAACAGGGAACAAGTGGTGCTGAAGTTCCTATGGGACCAAACTGCTGATCGGTCCCTAGGCTTACACAATACGTAACCTAACGTTAACTCACGGTATGGACAACACACACACCGATGCCCGAGTGAGGACTCGAACCTCCGACGGGGAGAGCCGCTTGAACCGTAGCGAAGCTCCCCAGACCTCGCGGCTACCGCGTAACAAGTAATTTCCGTCTTCCTGGAGTACTGAAACGCGCTCGGCAGAGTCCCACATTCCCGGCCAATAGGCACTATACTATCATACAGAGAGCACCGTCTGAAATACGTGACTAAGAGGAAAGTTCGTAACAAGAAAGCGAAATTGATCGTTAATATCCTCAGTATGCAGAAGTGATTAATCACACAAGGTCTGTAGCACATGTCTGTTAATGACTTCGTTCTCCACTGCGAAACAGTGTCTCTGGGTGGTTGCACGGAAATAGAGAAAGAGTTCTCCAATATTTCGTATGAGTAGGTATATGGTAAACTTCTTAAAGCACCGAAAAGTGCATGCACACAACCTACGGAAACTACGTGAAACTAGTCTAATGAACTAAGAGTAATGATGCAGGATCTTCACATTATATTCTAAATTCAATCTTTCCGCTCTTACAGGGAAATTCACTGCTTATCTGAAGTAGAAATTCAACAGTACACTGATGTGTAACTAGTGTTGATCCAACAGTCCCTTTTTTCAGAACACAGTCTAAGTTGGACCTGCACAAAGTGTTATATTCATGAACAGTGGAGCTACAAATATTTTGAAGTGAGTACTTGTTTTCTGTGCAGGTGAGTGACGCGACTGTTACCTCGACGGCCGTCGTGGCACCCTCCGCCGCAGACGACGGCGCCTCTTCCAGTGGGGAGGAGGTGGAGGAGGCGACGCCGCCCGCAGTTGGCCGCAGACGCGGCTGCCGCCGTTGCTGGGCGGAACGGCTGGGCGACAGAGTGGTGGTGCGGCCCCAGGGTCGCCGGGGATACCGCCTTAACAAGTACTGAAGTGGAAACAAAATTCTGCTGTAGCTGCATATATTTGGGAACAGTAATAGAGAAATCCGGTACACGTGACAAGAATATAGTTCCAGAACGGCAACGAGGAAGCTTTCCATGGGATAACGCGAAACATTGATTTTCGGCAGGACATTAAAAAAGAAGATTTCACAGTGTGGTGGAGAACGTAGTAACACATGGTTCTGAGATGTGACTAAAAATTAGGGAGAAGAGTAAAACAGTGGAAATGACTACGTGAGATGATGACTGTAGGCTACGAGGCAAGGTCGTACGCAAAATTCGGAGGTATAGAGGCGAATGGTAATAATGTGCTCCATAAAAAAGAATTTGGAGAAGTCGCGCTACAGCGGTACGGGCGAGTACAGAGAATATCAAACTATAGGTGGGCAAGGAATATTTTAAACTGCTAGCATTCCGGAAGAAGAAGGAGAGGAAACCAGGGCAGAGACGGCAAAAACACGTACAGGAAGAAATGGAAGACTGGAACAGAAACTACATTTGGAGATGGAATTCGGCTGACTCTTAATGTGAAACGCCGAGAAGGAAGACAAGAACTTTTTTCTTGCTCAACTTCGACTAATTTTTACTTGTGCAACTGGATAAATGATAGCTGACGGAACAAAGGGTGGTTTTATAAATTACATGTCACCATTGTTTCTGACCAGTTCATCGTGTCGATGTTTGTGTGACATGACGTTTTCGCAACTAGTACTGGAAGACACTGAATCCGAACAAAAATCGAAGAGGATCATGTCGGGTACGCAGTGAGCTCTCTTTGGGATAGTGCGTGGCTGCGTTTGCAGATCCCCAGCAAGCAGTTTGGTGACGCTAATTCGTGCAGTATGGCGTCCAGCGTTATTGAGAAGAATATACACTGTTTTTGCTGACACGCCAGTTTCGGAGGAATTATGTAAATCGTTATTATTAAAGTCAGTGTTTCCTGTATTAACAAATCCCCTGCTTAGTATTCAATAAATTTTTAATGAAGACATCACATAAAAGTTCATTCTTTGTTTTTGTAAAGTCGTTTACAGATTTTACCACTATTGCTCATATATGAAAATGTGCTGCCATTGGATGTTTTATGAGTCGGCACCGGCAGAGAATTTATTTACAGAGACATCTTGTTACGAAGGTACTGGTGATAGTCTTTGACAAAGGGAAACATAGCAAATTGTGAATCACTATCAATTCACTATCGGAAAATCCTGTTCTTAACACTTCAAACATTCAGTGACATTGAAATTTGTCACGAACTACATAGAGGTGTAGAAAGAAGGTATCACAAGTAAAATGTAGAATGGTGCAAGGTGTATTTATTTCGTGTCGTCTCTAATGTGAAAAACCGCTAGGGATAAATAAAAATAATTCAATTTCTCGACGTTACCTCAGAAATTGATACTGTTTGATTATGGCATTGTCTGTACATCACTGTAGTTGGTATGTATGTTGGCTGATGATCAGGTTTGATGAGAGACAATGAGTACGTGCAGTATAAATTATGGGATAGGAAAACTATGCACAGAAAATAAATATTCTATGAGTATAGCTTGCCCCACGTACTGCCCAGTGCCTCTTGATAGTTTACTTCGATTCAAACCTCAAACGTTAGATTTCCAGTGATTATCCGCATCCCACCCCCACAACACATACACCTACACACCTACACACACACACACACACACACACACGCTCACACGCACACACACACACACACACACACACACACACACACACACACACACACACACACACCATCACACACTATCAATAGGAATTGTAGGAATTGCTACAACTACAATCATAGATTAAATGAAATGACTAATAATACTGAACCATTTACCCCCTGCAAAAAATATTCATTTATACCGGATAATGATGTAATTATGATATCCACATCAAATTAGTCTAAGAAGAGTCGTTACGGTACCTTTATAGTGAAGGTGGACCAAATTTTCGAGGTATAAGTTACTGAGACAGAGGAGAATTCCAAGATGAATATTTTGAAAGAATGAGCCTACGGGAGGAAACTAACATTATATAATTGTTCAACACAACTGCGCGTGTTTTTTTTTTTTTTTTTTTTTTTTTTTTTAAGAAAACATAGAGCTATGAGGGAAGTCAGAATGATTTAAACTAACTGAATCAGAAATTATTTAATAGTACCATTAAATCCCAGTCACATAGTGTAAGGAACCAAGATCACCAGAAACCATTTCCGGTTACATATCAGAAGGCAAGAGCACTACGAACATTTTTAGGATAAATTCTATTCACCAGTTCTACTCGTCGGCTTTGAGAAATGACATAATTCCTAAGGCAGGGATGCTACATAGAGGCAATCTTTGAAAGCAACTGATCATAGTCGTAAACAAACGAATATAGCATACGATAAAATTACAAAAACAGTTCATGTGATTAATTACTTAGCCACAAATACCGACAAGGGTTGAAGGTAACGAAAAGAAATAAGAACAGATAAAGAGAAATAGACATCTCTAAAACAAATTATTTTTGTAATTTATGCGAGTAAGGAAAGCACAGAGAACCTTTAAATTCAGTACAGTATTGCGCATGGTGAAGTCGTAATATTACGAATCAGCGTTAACTTTTAATACAGATTGTTAAATCTAACGGGACTAGCACACAAGTAAAGAAAATTGACAAAAAGTAGGGTCTAACAAATATTTGGATCGGTAACTGGAACTGACCTAGTTATCGATTCCAACCATTCCACCGTTCGTTATTTAGATCGTCCTAACAACAAGTGTATGCACTAAAGTGTTACAGGATTTCTACGTATGGTACTCCTATCTTCATTATTACGAAAAAGAGAAAAACTTGGAAGTTGTATCTAAAATATTGGATAAATTCTAGTGTCCGATACCACCCGTCGCCCTTGACCAATGACGTCATACGTAAAGCAAAGATGCTGCAATGGACAATCTATGAAAGGAACGGATTATACTCGTAAAGAAACGAATGTAGTATGCCATAAAATAATACGTTTAACGCGACTATTATTTACGCAAGAATTTCATTTAATCGAGTTGAAGATGACTGAAATAAATCAGAACACGATAGCAATTACGAGTACCTATATTATACTATATTTTCCACATGTACTGCAAAAACGATGTAAATAATGAACCGTCGAATATTTGGAATCGGTAACTAGAAGCGACCAATGTAGGAGGTCATTTCTAGTTACCGATTCCAATATTACTCTTTGTTGCGCAAAAATCTTATATCAGAAACGCGCTTAAAAATGATCTTGTTAGTGAACTACAGACTACGACTAGACTTTCAAAAAATGAAAACCTTTACACACATTAATGTACACGCAAAGAAATAAAACGCAAAAATTACACTATCTACAGTAGCTCCAAATAACACTCAGCAAAATCGATATACAAGGAGTGACAGTAAAAATAAGACAAGTGTAGCAGAAACATCGAAAAGGAAAACATAAAAGTGGCTAGGTGAAAAGAAACTTACCGCATATGAGCTTCCAAAGGAGTCAAAGATCGAGAATGACAGAAACGAAAGAAGGACATGACAAGAAATAATAATGTTAGAAGGTCAAACTGTAACGAAAGAGGCAAAATCCAGAATAACTAGTGAAAAAAATAATAAGAACCACAAACTGCCAGGCACGAATGAGGTACCAATCAAATCAGTTCTTCCCTACCACCCGCCTTCAATCGGACGCAAAATTTTAAAATAATAAAAAAATGAAACCACGAGTCAATCACATAAACCCTCCGCCAAAGACACAGCAATACCCCTTGGCCCACCATTGTAACCAGAAAATATTAAAATGACAGAGAAACCTATCTCCAGAGGAACCACTTGTGCACTCACACAATACAGTAACATAAAAAAACGCAACGTAAAACAAAAAAGTTTCAGACCCACCAACACCCAACTAACAAAACGAGGCTTGTACATTTTGCTGACTACTTTCATAAATGCAAGAAATAATCAACAACCTTTAGGAATACTCTTTCTTCAAGAGTATTCAACTAAATGGCATTACAACACTGAAATCTTCCTCTTTTCCTGCCCTGCAACAGATTTTACAGCTCCCCCCCCCCCCCCCCCCAATATCCCTCCATAGTATCAGTACAAGCCCCCGTCTTATAATCTTTAAACTGAATATTGTGATTCAGGACCAAATGATGATAACCCCTTTCACCCAACCCCTTGTGCGAAGCAAACCCATCTGACATGACTATAGAATCTCCTTCCAAATAATCTTCTATTAAAGATGTCAAGACTTCCTTTGTCCGATTTGGTACAACCCTAAATACATCAGCACAATCTCCTCGAGAAATACTACTCCACAAACCCAAAGTCCAACAACCTCGTGCCCCCTTTCGTACTTTCTCTTTTCAATATGTGACTCATCTACTTCAACTATAATCCCTGCCCCCCCCCCCCCCAATGACCCCCTGTACTTCATAAATTCCCCTCAGACTTCTCTACAAAACGAGACCCAGTCAACTACAGTGCCACACGAAACCCCTGCTTCATGCATGACAGATTTGCGAGAATAATAATAACAAAAATAGTAGGTTAGCATGACAATTACTTCTAAATTCAACTCCGATCTTTCGAACCACGTCCCTCTGCGTATGGATCTACATATGTTATTTTTTCTGCACCTCCACATGTAATCGTCGGAAGTTCGTGATAACGCAACCTTCGTCAAAACCATGTAATTTCCACAGACACAGCACTTGCCAAATTCAGCAATGACGCCCACTGATTGCAAAAATTTTGTAATTGATTTACTGTCACTCATTTTCTGAAGCAGAATTTCACAGTAAAAACAACTGACTCATCTATAAAGAACAGCGTGAAAAATCAAGACCTTATAAATCACGACTACTTGTAAATCACGACTACTTCCATTAACAAAAGATGCCGAAAACAAATTACGAGATGAAAACAAAACAATGTACATGGAATTTTTAATATACGCGCATAACGAGGAAATCCAGAAGAAATCATTTAACGTTCATCGACAGCAATCTGCAGCACAAACAAAATATCACCACACACTACGTCATTATTCAAAGCCGATGGGTGGTATCGGACACTAGAATTGACACAAAATATTTATTAGTTTTTCGTGGTAGTTCTGTGATCAAAAATAAATACAGAAATGCTACAGAAACATAGTCTTCAGATTTACTTCAAAAACGTCTAAAATTATGAATCATCGATAAGTTCGTAATCGGCAGTTAGAATTGACCTCCAATATAGGTCAGTTCTAGTTACCTATTCCAGGCATTCGATGATTGATTAATTAGATCTTTTTTCCAGCACATGTTTGCACTAAAATGTAGGCTAACATGATTTCTGCATTTGTAACTGCTCTCTGAACTACTGCACAAAAGTTACTGATACTTGAATCGATAACGAGAATGACCTATATAGAAGGTCGTTTCTAGTTATAGATTCCTAACTTTGTTATACACCACAGTAGTTTTAGAGAGGAATTGCAAATGTGGGAATGGTTATTACGTTCAGTGCATACAACTGCAAAAATAATTTACATGTGAATCGTGGAACGTTTGGAATCTGTAACTGGAATTTGCCTACATAGGTTAATACTAATTATCGATTCCAATAATCTTTATTTTTTTTAGATATTCGTTTGTCATGTACTGGCTTTTCTTTTATGGTACTGCTTAGAATTTCTTGTTATTCATTTAATTTTCCCGTTTTTCTTATACATTTTACACTCTCCCCTTCCCAAAACCCCCACTTTCCTGCCCTTCTCCCGTTAGATTCAATGATTTCACCATGTGCTTTACTGTAATGCAATTTGAAAGTTCTCTGTGCTTTTCTAGTCGCATAAATTACACGAATACTTTATATCAGAAATGACTTTTTAATTCTTGTTCTTAATTATTTTCATCATCTTCAGTTCGTTTGGATATAATTCATGACTAAATAAATAGCTGCGTAAATGTGATTGTAATTTTATCGTATGCTACATTAGTTTGTTTTCGAGTACGATCCCTTGCTTTCATTGATTGGCTATACGTAGCGTCTTTGCTTTAGATACGACGACATTGATCAAAGCCGGCGAGTGGAATCGGGCACTAGAATTTATCCCATTTTGGAATAAGAGAAAAGAGACACAAAACTCACGTCTAAAAAAAACTTAGAAAGCACGATCTCAAGGTAGTCTCTCAGGGCTCCCGAAACTTACGCGGCGAAAAATAATGAAAATCGTGTGAGCTTCGACCGGTGATTTACCCCCTTAGTTTTGGAATAACGCTTTTAGATTAGTGTTACTTGAAAAGGACTCTGATAGTACCGAAATGTAGTGGAGTCTACATACCGAATGAAGTTACGTTACAAATTTCTTTTGCCTCAGTTCAGTTCAGTACGTCAGTATTAGTTACTCAATCTACGCACCCAATTTTCTGTAGCACAACACTTGGGAAGTTTCTAGCCTTTCCTTGAATGACGTACTTTACAGCAACTTTTCACTGTCCTAGAAGGCTACGCTACGGACGAATACCTTCGGAAGAAACGACCTAATAATTAAACTTATGTTTGATGGTACCAAATTATTCTTTTCTCAGATGTCCATGTGTAATCCTGCGATCCACTATATCTGATGATGGTAATGTCCGAAACGCGTAACATTGAAATAATGAAATCAATCTGCTACCAGTCAACAACTTTTCCCACAGCGACCTCGTTAGCATTTGCATATTACAAACATTTTCCAACATGGACACATACTTCCTTCGCTACTTTGTGTCACAGCTATGTTATCTAGCAGGGGTTGATAATTATCAAATGCTGCTTGTTTATTCTACAAAAAATTGCAGTACACATTAAAGAGACGTTCTAGAGATTCGTTGTGAATGTTGTAAGTTTTAATGGAGAAGGAAGAAAAAACTTGGGATTACCTCAGCCAATTTCGAATTTACGGCGGTAGCTGCATTGATAACAGGTGAGCAAAGCCCTAGCACACGTCTAGCGAATTGGTGTTATGGAAAAATTGTGATTTACACGTAAAATTATCTTACTGAAGGCGAAAAATTTAATTTTTTGGTTCACCGATGTATATAACGTACGAATTGTTCAGAATGTTTCATTGAAATGACAAAGTATAAATTGAATCTAGCAGTATAAGTCTGTGCCACTCAAGGAATTATGTCACGCATTTCACAAACACATTCTGCAACGTTGTCAATTTACGCTGCACCACTGTAGGAATAGTTTCTGGGACGGCCTCTAAATGTCTCGCTGTCGTTCTGCTACAAGAATACAAACGAGCTGACCGACGTTTGCTCTAAGCTACTAGACGCTGAACAGAGGGCTGGATTAAACGCCCCTACAGACATACTACCACTGAGGTCTACTTTGATTCTAAGTGATTTTTCCGTGTATGTATAACACTATAAAAACATTCCAAAAATGTGTTAGCCTAAAAGCCTGTATCCTTCTGATGGTACTTTCGCACGATTTTATGCATTTTTCTGCAACTCACCCATATGTATGATTATATCACTATAGTTGTCCAAGATGAAAACTCGTAGGTTAGAACCTTACGTTGAGTCATTACATAAGTAACGATAGCTTAAGGAACAGGGAACAGCCAGCGCCGGACGGATTGGCCGAGCGGTTCTAGGCGCTACAGTCTGGAACCGCGCTACCGCTACGGTCGCAGGTTCGAATCCTCTCTAGGGCATGGATGTGTGTGATGTCCTTAGGTTAGTTAGGTTTAAGTAGTTCTAAGTTGTAGGGGACTGATGACCACAGCAGTTAAGTCCCATAGTGCTCAGAGCCATTTGAACCATTTGAACAGCCAGCAACTCGGCTTCAGACAGTTGCATTTCCTTTTTGTGAGTTCAGGGTAATGTTTCGCAAGTGAGATGCAAAGCGGAAGGAGTATACGCAACTGTAGATACCTTTGGAGAATGTCGTCGAGGACGATTAAACAGTAGAAAGTAAATACTTACTGGTCAAATGAAGTGCACGGTTTACAATTGAGCAATCGCTGAGAAAACGTACTCAGTGCCACGTTGAATCAGTTGATGTAAGCCGACTCATCTAAGTAAAATGAGATTGAAATGCAGTTCAACGAACGGAGTAACCTTTCTTCTTTTTTTTTTTTTTTTTTTTTTTTTTGCTTTCAGTTACTGCGTGTAGTACCTTTGCACCCAACTGTCGAACCCTGCCAACTGAATGCAAATTTCGCATTTAGTTTTAAATTGTTACGCTCGTCAAATTTGGCAATTATCGGGTACACTGACATGGACCAAAGAGATAATGGTAAATACGTTCTATATTAATGCCCACTGTCTTCTTGAATGACGAATAATTCACGTCAAAGGTACCCTACCTGGTACGAGAACACAATTTTCTGAGGTGATTTCTTTGATGGCACACGACCAATACCCGGCACTAATGTCTCGAGCTGTCGTAGCATGCGCAAAGTGTGGCGATCACATGGGCTAACGCTGGCCGGCCGGTGAGTACGGCATCAGAACATCAGGTGCGGGAGACTTCACTTCCTGTAGAAGAATATGCTTCCTACAGTATAGGCTGTTACGCGATTTGATTTCAGTGATTACAAAATCAAGTCGAAATTTAACGTTGGGTATCTGAGGGAGCTGGTGAATGGCAATGTGTTCGTACAAGGAAGTGAACGAATCGAGTAGGTTACAGTTCACCTGCAGGGGGTAAGAATTCTAATCCAGTGTGTTGCATCCTCCGTAGCGACAAAATTGTGAGCCAGCCATATGTACAGTACCGTGGCCTGTTCGAATGATTCTAGATTCGTTTCCGTAATGTCTGGTTTCGTATCATTTTAAGAGTTTTAAGATGCACGAACGCCAAGAGAACGACGATGAGTTGAAGCGTGATTGCAAATGTACATTAAACATGATATACCTTTGCTGCCAACTGAAGGAGAGTCGGTGTAGGTCAACTATTGCTGATGTGTTTGTGAAATGGAAATGAGAGAAAAAAACGGCAGTCAAACCAAAACAGGCAGACCTCCGCTATTTTTTCAACCGAAATTGCCAAGAAAAAAGTGTTGCGCTACTTATTGAATGCCCCTCGTATAAATGATTACAGCTGCGATTCTCTGTGACTCTTAGAAACAGCATTAGGAACATCCAGAGCTCAGATGGGAAACCAGTACTAAGCAGAGAAGGGAGAGCTGAAAGGTGGAAGAAGTACATAGAGGGTTTATACAAGAGATATGTACTTGAGGGCAATATTATAGTAGTGGAAGAGGACGTAAATTAAGATGAGATGGGAAGTATGATACTGCGCGAAGAGTTTGACAGAGCACAGGAAGACCCAAGTGGAATAAAGGCCCCGCAGTAATTCCGTTAAAACTACTGATAACCCTGGGAGAACCAGCCATGACAAATCTCTTCCATCAGGCGAAATATCCTCAGGTTTAAAAAAGAATACAAATATTCTGAACAATCAGTTTCATAAGTCATGGTTGCAGAATACTAACACGAAGAATTTGCAGAAGACCGAAGAAACTGGTAGAAGCCAATCTCAGGGAACATCAGTTCGAATTCCACAGAAATGTAGGAACTCGTGAGGCGATGCCGACCCCTCGAGTTATCTTAGAAGATTGATTAAGGAAATGCAGTGCCATGTTTAAAGCTTTTGCAGATTTCGAGAAAGCTTTTGCCACAGTCGACTTAATGTTTTCTCTGAAATTCTGTGAGTAGTGAGAGTAAAATACAGGGAGGGAAAGACTAGCTACAGCTTGTACAGGAACCATACGTCAGTTTTAAGAGTGGAGGAGCATGAAAAGAAAGCAGACAAAGAAGTGAGGCACGTGTGTAGTCTATCCCTGATCTTATTCAGTCTGTACATTGAGCAAGCACTAAAGGAAACAAAAAAATATATATATGGAGAAGAAATTTAGGACCAGGGAGAAAAAATAACTTTGTGATTTTCTGAAGGCAATGTAATTCTGATAGAGACAGAAAAATATTTGGAAGAGCAATTGAACGGAATGGATAGTATCTCGAAAGGATCATATAATATGAACATCACGAAAAGCAAAACAAAGATAGTGGTATGTAGTAGAATTAAATCCGGCGATGCATAGGGAATCAGATTAGGAAACGAGGCTGTAAAGTCAGTAAATGAGCCTTGCTATTTGGATAGTAAGAAAACTGATGATAGTCAAAGTAGGAAGGATATAAAAGTAGAATAGCAATGGAAAAAAAATGTATTTCTGAAGAAGAGACATTTATTAATACTCATACATACCCATATCGTAACAGCAACTCCTCTTTACTATTAGCACCACACACGATGACAGGTAACATTCTCAAGGGATTCGCCACATAGTATGACGAGGGTCATCACTCCAGTTCACTCACTTCCAGTCATCCACTGTCCGGTGGCATCGGTATTCACACAACCTCAAGCGTAGCCTAGCGGTCACTACAGACATGGGTGGCGTGTGTTGAGCTGCTTCGTCGTTGTATCTCATTATTTTTAACCCCCTACGCACACTCAAGTACTAGCTGGAATGCTGGTAATACTTTGGAGCTAACGAATGATTCCTTCCACTGATTTGACGCAGTTTTTTAGTCACCCTCCACAGTGGTTGGATGGATGATTTTGGGGGAGGGGACCAAACAGCGGGGTCACGGGTCCCATTGTATTAGGAAAGGAAGTCGGCAGTGCGCTTCCAAAGGAACCATCCCTGCATTTGCCTGAAGCGATTTAGAGAAATCACGGAAAACCCAAATGAGGATGGCCTGACGCGGTTTGAACCGTCGCCCTCCCGAATGCGAGTGCAATGTGCTAACCACTGCGCCAGCTCGTCCGGTCTTCCTCAATGCATAACGGGTCCTGTGCAGCAGCTCGTGAGGTCTTCCTGTTTTGGATAACCTGCTGTTGTTTCCTTTCATTTCCATTTCACAAACACATCACCAATAGTTGACTTTCCCCGACTCTCCTTGAGTTGACAGCAAAGGGACATCATGTTTAATGTAGATTTGAAACCACGCTGCAACACATCGTTGTTCTCTTGGCGTTACCAGAAGTGCAAAGCGTCTGTTTGTGCATGTTAAAATTAGTTATCTTACTATGAAACGAAACCAGACCTTAAGGAACCGAATCTAGAATCATTCGAAAAGACCGCGGAACTGCACTTATGGCTGCCTTGCAATTTTGTCGTAACGGAGAATGTACCACACTGGATTATAATTCTTACTCTCTTCAGGTGAACTACAACGTATTGGATTTATTCACTTCCGTTGTATGGTGCAATATTTGTGGTTTACGTATTCTAGAATTGAAGACAACTGTGTAAGTTGAAATGGCATGTTTAATGTCGGAATATTAGCACATAAATAGACGCTTTTACACAGTTTTCAATCTGACAACAAACACATCTCGTCAACACCAAAAAGTGAAATAATCCTAAACACAATAATATTAAATATTAACTCTCAGAAGGTTAAATTATCCTAAACACGTCAGTATTAAAGTTTATTAAGAATTTTCTTTACAAAATTGTTCCTACATTTACGTTATGGTGTTGGTCAGTACTACGAAAATTGTATGATTCCGGTTCAAAGCTCGTTACTATTTTTTGGATGACAATCAAGTCTACGGTCAATGGTCAGTTAGGTGACAAATTAAAAAAAAAGATTACCCAAGGTCGCTGGACTCAATATGGGACGCAAGCTGGTGAACCAACAGAAGTTACGCCTCTGCACACAGCCTTTAACTAAGGCTTTGATGAGCTGTCGTCTGCTAAGCCACTCTCTTCCACTGAAATTCCTATAAAACTAATTACACCTTTGCTGAATTTCCAGCAGAATCTTTCCCTAAGTTTCTCGTTATGCGAGAGAACATGTACTCATCCCTACTCTTAGAATGTGCCGATACACACGCTCATGGGTGAAGCAGTGTGCATATTATAATGCTCTCTCAGTTCTCGCAAGAACAATTAACTAATTGGTTGGTTCACAGTTGGAGCTAAATGATACTACAGCTCATTTCTAGCTGGTTATCAGCCGCTGTGAACGCAGTGTTGACACAAATCACTCCTCTGCGTCGTACAGAGCGTTATGCGCTCAGTTCTGCACTCTACGTCAGTTCAGATAACTGTCACCCCACCTGGGTTCTTTCTTTATTCACGACACGGCTTTCTTCGACCAATAGGAACGTTCCTCTTATTTTGTGGAAACTCTCTCTACCAGTCGCAAGGTCCCTATCACTAAACTGCGTCGAAACTTTGGCTCTTTTTTCATTGCTAGCGCGTTTCCGCCGATCGGACGTTTTGTGCCCGTTACAGACGCCTAAATGTGGACATTGACTCTCTCACGTGTGTACCACTTGCTGGGCACGTGATCGAAAATGTGTCACTGGTCTTGTTTCGTATCCATTTGTAATTCCGAAACGCAGTTTTCTAAAAGTTTTCTTTCCTGTCCTCCCTAAGATGGGCCATTATACTCGCTCTCCCCATTTGTCGTTGACTTTCCGCCTGGAGCACCGCTTTATGTGGTTTCCTTGGTACCCCCTGCTGTGTGGCCTTGCATCTACCCTCAACCCTCTGAATTCCAAAATAAGGCGCCTCTCGCTGTTTGATTCACGTTCTACTCAAACATACATTACATGAACGGTATGTTAATTACCATCGATTGAGTTCTATCCATTTTTGAATTACATACTGATAGGCAAAATTGCTCACTACCGCCGATTAAGTTAGGTGTCATATTTACCTTCCCGTTGCGATGTATCAAGCTCTCATGTAAGGTGCGAATCTGACCTTCATGTATTCTGCCATTCACCAGCTCTCTCAGCTACCCAATGTCAAATTACGACTTTTGTAATCACCGAAATCAAATCGCATAACAGCCTATTCTGAGGGAAACATATTCTTGTACAGGAAGTGATGTCTCTCGCACGTAGTGTTCTTATACCGTACCCACCAGCCAGAAAGCGTTCGCCCATTTGATCACGACACTTCGCGAATGTAAAGGCAGCTGCAGCAGCTCGAAACATCCGTGCCGGCTATGGGTCGTGTGTGCCATCGAACAAATAACACCAGAAAGTGGTTTTCTCGTTCCATGTATGGTAGGTTTGACGTGAATTTTCCGCCATTTAGGATACAATGTGCATTAATGAAGAACGTCTTTACCATCATCACTTTGGCCCACATCTGTATACCCGATGATTGCCAGATTTGATGCCTATGACAATTTGACCTTAATGCGAAATTTGCATTCAGTAGGCAGGGTTCGACAGTTGGATGTAAAGGTGCGAGACGCTGTAACTAAATAAAGAAAAAAAAATGTTTCGGCGTCCGTTGCATTACATTCCAATCTCATTTTACTTAGATCAGTCGGCTCACATCTACTAATTCAATGTGGCATTGAGTATGTTTGCTCAACGAATACTCAATTGTAAACCGTGCACTGCATTTGACCAGTAAGAATTTACTTTCTACTGTTACATCGTACCCAACGACACTCTCCAAAGATATCTACAGTTATGTGTACTACTTCCGCTTTGCATTTCACTTGCGAAGTATTACCTTGACCTCACAAAAAGCCAATCCAACCGTCAGAAGACGAGATGCTGGCTGTTCCTTGAAGTTTAGGCTATCCATACTTTCGTAATGACTCAACGTAAAGATCTAACGTAAGAGTTTTCATGTTGGTCAACTATGTTGATATAATCATACATATGACTGAGTTGCAGAATAATACATAGAATGATACGAAAGTAAAATCCTAAAAATACAGGCGTTTACGCTAACACATTTTCGCAATGCTTGTGTAGCGTTTACATACAAGGAAAATATTATCATTTATAATCAAATTAGACCTCAGTGGTGGATTCTGTAGGGGTGTTGAAGCCTGCCCTCTGGACAGCGTCTAGTAGCTTAGAGCAAACGACGGCCAGCTCGTTTATCCTCTTGTAACAGAACGGGCGCCAGACATTTACAGGCCGTCGCAGAAACAATTCCTGCGCTTTAGCAGCTGAAAATCGCAACATTGCAGAATGTGTTTGGAAAATCTGTGATCGACGACATATTTCCTTGAGGGGCACTGAATTATCCTGCTAAATTCACATGATACTTCGTCGTTTCAGTGAAATATTCCGAACACTTCGTACGTAATATATAACGGTGAATAAAAAAATTTAATTTTTCGGCTGCAGTAAGGTAATGTTACGTGTAAATCACATCTTTTCATAACACCAATTCGCTAGACGCGTGCCAGGGCTCTTCTCTTCTTTTATCAATGCAGCTGCAGCAGTATGATAGAAATTGGCTGTGGTGGACGTAAGTCTTTTTCTTCTTTCTCCGCTACAAATGAAAACAACCACAACGAATCTCTAGAACGTCTCGTAGTGTGTGCAGCATTTTTTGTAGAATAAACAAGCTGCATAATTATCAGCCCTCTGCTAGGTAGCATAGTTGCGACATAAAATCGTGAAGGAAGTATGCGTGCTTATCGGAAAATATGTGTAGCACGTAAAATGGCGAGTAGGTCGCTGGTGGAAAAGTCGTTGACTGGAAGCAAGTTGACTTTATTATTCCAGTATTACACGTTTCGGAAATTTCCGTCAACAGATATAGTGGATCATCAGGTTTCACATGGACATATGATAAACAAGTAATCTGATACCATCAAACATAAAATTATTATTAGGTCGTTTGTTCCGAAGGTATTCGTCTGTAGCGTAGCCTTGTACGACAGTGAAAAGTCGATGTTAGGTAGCTCAGTCAAGAAGAGACTAGAAGCTCCCCAAGTGTTGTGCTACAGGAAATTTGGTACGTAGATTGAATAACTAATGCTGAAGTACTGAACTGAATTGAGGAAAAAGAAATTTGTAACGTTACTTGAGTCGGTATGTAGACTCCCTTACATTTCGGTACTATCAGATTCCATTTCAAATAACACTAACCTAAAAGTGTATTTCTAAAAATAAAAGAGTGAATCAACGATTTTAATTTCTTTTCGCCGAATAAGTATCTGGAGCCCTGCGAGACTACCTTTAGATCGTGCTTTCCAAGTTTTGTTAGACGTATATTGTTTATCCCTTTTCTAGTATTCCATAATAGGAAAAGTTCTAGTGTCCGATTCCACCCGCCGGCTTTGAGCAATGACGTCATGTCTAAGGCAAAGACGCCACGTACAGACAATCAATGAATACAACGGATCGTACTCATAAACAAACGAATGTAGCATACGGTAAAACTAGTCACATTCACGCAGTTATTTACTTAGTCATGAATTATATCGAATCGAACTGAAGATAATGAAAATTATTAAGAACAAGAATTAAAAACAAATTTCATGTCTGGTAAGGAGTACGCTCGTAATTTATGCGACTAGAAAAGCAGAGAGAAACATTAAATTGCATTACAGTAAAGCACAGGGTGAAGTCATACTGTTATAAAGTCTCGTTAATTTTATATTAATTATTGAATCTAACGGGAGAAACAATAACGTATCTAAAAACGGGAATATTAAATAAATGACAACATATACGAAGCTGGAGAGACCGACACACTTAAATCCAAAAGAAAAGCCAGTACATGACAAACGAATATCTACAAGAAATAAAGAATATTGGAATCGATAACTAGAATTAACCTCTGTGGGTAAATTCCAGTTACAAATTCCAGCAGCTCCATGATTCATACGTAAATTATTTTTGCAGTTGTATGCACTGAACGTAATAGCCATTTCTACATTTGTAATTGCTCTCTAAAACTACTGCAGTGTGTTCCAAGAATTTGAATTGGCAACTAGAAACGATCTTCTATACAAGTCACTACTAGTTAGCGATTTCAGTATCAGTAAATTCTGTGCAGTAGTTCAGAGAGTAATTACTAATGCATAAATCATGTTAGCCCAAATTTTAATGCACACATGTGCTGGAAAAAAGATCTAATTAATCAATCATCGAATTGCTGGAATTGGTAACTAGAGTTGACCTACATAGGAGGTCAATTCTAGCTACCGATTACAAACGTTTGGACATTTGTGAAGTAAATCTGTGGACTATGATTCTGGAGGATATCTGGATTTCTTATTGATCTCAGAACTACTACGAAAAAGAAATAAATGTTATAGTTACAACTCCCAAATTTTTGTCTTTTTCATATTAATGAAGACAGTAATACCATATGTAGAAATCCTGTAACACTTCAATGCACACACCGGTTGTTAAAACGATCTAAGTAACAAACTGTGGAATGGTTATAATCGAGAACTAGATCAGTTCCTGTTACCGACCCCAATTTTTGTTAGACCCCACTTTTTGTCAATTTTCGTCGCTTCTGTACTCGTCCTGTTAGATTCCACAATTAGAATTAAAACTTAACGCTGATTCAAAATATTATGACATCACCATGCGCTATACTGCACTGGATTTAAAGGTTCTCCGTGCGTTTCTTACTGGCATGAATTACGATTATAATTTGTTTGAGACATTAATATTTCTTTTCTTCTGTTCTTATTTCTTTTCGTTACCTTCAATTCTTGTCAGTATAATTTGTGACTAAGTAATTAATCACGTGAATTGTGTTTGTAATTTTATCGTACGCTACATTCGTTTGTGTACGAATATGATCAGTTGCCTTCAGAGAGTGCCCCTATGTAGTGTCTCTGCCTTAGGTATTACGTCATTGCTCAAAGCCGATGAGTGGAATCGGATACTAGAATTGACACCCAAAATCTTCGTAGTGCTTTTGCCTCCTGATACGTAACAGAAAATGGTTGCTGGTGATTTTGGTACCTTATACTATGTAATTGGGATTTAATGGTACTAATAAATAATTTGTGACTCAGTCAGTTTACAGCATTCTGACTTCCCTCATAGCCCTATGTTTTTTAAAAGAACATGGAAAAACAGATCTATGTTGTACAACTTTGAAATGTTGTTCAGCTACCGTAGGCTCATTATTTCCAAAATATTTAGCTTCGGATTCTCTTCTGTATCAGTAACTTAGACCTCGAAAATTTGGTCCACCTTCACTACAAAGGTACCGTAGTGACTCTTCTTACACTAATTTCGCACGAATATCATAACACCATTATCAGGTATAAACGAATAATTTTTTAGGGAAGTTAATGATTCAGTATTATTAGTCATTTCTTTTACTCCACGCAGATAGAATTAATATGATTGTAGTTGTAGCAATTCCTATGGAGAGAGTGTGATGTTGTGTGTCTGTTTATGTATGTGTAGGTGTGTGTGGTGTGGGGGTGGGATAATCACTGGAAAACTAAAGTTTGAGGTTTGGGTCGGAGTAAATTATCAACAGGAACTGAGCAGTACTTGGATTCACATCTACTTCTAGAATATATATTTTCTGTGGTTAGCTTTGCTATCCCATAATTAATACTGCACGTACTCAGTGTCTCTCATCAAACCTGATCATCAGCGAGCATACATACCAACTGCAGTGACGTACACACGATGCCATACTCTAACAGTATCATATTTCTGCAGTAACATAGAATCATTAAATTATTTTCATTAATTCATTGCGATTCTTCACGTTAGTTTCGACACGAAATAAAGACACCTTGGATCATTCTGCACTGTGCTTGTGATGCCTTCTTTCTACATCTCTATGTGATTCGTGACACATTTCAGTGTCAATGAATTTTTAAGTATTAATTACACGTTTTTACAATGGTGAATTGATAATGATTCACCATTTGCTATGTTTCTCTTTGTCAAAGACTATCACCAGTACCTTCGTAACAAGGTCTGTCTGTAAATAAATTCTCAGCCGGTGACAACTCATAAAATATTCAATAGCAGCACATTTTCATAAATGAGCATTAGTGGTAATCTCTGTAAATGACTTTACTAAAACAAAGAATAAACTTTTATGTGATGTCTTCATTAAAAATTTATTTAATACTAATCAGGGGGTTTATTAATACAAGAAAAACTGATTTTAGGAACAACGATTTACGTGATTCCTCCGAAACTGGCGTAAAAGCAAAAACAATGTGTATTCTTCTCAACAACACCGGACGCCCTACTGCATCAATTAGCGTCAACAAACTGTTTCCTGGTCATGCGTAAGCGCTACCACGCACTATCCCAAAGAGAGATCACTGCGTACTCAACGTGGTCCTCTTCGATAGTTGTTGGGATTCAGTGTCTTCCATTACTGGTTGCGAATACGTCATGTCACACAAATATGAAAACGATGAAATGGTCAGAAACAATGGTGACATGTAATTTAGCAAACCATCCATTGTTCCATCAATTATCCTTTATCCAGTTGCACAAGTAAAAAAATTTGTCGAAGTTGAGCAACAAAAAGGTTCTTGTCTTCCTCCTCGGCGTTTCACATTAAGAGTCAGCCGAATTCCATCTCCAAATGTAGTTTCTATTGCAATCTTCCATTTTTTCCTGTACGTATTTTTGCCGTCTCTGCCCTGGTCTTCCTCTCCTTCTTCCGGAACGCTCGCAGTTTAAAATATTCCTTGCCCACCTATGGTTTGGTATTCTCTGTACTCGCCCGTACCGCTGTAGCGCGACATTCTCCAAATTCTTTTTTATGGAGCACATTATTACCATTCGCCTCTATACCTCCGAATTTTGCGTACGACCTTGCCTCGTAGCCTACAGTCATCATCTCACGTAGTCATTTCCACTGTTTTACTCTTCTCCGTAATTTTTAGTCACATCTCAGAACCATGTGGTACTATGTTCTCCACCACACTGTGAAATCTTCTTTTTTAATGTCCTGATGAAAATGAATTTTCCACGTTATCCCATGGAAAGCTTCCCCGTTGCCGTTCTGGAACTATACTCTTGTCACGTGTACCGGATTTCTCTATTCCTGTTCCCAAATATATGTAGCTACAGCAGAATTTTGTTTCCACTTCAGTACTTGTTGAGGCGGTATCCCCGGCGACCCTGGGGCCGCACCACCACTCTGTCGCCCAGCCGTTCCGCCCAGCAACGGCGGCAGCCGCGTCTGCGGCCAGCTGCGGGCGGCGTCGTCTCCTCCACCTCCTCCCCACTGGAAGAGGCGCCGTCGTCTGCGGCGGAGGGCGCCACGACGGCCGTCGAGGTAACAGCCGCATCACTCACCTGCACAGACAACAAACACTCTCTTCAAAATGTTTGTAGCTCCACTGTTCATGAATATGACACTTTGTGCAGGTCCAACTTAGACTGTGTTCTGAAAAAAGGGACTGTTGTATCACCACTAGTTACACATCAGTGTACTGTTGAATTTCTACTTCAGATAAGCAGTGAGTTTTCCTGTTAGAGCGGAAAGATTGAATTTAGAACATAATGTGAAGATCCTGCATCATCACTCTTAGTTCATTAGACTACATTCGCGTAGTTTCCGTAGGTTGTGTACATTATCATGCACTTTTCGGCGCCTTAGGAAGTTTGTCATTTAGCTACCCATTCGAAATATTGGTGAAACCTTCCTGTATTTCCGTGTATCCACCCAGAGAGACTGTTTCGTAGTGGAGAATGAAGTCGTTAACAGACATTTTCTGCTGATCCTATCTGATTAAACACTTATGCATACTGAGGATATTAACGATCAATTACGTTTTCTTGTTACACGCTTGACGTTGCTTTCAGTTCCGTTAAGCTTTCCTCTCAATCACGTATTTAAGATGGTGCTCACTGTGTCGTAGTATAGGGCCTATTGGCCGAAATTCTGGAACTCGGTCGAGCGCATTTCAGTACTCCATGAAGACGGAAATTACTTGTTGGCTTGCTGCGTTGAGTTGCCGTACGGTCTCAGGCGCTTTGCCACGGTTCGCGCGGCTCCACCCGTCGGAGATCCGAGTCCTCCCTCGGGCATGGGTGTGTGTGTTGTTCTTTGTGTAAGTTAGTTTAATTTAGATTACGTAGTGTAAACCTAGGGACCGATGATCTTAACAGTTCGGTCCCATAACACCGTACCACCACCACCACCACCACCACCACAACCACTTGTTCCCTGCTTCTACTGTTTACAAGATGTCGCATGCGGGAAGCAAGAGGCCTATTGCAAACGAGTGGTATATCTTGAATCGGTGATGATTCTATGAGGGAAAGAGGAAAGTAATTGAGCTTGACCCCTAATCTCCTATAACCTTTTGAAAGCAACGGATTTTTTTAAACTTTGATATCTTTTAATTCTAATTGGTTGCTTTTCTGTGAGGCACTGTTAGCGGAAACTACTTGGTAATATAAAGAGTTACTTCAAAATTCGCTTAAAAATGAAATTTTATATACCTTAAATGCAAATAAAAGTAACAATCCGTGTGTTTAAGATGACTTTTGTAATCAATGACACATTACACATCAAGGCTGTATACCACTGGGAGAAAATTCTGTACATAGTGTAAGCAGAGGCTTCCAATTAAGAATTGTGAATGCGGAACTGCTGGCATTTTTTTTTTTTTTTTTCATTCTACATTGAGCCTACTGAAAATAAATCCCCTTGGACGGCGCATACATTTCTGTACAATAGTTAAAGTAGTGCTGTCCAAGTCGAAATATTTCTTTCGTCATTCAATGAAAGATTAGTCCGCCCCCGGTAGCTGAGTGGTCAGCGCGACAGACTGTCAATCCTCAGGGCCCGGGTTCGATTCCGGCTGGGTCGGAGATTTTTTTCCGCGCAGGGAATGGATGTTGTGTTGTCCGAATCATCATCATTTCATCCCCATCGACGCGCAAGTCGCCGAAGTGGCGTCAAATAGAAAGACTTACACCAGGCTCGTCACACGACATTATTATTGAATGAATTACCCCTTACCATTAACTATGAATTTAGTGAGGGGGTAGATAAGCACGAATAATACAGTTGACACACAGGCATGCTTGAACGACGGCCTGCACGAAGTTCCTTAATTGGTGTCGAAAATGGTCCTGATTGCGCTTTTCCGTCATCACAATATTTTTTGTAAACTACTTCAATTTATCGTAACATAGGCAGTGTACCTTACACTGCACCCCCATGACTTTTTTTTATCGAAATCCACTTCTCAGTACTGCATTCAACAGAAGAAATTGGTGTCAGTCATGTTTTGGGCCGAAATTCGCAAGCCTCTCACCATCACAGAGTTTCACCTATGAGCGGTGCACTATCGGGACAGGAAATCCCGACCCAATATCTAGCCACAAACTCATAATTTCAGTGAGATGTTCGACAAGATAACGCAGGAACATAAACCGCCCACTTCGTGAACACTTTCCTACAAGACAGAGGAAACAGCCTGATGAAATAAGTTCCTCACATGAACGCGTGTTTCGGAGTAAGATCATCCATACATTTCCGACGACAGCAAGGGCAGATAAACGAGAGAACTATCACACAGTCAGCTAACAGATCATGCATCCAAGCTAGTGACAAGAATAACATACTGAGAAATGAAAACGAAATTGAGAATCTATTAGATGAGGACTAGTTTGGCTTTTGGAAAGGTAAAGGTACCAGAGAGGCAATTCTGACTTGAGAAGAACTACTTTTTTAATGTTTGTAATAAGTCCTAATGAAGTCCAACTTCTCTAATCGTCCGATCAGTTTGTTACATTAAAATTTTATGTCAACAAGAACACCGTGGTAGTGCGTAGCTGTAAATCCTTTTAAACTTATGTTCAACGCCACTACCACGTACCGCGGTCTTGTCCCAAGCAAGAGGCACTCCCACCCAACATCAGATGGAAGAACGGCTGGCTCCACATGTGCTCAACATTAGATATGGAATTTGACTGCCCTAACTGCTCATTTAGATTCACCCTTGTTGTCCTCCCTGGTAATCATAATGTTGTCTTACCTTACCACTGATGCGCCACTCCTGCTGCGAGTCCTGTAGCTCCTCAAGATTGACGTCCGCAGCATCAGATGACACCGGAGTCTTCTGCGTCTCGTCAGCCCTCGGACGAACATCTCCCTCTTGACCGGGGCCCAAACGGAACTGCAGTCTCACCACGTTGTACTCCTGTGGGAGTTTTGTTTTCAACGTAATGTTTTCATTTACTGCTCTTGTTTTATTTCTTACACAAAATACAGCCATAATCTAACACATTCGCGCTTTGCAATTAAAGCTACTTTGTGTTCATCATTATGTAACTAGAGTCATAATTACAATCTGTGCCATAAACGTCCTAGGTTTTAGTTGAACTACGTTGGAGAATTTTCACGGGTATCAAGAAGTAAAATACAGGCAGTATGTTACCTTGTGCGATGACCTAATTTAAAATTACAATTGCTATAACGAGCGCAGTGTATCAGGTTAATAAGGCGTGCTGACAGCTTCATGTGTGTTGGGGGCAAGAGTATCCCTCCATTGATTTCAGTTCGGCGCTAGCGGCCGTGCGAAGTGGAGGTCCGATACTTCCGCCTGTGCGGCGCGTGCGAGTGTTTGTTTACTTGTGGACTTAGTCTGCGCGCGGGCTAGTAACAACGATCATGGCGAACAAGTACAGGAAAACTACATTACGGTTCAATTTCTGCAAAGACTACGAACGAAATGGTTCAAATGGCTCTGAGCACTATGGGACTTAACAGCTATGGTCATCAGTCCCCTAGAACTTAGAACTACTTAAACCTAACTAACCTAAGGACAGCACACAACACCCAGCCATCACGAGGCAGAGAAAATCCCTGACCCCGCCGGGAATCGAACCCGGGAACCCGGGCGTGGGAAGCGAGAACGCTACCGCACGACCACGAGATGCGGGCCACTACGAACGACCAAAGGCTTTAGCAGTGGAACGATTCATTCGAGAGGACGTCAAGATACCGCCAAACGATATTGTTGGAATTCACCTGTCCATCGTTAGTCCCACGGTGTATGTTAAGATGTTAAATGACGCGGCGTGTGAGAGAATTCTACAGGCGACAAAAGCAGGTCTCCGATTTTGCCATAGTGACGGGAATGTCGGCACGGTAACTGTAGAACATGCTGGTCTGGGTGTACGGACAATACGTGTGTTTGAGCTGCCATTTGAGCTCCCGGCTGACGAAGTTATCGAGGCTTTTAAGCCATACGGCACGGTACATGGTCACACAGCAGAACGCTGGACACAATTCGCCACGTACCCTGTTCTTAACGGAGTGCGACAGATCACTATTGATCTTCAGAAACATGTACCGTCCTATCTGACAATTGGTGGTTGTCGGGCGGTGGTGATTTACGATGGTCAACCACGTACATGTTCTGGCTGTGGCCAGGAGGGACACCTCAGGTCGAACTGTATGCAACGGCGGATTACGCAACTGCCTTCAGGTGTGCGGGAGCCGTCGCCAGCGATGACATTACTACCGATCACCTATGCCAAGGCCCTCACTGCGTCCGCTGATGACCGAAAGGACACAGCTGGATCAATTACACATGTTGCTGCTGTTCTCCGACAAATCTGGTGTGATTAATAGTAATTTATTCTGTCACGACAAAAAGAACCAATTTTATTTTTACCAAAGCAACAAAGCTTTCAATTAAATTACTAGAAAAAAAAATCATACCAGATACTGAATACAAACTTTGCAGTAAAAATTATCACTCTCCATTTCTGTGTAGCAGCTGAAACGTCTCATTTTACAAGTTTATTGAAATGGAAAGAATAAAGCTATAGTGCAACAACGGTAGAATCGAGACCTGTAGCCTTAACCAAATTTTTAAATAACTTCAGCACGTCACTTTGTCTAGGAATGTACTATCATGCTCAAAAGTATCTGAACAACCCGAACTGTGTTCAACTGATTTCTATGCAATCCACGTAACGTAACTTTCTTGCACGCCTTCTAATCTCTCCTCGGTATAATCGTTTGACTATGCAAAACAGTTATTACACGAGAGCATTCCTGACGGCAATAAGTCCCTATCGACATTAATACTTCGAGAATGCAAATATCAGGAAACAAGTTATCAGAGACGATGCAGTCTTCACAGCTTGTAAAATCAAATTTAATACAGTAAATGACATTTCTACAAGTATGCCCGCAATTAAATTACCCAGCAATTATTGTCCCTGGTAACTAACTACGAAATGTCATAAATATTGTTTCATTCACAAGTAACAAAATGCATGCACGTTTAACTTGAGATGGTGCGCCGTGAACATTTGTGTTGGGCAGCGATTCGAACGTCGTAGCTGAATATTAAAAAAGTTTTGACTTAAACGGATTTGAGCCCTGCTACTACAGTCATTGTTTTCTAGCCAAGAGTAGAATATAAATAACTTTTTATTTAATCAGTAGCGAGATGTGCGTATGTTTGAGTTTGTTCCGTTATGAAAAGGTCTGTTCTGACTCGGAGTCGAACCTGTATATATCACCGTTGTCCAGTACACATGAAGAGAGGTTTAACTACCGAATTCTTTTTCACCAGTACCTAGGAGTGTCATGTTTAAAACAGAAATGTTGCAATGAAAAGTTTTGTATCTGATTTGGAGTCGAAACCAGCACCAATCGCTATTGTTCACAAAACATGGAGAGACGTTATAAATCAAAATTATTTTTCACCAGTAGTTTGGTGTGCTCATGCTTCATCTTGAAATGACACGATGAAAATGTTTGTGCCATACCAGTATTCAAATCTTTACACGCGTCTTTCGTGAGGACCTTGATGAGTTTGGTATCTTGGAAAAATAGCGAAATGATGAAACTGTATCTTGCCGAAGGGAACAGCTCCAGCTAAAAGGAGATCTGAGTTTGAATACCAGACCAGC
This sequence comes from Schistocerca serialis cubense, assembly GCF_023864345.2. Taxonomy (NCBI): domain Eukaryota; kingdom Metazoa; phylum Arthropoda; class Insecta; order Orthoptera; family Acrididae; genus Schistocerca; species Schistocerca serialis. Next base: position 142,905,450 of record NC_064639.1, on the reverse strand, counting down.
ACCAGTATTTTCAATCTCTGGAGTCCATATACAATGAGAAATAAATGCCCTGTGATCTCTCATGGCGATTGGTTCATTAATAAAATGAAATCTCCAGTGTAAGAAAGCTCTCTGGTTACAGAGATTCTACTTTTGACATTCACTCCTGTCACGATCCGACCTATAGTGACTCTCCTTCACTAGGTAGCAAAGAGACATTACGTATCATGTTTATTGTGGATCTGGAACCGTGGTGCAACCCTACGTTGTTCAGTTGGCGATACCAGTGGTGGAGAGCGTCTGTTTGTGCCTATTAAAAATGGTTTCCTGAAGTGTGAACTAAACCCAGCCCTTAGAAACGTAGCATTGGTGAAGTTCAGGCTGGATGTTGTGTAGATGTAGAGCTCAACATTTTTATCAACACTTTATTTACCAGTTTAAATCAACCAATTTAACAAGATGGAAAACGCTATTGTAAAACCAAAGATTCTTTGAGGGGCGATAAACCTGAAAAGCGCATGAATAGCACAAAACATATGCTTAGAATAATAACAGTAATTAATACAAGTAATTTAGTCTAGGCCCCACGCAGGCAAACCAAATAAGATGTAACGCTTTACAATATACGGTCTTTGGCTTTTAATTATTATGGCAATACCAACTTACTACAGCAGAAAATATTCACGTGTCTATAACAAAAAACTGAGTAAAATCGCTACTAGCTACTGCATGCCTGTCTTCCACTAGCTCCCCCAGTCGCATAGACCTCAACTACCAATACTTAGCTCAGCTACGCATACTTATATCTAGGTGATTAGAGCTTTACTGGCCTTCAGAGTAATCACTTCTAGCTACAAAACATTTCTGACATCGCTTGTAAAGCTACTGGAGACTTTCAGCAAACACCTCTTGTGAGATCGTTCGATGCACAGTGGTCACACATTGTTGGATATCTGCATCGTTACACCTGGTGCGACCAATATGCTCCTGAGACCAAGCGCTAATCAGTCTTGTATTGGCGGATTATTTTCAAAACATGAACACCTACAAAATACTGTCCATCAGACGTAAAATACATATTCCAAGGTTCTTCCGTTGGCGGAAAATTAATTCGCTTAAAGTTATGCTGTTTGGGGCTATTTTTTCACTTTTTCTACATTTTGAAACTGCTTCCATTTGACGTTTATTTTTATTTTGGGGAATAAAAAACGGCACATGTAGCTAGGTCCGAGGATAACGGTGTGTGAAAACCGTTGTCATTTGGTTTTCATCCAAACACTGCCTGACACACAATGTTTTATATACAGAAGCGCTCCCGTGCTGAAAAAGCCAACCTTCTGATAGTACAGTGAGCGTCGGTTTTTCCTCACTGCTTTACATAATCGCTTTATCTCTTCAAGGTAGTAATTTTTGTTAACTAGCCATGCTTTTCTTGGCCTTGGTGATGAAAGAGTCTTCCAATGGCTGGAGTGTTGCTTGGTTTCTGGGTCGTTTCCATAACAACACGATTCGTCACCCATGATGACTTTTGCGTCAGTACCTGCATCGATCTCTAACTGTTCTTTTAATTCCCGGCATACACGTAAAACGTTGACTCTCTGGTCGTCAGAAAGCACAATAACTTTTACTGCAACACTTTTCATCTTCTGATCTTCAGTCACAATGCTGTGGCATGAGCTCCATTTCATGGAAGTCGAGGGACGTCACGGTCGTGATTCGTCTTCAGCTGATATCTAGCCACTTTTAAAATGTGAAAATCACTAGTAATCCATCGACTGGCTCTATATTTCCTCTCCAAAAGCTGTCTGAATTATTCTGACAGTGTCTGCTGCTGGTTTCCCTAACAGGAAACAGCATCTGGTGGTAGCACATTAGTATTTGATGTCTGCTACTGAAAATTCATCGAACACGTGGAACAGCGCTTCCAAGAACAGTCGCACTGGCCACAATAACGTTTCCACAGAAATACCGGCAGGTCAACTGATACAAAATGATGTCTATCGAAGGCAAGGAGAGGCTGAATTAATAACTACTCTTCTGTTAATTGATGGAGGAATTTTGTCTTTACTCTAGGTCACCCCTTGTATTCGAACCCAGGTATTTACCTTTGGCCCCGACGGACACAGTAATTATCATCATGGGGAAGAAGTAAACAAGTTAAAATAAAATATTCGGTCTGCGGTGAAATTCTGGAGTGAGGAATGATGAAACTAAAGTATGAAGTTTATCCGGGAGACACGTCGGACAGCTAAGCTGGTAACAACGACGCTGAGGGAAAACACAGGTCTGGTTTCGGGTCAATGCTGTGCACACGGTTTCAGCTTGTCTGGGAGTTCTACCACAGCAAACACATCGCTGCACAGTGATGGATTCAGTCTGGAATGACCATCTGAAGTTCACAACTGATGACTGTCCTGGGTAAGATAATTCAAATTCGTGCCTGTTGTAGTCACTTATGACGTGCAACAATGTATTAAATTATAGTTACAGAGCCAGTTAACAGTTATGCAAAATCAGCACGTATCACTACTACTGACATCACGTAGCACTAAATACAAAAACTTAGATTTCTATAAATCGAGTGATATTCGGCTTTATACGTGGAACGTAACCCGATACAGGATTATAATAACACGATGCCCATCAAATATACTTGAGAATAAAAAAATCCATCTAAGTATACAGAACCCAAAGAAACGTGGTGCATGGAAATGTTCAAATGGTTACATGATACATACCGCAACCATTGATGGGAGGGGGGAAATGAATGGTTTTGCAAAATTGCTCTCGTAGCGTGTACTTTCACTTGGATCACAAGAAGGAATTGGTTCAATCGGTTACATTGAGTTGAAAACACTCAACTTCTTTAAAAAAAACGGTGTTATAATTTGATTGAACAGCTGACAGCGTTCAGCAGTAGTAGAGTACAGCGCACGCCAACAGCAGAACATCACAGTGTGGATATATAAAACCTGAGAAAAGAGGTGATGGCCCACTTACTTGTTCCTCAACAGATTCCCGTCTGTACTGGCTTTCTATGTTCTCGCTAGAACTCGAGAAAGTTCACGCAGTCTTCGAAAGCAAGTATCACTTTAAGATGTTAGTCAAATAGCACGCAACACTTAATAAAGCACAAGCAACCACTCAGAACAAATTCACACGCCGCGAACAAGAATCGCAATGGTGCTAGGCAACTGCTCGTGACGTATCGCGCGTCATTTTATTGTTGGGAGCGTCATCCGGGCCTTTTATAAAAAGTGACCATCACTTTGACTGTGCCATAGCTTTGCATGGATGATGTGAAATACGCAACTGATTTACCGCTACAGTGACTCTTCAGCGTGTTAATAACAGAAGATTAATAAGAGAAGATCACTAAACTATCAGCGTGGGAATTTATCTCTTCAGGCACTGAACAAGCTAATACTGAATGTAAACTTTGTAGTAAAAACTACCACTTTCCATTTTTGTATAGTAGCTCAAACGTCTCACTTCACAAAGTTATTGAAATGGAGATAAAAATCTACAGTGCAACAACGGTAGAATCCAGACCTGTAGCCTTAACCATATTTTTAAATAACTTCAGCATGTTGCTTTGTTTAGGAATGTAGTATCATGCTCAAAAGTATCTGAACAACCCGAACTGCGTTCAGCTGATTTCTATGCTATCCTCGTAACGTAAATTTCATGCACGTCTTCTAATCTCTGGTCGGTACAGTCATTTGACTATGAAAAATAGTTATTACAGGAGGGCATTCCTTATATCACATTAATACTTCGATAACGCAAATATCAGTAAAAAAATTATTAGAGGCGATGCAGTCTTCACAGCTTGTAAAATTGAATTTAATACAATATATCTTGCATAAAAATGTTCCTACCCATAAGTACAAGCTGTTGAAGGGCTGGAATGAGTTTGGTGTATAAAAGACTCTCATAGCGTTTATCAGCGATGTCACAAATAATAGAATCCCCATGTCTCGTCTCCTCGAAAGAAATTCGGTCCTACGATAAACGATGCCGTCAACTCGCACCAGATAGTCACATTTGCTGAATGAAGTGGTACTGGTTCATAAGCATGCGGATTTTCTGATGCCCGTTTTCTACAGTTCTGCATATTGACATGTCCTTGAGATAGAAAGGGGCTTCGTCTGTCCAAGAAACGTTCCATGGCTATTAATTGTCCACTTAAATGCGAGCAAGACACCCCAGAGCGAACGTTTGTCTCGCTGGCACGTCCAGGAAGCAGCTCCTGAGTAAGGGTGATTTTGTGCGGATAGCAAAGATGGCTGTTTCGTAGGATTTTGTGCACCATATTCGCAGACATATCCCACGTTAGGACGATTCCCCATGCACTGCGTGTTTGTACACCACTGCTCGAACCCAACTGCAATGTTGTGGCAGCATCTTCGACAGACATCGGACCATCTCCTTTCCTCCGTCAGCCATACGGTACTTCAAAGAACCTGTCTTTTCGAATTTCGTAATCGTTTCCTCCAGAGCCTTAGCAGACAGCAGACTTTTTTACTATCAAAAACAGTCTTGATCACAATTTATTTATTGTGGTGACCGGTTTCGACTACTACTGTGGTCATCTTCAAACCAATGAGTAAGAACCTCCTTCTGCTGGAGTGATTCTCCAGCAAAAGGAGGTTCTTACTCATTGGTGTGAAGATAACCACAGTAGTGGAAGAAACCGGTCACTATAATAAATAAACTGTGATCAAGACTGTTTTTGATAGTAAATATTTGTAACACATTGATCACTGTCGCTCCCATAATCCATTCAAAAGCAAGACATCAGACTAATGCCTTTTTCATATCGTCGGGTGTTCGAAATATACGCAGGGCTAATGGAGCAGAGTGACCGTTCTGGTAAAACAACTTTTCCACTGGTGCACGATCCTTCAAGAAGGCAGTCATGCCGGGCGTCTCGGATGCAAACTGAGGAGCATCGGTGTACCGCGCGTCTGTTGGTGAGCGTATTCTGACGCTTACAGCGCCATCTATTGGTCAAATTAACTGTAATTTTTTTCTGTTCCATGACGGTTCCCCCTGCAATAATATGCCGTTCAAATTTGACGTAATTTCGAACAGTGGCTCTTCTCCTACAGTGTTTTGAAACTGGAACTCTAGTTGTGGACATTCCGCATACAAAATGGTTACCACAACGACAACTGAAGAAGGTGCCTCTCTACGGCAATCTGTCCCTCTCCCCTCCCCACCCCACCCCCACCCCAAAAAAAAAGAAAACACCACTTCGATAACGCAATCACCAAGATGCATGTTATCAGTGATGATGCAGTCTTCACAGCTTGCAAAATCGAATGTAATACAGTAAATGACATTCCTAAAAGCAAGTCCGCCACTAAATTAAATTGCGAATACTTTAGTAATGAATTGAGATACAAAATCCCTATCCAGTAATTATTGTCCCTGTTAACTAACCACACACGGTCTTAAAAATGTTTTCATTCACAAGTAACAAAATGCGCGCGCGTTCAACTTCAAATGATGCGGCGTGAACATTTGTGTTGGGCAGGGAATCGATTATCAACCAAGCACACTCAGAGTTGAATACTGAAAGAAAGTTTTCTCTAAAACAGATTTGTACCCTGGACCTGTAGTCATTGTTTTCTAGCCAGGAATAGATGTGAAATACCGGTTTATTTATTCAGGAGCGCGATGTGCGTATGTTTGATTTTATTGCTTTATGAAAAGTTCTGTTCTGCCTCAGAGTCGAAACCGCATATATCATCGTTGTTGAGTACACATGAAGAGAGGTTAACTTTCGAATTCTTGTCCGCCAGTACCTAGGAGTGTCATGCTCAAAACTGAAATGTTGCAATGAAAAGTTCTGTATCTGACTGGGAGTCGAAACCAGCGCCAATCCTTGTTCCTTACAACACATTAAGAGATGTTAGGAATCATAATAATTTTTCACCAATAATTTGGTATGCTCATGGTTCATCTTCATATGACATAATGAAAATGTTTTTCCTATACCAGAATTCGAACCTATACACGCACGTTTCGCGGGGACCTTGAGGAGTTTGGAATCTTGGGGAAACAGCGTCTAACATTCTGCGTGGTGTCTGTTTGTTCTAAGTCGTGTCTCCCTACCACTTTCGCGCAACGACGCTCTGAGCGTGTTTTTTAGGGAATTGACTAGTTTGAACGTGAGACCTGTTGTTGGTAAGGAGACGCCAGACCACACATGACATGTAGAGTTCAGAAGAGTTCAGTGAGACTAGCGATGATATAATCAAATACTTAATGATTTCAGCGTCAGCTCCACTGCACTCGCTGTAAAAGAATCTTAATACTAACTACATTTAGTGGAAGGGGTCAAGGCTTTCCTATTTTTAGTTAGCTGGTAAAATAAAGTCGAAAAAGCAGCTAGGTTTACCATTGGAAATTTTATTCTACTCACAAAACATTGTTTATAAATTGCACTATTGATAAAAGGAGATATTTTAATACAGGATGATAAAAACCAACTGCGTTCAACAAAAATGTAAACGAATATTCCCTGAATGGGTTTCCAAGTTCTACAATGGATCAAAGGATGACCTATGCCATATCACATCTATAATCTAGGTTTAAGTTAAGTTTCATTAAAGAGAAAACTATCAAAATTGTTTACAGTGACCCTCAATTATCTTTAATTACTTATCTAACTTGTCGTAAATTACAGTGGCTGATGTGGCTTCTCAATAATTATATAACAGAAAAATCATCGCGTTTCAGATTTTTACTTCAAGTAGCAAATGTGAACATCATGAGATTTAATTGATGATCGACACTAGTATTACGTAAAAAGGGGATGTAACAGATGAGACTTCTGCAGTTCTGAGTGAAGCCTTACGCGCTCAAAAATGCAGCATCGCGTGCGTTCATTACCTAGTCGGTGTTTAGGCAGCGTCAGGGGGCGGTGGGCGGCGCAGCTCCACACCTCGCCGTCTCGGAAGCAACTCTCTCCTAACTTCTCCTTACTACAATTTACCGAAGTTGGTTTAAAAAAAACTATCTGGCTGTGTTTTCATCTGACCAATCAGGGTCTCAATGTTAACCTTAAGCTCCACCTACAAAACTTCTGTCTATCCAATGAGAAACGTTATACTTCTCGTGGTGGGGCAATTTTTTTAAAGTTTGCAACGTAACAGAGACGCGAAAAAGTCTCACGCTAAAACTTGCAGCTGGTGTGGTCCTTTTAGTGTTATCGTAAGATCTATACTGTTCTTACGGAGGGCTCCATCTTTTGACATGGGCTGGGGGTGGTCATGACGTAACAGAGACGCGAAAAAGTCTCACGCTAAAACTTGCGGCTGGGGGTGTGGCCCTTTTTGTGTTATCGTAAGATCTATACTGTTCTTCTGGACGGCTCTAGCTTTTAACATGGGTTGGGGGGTGGTCCTAGCGGTTAGCTGGCGACGTGGGTGTCCATCCATTATCGTAGGGCCTTCCAGCTTAACATGGTTCTGCTCTCGGCTTCTGTTCTCGTTTCTCCCCTCGGAACTGCGTCTGTTTCACGGTGGGAAGGTATGACATGCATTTAGGCGTTCTTGTGTTAGTCTGTGGTATTCCATTTGCTCACTCGTTGATCGTATTACTTTGGTTCATTTAATGTCAGGGTTTATTCGGAGCTATGTGACATACTGTCGGATTTGCTATCTGTCATGGTTTTCATGGATGGTGTTGGATTTGCCTGACACCTTACAAGCGAAATGATGAAACTGTATCTTTCATAAGGGAACAGTTCCAGCTAAGAGGAGATCAGCCTTTGAATACTAGTGCAGTACGAATATTTTCGACCTCTCGATTTCATATGCATTGAGAAATGCTAGTCCTGTGAGCTTACATGACGATTTCTTCATTAATAATTATAGATCTGATGTACGAAAGCTCTCTGGAGACAGAGTTTCTACTTTGAGATCCACATCTGTCGTGGTCTAACCTACACTGACTTTCCTCCAGTTGGTAGCAGAGGGACATCATGTTTATTGTGGATTTGGAACCAAGAGTACAACCCTACGTTGTTCAGTTGGCGTTACCAGAGGTGAAGTGCGTCTGTTTGTGACTATTAATAATGGTTACCTAAAGTATATAATAAACTCAGTCCTTAAGGATATAACATGGGGTTTAATTTGAGTGAAGTTCAGGTTGGAGGTAGTGCAGACGTGGAGCCCAACATTTTTATCAACATTTTATTTACCAATTTAAATTAACCGTGGAAAACACTATAGTAAAACGAAAAATTTTTCGTGGGATGATAAACCTAAAAAGTGCATAAATAACGCGTAATACCTTCTTAAAATAATAATAATAATTAATTTCAAAAACAATTCAGTCTAGCCCCTACACAGGCAACCCAAATGCGGTGTAACAATTCACAACATGCGGCCTTCGGCCTGCAATACTTATGGCAATACTAACTTACTATAGCAGAAAATATTCACGTATCTGCAATAGAAAACTGTGTAAAATCGCTAGTAGCTACTGCTTGCCTCCCTAGTACTAACTCTTCAATCACATAGACATCAGCTACCAATATACAACTCAGGTACCCACGCACATATCGTAAGTGATTAACACATCAGCTACACATAAAGGGTGCGTCCGAAAAGATCAAAGAATGGTCTCAGGAAATAAATAAATCAGAATTACAATTAAAATATCATTACTAGTCTTCAGAGTAATCACTATTAGCTACAAAACAGTTCTGACATCGGCTGTAAAGCTGATGGTAACTGTCAGCAATCGCTTCTCGTGGAATCTCTAAAAGCATCGTGGTCACGCGTTGTCTGATATCCACTCCGTAATAAGATATGACACGTGGTGGTGCTATGCGCTCCTGAGAGCAAGCGATAGACAGTCTTCTATTTGACGGATCATTTTCAGAACTTTAACGCATTCAAAATACTAAGTCCATCAGACAAAATACGAGTATACTTATCCCAACATTCTTTCCGTGGACGGTAACAGTTTCATAATTCGCTTGAGGTTACGCTGTTTAGCACGATTTTTTTTACTTCTTATCCATGTTGGAACTGCTTCCCTATCACGTTTATTTTCGTTCTTGGGAATAAAAAATCTCACAGCGGCTATGTCCGTTGAGTAAGGCGTGTGAAGACCGTTGTCATTTGGTTTTTAGGAAAACACTGCCTGACAAACAGCGCTGTATTTGCAGGGCGTTGTCGTTATCATAAAGCCAATCTTCTATTAGAACTATGTGCATCCTTTTTTTTCCCCTCACTGCTTCACATGATCGTCTTAGCTCCTGAGGGCAAATACACTGATAAGCCAAAAACACTACGACCACTGTCCACTGTGAGGTTGGATGACGCCTGGTCGTGTTGCGGTAAGGAAAATATGTAAATGGATCAACGGCTGTACCTACGACACAGGACACTAATGGAGAAATCTGCTGACATTAGCGGCTTTGACAAAGGTGATATTATTATATCCAGAGCCTGTAAACAAGTAATTCGAAAACGGCGTAGTTGATCGAATGTTCAAGTGCTACTGTACTGAGCATCTATGGAAAGTGTGGGCCATCGGTGGCATCTCTGTCGTAAGAGCACAGTGCTGGAGCAGGCATAGTGTTTCGCAGCACGCTGTTCATCGTACATTGTTGAACATGGAGCTCCGCAGCAGACCACCTTCACATGCTCACTTGTTGACCCAGCGACATCGGCAATTACGATTTCAGTGGCCACAACATCATCCTGACTGGACCGTGGATCAATGGACACATGTAAAAACGTCGGATGAGTCACGTTCTTCCTACACCAGCTTGATAGTCGGTCTCCCCCCGAACGGCTGTTGGCTGTTCGAAACGAGTACCGCGCCAAGGACGCAGGCTGGTGGGAGCAGTATTGTGCTATGGGAGACATCCTGCTACATTCGCATGGGATCTATGGTAGTAACTGATGACACGCTGACAGCTGCGGACCACTGTGTCGCTTCATGCTTAATTTCTTCCCCGACGGTGATGTTATCTTAGAACGAGATAACTGTCCGTGCCTCAAAGCCAGAACTGTGCTGTAGCGTTTTGACGAACATGATAGTGAACTCACGTTGATATATTGGCAACCAAATTCACCTGATGTCTATCCAATGGAATCCATCTCGGGCGTTATCAGGCGGTAACGCCGCGCCCACAAATCAGCAGACTTGAGCGTAGAAAGTGGTGCCATATACCTGCACATCCTACGAACTAACAGTCTAATGGATAAGTAGAATCGGTTATGTATTCCGTTCCAGAGCTAGCGCAAAATGCTATTAGGCAGGCGGTTATAACGTTTTGGCTCGCCAGCGAATACTTAACAGTAAAAAGTCCATCTAGGTGTACAGAACGCTAAAAACATCGTACATGGTAATGTTCAAATGATTGCTCAATACATACGGTAACCATTAATGGAGGACGACATAAGATAATTTTTAAAACTGCTCTCGTAGCTTGTGCTTAATTTGGATCACTGGAACGAGTTGGTTCAACCGGTTAAATGGGGTTGAAAGGGCTCAATTTCTTAAAAAAAAGATATTATACTTTTGATTGAACAACTAACATCACAGCGTTCAGTTGTAGTACAGTACAGTGCACGCCCAGAGCAGAACTTCAGTGCGTGGATATACGAGGGCAGTTCAATAAGTAATGCAACACATTTTTTTCTGAAACAGGGGTTGTTTTAATCAGCATTGAAATACACCAGGTTATTCCCCAATCTTTTAGCTACACAACACTATTTTTCAACGTAATCTCCATTCAATGCTACGGCCTTACGCCACCTTGAAATGAGGGCCTGTATGCCTGCACGGTACCATTCCACTGGTCGATGTCGGAGCCAACGTCGTACTGCATCAATAACTTGGCTTTACCGGCTGAGGGTATGGCTTTAAACTTTTTCTTGGTAGGGGAGTGGGTGTGGCGCCACTCCATTGATTGCCGTTTTGTTTCAGGTTCGAAGTGATGAACCCATGTTTCATCGCCTGTAACAATCTTTGACAAGAAATTGTCACCCTCAGCCACATGACGAGCAAGCAATTCCGCACAGATGGTTCTCCTTTGCTCTTTATGGTGTTCGGTTAGACAACGAGGGACCCAGCGGGAACAAACCTTTGAATATCCCAACTGGTGAACAATTGTGACAGCACTACCAACAGAGATGTCAAGTTGAGCACTGAGTTGTTTGATGGTGATCCGTCGATCATCTCGAACGAGTGTGTTCGAACGCTCCGCCATTGCAGGAGTCACAGCTGTGCACGGCCGGCCCGCACGCGGGAGATCAGACAGTCTTGCTTGACCTTACGGCGATGATGACACACGCTTTGCCCAACGACTCACCGTGCTTTTGTCCACTGCCAGATCACCGTAGACATTCTGCAAGCGCCTATGAATATCTGAGATGCCCTGGTTTTCCGCCAAAAGAAACTCGATCACTGCCCGTTGTTTGCAACGCACATCCGTTACAGTCGCCATTTTAACAGCTCCGTACAGCGCTGCCACCTGGGGGAAGTCAATGAAACTATACGAGACGAAGCGGGAATGTTTGAAAATATTCCACAAGAAATTTCAGGTTTTTTCAACCAAAATTGGCCGAGAAAAAAATGTGTTGCATTAATTATTGAACTGCCCTCGTATATTAAATCTGAGAAAAGGTGGTGACCGCCCACTCACTTGTTTCTCAACAGAATCCCGTCTGATACTGGCTTTCTGTCTTCTTGATAGAACTTGAGGTAGTTCAGGCACTCTTCGCCGGCCGAAGTGGCCGTGCGGTTAAAGGCGCTGCAGTCTGGAACCGCAAGACCGCTACGGTCGCAGGTTAGAATCCTGCCTCGGGCATGGATGTTTGTGATGTCCTTAGGTTAGTTAGGTTTAACTAGTTCTAAGTTCTAGGGGACTAATAACCTCAGCAGTTGAGTCTCATAGTGCTCAGAGCCATTTGAGCCATTTGAGTCAGGCACTCTTCGAAAACAAGTATCTCTGTAAGATGTTAGTTAAATAGCACGCAACTCTTAATAAAGCACAAGCAACAACTCAGAACGAGTTGACGCGTCGCGAGTAAGTATCGCAATGGTTACAATGAAATGAACACCGTTAGCTGCATACAGGCGTTGACATCGTCAGCGGGGACAGATGAAAATGTGTGCCCCGATCGGGACTCAAACCCGGGATCGCCTGCTTACATGGCAGACGCTCTATCCATCTGAGCCACCGAGGAGACAGAGGGTAGCGCGACTGCAGGGATTTATCTCTGGCACACCACTTGTGAAACCCACATTCTCAACATATTGTCCCGCACTACATTCGTTGTGCCCCCGCCCATTAGGTACTTATTACTCGCGGCGCGTTGGCGATTCCCGTAAGAGTTCGGGCACTGTTTGTGCATTCGCACAGAAGAAGAAGATGGTCAAGTGGCCGGTGAGCCTTAACTATATATATACTAAGATGGTATCTGTTCTTTCGGACATGTCCGAAAGAACAGATACCATTTTAGTATATACATCGCAATGGTGCCAGGCAACCGCACGTGACATATCGCGCGCTATTTTATTGTTGGGATCGTCGTCGGTGGCCTGTTATAAAAAGTGACAACCGTTTCGACTCTAACACCGCTTTTTATAGATCATGTGTAATATGTAACCGATTTACCACGATCGTGATGCTTCAGATTATCAGTAACAGAATATTACTAAACCATCAACATGCGAATTTACCACTTCAAGAACAGAACAAGCTAGTAATCAACGTAAACTATCTATTTCTGTGACGTAACTGAAGCGTCTTACTTTACAAGTTTATTGAAATCCAGATAAAAAAAACTACAGCACAACAATGGTAGAACCGAATATTTTCAACTAACTACTACACGTCACCTTTTCTAGGAATGCACTGTCATGCTCAAACGCTTCTGAACAAACCGAACAACAGCCGACCGATTTCTATGCAGCCCACATGACGAAACGTTCTTGCACGCCTTCTAATCTCTGTTCGGTACGGTCGTTTGACTATGCAAAATAGTTATTCACGAGAACATTCCTTATCCAGATTAATACTTCGATAATGCAGATATTGCGAAACAATATGATGGTGCTGTCTTCAGAGCTTCTAAAATCAAATTTAATACAATAAATCACACTTCAAAAAGCAAGTTTAAACTTTAAATTACATTACGAAATTTCTAAAATGATTCGAATCCATACTCCAATCCAGCACCTACTGTCTCTGTTAACTAACGACGGAACATCTTAAATATGGTTCCATTCACAAGGAACAAAATGTTGTCATGTTTAAACGTGAAATGACGTGGCGTAAACCTTTGTGTTGGACAGGGATCGAACCCATAATCTAATTGATTGGAAAATAAATACAATCACAAGTTACATATTGAAACTATTCACCAGCGCCGAGATGATTGTTTTCTAGCAACGATTAGACTTCTGATATCTGTTTATTGTTCATTAGTGAGGGGAGCGTACGTTTGAGCTTATTACGTTACGAGAAATCCTGTTCTCTCTCGGAGTCGAACCTGTCTATACAGTCACTGTTGAGTCCACACGGAAAGGCGTTAACTATCGAATTCATTTTCACCAGCAGCAAAGTGAGTCATGTTCAAAACTGAAATGATGCAATGAAAAGTTCTGTACTTGTCGAGGAGTCGAAATTAGCGTCGATCATTATTGTGAACAACTCACGGAGAGACATTAAAACTCGTAATTATTTTTCATCAGTAGTTTAGTATGTTCATGCTGCATCTTGAAATCACACGATGAAAATGTTTGTGCCATAGCATTATTCCAACCTAGACACGCGCCTTTCGTCGTGCTCTTGAGGAGTTTGGAAATCTTGGGACAACAGTGAAATTATGAAACTGTATCTTCCCAAAGGGATCAATTCCAATTAAAGGGGGATCTCATTTTGAATCTCAGTCCAGTACCAATTCTCAACATCTCAAGTTAATATGTAGATACACATAAAATCTCTGGTGAAAGAAAGCTCTCTGGTGACAAAGTCTCTACATGTCGTTACAGCAGCCTCTGTCATGGCCCAAACTACACTGAATCTCCTCCTTGATAGCAAAGGCACATTACGTTTAATGTGGATTTGCAGCACTACATTGTTCGACTGGTGTAACCAGAGGTGTTTCTGCCTATTGAAAATGGTTGCTTGAAGCGTCAAATGAACCCGGCCCTCAAGGATGTAGCATGGGATTTAGGTTGCATGGGGTTCGGGCTGAGGGTTGTGTAGACGGAAGACTCGGTATTTTTACTAAAACTTTATTTATCATGCAAAAGATCAGTGTAACAAGATGAAAAACGTTATCATAAAACCAAAAATACTCTGTGGGGCTATAACCTTAAACAAGGCATTAACATCTTCATAAAATAACGGAATTAATACGAACAACTCAGTCTAGCGCCACGCACGCAACTCAAATGCGACGTAACGCTTTAGAATTTGGGCCTTCGGCCTACAATAATTGTGAGAACAGTCAATTATTTTACATATCTATAACAGAAAACTCAGTAAAACCGCTACCAATTGTTACTTGCCTGGCAAGCAGACTATTAAATACCCCCAATCACCTGAACCAGGGATGTCCGCACGCGGCTCGAAGTAAGTATTACTGAGACCGAAGAAGTGAGCATCTATCACACGATCAGTAAAAAGAAAGTAAGTTTATGTAAAGCTATGGTAAATAGAAAATTTTTAATGTAAAGCTCCTCCTATAAGATGCTATTCTGCCATTGGTCCATCCCGTGTGTGAGTCTGTGTGTGTTAAGTATATTAAGTGCAGCTTAAGCCTCGTCTTCTTCCAGTATGGCCCTAGTAAGCTACAAAATCGGACACCTCTGATCTAGACATTAACTACCAATACCTTATTCAACTAACCATACTTACGTCTAAGTGATTCGTACACCAGCTACATACAAAAGGAGCGTCTGAAAAGTTTGATGAATGGTCTCAGGAAATAAAGGAATCAAAATTTACAAGTAAAATGCCTTTACTGGGGTTCAGAGTAATCACCATTAGCTACAACAAACTTCCATCATCGGGTGCTGTTGGAAACGGTCAGCAAACGGTTCTCGTGGAATCGCTCGAAGCACGGTGGTCACGCTTTGTTGGATATTCGCACCACTGCGGGATATGACACCTGGTGAGAACATTGCGATTCTAAGACCAAGTTGCAGTCAAGGGCATATTCTTCATTGTGTTCCCCGTCTCCCTAGAGTAGAAAATTATAATGTATCAAGGCTTCGCCGTCGAAAAAGGCGATCGGACCGTCTTCATCTTGAAGTTAAACAACCGATCTTGTGGAAGGTGGAAAGACGACGAACAACACCCCAATAATTGTCGCTTGGTCTCAGGATCGTATTGGTAGCACCATGTCTCGCATCCGGTATGGTGCAATCATCTATGAACACGTGACTGTGGTGCTTCGAGCGATTCCACAAGAAACGTTTGCTGACAGTTTCCAACAGCTTTACAACCGACGTCACAACTGTGTTGCAACTACTGGTGCTTAATCTGAAGATCAATAAAGGTATTTTGTTTGTGACTCTTGTTTCCTTTGTTTTCTGACACAGTTCGCTGAACAATTCAAACGCATCTTGTATAAAGAATTCATACATATTACAGAATCAAACACTTTAGAGAAAAAGTCCTCCAACATTTGGAAGCATCTCAGAAGCAAACTAATCGAAACCGCACAAACACTGATACCTCTGCCAAAAATTAAAAAAAACACCCTTGGTGGAAAAAAGAATGTGAACAAGCAATCCAATCTCCACAGAAAGCATACAGTGATTGGAACAGCAGAAAGACTCAGAAGAATTACAAAACATTCTTGGCAGAGAGGAAACAGACAGTCCAAGTAATCAGAAAGACCAAAAGGAAATTCTAAAAGGACCACCTACTTGAAATCGAGAAAGACTTTGGAAGAAACAACATGCGAAATTTTTACAAGAATTTCGAAACAAAACTCATAGGATCTCAGCCTCAAAATCTTTGCTTCAAGAAAGAAAATGGGCAATTTGCACTTAAAAATCAAGAAAATTGCGAAGAACTTGCAAAGTATTTGAAGAACTGCTGAACTGACCAGAACCAACACAAAGATTTCCGCCTCGGGAACCTGAATCCACAAATCCAAACGCATTAACACAGGATGTAGAGGAAATCACCAAACAGATCAAACGTCTTAATAACAATAAAGCTGCAGCTGAAGATGGAATCGCATCGGAAATCCTCAAATCAAATACTATAAAAGAAATCACCGAAATAATACATTTGGCAAACAGAACGAATTCCGGACGACTGGAAAAATGCATTAATTCATCCTCTACACAAGAAAGGAGATATATCGAATGTAAACAACAATAGGGAAATCTCAATGATATCAGTAGCTTACAAAATTCTGTCCCAGTGCCTTCTCGATAGAGCACAACAACAACTAGAACCAAAAACTGGAGAATATCACGCAGAATTCAGACCAGGCTGTTCATGTCCAGAGCAAATTCTGAAATTAAAACTAATCTTAAGACATCAGAGAATAAGTGGCAAAGATGTAGTTTGCACATTTGTTGACTTTAAGAAAGCCTACGAATCCGTTGATTGTCAAGCATTATTTCAAATATTAAAAGAATAGGGTTTAGATCTGGAAACACTTGCAGTCATACAACAGACATTGATACACACAAAATATATAGTCAAATTTATGGGGGAAATCTCTGAACCTTTTCTGAGCAGAACAGGAGTAAGACAAGGAGATGGGCTCTCTCCACTACTGTTCAACTGCGTCCTTGAAAAGGTGACACAAGATTGGCGGAAACTGAAATCAGTCGTCAAGACTGACCAACCAATTACTCTTGGCAGAGGAAAATTAACAGTAGATCGCTTAACATTTGCAGACGATCTAGCCATCTTAACTCGCGATGTTTCAACAGCCAAAAAACAGATCGAACTCCTGAAAGAACCTGAAGAAAAAGTCGACCTCCAAGTATCTTTTGAAAAGACAGAATATATGGCTTGCAACAAACAAGCACCAAAATTCATGGAGACAAAATGTGGCAAAATTAAACGAGTCCCACTATTTAAATATCTCAGTGAAATGATTCAGGAAAATGGAATAGAAACGAAAGCCAACGAAGTCAGATGCCAAAAGATGGACGCTGCTTATCGACTCACTCAAAATATCTACAGTAAAAAATGTGGCTCCAGGGAGACAAAACTACGACATTGCAATATCATCACAAAAACAGAACGCCTATATGGATCAGAAGCACTAACTTTAAACATGAAAACACATAGAAAACATTCGGAAAATGGAACGGAAGATTATAAGAAAAATTTGAGACCCAAAACTTGTAGATGAACAGTGTCGGCTCAGAGGCAAACAGGATATCAAACAATACTCTAATATTCACAGTGGCATTAGGAAACGCAGATTAAGATTCTATGGACACATCAAAAGAATCCGGAATGACTTACAAAGCAAATAGTTGAATTCAATGAAAACAGGAGTAAACCTAAAACAGACACAATGAAATGGATTGTCTAAATCAAAACAGATCTGAAACTAGCAGGAATTACACCAGAGGATATCCAAAACAGTTTTCAGATCCAAAAATCACAAGTGGCAAGCTGACCAAGAGGAGAAACCAAAGAAGAAGACTGGAAAAACGTGGTCTCAAGAAAGAAAAGAAACCCAAAGAAGGAAAGAAGTATGAGCACAAAGAAACGCAAATGTTTGCCACTAAGTTCTTTGCGTACACATGAACGAACCGCACGTTCTATAACAAGATCCGAAATGAATCAACATTAAAGCCACAGAGTGCGGAACGGACCCACAGTTGTGACAAGATTTTAATTTTTACACAATCATGCGCAGTGCGCCTACTGCTATAATCCGTCTTGCTTTGATACAAGATACTCCCTTTAGCACGCCCTGTGTGCTATACACAAGTTTCGCTAATTATAGCCCTATACGCAATGACCACAACATTATAGTCAGCTACTCAGACGTCCTGCAGACGCAATCCCAGAAAAACGACCAGGAAGACAGCGTGAAGTGACGCTTCTCCTCGATAACTCCAGCACACATCCTGCTAGAGTAGTGGTTCCCACCCTGGCAGTAGCTATCCCCTGGGGAGTAAAACTAAATTTTATAGGGAGTAAACAAGGGTTCATAGTGTTTGGTTCTCAAAATTGAACTATTTTCAAAGGATCATAATTATTATCATCACTATTTCGTAAAACTGTAATCCTGATTACATAAACCACAAATAATTACATTTGTTATTTCAAATAATAGCATTAATCAGTGAGATAATGTTGTAGAGGTTACAGCTTGTGAAACGAATGTGCGAACAACATCTTCCTTGTTCCTCACATAGACACCTACTGCAAGTATACTTGGTACCATCCATCTGTGAAAGTAAAGCTGATAAACATATGCTTAAATATCTCATGAAAATGTTTCCTCCGGACTGGACCAGAAACTGATTCATTATTCAATTCGCTAGAATAAACAATCTAACAGAGATGACAGCTCATGTATAATTACGTAATGGCTACTACATCGGACCGCCAAAGAAACTGGTACAGGCATGCGTATTCAAACACAGAGATATGTAAACAGGCAGAATGAGGCCCTCTGATCGGCAGCGCCAATATAAGGCAATAAACAAGTGTTTGGTGCAATTTTTAGGTCGGTTACCGAAGCTACATTGGCAGGTTATTAATATTTAAGTGAGTTTGAACGTGGAGTTAGAGTCGGCACATGAGCGATGGGACACAGCAGCTCAGAGGAGAAAATGAAGTGGAGGCTTCCGCGTACGACCATTTCACGAGCGTACCATGAATATCAGGAATCCGGTAAAACATCAAATCTCCGACATGGCTGCGGCCGGAAGAAGATCCTGCAAGAATGGGACCAACGACGACTGAAGAGAATCGTTCGATGTGACAGAAGTGCAACCCTTCCGCAGTTTTTCTGCAGATTTCAATGCTGGGCCGTCAACAAGTGTCAGCGTGCGAACCTGGGCCCGTCAGAACCGACATTGGGCTGTTGATGACTGGAAACATGTTCCCCGGTCGAGCGAGTTTCGTTTCAAATTGTATCGAGTGGATGGCCGTCTACGGGTATGGAGGCAACCTCATGAATCAGTGGACCCTGCATGTCAGCTGAGGACTGTTCAAGCTGGTGGAGCTTCTGTAGTGTGTGGGGCTTGTGCAGTTGGAGTAATATGGGACCCCTGATACGTCTAGATACCACTCTGACGGGTGAAATGTACGTAAACATCCTGTCTGATCACCTGCATCCATTCATGGCCATTGTGCATCCCGACGGACTTGGGGAATTCCAGCAGGACAATGCGACACACAACACATCCAGAATTATTACGGAGTGACTCCAGGAACACTCTTCTGAGTTTAAACACTTCCGCTGGTCACCAAACTCCCAAGACATGAAAATTATTGAGCATATTTGGAATGCCTTGCAACGTGCTGTTCAGAAGAGATCTCCACCCCCTCGTATTCTTATGGATTTATGGAAACCCTGCAGGATTCCTGGTGTCAGTTCTTTCCAGCACTACTTCAGACAATAGTCGAGTACATGCCACGTCGTGTTGCACAGTCTGTAGGCAGCAGTGACTGAGGTAACATCTTTTTGGAGCAGGAGACGCTTTGCTTGCAAATTCGCACAAAATACCTCAGATGGAGACTGCAAACGGCTTACGGCATAGTTGCGAGTTGTTGGGATACTGTACATAGAATTGAACGACGCCAAGAAGAGAAATTAAGCCCATATAGCAAGAGACTTGCAGTCCGTACTATGGGCAGTGTAGCCGCCGTAAGTGTTCGCCACACATAAGCCTAAGCCACAAGAAAAAGAATTTTTTGTAGTAAATTTACTTTTGTACAGCGTGAACCATTAATTTAAGAGGAATCTTAATAATCATTCTTGAACTTTAAAGAAAGTGGTTCACCGTGTTATTTCATCCTAATCATACACCTATATAGGGTTTCTTCCTGGTGGCTGATGAATCCGAGTACCCTATTTTACAAACTTATGAAGTACCAAGTTAATATAAAGAGGTCCATTTACATTATTTCTGTGTTTCCTTAACTATAGCAAAGTGTTATAGTAAAAGTTTGCTTACGTAAAATGCAATCAGAGTGTAGTCAAGTTATTAGAATCTGGTAAATGACTATACTATGCTGTCATAGTAGGAGGAGAGGTGATACTTCTACGTGGCGCGTCCCAGGTGGCGGATAGGGAAGTCCTCACCGGTTTACCGGCGGACTTGAGTGAAATAAAATAGCTCTCGCGGACCAAACACACCCTCTGCGGTTAACAACCGTAGTTGTAAATCGGAGCTTGCTCCAACTAAGGTTGACAACCTTCGAAAGTCAAAAATGGAAAGGTCTTTTAGGAAAAAAAATTCCACCGTCCTGCTCAAAAAGGCAGGAAAAGGCTACATTGGATTCGGTGGATAGTCAATTAGAAGACAGCAACGAATCGGAGCGTTTGCAACCCTCAAAATGCACACCAAAACACAACAAGAAGATTAAACATGAGCAAATAAATTATATAGCAACACACAACATAAACTCAGTATTTCAAACCGGAAAACTCAAGGAGCTCACAGATGAACTAAACAAACAGAAAATTTTAATAACAGGGATCCAAGAAATGAGAAACACCACAGAGGACCCATTCGAATCACAAGGATACTGAATTTATAGTGGTAAACCAGGACCGAGGGCAATGAAACAATGTCCCCAGCTTGGAACAGGGTTTGTAGTAAACATAATAATAATAGACGAGATACTGGCAGAAGTGAAGCTGTGAGTACCGGGCGTGAGTCGTGCTTCGGTAGCTCAGATGGTAGAGCACTTGCCCGCGAAAGGCAAAGGTCCCGATTTCGAGTCTCGGTCGGGCACACAGTTTTAATCTGCCAGGAAGTTTCATAAAAATAATAGATTCAGTAACGGATTTCCAAGCAGTATCACCAAGAATTGTGACTATAAGCTTTAAAACAATGAATAAAACCTATACAACAACAAATGCTCATGCCCCAACAAATGAAAAAAATTGTCTAAAAAAACAAAGGAAGAGGTAGATAAATTTTGGGACCTTCTGGAACAAACTGAGAACAGAATAAATAAAAAGAATGTAAAAATCTTATTGGGAGATTTCAATGCTCAGTTGGGAAAAGAAAGGAAATATAAAGATATAATTGGAAAATGGAGTCCACATAAATTTACGAACAGAAACGGTCAAAGACTTGTAGAATTCTCCAGAGAACACAACCTTATATCTAAATCAACATACTTTAAGAGGAAGCCAAGTAAACTTAAAACATGGAAACATCCAGACTGGAGGAAGGGGGAGTGTCAGCTAGACCATGTCGGTATGGACAAAAAGTTTCATAAGGAGATCCACAACGTTAAAGTACTGAGAGGAGTAGACACAGGCTCAGACCATTATATAGTTAAAATTAAAATCAAATTCACTCCGTTAAAGAAGAGGACCGGAAAAACTAATAAAATAAAAAGGAGGTTTGACTCTCATCAGCTAATTAAAAATAATAAATACCAACAAATAACACAAACCATCAAATTAACAAATGATCCAGAACAACTAGCGCCTAATCTTAAAAAAGAAGCAGAGAATCTAGCTCCCTTGAACCCACGAAGGAAACATGTACGTTGGACACCAGAATGTGACAAATTTCGTGAAGATAGACACCAAGCATGGTTAAAGTTTTAAACATATAAAACTGAAGATAACTCCATCAACCTAAAAAATGAAAGAAAAAAATTCACACAACATATTAGAAGAACCAAGAGACGATTGCATGAAGATATTATAAACTCTATAGAAGTTAATTATCATAAAACCAACTCCAGGTACTACTATAAAATCTTTGGAAAACAACTACAACAATATGAGGCCCCTACACTAATACTGAAAGATGAAGATGGAAGAATGACACACAGTAACAAGGAAAATGCAGAAATGATGGTAAAAGCATTTAACAAACTTCTGAATTGCGAGGAACCCAAAGAAGCCTTACAAATCAACATAAATACCCCAGTAAAAACTAAACCTAACACGCTAGACCCTCCATCTTTCCAAGAAGTGGACAACATTCTTAAAGAACAAAAAAATTATAAGGCATGTGGAGAAGATCAGGTTTTTGTTGAAATGTGGAAATATGCAAGTGACACAGTCAAGAGCTCCTTACATGTGGCTCTAACAAAAATTTGGGTAACAGAACGATTCCCCGAACACTGGACCGCAGCTATCATCAACCTACTACACAAAAATGGAGATAAGAGCAACCTAGACTACTACAGAGGAATCTCTCTCCTAGATTGCACATACAAAATTCTATCCAAGATCCTATATGAAAGAATCAAGGAGCAATTAGAACAGGAGTTAGGGGAATATCAGGGAGGTTTCAGACCATGGAGAAGCTGTGCAGAGCAGATAATTAGTTTAAAATTGATTATGGCATACTACAAGAAACGGTAGAAACCTCTGGCAATAACATTTGTAGATTTTAAGAAGGCATATGACTGTCTCCACAGACCTTCAGTATTAAAAATTTTAAGAAATCTAGGACTCCATCCAAAACTAATTAAAATAATACAACTCACTTTAACCAACACCAAATCAAAAGTGAAGTTTAGAGGAGAAATTTCGGAACCATTCCTCATTAACACAGGCTTAAGACAAGGTGACTGCCTATCACCATTACTGTTCAACTGTGCACTGGAATACATAATGAAAGAATGGTACAAGGACAATCCAAAGATGATAAGAACTGAAAGTGCAAAATATGATATTAGCTTAAACTGCTTGGGATTCGCTGATTATCTTGCTCTCCTAGCCAACACCGTTCAAGAAGCCAGGAAACAAGTGAAATCATTACAAGAAATGGCAGAGAAAGTAGGCCTTAGAATATCACTTGAAAAAAACGGAGATTATGCTAAGTGATCCACCACTTGCAAACAAAATTACAGGAGAACAGGAAATCAAAACTGTTGATAAATTTAAGTTTTTAGGCAAAATAATAACATATAATCTAAACGAGAAGCCATCATTGCAGAATAGAATAAAAAAACTGAACTACGCAAATTACATTACCAAAACTACACGCAACAAAAAAAGCCTCTCTATAGATGCAAAATTAAAACACTATAAAACAGTTACACAACCAGAAATAACGTATGCAGCTGAACCTATCTTCAAAACAACTAATACACCAGAAATTGACAGAATACTAAAATAGAAAGAAGAATAATTAGGACATGTATAAATAAACAGTATAAAATAAATGGACATTGGAAGATAGCATCAAGTGAAACAGTATATAAGAAAATAGAACCAGTCATGA
This sequence comes from Schistocerca serialis cubense, assembly GCF_023864345.2. Taxonomy (NCBI): domain Eukaryota; kingdom Metazoa; phylum Arthropoda; class Insecta; order Orthoptera; family Acrididae; genus Schistocerca; species Schistocerca serialis. Next base: position 142,882,059 of record NC_064639.1, on the reverse strand, counting down.
GCACGATCAGGAAGAAACGCATCACATTCTTTGGACATCTGATGAGAACTCCAGAAAACAGAATTAGTAAAAAAAAATAATACAAAAATTGTGGAATAGCAAGAGCGACATTAAATGGATCACAGAAATTAAGGAAGATATAAAAGAACACCAAATTATAGTAGATGACCTAAAAAACAAGACAGAGAAAACCAGAATACTGCAAGACCCGCAAACCAGACTACAAATGAAAATCAATAATAGGAGTACAGGAAGAGTGGTCTCAGACGAAGAAAGAAAGAAAATACCTGAAAGAACGAAGAAATATTGGGCAGACAGAAGAGCAAAACACCTTTCATATAAGAATAGACTCTAATAATTATATTACCTAAATATCATATTAAGTTATTGTTGAGCCAAATTGTAACCCTGTGTAACAACTTGTTTACCACTTTGTATTTTTGACTAGAGTGCTCCAATGAAGACCATAAAATAAATAATAATAATAATAATAATAATAATAATAATAATAAAATAATAAAACAGAGTTATTTCAAAGACTAGTAGCTTTTTAAAGTAAATTCCTGTAAGAAAGAATTTTCTTGAAGTGAAATGATTAGTATAAAAAAGTGTTGCTTTAGTATCTAAGTATTTTATTATTTAAGTTTGTTTATTATACAAAATGATTTTCTATATGTCTCCCCTGGCCAATTTTTTTAGCTTCCCTGGAGATTTCTCCTGGGTTTTTTCTCTTTTTTAAAACGTAATGTACAACGGGTAGTAGCCAAAAAGAAATTTCAGTGTCTGCACTAACATTGTTTACGTGGATTAATATTAATTTGAAGAACCACATTAAACGGTAGGAAGAAAGTAGGCATAAACTCATATTTCTGCTTTTCCTATACTTCACTGTTTCATTGCCTGGTTAGGATGGCGACCATTAGTACATGTTTTCAACCACTAAATGAACTTGGAACTGAGTTGTACTAGCTTCAATATAATATTATTCATACTGCGTTTCGATGTAATTGCTGGGTAAAATCTTAGAAGAATTGAATAGTCTGATTTACTTATCCACTAGATACAATACACGGTGAAATCCCGTAAAAAGGGTAACTCTATTCATTAGCTTTTCCTATTAACAGAACTACTGGAAACTAAATTAAATTTTAGTACGAGGGTTATACGTGGCTTTTCCTGTAACAGGGCTATTTGTTCTGTTGGGGTATAGTATAAGTGACAACACAGAGACAGGTTTTTCTGTTGTTAATGGAAGAGCATACTAAATTACAATAGTAGCTGCTAACAGTAAAACACTTAATACTAACATGTCGGATGCTGGCGTCTAACTTTGTCATCTTCGAATAAAAATCTATATGTTTAAAGAGGCGAGCTACTCGTGCACCACTGCGCTAGTGAGTCATATGCCATAATCTTTTATTATAGCAAACACATAAAAAGAAATCCAAATTTCGCAAGGATTTGAAGACAGTACCTAAAATGGAAATCTGTCTTGCGTGTCACAAATTCTGATACCTCCTGCTCCGCTCGTAGCTCGCTGGTATGTGGCTTCGTTGGACATGAGAGAGATGTGAGTTCAGAAAATGTCTACGCTCTTTCCATTTTGAATGTGAAAAAATAAATAAATAAATATCTAAGTCAGAAAATGTCTGTGCTGCCCTCATTCAAAATATCACTGGAGAAAATCAACACCGGCCGGCTACATTACTAAAATGTTAACGATAACAGGAGCAACCTCTCTCTTATAATAGTAGTACTTTGCACACGAATGTAGATATACACGTGGTTGTAAATGCTGCATGAATGTCATCTTTCTTTCTTTTTTCCCAGTGTTCCGTCATATCGCACTAAAGCAACACTTCGAAATAGCTTTACTGGCTGAAATTTGTTGCTAGTGTCTAGTCATGCTCCATATAATGTAAATTGACATTTTACTAAACATTAATCTGTCATCAAAGCTCTTACATTTCTTCTTATCATTCTTCTTTTCTTTTCGAATCTTCTTGTGCCTCCTATAATTTCCAAACAACTGCCAACGTGGACTACTCTTCGGTTGGTAACCCAGTAATCCGTGTAGCCTGCGTTAGGACAGTTTGAGGTAAACAACGACAGCGAGAAATTTCGTTTCCTTTTACCGCTAAAACTGAAATATTTCTGCGGAAGATGGATATGCAAATATACACTCCTGGAAATTGAAATAAGAACACCGTGAATTCATTGTCCCAGGAAGGGGAAACTTTATTGACACATTCCTGGGGTCAGATACATCACATGATCACACTGACAGAACCACAGGCACATAGACACAGGCAACAGAGCATGCACAATGACGGCACTAGTACAGTGTATATCCACCTTTCGCAGCAATGCAGGCTGCTATTCTCCCATGGAGACGATCGTAGAGATGCTGGATGTAGTCCTGTGGAACGGCTTGCCATGCCATTTCCACCTGGCGCCTCAGTTGGACCAGCGTTCGTGCTGGACGTGCAGACCGCGTGAGACGACGCTTCATCCAGTCCCAAACATGCTCAATGGGGGACAGATCCGGAGATCTTGCTGGCCAGAGTAGTTGACTTACACCTTCTAGAGCACGTTGGGTGGCACGGGATACATGCGGACGTGCATTGTCCTGTTGGAACAGCAAGTTCCCTTGCCGGTCTAGGAATGGTAGAACGATGGGTTCGATGACGGTTTGGATGTACCGTGCACTATTCAGTGTCCCCTCGACGATCACCAGTGGTGTACGGCCAGTGTAGGAGATCGCTCCCCACACCATGATGCCGGGTGTTGGCCCTGTGTGCCTCGGTCGTATGCAGTCCTGATTGTGGCGCTCACCTGCACGGCGCCAAACACGCATACGACCATCATTGGCACCAAGGCAGAAGCGACTCTCATCGCTGAAGACGACACGTCTCCATTCGTCCCTCCATTCACGCCTGTCGCGACACCACTGGAGGCGGGCTGCACGATGTTGGGGCGTGAGCGGAAGACGGCCTAACGGTGTGCGGGACCGTAGCCCAGCTTCATGGAGACGGTTGCGAATGGTCCTCGCCGATACCCCAGGAGCAACAGTGTCCCTAATTTGCTGGGAAGTGGCGGTACGGTCCCCTACGGCACTGCGTAGGATCCTACGGTCTTGGCGTGCATCCGTGCGTCGCTGCGGTCCGGTCCCAGGTCGACGGGCACGTGCACCTTCCGTCGACCACTGGCGACAACATCGATGTACTGTGGAGACCTCACGCCCCACGTGTTGAGCAATTCGGCGGTAGGTCCACCCGGCCTCCCGCATGCCCACTATACGCCCTCGCTCAAAGTCCGTCAACTGCACATACGGTTCACGTCCACGCTGCCGCAGCATGCTACCAGTGTTAAAGACTGCGATGGAGCTCCGTATGCCACGGAAAACTGGCTGACACTGACGGCGGCGGTGCACAAATGCTGCGCAGCTAGCGCCATTCGACGGCCAACACCGCGGTTCCTGGTGTGCCCGCTGTGCCGTGCGTGTGATCATTGTTTGTACAGCCCTCTCGCAGTGTCCGGAGCAAGTATGGTGGGTCTGACACACCGGTGTCAATGTGTTCTTTTTTCCATTTCCAGGAGTGTATTATGATACTTTTCTGTCTTTATTTTGCTAATAGTGGTTAGCCTTAAACGACGTGAACAAAGCTATAGTGGCCTAGTTCTGTCGCAGATTGTTGATTGGCGTTTTCTCTGATACATTGCACATCATAAGGTTGTGGTTAGGTTAGGGCATGATTTTCAGTTCAGGGCTACGATACGTGTGGTCTGCCGCAGTTCACTCTTTGATCACTTAAACTCAGCTACCGACAAAGAAACTCGCATTTCCAACATAACTCACAGCGGCCGCTTCCCACATCGCTACGCATTCCACACTAACAGCATTTGTAAAGCGATCTGCCATGTTTGTGTGTCACCTACACACATCAAAAAAAGTTTTCCATCACCCCGGTTCCCAGAACGCCTGAAGACAGACGTTAACTGTGAACAGACACAGTCCCTTTGACCGTTCAGAGATGCCACTAAACCCGCCCAAAGATGTAAACAACCATGCATGAGCAGCGCCTATTAGACAGAGGGGGTCCGACAGCCGATCAGTTCCAGTCATTGCACCAGGAAAGAGGTACACGGCTCTTGTTGTCTGTAGTCCAGCCATGACTATATGATCAATATGGCGGCTCGATCGTGTCCGCATTGTCACTTAGTGCCAGGAAGGGCCCTCAACAAGTGAAGTGTCCAGGCGTCTCGAAGTGCACTAAAGCGATGTTGTTCGGAGATGGAAGGGGTAGAGATAGACAGGAACTGTCGATGACAGGCCGCCCAAGGACTGATACTGCAAGCGATGGCCGCTACCCACGGATTATGACTCGGAGGAATCCTGACAGCAACGCTACCATGTTGAATAATGCTTTTCGTGCAGACAACGGGACGTCGTGTTACGACTCAAACTGTGTGCAATAGGCTGCATGATGCACAACTTCACTCCCAACGTCCATGGCGAGGTCCATCTTCGCAACCACGACAACATGCAGCGCGGTACAGATGGGCCCAACAACATGCTGAATGGTCCGCTCAGAATTGGCATCACACTCCGTTCACCGATGAGTGTCACATATGCCTTCAACCAGACAATCGTCGGAGACGTGTTTGGAGGCAACCCGGTCAAGCTGAACGCCTTAGACATACTGTCCAGCGAGTGCAGCAAGGTGGAGATTGTCAGCTGTTTTCCGGTGTCATTATGTGGGGCCGACGTACGCCGCTGGTGGTCATGGAAGGTGCCGTAACGGCTGTGCGATACGTGAATGCCATCCTCCGACCGACAGTGCAACCATATCGGCAGCATATTCGCGAGGCATTCGTCTACATGGACGACAATTCGCGCCTCCATCGTGCACGTCTCGTGAATGACTTCCTTCGTGATAACGATATCTCTCGACTAGAGTGACCAGCATGTTCTCCAGACACGTACCATATCGAACAAGCATGGGACAGATTGAAAAGGGCTGTTTATGGACGACGTGACCCACCAACCACTCTGAGGGATCTACGCCGAATCGCCGTTGAGGAGTGGGAAAATCTGGAGCAACAGTGCCTTGATGAACTTGTGGATAGTATGCCACGACGAATACAGGCATGCATCAATGCAATAGGATGTGGTACTGGGTATTAGAGGTACCGGCGTGTACAGAAATCTCTGAAGATCACACTGTATGGTGGTGCAACGTGCAATGTTCGGTTTTCATGAGCAATAAAAAGGGCGGAAATGATGTTTATGTTCATATCTAAGTTCTAGGGGACTGATGACCTCCGATGTTAAGTCCCATAGTGCTCAGAGCCATTTGTACAGGTTCAAGAACTCTCTGAAACGAGGTGGTGCAAAACATTTTTTGATATGTGTATATCCGAACGGTAGCTGCAGCGGACGTGGCAACACTGTAACGGCAAGTGACAGACGTCAACTGTCACGTAATTTTAATTGGACTGTACGGTAAACATAGCCCTCGTGTCTGCAGTACCACCTGTGGGGTGTTTCGCTTGTTACTTTTCTGTTGTTCTTTATCTCTTGGACAGTACCTACGCTCGAGAGGACAGAAAGAACATGAAGTTCGTTAGGCAGCACTGCGGCTGTATCGACGTTGTGAAAATCGCGGTATTTCAGTGCGCAGATAGATATAAGAACGCCTACTTCAGACTTTCCTGCCTTATTTTATATATTTATTTTAAAAAACCGGAAAAATCTATCGGAGACCTTCCTTTTCTGACTGGTGATAACATCAGGTTTCAGTTTTTTCCAAGCCCTGTTTTTTTCTTACGCGTGGACTAGCCTAGCAACGAGTTTACACGTATCCTTAAAAATTGCACAAGAATTGTAACCATTATGCTTGCGCACCGAGCCGTTGTCGCCTGGTTGAAGTCCATTCTGACACGAAGATAATAGTAATCGAAACTGCAGAGTTTATCAGTGAGATACTGTAACACTTAAGTTAGAATGTAATGTCTCCTTGAATCGAAAATGGAATATTAATAAGATAAAGACTCATTAATGATTTCTGGGGGGTATAGCAGGTTATGTTACAGAGAAATAGAAACGGAGATTTTATCTTTGATATATATTGATTACTTTCTTTAGAATGAGAATGTCCTCTTGAATTCTAAATTGAATGTAAGCCTGATAACGAATCGTCAAGTATTTCTGGGGGAAACACCAGGCTATGTTACAAAGTATAGTTCTTATAAAACAAGGCGGCCCAACGGTTAGAAAACGGAGTTCGTAAACAGGTGGAGGGAGATTCGAATCCCCGTTTGGTCATCCTCAGTATTGTCTTGCAAGTTGTTCCTAAACCACCAGAGGCGCTGACACAAAATCTCTTCAAAGAAGACATCGATCGGTGACTAGCTACTCTTAAACAAACAGTTGTTGGATTTATTGTTTGCGCACATTGACAAAAATTAGTTGTTACAACCAGATTCCGCATAAATATCACCTCTTAACTAGGTTTAAAACACGGTGGTCTAGTCTCACAACTTCGCAATGGGTTTCTGTGCAAGTAGTTAATGTGCCGTATGAGTAAAGAATCCGTCCACGTCAAGTAATCAATTTTTGGAGATGTTCCCCACTCGAGTATGTCAGATCATGCTCAAATTTTGTGGGCAGCTTTTCTAAAAGATGAAAGGAAGATGTACATAAAAGGTAACCCACAAATTTTAACACTTTGTAAGACTCTCTTAGGTGAAGGTCATCTTCTCTTGCAAGAGCCATCGGGTTTTAAAAGCAACAGTATGAAAATTCAGTGTTTTTAGCAGTTTCCTCTTTTTCTTGTAGTCTACAGTTTAAAAAGTTGAAAAACTACAGAAAGCCCTCATGCTTCATTTCAGATGGAAAGCGTATTGAATCTGTGCGTGCAATTACTATTAAAAATTGTATGATCTCTGGACAGTATACTCAAAAAGTACCGAATTGCATGACAAACTTTATTCAATAATAGAGACCTTCCGGGAAGAAAGCAATCGTGGGAATTTCATATACTGGAGAGACAAGAATGTTCTTCCAAAATGGTGGTTATAGCGAATATGGACCAGCCTCATCTCCCAAATTACGAACCTAAAAATGCTAAAACTTTCATGTTTGATAAAGAAGTTGTTAGATAAAATGGCCTCAAAAGGAAAGTATCCTATGCAAACTGCGTGAAGAGATCGAGCTACTTTAACACGTAGAAAAAAAAAAAACGGAGTATGCACAGATGCACAGTGCAAACTGTTCGTCCATCTTGTTGTACGATTCTGCAACTTTACCAATACTCTTCACTGCATGAACTGCACTTCACACTTCACACTTGATCAAAAGTCCTGAAATATCACCGCAACATTCTGTCTTCCTTTACTTATTAGGCCTTGCTCACTGCTCACAAAGTATTAAAAACTATACGCTAGTGATCTGCATATCATCCATTAGTCCTTTAGCAAACCTGCACACAAATTTTGAACAAATTTTGAAATGGTCGATTGCGGACAACTGTGGCCACTTGAACATCGATCGCCTTACTCTGATTTACTTTGTCTCAGAGCGCCTGTCAGTGTAAGAGAAACAATTAGTAAATTAATTTCCTGGGTAGAATATCATTGAGAGGCTGCACATTTAGTCACATTTGTCGACTGGTATTGAGTGTCGTGACGGCATAGAGTTTTACGGAAATTAGTTGTGTGAGTGGAGTCCCTCATTTGCGACAAGCGAAAATGTAATTGTCATGCTGTTCGGTTCACTCGCAGCAATTTAAGATGTGTTCTTATGTTCCTGCCTAAACACACCCTCGGAAATCGCGACATATTCGCAAAACACTAGCAAATATTTGCGACAGGCAAGAATATAACTGTCAGTACTGTTTGTTTCACTCGCAGAAATGTAATATTTCGTTTCTTAATCGTACTGAAGTCAGAAAATCAAATTCACTCCAGAGGGTGGGCTCTCTTTTGTGTGAATAACGTCGGAAGATGCATAAAATACTTCTGTTAGAGAAACGAGAAAGTCTCAGGGTATTTTACAAATACGAAGCTTTGTAAAAAATATGTTAACGTAGTAAGATTCGAATCCACTACATGTGCCTCTGTAACTTCATGTCTCTAACCATGGAAAACACATACAACACTCAACAACAGTTTCTTTCATCTGAGAATCTCCTGAAGACGTTTACTGCCAATTTGTTATTAACTGATATTAAATTATAACGGATCGTTTCAAGAGTAACGTGTTTGTGTGCAAGCTTCAGTGCGCTGTTGCCTTGAAATTTCATATTGTCATAACACGAAAGATACAATACTAAAAAAAATTTAAAAAAATTATTTGCGACGAAATCCGTCATGTCTCTCCAAAGTTCTTAATGAGTTGATTGCTGTCGAGTTTCGTGTTCACATGATTTTTTATGGAAGACACGTCATTTTACGTCACTTCACCGTAAACCTTGAGCAACCCAAGTTTCACCACTGTGTCCTGTTTTCAGCATTGAGAACACTGAGAGTCAGTCGGCAGAGTCATTAGCGAATGGTCGCAGTGAATGAATGTAAGGGTCCAGCGCGACAATTTGACATCGAGGTAATGTCCCCGCGCCTGATAAAATAGTTGGTCGTGACAAGTGGTTCTAGGTCCAATTACATTGCTGGTCAGATAGCTCAGTTGTGATATATATACTACCTGGCAAAAAACGTCAAGCACCAACAAGGGGAGGAGGAAACAAAATTAAACTTCACAGGTTGAGAGTGGGTGTGATATTACTGCAGTGAATATAGAATCGAGTCAAATTCACAAAGAACTTGGTAGTATGAGCCTACTTATCAGTATGATATTGTAACCCTTCTGGTCCATATCGATGCACTGATCATGTTGGGAAAAGTGTCATGAAGTCGTTGTATCCTATCCTCAGCCAAGCTGGCCTAAAACTGATGTAACTGATCCTTAATTTCTGTGATGTTAGCACAGGGATGGAGTTGACGTCCTAGCTGGCTCCCCACACACGTTCCATTGGGAATAGAGCTGGAGATCTTCTTGGCCATGGAATTCCCTCATCATCACACAATCACTTCATAGAGATATATTTCTTATGTGGACAAGCACTGACCCGCTGAAAAATGGCACGTTGGTGCTTTCGTACTGATCCGTGCAGTTGACGTCTCCGAATTGGTCCCACACATATTCCATTGGGGACGGAATTGGTGATCTTGTTTGACAAGTAAAAAAATAAAATGATTGTGTGGCATTGTTGGCTGGGAGACCCCATCCGGGGTATTTCAGCCGCCGAGTTATTCCAGGTAACGCCACATCCGTCGACTTGCGTGTTGGTGATGATGATGATAACATCCAGTCCACGGGCGGAGAAAATCTCGGACTCGGCCAGGAATCGAACCTCGGTCGGCTGCATTGTAGGTAAACACATCACCACTCAGGTAAGCAGACGGACGTTGGCCATGGAATTACCTCAACACTGCCCAATCAATACATAGAGATATTCCTTACGTGTAGAAGCATTGTCCTGAAAAATGGCACCATGGAACTGTCGCACGAGAGTCAGCTCATGAGGATGCAGTAAGGCTGTGATATACCAAGGTGCAGTCATATTTTCTCAGTATCACTGGTAACGAAAAATCATACCCAGCAGCTTCCCTCATCATGGCAACAGGAGTAACACTGCTGCGCCTTTACAGAACATTCAAAGAATGGGATCTCTACCCAAGTCGAAGCCTACAATGGTCATCCAGGGTAGTACAGAATTTTGATTCATGACTGAAGACAATGTGACGCCATTCATCCGTAGTCGATGTTCCCCAGCCATGGCACCACTCCAGATGGAACCGTCTGCTTTGTGTAGCTAACGGTAGCCTACGTATGGGACGGTATGTCCCTAGTTCAGCTGCTGCTAGCCTCCGACCAATGGTGCGGGGTAGCACAGTATGTTGCAGTGGGTCTTTACTTGTTCTCGGATGGTGGACGAAGATGTGAAGGCTTTACGGTGTGTTTGGTGCACAATATGGCGATGCTCGCTTGTGGTTGTCAGCCGTGGTCGAGCAGAAACTTCAAAACGAGAATTCCAAACGTTACGTGCGTAGGTTGTGCAGCATTGGGACAGTGACAGGTTAGTATCCAATGGGACGGGGTGTTGGCCACTTTACGATATGGCGGACTGACGGAGCTCAGGCAGTGCGCGCGGACTACAAGACACGCCAGGATACATCAGCGTCTGCACCATTTACTCCAAATTTGGCTAGATAACTGCAGCTTGAACCCTACGAAGCCAAGTGACGAGAAAATGGAAGTAGGAGCATAAAAAAAATATCCAAAAATGGTTGTGAATGGCAGTGTAAATACACTACTGGCCATTAAAATTGCTACACCACGAAGATGACGTGCTACAGACTCGAAATTTAATCGACAGGAAGAAGTTGCTGTGATATGCAAGTGATTTGCTTTTCAGGGCATTCACACAAGGCTGCAGCCGGTGGCGACACCTACAACGTGCTGACATGAGGAAAGTTTCCAACAGATTTCTCATACACAAACAGCGGTTGACCGGAGTTGCCTGGTGAAACGTTGTTGTGATGCCTCGTGTAAGGAGGAGAAATGCGCACCATCACATTTCCGACTATGATAAAGGTCGGATTGTAGCCTATCGCAAATGCGGTTTATCGTATCGCGACATTGCTGCTCGCGTTGGTCGAGATCCAATGACTGTTAGTAGAATATGGAATCGGTGGGTTCAGGAGCGTAATACGGAACGCCGTGCTGGATTCCAACGGCCTCGTATCACTAGCAGTCGAGATGACAGGCATCTTATCCGCATGGCCTCGTATCATTAGCAGTCGAGATGACAGGCATCTTAACCGCATGGCTGTAACGGATCGTGCAGACACGACTCGATCCCTGAGTCAGCAGGTGGGGACGTTTGCAAGGCAACAACAATCTGCACGAACAGTTCGACGACTTTTGCAACAGCATGGACTATCAGCACGGAAACCAAGGCTGCGGTTACCCTTGACGCTGCATCACAGACAGGAACGCCTACGACGGTTTACTCAACGACGAACCTGAAGGCACGAATGGCAAAACGTCATTTTTTCAGATGAATCCATGTTCTGTTTACAGCATCATGATCGTCCCATCCGTGTTTGGTGACATCGCGGTGAACGCACATTGGAAGCGTATATTCGTCATCGCCATACTGGCGTATCACGCAGCGTGATGGTACGGGGTGCCATTGGTTACACGTCTCGGTCACCTCTTGTTCGCATTGACGGCACTTTGACAGTGGACGTTACATTTCAGATGTGTTACGACCCGTGGCTCTACCCTTCATTCGATCCCTGCGAAACCCTACATTTCAGCAGGATAATGCACGGACACATGTTGCAGGTCCTGTACGGGCCTTTGTGGATACAGAAAATGTTCGACTGCTGCCCTGTCCAGCACATTCTCCAGATCTCTTACCAACTGGAAACGTCTGGTCAATGGTGGCCGAGCAACCGGCTCGTCACATACGCCAGTCACTATTCTTGATGAACTGTGGTATCGTGTTGATGCTGCATGGGCAACTGTACCTGTACACGCCGTCCAAGCTCTGTTTGACTCAATGCCGTTATTACGGCCAGAAGTGGTTGTTCTGGGTACTGAATTCTCAGGATCTACGCACCCAAATTGCGTGAAAATGTAATTACATGTCAGTTCTAGTATAATGTATTTGTCCAATGAATACACGCTTATCATCTGCATTTCTTCTTGGTGTAGCAATTTTAATGGCCAGTAGTCTATAAAGCATAACTCGTTAACTGAAACGATTGAAAACGATAAGAGTAAGTATAATGGAATCGACATACTAATGGAGATTATCACGTTTCATCCATTATTAATGGTGGTATGCCAGAAACAGAGGGATAACTCTACAAACATTCTACGATTTTCTAAAATGTTCGTAGATTTCAATCACAAACGCCGAAAGCTGATAATGAAAACTTGTGTCCAAAATTAAAGCAACAAAAGGAAGTATTACAAGCTTGCGTTTATTTTGACACAAAACAGAATGAACAGGTGAATGTAGAAACAATGTAAAAAACAGAGAACCCAAATAACTGCAACATTCATAACGGTAGACGAAAATGTTCTCCGTTTTTTCCAACTTAACTGATTTGCATACACATTGCGACAACTGATTACTGTGCTCAGTATGGGGTATGAGCTTCTCTGGCAGAAATACAGGCCTGGCAATGACGGGGCATGCTGTCAATGATGTCATCAGCCTCATTTTGAGCCAGTATCGCCCATTGGTCCTGAAGAGCTGTTCGCAGCCTTGGAAAGTGGTTAGTGGATGCTGACGTGATGCAAGCCGCTCTTAAGCCGCTCTTTTTTTTCTTTAGTCATCAGTCTTATGACTGGTTTTTAATGCGGCCAGCAACGAATTTCTCTCCCGTGCCAACCTCTTCATCTCAGAGTAGCACTTGCAACCTACATCCTCAATTATTTGCTGGATGAATTCCAATTTCTGTCTCCCTCTACTGTTTTTGCCCCCTTGGGCTCCCGTTAGTACCATGGAAGTAATTCCCTCATGTCTTAAGAGATGTCCTATCATCTTGTCCGTTCTCCTCGTCAGTTTTTCCCACATATTCCTTTCCTCTCCGATTCTGCGCGGAACCTCCTTACCATATCAGTTCACCTACTTTTTAACATACGTCTGTAACACCACATCTCAAATTTTTCGATTCCCTTGTGATCCGGTTTTCCCACACTCCATGTTTCACTACCATAAAACGCTGTGCTCCGAAAGTACATTCTCAGAAATTTCTTCCTCAAACTAAGGCTTGTGTTTGATACTATTAGACTTCTGTTGGCCAGGAATGCTCTTTTTGCCAGTACTAGACTGCTTTTGATTGCTATGCTCCTTGCTCCGTCGGCCATTGGTTATTTTGTTGCCTAAGTAATAGAATTCCTTAAATTCATCAACATCGTGACCATCAGTCCTGAGGTTAAGTTTCTCGCTGCTCTCATTTCTGCTACTTCTCATTACTTTCGTCTTCGTTCGATTCACTCTCTGTCCGTTATCTGTACTCATTAGGTTGTTCATTCCATTCTACAGATTATGTAATTCTACTTCACTTTCACTCAGGAGAGCAATGTCATCAGCGAATCGTATCATTGATATCCTTTCACCTTGAATTTTAATTCCATTCTTGAATCTTTCTTTTATTTCCATCAATACTTTTTCGATGTAAGATAGAACAACAGGGGCGGAGGACTACGCGCTCTAAGGGATTCAAATCCGGAGAGCGAGCAGGCCACGCCATGCGTTCAATAGCTTCCGTTTCCAAGAAAACTTCGACCACCCGTGCTCTATGAGGTCGAGCATTATTGTCCACCAATGCAATGTCTGAGCCGACAGCACCTCGCAACAACCGCAGATGATGTCCTAAGATTTGGTCACGATACCCGCCAGCAATTAAACCTTGCCTATTCATCTGTACAATTTCATGAACAGGGGTTCCAGTGGCAAACATACTCGTTGCCCACCCTATTAGGGAGTTGCCGTGCAGTACTAAGGGGGTAATGTCGTGCCCTTACAGATAATTAACGGCCCTCTCTTCTGAAGTCGCACGTGGTCAACCCAGCCCTGGCCTTCGGGATACAGTTTCGGTCTCTATAAACTGTCGCCACATCCGAGAAACGACAGAAAGATTCACATTAAGCCTCCGGGTCAAATCAGGTTGCTATTGTCCTGCTTCCTTTCTTTCTATGGCCCTCCACCGCAGGGAGTCTGGTATCTTCTCCATACCATACTGCACCGACTGCGACTGTGTACACAGCGCTCGTGATGTGGTGCTACCGAGAAAACACTACCCTGCTTGATAGGTGCCCTCACATCATTACTGGCATGATTATCCATTGACCGAAATGCCATCTTCTGTGCAGAACACAAACGTACGGATATCTGTTTGACAGTTTGTATGATTATATCGGGAATTAGACACAAGACCAGGAAACAGCCATTTGACGCTTAATTTTTGGACACCAGTGTAATAACATTCCAGAACAAATTTCAGATGAGGCTATAAAGGTATTCGGAGTATTAGAAGACGAAAAGCTACCCGTGATGATGGTGCTTCTATTGAATATAGAGTTGAAGGTTTTTAATTACGTCAAACGTCTGTTAAGTAAAACAATTCCACAAAATTTAAACAGTGATATAATCTGTCTAGTTAACAGAAAAGGAGAAAGTCTAGTCGCCAAAAATCGGGCTCTCTACTTGCTGTATTAGACATTAACAAACATACAACTTTCCACATGGAAAACAGCACTGGATTTTAAAACTATAAAACGAACTTGCTGGCTTTAGAAGAGAATACATCGCAATAAGTTATTAGCAAAGAGTGAACGAAATAATACACTCCTGGAAATGGAAAAAAGAACACATTGACACTGGTGTGTCAGACCCACCATACTTGCTCCGGACACTGCAAGAGGGCTGTACAAGCAATGATCACACGCACGGCACAGCGGACACACCAGGAACCGCGGTGTTGGCCGTCGAATGGCGCTAGCTGCGCAGCATTTGTGCACCGCCGCCGTAAGTGTCAGCCAGTTTGCCGTGGCATACGGAGATCCATCGCAGTCTTTAACACTGGTAGCATGCCGCGACAGCGTGGACGTGAACCGTATGTGCAGTTGACGGACTTTGAGCGAGGGCGTATAGTGGGCATGCGGGAGGCCGGGTGGACCTACCGCCGAATTGCTCAACACGTGGGGCGTGAGGTCTCCACAGTACATCGATGTTGTCGCCAGTGGTCGGCGGAAGGTGCACGTGCCCGTCGACCTGGGACCGGACCGCAGCGACGCACGGATGCACGCCAAGACCGTAGGATCCTACGCAGTGCCGTAGGGGACCGCACCGCCACTTCCCAGCAAATTAGGGACACTGTTGCTCCTGGGGTATCGGCGAGGACCATTCGCAACCGTCTCCATGAAGCTGGGCTACGGTCCCGCACACCGTTAGGCCGTCTTCCGCTCACGCCCCAACATCGTGCAGCCCGCCTCCAGTGGTGTCGCGACAGGCGTGAATGGAGGGACGAATGGAGACGTGTCGTCTTCAGCGATGAGAGTCGCTTCTGCCTTGGTGCCAATGATGGTCGTATGCGTGTTTGGCGCCGTGCAGGTGAGCGCCACAATCAGGACTGCATACGACCGAGGCACACAGGGCCAACACCCGGCATCATGGTGTGGGGAGCGATCTCCTACACTGGCCGTACACCACTGGTGATCGTCGAGGGGACACTGAATAGTGCACGGTACATCCAAACCGTCATCGAACCCATCGTTCTACCATTCCTAGACCGGCAAGGGAACTTGCTGTTCCAACAGGACAATGCACGTCCGCATGTATCCCGTGCCACCCAACGTGCTCTAGAAGGTGTAAGTCAACTACCCTGGCCAGCAAGATCTCCGGATCTGTCCCCCATTGAGCATGTTTGGGACTGGATGAAGCGTCGTCTCACGCGGTCTGCACGTCCAGCACGAACGCTGGTCCAACTGAGGCGCCAGGTGGAAATGGCATGGCAAGCCGTTCCACAGGACTACATCCAGCATCTCTACGATCGTCTCCATGGGAGAATAGCAGCCTGCATTGCTGCGAAAGGTGGATATACACTGTACTAGTGCCGACATTGTGCATGCTCTGTTGCCTGTATCTATGTGCCTGTGGTTCTGTCAGTGTGATCATGTGATGTACCTGACCCCAGGAATGTGTCAATAAAGTTTCCCCTTCCTGGGACAATGAATTCACGGTGTTCTTATTTCAATTTCCAGGAGTGTAAAATGGATTCCAGATTAATGGTTTTCCGGAGATTCGTTGATTTTATAAAGCTGTCTCAATCAAGAAAAAAATATTAATATAACTGCGAGTGAGTAATAAGTTTGGGATACCGTTGCGAGTAATAAAAGTGGTTTTATTTTGAGTATTAATAAAAGCGACGTAGTTGACGACACAGCCCAAGCAAAAGTTACAAATAGAGGTAGTGTCCCCTTGTTCTAGGGAGACCGCGATGGGTGATGTCTGAGGTCGGACCGCGAAGCTGGTGGCGATTCCACACCAGTGGCCCCATAAGCCTTACTGTTTATTCATCTCATGTTTGTGAGGTATAATAATGTACAATCGCATAGAAAGTGAATTGGATTAGTCGTCGAAAGTTATATTTTGAACAGTGACAGTACCTACACATTGAGAAGTGGTTGGATCAGATGAACAAAGTTTAGTCATGCTACTTTGTCATGTCTCAGTCTGATACTGGTAACCTAGATTATACTTGTTATCTTCCTGTCTATATATCCAGTCTTGTGGAAAATAACTGCAGATGGCCTGTTGGTTGCGATTGAGAGTGGAAATGTAATACTCGTGGTGTATAAAGCAAACGAAATAAGAACTATCCTGGCGTTACAGGTATAAAGCCCGGTTTGGGAGCTTATACACCATGGTATCCCATTCCGACCGCTAGTTCGTCGAAGTTAAGTTGACGATTCTTTGAACTAGTGGCTTCCATGAAGGCTGCTTGAATTTTGGTGTGATGCACAATTACATTACGTGATCAAAAGTATCTGGATGCCTGGCTCAAAATGACTTGCAAGTTCTTGGAGCCTTCCATCGGTAATGTTGGAATTCAGTATGGTGTTTGCCCACCCTTAGCCCTGATGACATCTTCCACCCTGGCAGGCATACGTTCTATCAGATGCTGCAAGGTTTCTTGGGGAATGGCAGCCTATTGTTCTCGGAGTGCTGCACTGAGGGGAGGTATCGATGTCAGTCGGTGAGGCCTGGCACACAGTCGGCGTTCCAAAACATCCCAAAGGTGATCTATAGGATTCAGGTCAGGACTCTGTGTAGGTCAGTAGGCAGTGCATACTCGATCATGTTGAAGGATGCAGTTGACATCCCCGAATTGCTTTTCAACTGTGGGAAGCAATAATTAGCTTAAAACATCAATGTATGCCTGTGCTGTGATAGTGCCACGCAAACCAACAAGGGGTGCAAGCTCTCTGCATGAAAAACACGACCATACTATAACACCAGCACCTCCGAGTCATACTGTTGGCACTACACATACTGACAGATGACGTTCACCGGGTATTCGCCCCACCCGCACCCAGCCATCGGATCACCACACTGTGTACCGTAATTCGTCACTCCACACAACGTTTTTCCACTGCTCAATCGTCCACGAGGCGCGTCGTTTGGCATTTACTGGTGTGATGTGTGGCTTCTGAGCAGTGGCTCGACCATGAAATCCAAGTTTTCTCACCTCCCGCCTAAATGCCATAGAACTTGCAGTGGCTGCTGATGCAGTTTGGAATTCCTGTGTGATGGTCTGGATAGATGTCGGCCTATTACACATTACGATCCTCTTCAACTGTCGGCGGTCTCTGTCAGTCAACAGACGAGGTCGGCCTGTACGCTTTTGCGCTGTAAGTGGCTCTTCGTTTTTCCACATCACTATCACATCGGAAACAATGGACCTAGGGATGTTTAGGAGTGCGGAAATCTCGGGTACTGACGTACGACACAAATGAGTATGACACAAGTGACACCCAGTCACCTGACCACGTTCGAAGTTCGTGAGTTCTGTGGAGCGCCCCGTTCTGCTCTCACACGATGTCTAATGACTGCTGAGGTCGCTGATATGGAGTACCTTGCAGTAGGTGGCAGACAATCAACCTAATATGAAAAACGTATGTTTTCTGGGTGTGTCCGGATACTTTTGATCACATAGTGTATCTATGTTTTTTAATTGATAGTAATAACAACAGCTGAACTGAAGTACACAGGGCCACAACAATATTTTTTTTTTCACGGAGACGCTGGGTACTTATTTTGTGGCCAACCAACTTCTTGCGAGGCTCATAATTTCATTGAACAGTTGTGCGTGTAACACCAGCCAGAGCTCAACGTCAGAACTCGTGCATAACAAGTAAGGCAGGTGTGCTGGTGGAAGTCTGCAGCTTCGCTGATGCAGACCAAGTGGCAGAAGCTAAACGGTGGGTTCACGGTTGTACTGGATGCTGCGCGCCTGTAATTCGGCCAGCCAATGCTGCAACAGAGTTTTCTTCTAGAGACGTTGCATAAGTTGAGGAGATCGATGCACGACGTTAATTGTCGTTTGCATTGGATCCATGCTTTGATGAACTATTAATTCCATCACAAATAGAATTCTATTATGTGCAACCTCAGATGATGTCATCCATGTTTCTGAAATAAACCGCTTTCAGGTGTATATGAACTTTTAGAGCAACGTGAACGGTTTCGTGGTTTCGAATCACATCTCAAGGTGTACTTATGTCAGTAAAACAACTGAGCCCTTATACGGGAAGGATGAGGACTCAATCTTCTCAAAACAATATACAGGGCTATTACAAATGATTGAAGCGACTTCATAAATTCACTGTGGCTCCATTCATTGACATATGGTCACGACACACTACAAATATGTAGAAAAACTCATAAAGTTTTGTTCGGCTGAAGCCGCACTTCAGGTTTCTGCCGCCAGAGCGCTCGAGAGCGCAGTGAGACAAAATGGCGACAGGAGCCGAGAAAGCGTATGTCGTGCTTGAAATGCATTCACATCAGTCAGTCATAACAGTGCAACGACACTTCAGGACGAAGTTCAACAAAGATCCACCAACTGCTAACTCCATTTGGCGATGGTATGCGCAGTTTAAAGCTTCTGGATGCCTCTGTAAGGGGAAATCAACGGGTCGGCCTGCAGTGAGCGAAGAAACGGTTGAACGCGTGTGGGCAAGTTTCACGCGTAGCCCGCGGAAGTCGACGAATAAAGCAAGCAGGGAGCTAAACGTACCACAGCCGACGGTTTGGAAAATCTTACGGAAAAGGCTAAAGCAGAAGCCTTATCGTTTACAATTGCTACAAGCCCTGACACCCGATGACAAAGTCAAACACATTGAATTTTCGGCGCGGTTGCAACAGCTCATGGAAGAAGATGCGTTCAGTGCGAAACTTGTTTTCAGTGATGAAGCAACATTTTTTTCTTAATGGTGAAGTGAACAGACACAATGTGCGAATCTGGGCGGTAGAGAATCCTCACGCATTCGTGCAGCAAATTCGCAATTCACCAAAAGTGATAAATTCAGTGTTTTGTGCAATCTCACGGTTTAAAGTTTACGGCCCCATTTTCTTCTGCGAAAAAAACGTTACAGGACACGTGTATCTGGACATGCTGGAAAACTGGCTCATGCCACAACTGGAGACCGACAGCGGCGACTTCATGTTTCAACAGGATGGTGCTCCACCGCACTTCCATCATGATGTTCGGCATTTCTTAAACAGGAGATTGGAAAACCGATGGACCGGTCGTGGTGGAGATCATGATCAGCAATTCATGTCATGGCCTCCACGCTCTCCCAACTTAACCCCATGTGATTTCTTTCTGTGGGGTTATGTGAAAGATTCAGTGTTTAAACCTCCTCTACCAAGAAATGTGCCAGAACTGTGAGCTCGCATCAACGATGCTTTCGAACTCACTGATGGGGACATGCTGCGCCGAGTATGGGAGGAACTCGATTATCGGCTTGATGTCTGCCGAATCACTAAAGGGGCACATATCGAACATTTGTGAATACCTAAAAAAACTTTTTGAGTTTTTGTACGTGTGTGCAAAGCATTGTGAAAATATCTCAAATAATAAAGTTATTGTAGAGCTGTGAAATCGCTTCAGTCATTTGTAATAACCCTGTACTGTTGCCAGTAAAAAGCGAGGCGTCATAGTTAAAATTCAGTAGTTGAAAAACTAAAATGTTAAAAGTGCTTTTACTTCTTACCAGGAAGCGACGGACAGCAACCCTCCAGCTGCCTCGTCGTGTAGGTTCACAACCCTCCCTGACCCCTCATTCCTGTATCGGGGCTTAAATGCCTTACCTCGAAGATGTAAATAATGAAAACTGTCGTGTTCCTGAAAAATTTCATATAGAGCTGAAAGCGGTTTATTTCAGAAACACTCTAATTCCGTCGATGTAAGTGTAGACCAGAATAAAGACATTAGTGTCAAAAATCCCATTAGACTTTAGCACATTAGCGAGGTATTCTTATGTGACTGAGGGGTCAGGGAAGGAGATGTGTCGTCACCTAAACTATCGTCAGCAGTTTTACGGAGGAGATGATTTATCGGATGTAAAAACCGTTGAAGATCATCGTTGCAAGCGGTTATATTATTCATTTTTATTACACGACCAGTTCGAGTCATCAACAAACAATCTTGATGTGTCTACAAACATCAGAAAGCCTAAATAAGAGAAAATGAGTTTTTACAGAAAGACAATTGTAAATACAGGGTGTCCAGAAAAGGGCTCCCTGATTTCAAAATTAAATATCTCGAAAACAAAGATCGATAGAGGAATGCAGTAAATAGTATGTTTATTGTGAAAGCTGTAAGAAGTTTATACAGCAGTTTGAAATAATAGTTACAAAAGCTGCTAACAAATGGCCCTGTACGCTGTACAGCTCATATCAGCAAATCATATCATAATCGTATAAAAACAATCTTTGCAAACAATCACATCACAATGTTTTCAAAATGTTCACCATTGGCACTACAGAGGTGGCGCAAACGAAGAATGAAATTGGCCATCACATTTCGTAGTGTCTCAACCGAAATGGATTCACATGCCACAGAGATCGCCGATTCAAGCTCGTCCAGCGTGGCGGGATGCTTCGGGTAGACCATGTCTTTCACTGTTCCCCACAAAAAAAAAGTCACAGGGAGTCAAATCCGGTGAATATGGAGGCCAATCCATGCCTGCACCAGTAAATTTGAGATATTCCAAAGCAATGACTCGATTCCCGAAGTATTCCTCAAGAAAGCGAAACACTTGTTCGGTCCAATGTGGTCGGGCTCTATCTTGCATCAGGAGAACATATAATGCCCAGTAACTCTGTGGCGAAGCATTTTACAGAATTGATGCGATTCGCAATCCTCAGTACTGAATATATCTTCGAAGATCATCGAATGATAGCAACAGATACTACACAGAACCAAAGAGTACTTCATAATTTTTAGTCATAGGTTACACTTGGCCGTATGGTGCCGTAATATCGTTGACCATATCACAAAACGAAGAGGAGTAAGTGGAGAACATGACGACATAAAATATCTTGCGTCTGACCAACATAGTAGATTACAACATTGTATAAAACAAAAAGTTTTGTAGAATGAACACACTAGACAACCGACAAACGACCTTTTGTTGGCAACTTTAAGACATCATGGTATCTTACATCATCGTGCATGTACTTAAAACCAAAGTCGAAACAAGAAGACATCATCATATCATCATAAATATCGGCATAATAGTTGCACATCCGATGTGGTCAAAATCTTAAAAATACTTTTCGTTCAACCATTAGTCACAGAAGACTGTAACATTGTATAAAATAAAGTATTCAGGAAAATTGAATATACTATCTTTACAAACAACTAACACCTACATCTGCATGGTTACTCTGCAATTCACAATTACGTGCCGTCAATGAACCATCTTCGAGCTCTTCCCTACCTTCTCACTATTGAACAGCGCGCTGAAAAAAACGGACACTTTAAGCTTTCTCTTATTTTATTATGATGATCACTCCTCCGTATGTTGATGGGCGACAACACAATATTTTCGCACGCTGAGGAGAAAGTCGGTGATAAATTTCATGAGAAGATCCTGCTGCAACGAAAAACGCCGTTGTTTTAATGATTGCCACCCCAATTCACGTATCATACCCATATCGCTCTCTCCCCTATGTGGCGATAATACAAGACAAGCTGCTGTTCTTTCAACTTTTTCGATGTCCTCCGTCGATCCTATACGATGCGTATCCCACACCGCACAGCAATACTCCAGAAGAGGGTACAAGCGTAGCGTAGGCAGGCCCTTTAGTTGACCTGTTGCAATTTCTCAGTGTTGTGCCAAAAAATGGTAGTCTTTCGTTTGCTTCACTCACAACATTAGCTATGTGATCGTTCCAATTTAAGTTATTACTAACTGTAATTCCTAAGTATTTAGTTGAATTTAAGGCCTTTGGATCTGTGTGATTTATCGTGTAACCGAAATATAACGGATTCCTTTTGGTACTCAAGTGGATGACTTCACTCTTTCTCATTACCTAGAGTCAGTTGCCACTTTTTACCACTTTTCGCACGATGCAGGTATATTGTCTAAATCATTTTGCTTTTTGATCATCGGAAGACGGTAAATGACAGCATTATCTGCAGCTTGATTAGGTATGCCCGATTTGCAATGTTTTGTGTGTTTGTAATCCAGATACAGACAAGTTAAATTTTGTAATCTAGTTTGGTAAAATACACTCCCGGAAATGGAAAAAAGAACACATTGACACCGGTGTGTCAGACCCACCATACTTGCTCCGGACACTGCGAGAGGGCTGTACAAGCAATGATCACACGCACGGCACAGCGGACACACCAGGAACCGCGGTGTCGGCCGTCGAATGGCGCTAGCTGCGCAGCATTTGTGCACCGCCGCCGTCAGTGTCAGCCAGTTTGCCGTGGCATACGGAGCTCCATCGCAGTCTTTAACACTGGTAGCATGCCGCGACAGCGTGGACGTGAACCGTATGTGCAGTTGACGGACTTTGAGCGAGGGCGTATAGTGGGCATGCGGGAGGCCGGGTGGACGTACCGCCGAATTGCTCAACACGTGGGGCGTGAGGTCTCCACAGTACATCGATGTTGTCGCCAGTGGTCGGCGGAAGGTGCACGTGCCCGTCGACCTGGGACCGGACCGCAGCGACGCACGGATGCACGCCAAGACCGTAGGATCCTACGCAGTGCCGTAGGGGACCGCACCGCCACTTCCCAGCAAATTAGGGACATTGTTGCTCCTGGGGTACCGGCGAGGACCATTCGCAACCGTCTCCATGAAGCTGGGCTACGGTCCCGCACACCGTTAGGCCGTCTTCCGCTCACGCCCCAACATCGTGCAGCCCGCCTCCAGTGGTGTTGCGACAGGCGTGAATGGAGGGACGAATGGAGACGTGTCGTCTTCAGCGATGAGAGTCGCTTCTGCCTTGGTGCCAATGATGGTCATATGCGTGTTTGGCGCCGTGCAGGTGAGCGCCACAATCAGGACTGCATACGACCGAGGCACACAGGGCCAACACCCGGCATCATGGTGTGGGGAGCGATCTCCTACACTGGCCGTACACCACTGGTGATCGTCGAGGGGACACTGAATAGTGCACGGTACATCCAAACCGTCATCGAACCCATCGTTCTACCATTCCTAGACCGGCAAGGGAACTTGCTGTTCCAACAGGACAATGCACGTCCGCATGTATCCTGTGCCACCCAACGTGCTCTAGAAGGTGTAAGTCAACTACCCTGGCCAGCAAGATCTCCGGATCTGTCCCCCATTGAGCATGTTTGGGACTGGATGAAGCGTCGTCTCACGCGGTCTGCACGTCCAGCACGAACGCTGGTCCAACTGAGTCGCCAGGTGGAAATGGCATGGCAAGCCGTTCCACAGGACTACATCCAGCATCTCTACGATCGTCTCCATGGGAGAATAGCAGCCTGCATTGCTGCGAAAGGTGGATATACACTGTACTAGTGCCGACATTGTGCATGCTCTGTTGCCAGTGTCTATGTGCCTGTGGTTCTGTCAGTGTGATCATGTGATGTATCTGACCCCAGGAATGTGTCAATAAAGTTTCCCCTTCCTGGGACAATGAATTCACGGTGTTCTTATTTCAATTTCTAGGAGTGTATGTTAGACATTGTCATGTAACAATCCAAGTGTGTTTAATTACGTCAGTAAGTGAGAATTATAGAACAATTGAGAAGTTCTCTGATTTTGAAGTCACTGTAAAATGTTTCATATTAGATTTTGTGAAGGAGAAACTTTATTTTGAATACAATTTTCAAACTGAAGCACTCGATCTTAGCATAACGCGCTATCAGTACCTCATCCTCTTCTATGTCGTGTTTGTTTAAATCCAGTGAGTATTTTTTAGAAGTAATGATTTTTCAGTTAAAGTCAAAAACATTAATGTGCCAGAATCAGAAAAGTATTAATGTTTGTAACGGTTTCAATGCGGTCAGCATTGCACAGCGCTGAGCCAATATCCAAAATTATCACTGAACATTTGCAAGGTTATTCATTTATCAATTAACCTACTAACATTACTTCATGAAACTGTTTTACAGCCGGCATTGTACTTCGTTAAGCCAAGATTGAATATTTTGTATGCCTACTGTGGAGAGAACAGAATATGAAGATTACACCCGTTGCGACTCAAGAGCTAAAAAAATGTATTTCATTGTTGATTTGCATAGGGAATTTTATCAGTTAATTGCACAGGGCCATAGAACTAGTTGCTTACGAGACAGTAAATTTCAGAGGGATTGATTTTATTATAGGTATTATATACTGGTTTTCAAGATTAAGTTGTTGTATTTTCTTTGGATACCAGTAAAACTGATTGACCACACCAATTGTTCGACAACACAACACAGAAAATTTGGATAACACAAAGTTATTTCGAAAGATCTTGCCACTCGTGTACCAAACGAATATCTCTCTTCCATTAGCTCAACTTCTAGATACTATAGTGTACTTTAACTCTTGAATCATGCATGTATTAAATATGTGGAACACATTTGCGTTGGTAAAGAGTATATACGTAAAGTAGCAATAAATAATTAGTCATTTCAACAGACTTAGCCACCAAGTGAGTGAACGAATATCGTAAGTGTTCTTGAAGGAATAACTTCAAGTCAGCAGAACTTATTGAATACCTTCTGAAAGGAGCACAATCTCTAACAACATATTTATCTCCTATGTGAATCTTTTGTAATCGATTATCTTATCCTTGTCAGTGTGTTATTAACTATTGCTCCACTGACTGTAATTTGCCACACGTGGATTTCATTCGATGGCATGCCGCTTTTTGTAGTGCATTTACATATCACCTAAGGTTTTGCTCTTTTCCTAGATTGTGTATTCTTTAACAGAGTGCGGATCCCAAAGTATCGAAATTTAAACGCAATTTGTATTGTCTGTGCACTTTCGTTTTCCAGATGCTGTTGAACTAGCACATCCCAGCACATAGCCATGACCTTCCCTTGTCCTCTATTCACGGATATTGTTCGTAATTTCTCATTTGACCTTCTGTTTCTCTTTATACTTGTGTTAAAGTAAAGCTTTTTTTTCTGTTAGAGTAGCTTGCATTAAGCTAAAAGAAACTAGAGAAGGTTCGGAAAGAGATAGAACAAAATAAAAGGAATGATACACATATGTTTACGAAAATATACACTAAGGTGACAGTGTCATCGGTTAGCGATATGTACAAATACACAACGCGGCACAATCACGTAGACAAGGTATACGAGGGCGGTGCATTTGCGGAGCCCCATTTTGTTCAGGTAATTCATGTAGAAAAGTTTCCGACGTGATCATGGTTGCACTACGGGACCTAACAGACTTTGAACACGGAATGGCAGCTGGAGCTAGACGCATGGAACATTCCATTTCTGAGAGCTTTAGGGAATTTAGTATTCCGATATCCATAGCGTCAAGAGTGTGAGGAGAATACCAAATTTCAGGCATTACCTCTCACCACGGACAACGCAGTGTCCGACAGCCTTTACTTAACGACCGAGAGCGGCGGCATTTGTACAAGAGTTGTCAGTGCTAACAAACAAGCAACGCTGCATGAAATAACCGCAGAAATCAATGTGCGACGTACGAGGAACGTATCCTCTAGGACAGTGTGGCGAAATTTACCGTTAATGGGCTATGGCAGCAGACGACCAAAGCGAATGCCTTTGCTCACAGCACATCAGAGGTGTACAAACTCTCCTTCCAGCCTGGCTGCCCCTGTCTCCACCGTAACCATTAAAGCAGCTCATCCTGCCTCAACGAAGACACAAGAGTGCCTGTGTACTGAAGCACAGTGGTTAAAGCAGACCAGCTTTGGTTTCTGCAAGCCTGGTAAGTTTCTTGGGACCCGTTCTGCCTGCTGCACCTGACAACAGGTTGCATTATCGATCCAACATGACTGGTCAGGTTTATGTTTTTGTAGGTAGTTTCATTGCAGCTCAGTTATCTTAACGTTGGGAGCAACGAAATGAACAAACCAAACTTAAAGTAGCAAATTAAGAATTGGGAATATATACCGTCACGAAACAGAGCCCAAATCCAGCACTGGAAAAGTTTTCGCGTGTTTATGAGGTAGATCCAGATAAATCTGAAGGTGCCTCGCAATGCAAATTGTGTAATAGATTACCATATACTCATTAGGGAACCTCGAGTATGTTACGATGTATTTGTAAATTCGACCAGCAGTTTCCTCACTCCGTAAATGTTTTGAAAGAGGTCAAAGACTTAAGTGCATGTGGAAATCACTGCAAGTCCTGAGGACTTTTAGCAGTATATAAGTTTTCTACATGTAGAGCTAACATTAGTTCAAGCAGAAAAAATATATGTGCCAGTGCATATTAAAAACAACGTTCTAGTAATATCCATCGTAGTGCGAAGGAAGCTTAGTACGAAAGGAAATATTCTTCTTTCGGACATGTACTTTTTAGAATAACATAATAAAATGCATTTAGGGAATTTAGAATGAACTATTTTGGTCACTTACATGAATTCAGCAAATCCGCAACATGCATTCTGGTAAAAATAATTAAAATTGTTGTAACTGTGGTCACATTTGGCTGAAGCACACCAAGCTTACATAAGCCTGACTTCCAAAATCTTACATTAGTTGGCGTTGCAGTATAATAGACATCTTCTGGTTCTTAGGTGCAAAGGATCTCGGCTTTAAGAGATGGTTCCACTTAGTACAGAAAACATATATTATATGTGACACGACGATGATTCGAACTGAGAATAGCCAGAACTAGTCGAAAGAGAAAACAGTTCATATCGAAATAAATAAGCCCGAACTATGCCGAAAAGGAGAAAAGGACAAATAAAGTCCACCATTTTCTGGCCTACAATGATCCACAATGAATACATACACTCCTGGAAATTGAAATAAGAACACCGTGAATTCATTGTCCCAGGAAGGGGAAACTTTATTGACAAATTCCTGGGGTCAGATACATCACATGATCACACTGACAGAACCACAGGCACATATACACAGGCAACAGAGCATGCACAATGTCGGCACTAGTACAGTGTATATCCACCTTTCGCAGCAATGCAGGCTGCTATTCTCCCATGGAGACGATCGTAGAGATGCTGGATGTAGTCCTGTGGAACGGCTTGCCATGCCATTTCCACCTGGCGCCTCAGTTGGACCAGCGTTCGTGCTGGACGTGCAGACCGCGTGAGACGACGCTTCATCCAGTCCCAAACATGCTCAATGGGGCACAGATCCGGAGATCTTGCTGGCCAGGGTAGTTGACTTACACCTTCTAGAGCACGTTGGGTGGCACAGGATACATGCGGACGTGCATTGTCCTGTTGGAACAGCAAGTTCCCTTGCCGGTCTAGGAATGGTAGAACGATGGGTTCGATGACGGTTTGGATGTACCGTGCACTATTCAGTGACCCCTCGACGATCACCAGTGGTGTGCGGCCAGTGTAGGAGATCGCTCCCCACACCATGATGCCGGGTGTTGGCCCTGTGTGCCTCGGTCGTATGCAGTCCTGATTGTGGCGCTCACCTGCACGGCGCAAAACACGCATACGACCATCATTGGCACCAAGGCAGAAGCGACTCTCATCGCTGAAGACGACACGTCTCCATTCGTCCCTCCATTCACGCCTGTCGCGACACCACTGAAGGCGGGCTGCACGATGTTGGGGCGTGAGCAGAAGACGGCCTAACGGTGTGCGGGACCGTAGCCCAGCTTCATGGAGACGGTTGCGAATGGTCCTCGCTGATACCCCAGGAGCAACAGTGTCCCTAATTTGCTGGGAAGTGGCGGTGCGGTCCCCTACGGCACTGCGTGGGATCCTACGGTCTTGGCGTGCATCCGTGCGTCGCTGCGGTCCGGTCCCAGGTCGACGGGCACGTGCAATTTCCGCCGACCACTGGCGACAACATCGATGTACTGTGGAGACCTCACGCCCCACGTGTTGAGCAATTCGGCGGTACGTCCACCCGGCCTCCCGCATGCCCACTATACGCCCTCGCTCAAAGTCCGTCAACTGCACATACGGTTCACGTCCACGCTGTCGCGGCATGCTACCAGTGTTAAAGACTGCGATGCAGCTCCGTATGCCACGGCAAACTGGCTGACACTGACGGCGGCGGTGCACAAATGCTGCGCAGCTAGCGCCATTCGACGGCCAACACCGCGGTTCCTGGCGTGTCCGCTGTGCCGTGCGTGTGATCATTGCTTGTACTGCCCTCTCGCAGTGTCCGGAGCAAGTATGGTGGGTCTGACACACCGGTGTCAATGTGTTCTTTTTTCCATTTCCAGGAGTGTATTACAGTGAGCTTCGTCTTGTGCCACTCAGGTGAAACAAGTCTTCCGAAAGTTGCTCGTGAAACTACAAGTACTACTACTGATGGTAGCCTTCAAGTGTGGCGCAGACCCCACAAAGGCATGGACCCAAGTTGTCAACAAGACACTGTATAAGCTGGTGGTGGCTCCATAATGGTGTAGACTGTGTTTACAGGGCATGGACTGGGTCCTCTGTTTCAAATTAACCCATCATGGTTATGTTCCGCTGCTTGGAGTCGACTTGCAGACATCCAGG
This sequence comes from Schistocerca serialis cubense, assembly GCF_023864345.2. Taxonomy (NCBI): domain Eukaryota; kingdom Metazoa; phylum Arthropoda; class Insecta; order Orthoptera; family Acrididae; genus Schistocerca; species Schistocerca serialis. Next base: position 142,853,294 of record NC_064639.1, on the reverse strand, counting down.
GGCTCATGTTCCTAAACAATGGAATTTTTGTGGACAACAGTGAGCCATGTCACCATGCCACAATCTTTCGCTAATGGTTTGAAGAACATTCTGGACAGTTCGAGCGAATGGTTTGGTCACCCAGATCGCCCGACATGGGGCATAATCGAGAAGTCAGTTCGTGCACAAAATCTTGAACTGGCAACACTTTGGCAGTTATGGATTGCTATAGATGCGGGATGGCTCAGTATTTCTGCAGGGGACTTCCAACGACTTATTGAGTCAATGACACGTAGAGCTGCTGCACTATGTTGGTCAAAAGGAAGTCGGTGACGATACTGGGAGGTATCCCCCGATTTTTCCCACATCAGTGGCTTTTAGGCAACGTCTTTATGGCTTATTCTGGAAGCGTCGATACACTGTTAACACGCGCCTTGGATATCCATTGAAATTTGATGCAGACAGCTGTAAAATGACACCATTAAGGCTGTATTGTTTACATGTGGGTCGAATTGGTACCTACAGATCACATACCAGTGAAAACATTTTTCCGACAAGATAATACTCGGTTATACGTGTGAAAGATATCTGTAGCTGTTGCCACTTCTGTTGCATTCATGTTCTTATCACTTGTCGTTGTTGTGGTCTTCAGTCCTGAGACTGGTTTGATGCAGCTCTCCATGCTAATCTATCCTGTGCAAGCTCCTTCATCTCCCAGTACCTACTGTAACCTACATCCTTCTGAATCTGCTTAGTGTATTCATCTCTTGGTCTCCCTCTACGATTTTTAGCCTCCACACTGCCCTCCAATGCTAAATTTGTGATCCCTTGATGCCTCAGAACATGTCCTACCAACCGGTCCCTTCTTCTCGTCAAGTTGTGCCACAAACTTCTCTTCTCCCCAATCCTATTCAATACCTCCTCATTAGTTACGTTATCTACCCACCTAATCTTCAACATTCTTCTGTAGCACCACATTTCAAAAGCTTCTATTCTCTTCTTGTCCAAACTATTTATTGTCCATGTTTCACTTCCATACATGGCTACATTCCATACAAATACTTTCAGAAACGACTTCCTGACACTTTAATCTATACTCGATCTTAACAAATTTCTCTTCTTCAGAAACGATTTCCTTGCCATTGCCAGTCTACATTTTATATCCTCTCTACTTCGACCATCATCAGTTATTTTGCTCCCCAAATAGCAAAACTCCTTTACTACTTTAAGTGTCTCATTTCCTAATCTAATTCCCTCAGCATCACCCGACTTAATTCGACTACATTCCATTATCCTCGTTTTTCTTTTGTTGATGTTCATCTTATATCCTCCTTTCAAGACACTGTCCATTCCGTTCAACTGCTCTTCCAAGTCCTTTGCTGTCTCTGACAGAATTACAATGTCATCGGCAAACCTCAAAGTTTTTATTTCTTTTCCATGGATTTTAATACCAACTCCAAATTTTTCTTTTGTTTCCTTTACTGCTTGCTCAATATATAGATTGAATAACATCGGGGAGAGGCTACAACCCTGTCTCACTCCCTTCCCAACCACTGCTTCCCTTTCATACCCCTCGACTCTTATAACTGCCACCTGGTTTCTGTACAAATTGTAAATATCCTTTCGCTCCCTGTATTTTACCCCTGCCATCTTTAGAGTTTGAAAGAGAGTATTCCAGTCAACATTGTCAAAAGCTTTCTCTAAGTCTACAAATGCTAGAAACGTAGGTTTGTCTCTCCTTAATCTTCCCTCTAAGATAAGTCGTAAGGTCAGTATTGCCTCACCTGTTCTAACATTTCTACGGAATCCAAACTGATCTTCTCCGAGGTCGGCTTCTACCAGTTTTTCTATTCGTCTGTAAATAATTCGCGTTAGTATTTTGCAGCTGTGACTTATTCTTCTTGAAGTCTGAGGGTATTTCGCATGTCTCGTACATTTTGCTCACCAGATGGTAGAGTTTTGTCAGGACTGGCTCACCCAATGCCGTCAGTAGTTAGAATGGAATGTTGTCTACTCCCGGGGCCTTGTTTCGACCCAGGTATTTCAGTGCTCTGTCAAACTCTTCACGCAGTATCGTATATCCCATTTCATCTTCACCTACATCCTCTTCAATTTCCATAATATTGTCCTCAAGTACATCGCCCATGTATAGACCCTCTATATACTCCTTCCACCTTTTTGCTTTCCCCTCTTTGCTTAGAACTGGATTTCCATCTGAGCTCTTGATATTCATACAAGTGGCTCTCTTTTCTCCAAAGGTCTCTTTAATTTTCCTTTAGGCTGTATCTATCTTATCTATCTTACGCCTAGTCAGATAAGCCTCTACATCCTTACATTTGTCCTCTAGCCATGCCTGCTTAGCCATTTTACATTTCCTGTCGATCTCATTTTTGAGACATTTGTATTCCTTTTTGCCTGGTTCATTTACTGCATTTTTATGTTTTCTCCTTTCATCAATTAAATTCAATATTTCTTCTGTTACCCAAGGATTTCTACTAGCCCTCGTCTTTTTACCTACTTGATCCTCTGCTGCCTTCACTACTTCATCCCTCAAAGCTACCCATTCGTCTTCTACTGCATTTCTTTCCCCGATTCCTGTCAGTTGTTCCCTTATGCTCTCCTGAAACTCTGTACAACCTCTGGTATAGTTAGTTTATCCAGGTCCCATCTCCTTAAATTCCCACCTTTTTCCAATTTCTTCAGTTTTAATCTGCAGTTCATAACCAATAGATTGTGGTCAGAGTCCACATCTGCCCCTGGAAATGCCCTACAAATTAAAATCTGGTTCCTAAATCTCTGTCTTACCATTATATAATCTATCTGATACCTTTTAGTATTCCGGGATTCTTCCATGTATACAACCTTCTTTTATGATTCTTGAACCAAGTGTTAGCTATGATTAAGTTATTCTCTGTGCAAAATTCCACCAGACGGCTTCCTCTTTCATTTCTTAGCCCCAATCCATATTCACCTACTACGTTTCCTTCTCTCCCTTTTCCTACTACCGAATTCCAGTCACCCATGACTATTAAATTTTCGTAACCCTTCACTACCTGAATAATTTCTTTTATCTCGTCATACATTTCATCAATTTCTTCATCATCTGCAGAGCTAGTTGGCATATAAACTTGTAGTACTGTAGTAGGCTTGGGCTTCGTGTCTATCTTGGTCACTATAATACGTTCACTACGCTGTTTGTAGTAGCTTACCCGCACTCCCATTTTTTAATTCATCACTTATTTACTCTTATCACTTATTTTATGCATTAAAAATCAGAAACACACCTAGTTTCTCTTTATGTTTGTGATTTATGACACTGGCACCCCCCCTTGACATTTCCAATTCTTCTTAGTTCATTCTCAAAGAAATTTACCAAATATGCGTCATTACCTTTTGCTCTCTCACTGATATGAATGTTTCGATTAGGATTTTCGAATTGTTTTTCGATTCATATTTCCCAGTGCTAACGTGTAGGATCATACAAGGGATTTGTCATATTTCTTCCTTTTTTTACGTAACGTATTTTTAATCATTGCTATTGATAATTCACACAATAGTGCTTTGGGATAATTTGAGCACAGAAAAACTATTGGATATTCTTGGATAATTCGGGAGTGACGATTGAGGCAAGTAACGAATGGTTGCAATGTCTTGAATTAAAAATATTGCTTACCTTGTACAGTTCCCCATCAACACGGAAACAGCATCCATTGATCGATGTGACAAAGCAATCCACTCACTGTATCCTGCGAGTGTTGAGGCGTTCTTGTTTGCCACCCAACACAGTTCCAGTTTTTGTCGCACTGCGTACATTACCAACTTACAGTCTGTTGGTCATTCACCGCAGTTTACCTTTTCCACCAGTTTACTAATGTTTGTTGCGCACACTGTCAAGAATTACAACACTTTTTTCTCATCAATCGTCGGTAAGATTAAGAAAGTTTTGGTTGTCACCTCTGCTTCACGCAATCGACAGCCACCACTGGCCCTCGCCGTGGTCTGTACCGGTCCCCCTGGTCAACTTGTCGGCTCTCCCGGTCGCTAAGCTAAGAGGCCCTTCGGCTGTCGCCTCTTCCTTTCAACGACCTGTCTTGCTTCTACAGTTTTCTGTCAATAGATTTTTTTCTGTATTACCTGAATCGTCTTTACACGTATATAATCAGCATAATTTGACACTCCTTTTTCATCTGTTTTGGTTCTTCTAAGCACTGTAAATTTTACTGTGAAAATTCAAATTGGCCTTCTCCTTCATTCCACCAATTCGCGGAGCTCTCAAAATATTTCCCCACTTGGCCGTCCCGCCGTTACCACAACAACGATTGGCTTGTGTGACACCAAGTTCCGCAATCAGTTGCCAACAAAATAAAATTCAGATAAATTTTCGTCACCTAACAAATAAAAAACATAAGCGTTACACGCTGAGATCAAGAAACTGCCATAGGAGAAGAAATCGTGATGAACCACATCAAACTGGTCATAGGATTGAGAATAAAAAAGGGAAGACAGAATGTACTCTACTGACCACTAAAATTGTTACACCACGAAGATGACGGGCTACAGACGCGAAATTTAAACGACAGAAAGAAGATGCTGTGATATGCAAATGATTAGTTCACACAAGGTTGGCGCCGGTGGTGACACCTACAACGTGCTGACGTGAGGAAAGTTTCCAACCGATTTCTCATACACAAATAACAGTTGACCGGCGTTGCCTGGTGAAACGTTGTTGTGATGCCTCGTGTAAGGAGGAGAAATCCGTACCATCACGTTTCCGACTTTGATAAATGTCGGATTGTAGCCTATCGCAAATGCGGTTTATCGTATCGGCACATTGCTGCTCGCGTTGGTCGAGATCCAATTAGTCTTAGCATAATATGGAATCGGTGGGTTCAGGAGGGTAATAAGGAACGCCGAGCTGAATCCCAACGGCCTCGTATCACTAGCAGTCGAGATGATAGGCATCTTATCCGCATGGCTGTAACGGATCGTGCAGCCACGTCTCGATCCCTGAGTCAACACATGGAGACGTTTGCAACTATCTGCACGAACAGTTCGACGACGTCTGCAGCAGCATGGACAATCAGCTCGGAGACCACGGCTGCGGTTACCCTTGACGCTGCATCACAGACAGGAGTGCCTGCGTTGGTGTACTCAACGACGAACCTGGGTGCACGAATGGCAAAACGTCATTTTTCCGGATGAATCATGGTTCTGTTTACAGCATCATGATGGGCGCATCCGTTTTTGGCGACATCGCGGTGAACACACATTGGAAGCGTGTATTCGTATCACCTGTCATGATGGTATGGGGTGCTATTGGTTACACGTCTCGATCACCTCTTGTTTGCATTGACGGCACTTTGAATAGTGGATGTTACATTTCATATGTGTTACGACCCGTGGCTCTATCCTTCATTCGACCCCTGCGAAACCCTACATTTTAGCAGGATAATGCACAACCGCATGTTGCAGGTCCTGTACGGGCCTTTCTGGATACAGAAAATCTTCGACTGCTGCCCTGGCCAGCACATTCTCCAGATCTCTCACCAACTGAAAACGTCTGGTCAATGGTGGCTCGTCACAATACGCCAGTCACTACTCTTGATGAACTGTGGTATCGTGTTGAAGCTGCATGGGCAGCTGTGCCTGTACGCGCCATCCAAGCTCTGTTTGACTCAATGCCCACGCGTATCAAGGCCGTTATTACGGTCAGAGGTGGTTGTTCTGGGTACTGATTTCTCAGGATCTATGCACCCAAATTGCATGAAAATGTAATCACATGTCAGTTCTAGTATACCATATTTGTCCAATGAATACCCGTTTATCATCTGCATTTCTTCTTGGTGTAGTAGTTTTAATGGCCAGTTGTGTATATACAAACTTGTTAGGCTTGAAACACTCTTGAACCTAATTTCAGCATCTTATGATGGTAATAGCCGAAAGATGTCAACAGTGCAACATAAAAATAAGAAAGATATTGACTAGGCAGCATTAGCCCTAAAAGTTCGTATTTCTTGTTGTCTCAGGATATGTTCTATCAGTCTCTACCTTCTTTTAATCAAACTGTACCAAAAATCTCATCTGTCCCCTATTCCATTTACTACCTACATATTAGTCACTCTACCTATTCATCTAATCTTCAGCATTCTTCTGTAACACCACATTTCTGAGGTTCTATTTTCTTCTCATGTGTATTGGTTATCACCCATGTTTCAGTTCTATATGAGGCTACACTCCACACATATAATTACACAATCCAAAGTGCAGAATGGAATTTCGCACTGGTAACAATTACAGAACGTTAGTGCTATGCATTCCTTGTAGACATATGTTGTTTTTCCGAAAGTAGTAATTGGTTATTAATATCCTGCATGTACTATCTTCTTTATTTGTACAAATGCTATTTCCCGGAACACGGGACGCGTCCGTGTATTGTGAAGTGCAGACAGCGCGAAAGCAAGCAGACAGCCCAGTGGAGGGCTCGCGCATGCGCTGAAGACGTATACGCGCCACCGGAGAATCATCCGAATACAATATATTTAAACTTGTATGGAGCATACAGCAGTTGCATTCGGACATCCCAAGGTACCTTATTCTTATTTCATTATTCACGCGTTACCCGAAAGGTCACCGATTCTTGCTCCTGCGCATCATCTTGACATGCACGAGCCCTCCACGTAACTGAGTGATTACATTCACGGTGTCAGTATTTCACAGTGTGCCTTCACGTCCCGTGTTCCGGGAAGTTAACTTGTGGTATGTGTTTATTATATTTATATTTTCTTTCCCGTTAATAAGCCATTCACCTGACACACATTGTCAAGTTTTCTTTGGTCTATTTTTTTGTTATTGCACCACTTCGCTGTAAGGTCCCCCTCTGTTCTTTGAACTACCCGCTCGTCAGGACTTTGTACTGTTTTTTATCTATGTTCGCGTTACCAGAGGATTACCGGGATGTAATTTATTTACGCTCCAACGACCATTTTGGACTTGGATCCCTATGTCCGACTGATTTTGATTCGTTGACGTACCGCCGCCGCGCGGGATTAGCCGAGCGGTCTGTGGCGCTGAAGTCATAGACTGTGCGGCTGATTCTGTCGGAGGTTCGAGTCCTCCCTTGGGCATGGGTGTGTGTGTGTTTGTCCTTCGGATAATTTAGGTTAAGTAGTGTGTAAGTTTAGGGACTGATGACCTTAGCAGTTAAGTCCCATAAGATTTCACACACATTTGAACATTTTTGACGTACCGCCACTTCACGGATTATTAGTCTTGCCTGACAACGTATGTTGCGCTCAACGTTCTGGGCTACTTAGCTCTTATGACTTAGCTACGTGATTATAACTATGTCTAGTTTACATGTTTTTAAAAGTTCTCTAATTTTTTATGCTAGTTCGTATTTTGGGGTCTGTTACTTTTTAATGATTCATCGTTATGGAAATATCACCCGAAGATGAGGTTATAGTGCTATGAAATCGGAAGTGATCCGATAGTAAAAAGATTGACTAGAGTTGAAACCGCTTCTTAATTTCCAAGATCATTAAAAAACTGTATTTTTCGTTGTGGCGAGATCTCTTCTAGAAATTTCAATCTCCCACGTTCTTTTCCAAATCGGAAAATGTCTTATTAAGATCGGCGAACACAGGGAGAAATGAGCATTGTAATAAAATAAGAGAAATCAGAGCTTGGTTAGAAAGGTTTAAATGTTCGTTTCTCCCGCGAACTGTTAGAGAGTGGGCATGTAGAGAAGTAATGTGAAAGTGGTTCCACAACCACTGCCAGGAAGTGAAGTGTGAACTGCAGAGTGGTCATGTTGATATAGATGTAAGATCAGACTATTCTCTGCTGACAATGTTCTTATACTGATCAGCTGCAACATTATCACCACAGACCTATTATCGATATAAACCCGTCGTCGCGATAGCAACGTCACCTGTCGAGGAATGACTGCTACCCACACACACGCATGGTTCATGTAGCATCAATGAGCGTGCTATACATATGTAGAATGGGGAAGGCCCGCTGAAGGGATCAGAATTATATTAACACCTTCAGCTGCTGGCGGGCGTTGATATATATCAACAGAGACAGGTGAGATTGTGTGCCCCGTTCGGGACTCGAACCTGGATATATGGATAAGGTGTCCGTTCTTTCGGGCATTTCCGAAAGAACGGACACCATATACATATAAGTATATAGTTCTGGCAGTATCGGGCATGACCTTCTTCTGTGCGGATGCACACACATTCCCCGAACTCTTACGGGAATTCGTAAGAATGTCTTCCACGAATAATGAGTGTGTTGGGGTGGGACACAACGCGTGTAGTGTGTGGACATACAAGGTGAGAATGTGGGTCTCGCGGGAGGCGTGCGCGAGATAGTCCCTGCAGTCGCGCTCTCCTCTGTGCCTTCCGTGGCTCAGATGGATAGAGCGTCTGCCATGTAAGCTGGAGATCCCAGGTTCGAGTCCCGGTCGGGATACACCTTTTCACCTGTCCCCGTTGATATATATCAGCACCCGTCAGCAGCTGAAGGTATTAATATACACTTCTGGAAATTGAAATAAGAACACCGTGAATTCATTGTCCCAGGAATGGGAAACTTTATTGACACATTCCTGGGGTCAGATACATCACATGATCACACTGACAGAACCACAGGCACATAGACACAGGCAACAGAGCATGCACAATGTCGGCACTAGTACAGTGTATATCCACCTTTCGCAGCAATGCAGGCTGCTATTCTCCCATGCAGACGATCGTAGAGATGCTGGATGTAGTCCTGTAGAACGGCTTGCCATGCCATTTCCACCTGGCACCTCAGTTGGACCAGCGTTCGTGCTGGACGTGCAGACCGCGTGAGACGACGCTTCATCCAGTCCCAAACATGCTCAATGGGGGACAGATCCGGAGATCTTGCTGGCCAGGTTAGTTGACTTGCACCTTCTAGAGCACGTTGGGTGGCACGGGATACATGCGGACGTGCATTGTCCTGTTGGAACAGCAAGTTCCCTTGCCGGTCTAGGAATGGTAGAACGATGGGTTCGATGACGGTTTGGATGTACCGTGCACTATTCAGTGTCCCCTCGACGATCACCAGTGGTGTACGGCCAGTGTAGGAGATCGCTCCCCACACCATGATGCCGGGTGTTGGCCCTGTGTGCCTCGGTCGTATGCAGTCCTGATTGTGGCGCTCACCTGCACGGCGCAAAACACGCATACGACCATCATTGGCACCAAGGCAGAAGCGACTCTCATCGCTGAAGACGACACGTCTCCATTCGTCCCTCCATTCACGCCTGTCGCGACACCACTGGAGGCGGGCTGCACGATGTTGGGGCGTGAGCGGAAGACGGCCTAAAGGTGTGCGGGACCGTAGCCCAGCTTCATGGAGACGGTTGCGAATGGTCCTCGCCGATACCCCAGGAGCAACAGTGTCCCTAATTTGCTGGGAAGTGGCGGTGCGGTCCCCTAAGGCACTGCGTAGGATCCGTGCGTCGCTGCGGTCTGGTCCCAGGTCGACGGGCACGTGCACCTTCCGCCGACCACTGGCGGCAACATCGATGTACTGTGGAGACCTCACGCCCCACGTGTTGAGCAATTCGGCGGTACGTCCACCCGGCCTCCCGCATGCCCACTATACGCCCTCGCTCAAAGTCCGTCAACTGCACATACGGTTCACGTCCACGCTGTCGCTGGGCTAGTGGGCAAGATCAGTGTTAAAGACTGCGATGGAGCTCCGTATGCCACGGAAAACTGGCTGACACTGACGGCGGCGGTGCACAAATGCTGCGCAGCTAGCGCCATTCGACGGCCAACACCGCGGTTCCTGGTGTGTCCGCTGTGCCGTGCGTGTGATCATTGCTTGTACAGCCCTCTCGCAGTGTCCGGAGCAAGTATGGTGGGTCTGACACTCCGGTGTCAATGTGTTCTTTTTTCCATTTCCAGGAGTGTAATTTTAATTTCGTTCTAGACAGCTGCTGGTCATCAATGGTGTCTGTTCTTTCGGACATGTCTGAAAGAACGGACACCATACCCATATTAGTATATAGCCCTGATGGGAGGTGCGCCTGTTTCCCATGATAGATGAGGCCTATCCGGTTCTCTGCATGCTACCTGCGCTGGTCAGTCAGGAGTCCTGTTTGGCGACCGACGTCACAGCCTATAGGGTGGGAACTCTTGAAACAACGCCAGTTGACCCTAGAGACTGACCAGAACATCACACGCTCGCCAGCTGACCTGTGATTTTTTTCAAACGATTGTAGAGAAACTATTGAGCAAAAAAAAATTGATTCTCGCACATATAACTCCATCCGTCAGCTTCAAGGTGAACTGCCTGTCACTTCGTTAAACTGTCAAATGTACTGTGACATTTTAGGAATAAGTAAACTACTGCAAGAATTTCGGAAAGTTTACAGTGAAAAACATAGGTCGCTATGAATTCGCGTTTGCTGCATGTTAGGTCATATCTTCTGCATATGGAATTTAGATAACACATTGACCTTTTCTTTAAACTTTGAAGAATACTGCTATCTATCACCAATCTTGAGAAAATGCAGTGTATGTGAAGTGCTTCGTTCTGAGCTCGAACACCAGCGAAAAAGCTAGGATGAAATATTCACAAAATTGCTCGTACCTTCGAAAGTGTTTCAGATATTGAAACAAGATTTTCGCAAATGACAGTACACAAAGAGGAGAGTATTTCTCCATACGCTTAATATGCGAATCATCCATATCTACCGCGATATTCAAGTGACTACAGATTTTTTCAATGAAATGATGCAATATTTAAGTGCCATCGACAGCTGGTGTAACGAGAATTACTGTACGTCAGGAACAATACATGTGAAGAAATTATAATTTATTTTTATACTGAGAATGGGCATTTCCACAACTATTGACAACTATTGCTGTTTTATGATTCTGTCGCAATTTCAGCTGCATTAGAATGTTGATGAGGTGAATATTTACAAATTCAGCTGTATTTTGGCAAAAGAAACCGATTTATATGACAACAGGAGTCTCAGGTATTACTCAAAACTCGTCACAGATAACTCTTCTCCGAAGAAAAATAAACATGATGATCAGTTTGAGGAAAATAAATAGCTACATCTGTTGAAATTTCCGTGAAATCGTATATGGCTCTGAGCACTATGGGACTTAACTTCTGAGGTCATCAGTCCCGTAGAGCTTAGAACTACTTAAACCTAACTAACCTAAGGACATCACACACATCCATGCCCGAGGCAGGATTCGAACCTGCGACCGCAGCTGTCGCGCGATTCCTGACTGTAGCGCCTAGAACCGCTCGGCCATTCCGGCCGGCGAAATCGTATACCCCAGTGTATTTTTAATAACGAATGATATGGATTGAAACTAGGCAACGGATTTTATTTCTGTATCTCAGTAATCTAAGAAATATGAAAAAAATTAACAGCGCAGTCCGTGTCATCCTTTCTTTCCTATTCCTATGCAGAATGAGAGATTGAACTTCTTCAACACAAACGTCGTTTACTTCGTCAAAGGTATTAATAATCCTGCTACGTAGTTGACTGCATTTTGCAAATTCAAGTGTTTCATGTTTCTCTGATCACTGAGATACAGACTTTAAATTCTTTGGCCAGTGTCCATCCACATCATTCATTATTAAAGACACGCTGGGCTGCATGATTCCATTAAAATTTCGAAAGAAATATTGCGTTATTTTTATCAGACTTCTTAATGTCTTTCATTTTCTTCCGGGAGCCGTTATCAGTGATGAGTTTTGACTAATGATTTAAGTTATTTTGTTACCATGCTCAAATCAGCTTCTTTCGCTAAAACACAGTAGAGTTTGCAAATATTCTTGCCACTAGCATTCTAAAGTAGTTGAAATTGCAATGGAATCATAAAATAGACTCTAATAGAAAGATAAGCCAATAGTTTTTGAAAATCCCCATTATCTGTATGAAAATAAAGTGAAATTTCCTCACATGTGTAGTTCCAAACCCACAGAAATTTTCGTTTCACAAGTTATCGATAGCTCTTAAATGTCACATAATTTCGTTGAAAACATCTATTGTCTCTTAAATATCCCATTATATATGGAAGTTCCAAATTTTAATTATATTGGGAAATACTCTCCTCTGACTGTACTATTATTTGCCAAATTGTTGTTTCAATATGAGGAAACGTTCACGATGCCACAGAATTTTTTTTTTTTTTTTTTCTTTTCGGTGGGCGCCAATTCATGAATGGCAGCACAACAGGTGGAACCACCAGAGAGACGTACAAATTTGCAGCCAGGGTGCGATGGATAACCACGAGAGTGCTCCTGCGGACTTATGAAATCGCACCTCAGAACATAACTCCACGTGTGCGTCCAGTATATCTAACACACAGACAGGCTAGGGGCAGGCCCCCAACTGGCCCCCTTCTAATTAACACAGGGCTTCACTGCCACCGAAGCAGAACCAGTTTTCATCGTAAAACACAGCAGACCTCCACCGTGCCCTCCAATGAACTCACGCTTGATACCACTCAAGTCGCAAATGGCGGTTGTTTGGGATCAGAGGAATGAATGCTATAGCATTGCTGGCTCGGATCTGTCCTTGTAGTAACAGATTAGTAACAGTCCGTTGTGTCACTGTGGTGTGAAAAGTGCTGCTCACATTGCTGTTACAGATGCTGTAAGATGAGCCAAGTCATACGCCGAACACTATGGTCTTCCCTTTCGGTAGTGCCACATGGTTGTCCAGAGTCTGGTACTCCTGCGACAGAATATTTTCGTAACCACCAATGCGAACAATCATGTGCAGCGGCTGCATACCTGCTAGGTTTTACTGCAGTATCGCAGAAGGTACGTCCAGTTTCTCGTAGCCCTACTACACGATCTCGTTCAGACAGTGGGGTGATGCTAATAGCGTCTTTGTCGCCTTAAGGGCATTCTTGACTAACATCAGTTCACCTTGTCCAGTCTCAAAGGTTCCACCGTGTATTTAAAGGAGACTGATTTGTATCTTCATAGTTGCTCTGCTAGTTCCACTCGTATGCGACTGGCGGGAAACTGGAATAAATACCATAGTTTAGATGTAGAAACACGTCTACCAAGTTTCGTTGACATCGCACAACTCCTTCTTAGTGTTGGGTTACTTTTTCTGTCAGTGTATATATTTGGTGTACTACAGGTACCTTATTTACCATGTCGTAAAAGCCTTGAAAATGTAAGCGGTTACGTGGAGGTCGTGGCGTATGCTATAGTAAACAAAGGTGGTTTGTTATGACCAAATTGCCACTGCATCTTCATTTTGCACATGAGAGCTTGCATGACCGCGGATTCTGAGAATTATAACTGTAGAACTGTAATTGTTTTTTAAACAACATCTCTTAAACACTGGAGATTTATAATTTTAAAGTTCTTGCACTAACATTTTACAAAGAATTTATTTAAACAGCTTAGCGTTTTAATTGTCAGCTTAATAATTGCGTTCGGTTGGAATTGTTTTTAATTAAATTGATTCTCATCTGGATTGTTATATCCTATTGTCTACAGCAGACGTGTTTTGTTATAAAGGAAGAGGTCAGATCTGTCTCCAAAATCTCGGTTGTTCATATTTTAAATAAATTTGTTTAAAGTATTATATTTTTATGAAGGTCGACTACGTTACCAACCCTGCACCTAGATGATAGCATTTCAGACTAATTGCTGTTATTTTGAAACGAGTAGTAAGAACTTTAATTCCTTGTTCATTTGTTTATATGTGATATTTTCTGTGATGTATATGAGTTGTGTTTGTCCGACATTTTCTGCAATGTCAGTTTACATTTAAGCATCGGCGGTATTCCCAGTACGAATGCGGTGTTAAAGCCGCTACATTCAGTAGCCAGAGTGACTGTGTGGGAAGCTAGGCATCTGGCATTTGTTGACTTCAGTAAAAATAGTGGATATCAAAGTTATAAACAAACCGAATTCTGGCCTGTTCTTGGAGTGGGGCAGCGAAGGAAACGTCAGTTCATTTCGCAGCCAGTCGATACATACGAGTCACGTGGCACTGAAAGCGAGAGTGGTTATCCAGTGGGCACAGGGGCTGTGCCCAACACGGGTAGGCGACTAGTTTATCTTCAGAAAGAAAGAATCCAACTCACTGTGATGTGGGCAGGGTGGAGTTTTGGTTTTAAGGAGTGACCGCCCTTCACTCTCGCATGTAGCAGCTGGTGTTGTCGAGGCATAGTTACTACGCTAATGAGTGCATACGGGAAGAAACAACGACGAAGGGTAGAAATCTTAGTTCGAGTAGTACTGCCACTGGTAGTTCTCTCTTAAATACGAGGATACTGCGACGTCTTATTGGCTTTTTTCTCAAGTAATAATAAACCAAGGAAGCAATCAAACGAGCCTTTAGGAAGTGTATATGTGTGTTTGCCGAGTTTACGGGCGCCTAGCGAATAAAGTCACCAAAACTGTTGCACACAGTGAGGATGAAATCTACAAACCGACACTCATGCGCTCACTCGCACCTGAGTCACGTTGTCTGACACAATCGCTCTGTCTCACACGCCTTAGACAATAGAGAATGGGTGAAAGGTGCTATACTCGAAAACAGTAGCTAAAATGACGGGACAGGGGTATGTACCTGGCTGAGCACTTACAAAAATGAGCAAGTAACTCTGTTAACACATTGAAGGCTACCTCCCTAAAATCTTAGGAAACATGTTGGTCAATTCACAAAACTTCAAATCTCTAACCATATTCGTTTGAAAGTCGCTTAAAATAGAAGGTAGATCTGTCTGTAAATGTGCCACTGCCCTCTGGTCTGAAAATAAAATAGTGTAACAAATTGTGGCGCACTGTGATTTGTGCGCTGCCAGCACAACACACTGGAGGGTTCTTCGTCGCAGCAAGAAGCCATGTGTTATAGGGCTGTGGCCCATGCGAAGACGAGTAAGCAGGACCTCGTGCCTTCGACGTGGTTCGAAAGCGGTACGCCTTGGCCGCGTTGCGGGGTTTACTAGACGGACTTTGTCTCTCACATCCAGCTACTCAGCTTGTTTCGACGTATGACTGTAGCTCAACGGCGAGGCGGTAGCATATATAGGGACGGCACACCGAACTAACTCAGCATCGCTACACGCCTCTTCGGCTACTGTATCCGCCCTTTCGTTCTCCGCAACATCCACTTGCCCTGGCACCCAGCAACAAGACACCTCCTTCCCCAGTCGCAGTCAGAGGGCCTCCTGAATATTCTGAACTACTCTATCAGATAGGTACAATCGTTGGAGAGAGTGCAGGGCACTCAGGGAATCGGAACCGACAAGGAATTCAGCAGTCGAAAATTGTCTCATCTTCTCCAGTGCACCCAATACTGCGTATAATTCTGCGTCGTAGGTGATGAAGTCTTGAAGCAGTCTGATCCTGAGGACAACATCAGGGAAAACAACATAGCAACCAGCGGAGTGTCCCTGTTTATACCCATCCGTTAATACAGGCACAGAGATGTGGTGCTTATTTCAGATGTCAGAAAATAATGTCTTAAAAAAGTATGCAGCTCCGCAACGTCTTCCATACTCCACTAAATCTAAAAGTACTCTTGGTCTCTGCAATAAACCGCGTGGCAGTCTGTTAAAACCCCGGATATGAGCCCATACGTGCCGCACACCAAGATACTCCACCACACACTTCCCACGGATCCCAAACGGCCTAGTCGCTCTTGGACGATTGGTAAAGAGGCGTTCTATAGCCGGACGAGCAACGCAATGATGTTTTGGTGGAGTGGGAGCAGCGAGGAACTGACACGACTGATTCGCCATGAGAAGCTGCCGCCTGATGGTGAGTGGTGGTTCCCCAGCTACAGCCCAGGATCTACGTACGGCGCTGGTCCTGCAGGCGCCCGTGGACAGACTGATCCCTTTATGGTGTACAGCTTCAATAATCTTCAGGTACGAAGGCCTTGCTGACCCGTACACTGTGCACCCATGCGCCAGCCGCGATCGCATGAAAACCCTATAAAACTGGAGCAGACGCTCCCCAAGACTTGTGGCTAAGACACTTCAAAATGTACACTGCTTCTGGAATTTTGCCTGCTGGTTCTCCAGCTGTGGTAACCAAGAAAGTCTGGAGTAAAAAATGAGGTCCAAAAACCGCAACGATCATTCAAAAGGGAGAATTGTGATCCACATACTCAATTCAGGTAAATTAAAAATACGACGAGAACGTTTAAAACGAATACACACTCTCTTCTCTGCAGAAAATGTAAAATCGAGCTTTGGGACCCACTCCTCCAGCCTCTTTACTGAAAGTTGCAACTGACGATTTCCTGTTGCTGTACTGGAGAAGAAACAGATAACTGCAAAATCGTTCTCAAGTAAGGCGTACTGTACTGGACTACTTACCGTACACGTGATACCGTTTATGGCTGTGGCAAAGATGACAACATTTAAAACACTATCCTGAGGAACTCCATTCTCCTACTCGAAACTATTCTACAGCACATCACCAACGCGATACCGAAAAAAGCGCTTATTAACCAGGTTTCAACACTTCTAAGAGTGCCTTCATCAGAATTTAAATGTTTAACGTGGCCTATAACATAATTACAAATTTATGGGAAAAGAAATTTTTTTTATACAAAAGTGTAAGTACTGACAAACAGTACAAGACATAGACAGTACTTACATGTCACGTATAAAATAAATAACAGTCTAAATTTTTATGACAACGACAGACATGGTAACATTTTGCTTAGGTAAAAGCATAAAAATGCAGTTTGAAAACTGAAAACTGATATCTGTGATGTGATTGAACGTGGCGCCGGAACTCATCGCCCCCCTCCCCATATTTAAAGAGAATTAAGCGACTTGTGTGTGCAGACGTGATGCCAGCTCTCTCCAGCGACCTACCAAGGACCCATTGCTTCCACGCCACGACACATTTCCTCTGCCAGCGCTGCGAATGGTGGGCGTACCGGCAATTAGGTAGGTGGACGTAATGTTCTGCCTGAACAGCGTACATAGGATAACGTTACAGAGGCATTCATACTCCCTTTTGAACCGAACACTCAAGATCACAATAATATTGGTTATTAAACAAGAGGAAGCCTTCCTGATAGGAACAACTGGATGGGTTTAACTAGCTAATGGAGCTTTACTTGTTCAAAAGATTGATATTGATCCTGATCTGATTTTAATAACATAATTGTGTTCTGTACGCTAAACATATAACTGTTACAGTTCTTACAATGGTGATGTTAAACAAAAAAATACCAGATGAATACTCAATTAAAATTGTAAGATAAGGAATACGGAGATGGAGTCTGATTGGAGGGATGTTGGAGGATTCAGAACTAATGAGCATCATAATTACAAGAGATCATTTACGTGTTCTACCATGTGAAAGCACATTTCTACTAATAATTAAAGGAAGGTGTACAGAGAGACGTGGGAGGAATCGGAATCGAGACCAAACAGCAGGCACTGCAAGTACTGGTAAACCACGTGCACTGGTGATTATTATGGTACTGAAATCTGTGGTCATTAACAGTTAGTAACCGAAGAGAGGGAGCGTCAGCATCTTAGCCACATTCGCCATGATGGATACCGCACTTATGCACAATAGAACTAACAATGGCGGTCACCGCGAGGCAGACCGTTATTCTGGAAAACAGAAAAGAATCCACTAAAATCTTTAATTATGATTGTACACGGTGGCGGCATCGCAGTCTACTCCTCAGGAATTAAGGACTTACCGTCAGTGAGATGCGACAACACACACATGGCAGGTTCGTCTTTAACTGTTGTATATCGTATATGCACCACCCCTCAGGGATGAACCGGAAAGTTATTAACTACACCTGGTGGTAGTAGACCACCGATCTTACACTGAAGCGCCAAAGAAACTGGTATAGGCATGCGTCTTCAAATACAGAGATATGTAAACAGGCAGAATATGGCGCCGAGGTCGGCAACGCCTATATATGACAAGTGTCTGGCGCAGTTGTTATATCGCTTACTGCTGCTACGCGGTTATCAAGATTTGAGTGATTTTGAACATTTTGATAGAGTCGGCGCACGAGCAACGGGACACAGGATCTCCCAAGAGGCGATGAAGTGGGAATTAGCCGAGCGGTCTTAGGCGCTGCAGTCATGGACTGTGCGGCTGGTCCCGGCGGAGGTTCGAGCCCTCCCTCGGGCATGGGTGTGTGTGTTCGTCCTTAGGATAATTTAGGTTAAGCAGCGTGTAAGCTTAGGGACTGATGACCTTATCAGTTAAGTCCCATAAGATTTCACGCACATTTGAACATTCTTTTTGAAGTGGGAATTTTCCCGTACGATCATTTCACGAGTATACCGTGAATACAGGAATCCGGTAAAACATCAGCTGTGATAACTTCTCACCTACCTACGCTTGGGGTGGGCATAAAGTGACTGAGTTGCAAGTCAGAGGCAGTTTCTACCTCTCTTTCAATGGAACCGACGGAAAATTCGTTGGCTTTATCGAAACTGACCGGCGAATACGAAACTCAACAGTGGAGCTGAAACTTGGTGCCTATTTCAAAATCAAGTCGCTTCATTCTCGAAGCTGTTTCTGTTAAGAGAGGGATTCAGTAGAGTTTCCATTGCGCTATTCCTAAAACCCTCACTGGGTTAGTGCCTCACGCATTTTTGAGTGCTGCTGCAGATTGGCTAATATCACCCCCGCCAAGAAATGCGGACACAGGACGTCCATCAAGGTGAGGCGAGCAAGAGATTCGGTGAACACTCCTCCCTGCACATGTGATGAGTAAGATCGCTCTGTTATAGCGCAGAAATGTAGTTTAAATCGGATGTCTTGTGTTAGGTATCAGTGCTTTCGGGTATAGGGAGTGAATAATCATATTACATTCATATTTTTGCGTGTCCTGTGTGAAACTTGATATAAAGTCCTCAACAAACTGTAGAGCCTTGCACCCCCCCCCCCCATTTGAACCCCATATCGGCTGTCGTAGACAGTCTAGGAATTAGTTACCAGCCATTTTCATTTTCACCCTCCCTCCATTTATCAGTTTTATTCTGCGTATTAGGTAAGCCCTTCTAGAAATCAGTTTATCCACAAACCACAGTTTTCTTCCGTCACCTTTCACTTTCTAACTGTATCTCCAGATTGCGTACATGTCTTGTAACTCATCATTACGTGGGTCTTGATCCGACGTAGTTGAGAGATCTATAATGCTGATATTCACCGAGGTTGACTTCATCCTCTCAGCCCATGTGCAACCACTCGACTTAATCAGTTGTGTTTGGAGATTATTGATGGTGTATGCAAAGCTTAAACCTTTGTTAATAAATTGCCAGATTTACGAATGCTATGTCGATTGTCGAACTAGATTATTTCGAATCCCTGTCCTCTGATAGACTGAATAAATGTTTGAAATAGTTTTCTAAGAATGCCTATCAAAAGAAAGCTCTCTACTTTGTCACTTCATGGTTGTACTGCGATAGCGTTTGTATTACGTTTAATTTTACAATCACATCCAATGACTTTTCGGGCCGTAAGTCTTTTACAGTTTACTTGTAATTCAGTATGACCATTGCACTAGTAGCGAAGGAGCAACTGATGATAAGGGAAGTGTTAAGGTCTACACACCTTGAGCAACATCATCAACATCTCCTAGGCTTAACATCATCAACTTTCTTTTGTAGTCCTCTCTTCCTAAGTTGCATGTAATATCACGGTATATTGATAATTTTTACTATTTAGACCGGCTGACAACAACTGAATGAAACACAATTTTCGTGCCATACGCGTTTCGCCTTTATTCTCTGCAAGGCAACTTCAGTGACAGGTTGCGTGGACGATTTTCTACATATTACGTTTCTGTTCCATTTTTGGTGCCGTTCCTCTTCTTACAATTGTTACTTGGGGGTTTTACTATATTTCACAGCGCTGGGAACATTCGTTCAGCCCTAGTGCTGTGAAATGTGGAAAAAACCCCAAGTGGCAATGATAAGAAGAGTCTACGCAACCTGCCGATGAAGATGCCTTGCAGAGAATAAAGGCGAAACGCGTATGGCACGAAAATTGTGTTTCATTCAGTTGTTGTCAGAGAGTCCAAAAAGTAAAAATTATCAATATAATGTAATCTCCCAGGCCTATTTTATTAAACATTAACACTCCCTTTTATTTTGTCCCCCATCGTCAAGATTCGGTAAATAAAGCTACGTACCCCTATTAACTGTACTCACATGCTTTCACCGGTCACCCGCCATCGGTAGTAATTAACATGTAGACTCAGTGAACATACGGGATCAACTCCAGGAATAAGAGAGGATTCAGTTGAGGGAAACTGAAAGCTCGTGAGCATACCAGAGGAGAGATTCCATCCCACGACCTCCCCTTTACTACTCAGCGACGCAATCCTGTGTTCACAGTAGCTTCAAAACAAACTTCTAGGAACTAGATGTTTTCTCTTTCTCAGAAGCTCGTGAGTGGGGCATATTTATTTGCTTTCTTTAGGTTTGAACTCAACATGCTACGCCTACATTGGCGAAATATCTGCCTGTCAGAACTTGGAGTCTTCTTAATGTACATCTACATAAATACTCCGATAGCCACCGTGTGGTGCGTGGCGGAGAGTAGCCTGTATCACTCCTAGTTATTTGCTTTCCTTTTTAACTCGCTAATAGAGCGAGGGAAAAACGGCTATCTGTATGCCACCGTATGAGCCCTAATTTCTCGTAGCTTCTCTACGCTCAATACATGTTGGCGGCAGTAGAATCGTTCGCCAGTCAGCTTCAAATTCCGGTCCTCTAAATTTTCTCAATAGCATTTCACAAATTGCTTTGATGTCTTCCATCAGTTTTCTCAATAGCATTTCGCAAATTGCTTTGATGCCTTCCACCAATCCGACCTGGTACAGATCCCAAACACTCGAGCAGTACTCAAGAATATATAAGCGGTCTTCTTTACAGGTGAACTGCTCTTTCCTAAAATTCTCCCAACAAACAGAAGTCGACCATTCGCTTTTCCTACTGTTGTTCTCACATGATCGTTTTATTTCATATCACATTCGAAAGTAGAGTAACATGGAAGAGGAGTTGCTTTTAGTTCTACAGAAAAATTTGCCGCTCACTATTGCAGATACTATGCGTATCCATCAGCTGTCCTTGTCTCTGTATTCCACAAACTTGTAAACACGTTTGAAGAAAATACCACGGGAGCTTATGACGTATTCATCACACTAGTATTTGAGCCTGAGAATAACGGAGTGTCTAGTTCCACCAATCGAGACGCTGCTCTCCCCCATCACCTCGCCGTAGCTTTTCTAAATTTTACACAGGTTCTACTGCAGGGTCTTGCATTGTAAATTGAAAATGCAATTCTCGCAGCGAGTGGTTGGCTGTAAATAGTAAAACCAGTTATGTACATGTGCGGGGAGAGGAAGAGGTTGTTCCCGCTACTGAGGATAATATACATGTGGGGACTGAGGGGGAGTCTGTTGTTTTATTTCGCTTATGAGAACAATGTACAGGAGGTCGAGGGGTCAAAATACTTACCAAGTGGGAGTCAAGGGCTGGCTTTAAGTAATAAAACAAGAAACTGCATCAAATAAAGAGAATATATTTCAGTCTACGGGATACAAGGGGCTTCCCTAGGGAGGAAGGTACCAGCTGTAGGCTAGTCGAGGGGTATGGACAAACTAAATAAAGTTCGCAACCAGAGGGGAGGCGCTAATGTTAAGATCCGTTGGTGGCCGGTCATGAGGCGCTGAGACAAAGTTTCTGCCTCCCAAGGAACGCATATGCTCTAGTCGAGGTCCGGATCATAAACCAGAAAAGCAACTCTGTTTATCACTATAGAACCGTGCAGAGTCCACGCAAGTGACTGGCCTCCCAAGAAGGTTATTGCTAAAACCGATGACGTGAATTAGCTAGCAGTTTCAGCAGAATGCTGAAGAAGTCTCATGTCATCAGCTTTAACCGGGCAGAACTGCCTCGGTTCTGAAAGGCAGACAACTTGCGTCACGTAGGCACAACATAGGTTAAATGGCAGAAATCTTGTAAAGATTTGAGGGGGGGGGGGGGGGGGGGAAGCTTTGAAATAATATTTGCTTAAACCAGTTCCCTAAATATTCCTTGACTGGCTACCACACACTACAGTGATACGTTTCTGGCTATACACTGACCATACGTCATACGTAGGCATTGTGGCGCGAACAAATGCTGCTTATGTGTGCCCTAAATTCGAATCGACTGCGGCTTGTATAGCAGACGGCGGCTCTGCAGAGGTGACACGCCATGCACTCGTTATACACTTGTCCCTCTCGGCACTTTTACATCATCCCCAAAACATTATCACATGGTCTGGTGACGAGGAACTTTATGTCGCTTTATCTTCGCCCCGTACATGCCGAAGAAAAAGTTGAAACGGTGCTTCTGTTTCCTTTATTTAAACAAAAACACTTGTTACAATTTCGGTACATGTTGAGAGTTCGGCGCACAATACAAACTTCTGGATGTCTGTGTACGCAAAGAATGAACATAGAAATACTGAAAGTCCGTAAATAAAGGCCAGGATCATCGTATTTCAAAAATAAATCAAGGCAGCGTCCAAAATCAAACATGAACCAAGCTCACAGTGTAGGTCGTTAATTAGACGGTAGCCACCTCGTATGTTTAGAACATGTAGACTCAATAAGACATTGCCTGTTGTCGCTGTGTAGGCAGCTTTATAACGCTCCGAACCCACGGAATCACGCCATGTGATATGACGAGGCGGTGGAAGACGTGTCTTTGGTCCGATGGGATGGGTTCGCTGTCTGCTGCGCGTATATGGCACAGCCAGTTGTGGTAGCGAGGAAACAGTCTCTCTTTGATACAGCAGAGAGTTCATTTTAC
The DNA here is from genome assembly GCF_023864345.2 of Schistocerca serialis cubense. NCBI lineage: Eukaryota > Metazoa > Arthropoda > Insecta > Orthoptera > Acrididae > Schistocerca > Schistocerca serialis. The sequence goes on along the minus strand of NC_064639.1, from coordinate 142,830,468 downwards.
GACTTAAATCTGAACCGCGTGCCTTCTGGTATAGTGCCATTTTACTCGAGTGTTATCGTGAATAGCTGTAACAAAAAAGGCTACTAACTGTTTTCCCATATCTCCATAGTAATGTATATGGATATCAGAGCCACTTTTATTTTCATCTCAATCCTGTTTGCATTCCTCATATTATAAAGTAGGGAAGATAAATTACAATCATGTAACCACTTAGCTGGGTTGAAAAGGCAGCTGTTACGATTTGCAAGTAAACTTCAAAAAGAATTGATACTTTTAATACCTTCTATAAAAAAAAATGTATATTGTGTTGGAGACGTTATGGTGTAATGATAGTGTTAAAACATACATCTCCGTAATGTGGCAATTATAACATAAAATTATGGTGGTAATTCTCGCCGCATAATTCGATAGGCCACATGTGCCTCCTGAGTCGTGCCAAATAGCGAGCACTTCAAACGCTCTGGCCGTGAGTATGGTGGACCCGGATTTCCTCGTCTAGCACCGGTGAACGCTGTCAGTAATCTGTAACCGTAAGCTTTGGGAATGCTTCAGCTACCACCTGGTGACGCGGCAGTGGAACGTCTTTTCACAGGGAATGGACATCCTGATCTATCTGCCCGCTGCGTCGTAAGAATGGTAAGAGAGAGAGAGAGAGAGAGACGGAAGAAATAAAAACTCAATTTGGAAGTGTGATGCATGTGAGATGCCTATGGAGCCTCTCAATTTCTTATAAAACACTCCGACCGTAATGATGGGCAACTGGTGAGCAGTCACACTGGACACAGTAAGAGAACGCTTAAGCATTAAACTGTACTCTTCCTTTCTTTTGTAGAACTCGTACAGCTAGTTGTATCCCATGGAGCACGTACGCTACGCGCGGTACACCGGCGTCATCTGGGTTGCCTGGTCAGTAGGCGTTAAGTTGCAAGTCGACATGAAGATAAAGCCGCAGTTGCTGTCTGGCTAACAGAGGGCAACAACTTTGTCGCCCTACCTGGCATCGCTTGTCACGTAAGCGGAAAGACAGCCTTGCTCACTATCATTCCGCTCCTCAACAATGAAATTTCGTCCCGAGATGTACTCCTCTCTCCAACCCCTATCACAACGCTCCATCTCATATCATCTTCCCATTTTCTCATTTCCCCCTCATCCGCTTTGCTGACTTCTAGTCGCTACCTACGGTTCTGCAGCGCCCCATGGTCATATTCATCATCGCACCTTCATCATGATAATGTTTTCATGTGTCACCAAGGATCACCATTACACCATGGAATCATTAGCATTCATCAGTGACTATTTTTAACTGTAATACGAGGTATGTCCACAAAGTAAGTTCCGTTTTTTTATGTAAAACAAACGTGTACAGATACAGATAAAATATTTATTGTAGAAAAATCTACATCTTTTTAACTACTTTTCTACATAGCTTCCGAAATTTTGCAGGCACTTGTCATAGCGTGGCACAAATTTTTGTATGCCTTCATCATAGAAGGTTGCCACCTGTGTATTCAACCATGTGGTAACACGTTCTTTCAGCTCGTCATCATCGTTGAAGTGTTGACCACCAAGGACAGATTTTAGGTGTGTGTCCCAGTGAAATTACGATCAGAGTTGTTTGGCCACATTCGCCGTGTGAAGTCGGGTATTATAGTGGAAAAAAAACAACACCTTTTGACAGTAATCCTCCGCGCTTGTTCTGTATTGCGCGGCGCAATTTCTTAACGGTCTCGCGATAACCATGTGCATTGAGTGTTTGGCCTCGTGGTAAGAAATCAATCATCAAAATGCCTTTTCTGCCCAAAAAACGGAGCACATGACTTTTCGAGGTGTCAAGATTTGCTTAGGCTTAACCTTCGTTGGGGTGACGTGTGCCTCCATTCCACTGACTGCCCTTTCGATTCAGGGGTGTCGTACGATACCCAAGTTTCATCCCCAGTGACTATCCGAGAAAGAAAACCATCGCCTTCTTCATTGTAGCGTGTCAAAAACTGAAGTGCACTGCCCATCCGTTGTTTTTTGTGTTGTTCAGTAAGAATTTTGGGTACCCAGCGTGAGCAGAGTTATCGAAATTTCAGTTTTTCAGCAACAATTTCATGAATTAGTGATCGTGAGATTTTCGGAACTTCCACAGCAAGGGCACTAAGTGTAAAGTTACGGTTGTGCTTAATCTTCTCTTCAACTGTGTGAACCAGTTCATCAATAACCGCAGACGGGCGTCCACTTCATTCTTCATCGTGCACTTGATCACGTCGTTCATTGAACAGTCTGACCCTTCTTCTAAGCATTGGAACACTCATAGGATTTTGTCCGTAAACCTCGCAGATTTGCCGATGAATTTCCGTTGGTTGAACTTTCTTTGCATTTAGAAAATGAATAACAGATTTGATTTCACACGTGTCAGCATTTTCAATTACGGCTGACATTATAAAGAAGCACTACAAAGCACACGTCGGCAGCAGCGATCTGAAAATGGCGAAGGTGTCTTTTCGTTGAGTCAGAGAAACTGCGGCGCATGCTCGGAACTGCTATCGTAGCGCTGCCGTAGATATAAATAGAAACGGAACTTACTTTGTGGACGACCCTCGTATAAAATCGCCAAACGAATTTTAAAAGCCATCAATGTTTTCCATCTATGTATATTTTACAAAAATCTTGTTTATCGTCATTTATTTTTGTGTAAGAATGGTAAATATCGTCCGCCTATGTATTTTTTTCCACAATCATCTGTTATTGTCACCTTTCATACATTTTACCATCTTTGAATACATTTTGTGTAGCATTAGGCTGAAAGGTTTTTATCGCCTGTCAGCCCGCTCTATTGTGGGGAATTGAAATAACAATAAAGGGAAAAAACCGACAAGCACAGTCGACTGGAACTTCAGTTTGCATGTCAACCTCCTGACTCGACGCCCAGCTTTCTAGTTACGATGGCTGACGTTCGCCCACCAATTCAACGCTTCGCGACTGGACTTTGAGGAATTCCTTGGAGCCGTCTACCTGCTGGATTTGGGCTTTTATCCACTTGTTCACTGCTGTACCTGACGTTCGAACTCTCCCGAATAAGTATTGTTTACAATTCATTATGTAAAAATGAACTTTTACTATGAACAGTCTGAGTAGTTGTGGTGGTCGTAACCACATTGACAGAACTCATATAATCAATTTTATACGTGTTAAGTGTTGTTGTGAAAACGACCTTGCTGCAATGGTAATACCATTTCCCGTCAGATCACTGAAGTTAAGCGCTGTCGAGTTTGGCTAGTACTTGGACGGCTCAACGTCCAAGTCTGCCGAGCGCTGTTGGGAAGCAGTGTGCATTCAGTCCTTGTGAGGCCATTTGAGGAGCTACTTAACTGACAAATGGAGGCTCCAATCACTAGAGCTGACAACAGCCAGGAGAGCAGTGTGCTGACCACATGATCCTCCATATGCGCATCCAGTGACGCCTACCAGCTGAAGAGGACACGGCGGTCGATAGGTACCGTTGAGTCATCTGAGGCCTGTTAGGAAAGAGTTTTGTGTTTGTTTAAGTGCTGTAGTGCGCTGAGGCCTAACAACCCTTGTTGCTAAAGAGTTCAAATGGCTCTGAGTACTATGGGACTTAACTTCTGAGGTCATCAGTCGCCTAGAACTTAGAACTAATTATACCTAACTAACCTAAGGACATCACACACATCCATTCCCGAGGCAGGATTCGAACCTGCGACTGCAGCGGTCGCTCGGTTCCAGACAGTAGCGCCTAGAACCGCACGGGCATTCCGGCCGGCAGGCCGAATGGATTGTCTTCTGATTCACCTACTACGCGTGAACTCGCACGGCATAGGGGTCTAATTGCATTGCCGTTTCCCTCTACGGATATCACCGTTACGCCATGCAGCACTCAGGACACATCTCATGTTATCTCCTTTTCAAAAAAAAGGGTTCAAATGGCTCTGAGCACTATGGGGCTTAACATCTGAGGTCATCAGTCCTCTAGAACTTAGAACTACTTAAACCTAACTAACCTAAGGACATCACACACAACCATGCCCGAGGAAGGATTCGAACCTGCGACCATAGCGGTCGAGCGGTTCTAGACTGTAGCGCCTAGAACCGCTCGGCCACTCCGGCCGGTTATCTCCTTTTCGGCCGGATGAACCAAGCCTATTGCCCGCCATTGTGAACGGCATTATGCATTGAGTGACGGTATCAGTACCAGCGCGAAGTTCGTCGCACTGCTTAGTCAATTGGCTGATTACATGGATACGATAAGTAATACATCCTGTCCCCAACCGACCCTCAGGCAATAAATACGAGACTGTGACAACAGCATTATTCCATCACCTCACCTCCTCCCCGTAAGAATAGTAACACCAGTTCATTTACGATAAATATTTAAAGGACAGGACTCCTTCGCAACTACAGCAACAGCTACGCATTTTAACTGACAAGCACATCAAATTACACACCTTTGGCATTACAGCTCGTCATGCTTCAGCCACAAGTTCAATTGTCAATGGTCGTCCACTAGCAAGAGCAACTGGACGCACGCCTTAAATTTGCGGAGAGAATATTTTCCTTCATTCAACATCGACAGTTTATTAATAACACTGACAACAACGGTGCCAAACGTGGCTTTCAACTGCGGGACAACAACCGACCTTCCGCCTACCAAGAGCCGAGCCAATTATCACTACATCCGCCGACCCTGACTTCACGGTGCACGACCAGAGCGACGACCTATGCGCCACCACAACAAACCCCACACATCTGCTATCTCCACTGTGCCCGTGCCTGCACAGAATTGCTTCTGTTGGTGCTATGCACGTTTCGATGATTCCGCTCGGAACTGACGTCCGCCATGCTGTTTCCCAACTTCGACACACGGTTCGCAGGATGTGTAACGAACTGTGCACCATACCTAAGCCGCCTAGATACTTGCAACGATGATGCCAGGCTCCTCGCGTCCCTCTCTTCACGACGACGGATTCTTCATCCTTGACCGCGTCAGTGGCCGACGCATCTTCGCTGACTCTGGTTTGGAAGTCAGTACTTTGCCACCCTCTTCTCTATCCCCGACACCTGTCTGCTCAGCTGTCCAGTTCCACAAAGCAAATGACTCGATAACACCAGTTTTTCTTTTCATCAGTCTTCTGACTGGTTTAACGTGGCCCGCCACGAATTCCTCTCCTCTGCCATATTCTTCATCTCAGTTTTTACCTCCTACGGCTCCTTCCAGTACCATGAACGTTATTAAACATTGCCTTAACAGATGTCCTACCTTCCTGTCCCTTCTTCTTGTCACTGTTTTCAATACATTTCTTTCCTCTCCGATTATGTCCAGAATCTCCTCATTCCTCACCAATTCATCTGATTTCCAATATTCGTCTGTAGCACCACATCACAAATGCTTGGATTCTCTTCTGTTCCGGTTTTCCCACAGTCTATGTCTCGCTACCATACAATGCTGTGCACCAAACTTTCGTTCCCAATAATTTCTTTCTCAAATTAAGACCAACGTTAGATACTAGTGGACTTGTCTTGGCCATAAATGTCCCTTTTGCCAGTGTTTTGGAGTCCTCTCTGCTCCGTCCGCCAGGGCTTGTTTTACTGCCTAGGTAGCAGAATTCTTGAACTTCATCTACTTCGTGACCATCAATCCCCTGTTACGTTTCTCGATGTTCTCATTTCTGCTGTTTCTCAATTGCTCTTAATGTTACCGCCGTACTTCAAATTTCCCCAATGGTTGTTCCGACTCTTCTATTTTCTGAGTCAGTCCTTCCAACATTTTTTTATCGATTTCTTCAAATTTTTTATGTATCAATGTCGCCGTAGCTTACCTACACTTCCTACCTCATTCCTAAGTGAGTTCTATTACTTCTGCATTCCTGAATTTCCGTGAACATTTTTTTTTTTTTACTTTCTTCTTTCCTCAATCAACTGAAGTATTTCTTCTGTTACGCATGGTATCTTCCCAGTTACGTTTCTAATATTTCTTTCCAACTTTTGTGACTGCCCTGTTTAGAGATATCCATTGCTCTTTAACTGAACTGCTTACTTGGCTATTCACTGCCGCAGTATCTATGGATTCAGAGAACTTCAAGAGTATCTCTTTATTCCTCAGTGCTTCCGTATCTCGTTTCTTTGGGCAATGTTTCTTCCGGATTAGTGTCTTAAACTTCATCTTACTCTTCATCATTCTTAACTTATGAAATCTATATCTGCTCCTAAGTACGCCTAACAAACAAGTATCTGATTTCGGAATCTCTTCCTGACCATGATGTAATCTACCTCAAATCTCACTGTATCTCCCTGCCTTTTGCGAGTATACCTTCTTGTGAGTCTTGAACAGAGTATTCGCTATTACTACGTAAAATTTATTACAGAACTCAATTAGTCTTTCTCCTTTCTCATTCCTTGTCCCAGTCCTATATTATCCTGAAACCTTTTCTTCTACTCCTTCCCCTACAACTGCATTCCAGTTCCCTTTGACTATTATACTTTCATTTTCCTTTACGTACTGTATTACCCTTCCAATATCATCATATAATTTCTCTATTTCTTCATCTTCAGCTTGCGACTTCGCCATGTATACTTGAACTACTTTAGTTGATGTTGGCTTGTTGTAGATTCTGATGAGAACAACCCTATCACTGAACTGTTCACAGTAATACACTCTCCGCATCATCTTCCTGTTCATAAATAAACCTGTTGCCGTTTTACCATTTTCGGCTTCTGTTGCCTTTACCCTACACTCTTCTCTTCAGGAATAATTGTCTTCTTTCCATTTCACGTCACTGACGCCCATATTTCCAGTTTGACCCTTTGCGTTTCCCTTTTAAGATTTTCTAGCTTCACTACCACCATAAAACTTCTGACATTGCACGCCCCGACACGTAGGAGATCGTTATCCTCTTGTTGGTTATTCCATGTTTTTCACATGGTCATCTACTTTTGGCAGTCCAATCCCGGAGATCGGAATGGGGGACTATTCGAGAATATTTTGCAAGTGGAGAGATCATCTGGACACTCTTTCAATTACAGGCCACATGTCCCGTGAATACACTTTGCCTGTCTTCAATGCAGTGTTTTCCACTGCCTTATACAACCTCATGCTGTTGGTCATAGCTAAATATTCCGCCTTTAGGGACAGTTTCCCACCCCAAGGGTAAGAGAGAACTCTGAACCTATGTCCTCTCCTCCGCCGTTTTTGAAAAGGCCGTGTTTTCTTTCCTTAGTTGAACAATCGAAGGGTTAGTTCTATCACCCAAGGTTTCTTCGCAATTACCTTCTCTGTATCTAGTCAAACACTGTATTACTCTTTTTGAACGATCTCCATTCCTCTTCAATTGAACTACCTAATGTAATGTTCATTGCTGAGCTTTCTACAGCCTCAGAGTACCTTAAACGCACATTGTCGTTCCTCAACACTTCATGACACCTCTTCTTTACACATTTATTCTTCTTGACAACTCTCTTATACCTCAGCCTACACATCACTACTAAATTATACTCTAACTGGGAGTCTAAAAATGCTCGTGGATACGCCTTACAATCCAATATCTGACTTCGAAACGGGTATTTCATCATTATGCAACGCATGTGGCAACTTCCCGGTAATGGAGGCTTTATCTTTTCACGGTTTGCTTGTCATGTCGGCATGTATAATTAATTATTGTTTTTGGTGTTAAATTACTGTCCATCCACCGCGCGGGGTAGCCGAGCGGTCAGGGGCGTCTTGTCATGGTCCACGCAGCACCCCCCGTCGGAGGTTCAAGTCCTCCCTCGGCCATGGGTCTGTGTGTGTGTGTGTGTTGTCTCTAGCGTAAGTTAGTTTAAGGTAAATTAAGACCCGGGCCATACCATCATTATCATCACATAATCAATTTCGTAAAACCTCCGGCCTGTGGAACGGTGAGGATTGTCATTGTGTCAGGGAAGGACGTTAAACTCCCGTCAAGGTAGGACGTTAAACGCCCCCAATCCAAGGCGAAAGCGAAGGGTGCGTGGCACAGGGGGAGCTGTGTCTGGGGAACCGAACATCAGTCCCTTCTGTTCGCAGGGTACAGACCAGCACGTGCTCTGCATGCCGGCGACCTCGTTTGTCGGCGTGCGACCTCGGCGTGAGTCGGCAAGGGTGCTTCGCCGCGCCCGTGGGAACCTGGGGCGTGTTCTGCCAAACCCAGGAGGTGGTGACATCACCTGGGCCAGGTTATCTGGGTCCAGGCCGCCGAACGACTGGGTGACCGGCCCGCCACCTGAGCAGGAGCGGGTCCTAGGCATTTTGGTGGGAGCTCGGGCAACATTATGATATTACTGATGAATTTAAGTTTTTTGGGAACAAATATGCTTCTGTAATTATTAATAAAGTTCTAACATATGTGTATAGGGTTAATGTTAGGATTGAGAGGCTAACAATCGACGATAAAGCTAACAAGAAGATATTTGAAGATCAGGGTGCACTGGAGAAAGTGCGTATAGCGTGTAGTAATAAGATGGGTGCTTTTGATTTGAATCCACAAAGGGCGTCTGGTGTACCCTGGCGTAAATATACTAGAAGGAATAGATTTAAGTTTGTAACATATTCTAAGCCTGAACAAAGTGCTGATATAACGAAAGTTAAATCCTGGACAGATCTAGAAAAGGAATGTAAAGTAAAAAAACCGCCTTTTTCAAGGTACCAATCCATTTTATATTGGGCGAGGAGTGCATCCGCTTCTCCAGAGTACGGGGTGCACTTGCCGGTGAGCGCTGGGAGAAATCGTCGGTGACGAGGCCACTGAAGGGGACCAGTACACTGGCAACGGTGTACTGAACCCCGCAGCTCACGAGTGCTCTTGACCTAGGGGCGAGGTTGGTGGCGAGCTGCATTTTGGTCCCCCACCCCCCTCCCCCCATGTCAGAGATGCCGGTCCAGGGTTAGAGACGGGCTTCCAACCCCTTTTTTCGCTTGTCTAATAATGATGGCTACCGAAGAGATAAGCGATCTGAGTGCGCCCATATGGGCTTCCATGCTAGCTGATCCCTCGCCACAGAATGGCGTGGGTCAGACGGCGGAGGAAAGCAACTTGGAAAGACATATGAGAATTACCCAGTTCTTAGATCAAAATGTTAAGAACGGTAAAATTAGTCAGGCCGCAGTGCAGGCTATTAAAAATGAGCTGGCGGCATGGGCGATCGCCAATGCCAAGCTGGAAGGAAGGGTCGAAGAACTGGAGAAAGAAACCGAAGGGCTTAGGAAAGAACCAGTAAAGGCATGGGCCGGCGTTGCGGCACAGGCTGCACCAAAAGCCCAAACCACAAAAAAAACCATAGCAAAAGGTCTCTAAACGACCGGACACCGCAGTCTTCTTAAGAGCATTGCACGGCCAAGATATCAAAAAGGTCCAAGAAGTGTTTGCCACTACCGTAAACCCTGTAAGAGAAAAGATCAAGATCAATGAGGTTAAAGTAACCAAGAACGTAGTTATTGTAGATGTCGCCTCGGAAGACGACAAAAAACAAGCTTTTAGGAAATCAAAAACTGTGCAAGTCAGTAAAATGCGGACCCCCCTCGCAAGCGAAATCCACTTGTCATCCTGTATGACGTACCTAAATCATTGACAGACGAAGATCTATCGTTGTTATTGTGGTCTTCAGTCCTGAGACTGATTTGATGCAGCTCTCCATGCAACTCTATCCTGTGCAATCTTCTTCATCTCCCAGTACCTGCTGCAGTCTACATCCTTCTGAATCTGCTTAGTGTATTCATCTCTTGGTCCCCTCTACGATTTTTACCCTCCACGCTGCCCTCCAATACTAAATTGGTGATCCCTCGATGTTTCAGAACATGTCCTACCAACCGATCCCTTCTTCTAGTCAAGTTGTGCCACAAGCTCCTCTTCTCCCCAATTCTATTCAATACCTCCTCATTAGTTATGTGATCAAATCTTCAGCATTCTTCTGTAGCACCACATTTCGAAAACTTCTATTTTCTTCTTGTCTAAACTATTTATCGTCCACGTTTCATTTCCATACATGGCTACACTCCATACAAATACTTTCAGAAACGACTTCCTGACACTTAAATCTATACTCGATGTTAACAAATTTATCTTCTTCACAAACGCTTTCCTTGCCATTGCCAGTTTACATTTTATATCCTCTCTACTTCGACCATCATCACTTATTTTGCTCCCCAAATAGCAAAACTCCTTTACTACTTTAAGTGTCTCATTTCCTAATCTAATTCCCTCAGCATCACCCGACTTAATTCGGCTACATTCCATCATCCTCTATGTGAAACACTATACCAGCAGAACCTTGAAGACTCGGACAAGAGTATGGAAACATTTCTAAAAGATTTCAAACTCAGATTCAAAACGGGACCTAGGGACAGGGACGTAGACCATCATGTTGCCGAGATAACAGGGGCATTATGGAGGAAATTGACAGCTATGGGCAGGGTGTACATAGGTTTTCACGCTATAAACGTCAAAGACTACCTGATCGTACCCCGATGCCACAACTGTGGGGACATTGACCACATTCATAAATACTGTAGTAGGAAGCCGGCTTGCTCCAAATGCGGAGAGGAATACCACTTGAGAAAGGACTGTAGGGAATCCGGTGTATGCATACCATGGACACGAAGGGGCAAAAGGACCTGTGGCACAACCGGGAGGAATTGCCAAACCCACAAATTACTGGAACAGCGACTGATCTCCAGAACAGATTATGGCTGAAGCTGAAAACGAAACCAGATCAAACAAGAAAAGAAAGTCTCCTAGCAGATAAATTCAAAGAATTCTTAAAATCTCTTCACGAAACAAAGAAAGAGCAAAGGACAATCATGGTTGACTCATTCATCCGGACTGAACCAGGAATAGAAGTACAGGAAGTAGGAGAAAACATGGCTGATCCAGGCAATCTGACTGAGCCCAAGACTCCGGTTCTCCCGAGTGTCAACTCGACACTCAACCTGGAGGCTGAAAGCTTTGTCACAAAGCAAGAAAAAACAAGCCCGCAACAGACAATCATGGTTGATCTATGCATACAGACGGAGCCAGATGAGGAAACTAAGGACAGCCTGCAGCCAACAGAAAGTAATAGCATCATTCCTGTTCAAAAAGGATCTCTCAAACCTGTCTTGCAAGACAGCACGATTACGAGTACCAGAACAATCACGAGTACAATGAGTTGCAAGTTATACCGAGAGCTCCGGACCCGGATCCTAGAAGGATATACCCGAACTTGGAGCTTGCAATGCAACTATCACGTTTGGAGCAGCCAGCGGTCCTCACTACGGCACTCAGGCACGTCTTACGCATAGGGCACAAATATGGAAGGAAGGTCACCTTCTCAACAGTGGAGGCTGTGGACAGGATTCAGCTTAAGTCAGTGAATCTTCCCACTGATTTCGGAGAATCAGCTCAGGGAGAGAAGAGGAGACGAATTCAATATGCAAGAGATTTACGTACAGTCTGTCCTTGCAAACGGCCGAATCGCGTCAGATTACAACAAACCATGGCCTGCCTGCAATTTCCACACCTACTTTCTGTAACATCTGAAATCGTAATAGGACAAATAAACACCCATAACAGTCGGCTAGTCATGCAGGAGCTTCGAAAAGTAGTGGAGAAGAGGAGACTGGATGCTGTCTGTCTACAGGGGCCATACTCCCGGGCTGGACAGATTTCCTTCATGTCTACCACCTGGCAAACAATTTCCACCGGAGAAGAGCCAAAGGCAGTCCTAATAGTCGCAAACAAGGCCCTACGGGCCACCACAATAATGCAGCTATCAAATAGTCACTGTGATGTTGTAGAATTGCAAACACCAGTAGGAATAATATATTTTGTAAACATGTATTTCCAATATGGAGGAAATTTTGAGGACTTTTCGGACCACCTTGCGAGAGACACGGCAGACATTAATGTCAAGTCGCCCATGTGGTACAGTGGCACAAGGGATGCAAATGGCGAGAAGGCCGAAGAACTGATCGGGACCTCCCAACTTGTAGTGGCAAATAAACCTGGAAATCCCCCCACTTACACAGGAGGAGGAGGACAAGGGACAAACATAGACGTCACCTTGGTAACCGCTAATACCATCAGCATCATTAATGGTTGGAGGGTTATTGATCACGCCACTACAAATAATCACAATTTAATTACATTTTGCCTCAGTGTCGCTGGGACCTGGGATGGGAAACCCAACTCAACTATAATAAAACAGATTGGGACTGCCTGGCTCGAGAGTGTGACATTCCGCCATTGCCGGAGGGTGACCTAGACATAGATAGGTACGCCGAAGACCTGGTAGGGTCAATAGCTAGCGCAGTCAAGGCCGCCGTGCCAACCAGGAGGAGGACCGTGGCGGCTTCCCCATCGCCATGGACTGCCGACCTTGAACGTATGCGTCAGTCTGTGAGACGGTCGAGGAGGTACTACCAACGAAGTGGCGTCTGGCAAGAAAAGCAGTACTGGTTGCAGCAGTACAGAGTAGAAAAAGAAACATTTCAAAAGGAATTAAAAGAAGTAAGGGTGAAACATTGGGAGATATGTGTGCTGAGCCAGCTAACCACTGATCCTTGGGGAATACCGTACAAATTAGTTAGGGGAAAAATCAGGTCCCCCGCGGTCCTCTCGACAATCAGAGACGGAAGCAGAATGACAGAGCCGTGGCAGGAAACTGCCGAAGTTCTCTTGCGCACTCTGCTGCCGGATGACGAGGAAAATGAGGAGAATCAACTCCAATAACAAATCCGCAGGGAGGATCAGAATGAATACACCAACATGGTGTACCCCTTTTCAGAAGAAGAAGTCGCTACACAAATCAGATCATTAAAAAAGGGCCAGACGGCATAATAGCGGAGGTTGTGCAATTCCTCGCCCCTCAGTTAATAGCGTCTCTAATGGGACTGTTCAATGAATGTCTTAGAACTGGAAAATTCCCCAACATAGGGAAAAGGGCTAATTTGGTGATTATCCAAAAAGGAAAAGACAAGGACCCCACAGAATCTAAATCGTACAGGCCCATATGCCTCCTAGACATCTTAGGAAAGTTGCTGGAGAAGCTATTGGCTGACAGGCTGGTAGCGCGCAGGATACTGCGCGGGATGAGTGACAGGCAGTTCGGCTTCAGGCCGGGGCGATATGCGTCTGACGCAATTTCCCTGGCGGCTGAGGTCTGCAGCTCGGCCCCGCACAAGTATGTGGTAGGCATCATGGTAGACAACAGCGGTGCCTTCGACAACCTGTGGTGGCCCTTGCTCTTCTCCTGCTTGCGTGAGAAGGAGTCCCAGGGCCGCTCTATGGCTGTCTGAGGAGCTATTGTATGAACAGGGAGGTCTGGTTATCATCGCCTAGCGGAAGAATAAGCAAAACCATCACGAAGGTGTGCCCCCAGGGATCGGTTCTGGGGCCACTCTTTTGGGATATCAATATAGCACCCCTCCTAGAGAAACTACAACTTAGTGAGGACGTACTAGACGTGATAGCCTACGCTGACGACCTCCTCCTGCTGGTAGGCGGCTGTAGCCGAGAGGAACTTGAGCCCAAAGTAGAACAAGCAATGACAGTGCTTCATGAATGGTGCCAAGAGGCAAAAATGAAAATAGCACCACACAAATATACATATCTGTTAATGAAAGGGAGTCTAGTGAGAAATTCGACCGTTACAATCGAAGGAACTCCAGTTCTTCGGCGTCGCGAGGCTAGATACCTAGGAGTCACATAGACGAAAAATGGAACTATATTTCACACATAGACAACATAACGCAGCGAACATTAGAAGTTCTGAACTACCTCATCAACGTAGGCCATAGAAGTTTCCACCTACCTCCCAACTTGATCAAACTATACCATAATAGCATCCTGACGTCCTTAGTAGGATATGCAAGCGGGGTCTGGGCACACAGGCTCACGAGGGTGGTGCCCGCCATGACTATGAGAAGGGTGCAGAGGAATATGCTGTTGCGTTCTGTCGGGGCATACCGAACAATTCCTATGGGGGGGGGGGGGGAGGGGAGGCTTCCTGATAATAATTGGTTTATGTCCGTTGGACATAAAAATTCGAGAACAGGGAGTGTGGTATTGGGTCTCCAAGAGGAAAATAGACAAAACTAGGGAAATCATGGGGATAAAAGTTGGGGATAAATATGCAATTAAGAGAGGGGTGAAGAACTAAGGCAACAGCAATGGGAATATGAGGAAACGGGAAGAACGGTATACCAACTATTGCCAAACATTAGGGAAAGGCTTCAGATGAGCTACTTTGAGCCGTGCAGGGGTCTGCTGCACTTTCTTGCAGGACATGGACCATATCCAATATATCTATGACGATTTGGAAAACGGGCAACACCACCGTGTGACTGTGGTGCTCCGGACGGAACACCTGAACATGTCGTCTATGACTGCACGTTATACGACGATGTGGCGCTCGAACTCAGGAACCAATTACCGAACAGAGTTACACGTGCACTAATACGACGTGCCGAGACCTTTAATGTCCTAAACAGTTTCGCAAATGAAATATCCCAAAAGATTACGAGGGATTTTATTAGATACCAAAATGGTTAGAGACCCAAAGACAAACCGATCAAGACACAGGTACACCTGCAATTGCTGCCGAGCGCGGAACTGGCCGGCCGCTTCACGACCGGAATCCGCCGCGCTGCAGGACCAGGAGGGCAGGTGTATCATTCCTGAACTTGACATTTCGCACTAGATTTTTTAGAAAGTAGTGACACTAGGATAATGTAAAATTAGAACACTAACATTACTAACATAGGTAGGGACTGTAGCGATTTTTAAGTAGATGGCCAGCCCAGTGCCAGGGGCACGCTCACTGGGATTACCTCAGTGAGCAGGCCTTAATAGTAGGTTTGTATATCATCTGGCACACCTGTAACGCTGCAGGGTAGATAGTCCTAGAATAACCCATTGTAGTCAAATAGTTAGATTAACCCTGTCCATAGCAAGTGCCATTAACCAATTAGTATAAGCCGCTTTGTTATGTGTGTTAAAAGGACCCACTAATTAAATAAGGTGATGGGTTATTGTGTATAACATAATGTTGTTATTCATGAATCACTTGTATAATAATACTTGTTTTCAATTGTACTAATATCTTGTGTTGTATCAATAAAGTTTTTTTTTTAAATTAAGTAGTGTGTAAGCTTAGGGACCGATGATCTCAGCAGTTTGGTCCCATAGCACCTTACCACAAATTTCCAAAATGTTTCTGTCGACACTGATGAGAATACTCAATCATATCACTGACCATAGTAATTCACTCGTTGCCCTGCTGTTCTGATGATACCAAATCATACTCCCGTTATACAATTTTCTGTTGCTAACAAATTGGCCCTCTTTCATCTGAGCAAAGAGCCAAATTTTCTTTGTCTTTCACTTCACTGCGTCCTATTACTTTTAGATTGAGCCTTTGCATTTATTTTTCAGATTTTCTATTTTCCTTACTTTATTCAAATTCTAATGTCCCGTACTCCCACTCGCATCATGATCCCCTTCCGTTAGTTTTTTATTCTTTTCCCACACGATGGGCAAGAGAGTACGTCCAATGTCTTTCCTGTTCCCCTCTCTCCCTAGCAGCCCCCACTTTGGCAAAATAATGCTGACTCCTTACATCGGAAGCCTTCGACTTTAATTTCCGAATAGTTTTATTAAATAATCTACGCTCTGGGTGAAATCTAACCCGGGGTCTAGGTTGTCTTTGTCGTAATCCCTACGAGAAAGACGATGAGATCCTTAGTGATGGAACACAAACTTTGATTGAACCAGGACATGCCTGTACATAGGTTATGACGCTTTCAAAGGATCAAAAAAATTATCCTGAAGGAAATTTTCCAACCTGGATGAGTGGTGTCTGTTCCTTACGCGATTTCCGAAATAACAGACACCATTTCCACGTTTGATCCCACGACAGGACACAGAACATTTTCAGAAAGGAGAAATTCCGATCTCTGCCGAATTCGGGAAAAGAAGGAATTCATTGCTGACAAATGAAAACTTATACTAAGGCCAGGATTCGAACCCAGGTCTTCCACTTACTAAGCAGAAGCGTTAATCATTTACACCACCTTGGCAAGGTAGTAAGAAAGAACTTCACGGATTACGTAAGCAAGCATCCCTTCTCAATCCAAATTCCCATTTTCGGCGCACTACCAAAGTAGCGTTCCTAACCCATTTTCCTCCTTTTTGCTCGTTTAGTTTTCAAAACATAAATCTGAACATAAAAAGGCACTTTTGGACCCCACACGTCCAGCTTGTCTCAAATATATGGATAGTACCTTAACCACTTACTGCACCATCTCAGTGCTTCTCTCTCAGCCAGCTATGATTAAATGGTTCAAATGTCTCTGAGCACAATGGGACTTAACATCTGGGGTCATCAGTTCCCTAGAACGTAGAACTAGTTAAACCTAACTAACCTAAGGACATCACACACATCGATGCCCGAAGCAGGATTCGAACCTGCGACCGTAGTGGTCGCGCCTAGAACGGCTCGGCCAGCTCTGATGATTACCTTAAACACTGCATGACTGCATGTTAATTTTGTTTGTCTCCCCCTTGGAATCGGCTTCAAACGACGTACTTTAATAAGAGATTCTGAAGTAAACAATTGACAGCAAATACGAGATGTGGCGTTCGCTGTGTTATTCAGTGGTTTGGTGTTTAACTAGTTTGTAAATGAAAATGATAATCTTTTTTATTACACTGAGTAATTACTACATAATTTTTCTCCCGGCTAAAGATTTGGTCAAATTGCTAAAGAACTCCAAGTTAACGTCGTGTTAAAGTGTTGTCTGTAAGTTGTGTAAGTGTCACTAAATCACAGTTCATACAACAGAGTCTATACAACTATTCATTAAGATGGAAGCAGTTATCTTCAGCAAAATGATCATTAAAACCACCGAATATCAGCCGCGCACAACACTGACGTATGTTACCTGAAACAATATTCTTCGCAACTCGTGCGTAATTAACTTCGGCTCCATTCATCAGCTAGAAAAGTTTGTTATAACGATCGTGCTATGAGCACTGTTTTTAAAGAACCAATCTGTTTCGAATTATTTTCATTAAAATGAGTTCGGGACCACCGGTGCACATTTATTTTTACACATTTGTATTACGTTCAGCATTTACGTCTGTAGAGTTGCGTAATTTGAATTTGCCGCTGTGATAATTGTGAAGATGGCGGCTGACAATTGATAGAGACTTTCTATTGTTAGAGCAAAGAAGTATTTTAAATGCTTATTGAACTTTACAGAAACTCTACTTTCGTATTGTGCACTATTTAGACTTCATCAAGCAAACATTTGATTTGTTTCTAAGGAAAACACAGACAAAAACGCGATACAAATCGCTATCATCAATGGCTGCGCTCCTTGCAGCGGAAAGAAACAATTAACACAGATAACGCTTACTGAGAGAGGAATTACAGTTACAAATAATTATTCACTCATGTTTATAATAATAATGAACTCTATTTTCAAGTAATAATTAACAAATAATTACAATTTCTTAACAGACCTCAGTTTGATATGCGTCTTGCGTGCTGAACCTACAAAAGCCAACCAACAAAGGAAGACAAACGCAGATCATAAAAGGAATTTACAATTATCATTGTCTTTTTATGATACACATCGATATGTCCAATTACATTTTTTTATACGTCGAATAGAAAATGTTTATAACTGTTACAGGCATAATTTCCTCTCTTCGCACTGTAGTCAAAAATTTATCACGTGGATGTTACAGACATCACAAGTTTTTTTTTTTTCCATTGAAGGTCATCTGGCGTAAAATTCCTTTTAAATTTTGTTTACACTCATTACCGGCTTCGGTCATACGTTTACTGTCTTCAGGATTCACTAGGAAAAAGAAAAAATATTCTACAGTAAGCTCTTGAAACTTTATCGGACATTCTATTTAGAGTTGGCATTAAGATACAGTGAAGATACGTACAGTTTGTACCCTTATGAAACAGGCAGCATATTGCGTATAAAGTGCTCAAAACATGGGCTGTTGTATTAAGCCAGAAACTAACACCTGGAAATTATCCAGGCAAACATACTTTTGTTTGTCCTTTTCTCAATGGACAGTCTGAAAAAGGGCAATATACGACTAAAGCGGACAACGTGATCTGTGAATGCGTCAAAAAGAAAGAAAAAGTAGTGTATAACACGTCAATCACATTTTTCCTTTTACGCAAAGTCAGTTTTTCATAAATCTGTCGTTGCACAATGGGTTAAAATGATCACTAAATCGAAATGATAGAAATGGGCTAATAACTGAAGGCAAAAGCTGCCTGCAGCTAATTTTAGAATGTCTTTCACACCCTTTCGAAGAAGATGTGACATATTCGAAATATCATTATCATCGTCATCTATTTGCATTAGACCCTTCCACCAGTTGCGAATTTCAAAGTTCAATTTTTCCTCTTCTCTTTGGTCTTCCTACTCTGTGCATCCTCTAGTCTTATACCTGTAGGCCGATTTTGGCAAAGGTTCATGTCTCATTCATGGTGCAGATGTTGAGTGTCTGTCGTATGTCTTCATTTCTCCTACTGTTCGTCTTTGTCACCCTCATCACCGATTGAAGAAATGGCGTTTCATGGGCTTGGACTCTATTTTTGTCCATGCTAGCGGAAACCCACTCTTCAGTCCGTGTATGGTTGCTTGTACCACCACAGTCTCATACAACTGCAGCGAGGATTTTCTTCCTTACTTTCTCTCACAACCTTCTACTTATCGTGCCACATATTCTGTTAAGTTTCTTAGTTTTCTTTTCAGTTACAAATGTGATTGTACAAAATGCTAGGATAACGCGGTTTTACCCCCGGTACTTAGCGTTGGGGTGGGAAACGTCATAGTTCCAAACATGACAGATCATACGTTGGTGGAATTTGCACAGAACGATAGCATGTTCGTGATAGACAAATATTTCTAGAAGAAAACAACTAGCCAATGGATTTCGTAAATGGAACTTAAAATGAAATTAGCTCTTTTTCTGAAATAATAAAAAACTGTGCAAGATTAGATGGTCATAAACTGTTTTCTATTTGCAAATGATTATAAACTGTTAACATGCAGAATATAAAGCTACAAATACTCATTAGACAGGAAGTCAGAAATATAGCTCAAGAAAATTTATTTAAGAATAGAGAAGTATACTAGTTTAAGCCAGGAAACAAGTTCAGCATAACAGGGAACGAAGGTTGTGTATACATAATCAGAAGGGGCAATTATCTAAAAGAGGTACCCATGTAAAGAGCGAAAAATGTTCTGGGTAAGAATAAAGTAAAAGATAGGAAAATCTCTAACGGAACGATACAGCAAACTTTGATATAAGAATGGTAGAACTTTCTAGATTGAACAAAATTATACATAAATGTATTTCAGAGGATGTGAGAAGACACAGGTATAAAGAAAATATGATATCTGAATCAACTAAAAACAACAAAAGTAAAAGAAAACGAAATGTAAACTAATGCTGGCTAGACACAACGATACATTAGTCAAGATAGTGGATGGTGCAGTAGCGAACAACAGAGAAAAAATTCTAACAGAATTCCAAGACTTGTGTTAGGAACACAAACCGTTAGTAATGAGAATTATGATAGTTTGGAAGTAATGCCAGATAGGATATGCCAAGCTACTCGTAGTATGCAGTAAGGAAAGACGCCAGACAGTGATGATATTTCAACAGAAATAATTAATTTTTGAGGATATTTTCGTTTCTGTCGTTGCAACTACAAAAATGCGCGATTCTTTTCGCCAGACGCGTTTCGCTTTATTGAGGGAAAGCATTATCAGTGGTCTGTAATTAAGTTATTTGCATTTTGATTTGACTTTAGATCGAAAAACAGTTCGTTAGGAATAGGTTGATATGTACTTAAGGTGATTTTTTGGCTGACTTCTCGCTAACACCGGGAAATGCCGTCTGCTAGCACATCGTTGTTTTTCTGTGTTACACACTAATAATTTGCTCTAATTTTTAGATGTTCTGAAGCACTACACATTTCTTATGTTTTCACAACACACTTTTATGCACACAACCGTATTCTGTTTGTTTTTGTACTTCAAGTATGTGTTGTTGTTTGTGTTTTCTAGCGTTGCCAATATAACCTTTCCAGTACTTTGTCTGCGACCTATAACAGTTTTTTTTTTTTTTTACAGTAGATTATTGTATCTATGTAATTCTATTTAATTACGTTTCTGTGTATTTACATACTGTGTAAGAGTAGAGAATGAATAGCGATTGAGCGTTTTTTTTTTATTAGGGGAGGAGGAAACCATGATGAGTGGTTATAAGTATATAGCAGTGTGATAGAGTGTGAGCTAGAGGAGAAAGTGAGAAGTGAGATGAAACTGTGGGGGGGAACGAGATAGTAGGAGAGTGGGAGGACGTGAAGGATGGAAAAGGTTGCAGAGAGTTTCAGGGAGAGCATTAGGGAACGATTGACAAGAATGGGGGAAAGAAATACAGTAGAAGAAGAACGGGTAGCTTTGAGAGACGAAATAGTGAAGGTAACAGAGGATCATGTAGGTAAAAAGACGAGGCCTAATAGAAATCCTTGAGTAACAGAGAGATATTGAATTTAATTGATGAAAGGAGAAAATAGTAAAATGTAGTAAATTAAGCAGGCAAAAAGGAATATAAACGTCTCAAAAATGAGATCGACAGGAAGTGGAAAATGGCTGAGCAGGGATGGTTAGAGGACAAATGTAAGGATGTAGAGGTTTATCTCACTAGGGGTAAGACAGATATTACCTACAGGAAAATTAAAGAGACCTTTGGAGAAAAGAGAACCACTTGTATGAATATCAAGAGCTCAGACGGAAACCCAGTTCTAAGCAAAGAACGGAAAGCAGAAAGGTGGAAGGAGTATATAGAGTGTCTATACATGGGCGACGTTCTTGAGGACAATATTATAGAAATGGAAGAGAATGTAGATGGAGATGAAACAGGAGATATGATACTGCGTGAAGAGTTTGACAGAGCAATGAAAGATGTAAGTCGAAACAAATCCCCGGGGGTAGACAACATTCCATTAGAACTACTGATGGCCTTGAGAGAGCCAGCCCTAGCAAAACTCTACCATCTGGTGAGCAAGATGTATGAGACAGGCGAAATACCCTCAGACTTCAAGAAGAATGTAATAATTCCAATGCCAAAGAATGCAGGTGTTGACAGATGTGAAAATTGCCGAACTATCAGTTTAATAAGCCATGACTGCAAAATTCTAACACGAATTCTTTACAGACGAATGGAAAAACTGGTAGAAGCAGACCTCTGGGAAGATCAGTTTGGATTCCGTAGATATGTTGGAACACGTGAAGCAGTACTGACCCTACGACCTATCTTAGAAGAAAGATTAAGGAAAGGCAAACCTATGTTTCTAGCATTTGTAGACACAGAGAAAGCTTTTGACAATGTTGTCTGGAATACTCTCCTTCAAATTCTGAAGGTGGCAGGGGTAAAACACAGGGAGCGAAAGGCTATTTAAAATTAGTGCAGAAACAAGATGGCAGCTATAAGAGTCGAGGTGCACGAAAGGGAAGCCGTGGTTGGGAAGGGAGTGAGACGGGGTTGTAGCCTATCCCCGATGTTATTCAATCTGTATATTGAGCAAGCAGTAAAGAAAACAAAAGAAAAATTCGGAGTTGGAATTAAAATCCACGGAGAATAAATAAAAACTTTGAGGTTTGCCGATGACATTGTAATTCTGTCACAGACAGCAAAGTACCTGTAAGAGCAGCTGAACGGAATGGACAGTGTCTTGAAAGTAGGATATAAGATGAACATCAACAAAAGCAAAACGAGGATAATGGAATGTAGCTGAATTAAATCGGGTGATGCTGCGGGAATTAGATCAGGAAATGAGAGGTTTAAAGTAGTAAATGAGTTTTGCTATTTGGGGAGTAAAATAACTGATGATGGTCGAAGTAGAGAGAATATAAAATTTAGACTGGCAATGGCAAGGAAAGCATTTCTGAAGAAGAGAAATTTGTTAACATCGAGTATAGATTTAAGTGTCAGGAAGTCATTTCTGAAAGTATTTGTATCGAGTGTAGCCACGTATGGAAGTGAAACAAGGACGATAAATAGTTTAGACAAGAAGAGAATAGAAGCTTTCGAAATGTGGTGCTACAGAAGAATGCTGAAGATTACATGGGTAGATCACACAACTAATGAGGAGTTATTGAATATGATTGGGGAGAAGAGAAGCTTATGGCACACCTTGACTAGAAGAAGGGATCGGTTGGTAGGGCATACTCTGAGGCATCAAGGGATCGCCAATTTAGTATTGGAGGGCAGCGTGGCGGGTAACAATTGTAGAGGGAGACCAAGAGATGAGTACACTAAACAGATTCAGAAGGATGTAGGTTGCAGTAGCTAATGGGAGATGAAGAAGCTTGCACAGCATCGAGTAGCATGGAGAGCTGCATCGAACCAGTCTCTGGACTGAAGACCACAACAACAACAACAACCATTTCCAGTCAATGATCGGTCTATTCCGTGTAAACACACCCGACAACATTGTGCATTCAGCACCAGCTTTCGCAGTGCCTTGTTGATGACTTGGATCCATGGCTTCGTGGGGTCTGCGCCGCGCTCGAAACCTACCATCAGCTCTTATCACTTGAAATCGGGACTCATCTGACCAGGCTACCGTTTTCCAGTCGTCTAGGGTCCGACCGGTATGGTCGCGAGCCCAGGAGAGGCGCTACAGGTGATGTCGTACTGTTAGCAAAGGCACTCAAGTGGTTCGTCTGCTGCCGTAGCCCGTAATGCCAAATTTCGCCGCACTGTACTTACGGAAATGTTCGTCGTACGTCCCACACCGATTACTGCGATTATTTCATGCAGAGGTGCTTGTCTGTTAGCACTGACACCTCTACTCAAACGCCAATGCTCTCGGTCGTTAAATGAAGGCCGTCGTCCACTGCGTTGTTTGTGGTGAGAGGTAACGCCTGAAAATTGGTGTTCTGGACACACTTTTGACACCGTGGTTCGCGGGATATTAAATTCCCTAACGATTTCCGAAATGGAATGTCCCATGCTTCTAGCTCCTACTACCATTCCGCGTTCAAAGTCTGTTAATTGCCGTCGTGCGGCCGTAATCAAGTCGTAAACCTATTCACATGATTCGTCTGAGTAGAAATAATAGCCCCTCCAACGAACTGCCCTTTTATACCTTGTGTACGCGCTACTACCGCCTTCTGTACATGTGCATATCGCCATCCCAAGACTTTTGTCACCTCACTGTAGATATATAATGCTTATGGCTTCTTCCAATGAGTGTTCTGCAATCATGTAAACATACAGTAATCGTTGTATGTGTGTATATGTTTTCAATACGTTACATTTGTTTATGAACAACTTTCTGAACTTTGCAACTTCTCTGTGCACAACAGCACCATCCGCGAAAAGCTTTGTTGAACTTCTGGCATTATCCACTAGGTTATTTACATATATTGCCAAAATTAATGGTCCTATAACATTCCCTTTGGGAACGTCATAAGTTATTTTTACCCCGGAAAGTGTCTCACCTTTCACAATGAAAAACTGTGAGAGGAGCGTTCCTGGCGAAGTCCGGATGCAAGCGTGATCAGAACTCTGGCTTTACTTTGTACCAAGATGAAGCAATGTCCACAGAACACTTTGGCACTCCCTTGGGAGCAAAGTTCTACTATAACACAATGCGTCCCTGTGCCGTAGTTTGCTTCCCATACCTCTTCGTCCCCCACCACTTTCTCCTACGCACCTTCCATATAACGTCCATAAATACGCTTCTGTACTCCCACGTCAGCTGAAGCACACAATAACAGCTAATAGAGGTAAATTATTGACTCCTCACCGACTTCAGCCGACCTCGGGGGTGCTCCAGGCACGAGATGCCGTTGTGAATTCATTACGATGTTCACTTTTGGATACCGTCCTTGCCCTACTTCCAGGAAGGCAATCGAGGTCCTCTGAGTGGCCTGTCCACCACACCCAATTGCTCGGCAGTTCGCTCTCGTTACCACACCTTTGTTTGCAAACATCGTCGAGCACCGTTCAGCTACAGCAAGTAGGTCGATGTGCCCATCGATCTAACGAGGCAGGCGTGCTGCAACAAGCGAGACCCCCTTCCCTTCTTCTACGAGCAGCGTTCAGTAAGTAATGCAATACATTCTCTTTCTCGGCCAATTACGGTTCAAAAAATGCGGAATTTGTTGTGGGTCATGTGGAATATTTCCGCTTCAGCTCCTATAGTTTTGTGAAGTTCCGCACAGGAGGTTGAGCTATACATAGCCTTCAAAATGGCATCTGTAACTGAGATGCATCCCAGGCAGAGAGATATTCTTTTCTTTTGGTGGAAAACCAGATCATCGCAGGCGCTTGCAGAATGTCTACGGAGACGCGCCAATAAACGAAAGTACGGACAGTCATTGGGGGAGGCGTCTGACATAATCGCAGGAAGGTCGCGCAAACCTGTCCGACCTACCGCGTGCGTGCCGGCGGCATTCACCTCTTACTCCTGCATATATATATATATATATATATATATATATATATATATATATATATATGCAGGGTGTTTCAAAAATGACCGGTATATTTGAAACGGCAATAAAAACTAAACGAGCAGCGATAGAAATACACCGTTTGTTGCAATACGCTTGGGACAACAGTACATTTTCAGGCGGACAAACTTTCGAAATTACAGTAGTTACAATTTTCAACAACAGATGGCGCTGCAAGTGATGTGAAAGATATAGAAGACAACGCAGTCTGTGGGTGCGCCATTCTGTACGTCGTCTTTCTGCTGTAAGCGTGTGCTGTTCACAACGTGCAAGTGTGCTGTAGACAACATGGTTTATTCCTTAGAACAGAGGATTTTTCTGGTGTTGGAATTCCACCGCCTAGAACACAGTGTTGTTGCAACAAGACGAAGTTTTCAACGGAGGTTTAATGTAACCAAAGGACCGAAAAGCGATACAATAAAGGATCTGTTTGAAAAATTTCAACGGACTGGGAACGTGACAAATGAACGTGCTGGAAAGGTAGGGCGACCGCGTACGGCAACCACAGAGGACAACGCGCAGCTAGTGCAGCAGGTGATCCAACAGCGGCCTCGGGTTTCCGTTCGCCGTGTTGCAGCTGTGGTCCAAATGACGCCAACGTCCACGTATCGTCTCATGCGCCAGAGTTTACACCTCTATCCATACAAAATTCAAATGCGGCAACCCCTCAGCGCCGCTACCATTGCTGCACGAGAGACATTCGCTAACGATATAGTGCACAGGATTGATGACGGCGATATGCATGTGGGCAGCATTTGGTTTACTGACGAAGCTTATTTTTACCTGGACGGCTTTGTCAATAAACAGAACTGGCGCATATGGGGAACCGAAAAGCCCCATGTTGCAGTCCCATCGTCCCTGCATCCTCAAAAAGTACTGGTCTGGGCCGCCATTTCTTCCAAAGGAATCATTGGCTCATTTTTCAGATCCGAAACGATTACTGCATCACGCTATCTGGACATTTTTCGTGAATTTGTGGCGGTACAAACTGCCTTAGACGACACTGCGAACACCTCGTGGTTTATGCAAGATGGTGCCCGGCCACATCACACGGCCGACGTCTTTAATTTCCTGAATGAATATTTCGATGATCGTGTGATTGCTTTGGGCTATCCGAAACATACAGGAGGCGGCGTGGATTGGCCTCCCTATTCGCCAGACATGAACCCCTGTGACTTCTTTCTGTGGGGACACTTGAAAGACCAGGTGTACCGCCAGAATCCAGAAACAATTGAACAGCTGAAGCAGTACATCTCATCTGCATGTGAAGCCATTCCGCCAGACACGTTGTCAAAGGTTTCGGGTAATTTCATTCAGAGACTACGCCATATTATTGCTACGCATGGTGGATATGTGGAAAATATCGTACTATAGAGTTTCCCAGACCGCAGGGCCATCTGTTGTTGATAATTGTAACTACTGTAATTTCGAAAGTTTGTCTGCCTGAAAAAGTACTGTTGTCCCAAGCATATTGCAACAAACGGTGTATTTATATCGCTGCTCGTTTATTTTTTATTGCCGTTTCAAATATACCGGTCATTTTTGAAACACCCTGTATTTATATATATATATATACACAAGAAATGCATATATTAAAATATCTTGTTTCATATGTGCATTTTTTGTGCACTGGACACGTTATATATATACTACAATAGAGAGTTAAAGATTAATATTTCTATTATTTACCCCATTCCCCTAAATGGCACAAAATGCATATACTATATTTATGGATTTATTTATTCCTATTCACGAATCCATCTATGGTATAGAAGCAGTTGTCAAGGAGATATGATTTCAATTTATTTTTGAAGCTATTACTGCTGTCTGTCAGACATTTTATTTCATCTGGTAATTCGTCGAAAACTTTTATAGCAGCATATTTTACCCTTTTCTGTGCCAAAGATAGGTTGAGTAAAGGATAGTGTAAGTCTTTCTTTTTTCTGGTATTATAATCACGAATGTCACTATTGGTTTTAAACTGGTCCCTGTTATTGAGAACAAATTTCATTAGTGAGTAAACGTACTGTGAGGCTGTTTAAGAATTCCCAATCTTTTAAAAAGATGCCTACAAGATGTGCCTGCGCTGTTCCCCGCCCCCTAACAGAATGGCACAAACAACAACGAAGGACCATCTGTTCGGAATTGCCTGGGCGTTATAACGCTGCTCGTCACAATTTTTCGTCGAACATGGCAATGAAACATGAGTCCTTGATGTCTAAATCCACTGGGAGCCAACAGTTTTGCCGCAGTGGCAACACCGGTTCCCTTCAGATCACCGAAGTTACGCGCTCTCGGGCGGGGTTAGAATTTGGATGGGTGACCATCCGGTCTGCCGAGCGTTGTTGGCAAGTGGGGTGCCCTCAGCCCTTGTGAGGCAAACTGAGCATCTATTTGACTGAGAATTAGCGGTTCCGGTTTCGTAAACTGACAAACGGCCGGAAGAGCAGTGTGCTGACCACATACCCCTCCGTAACACCTGTGGGCTGAGGATGTCATGGTGGCCGGTCGGTACCGTTCAGCTTTCATGGCTTGTGTTTGCGGAATTTAGTTTAGTTTAGTTTAAGTCCATTCGTAAGCGTGTTCACCACGGTCGTACTATTGTCAATACATTTAGGATAAATGACAGAATCGATAGTAAATGTTGAAATCCTTTGTTTTACAGATCGATTCAATGCTAAAAATACATAAGAACCATCAGACTTGAGGTTCTTAAGACAAATGTGGCCCTGTTTATAATCATCATCAAAAAAATACAGAAACAGAAGATACATAGAAATTCTCGTACGTACCAAATTACTCGAATCTTGTAGGCCCATATAATAATACCACAATATTTCTATGGGGTGTAACATATACTGTGAGGATTACTTCCAACAAATGCTTCACTTTTAGTGCATGCGTTAATTTTTAAGTGTACAGAAGAGCCTCTCTTAGAAACTTAGCATTTGCCGATCCAACGTACAGTGAGCCTGCAGCTTACACAGCCAACTAACTAAGCTCAGTATAGCAAAAACAAGCATAATAGTTCCCTCTACTCGTACATTCCAAAACGTACAACAAGCAGACATCAAATACAAAAAATACCATTAACAGAAAAACCATTGGCATTGACAGTGTCAAAAGGGATCCCACGAATAACATCCAAAAAAATTAATAGAAAAACTACTGTAGTATAATGAAATTCTCTCACTTAAAGAAGCACATTTTCTTAAAGTAATGGACCCTTAAGTATCCAAACTGAGGGCACAAATTAGGGTTCATCAAAAATTAAATCCGATATGGCCAGTCGCATACGGGAGGGAAGGCCCCTTATGCAAGATTGCTAGAAAATGCCTGCCAGTTCCTTTAATCGGCAGTTTTCAGTAAAAAATAGTATAGAGCTACCAAAATTGATTAAGGATGTACAGATAACAGACGATATGACGTTTGCTTCATTGGACGTTGTAAACCTACACAAGAACCTTCCTGTTAACCCGACTATTGACAATGCCACTCCCAACGCTCAAAGACAGAGTAGTTTATCTGAGACGGAAACTGTAGAATTTCCGCTGCTCGACTCGCTGCGGCTCGCACCGTTTACACCGTCGCTCGCTCGCCACTAGCCCATCGCCATGTCCGGACGCGGAAAGGGAGGCAAAGTCAAGGGCAAGTCAAAGTCCCGCTCAAGCAGGGCTGGGCTCCAGTTCCCGGTCGGCAGAATCCACCGCCTCCTGCGCAAGGGAAACTACGCCGAGCGCGTCGGCACCGGGGCGCCCGTCTACCTCGCCGCCGTCATGGAGTACCTCGCGGCTGAGGTGCTCGAGTTGGCCGGAAACGCGGCCCGCGACAACAAGAAGACGCGCATCATCCCGCGCCACCTGCAGCTTGCCATCCGCAACGACGAGGAGCTCAACAAGCTCCTGTCGAGCGTCACCATCGCACAGGGTGGTGCCCTGCCCAACATCCAGGCCGTCCTGCTGCCAAAGAAGACCGAGAAGAAGGCCTAAAGAGGCCAGGCAATCGGCACGCGGACCCGCCCCGCCCAGCAGCGCTGCGTGCTCCCCTGCACGCAACGCGCTTTGCCGGCTCGGCTCGGCTCACAACAGCTTAAAATACAATTATTTTAGGTTTTACGATAAAATACATTTTCAGAAAGATTTACGGTTTTTTGGCTGATGCCATTATTAATTACTTTGAAGAGAAATTTTTCCATGATTATTCTCAACTAGCTAACAAAATAGTTTCTTACTACAGACATTATTAATCAAAGGAGACAATACTGGAATTGACGGTATAGTGACTAAGTTTACAGCTTGCATGAGAAAACTGATTCTACTGTTGATTTTCTTAGACCTAGTTGTAAGAAATGAAAATGGTAGGCATCCCATTGGAACATTTAGGAAGAATACATGCACTGAGACAGTCTTACACTATAATTCTAGCACAGAAAAGCATTGTTAAATTTTGCTCTCAATAGAATGCTTAGATTACCATTATCAGAAGCCGATATCAAAACTGAATTTCAAGCTGTATTGTACATAGCTGGAGTGAATAACTGCCCTGACGATTATGTGAGAAATATTTATAACAAAAAGATAAAGACCAATGAGCAGGAATGTGTGGCAGTTACGAATAGTAACGGACAGAAAAAATTTGTTACTTTACCCTACAATGGAATTTTTAGTATTAAAACCGCTATGATTTTCAAAAAACTAGGTGTCGGCGTCTCATTTTCAACTGAAGATAGGCTCCGTAAATGGTTAATTAATAATATACATATAAATGGAATTCTTTGCAAGAGTCAGAGGTTACAGGTTGCACTGTACTGATTGTAGTGCTATTTATGTGGGGCAGATAGGGAGAAAACTCGAAGTAAGACATTGTAAGCTCGTTGCGCTGGATAGAAGGGATGTTGCCGATAGAGCCAACGTTGCAGCTCTTGTGACTGTTACGGCCATGCTCCTCGTGATTTGACACCGCAGTTTAAAATGCTGCACATGACAACACTTTTTGTTAAACAGATGTGTCGCAAGCAAAATAAACAATGTTCTCTAGTGTATATAGTTCCTAAGTCGGTGATCTTGAAGTGCCTAATCTTGATGCTGCTTTAGAAGTGGGGCGCAACCAGTCGACGTGGCGCTTATGTCCACTTCGTATAGAGGCCGCTGCCGTCGCGTTGTCGTCCTGGAGAGGGTTCTGTCAACGTGCAGTTGGGTGACGTCTGCTTCACAATGCCCTCTCGTTTCCGACTGGCGTGCCGGCGCTTGACTTTATGTCATAATTAGTGTAGTTTTTGTTTACTGCTAGCGCGTAATTGTAGAGAGAATCTCCTTTGTAGTTGCAGTCTCTCATTGTTGTAAAGTAAAACAGTTGTGGCATGCATGTAGATTTGCACCAAGTATTTCGCAGCTGCGCTTGCGATTAACTAGATATTATTTTCAGTGCTATGTTAATGTGTTTTCCTATTTTTGCTCTGCAAATTGTGTTTTTCTGTGTTATCGTGTGAAATATTGTGACAATTATGGCGTGTGAAAAACGTAATACTAGGCTCCAAAGTAAACTGAGAAATGACAGTGAAGACGAAAGCAGTGTGTTAGCGCCACCGACTGATGAATTAACAGATGTTCAACATAGTAATTTGGTAATTGTGCATAAGGAAATGGAGCGGGTGGCAAATAATGTTGTAGTTCACTAACTTATCTACAAAGGTAGATGATGATCTGAATGACACAAGATCTGTAGCCTTCACTGACACAGAATAGTATGAACAAATTAGAAAATTCAAACAAAATCAAAATCAAATCAATACACAATACAAAAGAGAACTCCGTGAAGTACAAGATCAGTTGACACAGGTAATAAAAGAATTACATATTTCAGAGGACACTCGCGCTCCAATACGGGAAGAGGGACATAGAAATACGGAACAGCCACAAAATAATAACACAGGGCACTTCGGAAATTATGAAAGAAATTGGCAAGGTACACCGAATTTTGAGATGGAACCGCCGAAAAGAAGTAACAATGATCGATACGCGAATCGCCGACATGATGATTTTGACTCTAAGCTGTTAATTACTACACGTAAATTCAAAACATTTAAGAATTCTGGCAACGACATTCATCCATAAGCATGGCTTCATCAATTCTCTCATTGTTTTCCTCCCAACTGGTCATTGGAGCACAGGTTAGAATTTATGTGTGGCTACTTAGAGAATGAACCAGCTGTAAGAATGCGATCGGTCATTCACGATTGTCACAGTGAAGGAGAATTTTATCATACCTTCCTCTCAGCATATTTGTCTCAATCTACTCAAGACCGAGGAAAACATAGCATCATAATGATGAAACATTTCGAACAATCTGAATTTTACAGTCTTGTCAAATATTTCGAAGACATGTTAATAAGAATCAGTGTCTTTCAAACCCATACAGCCCCTCAGAACTCATCCGCATTTGCTTAATCAAATTGCCTGAACATTTACGACATATTATTTTTGTGAGGTAAGTGATTTGTGAAAGGTATAGTTTAATGTTAGTCAGGGCCCATTCTTTTGTAGGCATTATTGAAAGTCAGATTGCGTTGCGCTAACAAAATATTGTGTGCCAGTTTAAAGACAGTCGTGTATAAATGTTCTAAGGGGACGTTTCATATGTCGACCCTTAGCCGAGGATATCTCACTGGAATCTTCTGATTTCTTCTTGTGGTTTGTGCAATTAGTGCAGCCTTTGTTTATTGCTAGCGCGTAATTATAGAGAGAATTTCCTTTGTAGTTGTAGTTTTTCATTGTTGTACACGGTTGTGGCATGCATTTAGATTTGCACCAAGTATTTCGCAGCTGCGCTTGCAATTAACTAGATTTTATTTTCAGTGCTATGTTAATGTGTTCTCTTATTTTTGCTCTTCAAATTGTGTTTTTCTCTGTTGTCGTGTGGAATATTGTGACAATAATGGCGTGTGAAAAAGGTAATACTAGGCTCCAAAGTAAACTGAGAAATAACAGTGAAGACGAAAGCAGTGTGTTAACGCCACCATGTAATGAATTAACAAATATTCAAAGTAGTAATTTGGTAACTGTGCATAGGGAAATGGATCGGGCGGCGAACAATGGCGTAGGCAGTGAAACAGTTAGTGAGCAGGGAAGCATTATCGATCGATCGCTCGGCAAGAGCTCGCCTCAGGAATCCGAAATGACAAGACACAATTTTGCAAATACTGTAGATTCAAGTTTTGCGTCCTCACCGTTTTCTCAAATAAGTCAAGACACATTTTCTGCTTGTCAAAATGTGAATGTTGCCGGTGCAAATGCACTGCCGAAAAGCGTAGAGGAACAGATTCCAGACACTAATGCATTGTTATTACAGCTAATGCAACAAATGGAATAACACCAGAAACAAACACAGTAAAAGCTTCAAAAGTTAGACACAATGGAACAAAATCTTAAAAAGTTAGACACAATGGAACAAAATCTTCAAAAGTTAGGCACCACACTTGAACAAACACGTGAAGATTTAACTACTGAGTTACATAACATTGAATCGAAATGTCAAAAAGTCTGTAATGACGTAAAAACACAAATTTGTGAGCATTTTCAATCTATTTTTTCGCGGCATGAAAATGCATTACAGAATCACGAAGCAGCCATAAAAGAACTGCAAACCATTGTTCATGAAAATCATGAGACCTTGTGGGCTAAAATTGACTCACTTGCATCTACCGATTCGGTTACGCAACTTGCAAAAACTCAGGAAAACTTGAAGGACACAGTAGATTCGATTTCAACACAAATGGACACTCTGAAACTTGGTTCAGAAAAACACACTGAGGAAATGTGTTCACTATCGGAGAAAGTAGCCGAACTTTCGGATCAGGTCACTAACTTATCTACATAGGTAGATGATGATCTGAATGACACAAAAGAGTATGAACAAATTAGAAAATTCAAACAAAATCAAAATCAAATCAATACACAGTACAAAAGAGAAATCCGGGAAGTACTAGATCAGTTGGCACAAGTAATACAAGAATTACATATTTCAGAGGACACTCGCGCTCCAGTACGGGAAGAGGGACATTGAAATACGGAACAACCACAAAATAATAACACAGGACACTTTGGAAATTATGAAAGAAATTGGCAAGGCGCATTGGATTTTGAGATGGAACCGCCGACACGACGTAACAATGACCGATATGCAACTCGCCGACATGATGATTTTGACTATAAGCTGTTCATTACTACACGTAAATTCAAAACATTTAAGAATTCTGGCAACGACATTCATCCACAAGCATGGCTCCATCAATTCTCTCATTGTTTTCCTCCCAACTGGTCGTTAGAACACAGATTAGAATTTATGTGTGGCTACTTAGAGAATGAACCAGCTGTAAGAATGCGATCGGTCATTCACGATTGCCACAGTGAAGGAGAATTTTACCATGCCTTCCTCTCAGCATATTGGTCTCAAGCTACACAAGACCGAGTAAAACATAGCATCATAATGATGAAACATTTCGAACAATCTGAATTTTCCAGTCTTGTGAAATATTTTGAAGACATGTTGCACAAGAATCAGTACCTGTCAAACCCATACAGCCCCTCAGAACTCATCCGCATTTGCTTAATCAAACTGCCTGAACATTTGCGACATATTATTTTAGCAGGACGTTGCAAAGACGACATTGAAGCCTTTCAGGGACTGTTACAAGAATTAGAAATTGACACAGACAGTCGCGGGATGCGAAAACAGGAAAACAATCACTACAGGTCACATCCGTCACAATTCCGTGACGACAGAAACAATAACTGGACACGATAACTCTATTCTTACAACGCAAATCGTGACCAAAACAGACACCACCCGTATGACAACCGTTGGCAGAGTAGTAATAATTACAGGGAAAGATCACCTCTCCGTAGTAATGAATATGACAGAGATAACCATAGAAACAGACAATATGGGAACCAAAACAATTATTATCAAGGGAGACAGAATAACTTCAGACGCAACGGTCCACTGCGCAGTTACGATTCCGGGAGAAATTCTCCACCACATGGCCGACGAAAGAGAAACTATGGAAACTACCGACAAAACGGTAGACCTGAATTTCATCAGAACAGGCGGGATTCAAACAGGGCAGGGCCCTCTCGACAAGGTGAATTTGTAGAAGTTAGGTCTCCTGATCCTAATAACGACGCGCGCCAACAAAGAAACAGATAATGACTCGGACCGCAGGCAGCCACGTGCGCCAGCTTGGCTTGAGAAAAATAACATAAGCTAACCTTGAGAAAAATTCCAGTATTCCTTACCGACATATACCACATGATAATTGCGTTGAAACTGAAACTCTGCGTACTAGGAAGAGTAGAGGTTTACACCATATTTCACATGTAAAACCATTTATTGAGAGATAATCGGCTTTTTAACTTAGTCTTTGCTATAGAATTTTTCACTTCACGTTACTAGTAGTATTGGTCACACTTAGAAACTGTTAACATGCAACTATGTTTTAAAATTAAATATCCAGTCTACAACCTAGGGAACATATTTAGACAGTAATTACGAATGCATTGTTATAGTGAACAGACGACGCAGTGTTATTGTGTGTGTACATTCTTGTTTGTTAGTTGCACGATTACGTAACGACTATAAGGCTTACATAATTATGTTCAGATGTGCTAACAAAATTAACGTGGTTCCATTTAAAAAAACGTAGGTTTGTGTTAAAAAACATACTTCCGTGCATTTTTGTGTGGTTTGTATTAAACAATTACAGCAGCCCCTCTCCTCACGTTCGGTCTGTGGAATCGGTTCGTCAGTATTTGATGTGGTTTACGATATATATCCAGCGGTAACGTTAGGTGACTCACCCAGTATATATAATGACTTTTGAATACTATTAAGGTAAATACATCGTTTGTTCTTTATCAAAATCTTTCATTTTCTAACTATGCCTATCAGTAGTTAGTCCTTCAGTAGTTAGAATGTTTTATTTAGCTGGCAGTAGTGGCGCTCGCTGTATTGCAGTAGTTTGAGCAACGAAGATTTTTGTGAGGTAAGTGATTCATGAAAGGTATAGGTTATTGTTAGTGAGGACCATTCTATTGTAGGGATTATTAAAAGTCAGATCGCGTTGCGCTAAAACTATTGTGTGTCAGTTTAGTGCTGATCAGAATAAGTAAAGAGAGTAATGTCTGAGTACGTTCAGTTTTGCTCAGCTGTTTAAAAAGCAAATAATGTAAGAGGTTTATCAGCACAGTCATTCATAAATTTTTCTAAGGGGACGTTTCATGGTCTTGAACTAATAACCTCTTCAGAAAAGTCTTTTGTCCTAACATACTATTTCCAATAAACTGGAAATAAATCAAATAGTTATTCTTCTTAACGTAACTTACCTATGGTCAATTATCGAGCAAAGGATCCTGTACGCATTCTCCACTCTGTGGACAATTATTAAAGTCACAATTCCCTTCCTCATCTCTAACACGTATTTTTATTCACTTGAGTGGACGTGACTACTCTTCTACTTGAAGCCATAGCTCTTCTAGGTACTAGCGAATTAGACGGTGTTTCCAGATATATTTGTCGACAGTTATCCGTGTCACATCTATACAGGATACCAGGCGCCCAGATTATATAAAACGAGCGCAATCAGCAACTCTCAGTCGATCGATTTCGTTGTAATTGTAATCTCAGCCGTCTTAGCGAGTATAAATATTTAACTTTTAGCATAAATTATCATATTTTCCCTTCAAAAATGTCTTGCGTAAATGTGGCATGCCATGTTTCGTGTATAAATCCGAATTCCATGCTGTTTTAGTACTTTCAACCAAACTCCAATTTGACTATCAGAAAATTTCTGAGCTACCAGAAACAGATCTTACCTTAAGAATTTATTTACATATCATAGCGTTAATCCTTTAAGACGAAAGTATCGCACATGGCGGCTCAAATCCCCATACGACCGTCCGGATGAAGGTTTTCCTAAATCGCTTTTTGACTGTTCCCTTTGTAGAAGACGAAGCCGAATTCCTTCCCGTCTTTGTACTTGCTTTTACTTCATCTCTAATGACTTCTTCGTCTTTCTTGAATTTAAATCCTATAACTTCCTAACCATCGTTTCGTCAGTACTGTGTTTGCTACCCCTTGAACTGTTTTCAACCAACATGACATATTGGCTTACTGTTGTCAACATCTGTCTCAGCGTTTAACAACAACGAAGAATGCGAGAGGGACAGACGGATCGAGTTTATTTTCTGTATTGTATTTTCATTTCTTCGTCTTTTACGGTGTAGGTGAACTGACAGCGGTACATTTGCCACTGTCCAGCTAAAAATATTTTTAAAATATACAACAGTAGTTTTGGAAGAGTAAAATGATAAAAATTATACGTGGCTTCTGAAACAATTTTTCAGCTATTTTTTGTTTCTTAAAAACTGGCATTGGTGGCGGTTTTATCAAAACCGTAAAATATTTCACTACAAAATGTATGGCCTACACAAGGAAAGGATAAGATAACAGAAGGAGGTAAAATTAGTGATTGAGAAGATCAGCCCACATTTATGGACAGGGCAAAAAAAAAGAATTGACGAGATAGGAGGGGGGAGTACTAATGTGAATAATGATAGGTAGGAATGGCTTACGTTTTAAATGAAACATAAATCTCGAGACTGATTTATTTTTCTATGATGAAAGAGGGGCGTTGAGATGAAATAGGAGGGGAGTTCGTTAAGTAATGCAAGACATTTTTTTCCCGAACAATTTCAATTGAAAAAAAATGCAGAATTTGACGGGGGACATTGTGGAATATTGGCGCTTCAGCTCCTACACTTTCGTGAAGTTCCGACTATTGGTGACGCTGTAGCAGCCTTCAAAATGGCGTCTGTAACGGATGTCCTTTCAGACCAGACACTTCCCATTGAGTTTGTTTTGGCGGAAAACAAGAGCATGGCAGATATGCATAGGCGCTTGCAGGATGTCCACGGAGACCTTGCAGTGAACAACAGCACGGTGAGTCGCCGGGCAAGGTGTCTGTCATCATCGCAACAGGGACGCGCAAACTCGTCCGATCTCCCGCGTAACTGCCGGCTGCACACCGCAGCCGTGACTCTTGCAATGCTGGAACATGCGAACACTCTCATTCGAGATGATCGACGGATCACAATCCAACACCTCGCTGCTCAACTGGACGTTTCTGCTGATTGTGCTGACGCACTCGTTCACCAGCTGGGGTACTCAAAGATGTGTGCTCGCTGGTTTCCTCGCTGCATAACGGAAGATCATAAAGAGTAACGGAGGACTATCTGTGGGGAACTGCTTTCGCGTTACAAGGCTGGTATGACAATTTTTTGTCGAACATCATCACGGAAGGTGAAAGATGGAGTCATCATTTCGAACCGAAAACGAAACGGCAATTCTTGGAATGGCGTCATACCACCTCTCCGCCGAATATAAAGTTCAAAACAGCACTCTCAGCCGACAGAGCGATGGCGAGAGTCTTCATGGACTCTAGAGGGGTTATTCTGTTTGATGTCCCCCTTCCCGGTGCAACGATCAACTCGGAAGTGTGTCGGGCGACCCTCAGGAAAATGAAGAAACGACTTCAATGTGTTGTCGCCACAAATATGCTAACGAACTTTTTCTTCTTCAGGACAACGCAAGGCGTTACACAAGTCTGCGCTCCCGAGAGGAGCTCACAAAACTTCACGGGACTGTTCTTGCTCATCCACACTACATCCTTGTGGTATGCGTAGATTTAAATTAAGCAATTAAAAAAGAGCGACTCAAGGAGCAGCATTCGTGGCTGTGCAGTGGATGGCTGAGTTAGGTAAACTTACAGGGGCAGCAGCGTTCACAGTCATACAGACGGTCTTTATTGTCTAAACTAAATCACGTTTCCATCAGAATTTATTTTGAGGCCAAGTATTAATGATCACGATAAAATTTAAACAGAAGAAAATTTTTAATGAATCTTAGCTACAGTAATTGACTTTTACAGTAATAAAGATTATATGCCCAAATGGGGTAATAGTAAGACAAGAAGTGCTTATTTAAAGCAGTAAATACTAAAACATAGAAACATAAAATTCACGTAGTCCCAGTATAAAAATCATATTTCAGTTTCAAAATGATTAACATCTTGCGCCCAAAGTAGCGTTAATAAAAATGATAATTGATTGTCACTCGGGTATGTAAATTCAAATGACTGTAAATTTGAAATCAATTTCAGTTACAGAAATTGAATCTGACAGTAATAAAGATTGCAAGAAGATCTCATTTACAGCTGTAAAAAAGAAAACGTGGAAGCACAAATCTTAAATAACTCCATAATTAAAAATCAGATTTCAGTTACAAAACAATTAACCGTGGAACAAAAAAGTGTTATACCGAAAATGGCGATACTAGTAAGACCAAACACTCATTTTAAACAGCAATACTTAATCACAGAAAATTTTGTGCATTCATTCAAACAAACAGCTTATAAGATATTAAAATCATAAGGTCATAAAATTAGT
Source organism: Schistocerca serialis cubense (assembly GCF_023864345.2). NCBI lineage: Eukaryota > Metazoa > Arthropoda > Insecta > Orthoptera > Acrididae > Schistocerca > Schistocerca serialis. The sequence continues at coordinate 142,792,413 of NC_064639.1, read as the reverse complement.
CCTTGGCAGTCAGCCAGTCCATTCTAATACTATTAATGTGCAAGTAGCTCTGCCTGTTACACGTTCACGACTAAACCGTCGAACCAATTTTCATAAAATTTGGAAGGGAGATGGCTTGGAGACTCAGGAAGAACACAGACTACTTTAGGAAGTGTGTGGTACAATATGTTTACTGATTTGAAGAATATAACGCCACATATGGAACAATATTGAAACAATTTGAAAAGATATTTATTCTTTGACTTTTGAGCTTTATCATAATTGTAAAATGCTTTCCTTGGTTTATATGTTGTTCGTAAAATGATTCAACGTAAAAAAGTACAGTGCTTATTCAGTTCTCAATACGTTTAATCCGTACTACCACACTAATACCAGTATTATTAATTGCGAAAGTAACTCTGTTACGTCTCCACGGCTCTACCGTAGAACCGATTTCAATGTTATTCACTACAGAGATAGCCTGAACCCTGAGGGAGACCACAAGCTACTTTAGAAAGCTGTATCTTTTTGAACGTTATTAACATTTTGAATTACGGTATACGTGAGTGGCATGCAGATGACGCTGGCGTGGTGGTCGGCGATTCTAAGTGTCTATAGATTATTCTGCGACAGTGCAAACCCAATGCTATTGTGCGCGTGGCTTATGCTATTGAGTTGCTACACCACCTAGCATAGCTCGAAAGTTTTGGTGGAGCTACAACAATAAAATCGGACTGTACGGCCGACAACCATATTTAAAACTTAGAACAAGCCTTGCAAACGTAAGACTGATTTAGCCCGTTGTTCTAAGAGATTTCAAGCTGCCAAAGCTACTCGGACCCAGGAAACCTCAGAGCAATCTCATGTCCATCGGAACTTGAATACTGCTTTTGGCTAGGCTGCATTTGATTTTGAGCTACTAACTGACTATGTTAACCATAAATTAGTCATCACAGGGGGGACGGATCAACCTGCCAGGGTAGCCGAGAGGGCTCACGCGCTGCTTCCTGGACTCGGGTAGGCGCGCCGGCCCCGGATCGAATCCGCCCGGCGGATTAACGACGAGGGCTGGTGTGCCGGCCAGCCTGGATGTGGTTTTTAGGCGTTTTTCCACATCCTCCTAGGTGAATACCGGGCTGGTCCCCACGTCCCGCCTCAGTTACTCGACTCGCAGACAGCTGAAGCATGTTCAGACTATTTCACGATTTACACTAGACGCAGACAGCTGGGATACACTCATTCCGTACCGGTGGGTATGGGGTGGCAGCAGGAAGGGCATCCGGCCACCCCTTAAAATTAACCATGCCAAATCCGTACTTAACCCTGCCGACCCTGCGAACAATGCAGGATAAAAGGCAGCAGCAAAAGAAAGAAAGAAAGAGGAACAGGTCAAAAATATAGGTCCCATGACGCATTAAAATGTAAGGGAGAAGTGATTGGAACGTGTTGCTCTGGTGGCAAAAATCTCCAGTCTTGCACAAGGCTAGTCAGAGAAACCCCTAAAGACTCTACTTCAGTGCGAATGTAAATATAATTTAGATAATACACCATATACTTTCAGATTAGACATACAACAAAGTAATAGAAAGACATTCACTATGTACCTATATACTGGCACTGAATACGTTCTTTTATGAATACATATCTACAACATTACATACACTTAGTTACTCACCATCACTCAACATAACAAAACTACTGATACGCGAGTGAAGCAACGGGTAACTGCAAGTTATACAAGGCACTACAGCTACCAAGTGATTGAACTGATGATCACCCACAAGGTGCGGCCTAACACGTCCACAGCATGACGAGGCGCCGTCACTGCCCCTAAGGTCGGAAGGGGTAGACAGATGTAGAGTAGATCTACAACACATTAAGGTTGTGCATGATCGACCAATGATGGTCAGGAAACCACAACAAATTGCACAGATACAATCCGATAAGGAATAAGTTAGCACATGAGCTGTTTTAAGACAAAGAGGGAACCAACAAGCCTGGAATCGGATTGCACACAAGTGTCAGTGACGTCAATGATAAAGCAGCATGGCCCTCATGACGGAAGCGTTAGCACACGAGAAAAGGCCTTGTAACGGAACTGACTGACATTTAAACCTCACTCTTGTGACGTCACTCAATCATAACTTCAGTTTCGGTTACGTGCAAGGCCCAACAAGACATCAAATATTCATACTGACGCCCCACAATCCCATCGCCAAAACACTTCCACCAACACGCAGAAAAATCAACTACATTAACCTGAACAAACTTCAGTCGGTTGCAACCCTCAACATAGAATTCTTACCCGCAGTCAGTTCACAGGAATAGCGCCCTGCAATTCCGGAGAGAGCTCGCCTCCCAGCAGATCACTCTGATTGATCCAGTGAAAAAAAGGGGACGTGCTACCCCTGCTCTTCATGTGCATCGGTCCACTGAAAAAAAATCGAAGAGCTGCACATGCTACAGCCTTTCCATTGCAAATAGTTGGGAAGGTAAACACCAGGTGGCACCCAGAAGAAGGTAAAGTCTGCTCTTGACCGGTGTCCATATCCGAGTCCCGTCGCCAGATCAGAGTCAACTCCCTGCGAGAAGGCCGGCAGACAGAGCTGCAAATCCACCAAAGCGTCAAAGGTGAGATACCACGAAGCCGAATCGATCCATTGTGGGCGAGCAACATGTTTCGCCCAGATCTCACACCCACTGACGTATATCCGTTTGGTCAATGAACGATGCACTCCACACGAAGGAGTATATGAATGATGCGGAAGATACTGTTGCAGCAAGTCATTGGCTCTGTTTTAGCCCCATCACTATTCAATTTATACATTAATGATTTCTCAACCACAATATCAACTAAATTCATCTATGCTGATGACGTTGCACTCGTAGAACAGAGCAGTAATTTCTAAGATGGTGAATGAACTCTTACGGAGGATCTGGAGACGATGTCAACTTTCTCTAAGACCTGGAGATTGATCCCAAGCACATCAAAAACTGAATTCTCTTGTTTCCATCTAGCGAATCGTGCTGCGAACTATAAACCAAGAGTTCTGCTCAATGGACAGACGTTGAGGTACAATCCTTTCTCAAAACATCTCGGAATCACTCTAGATAGAACCCTGAGCTACAAAGAGCACATCACCAAGCTTTCTCATAAAGTAGCTGCAAGGAACAACATACTACATAAGCTCAGTGGTACCGCCTGGGAACCTCTGCTGACAGTGTGCGTTTAACTGGCATCAGTCTTGTGTTCTCTGCTGCCGAGTACTGTGCACCTGTCTGGTTGGAAAGTGTAAGTGAAGAAGATAGACACAAAACTTAACGACACAATGCGCTGCATTACTGGTTCCATCAAATCAACCTCATGCCACTGGTTACCTGTATTGAGTCACATACCTCCACCTCACTTAAGGCGGAAACAGACTCTACTGAGGGAGGCCAAGAAAATCTATGCACCACCTTCTCTACCACTGCACCGCCACAGCAACGACTGCGATCAAGAAGACCAGCAAGTGTTACTGCAGGACATCGCGGATGGTTTTGATCCAAATGAAAGCTGGAAGCATGAATGGTCAACAAAAACATTGGGAAGAAGATCCCATCACCTTGATCCCACAAAGAAGTCAAAAGGTTTCGACCTACCGAGGAAACTTTAGTGCCGCCTCAACAGGTTAAGGACTGGACATGGTTGTTGTACCTACTTCAGCTACAAATGGGGCTGGATCAGTTCACCAATGTGTGAATGTAATCAAGAAGAGCAGACAACTGAACATTTAGTCCAACGCTGTCCACTTTATTCATACCCTGGAATTCCCGTTGACTTGTTCACTCTCACACACAGCTTAATTAACTGGTTGAAAAACACACTTCAAGGTTTAATCTTGTCTTATATCGTATGTATATTGTATAAAATCATTTGCCTTATATCAACTGTATATTGTATAAAATCACCATACGATTAAATAAAATAAATAAATTGGTTCTAAAGTCGGCCAGCAGAGTGGTACCTTGCACCCATGTAGGCCCTCCCAGTAAGGTGACGTAAGGCGGTCGCATTGAACAGAGATAATGTTGAAAAACAGAGTTTTGTAGCCAGAAGAGTGAGGAATAATATGGTTACTAGAATCCTGAATAAAATCAAACTGCTTTTAGAAAAAACTGTTGCATTACATCTTGAACGCCCTTTCTATGAGAGACAATCGGTCTAGGTGAGATGCATTGGTATTGGCTTGGCATAATACCAGGAATGGTAGCAATGAGGGAAACGATGGTTTGTTAGATCCATCTTCCTAGGATGTACAGGATATATGGAGACTGTAGTATCCCAGTGTGGAGTGTGCGAGCTAACATCCCAAAGATGTTCCGGCTCACATGCTGTTCCTCTTCGTTGAAATGTCATGGCTCAATCTCGTCTAGGGGTTGAAGTGCACGTGTCGCATTACACGTCCTAAAGTAAACGCTTCTGACCCTTTGGTTAAATTGTCTGGCTGATGGCAAGTTTTCGAAATATAAAACGTTAATATAACATATAACAACAATAATAATAATATCGGGAGCTAAATTAACAACCCATAAATGATGTAGACCAAAAAGTTGCGATTTGGTTAGACTACTGTTTATTTAGAAAGCAAACTAATAGCGAAAGTGGTCGTACTTATAGTTACTGTTACCCTCGAAAGCATATCCATTTGACTCAGCCCGCTCACTCACAATCCACCTCGTTATTTACGCGAAAAGTTAGAGTTCACGCCAGGCGCGCGGCTGCTCACCGCTCAGAAATTTTCTAAGTCGTTTCACTTCCTAGCTACCTGAAAACCGACCGTCCGCTTTCGCGTCTCCACCAGCACTGCCCTTCTGCCCGTCCCCGGCCGGGTTTCCCGAGCGCCAAATATCCTCGCTCAACTAACTGGTGCTGTTCCCTTTCCTGAAGCCGTCCATCTGATTGGCTACAGCTTATTTTACACTATTTTACATTACGCTTGACCACTTTCGTGTTCCAAATAAAGTAACAATAATATCCATTACATAATAAACGTTAAATTCTTTTACATAAAACCAATGCAATTCCCTTCTTAACTTTGAACATCACGGCCAATAGCCTTGCACCAATATGCTTCCTGATAAATACATAATGAACAAAAGTAACTGTTACGCACTAAACTAAATATTCTATTACCTAATGGTTCGGTAAGGTGTCATGCTGTCATCGTTCAATGTGTTCTGTGTGGAAGAAATGATGATCTGATGCTTAACTCAAAATATTGATAATTTAAATTTACTATATCTTCTAAATAAATAAAGTTACAGAGTTGATATTTACAACATTTGTCTTTTTTAATGATGCGCTTCTATACGAAATATCGATTATTAAGATCGACCAAGGCGTTCAGATATTGGCGTTCAGGTCCTTGTTACAAAACTTGTGAATTTACTTTAACAGTAAATCCTAAACTATTATAGATATGATCGATATTCTAGTTTTATTGGGATCACCATTAAAAGTTATGAATGATGGTGGATTAAAATTGGTGTGGCTTCATTCCCTGAATTACTACAGAATTAAATAGTTTTCATAAATGTTTCCATTTATGGCCGATCTTAGATCCGCAATATTTAACACTGCTACATCTCCCTGGCCACAAACAGCTTCTACGGGGTTTCCCTATGACATAGGTTCTCGTCTGTCTCACTCGCACACTACATCGCTTAGACCTCATTCAGCACAATAGAGGCCTCTGAATTTCCCCATCTCGTGGTGAATTTGCGCTCTTTGTGGTACACAGTCCTGGATGACAGGGTTCGTTTCACAATTGCTGAAGGCTGACTATTTCGGCCATATACTTAAATAAGAGTGAAATGCTCGTTAACTCACAGGAGGGATACCCAGGTAGTCAAGAAAAATAGGACTTTATTACTACAGAGAGAGTGCACAATACCGATATCAACTGAAAGAGCTTCCAAGTAAGAGCAACTTAAGGATCATCCTGATCTGATGAAGGTTTGTCTCAAACGTAAGGTTCAATGACCCTTGACTCGTTACATGTGGAGAGTGAAAAGAGACATCAGGACAACAGTAGACTAGTTCTATTAATTTCTTCATTCTGGCCCTCAGCCATAGTACATCAGGAAAAGCTTGGTGGAGGCGTCCAGTTGTCTCTCATGATAAACTGTAGATGTCTGGCATTTCTGACAGTGCAGAGAGCGGGGCCAATTGTGGTGTCACAAGAATGGTGCTGTCAGCGACATCTCGAGCTCCGACCATGATGACAGTGCTGCAGTGCAGCTGACAAGGGCTGTGAACTTCGTCCAGCAGGAGGCTCACTTAAACTCAGGGCAGGTTGCCCTGTCTCGTGGTCAAACAGCAGATCTGTACTTCATTCCGGAATGTCTTCCTGTATGTCACAGGGTCTTGGTGTAGGTTGCGATACTGAGATCAGAATCATTTAGTAAACTAACGGCTCAGTGCTTGTACACTCCATATTGTGTTCATTTAGGGCTTAAGGCATGTACTCTCAACACTTCCATGGTGGCAAGCAAGAAAAGGCTTACGCCCTTCTACTAAGATACTGTAACATTGGCCGTTGTTATACTGAACCAAGTTGGCTCCGCTTGGCAATGCCAATTGGCTGTGTTTTGCTTTGCAGTGCACAATACTCTCTCTGCCTGTGGCTGGCTCTGTTGCAACTCATTCCACTCTGGCATATTTTTTGACCGAATACAAAACAACAGTTCAATAAAATAACAACAGTTCTTGAGTGTCTTAGCAGAGTACACTATCGGTCACTATCGAGAAACACTGCCATAGACAATGTCTATATACATTGAACTGGCAGTCTCTGTGGTGTCACTGATGAGCATTGCGTTCTGTTCGGTAGACTGGCTGCACTTTCGCTGGAGATCAACCTTGAAATCACATTGACCGGCAAGCTGATGGCAGTGTCCTACAAAGGCAACCCAGAGGAGGAATACCTGGAATTTGCCTAGTATCAAACAGCTCATGATTCTAAGATAGTGACAGCTGTATCTGGTTGATATGATCCCCTCAAATACTGCTGTGGCTATCGCAGGCAGAAAGGGCTGTGATTGTGTTATAGACACTTTGACATGGCAGCAACCCACAGCCTTCTGTTGGTTGATGTGTTGCTGGATCGCAAGGCACAAATCAAACATCACATTCCTCTTCCCTTAAGAGGAGATGGCAGAGTCGTCCCGCTACATTGATGGTGTCTGTGGCAGAGATGACAGCCAAGAGTAGATAGCAGAGCCATCTGGGAGAAGCAGACCTGGAGAAACAATAACAGAAATCAGGTAAGGTCATCATCAATAAAAGTGACTGAGCCACCGAAATGGGCGTGATCTAGCGAAGACAGGCTTGTCGCCTGGGAACAGGAGTGACAGTTAAGTCCATCCAAAAGCCTGGAGAGTTTGTCCTAAACAGAAGAGGCTGACACCTGCGCAGAGGAGGTAAGGTGCAAACAGCAGGTTTGGTAGAGGATGGAGAAAGGTCACCATCAGTCCAAAAGGTGATGCCCTTCAGGAAGCTGGAGCTGATGTCATCGGAAAAACCAGGGAGGGACTGATGGAGGAGGATGATGAGTGGACCATCGACATGCTCGCACGTGACATGCAGGTTGTAACTGAGCAGGTTGGAGGCATGTGGGCCAGCAGTGAGCAGGCCAGTTGCATACAGGCTCCCATTCTGTGGGCCCATGACATGCAGGCCGGTGCTGCACAGGCTGGCAGCTTGTATCCTGGCACCATGTGGGCCAGTGGAAGGCACGCTGCAAACACGTGAGCCAGTGGTGTGCAGGCTGGAGGCATGGGAATCAGCATTATGTGGACTGAGAGATATGTGGAATGATAGTGTGTGAGCCAGAGGCATATAGACATGCAATTTGTGGGCTGGAAACATGTGGACTTACAGTGTGCAGGCCTGCAACTGATGGACTGTGGCACATGGACTTGCAGTGCACAAGCCAGTAGTGTGCAGTCTTATGGTGTGCGGACTGGCAAGAAATGTGTAGGGCGCTATGGGTGCTGGAACCTGAAGAAGCACTGGGGCTGGCAGCACCAGCCCCAGTAGTATTGAAACATTGCATGGTAGGTGACCAGTGTGGGCTCACAAGGCGTGCTGTGAAGTACTGGTGCAGGCTGGGCAGGCAAGTGGTGGCACAGCATTAGAAGCTGACAGGAAACAGACCTCTGGAATACAAGAATGCTGAAGGTGCCAGCTATGCCATAACAGCTAGAGAGGACATAACAACAACTGTGTCCAGATTCAACAGTGCAAGTGAAATGCCCCATGAGGTGTCAGCCAGGGTGTTGAGCTACATATGCCGGCCGCGGTGGTCTAGCGGTTCTAGGCGCGCAGTCCGGAACCGCGCGACTGCTACGGTCGCAGGTTCGAATCTTGCCTCGGGCATGGATGTGTGTGATGTCCTTAGCTTAGTTAGGTTTAAGTAGTTCTAACTCTAGGGGACTGATGACCACAGATGTTAAGTCCCATAGTGCTCAGAACCATTTGAACCATTTAGCTACTTATGGAAGTATGGAAGGAAGACCGGCCATGGCATGCGGTCCTGTCATACACAAGCAATACTGAGCACAGCCGTTGGATGGCAGCCGTCAGGCAGGCAGGGAATGGACTAGGTAAGCACTGGGAAGAGTAAGAAAGTTAGTCAGCCATCATCGAGGAAGGATAATAGGGTTGTCAAAGGCAGTGAGATCAGGCTGGACCTTGCAGTGAAACAGAGGACAGGAGACACACGGAAGTCCACATAGCTGCTTGAGATGATCACAATAAAAGAAGACGAAGGCCAGTGACGAGGTTGGGGTGGCACCAGTTGGGGCTCCACAGAAAGTGGAAAGTGTACCATGTAGGTGCCTGACATAGAAGAAAGCGAGACCAGGAGACAGACGAGAAGCATTGGCTTCAGGTGGAATAATGGGAGATGCATCAGGAGGTAAAGGCCAGGATTAGCATAATTGAAAAAGAGATAATCGACAGGACCAACAGATGAAGCAGAGGAGTTCATAGAGTGGGTTGCTGCTAAGGGCACTAGAAGTTCGGTAGAGCATCCAACAAGAGGGGCACTGGCAAGGCTATGAAAATGGTCCTGTTCTGATGAAGGTTTTTCAGAAACATGATAACAGCTCTTAAATGTACAAGCAGAGTCAATATGAAGAAACACATCCGTAGGCAGAGTCTGTATAAGCTGCACTGCTGATGTCTCTCGTTTCCCTAGTGAGCACTGCATTCTGCTGAGTGGACTGGCTGCACCTCCACAGTCGAGTCGACATATCGATGTCGAGCCTGAAAATCACACTGACAGGCGGGTTGCTGGCCACTGTCTTGTAAAGACCACACAGTGGAGCAATGCTGCAAAGTTGTCTAGTATTACTTGATCATAAATGCGAGATAGTGACAGCTGTATTCAGTGGGTTTTGGATTCCCAACTACCGCAGTGCCTGTCGCAGGAAAAATGGGCCATGGTTGCATTGCAGATGCCTTGACAGGGTGGCAACCTGCAGCCTTCTGCACTGTGGTGTGTAAGTTCATTGTAAAGCACCAGCCATGCGCCATAGAGATGCTGAATACAGATAACTGGGAACCTCATAAGTAGGTAAGGGATTAGAGTATGGAACGGTAAGTGGGTTCAGTTCGTCACAATATTTATTGCCATGGTTTTGTAATGATCGTCTACATAAGTCACTGGTTGCACCAGGAGGTAAACCGGTTTTCATTTGGAGGACGAATTAGGGTAGTGGGCATGAAAATCAGTTTCAACGGCTTGTTTGAAGAAGGTGAACTGCAGGGAGTAGAGAAAGGAAGGAGTCTTGGGCCACTCATACAGGCTCGTCCACAAGAGGGCGGGAGGGGGAGGAGGGAATGATGGAAGGAGGAGGAGATCAGTGTTTAACGTCCTGTCGGCAACGAGGTCATTAAAGATGGAGCACATGCTCGGATTAGGGAAGGGCGGAGGAGGAAATCGGCCGTACCTTTTCAAAGTAACCATCCTGGCATTTGCCAGAATCGATTAGGGAAATCACGGAAAAGCTGAATCAAGATGGCCGAACGCGGATTTGAACCGTCGTCCTCCCGAATGCGAGTCCGGTGTGTTAACCACTGCGCCACTTCGGTCGGTGGAATGATGGAAGGGGAGACAGGTTGCCACATTGCTGCTCTTCAACCAGATGCGCCAAAAATATATACAAGGTCTTTAGAAGTTATAATGATTGAAAGTAACAAGATAAAAACGATAGAAATTAGTTCATTTTCTTGCAAGACGCCACTGGGCTTTGGATGAATTGAATGGATCCTCTCGATATGCAGACTGCCCCCATCCAACTCAGATGTATTTGACAAACTGCGCACAATGAAAATGAACTGAAAGGTGTTGGCCCTGACGAGTGAGTCGTGAGTGTGGTTCTTGTTGAAATTAAAGGGAATAAATCGAAATTAAAGGGGAAACTGGGTTCATCTCGAAATATTGAATTGAAAGGTCGGTAATTTAGACCACCGTTTCTTACATAACATTCTACAGGAGAAACAGTACTTGATAAACAAACATAACAATTAACTCTCCCACACACCGGAGTGGAAGTCGGAATACAATATACAGGATATACGCAAAATAATGTGAACACCAGTACTTACTTGGGAATGGTTTATTAATTAGGGACCCCAATTTGCCCGTAATACAGCTGCGATTCTTCTTGGAATACTGACATATAATGATTGCGTAGTCTCCAGTGGAATGTTATGCCACTCTTCGATCAGAACCTCTTCGAACTCCTGTAGTGACGAGGGAGGTGGAAATCTGCTCCGGGGTCTGCGCTCCAATGCCTCTCACAGTTTCGATAACGTTCAAGTCCGGAGCCTATGCTGGCCAGGGAAGATGCTGCAGTTCAGTTGCATGCTCCTCATACCACCATTGTACTGTCCCGGCTGTGTGAATGGTTGCATTATAGTCCTGAAATATGGCATCATTGTTGGGGAACAACACTTGAATCATCGGGTCCAACTGATCACCTAAAATATTCACACAATCGTTGGCTGTAACACTGCGTTTGAGAGTAGTGATGGGACCAGCAGAATGCCAGGACATGGCTGCCCACATAATCACACTTCCACCTCCATGCTTAACCGTTGGAATCAAGCAAATCAGGGCTGTAGGCTTCTTTTGGCGTTTTCTAGACGTAAACCCGGCCCGACGTTGGAAATTACGAAAACGTTGACTCATAGGACTATTTTAGGTGCTCTCACTGATTTATGCTCCTGACATCATATTTTACACTTCTTTGCGTTGGTTGTCGTCACTAATGATTTCGACATAGCAGCACGTCCATGAATATTCGCTTTACGGAGCTTTTGGGGGAAAGTGCCGATAGGTACGGAGTAGAAAATGGTTATTGAGCTCTGCAGTCGCTTTAACCACTGCAGTTTTGTGCTATTTTGACAGAATTCGTCTTAGTGACGCCGAGCTTTGTCATTTAATTTTGATTTGCGGCCACTATTATCCTTACACGAAGACGTCTTTCCATGTTTTGTGTAGGCTGACATGTTTGTTGAAACAGTTGCTCTTGAAACATTCAGTAAGCTGACCGTCTTGGTTACTGATGCTCCAGCTAATCGGGCCCCCACAGTCTGCCCTCTTTGGAACTCTGTTGGGTCTCTCATTGTACGTCGACCTCAGCCTCTGAAAGCAAATACGAAGTGTGCACTATTCGTAAACAACCTGCACAGATGCCTCGTCCGCACTGAACACGTACAGTCCAGCGCGACACGTGCCTTACCTGCGTTGTTGACCATCAAACACTAACATCGGATTACTACCACTGTTCACATTATTTTGCCTATCCCCTGTACGTGTAATTAAACAGTTGACAGAAACTTAGTGGCCAAGTGCGTAGTGAAGGAAAGAAAATAGCCTGGTAACTAACCCACGGTGTAATTTAACTGGATCAAGAACATGCTTTCACAATGAACATGAAGACTCCGTCGTTCTGGTGAGGTTTGGAAAATACATCCAGTAATCCAAATAACTGAATCATGGTGAAGACATCGACTGCCAGAGTATGATTTAAAACGAGATTCTGTTGCTTTGATTGGACATGCGCCTTCTCCTGCCTAATCACAAACATGTCATCTTGGCTTTCTACCAGAACATACCAACACTGAGAGGCGAAAAGACGGGCTGCTAGTTCACCAACTGCCGAAGTGGTCTGTACTATAAGTGCTGCTATTGGCCGGTGTCAAGTTTGAATCTCTCGTCTCAGTCCTTGTCCAGCTGCAGTGCACTGCTACACCTCAGACCCGATTAATAGTATCGTTCCGCTTTGTGCGCAAACCCACTCAGCACAACAGGATCGTTTCCGTGCCAACGGACTCGCCATGGCCCATCAAATGTTCTAGCCAGAACACACACACAAACCAGCACAAAAGTTAATGGAAAATATTCTTGCTAGAGAGAAGTTGTAACCTCGGCAATAACGTGAGATTCCTTTGCATATCACAATCCACATTTCACTAAAACAAAACAGGGGAAAACCTCTCTATCTCTTGAGTGAGTAACTATTATGTTTAATAAAAATGCAACCGATGGGCTGGCTCCAGCCTGATGAATTTCAAGATGATTTACCATAAGACATGGATAAAAGACAGATGGTGGGTAACGGTTCTGCTTCTGGAAAGACTTTGGAAGCCAGCCCCTAATAAATGCCATGAGGACAAAAGAAGAGGGTGGAAGAATAAGTAGCAGTACATATGGATGTATGGATGAAGGTCAGGGTGTCAGGGCGATGGTGTTAGTTTGGGCCGGCCGGAGTGGCCGAGCGGTTCTAGGCGCTACAGTCTGGAACCGCGCGGCCGCTACGGTCGCAGGTTCGAATCCTGCCTCGGGCATGGGTGTTTGTGATGTCCTTAGGTTAGTTAGGTTTAACTAGTTCTAAGTTCTAGGGGACTAATGACCTCAGCAGTTGAGTCCCATAGTGCTCAGAGCCATTTGAACCATTTGAACCCATAGTGCTCAGAGCCATTTGAGCCATTTTTTTAGTTTGGGATGCTTGATGTGTCAGAGGTGTAGAGACCGCCAACTCTCATGCTGGAAAGCCCTACTATTTGTCAGGATGAATGTCGAGGAACTAAGATTAAATAGTACTTCATTTAATTCTCTGAATACATATCGTCGCTGTATCTTTGGCGGTGACTTGTGACTTAGCATGCCAGCGAGGAATCTACTGAACCCAGAGGCCGGGTTCGGATGCCGCATCTCGCTGCATTAGCCCTGTGCTCAGGGTGGTCACTTCTAGTAAGCGGTTTGCCATCCCTGGTGTGGAAGGCGCGCCCAGTTGGACGCTCTGCTCAGAGTTGATCATGGTGCGTATGTGTTGTCTCTCACACGCCGATCTAGGGGTACTCTATTCCTCTCAGGTAGCTACCCGCGTTGTCCCATCAGCAGCGCTATGATGTCAGATACTGAGATATCGTGTTCAATGCTGATCCTGGCCCGCTGGTTCTCTACGACGTCTGCCTCAAGCGTTCTGTAGCTATGAGCACATTGTGTACCAGGCTAGAAAGTATTGGTAGTCCCCTGGACTACACAAGAGTGGCGGCTGGTAGCAGAGGCTGGCTTCTATCATCCTTAACTATTGATCAGGAATCTTCCCGTAAGGTGGCAGGAGTATGTCTGGTACTGGAAGAGTCTCGCACGCAAGATGTTACCATACAAGAATCAGAGAATCGAGTGCGAACGACATGACTGCCATAGATCCAACTGACCGACTGACTGTAGCCTAGCAGGGTGGAGTATTTATGGCGTCGAGGCGAGGCTCTGCTTTTGGACGTCATTCTTCATGACCGAATCGGTTCTGGTCTTTACGAGTTGTCAGCGGTCCTCCATTTTGTTGCATTTGGTTAACCAATTTGTTTCAGTGTCTCAACTTCTCTGTCAAACCGCTGATGGGTGTTGCTACGACAACCGTAACTCCTCTAAGATAATGTTACGAGAGTAACGTAGGCAGGTTGGTCTGTACTCGTCTGAACCCTTTCCGATTAGTGCGCTCGTACTCACAAACACAAGTGTAGATATCGCACGCTTGGTCACAGACTAACCGTATCATAATGCTTACGCCTAGCGGCTGGCTTGTGTTAATACTTGCATGTGCTTGAGCAATGCCATTATGTTCGACTTACAAAATTTTGCTTTCCTGTTCCCTTACTTTCTTGGTGCTTGAAATGGTGACAGAACAGGAGGGGGAGAGGGACTGTTAATGATGATATGATTATCACTAAAGATGGTAGTTGAGCCTTGATCTGAGGAAATCATACGAATTATAGCTGGTAAAGCATCAACACAGATTTTTTGTTTAGGAAGAGGGAACCTGATCAGGTTTCCTTGTGATATGTGGTAAGATATTCAGGGCATGTATTTGAACAGAAGAAAGGATATCTTGCTATAGATCCGGCAGCAGCTCGGAGTTGAAGAGGACAGAGAGAGATAACGAGGTTTTGGTCTTAGAGTCTCCAGGATATACCAAATTCGCACGGCTTTTAGAAGAATTTGGGTAGCGAGAAGTAGGAATATCATCAACTGGTAGGGGATGCTCGTAGGAAGGTTGATGCAAAGGGCCCTGGAGAGCATATGGTGTTCAAAGACCTGTAAAGAGTGGTATGATTTTGGAGGAGCAGAGAATCAAGCTATGTTGGCGAAATTGAGCAAGATCAAATAAAGCTTTTGTAGATGTAGAGGATGGTGGTAAAATATAATCCACATGTATGGCCTGTTAATGGTTATCTCAACTTTAATCTGTTGAATATTTTGCATTGGTTGAGTGGTAGATGGGTCACATTAGGTTATCTTTTAATCTAGGGCTAGTCCAAAATATTTTAGTGTGGATTGTTTATGGACGGGAAAATGGAAACTGGGGAGACGAAAGCGACTGGTTGTGGGGGTCGTGATTATTGTGTGGATTGTTATGGGGCTGATTTTGAAGTACCAGAGTTTACACCAGGAAGTAAAATTTTCGAGAACGGATCTTTAGAGGGCTGGAGCTTTGGAGGAAGGTAGGGAAGACATTGTCGTCGCCATAATGGAGCTGTTGGCCGGGGAAAATCGGAAGTGTATATGAGTAACAGGAGAGGTGACACGGCTGATCTTTGATGCACTCCTGCAAGTGTCTGCAGGGCACGGTGTAGGATAGGGCTGTTGGAAAGGAAAGAGATGGTATGTTAGAAAAGAATAAAAAAAAAGTAAATAATAGATTGTCAGGGCACATTTTTGCTCCTTGAAAATTAGACTGTTATGACATTTCGCCAAATCCCGTTTAAAGGCTCCGCCTACGCATCTGACTGGTCAGCAGAATTGACTGACATGCGCAGGACCCGGATTCAACCCCCGGTATTGCCAGGGATTTTTCCTTGGTGAGCGCACTCAGCCTCGTGAAGTCACCTGAGGAGCTACTTCACCATGTAGTAGCACTCCACATCAGGAAAACTGACAAAAGCCGGCACAGCAGCATACTGATCCCCCGCCCCTCTACGTGTACACCTGATCTGAGGAAATCATGCGAACTATAGCTGGTAAAGTATCAACACAGATTTTTGGTTTAGGAAGAGGGAACCTGATCATGTTTCCTTGTGATATGTGGTAAGATATTCAGGGTGTGTATGTGAAAAGAGCATACTGATGTCCCGCCCCTCTCTTTCTCCACCCCTTTCCTTTCTCTCTCGCCTCCCTTTCTCCATCTCCATCTTCTCCTTCCTCTTGTAGTTTACCCCTCAGTGACGCCAGTGGCAGAAAATGACACTGCGGTCGGTCGGTACTGACGCCCCTCCATAGCCTGTGGACGGAGTTTACTATTCCAATGTCTAGGGATACAAAGAATGAAGCACCAGATCTTTGTAGCTGATCGCTCGCTCGAGAATGTTAGACCAAGTTTCCTTCCAAAGACATTTGAGCCACCTGTGAATACAATTTCTGTTCTAAGCGCTTACCCATGACGCATCTACTCGCACGTCTACATATACATTCCGCAAAACACTGTGAAGTAGATGGCAGAGGGTACTTCCCATTGTACCAGTTATTAGGAATTCTGGTTCAAATTGCTCTGAGCACTATGGGACTTAACATCTGAGGTCATCAGTCCCCTAGAACTTAGAACTTCTTAAACCTAACTAACCTAAGGACATCACACACATTCATGCCCGAGGCAGGATTCGAACCTGCGACTGTAGCGGTCGCGCGGTTCCAGACTGAAGCGCCTAGAACCGCTTGGCCACACCGGCCGGCCTAGGGATTCTGTTTCATTCAATTATGGGTCGCAGAAATAATAACTTTCTAAGCGAGTCTGTGTCCACTGTAATTAATCTAATTTTGTCCTCAATATCCCTACGGTATCGATGCATTGATGGTTTAAGTACGTCACTAGATTCATCATTTAGAACTGATTCTTGTAAGCAGTCTAGTCTGCGGCTACCTTCATGTGTAGTCTAGTTTAGTTTCTTCAGTATCATCATGACACGCTTCCATGGGTCAAACACACTAGTGGCCATTCGTGTTGCACTTCTCTCTACAAGTTCAATATTCTCTCCCAGCTCGATTTGGCATGGTTCTACAAACTTGAGCAATATTCTAGGATGCGTCGTGTGTTTGTTTTGTAAGCAATCGCCTTGTATTCTGCTAATGTACTGAAGTCTGCTACCTGCGTTACCTACGAGTGACCCTATGTCGTCGTTCCATTTCATATCCTTACAAATTGTTACGCCAATGTATTCGTATGAATTGACTCACTCCATTTATATTTCGTTGTTGGTGAAGTCAAAGAACACTACGTTCGTTCATCTTGTGAATTGCACCATTTTATATTTCTCAACATTGAATTCAAGTTGCCAATCTATACAACACTTTGGTATCTTACCAAGATCCAACTGAATATTTGTGTATCTTTCTTCAGATAGCGCTTCATTATAGATAACTACATCCTCTGCGAAAAGTCTGATGTTACTGTCAATTTTGTCTGCAAGGTCGTTAACATACAACACGAACAGCAAATCTGAACGTTTGTCGATGACTCTCCATCCGAGATAACATGCTGTTTTCTCCCTACCGAGCAAGTCTCAGCCCAGTGCTTCGTAGTCCATACGATGCTGCTTTCGATAGTAGGCGTGGGCCTGGTACTGACTACAATGCCTTTCGGAGATCAAAAATCTACCTAACTACCTTGATCCACGGCTTTCAGGATGGAATTTGAGAAAAGTTTGATTTGGGTTTCACACTTGTTTTCGGAATCCAAACCGGATGGCATGGAGAGGTCATTATGTTCGAGATACCTCATTGTGCTTGACCTCGGAATACACTCTAAGATTCTACAACAAATGCATGTCAAGGATATTGGACGGTAATTTTGTGCATCACTTCTGATACCCTTCTTGTACACGAATGTGACTTGTGCTTTCTTGTTCCAGACGTCTACGGTAGATAATGCTCAAAAGAGGAGCTAACTGGACTGTAAATTCGGACTATAATCTGATAGGGATTCCATCGGGCTCTGGACATTTGTTAAGTTTTACCGATTTCAGCCGTTCCTCAACACCGATGACACTAATATCTGTACCACTCATCCTTACAGTGGTACGAGAATTAAACTAAGACAATATTTCCGAGTTGTCCTTTGTAAGGGAACATTTGAAAATCGCGTTTACCGTTTCAGCTATTTCTTTGCTTCCCTCAGTTTCAGGTCTTGTCTTGTTCTCGAGTGTCTGGGTACTTACTAGATTGTCTATGAGTTTTATGAGAGATCAATCGATAATACAGGGTGTTTCAAACAGAATATACTTATCACAAAGTACTGTTTTGTCAAAACTATCGATCGCTGCTCCACGGCTCGGTTATTGGAGAAACGAGTACACTGCCTAGTTTGTATTCATTGCCTCCAGATGTCGGTTGTCTTCTCTTTGTTTGGTTACTTCCACATATTGCAAGATGGCTACGCCAGAGCAGAAATCATTTTGTTTCATCAAGACTGGGAAGTGTAATTCCATTATTACAGTGCAAAGACGTCTCACATTCAGGTACCAAACTGATCCTCCTGATGGATGGAACATTCGGAGGTGGTATCGACAGTTTGTAGACACAAGATACGTATGTAATGGAAAGAGTCCTGGAAGCCCACGTGTTCCCGACGAAAATGCCACAAGAATTCCAACCGCTCTCCAACGTAGTCCTAAAAATATCAACTCATCTTACCTGGTGGGAATTACATCTGCCTACAACAACAGTTTGATGTGTTTTGAAACGTCGGTTGGTTAGTAAGCCGTGCAAGCCATAGCTGTTACATACTGTATATGGTATCAGTGTCCTACTTATTGTTCATCCACTCTTCTTTGATGGAAACGCGGTTAACGATCAGCAGTATCTTGTTGTGTGACAAAACTGTTTGTTTTCGAGGGTGAATGAGGACAACTACTTTTTTCAACAAGATGGGACACATCCTCATTGACTATCTGAATGAAACTCTTACGAGCCGTTGGACTGTTCGTCAAACAGCCGGCGACTTGGCGCTTCTCGGATGGCCTTCACGGTCACTGAATTTGTCGCCGTGTGACTTCTTACTGTGAGGTTTCATTAAGGACAATGTTTATGCCCCAGAACTGGCATAGAACCTAGAACAAGTGAAGAACATGATCCGTACCTCCTTAACATCAATGACGATGGACATGCTTACCTGAGTATGGGAGCAGTTCATTACCGGTATGATATTGTTCATGCCGTTGGAGGAGGTCATATAGAACATTAATAACTTAAACTTGAGCGATTCGTAAATGTGCGTCCCAAGTTTCATAGCTATATGTCTTAGAGTTTAATAAATTTATGTGCCCGAAATACGTACGTTCTTTTTGAAACGCCCTGCATTCTCCTACTACACTCATTGAAAGCTTCAAGCATTGCCCTTTCGACAGGCAGACGCGTTTCGTGCAGCATCACTTTGTCTGTAGTCCTATGGTTTGTTTTACATTTACTACGCAGTAGTCACTGTTTCTTTAGAAGTTTCTTTACAGTGACCGTGCACCATGGAGGGCCTCTCCGATCATTACCAGTTCTACAAGATACATATCTATCAAGTGCATGGTCAACTATTCTTCTAAACTTCAGACATAGTTCATCTATAGAGCTAAAAGTTACCAGTTCCTAAGGTTCGATAATACTACCTCTTTAACTAGTTTCGTGAACATATAAATCCTTCTGCTTGTTTTAGTTCCCCTTTGTACTTAGTTAATAATTATTGTTGCTACCTCATGGTCACTAAAACCAGTTTCAGTTTGGATTTCTTCAGATAGGTCATGTCTATTTGTTGCCATTGCATTCAATATTTTCAGTAATGAATGAGCTCCCGAACTTTCTGTTCCAGACAGATCCAGAGAGCGCATATACCAATGTTTTGGAATACATCTTGTGGGTGCCCACCGCTTACGAATCTGTAATTTAGCTACCTGATTGTCATTCAATTAGTTAGTTAGTTAGGGGTTCCATAGTTGGTCTGAACGATTCTTTTAGCAACATGATGGGGAACGAATCTGTTTACGGGATTAGTATTAACATTAATGAACACGTTATTATTTTTAGTCCTATTCATGCACAAAACTTTTTTTCTTTACTGGCTACCTGTTATCAGTAGAAATTCGTCAATAGAAGAGAAGGAGTTGTTCTGGAGAATTTTTTTTAATTGGATTTAAAACCTGCTCCTCTGCCTGGCAGACATTTTATGTTACTGGGCAAAATGATCAAAAATTTTTGGTGCTGCATATTGATCTCCTTTCAGAGTCACCGACAGCTTTAAGAATGGGAAATAAATGTCAGTTTTCCTCGAGTGTTGTACGTGTGGACATCACTGTTCTTCTCAAATTGTGATGGATTATTTATGATGAATTTCATTAGAGAATATATGTATTGTGATGGTGCTGTGAAAATGCCTATCTCCTTAAAGAGGTACCTACATAACCGTCGGTGAACACCGCAAATTATTCTTTCCGCTCTCTTTTCAGCAGTCATTACTTTCTTAGTGATGACTTACCCTAGAAAATTATTCTGTAAGACATTATTGAGCGGAACATGCAAAATTTGTCAGGAAGTTGATATTTTTATTTTAAAAATTATCAGTTATATGAAGAGCAACGTAGGCGAACTTAA
The DNA here is from genome assembly GCF_023864345.2 of Schistocerca serialis cubense. Lineage (NCBI taxonomy): Eukaryota > Metazoa > Arthropoda > Insecta > Orthoptera > Acrididae > Schistocerca > Schistocerca serialis. Next base: position 142,772,248 of record NC_064639.1, on the reverse strand, counting down.
TTGTTTGAGAGGCTAAATAGTACGGTTTTTCCAGTTCACGTTTTCGTCAATACGTACACACAAAAATTTCGAGCATCCTACACTAATTGCTGACTCCTGTACATGGGTTACATCAATTGTTGATAAGACTATTTTTTGTATAGAAATGAATGTAGTCAGCTTCTTTTTAAGGAGAGTCCATTTTTAGAGAACCAGTTAATAATTCTTTGGAAAATATCATTTAGCAAGACTTCTGGTACATTCTTCCTAATGCGACTTATTATTACACTAGTGTCGTCTATAAAAGTACCAGTTTTGCTTGTTGAATGTTAAGTCGGAGGCCAATCACGTATATAAGGAATAGGAATGAACACAAAATTGAAACCTGTGGGGCTCCTTTTGTGGTTATTTCACAGCCACTAAAATTTTCCAACTTTCCGACATCATCTGACATTGTTCAATGACAATTGAAAGAAAACAGCCCTCTTTCACTATTTTTAACGAATTAACCGGGTTTCAACACTGCTAGGAGTGTCTTCCTAAGAATTTAAATGAAAGAATGTTCTATAACATGGTCACAGAATCATGACTAGAAACGTATGATACAGAGAATAAGTACAGAATCATCTTGAAAACCTGGCAGTTCTTATATGTCATTTATAAAATAATAAATATGCCAAAAGAGAATTAGTCGCACAGATACTGAAGATAAAAAATTGTGATGGCGAGCCACTGAGGGCTGCTCGTTACTTACGCGGTTACAGGTTGCAAACGGACTGAGGTGCCCGCGTTAACAAATGTGGCAACGAGCGCGCCATCTAGTAGCCATAGATTCAATTAGGCTACTTCTCATTGAAATGCAGACAGAAATGATTATAAATAAACAGTATTTGGTACATAATGGAAAGCAGTGTTTGTTTGATGGTAGCATACAATATAACATTTTGTCTACATCGAAACTTATAACAGTAAGATAAAACATGAAAACATAATTATGAAAATGTAGATTGGACTGAATGACAATTTGTAGAAAGCAAAATTGACGTGAAATACAGCCAAGAAACATTTGATAATTAGAAAACATAGGACTACCTTAGAAGGATGAGAACATTTCGGCAACCTGAACAAGGAGACCCGAAGTCAGATATCGACAAACGGCTTTATACCGTTGAAAAATTTTTTGATACGTAGCTGTGGCTGTTCGTTAAGGATGAGGCTACCCTTTCGAGCAAGATGTTTGAAAATCTCTAATTCTTCTAGAATATGTAGTCCACGCCCTTTCTTTTAGGTGTGCAAAATGTTGCTATCGGAGATGGCTTTAGGTTAATGGCCTGTGATTAGAAGATGGTCGGCAAAAGACGAGTTTTGGAGGGTAGTGCCATTTTTTCTTAGCAAGTGTTCTTTATATTTGGTAGTGAAGGCGCGTCCAGTTTGTCCTATGTAGTAAGAGGTGCAAGTATCGCAGACAATTTTGTAGACGCCAGAATTTTCTAAAGGGGAACGAATAGAATGTAAGTTATGAATGAAGTTTTTTTTTTCAAATTGTTATTAGTAGAAAAAGCAACGTTGCAATCGTATTTCTTTCCAAGAATGCGTTGGATCTGATAAGAGATAGGCCCTACGAAATGAACAGAGAAATATTTTCTTGAGTTTGACTCGATGACAGAAGCGCCTAGCGTAGTAATTCTTTTAGCAGTTTTCTTTTTAAGGACGTCATCTACTATGTTAGGTTTATACTCGTTGTTAACTGCTATTGTTTTAAGTAAATTGAATTCGTCGTTGAACTTTTCTTTAGAAAGTAGGATGGAAATGGCTCGGTGAACAGCAGAATGACAGAAGGCTTTTTTATGAGATTGTGGATGAGTAGAAGATGCAAGAACGATCTGGTCGGTATATGTTGAAACCCTCCCGTCTCCTCTATATCTCTTTTGCTAATGATAACCTTCCCTTTTACGATAACCTATGTAACCTTCCCTTAGGATTTTTACCTCTTGCTTAATAATAACAAATGAAATCGTGCCTTTGAAATTTATTCTCTTTCTCAATCTTCGCATACAAATTTAATTGCTGCTTATTAAAAGTGATTTTCTGATTATTTCGACGAAACATTGAATGTGTCGTCGTCGTGGCCCTCAGTCGTTATCTGCAATAACCCAAAACTGTTCCTTACCTTTATTACTGTTACTGGATCGCCATCTGACTGCTACATCGAACTGCGACATGAATATACTTACTCTGGTTTAATATACTCTATTAACTGCTGGTGGGCTGTCATAATAAGTGGCTGTATTTATTACCAAAGCTGACGTTATTCTTTATTAGCAAAGCTGACGTTATTCTTCAATTAATTTGACTGAAGTTACGTAATTCATAGTTACTCTTTTTCTTGACAACAATAAAATTTTTGCAAAGTTTTATGTTGATGGTTTTTGGGATGGATTATAATCAGTAATGCTGGCAAAAATTAATTATATTCTGAAAACTCTTCAAATATTTACTGTTGGTAATGAAATGATTTTACAAACTTTCAAATGGGACTTACTTTTTACAATAATCTTACAACTAGCATTGCGCAAACATACCTTCAGTAGTCTTGAGTTTATAAAAAAAAATAATTCAATAATATTAGTTCCTCTTATCATAATAGTTAGCTGATGTCTCTGTACATCCGTTTATAATCTCTTGTAAATCATAGCTAGAGGCTGGCAGGCACACCGCTCCTCTCAACCTCCCGCTTCAGACCTGCTACCGACTCGCTTCACTTCTCCCTTACTACTGACTTCCTTTTTTTTTTTTTTATTCGTCACCCGTCTACTGACTGGTTTCATGCGGCCCGCCACGAATTCCTATGTGGTCTAGGGGTAGCGTCTTCGATTCATAATAAAAACATCTTCGGTCCCGGGTTCGATCCCCGCCACTGCCTAAATTTTGATAAATAATCAGCATTGGTGGCCGAAGACTTCCGGCATAAGAAGTCAGCCTCATTCTGCCAACGGCCTTGTCAAAGAGGGCGGAGGAGCGGATAGAGGTTCAGGGCATTCTCTTGTCCTAGGGGTGGGAAATTGCCCCTAAAGGCCGAAGAATCAGCAATGATCAACGACATGAGGATGCAGAAGGCAATGGAAACCACTGCATTAAAGACACGTAACGTGTATCCACAGGACATGTGGCCTGTAATTGAAGAAGTGTCATGATGATCTCTCCATTGGCAAAAGATTCCGGAATAGTCCCCCATTCGGATCTCCGGGAGGGGACTGCCAAGGGGGAGGTTACCATGAGAAATGATTGAATAATCAACGAAAGGATAACGTTCTACGAGTCGGGGCGTGGAATGTCAGAAGCTTGAAAGTGGTAGGGAAACTAGAAAATCTGAAAAGGGAAATGCAAAGGCTCAATCTAGATATAGTAGGGGTCAGTGAAGTGAAGTGGAAGGAAGCCAAGGATTTCTGGTCAGATGAGTATCGGGTAATATCAACAGCATCAGAAAATGGTATAACAGGTGTAGGATTCGTTATGAATAGGAACGTAGGGCAGAGGGTGTGTTACTGTGAACAGTTCAGTGACTGGGTTGTTCTAATCAGAATCGACAGCAGACCAACACCGACAACGATAGTTCACGTATACATGCCGACGTCGCAAGCTGAAGATGAACAGATAGAGAAAGTGTAAGAGGATATTGAAAGGGTAATGCAGTATGTAAGGGGGGACGACAATCTAATAGTCATGGGCGACTGGAATGCAGTTGTAGGGGAAGGAGTAGAAGAAAAGGTCACAGGAGAATATGGGCTTGGGTCAAGGAATGAGGAGGAGGTATACTTGGAAAAGGCCGGGAGATACGGGAAGATTTCAATTGGATTACATCATGGTCAGACAGAGATTCCAAAATCAGATACTGGATTGTAAGGCGTACCCAGGAGCAGATATATACTCAGATCACAATATAGTAGTGATGAAGAGTAGGCTGAAGTTCAAGACATTAGTCAGGAAGAATCAATACGCAAAGAAGTGGGATACGGAAGTACTAAGGAATGACGAGATACGTTTGAAGTTCTCTAACGCTATAGATACAGCAATAAGGAATAGCGCAGTAGGCAGTACAGTTGAAGAGGAATGGACATCTCTAAAAAGGGCCATCACAGAAGTTGGGAAGGAAAACATAGGTACAAAGAAGGTAGCTGCGAAGAAACCATGGGTAATAGAAGAAATACTTCAGTTGATTGATGAAAAGAGGAAGTACAAACATGTTCCGGGAAAATCAGGAATACAGAAATACTAGTCGCTGAGGAATGAAATAAATAGGAAGTGCAGGGAAGCTAAGACGAAATGGCTGCAGGAAAAATGTGAAGACATCGAAAAAGATATGATTGTCGGAAGGACAGACTCAGCATACAGGAAAGTCAAAACAATCTTTGGTGACATTAAAAGCAACGGTGGTAACATTAACAGTGCAACGGAAATTCCACTGTTAAATGCAGAGGAGAGAGCAGATAGGTGGAAAGAATACATTGAAAGCCTCTATGAGGGTGAAGGTTTGTCTGATGTGATAGAAGAAGAAACAGGAGTCGATTTAGAAGAGATAGGGGATCCAGTATTAGAATCGGTTTCTCTGCCTCGTGATGACTGGGTGTTGTGTGATGTCCTTAGGTTAGCTAGGTTTAAGTAGTTCTAAGTTCTAGGGGACTGATGACCATAGATGTTAAGTCCTATAGTGCTCAGAGCCATTTGAACCATTTTTATTAGAATCGGAATTTAAAAGAGCTTTGGAGGACTTACGGTCAAATAAGGCAGAAGGGATAGATAACATTCCATCAGAATTTCTAAAATCATTGGGGGAAGTGGCAACAAAACGACTATTCACGTTGGTGTGTAAAATATATGAGTCTGGCGATATACCATCTGACTTTCGGAAAAGCATCATCCACACAGTTCCGAAGAGGGCAAGAGCTGACAAGTGCGAGAATTATCGCACAATCAGCTTAACAGCTTACGCATCGAAGCTGCTTGCAAGAATAATATACAGAAGAATGGAAAAGAAAATTGAGAATGCGCTAGGTGACGATCAGTTCGGCTTTAGGAAAAGTAAAGGGACGAGAGAGGCAATTCTGACGTTACGGCTAATAATGGAAGCAAGGCCAAAGAAAAATCAAGACACTTTCATAGGATTTGTCGACCTGGAAAAAGCGTTCTACAATATAAAATGGTGCAAGCTGTTCGAGATTCTGAAAAAAGTAGGGGTAAGCTATAGGGAGAGACGGGTCATATACAATATGTACAACAACCAAGAGGGAATAATAAGAGTGGACGATCAAGAACGAAGTGCTGGTATTAAGAAGGGTGTAAGGCAAGGCTGTAGCCTTTCGCCCTTACTCTTCTATCTGTACATCGAGGAAGCAATGATGGAAATAAAAGAAAGTTTCAGGAGTGGAATTAAAATACAAGGTGAAAGGATATCAATGATACGATTCGCTGATGACATTGCTATCCTGAGTGAAAGTGAAGAAGAATTAAATGATCTGCTGAACGGAATGAATAGTCTAATGAGTACACAGTATGGTTTGAGAGTAAATCGAAGAAAGACGAAGGTAATGAGAAGTAGTAGAAATGAGAACAGCGAGAAACTTAACATCAGGATTGATGGTCACGAAGTCAATGAAGTTAAGGAATTCTGCTACCTAGGCAGTAAAATAACCAATGACGGACGGAGCAAGGAGGACATCAAAAGCAGACTCGCTATGGCAAAAAAGGCATTTCTGGCCAAGAGAAGTCTACTAATATCAAATACCAGCCTTAATTTGAGGAAGAAATTTCTGAGGATGTACGTCTGGGGTACAGCATTGTATGGTAGTGAAACATGGACTGTGGGAAAACCGGAACAGAAGAGAATCGAAGCATTTGAGATGTGGTGCTATAGACGAATGTTGAAAATTAGGTGGACTGATAAGGTAAGGAATGAGGAGGTTCTACGCAGAATCGGAGAGGAAAGTAATATGTGTAAAACACTGATAAGGAGAAGGGACAGGATGATAGGACATCTGCTAAGACATGAGGGAATGACTTCCATGGTACTAGAGGGAGCTGTAGAGGGCAAAAACTGTAGAGGAAGACAGAGATTGAAATACGTCAAGCAGATAATTGAGGACTGACTTTCTAAGAACGCTAAAGTGCGGTCTCTCCTGCCAACAATGCTTTCTGGTGCAGACAATCCCTGCTACCATTACAAAATGTATCAATGCGCGGTCTTTCCCGCTCTATTCTTAAAATGTATCCATACGCGGTCTCTTCCGCCCTTTTTAAAATTATATCAATTTGCGGTCTCTCTTGCCAACAATACTTTGGTGCAGACATTCCCTGCTACCACAATTATTTCCAACATGAGAAATATTAATTATTCCTACTTAATCCTATTAATAAAATATAAACATCTTTCATAAATTGTGATTTGACAATAGACAATAGAAATATACACGTCTTACAATGTTACTTTACGAAAAATATTTAAAGAATTTTTTTTTTTTTTTCTATGGTAAGCGTCAAGTCAAGGAAGTTTAATCGACGGGCCTCATTTTCAAATTCGTGAACGAAATTTTCTCATGAAGATTTTTGACTAGGTTAAAGATACGATCAACACCGTCAGCGGGTCTTTGTAGATGATCAGAATATCGTCAACGTACCTGGAATAAAAAAGATTGCCTAATGACGCAGCTGGAAAACAATTAAAAAATTTTTCTTCTAAGGAGTTGATGAAAATATGAGTGAGCTAACGGATTTCCCATAGCGAGACCGTCGGATTGCTGGCACAAATGTCCATTGAATGATTGAAGTCGCCCGTGAAAATGACAGTATGCTTGTGGAACTTACGTACAAGTGAGCTTAGAGTTTCGCTAAAGTATTCCCATTACCCTGTCTCTCTACTAGACATTTGTTTATGCTATGCTCCATTGTACTATGACACGGGTCTTCATTCTGTGTTCTACTGGTACATACTGCGAAATAAACGTTGCACGGCTATCATTTTCTCTTGAGGATTTCTGCCAAGTACAACCGGCGTATCGCAATGGTTTTGCAGTGCGGTCAGCAGACACGTGCTGGAGGCCGGCGTGGAGAGCCCATCGCGCGCGAGGCTTCCGCCGAACCCGCACAAGTGGCAGGCGCAGACGGCTCGGTTTGCACCGGTTAACGCTCTCTGTGTTCGACTCCGCCCCACTGCGCTTATCCTGCTTCGCGGACAAGTCTTGACGTCATTAGATACCAACCTAGCGAGTTCGTGGTCGCAGTTGTTGCAGCGAAGCCATAATCTCCTTGATGTACAGTCGTCATTTTTAAACATGTGTACATTGTAACATGATGGACGTTAAACAAGTAATGCAACGCTTTTTTCTCGGCCAACTTCGGTAGAAAAAAGCGGAATTTGTTGTGGGACCTCTATATCATAAAGTTCCGATGTGCATAGCCTTGAAAATGGCGTCAGTGACGGACGTGCGTTCCAAGCAAAGAGGTGTTACTTAGTTTCGTTTAGCGAAAAACCAGAACATCGCAGATATTCGTGGACGCTTGAAGCATGTCTATGCACACCTAGCAATGCGCAAAAGCACGGTGAGTTGTGAGGCGAGTCGGCGTCTGTCATAATCGCAACAAGGTCGTGCATACTGTCCGATCTCGCGCGTGCCGGTCTACCTCACTCAGCCGTGACTCCTGCAATGTTGGAACGTGCGGACACTCTCATTCGAGGTGACTGACTTCTCACAATCGAACACCTCGATGCTCCATGACAAAGCGAGGCCTTAAATAACTCTACACACCCGAAAAGAGTTCACAAAGATTCATTGGACCGTTCTTCCTCGTGATTAGATCTTTAATAGTGCAAAAATTTATTCATTTATTCACAGCTTAGACAAAATATATAACTGTATTAGAAATTCTTCCTATCTATCTGTGGCATGAATCAACAACCAGTGTTTAATAGTATTGGTTGAAACCAGTCTTGGTTGCAATTTTAAATTTTTTATTTATCAACTAAGCGTTTCACCTTATTTAGGCATCTTCAGGTTGATCTTAATTTGGTATTTCATAGGACGATCCTTTAGACAGTGTAGCTAAAAGGCGTCGTCCAGTACATCAGGCCAACTTCGCCTTCGCTAACCTCAGTAAATACTCACGTCCATCTAGAAAGTATTTACTGGGGTTAACGAAGGCGATATTGGCCTGATGTACTCGACGACGCCCATTAGCTACATTGTCTAAAGGATCGTCCTATGAAATACCAAACAAGATCAGCCTGAAGATGCCTAAATAAGATGAAACGCTTAGGTGATAAATAAAAAAAAACTAAAATTGCAACCAAGACTGTTTTCAACTAATAATAGACGTGTTTCAAAGATTTAATGTGCCCCAGAGTAGACATCAGCATTGTGTGTAACCCCATGCCAGCGACGTGGGAGTCGTAGGATATCCTTAGCAATTCCAATTGTGTTGATACACGATCGAGTCTTATTAATGCCTACGTTCCACGTCAACAAGCAACAACCACCTACATAAGGCACTGGCACGACTAGCAAGGACAGTAAATAAAACTTGCCGGAGGGGGGGGGGGGGGGCGGGGGGAAAGGGGGACGCTGTCAACAGTGCAGTCGTTGTCGTAATGCAGAAAAGGAGCGATTTATCCGACGTCGAAAAGGGCGTGATCATTGGCTTTCGAACCAAGAGTGGAAGATTTTCCGAAACGACTTGTTTTGTAAACTGTTCGCGTGGTACTGCGGTTAAAGTATACGTGCATGACCAAATGGCGCTATCCAAAATTTGTGCCACGGAAATTGTGGTGTCCCGTGGGCCATAAATGACGGGGGAGTAGGGTGGTTGCAGAGATGTGAAAGGGCGAAGAGACTTGCAACAGTTGAGCAACTGACCGCCCACATGAACCAAGGGGCTACCAACATTGTCTCCTAAGCGACCGTTCAGCGAATGTTGCTGCGTATGGGCCAGGTGGGCGTCCACTGAGTGGCCACAGGTAGCCTTTTCAGATGAATCACATTTTATGCTCAGTTTAACAGATAGCCATTGGCGCGTTTTGCGTGAAAAGCCTGAAAGCAGACACCCTGCATCAATTGTCGGATCTGCCCATGCCGAATGAGGGAGCCTTATGGTCTGGGGCATGTTTTCCTGGCGTTCCCTTGGTGATCTAGTCATTCCGGAAGGCACAATGCATCAACATAAGTATTCAGCTATCCTTAGGGAGCATGTCTACTCTTACACGCAGTTTGTTTTTCCCCCGGCTCGATGCCATCTACCAGCAGGACAATGCAACATGTCACGCAGCTCTCGGTATACGTGCATGGTTCGAAGAGGATCAGAATGAATTTGCCGTACTCCCCTGGCCATCCAATTCCCAGGATTTAAGCCCAGTCGGGAATCTGTGGGACCATCTCGGACGGGCTGTACGCGCCGTGGATGCTCAACCGAGAACCCTTTGCACTCCTGGCCACGACAATGAAGCCGACTTCATGGCTCCTCATCCCTGTTGATATCTTCCAGAACCTCACTGACTTTCTTCCTGCACGTCTGGAAGAAGTCCGCAATGCAAAAGGTGGTTATTCAGGCTTTTTCGAGGTTGCCACATTGATGTGACTAGATCCTGTAGTTCAAGCCGAGCCGTCTATTGTCCGACTAATCTGTATAACCGTTATAAAGTAAATAGCATGAAGCGTTTTCCTCCCATTTCAAATTGTTCAAATGGCTCTGAGCACTACGGGACTTAACATCTGTGGTCATCAGTCCCCTAGAACTACTTAAACCTAACTAACCTAAGGACATCACACACATCCATGCCCGAGGCAGCATTGGAACCTGCGACCGCAGCGGTCACGCGGTTCCAGACTGAAGCGCCTAGAACCGCACGGTCACACAGGCCGGCCTTCGATTTAGGAATCAAGTTGAAATCATAAGAGCTTAAGTCTGGAAAATGCGGTGAGTGGTACAATATTCCTCAGCCCCACCGTTAGAACAAATCAGAGACAATTTGCACCATATGCGCCCGATCACTGTGCTGCAAAATGATCGTGCGGGTCCTGCAAAAAAGTGTTGCCGTTTCCTTCTCTAAGCTAGTCATTTTTTGTTAAGAGCCTGAGATCAGCTTAGAGAAAGAAATGGAGACACTTTCTGCAGAACCAGCTCACCATTTTACGGGGTAATTCTCGGCGCAAGTTGTGTTTGATACACGAGGAAATCACACAATGTATTCACTGGTTGGCTTGATCACGTCCAAACACGATAGATCCTTTCTGCCAGTCTGTTTCCTCTCCACGTCAACCAAGCTAATTCCATGCAACCTACTTACTCACTTCACTGCCATGACTTAACGTCAGCAGTGGAGTATCATATGACAGCGTGGTGCCAGTTCCACGCCATCTACAATGTTTTAAAGAGAACACTGTGCTCTTAAGGAAGATTACTAATTTTTTATCCGGCCAGTTTCTGATCTAACTGTCATCTACTGAAAGATCATGGTATTAAACTCTGCACTAGCATACTCGGCGCGGATAAATGTCAACTACATTTAAACCATAAATATTCATTGAAGATGAAACTTGCTGGCAGATTAAAACTGTGTGCCGGACGGAGACTCGAATTCGGGACCTTTGCCTTTCGCGGGCAACTGCATTACTATCTGAGCTACCCAAGCACGGCTCACGCCCCGTCCTCACAGCTTTACTTCTGCCAGTACCTCGTCTCCTACCTTCCAAACTTTACAGAAGCTTGCCGGCCGGAGTGGCCGAGCGGTTAAAGGCGCTACAGTCTGGAACCGCACGACCGCTACGGTCGCAGGTTCGAATCCTGCCTCGGGCATGGATGTGTGTGATGCCCTTAGGTTAGTTAGGTTTAAGTAGTTCTAAGTTCTCGGGGACTTACGACCACAGCAGTTGAGTCCCATAGTGCTCAGAGCCATTTTTTTTACAGAAGCTTGCAGAACTAGCACTCCTGAAAGAAAGGATATTGCGGAAACATTGCTTAGCCACGGCCTTGCGGATGTTTCCAGAATGAGATGTTCACTCTGCAGCGGAGTGTGCGCTGATACGAAACTTCAGCCGGCCGCGGTGGCCGAGCGGTTCTAGGCGCTTCAGTCCGGAACCGCGCGACTGCTACGGTCGAGGGTTCGAATCCTGCCTCGGGCATGGTTGTATGTGATGTCCTTAGGTTAGTTAGGTTTAAGTAGTTCTAAGTTCTAGGGGACTGATGACCTCAGATGTTATGTCCCATAGTGCACAGAGCGATTTGAACCATTTGAAACTTCCTGGCGGATTAAAACTGTGTGCCGGACCGAGACTCGAACTCGGGACCTTTGCCTTTGGCAGGCAAGCGCCCACGAAAGGCATAGGTCCCCTAGTTCGAGTCTCGGTCCGGCACACAGTTTTAATCTGCCAGGAAGTTTCTTATCAGCGCACACTCCGCTGAAGAGTGAAAAATCTCATTCTGGATTCACTGAAGTTATTTATTTTTCCTTAATATTTCCCACAGGAGTCAAAGTGACTTACGGTTAGAAATAAAAGGATAAAACGAGAGAGTAATATATAGATGGAGGTTACGAGGGATTCTGCTAATATAAAACCTTCTCGGATTTCCAACGGTTTGGTGCAGGGTGCCTGCTACGCCTTATACTTTCCTGTTATTTTCATCGAAACGTCGCCTGTACTCTACGACCAAAGCCCCAGAAGCTGTTGTAATAGAGAGGTTAGAGTTTGCTGGTTACGCGAATGGTATACCACTTAAAGCAATAAAAGTCGTGTCAAAGTTCTAAATTTTTCCAGGATATGGTATTTTTCTGTCTTTGCGGGATCCTGAATTAATAATTAGTTAAAAACTTCTTTCATGGAATAGCAGGCCTTCGAAGATTTAGTACCCAAACATTTTTCAGAACTGTTCTACCAATTTCAATGACTGTTCCCCATTATTATGGACTCGTATCTACAGATCAATTTGGAAGCTGGTGACACGTTTACCCTTGATGCATCGAGCATCTTATAATTATTTAGTGTGTCATCTTGATGTCAGTGGAAAGTGCAGTGTATGAAGCAACAGATATAATTTTTTTTAGTTGTTCTGTTGTAATTGTAGCTAAAATTACATTCTCCCCCTAAAGATAGTTACCTCTCTCTTTGGCAGAACACATCTACATGTTCTGCTGCTGTGCTATCCTTCATTGTAAATGCTGTAAGCTTCTGCGATAATAACATATAATCTGAAGCAAGAATAGTAAAGCATATGAGAAAACAGTAAGCAATTTATGAAAGTAGTCTACTAGTTATGAAAATTCATCTTTTCCAATCTATTCTTGAGCAACCAAATTTATGAGTAATATGAATTTTTAAATTAAGGGAAGCGGTAACTCGAGATGATAAAATACTACCAATCACGTTTGGATTGTGAGAAACAAAAAGTCTGCTGGGCACACAAATAGTATGATCCACATCTACATGTACACCTGTACTCCGCAAGAGGGTATCATTCTAACTTCCATCCTTACGTGTTCCGATCGCGAATGGTTCGCGGGAATAACCATTGTTGGTAAGCCTGTGTTCGAGCTCGAATCTCTCGTATCTCACTTGTCTTTTCGTGAGATGTACGTAGGATAAGGCTATACATTAGTTGACTCTTCTCGGAACTTTAACAATATATCACACAACCATGCGGAACGCCTTCTTGCAGCATTTGTCATTGGAGCTGACTGAGCATGATAACTGGTTTCGATTTCTTATTGAGTCATCATAAGATATTGTGTTTAAAAAGCAAGAAAAACGGGGGTGGGGTTTGTAAAATAGTAGGGTAACAGATTAAAAATCAAATTAACATCGTTACATAAGCATACTAACTGGAATCTGTGACGTAGTAACTCATGTTGAGTTACTGTGGAACAAATTCAAGTGCCTATAGTTCTGAATAGCAAGGACAGTTCAGGAAGTGACTTTCATGTGCTGAACAGACAACGAATCTTAAATGTGTCCTCTCTTACCTGTAATTTAAAGGAGATAAATTCACAGATTTCGAAAAGGCTTATGAGTGAACTGACGGAATAACTCTTCTCAAAATGCTCAAAGAATTCACACAACCTCCAAACGGAAGTATGGGAAAGATTTCGGTTGCTTTTGAAAGCAGATCCGGGGCAAGGCAAAGAGATTGACTCTCGCTACTACTTTTCAACTATGTGCTTGAGGAAGTCGTCCGAAGAAGAATGAATGACGAAGGTGTTGAAAATGGAATCGGGTTTGGGTATGAGACAATGAATATGAAAGCCGCCTTTGCAGATGACCTCGCCGTTTTGTATGATTGGCTAGACACAGTTACAGAACAAATCAGTGAACTAAAGGCACAAACACGAAAAGCGGAAATCTGGATATCCTTCGAGAAAACGGATTTTATCGTAACATTTGTTCACCACAGAGAATGCTCGAGATAGAAGAAAGGCAATTTAATTATCTGTGAGAGTGGATATAGCCAAACACCTATGAGAAAAGAGCCTTTGCATAAGAAATCAGAAAACTGAAAACGGCATGTCAACTAACCAAACGTGTCCATAACGAGAATTCAATATTAGTTAATGGCAAAATACGGCATTACTTCACAGTAATACGATCGAAGCTCCAATATGCCACAAAATACCTTGCTATGAAAAGAAAATGTCCGATCAAGAAATTAGAAATAAAAGAAAGACCAATCTTTAGTGAAATCCTATGCTTAATCAAAGAAAATGATGAGTTCAAGGGCCGACACAACCATGAAGGTTATACAGATTTAGAAAAGATCACAGGCACCACTCATAGGAGGAGCACAATTTTCTGCAGCCACATTGCTCATGTGAGTCCTACAGGGTAGAATAATCGGAGCTTCCGTTGCTTTATCAACAAGGAAACTAAGCAGGCGTGCCTCGCCGATGTAATAAAAGACCTACAAGAAGGAATAACATAGGAGGATACCCATAAACGCATTCCGTTTAAGAATGAACTCCAAGAGCTGTGGGCTTCTAAGGAAAGCCAAAACTAAAAACTGACAAAATATGCAGTTAGGCGAGCTAGGAACACCACAGGAGATATATGCCGAAAAACCGGCTATATCCCAGACACAAGGAAAAAGAAAAGTGCAGTTCAAATAGTGTGGTGCGAAGATGGTTAATCCAACGACAGGAGGAATAAGTAATTTTGTTTGTAATTGAGTTTTCTGCTATTTTAAATATCTAGTTTCTTTTCTTTTCAAACAACACATTTTTAAGAGTGGGATGTCAATTGTTCGAAGTACTAAATCTCACATTTGTCAGGAGAATCAAAAAGCAATATATTTCTTTTTGTACATAGCTTATTTGTATCCAAAAAAATTGAGTAGGTATTCTGAAATGATTAAGTTATGAGAGAACTTAGAGAATAGATAATTTGTAAAGAATGTTCTCAGCACTACAGCAGGGAAATGTCTGGTTCTAATTGCCAATAAGAATGTTTTTGTTTTAAGTGTCATCAATACAAAGGCCCTATATTTTATTTGTGATAGTAAAAGTAAAGAAATAAAGCAATAATATTTTAACTAGTATGGCTGTGATCAACAAAAATCACGTCCCGTATCTTTTCATTGATTTAGAAGAGAATAACAAAATTGAATTCTTGAAACATGATCGCAGTATTGATTTCTGCTCCTTACACTACCGCATTCTTCGGATCAAATGCTGCAATGTTTATTATAGAACTTCCTGTGCTCTTAAGAAAAACATTGCAACACCGTCAAAAGATCTTACTGTTTTGTAACTGTTTTGCAGAGACTCCTTGATTTGTCTATTCACTTCTTGGATTTCTTTTACTTTTTTGAAACCCAAACTATCTGCTTCTATTAAAAACATGGTTTTCAAAGATAAACAAAAGCTTGCATACACTCTGCTTACCACACAAACTGTGTATTAATTAAGCGGAGGAAGACCTTCACGCATGCCACATGGAATTCCAGCTCTGCTCGGCACAAAGACAATACATCATTTAATAATGACCCTCTGAAAGGTTATCTACTAGATACTCCAGTGAGAACAGGTACAGTGGCATGCAACAGAGCACCGAGAACACAGTAGCACTGAAAACGCGTATTGTGAAAAATGGCACTTTCAACTTTTGAAATTTCCACTCTTCATTTGATGATGACTTCCTAAGCAGTGAAATTGGTCGTGTACAATTTGTGTGAAATGGGTCTTAGAAAATGAATAAAACAGTTGTGTTTTTCGATTATCACTGTGTTATTATTAGGCAGTATGTCCAGTCTCTGTGAAGAGCTAACCTCCAATTCATAGTAAATTTCAGTTTCGGAACATATATAGCACGCGAACACCACTCGAACAGTTATTTTCCCTGTACATTCGGAGCTGCACCAAGAGCTAAACAAACGTACGCCAACGCTAGTATTAAAGGGCAAATGCGAAGTGAGCGGCGCCGACTGCGAGCGGTACAGGTACGACGGCGCAAAATGGGCGCCGGTCGAGCGCCGATACGAGGCCGAAGCCAGCCGAGTATCGAGTAACTGCGACGCGCGTGCGGGGGTGCGGCAGACGCAGAGCAGTCACGTGACGAGCGGGCGGCCAATGGGCGAGCGGCAGAAGGGAAGGGTGAGCCCGGCGCCGCCGGTAGCGGGGTCTGCAGGGGCAGCGGCTTAGGGCGCGGAGGGGAGGGGCGGGGAGGGGAGGGGGCGGCGCTGCGCTGCGACGAGGGGGTGGCGGCGGCGCCGGCGGCCAGTACTCTGCGAGCCGCCCTGCGAGACGCGCTCACGCTGTCGACTCGGGAGTGGCGTTCCGCAACAGAGCTGACAGTGCCGGGCTTTTGGAGGCGGACAGCGCGCTCCCCGGCCCCGCGGGGGACAGAGAGCAGCAGCGGCGGTGCGGAAGGATGCGCGGCCAGCGCCAGGGCCGCCGGTGCTGACGGGCTGCAGACGGCCGGCAAGCTGGTGCTCCACTACCTGCGGCAGGTGGTGTGGGGCTACGCGGAGGGGCAGCGCCTCAGCAGCAGCGGCGGCGACGCGCTCATGGGCACCGTTCTCAGCTTCAGCCCGCGAGAGCGCCGCCCAGTCTACTCGAGCACCGGTTCGATAGGCGGGGGCGGCGGCGGCGGCGGCAGCATGGGCGGCAGCATGGGCGGCGGCGGCGGCGGCGGGGGCGGCGGAGGCGGCTGTACCGTCAACAACGCCGGCTCCGTCACCGACTTCACGCTCAACAACTACAGCTACGAGCAGCTCAACAACGCCAAGAACCGCGAGAACAAGACCGGCGGCGGCAACAACAACGGCGACAACCCGACGCCCATCGTCGGCTCGCTGCCCAACGGCAACGCCAACGCCACCACCAACCACAACCACATCAACAACAATGAGAACGCGCGCATCATCTCCGAGAAGAACGCCCTCGAGAAGAACTTCAAAAAGCACTCGCTCTTCATCAACGCGCTCAGCTGGAAGCGGTTCTCCACCACAAACAATAACAAGAAAAAGCTGGACAATAAGAACAAGAACTTGACAGCTTTCCGGCAACCGCTGGTGGACAATATCCACCCGCTGGTGGTGGACAAGAACAAGAACCTCCAGAAGGCGGCGGGCATCACCTGCTACTACAACCCTCCGGTGAAGACCCTGAGCGAAGGCAGCAGCTTGCAGCCGCGGCCGTCGCTCACCACGACGACCAGCACGGGCACGAGCACCGCGGCGGACGCCGTGCGCGCCAACAACGTCAACAACAACAGCCAGCAGGTGTGCGAGAAGCTGGGCCCCAAGGCGGCACTGCTCGGCGGGTCGGCGGCTCCCGCGCCACAGCCTCCCGGGCCGCCGCACCACCACCACCACAGCCACCACCAACACCACCACCACCAGCACCAGCCTGTCCCAAAGAAGACGGTCATCCAGGCCTCCACGTCGGAGCTGCTCAAGTGCCTGGGCATCTACCTGCACAATAAGTGCTACCGGCTCAAGGACTTCCAGGCTGGCGACGCCGTCATGTGGCTGCGAACCGTGGACCGCAGCCTCCTGCTGCAGGGATGGCAGGTTAGTCGCCTCCGCTCAGTTGCAGCGCTTCGCGCGAATCACATTTCGGTACCGTTTCAGTGCGCCCTTACTGCCAAAGTAAGGAACAACAAACGCTCTACAAGGGGCATCTAAAATAGTGACCAACACTTACCTATGGATTCCTTACCCAAAAATAAGAAACAAAATTACCTTAACACAGGTGCCAAAGTAAGGAACAACAAACATTCTACCGGGTGATCAATAAGTCAGTATAAATTTGAAAACTGAATAAATCACAGAATCATGTAAATAGTGAGGTACAAATTGACACACATGCTTGGAATGACATGGGGTTTTATTAGAACCGAAAACATAGTAACGTTCAAAAAATGTTCGAAGGATGGGGCTTCATCTGATCAGAATAGCAAAAATTAGCTTAACAAAGTAAGACAAAACAAAGATGATGTTCTTTACAGGAATCAATATGTCCACCATCATTCCTCAACATTAGCTGCAGTCGAGGAATAATGTTGTGAACTGCACTGAAAGCATGTCCGGAGTCATGGTGAGGTATTGTCGTCGGATGTCGTCTTTCAGCATCCCTAGAGATGTCGATCGATCACGATACACTTGCAACTTCAGGTAACTCCAAAGCCAATAATCGCACGGACTGAGGTCTGGGGACCTGGGAGGCCAAGCATGACGAAAGTGGTGGCTGAGCACACGATCATCACCAAACGACGCGCACAAGAGACCTTTCACGCGTGTATATATATATATGTGTGTGTGTGTGTGTGTGTGTGTGTGTGTGTCTTTTATTAAAACCCCATGTCATTCCAAGCATGTGTGTCAATTTTTACCTATAGATTCCTTGCCCAAAAATAAGAAAGAAAATTACCTCAACACAGTTGCGTAAATGCTTGCCTTCCTACCTGTAGGTCAGTCAGTATTACCATATCACTTCCATCTGTGTTTCAGTTAACTCTTGAAAGTTCATGAACTGCCGTACGAGGAACTTACTGGCGGATTAAAATAGTGAGCCACATAAGGAAATTGGCTTTCACAGGAAATGCTCTTACTGACTGAGCCACCCACGCATGACTCACGAACCGCCATCACCACTTCCCATTTGTCAGCACGTCTCTCCTACTTTCCTGTAAAAACAGAGTTTAGGTGGATGACCTTCTACTTAACGTAAGATAACTCTGCTTTAACCTTAGACACTCAGTGGATAGTTATGTACGGATCATCTCAACGGGCTCTGCGTTCATTTGCCTTCATATCCATCAGAAACAGTTCTATGGTTTTGTGTCAAACTGATGGTTTAAATGAGATATCAGTGATAATGCTTCTCTTCGTGCGCAAGTTGCGGAAGCATAACAGGAGGTTCGTGTTAAGTGGTGGTAAGCTTAACCCTGTACACAATACCACTGTAAGCATGTAAACAATTAGTGTGAGATGCTGTGAACCATTTTCCTAGTTCAGCAAGTGACACTTGCTAAATTTTCAGCTAAATTTTCTTTATAGAAACAGCAGATTTATGTCAACGTAGCGGTCATTTTTTTACCTACACAGTAAAAAGTATCGTTTCGGTTTAGTTTCGTATGTGATAGCCAGAAAATAGTAGAGATGCAATGACAGCTAAAACTTGCTGGAGGCTTACGATGCTACAGGGAGATCAACACTGATGGTTTTGTACCTTCGCTTCCTTGTGGACTCTCTGCAGAACTGTCTACATACTGTATGCTCGCACCCTAATCGTGTCTTCTATACTTGTTATCACTCGCTTCGTTGGCTGCATAATTCAAATTCTTTCCGCTTTCATATTTCAACTCACTCATAATAAGGTTCGCGATTGTTTTATAAATATTTCACACGAAAGGCGGGGTAAAACTGGTGCAAGTCTACTAATTTGATGCAGCTTCTACGACTCACTTATTGGTATCACTGTTTTCTCTTATCCAAGTAACTACATTGTCTACTTTGAAGTAGCAATGTCAGAGTTCAGTTTTCTATCGACTTTGAGCTTAGTGGAGAAAGAAGACTAGTTTATTTGAGAATGATCTACGTAGTCATTTTAAGAAACCACACTCGTACTCGTCTGTATTGACTAAGAGAAAACACTGAAAACATAATAATAGTGGTTGGTTGGTTGGTTTGGGGAAGGAGACCAGACAGCGTGGTCATCGGTCTCATCGGATTAGGGAAGGATTGGGAAGGAAGTCGGCCGTGCCCTTTCAGAGGAACCATCCCGGCATTTGCCTGGAGTGATTTAGGGAAATCACAATAATAGTGGTCTGAGGCCTTTTTACACCCAGTCATCCAGAATACTTGTCGTCTGACGAAACACCGGGTCGGTTCTGTATCAAGGGTGTTAACATTCTATTGTAGAAAACTTACTATGAGCATCGTACACGGAAACTGTGCATCGCCAAGTGTAATTCATGTATTGAGCTAAGCGCTCTTACTTTTGGTTAACAGATCCAAAGATTTGCTGGTAATAGTCCATCTGCTTCTTATTGGTGCTACTTGCTTTTCAAAGCTTTCGCTTTTTTAGATGCTTCACCATACTCCATTTTTGTTATCCGAATGAAAGATGTGAAGGGAATAATATGTTCTGGACGAGAGACACAGACTGAATTAGCTAAAATCCTCAGTAATTTTATTGCAGACAAGACGAGCATTATCGAGTAATAAACGTCGTAAGTGGATTACTTTCTGCATAGTTGGCGTTCGTACTGGTACAAAACTGCTGATTGTTGACATGGTGACTGTACTGAAGACGTGGCTTTATACATCTTATCTAACACACTCATATTATCACAATAAATCTTTCACTTCACAACTCATGTAGTAATATCAAATACAAGTACCCGCCAACCGATTATACGTAACACTTTCTCGTTATTTCCATAAGGTTTCAAAAGGCGTATATCTTCCAGGAATAATTAAACAGTATCACATTAAAGTCTAATGCAATACACGTTTCTTTTTCCCGTGTCAGGACGTCTATTAATTTTTATTTTTGATGCTTTTCATGCCTCCCACGATGTAGTTCAAATTACAGGCTGTTCATAAGACTTCGTGCTGTGTTGTGTTGTTTTGGCTCATCATTTGATTACCTTTGTTTAAAAAAGATCCATGACATGTAGAAAGTCTTGAAGCTTATATTGGAATCTGATAATCACGTAAAAGGAATTGGCATCTCATGTTAAGCTCTGACAAAGAAAAAAAAACATTTTGCAGGCTTTAGGATTTCCTTTAATGTCTGTCAGTATTTATTATGAAATGAAACGTCTGTTCGCAGTAGGAAAAATTCTGAAAGATGTCGCAATTGCCTCGGTGCATTTTTAGCAACACCACTTTGGATTACTGACTGAATTTTCTAGCGTTGTTCGAGCATTCTAGAAACATTTTAACATGACTATTCACAAACCGAAACCGGCATTCCCAAGAAACTAAGGAGCACCTTTAGCTGCTGTTACATTACCATGACATCATCAAGTGAATACTACCGGAGATATCTTGTCGCCGGCCGCGGTGGTCTCGCGGTTACGGCGCTCAGTCCGGAACCGCGCGACTGCTACGGTCGCAGGTTCGAATCCTGCCTCGGGCATGGATGTGTGTGATGTCCTTAGGTTAGTTAGGTTTAAGTAGTTCTAAGTTCTAGGGGACTGATGACCAAAGGTGTTAAGTCCCATAGTGCTCAGAGCCATTTGAACCATTTTTGAGATATCTTGTCTGTTGATTACTCACTGCGTTTGCCAAGATATTTGACTTAGCATGTTGATCTTCCGTGTTTACATCTTATCTATGAGATCAGTTTGTTAGAATCAATGTCTTGAAAACCGCTGGAAATATCCTCTTCCAAGACTTCAATTGTTTCTGGATTTGCAGCATACACTTTAACGTAACCCCAAGAAAGAAATTCATTGTTGTATAGTCAGAAGATCTTGGAGGCATTTCTATTGCTCCCCGCCGTCCAGTAACTTTCCAACCGAATACCTCATCAATGCAGTTTCGCATGTTTGTTGCATAGTGCGGTGGGGTTCCATCATGTTGAAAATAAAGTAAGTTGAATTCGTCGTACGTTATTTGGCATATATTGTCAATAGGTCCTGATAGGTCTCTCCAGTTACTATTAGTTACTATTTTTATAGTAAAAACTCTTTCTTCATTAGAAAACATCTCCACAACAGGTCAGAATCAACACTGAACAATGTAAGAGATGTTTGATTTAATAGCAGTGCGCTCTGGTGTTTGTATGTACAAGTATCATAAACAAACAAGATTACCTTAACGTCTTCAAAATACGTTACGAAGGACACTCGCTTTTGGCCCACCACTTACAAAGGCGAGAGATTTCATTTATATAGCAGTGATGCTACAGCTGTTCCAGCGGGGCTGCAAAATTACGGTCACTCTCTTGGAAGTAGACGTCAACAGTGTACCACTTCACACCCACTCCCCTGCGTCACGCGAGTAGCCATTACTGTTGACAAGGCGACCGTACCAAAAATTAGCAGCAGTAGTGCTTCCAGAGAGTCAGTTCGTATACTCAAGAAACGTCTGCTGGAATTAGGATCACGAGCTTGGGAACCAATGCCTCATTTCTTCTCCACTGGGTTAGTGGAAGACGTAACTGAAGGATTGAGTCGCGCCAATTTGCATTTCGTGATGTTTGTATCATTACTGGCTGTTCGCGTAATCTATGAACCAGGTGAGAGAGGATTGTCGTAGAGTGGCATGCAGATACACGCAGGACTGATGATGGCCGTTAGGATATGAGCAGTATAGTCTAAAATTACTGTGCACCTCTGCTGCTTGTCGGTGGAACATTACAGAAAACATAAACAACACCATCTGCCCCATTTTACTGTGATATGCGTATAATTAGGGAGACAGACTCTTCCAGCAAGATCAAGCGTCCACGCAAACTATTTGCAATTACTGGCACATTGTCTAAGAAACTTACAAGGCTAGTACCGCCATCTGATCCGTCCTTCATTGATCACATATGGAACATGATAGGACAGCTCTGTATTACTAACAACAGCCCTCGAGAGACTTCGACTACACGTAAAAGTAACTTGGGACATTATCTCCCAAGATAACATCCCTTACTGACTTGAAAGTGCACGATTGTAACAAGGTTTTGTAGCTGGAGGAACCTACACTAGACACTGAAACCGCTGTTTAAGAGAGAATTTGTCTAGCGTTTGAGCATTCATATATGATCAGATAGGATGTACAAGCTATACGAGCATAAATCTTAACGTATTTGGGACCAATGTCTCATCTAGTTCAGTTTTCACAACGTGTTCGAGTATGTTCTGCACGTGTACCTGACAAAATCTTCCATTTCTCGACTCTTTACCTTCTTTAAAAATAAAAGTACTTTTACCTTTAAGGAGATGATTTACGAACTCAGAGCCTGCGTTCGCTCCAGGTTTAACAGCTTCTGGCTTGAGTGTGGTTGAAGGTATTAAGTGAAATGGTTGGAAAACACGTTCTCGAGCTATTTTCGCCACGTTACTGTCAAAGATTTCGATGTCCAGTACCCGTACACATACTAGGCTATAATTTCTTTATTAGGTCCGATCTTTCATTGTTATGTGAGAACATTTTAGGTATTAGAATGTAAGTCACCAACACTGAAGGCGATGCTTGCAAAATCATGTCTACCGACATCTAGTACTGAGAGGTACTCTACATCCTACATCCAACGTTACGTAAGCTGCTTCTGGTATTCTTTTCTGGCAGCCAGTGCCAAATTAGATACACAGAGGTGGAAGGTTCGATACGTGGTTGTTCGAAAGATACATTTTCTGCTAGTAAAGATTTGGTAGTACCGGTTTATTCACATGTCACTGTTACTGGTCACTGAGTATGTATTTACGCACGAATTTCAGCTGGAAATCGCATTTGTTGGACTGCAGCGGATTATCTACGCCACAGGAGCCAGTTTGCTGCCACAGTCAACAGAAGTGAGTTACGCCATGTGCAGATAAGATGGGCGAACGACCACAACAAGATGGCGTTCTCGGTTCTTATCTCCCACTGCGAGAAATTCCTGGAAGAAAAGACTGCCACAACCCTTTACGAGTGCTGTTCAGATAAATACACACTGCAGTGGTTGCAAAAGATTCTTTACACTTTCAGCTTTTAAAGCATACAGTGGCTCACATGATAAACGGAGCAGACGATCTGTTTCGGACATCTCCGATTCCGAGTGCAGTGACTACTACGTTTTTCCTTGTAATTTCTTGCCAATATGAGCAGCCACACATGCCTTAGACATTCCAAGCAAGCTTTTAAGAGAAAGGAAGCCATTTGAGGATGACCTCGATTATTTTAAAATTGTGATTGAATTTCATTAAATTTCGAAATTAATGCTTCATCTGCAGCTGCCTTGTAACATTACCATGAATATCTTCTGTCAAAGACCAACGTTAACATGGTATCTTACGTTACACCTGTAGACGTGTTTACTTGTTTACTTTAATAACTTAGTAGGTGCTAAAGAGCGTTATTCAGTTTGGAATAACACTAGTGTCGAATGATCGTTCAGAAGTGATCGCCTTGTATCTGCTTCAAATTTAATAATTAGTGCGACATACCGTATGAAACTTGCGCCTTCACACACTTCTTACTCTCGCCGAGCGAAACATCAACCACGTCACTCTCCCACACACTGAAATGCGTCCTATCAGCTCTAATTCTTCCTATTTACTCCTATCTATCCCACTCCACATCTGAACTCCGCTCCCAGTTTTCACCATATTTTCCTATCAATTTCCTATTCATCTCATGGTCTGGCTAACAACCCATCCCTCTACTCAGTTTCTGTCTCATACCATTTATCGTCGTCTTAAGAAGAAAACGGAATATAGAAAAGCCAAAATAACAGTCGGAGGAATTAAACTCAGAAGCGCCAACATTAAGACTGCAATATAATTCTAGTGTTAAACGCAGAGGAGAGAGCTGATGTCACGAAAAATATACTGAGGGCCTCTCTAAAGAGAAGGAGCTGTCTGATATCATGAGAGAAGAAGAAATGAGTGTCGATGTGGATGTCCTCGTCAACAAGGACCAAGCACACTGCAAGAGCACAAACACAGTGTTTACTGAAGTCCGAAGTTGTAATTTTTCGAGTGTGGTCATTATAAACATATACTGTTTTTCTGTATCTATCTCCACAATAATGACCAACTGGCACTCGGTAGGACGACGATTCAAACCCGCATCCGGCCATCTTGATTTAGTTTTCCGTGGTTTCTCTAAATCGCTTCAGGCAAATGCCGGGAGGTTCCCTTGAAAGGGCACGGCCGATTTCCTTCCCCATCCTTCCCTCATCCGATGGGACCGACGACCTCGCTGGTCCCTCCTCCAATTCAACCAGTCAACCAACAAATAGATGACCTTGCAGATGAGGAAAGGTATTACAGAAATAAGTGGGGCAAGATATACACCAATTATATGAAGGTCCTACAAAGCCGGACATTCTGGACTGGGGAATAAAACCTGAATAAGAGACATCCACTGATGGTATCACATACGTGCTGAGGCATGTTTAGATAGGGAGAACAATATATGTTTACTTAACAGTAGGACCTGAATTCCCATTTGCTCGGTGGGGTACCAAACGGCACACATCTTGTTACCAAATGTACGTGTAAATAATTTGATTTGATTTTTAATGGAGATTATTCTTTCAATGTTTTATTATAATCCCCTTAGTTCAAATTCAGTTTTTCACACGTGGCATCAAAATGCGTTTGTCAAAAATATTTGCCACGTAGTGAAACGCCCACCAATCTGAAGGCATAAAGAATTTCATACACACGATGCGAAGGGTATGAACTGAAACAAATACTTACCGAATCATCAATAGTAGCCGCACGTCTAACCCTTCATGGTTAAGATCATAAGATCTGTCCGTAGTTTCAAGGGAAAACGCTACCTTTGGCGGTTGTGCTAGAGATAATTTCCAGTGAATTCTTCCGACGTGTCTAGAGTGTGAATATGTATGTGGTGCGTGTGTTCAGTGCTTTTTGCTGCGAATGAGACTGAACGGAGAGGACGAACAATGGCGCTGGTACACAGCCTATACCCATCTAATAACACAAACCGGATCGCTGAGCTCAATGCAATAATCATATGCGAGACCACAGCCAATGATATACTTGCCCTGAGCCAACATTTTACATCACGTTTAACATGTTCGCGCCAGCGCAGAGAAATATGTTTCTCGCTAAGGGATGAAATGAAATGACCGTATGGCATTGTTGGTCGGGATGTCCAAGTCGCGTTCGGTCGCCAAGTGCAAGTGTTGTTGCATTCGGCATCACATTGGGCGATTTGCGGCCGATGATGATGACAACACAACACCCAGTCCACGAGCGGAGAAAATGTCCGACCCGGGCGGGAATCGAACCCTGGCCCAGTGCATGGGAGGCGAGCACGTTACCACCCAGCTAAGCAGGCGGACTCGCTAATGGGTGGCGCGCCTTTTTCTGCTTTCCTTCATCTGATGCCGCTTCTTTTCCTGTTTCTCGCGATGGGGCTGTGTCATATTCAAAGGACGTAGGTTACTATTTTGATACACTGACCTTTTATTTCGAAAGTGGCATAAATCCATTCCTTTAAAACTACGAGATATCACATATAACAATTTTACACTAAATTAATCACAAATTATGTGATATTTCATTTGTGCAGAAAGCTCTCTTCTTGAAGAGTCAAACAAAACTGTATTCAAGCTTTCGTTGTGCCTAGCAGATAGGTACTACATCGTAAGTCGATATGTTGTTAGTGGCACAATTTGGCAGAGTCTAGCGTGAGCCACTGGTGGAACACGCCGGCGTGATCGTGTCAGATTTGCTTTATTGGTAATGGTATTCAACTGTTGATAAATAAGGGTACGCGGAACATTTCGAATCCTGAGTTCTTATGGCTTTGCATGCACCTCGCTAGTATTGCGAGGATACTTATCCCAGCCACGAGCTGAACTTCCTCTTCGATGTAAGATAACTAGGTTTATGATCTGCATGTGACACTTAGTGAGGGTACCTGCCGTCCTCTAGACCAGACTGACATGGTCAGCGCCTACGGATGCTCGCCATCAACAGACACCACCACTAGTTTCACTTCTCGTAGCAGTCTGAACTCCGGACTACACCAATACAGGTATACCATGTGAAAGAGTTGTTAGATGCATATAATTCATACTTTCGACTGGAAGTAGTTGATGAAATATTGTACACTCCTGGAAATGGAAAAAAGAACACATTGACACCGGTGTGTCAGACCCACCATACTTGCTCCGGACACTGCGAGAGGGCTGTACAAGCAATGATCACACGCACGGCACAGCGGACACACCAGGAACCGCGGTGTTGGCCGTCGAATGGCGCTACCTGCGCAGCATTTGTGCACCGCCGCCGTCAGTGTCAGCCAGTTTGCCGTGGCATACGGAGCTCCATCGCAGTCTTTAACACTGGTAGCATGCCGCGACAGCGTGGACGTGAACCGTATGTGCAGTTGACGGACTTTGAGCGAGGGCGTATAGTGGGCATGCGGGAGGCCGGGTGGACGTACCGCCGAATTGCTCAACACGTGGGGCGTGAGGTCTCCACAGTACATCGATGTTGTCGCCAGTGGTCGGCGGAAGGTGCACGTGCCCGTCGACCTGGGACCGGACCGCAGCGACGCACGGATGCACGCCAAGACCGTAGGATCCTACGCAGTGCCGTAGGGGACCGCACCGCCACTTCCCAGCAAATTAGGGACACAGTTGCTCCTGGGGTATCGGCGAGGACCATTCGCAACCGTCTCCATGAAGCTGGGCTACGGTCCCGCACACCGTTAGGCCGTCTTCCGCTCACGCCCCAACATTGTGCAGCCCGCCTCCAGTGGTGTCGCGACAGGCGTGAATGGAGGGACGAATGGAGACGTGTCGTCTTCAGCGATGAGAATCGCTTCTGCCTTGGTACCAATGATGGTCGTATGCGTGTTTGGCGCCGTGCAGGTGAGCGCCACAATCAGGACTGCATACGACCGAGGCACACAGGGCCAACACCCGGCATCATGGTGTGGGGAGCGATCTCCTACACTGGCCGTACACCACTGGTGATCGTCGAGGGGACACTGAATAGTGCACGGTACATCCAAACCGTCATCGAACCCATCGTTCTACCATTCCTAGACCGGCAAGGGAACTTGCTGTTCCAACAGGACAATGCACGTCCGCATGTATCCCGTGCCACCCAACGTGCTCTAGAAGGTGTAAGTCAACTACCCTGGCCAGCAAGATCTCCGGATCTGTCCCCCATTGAGCATGTTTGGGACTGGATGAAGCGTCGTCTCACGCGGTCTGCACGTCCAGCACGAACGCTGGTCCAACTGAGGCGCTAGGTGGAAATGGCATGGCAAGCCGTTCCACAGGACTACATCCAGCATCTCTACGATCGTCTCCATGGGAGAATAGCAGCCTGCATTGCTGCGAAAGGTGGATATACACTGTACTAGTGCCGACATTGTGCATGCTCTGTTGCCTGTGTCTATGTGCCTGTGGTTCTGTCAGTGTGATCATGTGATGTATCTGACCCCAGGAATGTGTCAATAAAGTTTCCCCTTCCTGGGGCAATGAATTCACGGTGTTCTTATTTCAATTTCCAGGAGTGTATTTAGGCCAGCTGTAGACGACTGCTTGGATAGAAAAAAATAATAAATAAATAAATAAATAAATGAAGTGGCGTGAAGTGCTTTTCGTAAACTAGCTAGAGTTTTCAAAATTCCAGTCATGGTTTATACGATGGGGAAGTTTGAGTGTCTCTTACCTAGTGGTGATTTTAAAAACTACAAATGGATTAGGGAAACATACGGGTGAATTATTATGTAATGTTGACAGTACCTAAAATAAAACAGAAGAGACAGGGACGTTTAGCAAGACAACTAAATGCTAGATGGCCAAGGAATTATTTTCCTAAGACATGAGACTAAGGCAACGGCCTGAAGGAATGTAGGTGCGTGACATTAGAAAATATGTAGGAGAAAAATGGATGTGTATGGTTGAAACCGTGATGCATGGTACGTTTGGAGGAGGCCTTTATTATTGATTGTTGATAATAATGATGATAGTGGTTACCGAAACATTCCGAGCACAAATAACACAGAGACTGGTGTCTGAATAACCCCTTGCTAAAGCCACGGAATTACTGCTATCGACTTTCATACAGTTGTGTGATTTAACATCTACGTTGATATTGGAGGTAGGGGGAGGAAGGGATTTGCGGTTGTGTTCTCCATACAACTGCTGTATGGTGTGTTTTACAATCGTACGTCATAACTTAAGTCGGCGCCTTGTTTTGTTTTTAAACCACACGTGTGTAGGATTGGTGAATACTCGTCTTGAAAAATAGTTCAGAAGTTGAGTCCAATGTCGGATAACCCGTTGTGTATTGCTTTACGGATAACTACGGTCAAAATGCTTGCAGTGGAAATTCTTGCGATCGAATTATTTAGCACCACATATGATCTCACCATCCTCCGCTAAGCTACACAATTACCAGATCGCACAACGCCTGTTGCCATAATGAGCACATCTCCATCTATTGAGTGATACACGATGCTTGAATCATCCGACCGAAAGTATTGATCCAAACGTACAACTCACGATGTGCGTTGTAGCCGGTGCCTTACTGTATTTCAGTAACTAATCCGCAAGAGATGCAGGTGACGTAGCGACATTCAACTGCATTAGATCATACATGGTTACGTACAAGGTTAGCAGGGACATGACGTCGGTCTTTCCACTGCTGCGAAGCTCGGCATTTGTTGACACGTGCTAAAAGACCCCACGTGACGCGGCCCAACGTAACTGACGTCTGCCCGGTTAAATCACTCGTGCGTACGTGCAGCGCTTCGTAGTCTGAGTCATGTTCGACATGTAATCAGGACGATTGCCGTCGTCTAACAGTGCACTTTCTGATTTCATGAACCTATCACCGAACGCAGTTTCTGAATAACAATCTATTCCTGTATTCTAGAGCTGCTGTATGTTTATGCATTGTGATACCATTAGGCTGCAGAAGCCAGAATAAGTAAACATACGCCAGTTGTACAACATCCTGGAATGTGATTTGCATCATATCTCTCTAAAGATTCCGCCCTTTCAATACAGGGTGTTTAAAGAAAAGTGTCACACTTTCCTATAGCAGGTAGTATTCGCCAAAAATAGAAGAAAAGTTCCTGTAGGGCTATTCCATGAAAAGTGAAGGTTTTGTTACGTCTGTAAGACGTCAGGTTCCTTTGATTAGTAGCAAAACAATACAACGTACGTCTTCAAACCTTCGCTGTGCATTGTTCATATTCAGGTCTACCTGTCTTCTTTTCATTTTCATGTTAGTACTTCAATGTCAGTGGTACAAATGTTACGTCAGCAACCACGGAATGATCCCTACAATGATGTGTCTGAAAAGCAATACATATTTAAATATGGACCAATCTCTCCTCTCTTTCCCATCTAGTACAAGTAGGCAATACAGGCAGTACAGTGTTCAAGAAATAGGTAACGAGGTACCAACCACAGTTCCTCCTGCTTGGCCGGGTAATTTTCTCCTGTAGAGGTTCGATTGCTATCTCCATATGACGCAATTTCTGAGGCCGTGTGGCAGCCGTTAAGTGGAAGTACGTGATACGCAAATAACACTGCAGCCTCTCTCCGAGTCTGTCCCCGTACTGCTGGAGAGGTGGGACACTGGATTTATCACCACATTCAAGCTTATGAATGTCCACTAACTGTATACTAAAATACTAAACTCCGCCCGATTAGGACATGAAGGTCCAACGGTACCGACCGGCCGCCGTGTCACTCTCAGCCCGCAGGCGTCACTAGATGCGGATCTGGAGGGGCATGTGGTCAGCACAGAGCTCTCCCGGCCGTATGTCAGTTTACGAGACCGGAGCCGCTACTTCTCAATGAAGCAGCTGCTCCGTTTGCCGCACAAGGGCTGAGTGCATCCTGCTTGCCATCAGCGCTCGGCAGACTGGACGGTCACCCATCCAGGCGCTAGCCCAGCCCGACAGCCCGTAACTTCGGCGATCTGACGAGAGCCGGTGTTACCACTGCGGCAAGGCCGCTGGAATTAACTATAAACTATCAGATCGAAATAATCTGGGCACCTATTAATGAACATTAATACGAGGTGTGTCGACCCTTCGCATTTAAGATGGCTTCAACTATGTTGGGCAAGCTCCAGTGAGGTGTCTGAAATGGCAGCCCTTTCTCCCTCAAGAGCAGAAACCAGAGAAGATAGTGATGTTGTACTCTGGGGTCTGGAGCGAAGTCGACTTTCGACTTTCTAACTGATCCCAAAAGTATTCCGATGGGTTCAGGTAGGAACTCTGGCGAGGCCAGTACATTTCAGGGTCGCTATTGTTCACAATCTATTGCCTCACAATGTTGCTTTATGACAGGGTGCTTTGTCATGCTGCTACAACCAATCATGGTCTCCGAACTGTTCTTCTACTCTACGCAGTTAACCTGTAAAATGTGTTCATATGCTTTGACATTAAGTATCTTCTTGAGCAGTTACCGCAAGAAACATCCCTATACTGTAACGCCATCTCCACTGTGTCGGCGGAACACATGACAACAGGTAAAGTTCTCTAGGCATTCGCCGAACTGCCCCGTCATTGGGTTGCAACCGGAATGGCGTGATTCATCACACCAGATAACTCGTTTCTAGTCACCCACTGCCCAATAGGGCCTGCTTTACACCGCCTCAACATTGACTACAGGGATCTGTGGCCTATGAAGAACTCCTTTGTCATTGTACTCCATCCTCCTTCATTCCCTGTGCATAGTCATAGTATGTAAGGGTTTTTTAAATTACCGCTACCAGTCACAAACTTTGTTAACTATTGTGTTATTTACTTATTTTGCGACATGTTTCGAGGGAATACCTCATCTTCAGGCTAAATGGCATTACAAAAACAATTTCACAATAAAATCATATTGATGTTACATAGACTTTTCATAAGTGCTGTAGTTATCCTGTGGAAGAAGAGAAAACTTAGTAAGAAGCGATGTCACCTTGTAAGCTGGACTGATGATTCCATGAAAATGTTTTGTAACAGTCACTCACTTCGTTCTTCTGGCGTGGCCATCTCGTTGTGATGAGCTGAGTCGTTTCCATTTCCGTGGCTCTCTTGGCTTTCTTGATCACTGTTCACATGTTTTCACTAACGCAACCGTGACTTGGGAACACGCTCACAAAAACAAATATGTTGTGCAGTGGACAAGATGGCGGTCAAAATACAGCTGGTTTCGATGTTACTATCGATCTGTTGATCTATGTGATGTCATATGTTTACATATCTTCTGCACCTTTTGTTATCGTATTACAAACGTTGGTTGACGAAATACATTGCAAACTGAGCACCTGTTTCAATATTATTGTACAAATCATGATATGAACGATTTATTTTACGCATTTCTAAGCTATTGCTGGGGCTGTAGCCAAACGACTGTCATATTATATGTATTTTATTCTGAGTGTACTGTAGTGAAATTGGAAAAGAAATGTGAATTTTTGAAGTCTGTCATTTCATTCAGGATCTCGTTATTCTCAATGTGGCCGTGAATGAATATTTACATTTCTTCCAAGATGTCCATTTTCCAGCTCTTTTCTAAATTATGTAATACTTTGAGATCGTTGTCTATTGTAACACTGTATCCTGTTTCATTTATATGTTTCGCTATAGCCGGCCGGATTGGCCGAGCGGTTCTAGGCGCTGCAGTCTGGAGCCGTGCGACCGCTACGGTCGCAGGTTCGATTCCTGCCTCGGGAATGGATGTGTGTGATGTCCTTAGGTTAGTTAGGTTTAAGTAGTTCTAAGTTCTAGGGGACTGATGACCTCGGAAGTTAAGTCCCATAGTGCTCAGAGCCATTTGAACCATTTGTTTTGCAATAGCTGATTTATCTGGTTTGCCAAGTCTGAAACAGTCAATGTGTTCTTTAAAGCGGAAATGGAAACACCTCAGCTTATCACAATGAGACTGACACGCCAGAAGAACAGAGTGAGTGACTGTTACAAAGAATTTTCATGCAAACCTTCCAAAGTGACATCTCCTCTTACTAAGTTTTCTCCTGTTCTACAGGATAATCACGGCATTTATGAAAAGACTGTGTAACACCAGCATGATCTTATTGTGAAATTGTTTTTGTAATGCCATTTAGCCTGAAAGTGAGGTATTCCCTCGAAACACGGCGCAAAATAAATAAATAATACAATAGTCATGCAAGGTCTGCAGGAGAGCTTCTGTGACGTTTGGCTGGTAGGTGACGAGGTACTGGCGGAATTAAAGCTGCGTGGACGGGTCGTGACTCGTGCTTGGGTAGCTCAGATAGTAGAGCACTTTCCCGCGGGAGGCAAAGGTCCCGAGTTCGAGTCTCGGTCCGGCACACAGTTTTAATCTACCAAGAAGTTTCAAAAAATATAGTAGTTAGCAAAGTTTGTGAGTGGTAGCAGTAATCTGAAAAACATTTACATATTTCTTGAGACATTCACGGTCGAAAAATAGTCAAAATGGCTTCAAACACAGTCATTGTGGTAGCTGAACTGTTACTAGAACTTTGGAAATCACGAGTGATTCCTTCCGGTGATTTCGTGCATTTCTTTACAACCACCCTCCGCAGTGCACCACGTTTCCCGTCCATCAGTACGCCGACATGAGATCTTTCAAAATGGTTCAAATTGCTCTGAGCACAATGGGAATTAACATCTAAGGTCATCAGTCCCCTAGAACTCAGAACTACTTAAACCTAACTAACCTAAGGACTTCACCCCCATCCATGGTCGAGGCAGGATTCGAACCTGCGACCGTAGCGGTCGCGCGGTTCCAGACTGAAGCGCCTAGAACCGCTCGGCCACTCCGGCCGGCCATGAGATCTTCCTGGTATTGCTTTAGCAGTGGTTGTTCCTTCGTGTATCCACTCCAAAATCGCGTCACCGATAGTCGACTTGGTCAGCTTTACAAGGGTTGAAATATTTCTGATGGATTTGTTACTCAAGTGAAATACAATGACTTGTCGATGGTCGAAGTCACTGAGCTCTCTTGACAGAACGGATCCGCTGTTACTGCTGCTCTAGTGACAACACAACACTTCTCACCTCCTTTCATACCGGCGGGTCCACCTCTCTTGACTTAAAGTGTTCAATTGCGAATTATATAGAGGTATACAGTGGCGTGTGACGAGGGTAGACCGCTCGCCTGGTGCAAGTCTTTCGATTTGACGCCACTTCGGTAACTTGCGCGTCGATGGCGATGAAATGATGATGGTTAGGACAACACGACACCCAGTCCCTGAGCGGAGAAAATCTGCGACCCAGCTGGGAATCGAACCCGGGCCCTTTTTTTTTACTAGTGTTATACAAAATCCAATCATAGAGAAAGCAACACCAGAAATTGTTAATGATGTTTCTCATAGAATTATTAAGCATTTATCATGAAATTCGTCTTATGTAATTTAATGTTTATTTTGCTTTTATACAAACGTATTTCATCTATTCATACTAGGTATCGTCAGTAGTCCATAATATTAAGAAAATTATTAAAATAAATATATTGTTAGGAGAACTGTAGTATTTCCTGCCAGCACATTTAAATTATCTATCTATAATTACGGGTTTGTGATTTACCCCTTACTTCCATTTTCTGCTATTTCATGTATCCATTAGTTATTCTGCAGGCACTAGGCGCACATAGTTATATACACTATAAATCATTTACATTTCAGTCTTCAGTATAAACGATTTGTAAGAAACTTAGGTCCATTCTTGAATAAGCTCTGTGGTGGCTGGTTACCACACAGCACTTTAAAATGTACGAAATTGCAGTGCCTGTGTTACTAATAAGTACGATGCAATGTTCTTTTGGACACCCATGCATATACAAAAGAACATGCACTGCAGGGACTACAGCTGTCAAGACATACAGGAAGTGTATTCGCGATTACCAACATGAACCACCATCGGCTGTTGATTGAAACGAAGACAATCAAAATTTGTGCCGGACTGGGACTCGAACCAGGATTTCCCGCTTTACGCAAGCGGTCGATTGAACTAAAAATGGTTCAAATGGTTCTGAGCACTATGGGACTTAACTTCTGAGGTCATCAGTCCCCTAGAACTTAGAACTACTTGAACCTAATTAACCTAAGGACATCACGCACATCCATGCCCGAGGCATAATTCGAACCTGCGACCGTAGTGGTCGCGAGGTTCCAGACTGTTGTGCCTAGAACCGCTCGGCCACCACGGCCGGCGGTCGATTTAACCGCTTTTTTATTTTTTTTATTTTTTTAGAGTCCAAGGCGCTACCAAGCAGCAATTTTTTTTAATCCTACCTACTTTTTTTAACAAAAATGAAAAAAGGGAAAAAGGATTTTGGAAACCACTCGGCTACCGGAGGCGGAGGTGTCAGGATAAGTTTGATCAGATAGTGCATATCATCCATCAAATAAAAGGAATCTACCCTTATCGAGGACAACATTGACTTACATGGCTTATAAACGCTCCCCGAACTGATAACAGTCAAAAACATTCTACGGATTTCACTTAATTGCTTCCACTGAAACAAAAGAGGTGTTACGTCACAATCGAAACGGTCACTTGATTTCAGTCATGAACACGTGCTAGGTTTTAATTATCTGCAGTTAACATCTTTCCTTGCGGTGTCTAGCCGGAGATTATCGTTCTCGAGGACACGAAAAGCTGTGTTGGAACACGCGAGCGGAGATCCAGAAATGTCAGGGGTACGCGGTGGCAGCGGCCATTGGACGGGTCGCAGTACCAGAAGACCTACAAAGGTGGCTCTCCAATCCACTTACACTGCAGTCGATACCGGCCGCGGGGATTCCCAGTCAGCACGCACTCTTACCGGCCTTGTGTGTCCCTAGCAGTGCGCAGCAAATTCCATTAACGAACTTGTCACTTAATGGAATAACGGGCGCGCCGTCCACCTACGGCCCCACCACAACATATTTCTGGTTTACAACGTATTTTTCTCAACAATCTTTTCAGAGACTCCCATCGAATATTTTTTGAATAGTTGTCGCTACTGTTGTTATTGTTTTTGTTGTTGTCGGCAGCCGGCAATAACGCGATGTTGGGCAACGTATCCACCATTTGGTTCCGCTAGTCGTGATGCGCAGTCCTTGGTCGTGCCGGCCCTTCACACGTTTTCAGCTCGGTTCGGTACCGGCTTCCTTAACATTCCACCCTCCTTTTTCTTCTGTCGACACCCTTCCTGTCGGAAAACTGCTCTATATGTCACCTCATCTTCCCATTACATGCTTCGCCCCTTGTCATGTGAGTACTTTAGCTTGACTACCTTCATTCCAGTTTTACATCTTCTATCTTTATTTCTAAGATGATTTCTACAGCTTACATGTATAATGTTTAGCTTTCTGAGCCCCTCGCTGTGAGACACATTCTGTGTTAAAACGAAGGTCTCCGTGATGTTAAAGGAGCGCCTATTCACCGGGCAGAGTTTTTTCTGTAGACAGAGATGTAGTGAACCCCCAAATTCTAGTATCATCACAAGTATCAGTTATTCAGCAATCAGGTGCCATTTTATTACTGCTACTAATTCATAAGATGTATCCAAGATACGTATCAAATTAAGAATACTAACAGTATAAATATCTGGTCACCACATTTGTTTTCGTTCCTGTTCCTCGACATTCTAGAAGACCCTGCGAATACCAGTTCCATCCTGATAATTTCTTCCTACACATTTCATAAATTCTAATAATTTTTGCAAATGAATTATCTTTTCTGGCACTGAAAAATCTGTAATGCAGATAACATACCTGTTTCACAACAAATAGCCTATGCCTATTGTTCCCAGATCATTACAAACTTCCAGACGTCACGTAAAAGACTGCATTTCAGAAGACTGTAATATCAGAATTCCTTTTGACACAGCGAAATATTTCTGCAGCATTACGTGATGGTTTGTCGCTCATCTGATTGCGTAACACTGCTCAACATCACTATGTTTTTCCGCCTCTAGCACGTTATTACCCCAACTTACAAAGTATAAGATGTTAAAACGTCTGAAATTAAACTTTCCACTTAGCTCGAAACGCGACTGCTCCGTTTCCGGTATTGTGATATACTCTAAAACATCGATTTACAGTAAAGTACTGTTTTCATACTTCAATGATGCATCTTATCAGTACTGCTCTGGTTAAAAACCTATCGTTTAGCATTATGACAATTTTTATTCCTATCACATCGCTCTATTGCCAGTGACACTGTATCGTTCTGGGTCAATGTAAACGTCATGATAGTTTTTTTATTACAACTGTTTACTCAAAAATATAGAAGCCGCACCTTCTTTAGCACTATTTAAATACTGCTCACGAAATTAATGGGATTATTTCCATCGCTTCTCTCTTTGAAACACACTTTTTAGTTATACCTCATCACATGCAAAACAACATTCCGTATTACGAAATGTCATCATGCATGTTCAGAGCAACAAATGGAACAAAATTTACTTTTACCAATTACGTTTCCGATGTGTCGAGTCAGCTTCCCGTGTGCAAAAAAACTTACCTTTCATTTTATTTGTTATTCCATACAGAATATTCGTCATAGAAGATTCACTCAATTTCTTGATTGGCTACAAGAAAATAAGTGAACTATTATCTGCCTCATATTGTCCTGTCCTTGTACACATACTTCCGGTTCATGGACCCGGTGAATTCCATTGATAATTTCTATGGGAATTATCTCAGTATAAGTACAGTCACCATCTTCCAAATCGTAAGTGACGAAGGAATGAAGTCATCAGCTTAATGACTTTGTAAGTAATCACCCTATCTTATTCATATTTCTAGAGATATACATTCGTAGCTAAATATATATGTGTCTACCTCAGTGAATCATCTGAATAACGATTGTAGACTCAGGCATACGTCTTGCTAAGGAACCTTTGTTTTGGCGCAGCAGTTAATGATTATGAGCAGTTTAATGGACCACACCCACACCCTTTTTGTAACTGAAACACTTGGTAGTTCCCAATAAGCCCTTATTTACGTAGTGCCGATATCCGATCAAGCTACACAGCAGGATTTCTACATCTCCATGTTTGTAAGAAGATCGACAAACGTGTAGAATACTATCAAACCCACCACTTAACGGTCCATTACTTACATTTACGTAGCTTCTGACATTATGAATTCCTACTAATGCTGCAACTATTATTATTATTATTGCTACTAGCTTAGCACCCGCTGCTTCGCTCGCGTAGACAGTATGCTCTACACAGATTTTTTTTAATATTCTTCTTCAGAATTTTACAAAGTATATTGTGCACAAATTACAACACCTACTGAACTTTTCACTCTAATTAAGGCAATAGAAGCATGTTCATTCCGAACGTATTTCCGATCAAAAAGCGATTATGGTAGCTGGAGTACCATGTTTTTGTCCTTCGTGTCCTTTGCGTTCTTGAAGTTATAGTTCCATAGGAACTTTCATCCTCTAATACATATTTCTTAATATGTAACCGAGAAGTGAAATACCATTTCTCATAGAAAAAACAAAAAAAATTAATATAACGAAATATTTTCTTCAAAAATTTTATATCCTATGTCACCCCCATAGAGACTGAATTTACAAAACCAGTGAAACACCTATCATTTTATTTCTAACAGAAAAGCTAAATACAAAATCCCATAGACTTACCTTTAAAAATGTTTTCACAATTAAATATTTTCATAGAATATTTAATCCCCTTTTTCACCCCCTCAGGGGTCAAATTTCCAAATACAGAAGCACGTATTTTATATTTCTCACTCAGAAGCCAAATACAAATTTTCG
The DNA here is from genome assembly GCF_023864345.2 of Schistocerca serialis cubense. Classification (NCBI taxonomy): domain Eukaryota; kingdom Metazoa; phylum Arthropoda; class Insecta; order Orthoptera; family Acrididae; genus Schistocerca; species Schistocerca serialis. The sequence continues at coordinate 142,734,367 of NC_064639.1, read as the reverse complement.
TAGATGTAGCTTTAAAAATACTTCAATAGTTCTTTAATAACAATTTATTTTCAAAAAAAATATTTCACCCGCTAATTCACACCCGTAGAGGTTGGATTTCCAAAAATGCTGAAACACGTATTTTTTTTAACTTTCTAACTGTGAACTGAGAAACAAAATACTGATTTTCGTTACTCTAGCTTCAAAACTGCCTTAGTAGCGACATTTTTCAAAAACCCTTGCATCCCCGATTTTATTCACTAAGGAGTGGCATTTCGAAAAATCTCTTCTTAAACGATGCTTACAGTGTAAGACCCACACCGTCTCCAAATTTTAGATTTCTATTTTTGGCTGTTTTGAGTAAGTGATGATGAGTCAGTGAATTAGTCTGGCTCTCTTTCACCTCCTTAGGTGTTGAATTTTCAAAAATAGTGAAACACGTATTTTTTCATTTCAAACCGAGAAGCTAAATACCAATTTTCAAAAATTTAGCTTCAAAGATACTTTCACAATGCAGTATTCTCATAAGACATTTCACCCCGTGTTCCATCACCTTAGGGGTTGAATTTCCCGAAGCAGTTCAATGCATTTTTTTTTTTATTTCTGACGTAAAAGCCACACATAAATTTTGGTAGATTTAGCTTAAAAAATGTTTACATAGTGAAATATTTCCACAAAAACATTCATCCCCTATTTCACCCCCATAGAGGATGAATTCCCAAAAAGAGTGAAACACGTATTTTTTTTTTTTTGTTTCTAACCGAGAAGTAAAATACGAGTTTTCATAGATTTATCTTTATAAATACTTTAGTAGATCTTTAATAATGATTTATTTAAAAAAAAGAATCAACCACTAATTGGGGGACTGATGACCCTCGCTGTTTAGTCCCCCTTAAACATCCCAACAACCACCACCATCAACCACTAATTCATTCCCATAGGGGTTAATTTTCCAAACATGCTGAATCACTTATTTCTTTATTTCTGACCGACAAATCATATACCAAACTTCGTACTTCTAGTTGCAAAATTGTCTTAATAGCAACGTAATTTTAAAAACTCGTGATCTCCTTTTTCACCCCCTTAGGTGTGAAATTTCGAAAAATCACTTCTTTTTCAACCCTTATAGTATGAGATCAACATAAAATTTTAAATTTCTGTCCTTAGTGGTGTGGGCTGAGCCATTATGAGTCAGTGAGTCAGTCATTCGGGACATTGCCTTTTATATATAGAGATTATTATTATTATCATACTTGTAATTACTTGGTTTTGGTATGAGATATGCTGTGGTCTAACAGGATTTTTATTTAGGAGATTTAAACTTCCAACAACATTCGTGTTTCTTAATTCTTAGCTGATTATGTTGTAACACTTATTCACAGCTGCAATATATCTCCGCCAACTACGCATTCGGTGTCTTCTTGGAGGTTGCCATGGTTGTTCATTCTCATATTTTCTTCAGCACTTTCTGTATATAGAACTTGGAACTAGACATCCCCGGCGTTGAGGAGCAACGGTGAGAGTTGGAAATATGTAATTTTCATGTCCGTATGGAATCCCAATTCCGCTTTCCAGAGAGTACTCTCCGGGATTGGCTCCTCAGTTAGGTTGCGTTTGTTACGAACCATTCGCGCAGCACAAACTCTCAAGCGACTGGAAAAATTGCAGATGGCTCTCTCATATAAGAAGAGCAAAAGAGCGAACACGAAGCATTGCAGACCAGTATCCTTAATGTCGGTTTGCTGAAGTATTGTAAGTTCAAAATAAAAAAAATTGCTTCTGTCGACAACTCAGCACGGATCCATATTGCTAGACTGACGGAAAGCGTTTGGTTCTCTGGTATGTAAGTGGCCCGAAGACTTTTTAAGTAACAGAATCCAGTACGTTGCTCTGGACGGCGAGTGTCCTCCAGAGACAAGGGTATCGTGAGGAGTTCCCCAGGGAAATCTGACATGATGCTCTTGTTCTGTATATACGTAACGGATGTGACGTACGGGGTGACCAGCAACCTACGACCGTTTGCTGATGGCTCTGTAGTGTACAGAAAAGTGTCATCATTTAGTGACTTTGAGAGAGTACAGGAAGACTCACACAGAATTTATCTTCGACGTAATGAATAGCAGCTTGCTCTAAATATAGAAAAATGACAGCAAACACAAGTGAGGAGGAAAAGCAATTCTGTAATGTTATACTATCAGTGGTGCAGTGCTTGAAAAGTTACGTCGTTGCAAAGCGATATGAAGCATAACGAGCACTTTAGGTCGGTTGCTGGGAACGCGAATGGTCGGCATCGGCTTATTAGGGGAATCGTCGGAAACTGTAGCACATCTGTAAAGGAGCTGGCGTATAGATCACTTGAGCACTCCCCATTTTTGGATATTTCTCCCGTGTTTAGCAACCCCATGAGGCAGTGTAAAGGAAGACATGTAAGCAATTCAGATATGTGCTGCTAGATTTGGTGCTGGTAGGTTTTATCAACACGCGGGTATTACGGAATTGCTCTGTGGATTCAAACGGGAACCCCTGGAGGGAACACGGTGTTCTTTTCAAGAAACATTATTGCGAACGTTTAGAGAAACGCCATTGGGACTAATTGGAGAATTAGCGGCAACGTACATCTTGGATAAGGATCTCGAAGATAAGAGAAATTAGGGCTCGTATGGTCTCATATACACAGTCCTTTCTCCATCGCTCTATGCAACATTAAAGGCAGCGACTAACAGTGATACACTGTACCCTCCGCCATGCACCGTATGGTAGCTTGAAGACTACGTGCGCAAATGTAGATGCTGGAGTATCGCAGACTAAGTCTCAGAAATTTTCCATCTTTATAAAACAGAACTGAATATTTTATTCAGCGAAATACGCTGTATCGTATACAAGGGTTGTCCAGAAAGTAAGTTCCAATCGGTCACGAAATGAAAACCCCTGGGAAAATACGGTAAAGCTTTGCACAGATGTGTTGGGCAGTGTCTCTAGTATGCCCGTCGATCTTTTCAAAAATGGTTCACATGGTTCTGAGCACTATGGGACTTAACTTCTGAGATCATCAGTCCCCTAGAACTTAGAACTACTGAAACCTAACTAACCTAAGGACATCACACACACCCATGCCCGAGGCAGGATTCGAACCTGCTGCCGTAGCGGTCGCGCAGTTCCAGACTGTAGCGCCTAGAACCGCTCGGCCACCCGGCCGGCCGCTCTTTTCAATTTTGAGTGAACAGTGAGGACGTAAAGATACGTAGGGAATAGCGTCTCCCGCCAAGTATGAGGGCCTGGTGAGAGATTTTGCCTGTGTCATGCAGCCCACATAACACAACTGTCGAGCAGTTCCTTCGTCATACGAATTCTCGGCCGCACACTGCAGGGGCAATGGAGACGCTCCAGCAGCATTTGGTCACCCACAATAGAGCCCGTAATTGGCTCCCCCTGAGTCTCATCCCTGCTCACAAGAACCGCTAGCTATGAAGAAAAAAATTTTCCACGGACAGCGAGTTGCAGACGGGTGCAGATAACTGGCCGAAAGCACGGGCGGCTGCTTTCTATATTAGAAAGTTGATACAACACAACGACAACGCTTGAAGTTGGAGCGGCGACTATGTAGAGAAGTAGGTGGAAGGTGTACCTAGCTTTTGCATTTCTGATTTTCACTGTGTGAAATCTGGTTTCGCAGGACAGAGCGGGTCATTCCTCAAACCAATGAATAGTTTTGTATTTAAAACAACAAAGATCAATTCACGGCTGAGGGCCCAAGTAACCTCTGCAAAATAAGTCTAAATGGTTCCTTCCAAACACCAGGATTTAGAGTAAAAGCTGAAGGCCCTGCTTAAGTAAAACTACAATATCTATTAAGCAAAATTAAATTTTATTCTTCGACTGAATGCCAAAATAAAAAAAATCTTTTTACATAATAATAACAGAGGTTTTAAAGATAAGCTTTTACAGAGTACAATATCGAAACATCTTAAGAAAACTTGAAGTATCTTGTCGGCTGAAGGCCCTAAATGCAGAGCAACAAGAATTTTAAATGAAACACGGCTGAAGGCCTCATCTTAATGTAGTTGACATGAAGTTCGGCTGAAGGCCATATACTAAACATAAAACAGACAACATTAATACACGGCTGAAGGCCTGGCACAGTACCTGCGACCAAATAAAATGACAATCACAAACAACAAACAGTGGTGCTCAGGAGTGTTCCAAGGGTCGGCCTGGGAAGAAACACTAAGCGCAGACAGGCAGCCAAATGTAACACTAAACAAACAATCGGGCGGCAATAACACTTAGGGACGGCTGAAGAACCAACAACCCAAACAATTCCCTCTGTCGCAACCGACCAACTGCTTATTCCAGTACGCAGACAGCATTCATCTGTTCAGTGGAAATCACAGAAGCTACGCACAGTTCCACGTAAACACACTTGCACAAGAACTCGAACAATCGTAAAAGCAATCACTGTAGGAATGAATTCGACAGACAGAGAGTTTCCACAAGCTGTCGGCGACCGAACGACCAACCCACGTCGTTCCCACTCAAGTTACGTGTGTCGGCGACGGTCGGGCGAGTCTTGGCTGTCCGCAGCTGACTACAGCTCCAACCCGACTCAACTCCATGTCCATTCGGAACTCGGAGACACTGGCTCGGACCCATCCATGCAGAGGTAACGCTTGCCCATTGGCCACGACATCTGTGTACAAGAAAGGAACCGACCCACGTCCGGTAAGATGACCAACTGACGAGGCCCAGGAACGGTCAAAAGACCAAATTCATGTGGCCTGATGAGACGACCAACCGAACGACCTTCCAACAGTCGTCGCTGCTCAAGTCTCCTTCCGTTGGACAGTTAATGTGTGTGTCGCCAGCGGTCGGCGAGTACTGACTGTCCGCCTCTCACTGGCGCTCGTCCCCAACTCCACTGCTGGTCCGTCCCCGACTGCTGCTCCGTGCCAGACTTCACTGCCGCTGCGTCCCGACTCAACTCCCAACTGCACTGCAGACAGACGACGACCCGGAAATACTAGCTGTCGCTCCATAGATGATATGACAGTGCACTTATCGAGAAGCGCTGCTGCTGCGACTGTCGGGCAAGCAAACCAGCAACCTAGTGACGCCAGTAAATTGAATTAAAGAAAAAACGAGGCGACAGAACTACGAAAACAAGATGACAAGCAATAAACGGCATGAGCGCTAGCCGCGCACGGCTCATTGTGATTTCCATTTCGCGAGCGATCGGGACCTACTTTCTGGACAACCCTCGTAGTATAGGGCCTACGTGTGAAACTGAGTCGCTTATAATCAACAGGTGTAAGTAGTTTTCAAGCGAAAATACATTTCCTACGAAACTTCTCGGCGGATTACAATTGCGTGCCAGGCTGGGATTCGAGCCCGGATATTTGCCTTTCGCACCTTGGCTACAGACCGCTATTTTTCTGCATAATCTCTGTTCAGCGCGACGAATCTACCTCATCTTACTGGCAGAGCCTGTATGACACCATGGTACCACTCCTCTGGTCGACGTTGGAGCCAGTATCTTGCTGCATCAGTAACTTCCTCACCATCCACATACTAGTTCCTGCCGAGTGCATCCTTCATATGGAAGGTGAGAGATCCGGGGCTGAGGAAGAACAGTGCAATGAAATTTCGTGGACTCCTCTCGGGCGCAGACTTGGTTCAAATGGCTCTAAGCACTATGGAACTCAACATCTCAGGTCATCAGTCCCCTACACTTAGAACTACTTAAACCTAACTAACCTAAGGACATCACACACATCCATGCCCGAGGCAGGATTCGAACCTGTCGCCGGACTGAAGCGCCTAGAACCGCTCGGCCACAAGGCCGGCGCGCAGACTTGTGTGAGGCATTGCGTTGTCATGGTGAAGGAAAAGTTTGTTTGCATTTTTATGGCGACGAACAAGCTGAAGTCGTTTCTTTAACTTCTTAAGTGTACCACAGTAGAGTTCAGAGTTGAACGTTGGACTGTGAGGGAGATCATGAAGCAGAATAACCGTTTCAGAGTTGCAGAAGAGTGTCGCCCTGATTTTACCGTCTGAGAATGCGGCTTTGAACACCCTCGATTGCCGTTTTGATTCCAGTTCGAAATTATAAACCCACGTTTCATCGCCTGTGACAACGTTCGACAAAAAATTACGAAGACCAGCCTCGTAAGGTGTAAGCAATTCCGCACAGATGGTCCTTCGTTACTCTCTATGATTTTTCAACTGATATTGGTCGAGAAAAAAAATGTAGCATTACTTACTGAGCATTTTCCGGATTGGGAAGGAGCGCCTGGTCCCCGGCACGAATCCGCCCGGCGGACTTATGTCGAGGTCCGGTGAGCCAGCCAGTCTGTGCGTGGTATTTAGGCGGTTTTCCATCTGTCTCGGCGAATGCGGGCTGGTTTACCTTATTCCGCCTCAGCTACACTATGTCGGCGATTGCTGCGCAAACAAGTTCTTCACGTACTACTTTACCACGCATACATAGTGGTTACATTCGTCTGGTGTGAGACGTGAGGGAGGGGGGGGGGGGTGTCCACCGGGAGCCGAACCGCACAATAAGTCTGAAAGAGTCGTTCGGTGTGGGGCGGCGGAGGGGTGAAGTGGACTGTGGTAATCGTCGTGGGGTTCTGGACCACTTTGGCTGCGGCGGGGACGGAACCTCTCCGCGGTTTCTAGGCCCCCGGTTAACATACAGTACAATACTGAACGTCCCGTGCAGAAACCCTTGATCTTCAATTTCCTTGGTAGTTAGACACCAAGAACACCAGCTGGAGTACGTGGTCCAATCTGATGATATTGGGCTTTGTGTACTTATTGTGACCAAATCCACATTGTAACAACCGTGTGACTTCCACACATAAAGATCTCCTTGTCAAGAGTCGCTTCGGTGGTGCGACCTGAAGGTGAACTCATATGCCATATCGCACACACACACACACACACACACACACACACACACACACACACACATATTTACGAGAAAAGGTCTGTTGCGCAGATATGTCGGCTAAATATTCGATAGGATCGTAAGTAATTTGTCGAACAAGATGGCTCAGTGGTTACGGCACCAGACTTTCATATGGAAAGAGCAGAATTCAAATATGTGTGCGGCCGTCCAGCTCAAGGTAAAGACCGTTCTTTTGCATCCGATCTTGTGTTTTGTCTCTAACATCCACATCGTTGACAGAACCTTATACATAATTTGCCTATTGGAAGCAATCTGATGAGAGTTAATCGTATGACTCCGCTGGTGGTCCACAAAGCTGCTGATCAGTCTGGATAATATTACGGCATCCCAGCCACTCTGATAAAAGAGTGTGCAGCATCCATAAACACGTGCGACCTTCTTCACCTCATCCACACCCACCCTCACCCGCGCCCCAAGATATTCCGGGAACCTTCTTAAGGACATTAACTTGGGATTGCAGATTCTTACAGTGTTATACAAATTAGCACAAGTAGTTAATATTCTTTCAGGTATTTTCTATTGTTAGTGAATATCACAGCTCCTGTTGGTCCTAAGTTGTTGAGACCAGCAGTCTATTTGATAACTGAAAACAGCAAAGTTCTGTTCTAGTTGTGTGTGGTTTAAGATGCCGACAATTCTCTTTGTGAATTAATTTTCAGTGCCTTTGAAATTTATAGTCTACAACAAAATTGCAAGATCATCTACACGCTAAAACGTACGAAGCCAACAACTGCACGGGTCTGTAACAGGTACTCTTCTGTTTTGTTCATCTGATCGGCAACGCATATTTTTTGAAATATTAACTAGAATTTAAGTAGAAACTTTGTCTTCGAAAAAATAGAAACCGATGCTTTCAAGTTAAAATAGAAAACTGATTATGTGAATTAACAATCCCGGTATATACCTGCAGCGATTTACAGAATTCACGGAAAACCTAAATCAGTATGGTTGGACGCGATTTTGAACCGCCGTCCTCCCGAATGCGAGTCCAGTGTGCTAACCAATGCGCCACTTTTTTTCAGTTTGTCCGTTATTGTTCGTTGTATTTGGTCGTATCGGACGTCACACGAGATCCGTTAAGTTCGTTGTTGATCGCTTCACTCAGTTTTTTTTTTTTTTTTTTTTTCGAACAAGCTGAGCTACCGTGCCGACATGTATGATTATATCATGAATTACACACAGGACTGAGAAATAGCAGTTTGTTGCGCCACCTCGCTCATGGGAATTAAGTATGTGTGGAACTGAGGTCGCCTGCAGGAGGATACGACGTGTAATATTTTGTAATAAGTCGAAACTGCCTTTAATAAAATCAGACTGTATCTATCAATTTGCGATAACGACTAGCGCCTGTACTGCGGATCCATGAAATACGGCAGCCGTTTGCAAGTATATTAGCAATGTGATTCTAACGGTTTTATTTGCAGTCGTACATACCCCTAAAAATGAGGAGAGTGGAATCTTTCATAAACCACTAGCACCTCTACTAAATGGTTTTCCAACACAGACGGAATCGTTGTAATTGACAAGATGCATTGATTATAGCCCATTTCTGTAGATCGAACATAGTACACAGCCACCTATCAATGTGCTGACGACACCAGTGGTCTCCACTATAATGGCCCCTACTTACTTATCCTTTGATTTTTATGTTATATTGGAATACAAGACATTATTAGCAAACGCAGACATCGCCTGCAGGGAGCAATGCAACTATTACGAATTAATATTCAGATAAAGTGCCACAGTTCGCATATTATTTGTTTCATTGCCAGTTTCACTCTACAAACGAGAGCATCTTCTGGTATTTATTGCCCCGATGGCAACACAAATTTTGTATTCACAACGTTGCTGAGAGGGACTGTGAACCTTTAAAATGCTCTCGTATGTAGACTGAAACTAGTAGAAAAAGAAATAATATGCAACATTTGACAGCTCATATGTCTCCAACTATTATCTCAATACATGAAAAACAGTAAACCATTTGACAGTAGACGATTTATGTAGTTACATGAAACAATAGACGTGAAAATTTCTTTTCTCGCTCTAATTCGCTCCAGTCAATTAGTATCTGTGCAATAATATGGTTGGTTGGTTGGTTTGGGGAAGGAGACCAGACAGCGTGGTCATCGGTCTCATCGGATTAGGGAAGGATGGGGAAGGAAGTCGGCCGTGCCCTTTCAGAGGAACCATCCCGGCATTTGCCTGGATTGATTTAGGGAAATCACGGAAAACCCAAATCAGGATGGCCGGACGCGGGATTGAACCGTCGTCCTTCCGAATGCGCAATAATATGATTCTGATGAGTCCACAGGCCTTAGGTAAGTCTTACACATGGTTTTTTCAGCTTAACGTTGTTAAGTAATTTGTTGTACTTATTGTCATTGCAATCTCGAGTATTAATACATATCCTCATTCAGAAATCAATAATACGAGGGCCTGTGAAAGCTTCTTCTTCTTGGATGACTCTACAGTCCTGTATCCTGCCTCCATTCTCTTCTGTCCATCGCCTTCCTTCTCCAGTTTCTTATTCCCATCGCACATAGATCTTCTTCCATATCGTCCAGCCACCTTTTCCTGGGTCTACTTCTTCTCCTGCTCCCGTCAGGTTTTCCCATGAAAACTTTCTTGACACTCCGAGTTTCTGGCATTCTCTGTACATGTCCTGCCCATCTTATTCTTCAATGCTTAATTTTAACAACAATATCCATCTATACAAAAGGTGTTTGTAGTTCTACATTTGTCCTTACTCTCCAGCCATCTTCCTCTCTCACTGCTCCAACAGTCCTTCTCAGTATTTTTCTTTCCAAACTCAATAACCAGTTCTCCTCCTTTAACTGCAATACCCAGCCTTCTGATCCATATATTACTATGGGTCTTAAAATGGTGGTGTATATTTTGAATTTAGTATTCCTACTAACATTCCTGGAATTAAATACATTCTGCGAGACAAAACAGCAACGATTTCCACTCGCTATCCTTTCTTGAATTTCTATTATTATCCTCCGTTATTACAGAACCTAAATATTTAAATGTTTTCAATCTGTCATATTCTTTCCCACTCATTACTATTGAATTCTTTTGTAAGTTTTTATTGGGCTCCCCCATCACCATATACTTTGTTTTGTTTATGTTTACTTCTAAACCTACCTCTCTTGCTGCTTCCTCTAACGTATCGTCTGTGAAAACTAATGCCTCCGAATTCTTAAAGTTTTTTAAATGAAACGAACTTTATTAACATTCTACAACTTTATTCTTCGTGTCTATAATTTTATTTCTCAGCATAGTCACCCTGCCATGGCAACGAACTCATTTCTCCCAACGAGAAATTAGTTAGTTGATACCGCCACTGGAAAGTGTGTGACTTTGTTAACTGAGCCACAACCTCAGCTTTGCTTTCACTGCTTCCTTGAAGGTGTTCTTTAAGCTTTGGAAAGAAATGAAAATCGGTAGGGGCCAAGTCGGGATGATCGATGACTGTAAACTGTAAACCGGAGGCGTCGGACTGTTGCAGATGTCGCTCTGCTTGTGTGTGGTCTGGCTTATAATAATGAAGGACAGTTTGCTCCATGTGTGGACAGACTCTTCCAATTTGTGCTTCCAGACTTCTGAGGACCTCTCACGCACCGATATTGTCACTTTACACACAGCCACTTTACACATTACGATTCGGACTACCCAACACCAGATGGTTGCAATTTGCGTCAGAGATGCGGGAAAGTCGACCGAGTAATGCTCATAAAACGTAATACCTCATTCACTCGTTTTTGAGAACAGAATAAAAAAATTTGGAGGTATTAGTTATCAGTACGCCCTCGTACAAATATCCACATAGGCATAAATACAGCTGCTAGTTCGAGTGTCAAAGCCGATGAAAACGCGACAGTAACATTTCTTACGTTCGTGTATTCCAGCCTTTCAGCTGAAGTAATAAATGTGACAGGTGCACACAAAAACCGGAGCTTTTCACTGTTATACCACGTTTGGGCGTCATGAGATCATACCAGAAACTCTTCGTCCCAAGATCTCTTACAAATCAGCGTTGTTCGTCAGCCACGTATATGCGTATTCGCATACCACTCCGATGGTAGGGTGTCCTCAACAGTATTCACTGACTGCCTCGATTCTGCCTGTATGGTTACAGCCGCGCTTGGCCCGTGAAGTCCAAGCGGAAACAGACGCGAGTCAGCTCGAATACAGCGAATGCCGCCCCTCTGCATGACCACGGGCAGTATCGCAGTCTTACGCTCCAGTGTTCCCTGCAGTTCCAGTGCACGTAAAGATCAAGTTGTTAATGGACGTGGCCGACGATGTGGCGTGGGGGGAGGGCAGAAAGAGATGGTATCGGCAGCGGCGCGTGACTCAGCCACCGGCAGCACTTGTTGGCGGGCGCTCAGGAGCTGCGTCTGCTGCTGCCGCCTGGCGTGACTCACTCCAGGTACTGAGGCGGCTTCCTTCCGGTCCCAGCAACAGAGCAGCAGCTGCGCTACGAACACATCAACAGTGCAGCTTGTATAGCTGTGCTGGCGATCCGCTTGCCGCCACAGATGCCTGTTGCTTGTAATAAATCTTAACCTCCTATGAATTTTCGTACTTCAATTGAAATGATCCATTCCGTATAAATTACGGCCTGATTTGAGTTAATTTTCTTCTTCTTCTTTTTGCAGGTCTTCCAATGTATCTTTTACCTTCTGGAGTATATCGCCAAAAATGTAGTTGTGACCTTGATTTGTCCATTCGTAACAGATGGGATATACATTTTTGTTGGTATTTGTCAACCTTATTGTTTATATCGAAAATATTTAATTCCTTCCTGATACATGTATTTCTTTTGTAGTCCAGCTTGTTATATCCTGCTATGTACCTGAGTAATTTCATTTCATTGGCTTGTAATCTTATTTTATCTTTATTTTTCATTACCCAAAATTCACTTCCATATAGTAATGTTGGTACTCACATAACTTTATCAGATTTTAGATATGTTTCTTTTCTTACTTTACGTTGGAGGGCTCTTGTGATAGTGCCATTTAAGTAGTTACATTTCTCAATTTTGTCTTTTGATCTAGGTCTCCCCTGAACGACAGCATGGTTCCTAGAAATTTTAATCTATCTATTTGCTCTATAATCTTGTTGTCAATAATTATTTTTCTTCTTACTGGATTGTTTCCACAGAAAGCCATGGCTTTTGTTTTTTGTATTGATATTGACATATTATATATCTGGAATGTTTGGTATAGTTCGTAGGCAGCTCTCTGCAGTCCATCTTCATTATTCGAAATTAACACTTGGTCATCTGCGAATAGAAAAGTCACAATGTAATCTGTTTGGTTGAAGTTATATGTATAGTTCTTCAGTTTCATTCTCCATGGCCGTATAACGTCGTCAATGTATATATTAAAAAGCAGTGGAGAGAGGTTGCAACCTTATCAAACGCTTAAATTAATGACCTTTGTTGTTTCTTCTTTATCCCCGAATTATTTGGATTCTTGTATTAGCACAGATCTTTTGAACTACCTGTACAATGTGTATTGGTATACCTCTTCTTATTAAAATGTCGCACAATAGCTGTCTATTTACTTTATCAAAACCCTTACACAATTGACGAAAAGGATGTGTGTTTCTTTATTGAATTCCTTATGTTTTTCTATAATTTGCTGTAGTATAAGTATGTTATCTGTACAGCTAAATGTTTATACTTAAATTATACACTCCACATTTAAAGATAACTTTGCACATATTTGATCACCAAAACATTGTTTTTCTGATAATGCAATTTTATTTTTCATGTCAATCCATTTAGCAACTTCGATCTTGAACCGTGAAAATTATTAATCATATTTATTAAAATAAATGAGTCGAAAACCACTTTACAGTGAAATTTTTATGCTTTAGTTCTCATGTAAACTAAATTTCTGTTTTCATTTTTAGTTTTTCTAATTTTATTGTCAATAATTCAATCGACAATTATACAAAGACAGGAAGCTGATAGTTTTTATATTGTCAAAATTTGCATCCTTCTTTATTAATTATTAGGGGCATAAATCTTGATATAAATACTTCCAGAAAATATAATGTAAATTATATGTGGAAAGTAATTTCAATTAATACAGTCATAACAAAATTCATTTGAACTAGATCGTTTTCTATAAGGACCTGGAAGTTATATACATAATATTTATAGAAATTTTAGACGCCAAACGCACGGTAATAGTTTCGGTTGTTGTCGAGATTGGTTAATGTAACTATCACATTCTTCGTGTTGTGTTGAAATGTTGCATTTACTTAACAAGTGTTGTTGTAGAAAGTGTCGAGAAGTTATTAATAAATACTCACTATGAAAAGAAAAAATGTTACAGCGACTTTTATTGAAACAAAAAAAAAAAAACTTTGGACCGTATAACTAGAAAGCATACACAGGAACCAACAACCTAGACAACAATGCAGACATACATTTATCTGCTACTATAATATTTCTGCCCTTAAGAAATTATATAAACGTTGAAAACTTTTCTGTGCATTTAAATTTTGTTAGTAAGGGACATGTAACATTAGATGCTGCATTACAGCTTGAAGCAGTAGGAGAGGTGAATTTGCCAAGAAGTGACTGTTATGTTCACCGAAGAAATGTTATTTGGAAGTCTTCCCTAGATAAACACTTGTAAATGTTTACAATCATTACGAAATGGTTTTATTAATTTTTTGTTTCTGTTTGTTACTTCATCAGCAATATTAGCCATTTGCCGTCACTTGTTAAGGAAAAGCCTTCTGTATGCCTTCTCCCGCATTGACCTGGCGTAAGTGATGTCGGATATGTCATACCCGGAGTGTTTTGAAGCGCTGATTATTGAATGTCATTGTTGCCACACAAATCTTGCTGTCATAGTAGCTATAGGTAAGGGAGAGAGGGCCAAGATAAAGTGTTGAGTTCATCGTTGCGCCAGCGTCAGAGAGAGGTACACGTGTGCAAAGGTGGCTAGGGTACTTCACACCCGACCTCGTAGTCGGTGTTAATTTTTGACCTGCAGCAAGTTTATCACATATATAGTCATTTATGGTATTCTTTTATTTATTTTTAGATATGATATTTGTCAAGATGTCTTATGAAGAAAATGAACGTCGACTACAAGAAGTACTAGAAGAAGTTTTAGGAAACTGTTCAAATACTAGTTCCTGTGACTCCGAGAGCGAAGAAGAGATTGATAAAGTTTCTCAAAGAAGTGAAGAAAGTGATTCGGAGCAAGAGGGTATTTTGTATGATTCGGAAGAGCCAAAATCTGCGTTAGCGGCTCCTAGTCAGTTGCCTGAGGTACGTGGGATTTCTTTTACATCCAAAGATGTTACAAAATTGATGAAGGATTGTCCTAGGCGAAGTTTGTTCAGAGAATATTATTACCAATTCTCCAGGCGTAAAAAGTGCTGCAAAACATGCCAAAACAGAGACTGAATGTTGGAGTCTTTTCATAACAAACAGTATGTTGAGTGCTATGCTTACACATGCAAATAATCAAATAAGGAATAACAGAGAAAATATCGAGAAAATAAAGAGCAGTACCACATGAACGATGCAACTTTGGAGGATTTCAAGGCATTTGTGGGACTTTTGTATACAGTGACACTAAACCGCTAAAATAGACAGAATTTGAACGACTTATGGCTTACAGCTGGTACTAGAGTTGCAATGTTTCGGACTAAAATGTCACTGCAGAGCTTTTAATTTCTCCAAAAGTTTTTAATATTCGATGATAAGAACACCCGGGACGAAAAGGGAAAGACTGACAATCTGTCTGCTGTAACAGATATTTTTGATAATTTTATTGAAAATATTCAATAACACTATATGCCGTCTGAGAATCTTACTATTGATGAGATGCTGTTATCTTTCTGAGGGAGGTGTCCATTCCGTGTACACATGCCAAACAAAGTAGCCAAATACGGCATAAAAATATATGCCCTTGTAGATGCGAAGACATTCTATATCTTCAAACTGGAAGTACACTCGGGAAAACAATCATCAGGACCTTACTAGCATCGTAATAAAGGATATTATATTTTAAACCGTTTAGTGGAGCCAGTAACGAAAACAAATAGGAATTTTACATTCGACAATTGGTTTACTGGTTACCCGCTAAAGATCCACCTCTTGAAAGAAAATTCATTGACTTCTGTCAGCAAAGTCCGTAAAAACAAGACAAAGGTACATGAGATTTTCAAAAAGAAGGAACAGAGGTATATAGTTCTCGATTTGGGTTCCAGAATGACATTATATCGGTGTCCTACGTACCTAAAAAAGATAAAAGTGTGCTGGTTATATCAATTTTGGACCATGATAAAAACATAGACCAGTTGACAGGTGATAAAAGAAAACTGGAAATGATTAATTATTACAATGCAACTAAAGCCAGTGTCGATGTCACAGATGAACTGAATGCCATTTATGATGTTGCCCGCAACAGCAAACGTTGACCTATGACAACTTTTTATGGTATACTGAATATGACTGTCATAAATGCCTTCACGATCTACAGAGAAAATAACAGATGTGGCAAAACACGCATGAAGCGCCGAGATTTCACTCGTAATTTAGGTTTGAATCTGATAAATGACAGTCTTCGCATTAGACAAGAAAACGTCCGTCTTCCAAGGGAAATTTCATAGCCACTGCAAAAAAAAAAAAAAAAAAAAAAAAAAGCAGTTGTAGCGATGTACTGAAAAAAAGACAGAGAAAGAAAACATTTTATGTTAAAAAATGACGAAATTCCTCCAGCTCTATTAAGGTGTTGGTTTTATTGGCAACTAGTTTCGATGTTGTTACAATATATGTTAAATTCCTCCAGCTGTATTAAGGTGTTGGTTTTATTGGCAACTAGTTTCGATGTTGTAACAATACAGCTGGAGGAATTTCGTCATTTTTCAACATATACTCGTATTATACTAGCTGACAGGGTGTTCAGAAGCAATCTGGGTGGTTGTTGCTGGGGAGACTGTGCTGAGAAATAATTCTTCAGAAAAAAATTCGGTGTTTTGCGCCACTTCCCAATTATTAAGCATTGAATTTAGCCAATCACACTGTCGCGCTCAAATTCAGGCAGTCTGCCAGAGGCGATGTCCCCAAACGTGTTCTCCGTTTGGTTTGCTCAAACCGAACACTCGTAGCTTTTGCTCACCTAGCCTAAATTTGTGACTTCCGAAAAAAAGCACATTTTAATTGGTAACCATCACTTCAACAAGTGGTACCTCACGGACGCACAGATGTCTGTGCATTACCGCAATTTAGCGCCTTTCAAGTGCTTGAATTTACTCGCGCAGCACCTCAATGCTAAATAACTCGGAAACTGTGCAACGTATCGATTTTTTCTTAACAATCATTTCCCAGCACAACCCCCCCATGGAACGCCCTTACCATGTTTTCGCCGGCCGCGGTGGCCGAGCGGTTCTAGGCGCTTCAGTCCGGAACCGCGCGAGTGCTACGGTCGCAGGTTCGATTCCTGCCTCGGGCATGGATGTGTGTGATGTCCTTAGGTTAGTTACGTTTACGTAGTTCTAAGTCCTAGGGGACTGATGACCCAGATGTTAAGACCCATAGTGCTCAGAGCCATTTGAACCATGTTTTCAGACTGTTTCTGATTATCCTGTATAACGATTACCGGTGCGCTAATCTTTATTTGCCAGCATAACGTCATCTGACCGTGTAGAGATTATCCTGTACGAAGTGCCAGTGGACTGGCTACACGCTGTAATCTACTTCCATATCCTACATTATCTCACCTGTAGGTGCCACTAGCGTACCCTGTTCAATTCTCTTTGAGTCTAGCTAGGTCGCACCTCACCAGCTAAGCATTTGCCATATTTCGCGAGCCTTGCAAATTTTGCAACGCTATTGATCCACTATAGGACCGTTGATATCAGCAGGCATAGAGATGACGAAGATATGCGCGTCACACCATCAAGAAATCTTCTGCCGCACGTGAAACGACATCGATTGAAGGTAGCGCAGTATGCAGTCATATTTTTTTCTACCCATGAGATTGTATAAGTTCTAAAATCTAAACGCTATAGGTGGGATTAGAATAATGAAAAATTACATAAAATTAAGAGTCAGGGATAGTCCTAATGATGAAACGATTATTAACAAGTGAGATTTCGTATCCGTAGAAACAAATGAAAGGCAGACGCGGAGAGTGGTGCACGTGAAGAAGGGCGGGGTTGTGGCCTAGGTCGCTCCCTGACCTTCTGGCGCCGCCGCCATGTTGCAGGGAGGCTGCGGACATCACAGTGCTGACGTCACAGTGGTGCAGAGCGCGCTCGCGGCTAAATCCGGCCGCCGTCCGCCAGCACACAGGAACGCATGGGGCAGCGGCTGACAGGGACATGGCGCGCCCTCGTGATGGTTCAAATGACTCAAATGGCTCTGAGCACTATGGGACTTAACATCTGAGGTCATCAGTCCCCTAGAACTTAGAACTACTCAAACCTAACTTAAGGATATCACACACATCCATGACCGAGGCAGGATTCTAACCTGCGACCGTAGAGGTCACGCGGTTCCAGACTGGACGATGAGCGACGCAGGGCGTCGATGCGGAGACTGTGGAGTCACCGCCAGACACCACACTTGCTAGGTGGTAGCTTTAAATCGGCCGCGGTCCATTAGTACATGACGGACCCGCGTGTCGCCACTGTCAGTAATTGCAGACCGAGCGCCGCCACACGGCAGGTCTGGAGAGACTTACTAGCACTCGCCCAGTTGTACGGACGACTTAGCTAGCGATGCAACACTGACGAAGCCTCGTTTATTTGCAGAGAAGATAGTTAGAATAGCCTTCAGCTAAGTCAGTGGCTACGACCTAGCAAGGCGCCATAGCAATTGATAGTTATCGTATGAAGCATGTCTCATCAAGAACGATGTATACAAATGATGGATTAAAGTTAAGTATTCCAGAAGCTACGTACTTTTCTTTATAGCATTCATTACGTATCCTGTTTCAGACCTCACGCCATCTTGCGTGAGCTTATAGCGTGCATTTCGGCCTTCTCTAGCAATATAACAGAGACGATGACACTCAATGGCACAACAACATCGTCGTGATTACGGATACGTGCAGAGTGGGTGGTCCTGACGATCATCCTCGACTAAACTATACCGAAAACCAGACGGAGTAGTACTCGTCTTCCTAAGCTAAAATGTTTGGCCTCCTTCTTCCAATACTTGACGGTTGATTGCTTCTGACGTCAATAGATGTCCTGCCTTCGATTCGCTATATCCAATTCAAATCTTTCTGCGATTTGAAGTGACGTCAAAGTAACTACATTGACATGCAAGCAGCTACAATATCAACAAATTGCACTAGGTCTTGAACCACATGTCGGTCTTTTATTTACTGTGTCAATCTTGATACAACTTTGATACAGATGAGTAACGCCCTCCTGGACGTTAAATAGATGGCTCCATTTCCACACAACGACAATGACTGCACTGTTTCTCGCCCCCCCCTCCCCCCCCCCCCCCCCCCCCGCCGAACACGCTTTGTATACCCTCCACTGCTATTGCTGCCACCTGACATCTATGACTGGTTATTCCACGTTGACGTGGTGGTCACATTAATGCCATTCGGCCGTGTGCATATATACGAGGGGCGTTTGAAAAGTCCGTGTAAATATAAAAACTACTTACGTGTTTGGGGTAAACCTTTTTTTTTATTTTTCGACATAGTCTCCTTTTAGACTTATACACTTCGTCCAACGCTGTTTCTTCCGAATAACAGGAATTGTCCAAGTCTGCAAAATAGCTATTAGTTGCTGCAATCACCTTCTCGTTTGAACAAAATATTTGTCCCACCAGGCCGGCCGATATGGCCGAGTGGTTCTAGGCGCTTCAGTCGGGAACCGCGAGACCGCTACGGTCGCAGGTTCGAATCCTGCCTCGGGCATAGATGTGTGTGATGTCCTTAGGTTAGTTAGGTTTAAGTAGTTCTATGTTCTAGGGGGCTGAAGACCTCAGATGTTAAGTCCCATAGTGTTCAGCGCCATTTCTTTGTCCCACCAGCCATTTCTTCAAATTGGGGAATAACTGGTAGTCCGAGGTAGCCACGTCTGGAGAATAGGGGGGATGTGAAACGAGTTGTAATCTTATTTCCATTAAATCTGCGACCACAATTGCTGAGGCGCGTGCTGGTGAATTGCCGTGATGGAAAAGGACATTTTTGCGGTGCAATCGCCGGCGTTTTTCTTGCAGCTCGGTTTTCAAACGGTCCAACAACGATGAATAATATTCACCTGTAATAGTTTTACCCTTTTCCAGATGGTCGATGAGGATTATCCATTGCGAATCCCAAAAGACAGTCGCCATAACCTTTCCGGCCGAAGGAATGGTCTTCGCTTGTTTTGGTGCAGATTCTCAATTGGTAACCCATTGTTTAGATTGTTGTTTGGTCTCAGGAGTATTGTAATATATCCATGTCTCATCCACAGTGACGAAACGACGTTTAAAGTCCTGCGGATTCTTCCTGAACAGCTGCAAACCATCCTTGCAACACTCCACACGATTCCGTTTTTGGTCAAGCGTGAGCAATCGCGGAACCCATCTTGCAGATAGCTTTCTCATATCCAAATGTTAATGCAAAATATTATGTACCCGTTCATTCGAGATGCCCACAGCATTAGCAATCTCACGCACCTTAACTCTTCTGTCGCCCATCACGTTATCATGGATGTTATCAGTGATTTCCGCAGGGCGTCCAGAACGTTCAGCATCACTTGTGCCCATACGGCCACTCTGAAAATTTTTAAACCACTTATAAACTGTTCCAATCGAAGGTGCAGAGTCACCGTAACGTTTATGAAGCTTCTCTTTAGTCTCTTGAGGCGTTTGGCTTTCATCACCACACGAAATTCTTTTTCGCTCATTTTTTGACAATCACTCGACTTCCTTGATTCACACGAATGCCAAACACAAAGAAATAGACCAATATGGCTGAAACTTGGTGTGCATTCTTTTCAAAGATGCTACTAACTAAACATGACCTCGATACGCGCCGGTGGTGCCACCTCTCTGACTTTCCATGGACTTTTCAAACGCCCATCGTACTCTGTAAACCACTGTGAAGTGCATGGAAGAGCGTACTCTGCGTGCTACCACGTGTTACGGTTTCTTACTGTTCCAATAGCGTATGAAGCGCGAGGTCAATGACTGCTTAAATACCTCTGTGTGGGCTGTAATTAGTGAACGCGCAATAACCACTCACAGATTCCAGGTGGCAGCACTAGCAGTGGAGGCTGTAGAAAGCGTGTTTGGGGGGGACGCCGAATACACTTCTTGTTCGTGTTGTGTATGAATGACCAGGCAGGGATAACTAAGAGCAGCCTCAGAGATTTTCCAGATTATGAAGTTATCTTCAGCGAAGTATTATCTGAAAATACTGCTGAAATATATGGTCGGATCTTCATAAGATGGTGAAGTGGTGCAAAAATTGGTAACGTTATTTAAATGTTCTGAAATGTTAGATTGTGCTCAAAAGTGCAACATCAGTGAGCTACAATTGGAATCAGTCAATTCACACAAATAATATGTGTCACAATCTGCAGAGATATGAAATGGAATGCTCACGCAAGCTCAGTCGTGGGCAATTCAGGTGGCAGACTTCGTTTCATTGGCAGGTACTATAAAAGTGCAGTCTGTTGAGACAGGAGACTGCTTACGAATCGTTAGTGTGTCACGTCATAGAATATTGCTCAATTGTGTGGAACTCATACCGGATAGGAATTTGTGTGCTCCGTCATAGAATATTGTTGATATGTGCGGGATCCATACCAGATAGGAATAAGCATATGCAAGAAAGCGCGGTAAGGTGACAGGTTTGTTCGACTCACGAGTGAATGTCAGGAGTAGCCAGTATTAGCCGGCCTGTGTGGCCGAGCGGTTCTAGGCGCTTCAGTCTGGAACCGCGCTACCGCTACGGTCGCAGGTTCGAATATGCCTCGGGCATGGATGTGTGTGATGTCCTTAGGTTAGTTAGGTTTAAGTAGTTCTAGGGGACTGATGACCTCAGATGTCAAGTCCCATAGTGCTCAGAGCCATTTTTGAGGCAATATTAAGTAAACAATTTACAGAGATGATTCAGCACTCTACATATCGCTTCCGAGGGGACCATTAAGACACGATTAGGCTAATTATAGCCCGCACACAGGTACTTAAGCAGTTATTGACTTCGCGCTTCATATGCTACCGAAACGGCAAGAAACCTTAATACGTGGTAGCATGCAGTTCACAGTGGTTTGCAGAGTATTTACGTACACGGCTCAGTGACATTAATGTGATCATCAGCTATGTTCGGCGTTAACGTGCAACAACCACTCACAGATGCGGGGTGGCAACAGCAGCAGTGGAGGGTATGTAAAGCGTGTCAGGGGGGACGCGGAAAACAGTACAGTCGTTGTTGTAGTGCGGGAACGGAGCGATTTATCCGACGTCCAGAAGGGAATGACCATTAGTTTTGGGACCAAGGGTGGAAGCATTTCCAAGACGGCTAAGTTTGTAAACTGTTTGCTTCCTTCCGTGGCTAAGGTACACCGTGCATGACAAATCGGCGCTATCTAAAACTGCTACCGAGGCGGCGGTAGTGCACCATGGGCCGTGGATGACAGGAGTCTATGGGCGAATACTACAACTGTTCAGAAACTGACCGGCCAGATGAACTGAGGGACTACCAATAGCGTCTGCTCAACGACCCTTCAGTGATCACTGCTGCGTATGGGACTCTGCTGCAAGCACGTGGTTCATGCACCCATGTGACTGTTGTTGATCGGCGACGAAAGCTAGCATTTGTCCGCAACTAGAATCCACTGAAAGGCTACAAGTGGCCTCTTCAGATGAATTACGTTTTACGTTCTCTCGTACAGATGGTCGTTGGCGCGTGCGACGTGAAACGTCTGAAAGCAAACCCCTGCTACAGACGTCGGAAGGATCCAAGCCGGAGCAGGGAACCTTATTGTCTGTGGTATGCCTTCTTGGCATTTTCTGAGTGATCTCCTCATTCTGGATAGCACAGTGCGTCAGCAGAAGTATCCATTTCTCTTTGTGGCTCATGTCTACCTCTGTATACAGCTTGTTTCCTCCCAGCACGATGACGTCTACCAGTTGCACAACGCAACGTCTCACACAGCTCGCAGTGCACGTTCGTGCTCCGAATAAGACCGGGATGAATTTACCGCACTATCCTGGCCACCAAAGCCCCCTGAATTTAAGCCCATCAGAGTATCTATGGAAACATCTCGATTGGGCTGTTTCCGCCATTGACGCCCAGTCGAGAAAACTAACATAGCTGGCCACAGCGCTGGAGTCGGCATGCCTCCAAATCCGTGTCTGTACCTTCCAGAACCGCCCTGGCTCTGTTACCGCACGTCTCGCAGCGGTCCGCACTGCAAAAGGTGGTTATTCAGGCTTGTGACAGGTGGTCACGTTAATATTACTGGACAGTGTAGATGCAGATGTGTAAATAATATCTCAACACCTGCTTTGTGCTTTCCGTTTATATTTTGCAGTCCATAACTAGTTTCAAACCGTCTAATTCGTATTCGAATGGATCTGCTTAGCTATTAGTCCTAATAATACGAGGTTTGGCCAGAAAGTAAGTTCCGATTCGTCGCGAAATGGAAACCACTGAGAAAATCCGACCAGGCTTTTCACAGACGTTTAGAGCAGTGTCTCTAGTATGGCCGTCAATCGCATCAAGACGCTCTTTTCAGTTATGAGCGCACTGTAAGTGAGTGAAGGTGCCTAGAACAACAATTTCTCCATCCAAGTAGGAGGGCCGACTAAGAGGCTTCACCTTCATGAATTCAGCCCACCTAACACAACTGCCACGCTCTTATTTCTTGATGGCAATTGTCAGCCGCACTCTGCAGGGGCAGTGAAGACGCTCCTGCAGCGTTTTCGATGGGAAGTGTTCGATCACCCACAAAACAGCCCTAATTGGCTCGTCCTGAGTATCATCTCTGTTCGCATGAAACGCTGGATACGAAGACAACACTTGGGCTCAGGCTACACGCTATAGACAGCGTAGAGAGTTATCGGAAAGCACAGTCAGCTGCCTTATATGAGGATCGTATTGGAAATTTGGTATAACGCTCCGACAAATCAGGTTACCTTCCATTCAGAAGGCTGTTGCACGCAACGACTGTTATATTGATTTGTAAATAATAGATTTCAGCTCTCAATCGTCCATTTTAAATTTTATTGGCAGATCTAGATTTCAGCTAGAAACTAGTCATTCTCAATGCACTATCATTTTTGGTCAATGCATGTACTGCCCGTTGGTCGGGCTTCATCCGCAGTTCATTGAATACTCATTGTGGATGAAGCCCGACCAACGGGCAGTGCATGCATTGATCAAAGATAATGGTGCTTTGAGAATGGATAGTTTCTAACTGAAATCTAGATCTGCCAATAAAATGTAAAAAGGATGAATGACAGCCGAAATCTATTATTTACAAGCTCCGATAAATGTCTAAGTCGGAGTGGCGGCTATGTAGAGAAGTATCTGGAACGTGTAGCTAATTCATGCAAATAAAATGTTTCTGTTTTTCACTGTGGTTTCCATTTAGCGACCGATCGGAACTTACGTTCTGGACAACCCTCGTACCTCACGAATCAGTTGATGTATTCCTGTATCTCTAATAAAAACAAGAAATGTATTTCTACTATTGAGCATTGTAATACAAGTTTAAAAGACAGTATAGGAAGTCTTATGAACGGTGGAATCGAGCATTTTTGTGTGTGTTAGGTCGAAGGCAGTGTTGCTGCATCTGCTATCAATGTTAGCTGAATTGTACTTTTTCTTGTGTATAATTTATAAGTACTCTGAACCAACATACACTGACACTGTTTTCGCTAAATTCTGATACAAACAGTCACTGGAAGACAATATGTTCATACATAGTAATGATGTCAAATAACACGCACGACAATGACATGTTACTTTCAATTGAGACATTACTAATTATGAAGAGCTGCTGTTTAAACTTTATGAGACTAGAATAAAATTGTCAACTATCTACTTTATCAATAAACACAAAGTGGAAACTCAACTGGTAATTAAATACAGTTTTAAAACATTACTGTATTAAATTTATGTGGCGACAGGAAGGGCATCCGGCCACCCCTTAAAATTAACACGCCAAATCCGGTTAACCATAACACCAGACCCCGCTATTCGGGATAAATGCTTAGAAAGAGAGAGACTGTATTAAATTTATAACACACGGATATAATTACCTAAGGGTAGAGATTGTGCTCAGTAGTTAATGAAAGTGAAAGAGACACGTTTATCCCATAGGTCTTTCTGTTCACTGGATAAGTTTATTTGTTGACTGACGTAAGTAGATAAAAATTTCAATTTCTTCTAAGATTTTCACGCTTACTCTTTGTCTGTTTTTAAGCAGATCTGTTTCAATACCATTGGGACTCTTTTTAAATCGGTTACGGATCCAAAAATGAACATCTGAAAGTGACTGGTGTGGCATTTATTCAAGTATCAACATTAAATCAACAGCGACCGAGTCTCATGATGGAACTCAAAGTACAGTCTGTTACGTTAGGCGATCACCGGCACTCGAAACTTTGAAGTCTGTAATAATACAGTTTCCCAAAAGGAGAGAAAAGAGTCAAGCGGGGCTTACAATAGCCCCGCTTCACTCTCTACTTTCCTTTTGGGAAAGGCAACTGATGAGCTATTCCGGACGTTCGGATTGTACAATACAACATGTCAGGGTCAGCGTTTACTTTTAGGTCTTTTTATTTGGTATTGGAAACATTTATTCACCCGTCAGCTTATTTACTTACTTGGTGAAAAGATGTTGTTTTTAATCTTTGTGAATAAGTTTCTTCCACTGTTGCGTGAGACAGCACCAAAGGCTATTGGAGTCGACGTTTCAATTCTTCGCTCTCAGCTGCTTCGAAAGACGACGATGATGTTTAGGTCAAAGCAGTGGAAAAATGCATTAAACAGACGCCAAGTCGAATGGTGGTGGCTCCTAGAACTAAGCTGGCGAATGAATTGACTCTAGTTGGTTTTTCGTCAAGGTTAGTTAGTTGTTTATTATGTGTTCGCCTTCTTTTCTTAAGCTTGTTCTCATGCTGTTTAATTTCTATGGCCCAGCTGTATTGCCGGCCGGTGTGGCCGTGCGGTTCTAGGCGCTTCAGTCTGGAACCGCGTGACCGCTACGGTCGCAGGTTCGAATCCTGCCTCGGGCATGGATGTGTGTGATGTCCTTAGGTTAGTTAGGTTTAAGTAGTTCTAAGTTCTAGGGGACTGATGACCTCAGATGTTAAGTCCCATAGTGCTCAGAGCCATTTGAACCATTTGAGCCTAGCTGTATTCTTGTGTGATAAAGATAACATTTGCACGAAAGCTTACGACTGCCGACCTCCGTAGTCCAGCTCGGAAATATTCTAATCTTCAAAGGCGGTTGCTCGATTTTGGTTGAGAATTGCGTTGTACTGCTTTAGGAACTTAATGCATCTACATCTACATCTACATGATTACTCTGCAATTCACATTTAAGTGCTTGGCAGAGGGTTCATCGAACCACAATCATACTATCTCTCTACCATTCCACTCCCGAACGGCGTGCGGGAAAAACGAACACCTAAACCTTTCTGTTCGAGCTCTGATTTCTCCTATTTTATTTTGATGATCGTTCCTACCTATTAAGTTGGGCTCAACAAAATATTTTCGCATTCGGAAGAGAAATTTCGTAAATAGATCTCGCCGCGACGAAATACGTCTTTGCTTTAATGACTTCCATCCCAACTCGCGTATCATATCTGCCACACTCTCTCCCCTATTACGTGATAATACAAAACGAGCTGCCCTTTTTTTCACCCTTTCGATGTCCTCCGTCAATCCCACCTGGTAAGGATCCCACACCGCGCAGCAATGTTCTAACAGAGGACGAACGAGTGTAGTGTAAGCTGTCTCTTTAGTGGACTTGCGGCATCTTCTAAGTGTCCTGCCAATGAAACGCATCCTTTGGCTCGCCTTCCTCACAATATTATCTATGTGGTCTTTCCAACTGAAGTTGTTCGTTATTTTAACACTCAGGTACTTAGTTGAACTGACAGCCTTGAGAATTGTACTATTTATCGAGTAATCGAATTCCAACGGATTTCTTTTGGAACTCATGTGGATCACCTCACACTTTTCGTTATTTAGCGTCAAGTGCCACCTTCTTCGGATGACCTTACTAGACGGTAAATTACAGCATCATCTGCGAACAACCTAAGAGAACTGCTCAGAAGGTCACCCAGGTCATTTATATAGATCAGGAACAGCAGAGGTCCCAGGACGCTTCCCTGGGGAACACCTGATATCACTTCAGTTTTGCATGGGCAATTACCTTCCTACACGTTTGAAGGAAACCGGAGAGGCCCAGTGCATAAAGTCCCCTAGTTAGCCTTACGTATTGTCTGCTTCTGTGTGAAAGTGTGAGAGCGAGCGATTGAGAATGGAGTGGAGTGGATCTAATTTCTGTTTAATGGTTTCCCCTTTGAAACTTAGTTTTAAACAGTTTAGTCACATTCGTCTCAAATTAGGTTACTGAGGGCTCCGATGGCCTCGATGTTAAGCGCTCTACGCGCCCAGCAGAATGAGACAAATGAAGCAAAGGCAGCGCGAAACAAGTGTGAAACACGTGCGCCCGACTGCAGCTCGACCTGTAACGGAATGCAGCGTATCGTAACGTAAAGCCAGGGCGCAAGCGCCGACACCTGGCCCTGGGTCGGCGAGCCGGGACCGCTCATCGATCGCTTCTGCCCTACGCCTCTGGCGCGCTGCGAGCAGCACAGCGCCTCTGCCCGTATCCCTGCGACTCCACACTCTCGTTTCTGCCGCTTCACAACTCTTAAATCACCGAAACTGTTGTGTCGGCCACTGTGGGAGTCAGCACCGACACAAACAAGGAACGAGAGACGTCCGACGGCCGGTGGCAGGAATCCAAAATGATCCGTAAATAACAGTTGTAGATTAATACAATATTTTACGTGGTGTTCAGAAAGTCCCTCCGCAGTGCCGTATGATTGTTAGCCGCGCGTGCCGTATGCCGCAGTGAATATACCGAAATGAAACTCAGTGAAATACAACTTATTAATTTACTGAATATTGATTTTTATTTACAGAGTGGTTCAAATGGCTCTGAACTGTATTGGACTTAACCTCTGAGGTCATCAGTCCCCTAGTACTTAGAACTACTTAAACCTAACTAACCTAGGGACATAACACACAGTCATGCCCGTGGCAGGATTCGAACCTGCGACCGTAGCGGTCGCGCGATTCCATACCGTAGCGCCTAGAACCGCTCGGCGACTCCGGCCGGCTTTACTTATAAATTTTCACATTAGATGTTGAAAGTGTCCCCACCTGAAGGGAAGTAACCCAGGCAGGCGAACAATCATATGGCACGCGCGGCTAACAATCATACGGCACTGCGGAGAGACCTTTTTAACACCCCGTATATCTAAAAAGAAAAGAAACATGACTTCTTGTTACGAAGTGGCTTCCTGTGCCTCCTGCATGCAATTATTTTGACATCCTATTACTACTCGAAGAACGCAGGCTATAATCGTCTTCCTGATACTCAATACTGATGCTCTCTAACAAGGAGACGGCACGAGCGTGGGGTTGGGGATTTCTCCGAAATTTTGTGTGGTTAAAGAGGACCCCTAACACCTGACGTGGTTAAAATATTAGGACGCACTACCCGGAAAATCCCGTGAAAAATCGATCCACACTTCCTTAGGTGCCTTATGAGGATAAAATGTTAGTCCATTGCCCAGCCGCCGGATGGTCCAGATGTTAAAAAAAAAAAAAAAGTTTAGGGCTCGGACTCTTACGCCACAGGTCTCGGGTTCTATTCCTCCTCTGGCACTTTTTTTCCTTCTGTTTCATTTTCTTTTGTTAGTCCACCAATTATTCAGAAAGTTTCCCAAACCTACATTATCTTTAAACAATTAGTTACATTATTGAATAAAAATTATTTTCTTTTTGTCCAACAACACAATTCATGGCGGTGGGTTTTCCATTTTTCATTGTAAAGCATATATGGAGAATCATTGCGTTTTTAATCAGAATATCAATTTCGATTGGGAAACATTCAATTTTTATACAAATAATGATTATAAACAAGAACCGCAGTGGTAAATATCGTAAAAACAAACAAGGCAATAATTTTTGCGACATCTTGCGCAACATATAAAAGCGGATTTTTTTTGCAATCACAGGGCGTCTGCAATAAATCTGTACAAAAATATGCCCCACTATCATTTACGAAAATGTTTTGAGTTTCTGATAATTTTGAGCCAAACCAGGCATATTGAATCATGTGTCGGAATATTGGTGACGATAACTGTTGGTGAATTATAGAATGAATTTTTATGCAGTCTTCCTGGGTAATTAATTTCACCATTCTCCCGTAACAATGCGCTGCAATTTTGCAAGCAACAGAAGAAAAAAAAAGTGCCAGAGGAGTAATCGAACTCGAGACCTCTAGGGTAAGGGTCCGACTGCTAACCATGTAGGCCAGACGGCGGCTTGGTACTGAACGAACATTTTATACTCATTAGGCACCTAAGAAACTTTGGATCGATTTTTCCCGGGATTTTCCGGGTAATGCGTCCTAATATTTTAACCACGTGAGGTGTTAGGGGTCCTCTTTCACCACACAAAATTTCAAACAAACCCGGACCCCAGGGTCGTGCCGTCTCCTTGTAAGACTGCATCCACCGATGGGCGTCTGGTTAAGTCAGCGTTGACAGGGGCAGCTGAACTCTGTGTTCCTGGAGGTGTGGTACCGCCCACTCTCTGCAATGATGCAGCCAATATATTTTCTGGTATCCACGTGCGCCGGCACAAATTTATCTGAGAGCGGGCAAGATTACTGCTACCTCCAATTGATTCATTGGCTTTCACATCGTTTCGTAACGCAGAATTTTTGTGACCACCTATGAAAAGCCTGAATAACCACTTTTTGCCGAGTAAGATGGGCAGGAAGATAGTTAATAAATGTTAAAAAATGGCGAAATTCCTCCAGCTGTATTAAGGTGTTGGTGTTATGGGCAACTAGTTTCGATGTTGCTAGAATTATCATCTTCAGGCCCATACTTGTTGAGAGCAACCGTATGTGTCAAACACTAGTAGTCAGTGGTGAGATAGGCGTGTTCCATGCGGAAGGCTGGTAGTGAGTTACTACCTGCCTTCCGCATGGAACAAGCCTATCTCACAACTGACTACTAGTGTTTGACACATACGGTTGCTGTCAACAAGAATGGGCCTGCAGATGATGTTGTCACAACATCGAAACTAGTTCCCAATAAAACCAACACCTTAATACAGCTGGAGGAATTTGGTCATTTTTAACATATACTAACTGACGTCCCAAGTCGTCCGTTTCAATTATGGATATACGAAGAGAGTTAATGAGGTTCTGGAAGGCGTCGATCGGCATATGGAGCCATGCCGATTCCAGTTCCTTGACTAGCTGTGCTGGGTTCACGGTTGAGGATCCGTGGCGCTAACAGCCCTACAGATTCTCGATTGCGCTTAAATCTGGGGAGTTTGGTGGTCAGGAGAGTACGGTAAACTCACCCTGGTGCTCTTCGAACCAAACACGTGCAACGAGAGCTGTGTGACACGTAGCCTTATCCTGCTGGTAGATGCCGTCGTGCAAACTGCATACAGGGGTGGACATGGTCCCCAAGGATAGACGCGTAATTATCTGTCCGATGGAGCATAAAATGCGATTCATCTGAAAAGGCCACATTTTGCCTCTCATTGGAACTCGAGTTGCGGTAGTGGCGTGCAAATTTCAACCTTTATCACCGTTAAACAGCATCCAGCATGGGTGCATGAATCAGACGCCTGCTGCGGGGGCCCACACTCAACAATGTTCGGTGAACGGTCGTTACGAAAACACTGTTTGTAGCCCCTTAGTTCACCTGAGCGGTCACCCGCTAACAGTTGCGCGTCTATTCGCTCGTACGCATCACCGCAGCCGTTGTTCATCCACGCCATTTATGGTCCGTGGTGCACTGCAGTTGCCTCGGCACTGATTTTGTATAGCCCCATTTTGCCATGGATGGTACACTTTAACCACTGCGGTACGCGAACGGTTTACAAACTCTTTCCGCATCGGAAATGTTCCACCTTGGCCAGAAAGGCAATGATCATGCCCTTTCGGGGGGTTCAAATGTGGGTGATTTCCTAAGGGACCAAACTGCTGAGGTCATCGATCACTAGACTTACACACTACATAAAAACTTATGCTAAGAACAACACAAACACCCATACCAGAGGGAGGACTCGAACCTCCGGCGGGAGGGGCCGCACAATCTACATCTACATCTACATTTATACTCCGCAAGCCACCCAACTTTGTGTGGCGGAGGGCACTTTACGTGCCACTGTCATTACCTCCCTTTCCTGTTCCAGTCGCGTATGGTTCGCGGGAAGAACGAATGTCTGAAAGCCTCCGTGCGCGCTCTAATCTCTCTAATTTTACATTCGTGATCTCCTCGGGAGGTATAAGTAGGGGGAAGCAATATATTCGATACCTCATCCAGAAACGCACCCTCTCGAAACCTGGCGATCAATCTACACCGCGATGCAGAGCGCCTCTCTTGCAGAGTCTGCCACTTGAGTTTATTAAACATCTCCGTAACGCTATCACGGTTACCAAATAACTCTGTGACGAAACGCGCCGCTCTTCTTTGGATCTTCTCTATCTCCTCCGTCAAACCGATCTGGTACGGATCGCACACTGATGAGCAATACTCAAGTATAGGTCGAACGAGTGTTTTGTAAGCCACCTCCTTTGTTGATGGACTCCATTTTCTAAGCACTCTCCCAATAAATCTCAACCTGGTACCTGCCTTACCAACAATTAATTTTATATGATCATTCCACTTCAAATCATTCCGCACGCATACTCCCAGATATTTTACAGGAATAACTGCTACCAGTGTTTGTTCCGCTATCATATAATCATACAATAAAAAATCCTTCTTTCTATGTATTCGCAATACGTTACATTTGTCTATGTTAAGGGACAGTTGCCACTCCCTGCACCAAGTGCCTATCCGCTGCAGATCTTCCTGCATTTCGCTACAATTTTCTAATGCTGCAACTTCTCTGTATACTACAGCATCATCCACGAAAAGCCGCATGGAACTTCCGACACTATCTACTAGGTCATTTATATATATTGTGAAAAGCAATGGTCCCATAACACTCCCCTGTGGCACGCCAGAGGTTACTTTAACGTCTGTAGACGTCTCTCCATTGATAACAACATGCTGTGCTCTGTTTGCTAAAAACTCTTCAATCCAGCCACACAGCTGGTCTGATATTCCGTAGGCTCTTACTTTGTTTATCAGGCGACAGTGCGGAACTGTATCGAACGCCTTTCGGAAGTCAAGAAAAATAGCATCTACCTGGGAGCCTGTATCTAATATTTTCTGGGTCTCATGAACAAATAAAGCGAGTTGGGTCTCACACGATCGCTGTTTCCGGAATCCGTAACATGGCGCCTAAGACCACGCGGCCACTCAGCGGGGCTCCCCTTTTGGATCTCATATAAATCGACCTGTATCCGTACTACGACGACGACTGCTCTGTTTCCCGCGTCCCTCGCGACACGCTTAATATACCCTCCACTGCTAGTGCTGCCACCTACCGTCTGTGAGTGGTTATTGCACATTGATGTCGGA
This sequence comes from Schistocerca serialis cubense, assembly GCF_023864345.2. Lineage (NCBI taxonomy): Eukaryota > Metazoa > Arthropoda > Insecta > Orthoptera > Acrididae > Schistocerca > Schistocerca serialis. The sequence goes on along the minus strand of NC_064639.1, from coordinate 142,702,670 downwards.
CATAGGCGGTGGTCACATTAGCGTTATTGGTTCACTTAAATCACTACTGGCAAGCGTGGCCGGAAACCGCACACCAGCATGTAGGAATGATCTCATTTTGCATCTCGGTAAGACCTGTCCGAGGAAGGGACACAGCATAGATAGGAGACTATAATTTGACAGTGTCTGTAAATCTTCACATCCGCTTTAACTGCAGGACAACGCTGAAACAACAGTTGTGCCAAAGAAAAGGCATAACTTTCCGTCAGCAGCCTGACAGTCAAATAATCATAAGGTACATTGTGATAGCTTTACGCCTCCGTAGACGTGCGGTCAGAGCGTCCGACTACGATGCCTAAGATCCAGGTTCAGTTTCGGTTGCTGCCAAGGATTTTTGCCTGGTGGGAGGACTAGCATAGTATCCATTACTCCACTAATCCTTGTGATGATAGTTGAGGAGATGCTTGAAAGGGGAGTAGCGAGCGGCTCCAACGGCTGGAAAGCCGACATCACACTCCTCTATACCGCGCCCGAATGACACTATGTGGCAGAAATGTATGAGAATTGTGTAATGATAAAAAGTTTTTTTCCGCTAAATTCCAGGGGGGATCAAGTGCCTTCTTTCGCCTCACGCTGCCTTAGTAGGCAAAATAACTTGAATTAGGCTTATTTTATTTCGTGTAGTTTATGCATACGGTGTCAGACCCTCGATGTGTCTCTAACGGTACTGGCGTTACGTTTTCTAACAAGTGTTCCATTATAAATCTCAAGGTTTGCGTGGGAAACCGATTACTATCTTTGTCACCACACTGCGTCCGTAAATGACGAGATAGTCTTCCGAGATGCCTCACATACTATGTAACTATTTACACAGCGTCCTGTATATTTTATAGAATAAAGAAATTTCGGGTAGCCGAGCTTAGCTGCGTCCCCCATACCTGACCATGAAATGTGCCCAGAGATCATCCCATCCATCCAGAATGTAGTAAACCTCCAAAAACGATATCAACCGACGTTTAAGAGGACTACATAAAGATTTTAAAATTTTAGAAAGGATTCTGTCACTGGAGCACAGCGAACGGTGTAAAATACTAAAAATCAAATGCAAATAGCCCCTATCGAGGTTTCAGTTTTTAGTCTTTTTTTTAATTTGTTAGCAATCGGTTTCGGCCTTTTCCTCAGACTTCCGAGATGCCTCACTTACTATGTAACTATTTATAGAGCGTCCTGAATATTTTGTAGAATAAAGAAATTTCGGGTAGCCGAGCTTAGCTGCGTCCCCCATATCTGACCGTGAAATGTGCCTAAGGATCGTCCCATCCATCCTGAATGTAGTAAACCTCCAAAAACGATATCAACCGTCGTTTAAGAGGACTACTTCAAGGTTTTAAAATTTTAGAAAGGATTCTGTCACTGGAGCACAGCGGACGGTGTAAAATGCTAAAAATCAAATGCAAATACTCTCGATCGAGTTTTCACTTTTTAGTCTTTTTTTATTTGTTAGAAATCGGTTTCGGTCCTTTCCTCAGACCATCTTCAGGCTTTTCACTGCCATTATGGCTGCTAATGGCGGCCGATGGAGCGTAATCCGTACAGGTACGATTGTCACTGCTGCTCCTGAGGTCTTAACAAAGGCAAAATAAAGAAAAAACATCGAAAATACATAATATTCTCTGTAGCTCCATCTCATCGGCACACAGAAAATGCAAACGACTGCTGCGACAGCGACAGGGGCACTTCTACGGATTTCGATCCGTCTTCCGCCACCAGTAATTATAATGTCCGCCTCCATAGCATAGCGGTTGCGTTAGCGCCTATCACGTAGAGGGCCCGGGTTCGATTCCCGGCAGGGGACTGGGTGATGTGTGTCCATCATTTTCATCATCATTGACTCGCAAATCGCCGATGTGGCGTCACCTACACAAGGATTTGCAATGTGGCGGCCGAACTCCCCCGAATGGGGCCTCCCGGCCAACAGTGCCATACGATCATTCACACAGTAGTCATAATGACGGTGAAAAGCCTGAGGATGGTCTGAGGAAAAGGCCGAAACCGGTTGCTAACAAATAAAAAAAAAACCTGAAAACGCGATCGAAACTGTTTTTATTTCATTTTAAAATCAACATTGCCCTTTTCTTCACGATAGAATCCCCGGTTTGCTATCCACTAAGAACACTTATTTTTTCCCTTTCCAGAAATATTGGTTTATTACTCTCTCTTCATCACTCTAAGCTATAACTAAACTCCACCCCTCCACATTCACCAAATATCACACCCTCAAAATCTGTCCAACCCCACTCTTTATCCGCCCTCCTCTCCAGTGTTTTCCATAAAAGCAATCTGCTACCATCGTCACCAGGACAAACCAACATTTTTATTTACTTGCACTGTTAAGTCGAAACCTTATGACCACCACCCACCGCGGAAGTCAATGCCGCCTGGTGGTTTTCTGTGCACGAGTTGCGGCAGGGAAATTGGAAACTTGTGGTAAGGTCTTATGGGACCAAACTGCTGAGGTCATCGGTCCCTAAGCTTACACATTACTTACTCTAGCTTAAACTAACTTACGCTGACGACAGCACACACCCATGCCCGAGGGAGGACGAACCTCCGACGGGGGCAGGCGCCTGGACTATGACAAAGCGCCCAAGACCGCGCGGCTACACCGCGCGGATGCGGTAGGGAAGGTATTCTATAAGTGGAGCAGAGACCAATGTGGAATCATTTCCAGCGACGATACGGACGGCGACTTTGAAACAGGGCAGACCGGTACGGCCCGGTGACTGGGAACGAGCGTCTCGGAAACGGAGAAGCTGGTCGGCCGTTCGCACGCTACTGCAGTGAGCATCTGGGTTCAAGAACGGTCAAACCGCTAGGAGGCGACAAGGTGTTGGACGTCCAGGCCTCATCACAAAACGTACCGTTCGGAGACTTACCCGCAAAGCAGGGTAGGCGGCGATCTGTGGTAGATTTGACCCCAGAGCACATCGTTCAGCATACATTGTTGAATAAGAGGCACCGCAACACACACTCTCCAGTAGCCCACGATGACCCAAAGACATCGTCAGTAACGATTTCAGTAGACACGGGATCGTCCTGAGAGTTCTGAGGATTAATGGAAGCATATCGCCTGATAGGTTGTATCACATTTCTTGTCACACCAGATCGGTGGTCTTCAGATACACCGTCATCAAGGCGAATGTGTGCTCGGAATATGCACTGCGCCACGGACGCGAGCCGGTGGGATCTGTATTATACCCGGGCTTCCACTGGCCCTGTGGTGGTAATCGAAGGCACCGTGACAGCTGTGGTACATAAACATTATTGCTGTCCCCTGCTTGCCTTCATGCTTGTTGATACAAACACAGTCTAATATGTGGATTAATAAGTTGATTTGCACCCACAACTCGTGCGACTTGGTGCATAATATTACCGTACATGTACTTGACAATTACGTACTTTTGAAACTGGCCGATAGCACGGCCATTAAAATTGCTACACCAAAAAGAAATGCAGATGATAAACGGGTATTCATTGGACAAATATATTATACTAGAACTGACATGTGATTACATTTTCACGCAATTTGGGTGCATAGATGCTGACAAATCAGTACCCAGAACAACCACCTCTGGCCGTAATAACGGCCTTGATACGCCTGGGCATTGAGTCAAGCAGGGCTTGGATGGCGTGCACAGGTACAGCTGCCCATGCAGCTTCAACACGATACCACAGTTCATCAAGAGTAGTGACTGGCGTATTGTGACGAGACAGTTGCTCGGCCACCATTGACCAGACTTTTTCAGTCGGTGAGAGATCTGGAGACTGTGCTGGTCAGGGCAGCAGTCGAACATTTTCTGTATCCAGAAAGGCCCGTACAGGACCTGCAACATGCGGTGGAGCATTATTCTGCTGAAATTCAGGGTTTCGCAGGGATCGAATGAAGGATAGAGCCACGGGTCGTAACACATCTGAAATGTAACGTCCACTGCTCAAAGTGCCGTCAATGCGAACAAGAGGTAACCGAGACGTGTAACCAATGGCACCCCATACCATCACGCAGGGTGATACGCCAGTATGGCGATGACGATTACACGCTTCCAATGTGCGTTCACCGCGATGTCGCAAAACACGGATGCGACCATCATGATGCTGTAAACAGAACCTGGATTCATCAGAAAAAATGACGTTTTGCCATTCGTGCACCCAGGTTCGTCGTTGACTACACCATCGCAGGCGCTCGTGTCTGTGATGCAGCGTCAAGGGTAAACGCAACCATGGTCTCCGAGGTGATAGTCCTAGCTGTTGCAAACGTCGTCGAACTGTTCGTGCAGATGGTTGTTGTCTTGCAAACGTCCCAATCTGTTGACTCAGGGATCGAGACGTGGCTGGACGATCCGTTACAGGCATGCGGATAAGATGCCTGTCATCTCGCCTGCTGGTGATACGAGGCCGTTGGGATCCAGCACGGCGTTCCGTATTACCCTCCGGAACCCACCGATTCCATATTCTGCTAACAGTCATTGGATCTCGACCAACGCGAGCAGCAATGTCGCGATACGATAAACCGCAATCGCCATAGGCTACAATCCGACTTTTATCAAAGTCGGAAATGTGATGGTACGCATTTCTCCTCCTTACACGAGGCATCACAACGACGTTTCACCAGGCAACGCCGGTCACGTGCTGTTTGTGTATGAGAAATAGGTTGGAAACTTTCCTCATGTCAGCACGTTGTAGGTGTCGCCACCGGAGCCAACCTTGTGTGAATGCTCTGAAAAGCTAATCATTTGCATAACAAAGTATCTTCTTCCTGTCGGTTAAATTCCGCGTCTGTAGCACGTCATCTTCGTGGTGTAGCAATTTTAATGGCCAGTTGTGTAAACAGCCTATAAAGGACAATGTTCCCTTGTACGCAATATTCTTGCAGACTGTGGTTCCGCTTACAAACAAGATTATCTCCATCGTTGTTTCAGAACTACTAGCGCTAACAAAAACAAACACCACGTGCCAGTGAGTCAGCTGACAGCGGCGCGCCGTTACGTGGTTGACTCTTGCACCTTCCTGGGGGTGGGGGGGGGGGGGGGGGGCGGTGCAGCAACGTTTGAGTACGGCGGTCCCTGGACTCTGGCTCCCCACGTGGCCGGCCAGACGAGTATGACGTCATGTCAGCGTCTAGCCGTCTGCCAGACGGAGATGGGATTTCCCTGTCGGGGAGCCACATAGGGCGGTGGCGAGGGACGCGCCCCTGGCCGGTGACGTCACCCGCCTCTAATACCGTTTATCTCCCTCTCTCTCGCGCGCGCGTTGACCGTCCCACCCAGCTTCGCCCGTCTGTCTGCGTCACTAACAGGACAACCCTGGCCTTCTCTTTGCTTCCTCGTTTTATTTCCATCCCATCGGTGTTTCATAACGTACAACAGCAAGGTCATTACTTCCACTTTGAAGAAAATAATAGCATCTAACCATGTTATTCAACTTTTACATCACAATGACATTCAGTAGTTTTGAATGCTGATAGAGCCATGGATACATCTCATTTGCTGCTCACAAAGATTAGGCGTTAGTGTTATAAGCGTACATTGTTGACATTGACGATTCTAATCAGGAGATTGAATCTCTCCAACAGTCTTCCTGTCGTTCAAAACCCTGTGGACTCGCATGTCACGCTAGTATGTTATAGTCTTAAAAACAGTCTGGAGGCGCCCGTTTCAGCGTTGCTAAGGCGTTACTACGCCTTCCCTCGGAATATAATAGATGTAGCTGCAGGATTTTCTGGAAATGTCGCGCACCGTCAGCATTCCTCATCCACTACTTGTGGGCATCTGCAACCTTATGCGACTGTACTCCTCCCATTTCTTCTGAAAGACGACACACGGCGCAGTTATGGAGACGGCGATGTCCAGGTATTCCATTTTCAACTTGGATGGTTTCTCGATATCATTAACAGACAGGCAAGAATCCGCTTCCGACTAGCACTGGCGAAACAGCTGGTCTTGCTACGTACAATGGAAAATTGTACTGAAATGCAGGAGGATCTGCAACGAATTGACGCATGGTGCAGGGAATGGCAATTGAATCTCAATGTAGACAAGTGTAATGTGCTGCGAATACATAGAAAGAAAGATCCCTTACCATTTAGCTACAATATAGCAGGTCAGCAACTGGAAGCAGTTAATTCCATAAATTATCTGGGAGTAGGCATTAGGAGTGATTTAAAATGAAATGATCATATAAAGTTGATCGTCGGTAAAGCAGATGCCAGACTGAGATTCATTGGAAGAATCCTAAAGAAATGCAATCCGAAAACAAAGGAAGTAGGTTACAGTACGCTTGTTCGCCCACTGCTTGAATACTGCTCAGCAGTGTGGGATCCGTACCAGATAGGGTTGATAGAAGAGATAGAGAAGATCCATCGGAGAGCAGCGCGCTTCGTTACAGGATCATTTAATAATCGCGAAAGCGTTGATAAGATGATAGATAAACTACAGTGGAAGACTCTGGAGGAGAGACGCTCAGTAGCTCGGTACGGGCTTTTGTTGAAGTTTCGAGAACATACCTTCACCGAGGAGTCAAGCAGTATATTGCTCCCTCCTACGTATATCTCGCGAAGAAACCATGAGGATAAAATCAGAGAGATTAGAGCCCACACAGAGGCATACCGACAATCCTTTCCACGAACAATACGAGACTGGAATAGAAGGGAGAACCGATAGAGGTACTCAAAAGTACCCTCCGCCACACACCGTCAGGTGGCTTGCGGAGTATGGATGTAGACGTAGATGTAGAATAAAGCCAAAATAAAAATATCTAAAATACATAATCCGCTCTGTAACTCCATGTCATCGGCTTACAGCAAATGCAAACGACCAGAGGTCGACTTTTGCTCCACGGACAAAACATGATGATTAAAATGTTCTGGTACCATCCTTGTGTTCCTGCTCCACTTCCAGATCGCTTCCAGTGATATTACACGGCGTTGTTCGGACATGTTTAATACAGCCAGTTCGTCGGAATGGTCGTGCTACCTTGTACAGATACTACGACGTGGCTTTTCTCAAAACTCTTGCGAATGGTCAGAACGAAAATGTGTGTGTTATGAAGTGTCTCTTGAATCCATAAAGACAAACCGAACGCAGTCGCTATTTTATTACTTTTGAATGAGTCACAATTAAGATCATTACGATTGTAGAAAAAAGACAAAGCATCAGTTTAATGTACCTAAACCTAATAACGGTCATACAGATTAAGTCCTTTCGATATTCAAAACCCCTTCAGACGTTCCCGGCACGTGTCACCACACCCTTTCTTTTATTCAAGTTTTGATATCAAGGTCTTTTCTCCCTAGTTCTATTCAGAACGTCCTCATTAATTATGCAGTCCCCATCCAATTTTCAGCAATCTTCTGTAGCATAACGTTTCTAAGGCTTGTACAGCTTTCTTTCTAAACTGTTACCGTCCACGTTTAGCTTCCATGCAAGGGTCCACTCCAGACAAACACCTTCAGAAATGAGTTAGTTTCACTTAAATTTGTATACAAGATTAGCAAATTTACCTTTTTCAGAACCGCTTCTTGCTATAGCCACTTAGAATTTTATGTCCTCTCTACTTCGGCCATCATCAGCAATTGCGCTGCCCAAATGGCAACACATATCGACTACTTTTAGAGTCCCATTTCCTTATCTAATTCCCTCAAAATCGCCTTATTAAATTCGACTTCCTTTCGTCATCCCTGTTTTACTTTTGTTGTTCATCTAACAACTGTGTTTCAAGACAGTATCCCTTCCGTTCAAGTGATATTCCATGTCCTTTGCCGTCTCTGACAGCATAACAATGTCATCGGCAAACCTTAAATTCCTCCTATAAACATAAACATACGTTTACTTACTTTGGTCTATTTTCTATGATTTGACTCGCGTGTTCTTACATTTCTCAGGAAGCCGAACTGATGTCTGCCGTGGTCGGCTTCCACCACTCTTACCAGTGTTACATAAATATGAGCAATTCGCATCTGTTTTTGGTGACCATGACTTACGAAACTGTTGGTTCTGTATTATTCACACCTGTCAGCACCTGCTCTCTTAAGAAATGGAATTATTGTAGTTTTCTTGCAGTACATTTCCTGTCTTATATGTCTTGCACATTAGGTGGAATAGTTTTGCCATGTAGCTCTCCCAAGAATGTCAATAACTTTGAATAAATGTCGTCTACTTCAGTGACCTTGTTTCGACATAGGCCTTTCGTACTCTGCCAAATTCTTCCCACAGCATCTTATTTCCCGTACATTCATCACCCACTTTTACTGGCTTCTCCATAATTACATCGATAAACACATTTATTTGTTCTTAATTGGTTTGCACAAGAAGTTCGTGTTGCCGTCTGAAGGTGTCCATAGGTCCGAAAACAGGTACGTCTAAGTAAATCGTTGATGAAGTTATCAATGGAATGGAATTTTTTTTTAACTCTTGTTTCAGTATTTTCCATCGCATCACTACCCCTCTCTCTCTCTCGCTGAATGTTTAGACTCTTTCAGATGTCACATTCATTGCCGATAATTAGTCTACACCAAAGAACATGTTATTATTTTAAGGACGGAGAACAAAAAAATGGCTCTGAGCACTATGGGACTCAACTGCTGAGGTCATTAGTCCCCTAGAACTTAGAACCAGTTAAACCTAACTAACCTAAGGACATCACAAACATCCATGCCCGAGGCAGGATTCGAACCTGCGACCGTAGCGGTCTTGCGGTTCCAGACTGCAGCGCCTTTAACCGCACGGCCACTTCGGCCGGCGACGGAGAACAAGTAACTCATAAATATGTGAAACTGAGTAAAGAATACTCGTAGTAGGCACCTGCCCCGCGGGGAGTTTCCTTACTACAACCAAAATGTCAGCACGTAACTGTTCGTGCTTAGCGCCATCAGGGGTTGCGTAAGGTATATACGGGGAGCAGACTTACGCAACGGCTTGTGTGACCGCCATTCATAGAGCGCGTGCCCCATGATTGTCTGAGTGGCATTACCTAACTGCCTACCCGAGAGCCACCGCATCCAAACTGCCTGCCTCCAGAGTCAAGAGGAAGACCTTTCCCATGTCCATCGACTTGCCTTTTATTGGAGCACTGACAGTAATAGGTCCGGTAACAGCTCCGATATTTCAGGAATTTATTACACCGCGATCTTTCAATCTACACAAAAGAGCTACTTGTGAGAAAGTTTTACCTACTAGGCATGTTCAGAAAGTAAATATACAATTTCTCCTTTTTTAGAAAAAGTGTATTTGAAAGAATTACAGGGTACTATTGATACAGTTGTTGTTGTTGTTGTGGTCTTCAGTCCTGAGACTGGTTTGATGCACCTCTCCATGCTACTCTATCCTGTGCAAGCTTTTTCATCTCCCAATACCTACTGCAACCTACATCCTTCTGAATCTGCTTAGTGTATTCATCTCTTGGTCTCCCTCTACGATTTTTACCCTCCACGCTGCCCTCCAATACTAAATTGGTGATCCCTTGATGCCTCAGAACATGTCCTACCAACCGATCCCTTCTTCTGGTCAAGTTGTGTCACAAACTTCTCTTCTCCCCAATCCTATTCAATACTTCCTCATTAGTTATGTGATCTACCCATCTAATCTTCAGCATTCTTCTGTAGCACCACATTTCGAAAGCTTCTATTCTCTTCTTGTCCAAACTATTTATCGTCCATGTTTCACTTCCATACATGGCCACACTCCATACGAATACTTTCAGAAATGACTTCCTGACACTTAAATCAATACTGGATGTTAACAAATTTCTCTTCTTCAGAAACGCTTTCCTTGCCATTGCCAGCCTACATTTTATATCCTCTCTACTTCGACCATCATCAGTTATTTTGCTCCCCAAATAGCAAAACTCCTTTACTACTTTAAGTGCCTCATTTTCTAATCTAATTCCCTCAGCATCACCCGACTTAATTAGACTACATTCCATTATCCTTGTTTTGCTTTTGTTGATGTTCATCTTATATCCTCCTTTCAAGACACTGTCCAATCCATTCAACTGTTCTTCCAAGTCCTTTGCTGTCTCTGACAGAATTACAATGTCATCGGCGAACCTCAAAGTTTTTATTTCTTCTCCATGAATTTTAATACCCACTCCGAATTTTTCTTTTGTTTCCTTTACTGCTTGCTCAATATGCAGATTGAACAACATCGGGGAGAGGCTACAACCCTGTCTTACTCCCTTCCCAACCACTGCTTCCCTTTCATGTCCCTCGACTCTTATAACTGCCATCTGGTTTCTGTACAAATTGTAAATAGCCTTTCGCTCCCTGTATTTTACCCCTGCCACCTTTAGACTTTGAAAGAGAGTATTCCATTCAACATTGTCAAAAGCTTTCTCTAAGTCTACAAATGCTAGAAACGTTGGTTTGCCTTTCCTTAATCTTTCTTCTAAGATAAGTCGTAAGGTCAGTATTGCCTCACGTGTTCCAGTGTTTCTACGGAATCCAAACTGACCTTCCCCGAGGTTGGCTTCTACTAGTTTTTCAATTCGTCTGTAAAGAATTCGTGTTAATATTTTGCTGCTGTGACTTATTAAACTGATAGTTCGGTAATTTTCACATCTGTCAACACCTGCTTTCTTTGGGATTGGAATTATTATATTCTTCTTGAAGTCTGAGGGTATTTCGCCTGTTTCATACATCTTGCTCACCAGATGGTAGAGCTTTGTCAGGACTGGCTCTCCCAAGGCCGTCAGTAGTTCCAATGGAATGTTGTCTACTCCGGGGGCCTTGTTTCGACTCAGGTCTTTCAGTGCTCTGTCAAACTCTTCACGCAGTATCATATCTCCCATTTCATCTTCATCTACATCCTCTTCCATTTCCATAATATTGTCCTCAAGTACATCGCCCTTGTATAGACCCTCTATATACTCCTTCCACCTTTCTGCTTTCCCTTCTTTGCTTAGAACTGGGTTTCCATCTGAGCTCTTGATATTCATACAAGTCGTTCTCTTATCTCTAAAAGTCTCTTTAACTTTCCTGTAGGCAGTATCTATCTTACCCCTAGTGAGATAGGCCTCTACATCCTTACATTTGTCCTCTAGCCATCCCTGCTTAGCCATTTTGCACTTCCTGTCGATCTCATTTTTGAGACGTTTGTATTCCTTTTTGCCTGCTTCATTTACTGCATTTTTATATTTTCTCCTTTCATCAATTAAATCCAATATTTCTTCTGTTACCCAAGGATTTCTACTAGCCCTCGTCTTTTTACCTACTTGATCCTCTGCTGCCTTCACTACTTCATCCCTCAAAGCTATCCACTCTTCTTCTACTGTATTTCTTTCCCCCATTCCTGCCATTTGTTCCCTTACGCTCTCCCTGAAACGCTGTACAACCTCTGGTTTAGTCAGTTTATCCAGGTCCCATCTCCTGAAATTCCCACATTTTTGCAGTTTCTTCAGTTTTAATCTACAGGTCATAACCAATAGATTGTGGTCAGAGTCCACATCTGCCCCTGGAAATGTCTTACAATTTAAAATCTTGTTCCTAAATCTCTGTCTTACCATTATATAATCTATCTGATACCTTTTAGTATCTCCAGGGTTCTTCGATGTATACAACCTTCTTTCATGATTCTTAAACCAAGTGTTAGTTATGATTATGTTGTGCTCTGTGCAAAATTCTACCAGGCGGCTTCCTCTTTCATTTCTTAGCCACAATCCATATTCACCTACTATGTTTCCTTCTCTCCCTTTTCCTACACTCGAATTCCAGTCACCCATGACTATTAAATTTTCGTCTCCCTTCACAATCTGAATAATTTCTTTTATTTCATCATACATTTCTTCAATTTCTTCGTCATCTGCAGAGCCAGTTGGCATATAAACTTGTACTACTGTAGTAGGTGTGGGCTTCGTATCTATCTTGGCCACAATAATGCGTTCACTATGCTGTTTGTAGTAGCTTACCCGCATTCCTATTTTCCTATTCATTATTAAACCTACTCCTGCATTACCCCTATTTGATTTTGTGTTTATAACCCTGTAGTCACCTGAGTGATACAGTTATTGACTATTTTTCCACGCAATCGCTGTCCCGTGCAAAGCATGTGAGGAGCGGTGGCACAAGCTTCTTTATGCCTTCCTTGAAGACTGTGGATGCGCATATAAACAAGATTATCTCCATCGTTGTTTCAGAACTACTAGCGCTAAGAAAAGAAACACCACATGCCAGTGAGTCAGCTGACTGCGGCGCGCCGTTAAGTGGTTGACTCTTGCACCTTCTGGGAGGGGGGGGACCTCGTACTACAACTGCACGTCGATTGAAAATTTGATTCCGCTCATGTGTGCCCTCACGAAGGTGAAAAGATGATAATCTGAAGGCGCCGAGTCGGGGGAATCCGACGAGCGGTTCAAAAAATCCCAACCAAACGAGGCCAAAAGCTCCTTCGTGGTTGGGGCTGTGTGACGACGGTCATTGCTATGCAACAGGCACACTCTTATTGTCAACATTCTCGTCCTTTCGTTTCGAATGCTTATTTTGAGCATCTCACAGCATCATAGTGCACTGATCGTCGTGCCCCCCCCCTCCCCCCCCCCCCCCCCACGCGACCCAGAAACTCGACCAAAATTATGCCTTTTCCGTCGCGAAACAATGAGGCCATGATATTTTTCCCGAAGTTGTGGTTTTTAATTTTTAACAGATGGGGTATTGGTGTGACGACATTGTGACGATCGTCTTTTTGTCTCAGGCATACAATAAACCACCCACGTTTCACTTCCAGTCACAGGAGAACTCAGAAAACTTTCAGTTCAAGTTGATCAAGAAATGGGAGCTACTGACATGATTTCTTTTGTGCTGCTCTGTCAACTATTTTCGGTCCCATCTTCCGCACAGTTTCAGATACGTGTCCCAACATTTCTGTGAGTGTCTAGTGTAAGATAGTTCTCGAGAGTTGTGGAAACATCGCCGAAATTTCGTTCACTGTCAATCGGCGTTCTTCACGAACAGTTACCTCGATTTGGTACGCCGGTCACCGAAGATCGTGGCTTCTTGGTTCTTCACAGAGAGATGATATGCCACTTCGTTCATCACCACTCACATTCTTTTTCATATTGAAAACAATAACGCCGGCCGCTGTGTCATATGATGGTGTATTGTGGTATTCTAACAAAGATTATTCTATATTAATTTACATATTTTTAATATTTTTAGAACAATAAACTTTTAGTGTTGTAAAAGGACGACAAACAGCAGTGCTGTTGAGCGCCAAAATCCCACAATCATACATATGAAGTGAGACCCTGAAACCCTAGTAGCACGTCTGTGAATTTGTTCGGCACTGTCTTTCCAGCTGCCTACAGGCCCATCAGTTCTCCTAAAAGGGAGCAGACTGAGGAACAGTCGCCACCGGATGACTTATAGATGGTATCCTTCGAAGATCTGTCATATTTCACCCCAAAAAAAAGAAGCAAATTTGCCTATTTATAGTTAATGGACAAATTCATTCCACCAACTATGATCGTAAACTACAAATATTTAATCGATGTGTAAGGTTGTAAAGGAAGGTTAGAGTCCAAGGCAATGTGGGTTCAGAATGAGACTTCCACTCTGCAGCGGAGTGTGCGCTGATATGAAACTTCCTGCCAGATTAAAACTGTGTGCCGGACCAAGACTCGAACCCGGGTTCTGGTCTCGGTCCGGCACACAGGTTTAATGTGCCATGAAGTTGCATATCAGCGCACACTCCGCTGCAGAGTGAAATGCTCATTCTGGAAACACCTCCCAGGCTGTGGCTAAGCCATGTGTCCGCAATATCCTTTCTTCCAGGAGTGCTAGTTCTGCAAGGTTCGCAGAAGAGCTTCTGTGAAGTTGGGAAGGTAGGGGTCGAGGTACTGGCAGAATTGAAGTTGTGAGGATGGGTCGTGAGTCGTGCTTGGGTAGCTCAGTTGGTAGAGAACTTGCCCACGAAAGCCAAAGCCCCGGGTTCGATTCTCGGTCCGGCAAATAGTTTGAAATGTGGGTTGTTAGAGATAGAGTATCAGCTCCATTGAATAAGGAGATTTACCACGGTCTTTGTGAAGGACCCATTCCGATATCGTCTCAGCTGATTTAAGATAACACGAAAACGGTAATCTTGTTTGCTGGACGAACAGTTGATCTTCAACCCTTACAAATGCTAGTCATTTAACTACTTTGTCACAACATCCATTTCTACCACGGAACTTCCGAAAGTTAAGCACTTATGTTGCAGTTAGATAAGAAGGAATGCTCTGCAGTACTTGGCATATGCTCTTGTGTCTCTGGTCATTCCTACTCAACTTTCAGCAATAATAGTTACACAACAGTGTCCTGTCTATCGTTTATTATCTTTTGCAGTCCTTCCATCTTCCATCTAAAGATTTTACTCTTGTACCTTCATAAGAGACAAAGCATACTTTTTTATCCGAAGTGGCGGAATTAAGATCCTATCAGTTTCGGCGAAGTTAAAGTAACTGCTGGAAAACGTTTCAAATCGATACTGCTAGTTTCTGGATGTCTGCGGAAATATGATGCAGACAGCTGTGCACTGCGGCTGTGACACTTTGCAGAAAATATCCAGCATGGCGAAAGGCGCCAATGAAATTTGCAGAAGTTTCTTCTGTGGTGGCTTCGGCTCTTCTGCCAGTTTGTTAAGCACAAAAGGCACAAGGATTTCACTCTTATTCAGATCTTCCCTATGATCTTCCTCAAACATTTGCAGATTTTCTGACACCATCTGTCGCACACGGCCACATCTGTCACTACGTCCGTTGCGGGTTGAGTAAAACGTGCTTTGCATTCAACAGTCACTTTCCGTCCCTAAGGCTTTGCAACCAGTCGTGAAAGTTTATATTGCTTACCAGTACATGTTACTCAGTCACATTCTGATATTATACTTCGTATCCCGTACTTTCGACTGGGAGCAGAAGAAAAATCTGTTTCAGCTCTTTGAGTTCCTTACATGTCCATCGATGCCAAAATGTGCTAACTCATTGTTAACACACGCAGGCAGTTAAATCTCATTCATCTAAAATCTTAGGCACACCTCGCACTTATTTTTTCCATCTACATTTAACGTTCATCCAAACAGAAAACTGTTATAGCCGGTCTCTTTTTAACTTTCAGACTTCCTCTCCACAGAGAGCACGATCTTGCTTCCTCTGCATTTAGTAACAGCGTACTGTAAAACAAACGAACGAAGTAACTTATTCTTTAAGTCCTCAAGGCACAGAAACCTAAAATAAATATCAAAGAACTAAGGTAGTTCCGTAAAACAGTTGTAAAAGTGAAACGGAGGCAAAAGTGGGGGTTTTTAATACGGCCCGGGAAGTGTAAGGATAATATCCACAGCGGTGCTTCATTATGGAAGAAAATAATGCCAGTAGTAAGTCTTGCTTCTCCAACCCGTTTTTCTCTGCCTGAAAAGGATACGTCTTCATAAAAAAGAGCCAGAATGAAACGAGCGGTCTTTCGGACTCCAGCGGGCAGGAAAAAATAAACATTTCCGGGTAAGGAAAGCCGTGTGCGGGGAAGATGAAGTGTATTCACTTCAGACTTTCTACGAGCAGCACACAATGTATTCAGTAGATTGTTTACCAAAATGTGAATGAATTACAAGCTGTCCATTGACTAGCCTTTTAAACTTCGAGCTTTTTATTTTATTTTACTGCTCCTGCTTTCCACCCGAAACGAATTCGGAGACACGCTACTGCTATCGTAGAAGGTCAGCATAGTACGTAAAAAATTGTTCTTGCCAAACAGTATTTAGTGAATTTAGAGAAGTTGCATTCCAAAATGACTGACTTAGGGAGCTGGAGAATGAGATACGAGAGTTTTGGGTTTTAGGGTGTGCACAGAGGTATACGGACAGTAATTTTTTCTTTGCTCAAAATGCCAACAGAATACGATATAAACGCTAATATTGGTACGAAGTAACCAAATCCATGTACTATACTGTGGCTTGCGAATTCTATTCACTGATGAGCCAAAACGTGATACAAAAACCAGCCACAATGGGCTCATCGGTACCGATCGACCGCCGTGTCATCCTCCGCCAGTGGCGTTGTTGGATGCGGCATGGCGGGGCGTGAGATCAGCACACCGCTCTTCCTACAGTTGTCACTTTTCGTGACCTGGAGCCCGATTTACTCGGCCAAGTAGCTCCTCAATTGGCGTCAAAGGCTGAGTAAATCTGCATCCTCCCACCAAGATCAAATTCCTGACTAGCACCGGGAATCGAACCCGGAATCTGCGCGTGGCAGGCAGCAGCGCTGACAAATATTTTTCTTCTTCATTTTGATCGTTGTTATTCTCTTTAGCTTGTCTGTACGGACGTCACAGTTCATTGTTGAATAGTTCAGTGTTTTTTATTACAGAGAGCAACCAGCCCTCTGACTGAACACGCTGAGCAACCGTACCGACATCACTCCACTACCGAGGCGGCCGAAAACTTGATGAGCACTTGCTTAATTCTTGCTTAATTGCGTGATGCTCCATGTTGGAACGCAACACTGCTGTGATTCTGCTTAGCAGTAAGTCATTGGTAGTTTTGAGGAGGCATGTGACACAAGGTCACATGGATCATGCAATTTGCCGTAAACTATTGGTCTGCGGTCTGTAGGGCGTAATTTCGCGCTGGATAGCGTCCCAGAAGTGTTCTTACGGGTTCGAATCATGCAAATTTGATGGTCGAGACATCAACGTGAGTTCGCTATCATATTCCTCAGCGTACTGTAGCACGATTTTTGTCTTGTAAAACGGACACTTATCCTACTGAAAGATGACGACCCTGTCGGGGGATACATGAAACACAAAGGGATCTCCAGAAGCCAATCATTTAAAGTTTTCAGGATAGCCACAAGTCACATTGAGTAACTTTTTGTCTCCGTTTTCGCTTTTTAAATTAACGAGAGCATCATCAGAAACTCTAGAGTTTACAGTAACATAAATTCATTATATTGTCGGTGTCAGGGATTAAGTTGGTTGTTTAACTTAAATTTAAGATCGAAGCCATTCAATAAAACATACTGTGTGCGACCTTTGGCTGTCAACAAAATTTTAACAGTCGCTTGTTTCCCCTGGTGGCGATGTCAGCTCTCGCCCAATTATATTTACTATTCATTTTGTCAACCTCTTGCACATTTACTGTCCCCAGCCTAAGAGAATTCCCCTCCGCCTATATCTCTCTGTTTCTCTGATTTTTCCCTACTTTAAGAGTGAGGGTGACGAGGACTTATTGTCAAATAAGATTTATAGTAACGCATTTTTAAGCAATTCGACTGAATATTTCTGCTCGATTTGTTGTTATCTCGTATGCCAGAATGACTTAACTGTCTGCAAATTGTGAACTTTAACACAAATAAGAAACACAAGTGAAATCAGAAAGAAATTCTGTAATTTATGGGCCAGGAAATAGACCTATACACATCGTGAAGCAGAAAAAAAAATTGTAGACATCGGTCAGCAGGACATTGTATGAGAAGCACACTGTACCGTCAAAACACACACATTATGCGTTATTTCTTGTCAATGATAGGACGGAAATTTGCACGTGAAGCGTGAATTAATTGTCGATGTTTTCCTGCTCATCATGTATACTGAAGACGGTAATTATTGTGTGATGACAGACGTGTAAGCAGAATCCAGTCTCGCAGTCCCGCACTGTGATTTAGTACACAAAATAATACGAGCTAACGAGATGTCGGACCATATTTGTGATTTTGCTGAATACTAGTATAGAGAACTCGACACATTGTCCTCAGCGGAACGAAATCAACAGATGTAATTTCGGAAGTACCCCACGGGAATGTCATAGGGGCATCATTGCTTACCGTGCACCATAAACTGTCTAAATATTGCAACGCAGACGGTGAAGTTATCTGTAAAGAACTATGTACCACGAGACGACTATAACAAAATGCAGAACGACCTGCAGAGAAGCGGTGATTCCTGTACAGACTGGCAGTTGACTATGAATGTACACTCCTGGAAATGGAAAAAAGAACACATTGACACCGGTGTGTCAGACCCACCATACTTGCTCCGGACAGTGCGAGAGGGCTGTACAAGCAATGATCACACGCACGGCACAGCGGACACACCAGAAACCGCGGTGTTGGCCGTCGAATGGCGCTAGCTGCGCAGCATTTGTGCACCGCCGCCGTCAGTGTCAGCCAGTTTGCCGTGGCATACGGAGCTCCATCGCAGTCTTTAACACTGGTAGCATGGCGCGACAGCGTGGACGTGAACCGTATGTGCAGTTGACGGACTTTGAGCGAGGGCATATAGTGGGCATGCGGGAGGCCGGGTGGACGTACCGCCGAATTGCTCAACACGTGGGGCGTGAGGTCTCCACAGTACGTCGATGTTGTCGCCAGTGGTCGGCGGAAGGTGCACGTGCCCGTCGACCTGGGACCGGACCGCAGCGACGCACGGATGCACGCCAAGACCGTAGGATCCTACGCAGTGCCGTAGGGGACCGCACCGCCACTTCCCAGCAAATTAGGGACACTGTTGCTCCTGGGGTATCGGCGAGGACCATTCGCAACCGTCTCCATGAAGCTGGGCTACGGTCCCGCACACCGTTAGGCCGTCTTCCGCTCATGCCCCAACATCGTGCAGCCCGCCTCCAGTGGTGTCGCGACAGGCGCGAATGGAGGGACGAATGGAGACGTGTCGTCTTCAGCGATGAGAGTCGCTTCTGCCTTGGTGCCAATGATGGTCGTATGCGTGTTTGGCGCCGTGCAGGTGAGCGCCACAATCAGGACTGCATACGACCGAGGCACACAGGGCCAACACCCGGCATCATGGTGTGGGGAGCGATCTCCTACACTGGCCGTACACCACTGGTGATCGTCGAGGGGACACTGAATAGTGCACGGTACATCCAAACCGTCATCGAACCCATCGTTCTACCATTCCTAGACCGGCAAGGGAAGTTGCTGTTCCAACAGGACAATGCACGTCCGCATGTATCCCGTGCCACCCAACGTGCTCTAGAAGGTGTAAGTCAACTACCCTGGCCAGCAAGATCTCCGGATCTGTCCCCCATTGAGCATGTTTGGGACTGGATGAAGCGTCGTCTCACGCGGTCTGCACGTCCAGCACGAACGCTGGTCCAACTGAGGCGCCAGGTGGAAATGGCATGGCAAGCCGTTCCACAGGACTACATCCAGCATCTCTACGATCGTCTCCATGGGAGAATAGCAGCCTGCATTGCTGCGAAAGGTGGATATACACTGTACTAGTGCCGACATTGTGCACGCTCTGTTGCCTGTGTCTATGTGCCTGTGGTTCTGTCAGTGTGATCATGTGATGTATCTGACCCCAGGAATGTGTCAATAAAGTTTCCCCTTCCTGGGACAATGAATTCACGGTGTTCTTATTTCAATTTCCAGGAGTGTATATGGGCAGGGGCACTACGTATATAGTGCGAGACAATGAGTTGGGAATGTGGGTCTCACGGGAGGCGTGCCAGTGATAAGTTCCTGCAGTCGTACTATCCTCTGTGTCCTCGGTGGCTCAGATGGAAGCCGACATGCTAGCTCAGCGTGTCGCCCTCTGTAATAAAAAAAACTGAGTCAAGGAATCAACGATCAACTTAATGTTTTTTGACGTCCGCCCAGACAAAACGCAACGAACAATACCGAACAAAATGGAAAAATAGAAAAAAAACATGTATAGAGCGTCTGCCATGTAAACAGGAGATAATGGGTTCAAATCCCGGTATTTGCATATGCATGCCTATACTTTTTGACGCTTGAGCGTAATATCAGTCCTATCATACTTCTTTTTGGCACTCCTGGTGGTACCCTTGTCTGTGATGAACACTCGCCGTCCAGGACACCATACTGCGTTGTGTCACTTAAGAAGTATACTGGGTTCTATAGCTTAAGAAATCTTGGAGCCAATCACATGTCTAGGAACCTGTTCCGTACTCTCGTACCTAAGTTAACTGTCTGCAGTAGGGTACCGCCTCAAATGTTTTTTTTTTTTTTTTTTTTTTTTTTTTTTTTTTTTTTTGTTGGAAATATAGAAATATGGAATCTGTCTGTGGCCCTGCACTCATAGTTCGGAATATACCACGTGACAAGAGAGGCAGTCTGAGTTTCGAACGAGCGATGCTTTCAAAAAACCGTGTTGATTCGTGGACATAAGCCTTTCGGTTTCACGAAAATTTATTGCATTCAAACTGAGATTATGTTCAAGGATTCTGCAGCAGTCTGAAGTTTGTGATATTGGTCTGTAATTTTGCGGGTCCATTTTTTTACTCTTCGTCTATATAGCGGTTACCTACAATTTTTTTTTTAGTCATTCGGACTTTGCGCTGGGTGAGAGATTCGCGATAAATGCTAGCTAAATAAGGGGCCTCTGCCGTCGAGTACTCTTTGTAAAACCGAATTGTCTGCAGCAAACCCAGAACATGTATTCTGTTGCTACAATGCGCTACACTTGTTGCGCAGTGGTGTTAGTCTGGGACGACATGTGTAACTCACTTTTTAAAGTCATGTGGTACTTACTATTTGCGCTCTCCCAGAGCCGGTATTAACTGATTTACCGTATTTTAAATGCATACACTCCAGCGCGCTCTTCGCTCGGCTGTTGTTTTGTGACCGCAGCTACAGAACGGTGCATCTTCGAACTATAGTTAGCGGAAATTTTTTTCTCGATTCCATGTACGCTACCATGCTCTAAGGGTATTATCAGACAGCTTTTCTGCACCCTGCAGAATGTACATGGAGGTGAGAAAAGTCACGGGATACGCAAATATACAGGTGGCGGTAATATGACGCACATAAGGCATACATAAAAGGGGAGTGCGTTGGCGGAGCTGAGATTTGTACACAGGTACTTACGTGGTTATGGACGCACGACGGGAATCAGCAGACTTTGAACGCAGAAAAGTAGTTGGAGCTAGAAGCATGAGACATTCCATTTTGGAAATCGTTAGGGAATTCAATGTTCTGAGATAACAATGTCAAGAGTGTGCTGAGAATACCAAATTTCAGGCACTACTTCGCACCGCGGACAACGCAGTGGTCGTCGGCCTTCACTTAACAAGCGAGAGCAGAGTCTTTTACTCCAACAGGCAAGAAAAACTGCGTGAGAAATCAATGTTGGACGTAGACGAACGTATCCGTTTGGAAAGTGCAGCGAAATTTGGCGTTAAGGGGCACTGGCAACAGATGACCGACGCGAATGCCTTTGTTCTTAGCATGACATCGTCAGCAGGGCCTCTCCTGCGCTCGTCATCATACTGGTTGTATCCTAGGTGACTGTAAAACCGTGACCTGATCAGATGAGTCCCGATTTGTATTGATAAGAGTTGGTGGAAGGATTCGAGTGTGGCACAGATTCCACGAAACCGTGAGCACAAGTTATCAACAACACGGTTTTCCTTCACCAAAGAAGACGAAGTAAATATTCCTGAATTCCAATCAAGAACAAACGCCAAGATGAGAAACACAGAAGTAGATATCCTCGGAGTAACGAAGCAGCTTAAATCACTTAATAAAGGCAAGGTCAGATTGTATACCAGTCAGGTTCCTCTCAGAGTATGCTGATAAAATAGCTCCATACTTAGCAGTTATATACAACCACTCGCTCACTGAAAGATACGTACCTAATGACTGGAAAATTGCTCAAGTCACACCAATACCCAGAAAGGGAAGTAGGAGTAATCCGCTAAATTACAGGCCTATATCACTAACGTCGACTTGCAGTAGGGTTTTGAAACATATACTGTATTCGAACATTACGAAGTACCTCGGAGAAAACGATTTATTGACACGGTTTCAGAAAATATCGTTCTTTTGAAACACAACTAGCTCTTTATACTCATGAAGTAATAAATACTATCGACAGGGGATGTCAAATTGACTCCGTCTTTTTAGATTTCAGGAAGGCTTCCAACCAAACTGCGTGCCTACGGAGTATCGCCTCAGTTGTGTGACTGGATTCGTGTTTTCCTATCAGAAAGGTAACAGTTCGTAGTAACAGACGGAAAGTCATCGAGTAAAACAGAAGTAGTATCCGGCGTTCCCCAAGGAACTGTTATAGGTCTTCTATTGTTCCTGATCTATATTAACGATATAGGAGACAATCTGAGTAGCCGTCTTAGATTGTTTGCAGATGATGCTGTCATTTACCGTCTTGTAAAGTCACCAGATGATCAAAACGACTTGCAAAACGATTTAGATAATATATCTGTATGGTGCGAAAACGTGGCAATTGACCCTGAGTAAGGAGTTATTCACATGAGTACTAAAAGGAATCAGCTAAATTTCGATTACGCTTTAAGTCACACAAATCTGAAGGGCCGGCCGGGGTGGCCGAGCGGTTCTAGGCGCTACAGTCTGGAACTGCGCGACTGCTACGGTCGCAGGTTCGAATTCCGCCTCGGGCATGGATCTGTGTGACGTCCTTAGGTTAGTTCGGTTTAAGTAGTTGTAAGTTCTAGGGGCTGATGACCATAGCACGTAAGTCCCATTGTGCTCAGAGCCATTTGAACCATTTGAAATCTGAAGGCTGTAAATTCATCTAAATACTTAGGGATTACAATTACAAATAACCTAAATTGGAACGATCACATAGATAAAATTGTGGGTAGAGCAAACCAAAGACTGCGATTCATGGGCCGAACACTTACAAGGTGCTACATGTCTACTAAAGAGACTGCTTACACCACGCTGGTCCGCCCTATTCTGGAGTATTGTTGTGCGGTGTGGGATCCGCATCAGGTGGGACTGACGGATGACATCGAAAAAGTACAAAGAGGGGCAGGTTGTTTCGTATTATCGTGAAATAGGGGAGACAGTGTCACAGACATCATTCGTGAATTGGAGTGGCAATCATTAAAACAAAGGAGTTTTTCGTTGCGACGGGACCTTCTCATGAAATTTCAATCACCAGTTTTCCCCTCCGATTGCGAAAACATTCTGTTGGCACCGACCTACATAGGGAGAAATGATCATCACGATAAAATAAGAGAAATCAAGGCTCGCACGGAAAAATTTAAGTGCTCGTTTTTCCCGCGTGCCGTTCGAGAGTGGAACGGTAGAGAGACAACTTGAAGGTGGTTCATTGAACGCTCTGCCAGGCACATTCTTGTGAATAGCAGAGTAATCACGCAGATGTAGATGTGGGCACTGTGCAAGCTGGTGGTGGCTCCATAATGGTATGCTTTGTGTTTACATGGAATGGACAGGGTCCTCTGGTGCAAAAGAGCCGATCATTCGCTGGAAATTCTTATGTTCGGCTACCTGGAGACCATTTGCAGTCATTCATAGACATTATGCTTCCAAGCAGCGACGGCAATTTCATAGATGACAATGCGCCAGATCACTGAGCCACAGTCGTTCGTTGTTGGTTTGAAGAACATTCCGCACAATTGGAACGAATGATTTGGCCACCCAGATCGCCCGACGTGGATCCCAGCGAACATTTATGGAACGCAATCAAGAGGTCAGTTCGTGCACGAAATCCTATCCTGCACCGGCAACGATTCCGCAGTTATGGCCGGCTGTAGAGTAAGCATGGCTCAGTATTTCTGCAGGGAAATTCCAACTACTTGTTGACTCCTTAGCGTGTAGAGCTACTTCTGTACGCTGGAGAAAAGAAGGTGCGACACGATATTAGGAAGTATCGCATGACTTTTG
Organism: Schistocerca serialis cubense; assembly: GCF_023864345.2. Taxonomy (NCBI): domain Eukaryota; kingdom Metazoa; phylum Arthropoda; class Insecta; order Orthoptera; family Acrididae; genus Schistocerca; species Schistocerca serialis. Next base: position 142,679,027 of record NC_064639.1, on the reverse strand, counting down.
TCACCTCAGGGTACTGAGCAAGGTGCGCATTGGTTAGCACACTGGACTCGCTTTCGGGAGGATGACGGTTCAAACCCGATTTCCTGATTTAGGTCTTCCGTGATCGTTTCAGGCAAATGCCGGGATGGTTCCTTTGAAGTGGCACGGCCGGCTTCCTTCCTCATCTTTCCCTAATCCAATGGAACCGATAACCTCTCTGTTTGGTCCCGCCCCCGAATCAACTAACCAAACAACCAACCTTAGGATATTAAAAGAAGTGTGACACACACAGATTTCACTCTTAAGGGTTGCACCAAGTATTCACCGAAAACTGTGTGTTTCTGTCGTATCTCTGCTTTCAGCGTCGGTATGAAAAATGAGCAAGGCGCAGAGAGTTGGGTAGAGCGAGAGAATGTGGCGTATTTTGCCTTTCTTGGATGCACACACCTGCAGGTCTATGCTGCTGCACCTATTCGTCAGAGAAGTGCATCTTCTCTGTTGCAGCGCCAGACAAAGCGCATTCACACCTGTGCGGGAGTAATGAGCGCGCGCCACGGCTCCCTCCCCTCACATCGCATGAGCGAGCCACAACGGCGGATACCGCCTCCCCTCCACACGGCCACGGCTGCTGTCCATTACCGCGACGAGCAGCGGGCTGTGTTCAGCGACTGGCCGATGACTCCAAATAGGCGAGGCGCTGCCACTAAAAGCTTTCTGCGCCTGCCACGTGACCGTACTTGTTCCGTCTTTCCAGTTACACACAGATATTTGCAGACAGCTCGCATTTTCAAGAGTACCTGGCCCATCACTATACGGTTAACAGTTTTTTAGAAACTGATCAACAAAATGTGCACATTTTCTCTTACTGCTGCTGTCGAAAAGCGTCTGAAATGACTCTTTATACGTCTATCTTCCATGTAAAGTTGTTCTACATTTTTCCTCGAAGAAAGTAATAAAAAAAACCTTTACGTCACACCAGCACCAAAGTTATTAGAGAGGGGGAACTAGCGTAGTACGAAATGTTTCCAATTACCTCGCACTACGGCTCATGTTTAAGATATTTGCTTTGATGTGTTGCGTGAATATATTTCAATAATTCTTATAAGGAATAGAAAGCAGGACTTACACCAGAACAAATAGATATTCGCCCCGCTTCTGTAAGCGGGCTCGGGTAGCCGAAGTTGTTACGGTGACCGTTCGTAACATGCGGGAAAACTTGGTTCGAGTCCCGGTTCGGCACATATTTCTACTTGTTCTGAAATATTCTACAGCTGATTTGGCTACATGTTTTGCCCCTTTCTGCCTCTTACTGCATCTACGCCAAGGCGTGTATTGTGATTCGAAATGTTGGGAGATGCGCTGTTCACTGATGTGTGTCACTTTTCTGTAAATCTTGAAGCTTTCGCGGAGCCATCATAAGATCTTTTTGTTGGACACAAGTGCTAATGCTAGTGAAAGAGTTAATTCACTAGCGGGAACGTTTCCTATTACCGCTGTTTTACTTGCCAGTTTCAGTTTTTTGATGTGTCTCAGGCAGACTACATGGCGAACAGTGGAAAACAATAATTAATAGAGAGCTTCCGGAACTTCAGCAGAGCTGTTACTTCCGTTTCCTGCATAGTATTTCGATGACCGACCCAGCCGTCTTCTTCAGCGCTGCGAGTTTTACTGTTGTGCCTACACGCTGCATGGACTCTTCCATGTTCTGTTGTTACTCTTGTAGTTGCAGCCTCAATTGTAAGTGTCTATATGAATAACGATCTTTTTTGTAATTTAATAAATTATTTATCTTCAAATTGCATTTAACTTTACTTATGATAGTATATCTTTCATTGACTTGTTTACTGTGCTTTCATCATTAGCAAAAAAACCTATTTCCGCCTGGTCGATATGAAATACAACTGGAATAGTAGCGGACTCAGTACTGAACCCTGTGGCATGCTACAAGTGATTTATTCCTAATCAGAAGATGATTCCTAATTCCTAATCAGAAGACGTTTCCTTATTCAAACTCAAGGAGCTGTCTAACACAGCTCACTGATCATTAAATACTATGGGGCATAGCTATTTCCTGTTTGTTCAATATCATAAAATTTAGTTGTTTCATGACGGACGAGTCCACAACCTTCATGTAATTGTTAAATACGATAATTTCTGCTTGTGAGTGTCAAATTAGACACATGACAGACTATTCCAGGCGGTGATATTTTGTCGTTTAATGATTTTATTGAATTCCAGGGTAAGGAATAAAGTTTAAGAAATGATTTAAGGAGACCACAAAAAAACAGTACTAGGATTTAACCAGCGCTCCAGTCAGAAATGTATATATGTCGAGAGGCAATTGCTACTCTAAACTATTCCGCTATAAGTTATATTTTGTATTTTCTGCCTTCAATAGCTGTGGGATGAAGTGACTCAAAATCCTGTCTGATGAGGAATTATGCACATCAAAGCGAATATAAGACTAGCTTTGAGACATTTATTTCCTCGAGACTGAAACTTTCGCTCTGGAGCGGAGTGTGTGCTAATATGAAACTCACTGACCGATTAAAAGGTGTGTGCCGGACCGAAACTCGTTCTTGGGACCTTTGCCTTTTGTAGGTAAATGCTCAAGGTCCTGAGTGCGAGTCTCGGTCCGACATACGGTTTTAAACTGCCAGGAAGTTTCATTCTATTTCTGACCAATCTTGCCGTCTTCATCGGCCCAAAATACAATTTCACGCGATGTTCCAGTGTAAAAAGACAGTTGCTCGCGTTTCCTCTAAACAGGAAGCCAAATTCCGATACTGGAATGCCCTGTTCCGAAACTAGGTGGGTGACATAGACGTCACTCAAGTCAAAGACTTTCCACATAAGCTAAGCGCTTCGGTATGTCTCTTTCACTTCAGCTTGTCCGGTTTACTTATTAATCAAACTTTTCTGACAAAACGAAAGCTTCGTGCCAAATTTGGTGCAATAAATTGACTTGTTTCGTGACGGAATTTTCTTGAGATACAGTTATTAGATATCGATCCATATGTGAACCGTCATTGTAACGTATTACGCTCTCGGAAAACAAGTTCACGAGCGGAACATGAACATAATGGCGTATTCTGGCGGAAATATTATTAACCTGCACAAGTGTCGTCTACTCTTGTAATAACACAACTCAAGGAAATTGAGTTATATTAGTCACAAAAGGTTTCCTTTTTTTTCATTTTCCGAACTTCGGACAGTTAGCTGTAAGTAACTTTTCATCTTCTATCATGTAGGCTTCTTAAGTAACTCAGCCACAATGACACTTCATAGGTGCTAATCTCCGGTCGGGTAAGAAACAATGACGCAAGACGAAGTCATCGTTTTTAGGAGACTACTATAATTCAGTATGACAGAGTTACCTCAAGCTCATCCAAGCTCATCTACATCGTAGATCGCATAACAAAAGATTTGTAGAAAGGTAGGCATAATTCCCAGCTGCTGCAGCATTGTAGAATCTACAGGAACAAGGATGCCGTAATGGAATGTAATTTTCCGTGTGTTGTTGTTGTTGTTGTTGTTGTGGCCTTCAGTCCGAAGACTGATTTGATGCAGCTCTTCATGCTACTCTATCCTGTGCAGTGTCCTCATCTTCGAGTAACTACTGCAACTTACTTACTTCTGAATCTGCTTACTGTATACATCTATTGGTAACCCTCATCGATTTTTACTGCCTAAGCTTCCCTACAATACTAAATTGGTGATCCTTTGATGTCTCAGAATGTGTCCTACCAACCGATATCTTCTTTTGGTCAAGTTGTGCCACAAAATTCTTGTCTCCTCAATTCTGTTAACCATTTCCTCATTAGTTACATTATATATCCATGCAACCATCAGCATCGTTCTGTAGCATCACATTTCAAAACCATCTATTCTCTCTTTGCCTAAACTGTTTCTATTGTAAGTAGGCTGTTTAGGTTTTTATGTTGGTAACACCGCGTAGCGCTCTGTATGAAAATCACTGACTGTGCTGTGTGCAGTCTGTGGCTGGTTGGCATTGTTGAAATACTCCCTATTGTAGTGTTGGGCAGTTGGATGTGAACAGCGCATAGAGTTGCGCAGTTGGAGGTGAGCCGCCAGCAGTGGTGGATGTGGGGAGAGAGATGGCGGAGTTTTGAGAGCGGATGATCTGGACGTGTGTCCGTCAGATACAGTAAATTTGTAAGACTGGATGTCGTGAACTGATACATATGACTTTTGAACACTATCAAGGTAAATACATTGTTTGTTCTCTATCACAATCTTTCATTTGCTAACTATACCTATCAGTAGATAGTGACTTCAGTAGTTAGAATCTTTTATTTAGCTGGCAGTATTGGCGCTCGCTGTATTGCAGTAGTTAGAGTAACGAAGATTTTTGTGAGGTAAGTGATAGGTTGTTATTAGTCAGGGCCATTCCTTTGTAGGGATTATTGAAAGTCAGATTGTGTTGCGCTAAAAATATTGTGTGTCAGTTTAGTGTTGATCAGGATAAGTAAAGAGCGAGATGTCTGAGTACGTTCAGTTCTGCTCAGCTGTTTGAAAATCAAATAACGTAAGGGGTATCCAAGCACAGTAATTCATAAATTTTTCTAAGTGGAGCTTTCACTATGAGATCTAAATCTGTATTCAATGTTAACAAATTTCTCTTCTTCAGAAATGTTCTTCTTGCCACTGCCAATCTACAGCTTATAGCCTCTCTACTTACGCCATCATCAGTAATTTTACTACCCAAATAACAAAACTCATCTGCTAGTTTAAGTGTTTCGTTTCCTAATCTGATTCCCCCAGCGTCACCTGATTTAATTCGACTACATTCCATATCCTCCTTTTAACGCACTGTCTATTTCCCAGTTCGGTACAAATTTTCGTATCTCACCAATAGGTAGTACGTTTTTATCTAACATGACTCAAGCAAAGTTATTCGCATTCAGCGAATACATTTCGAAGTCTGTTCATGCAGGCATACAAGTAAATACTCAGAAAATGTCCCAGAAAAACATCCGAAATTTTGAACGCGGAGTTCGAGAGGTCATCATGTATAACTTATTTACATTAGGTAGTTATTATACGTTGATATGTACGATGTGAATTCCAGTCGTAAATGGGCAGCTAAATTAAAATAAATTTTGTGCGATGTTTAGAATATCGGGCGTTAGAGGGACTGAAAGAGTTTAAATGGCAGCGTTAACCGAATAACTAGAATTCAACGTAGATAGTGATGGTCGGATTATTAGTCACTGCTGATAGCTCCCGTATAGTGCATGGGGGGCGGCACAGAAATAGCAAAAATTGGATCTATTTCGCTTTTCCTACAAAGCTATGAGCGCGTTTGAAATTACGTGCAGCGAAATTGTAATATCGGTGATAGTGTTCGCGCCGCGCTTCGAAACTCGTTGCGCATACAATGAGATTTTCTTTTGAGTTGAAATTATGTTCCACGGGCAATGTTATTTGCGTTGCTGGCACAGGGGAAGCGATAGCACAATGGACGCGGGAGAGGCAGATCCGGAAAAGCCAGCAGCGGCAGTGAAAGAGAGGGGGCGTTGAAAGTTGCCCCTGCCATTATCGATTGGGGCTAACAGAATTGTTGGCGGCTTCCGCAAGGTGCCAGTGAACACGTGCCCGGGTTTGTTTGTGTTTGCTCCGCTCACACTGCGGCACGCGGCAAGGCAGGGAACTAACACGCATCGAACAGTCATGGCGGTTGCGTCCGCACGTGTACTAGATGCAATAACGACTGATGCGCAGTGCCGCCCTCTAGCCTGTTTAAAATTGCTTGGTAGTTGACGTCTGTCATTCGACGATACAGCGTTCGTACATCGGCCACTGGCTACCAAATGTTCAAATGTGTGTGAAATCTTATGGGACTTAACTCCTGAGGTCATCAGCCCCTACGCTAACTACCGCTCGCTTATACACTACTGGCCATTAAAATTGCTACACCAAAAAGAAATGCAGATGATAAACGGGTATTCATTGGACAAATATATTATACTAGAACTGACATGTGATTACATTTTCACGCAATTTGGGTGCATAGATCCTGAGAAATCAGTACCCTGAACAACCACCTCTGGCCGTAATAACGGCCTTGATACGCCTGGGCATTGAGTCAGACAGAGTTTGGATGGCGTCTAAAGGTACAGCTGCCCATGCAGCTTCAACACGATACCACAGTTCATCAAGAGTAGTGACTGGCGTATTGTGACGAGCCACTTGCTCGGCCACCATTGACCAGACGTTTTCAGTTCGTGAGAGATATGGAGAATGTGCTGGCCAGGGCAGCAGTCGAACATTTTCTGTATCCAGAAAGGCCCGTACAGGACCTGGAACATGCGGTCGTCCATTATCCTGTAGGGTTTCGCAGGGATCGAATGAAAGGTAGAGCCACAGGTCGTAACACATCTGAAATGTAACGTCCACCGTTCAAAGTGCCATCAATGCGAACAAGAGGTGACCGAGACGTGTAACCAATGGCACCCCATACCATCACGCCGGGTGATACGCCAGTATGGCGATGACGAATACACGCTTCCAATATGCGTTTACCGCGATGTCGCCAAACACGGATGCTACCATCATGATGCTGTAAACAGAACCTGGATTCCTCCGAAAACATTACGTTTTGCCATTTGTGCACGCAGGTTCGTCGTTGAGTACACCATCGCAGGCGCTCCTGTCTGTGATGCAGCGTCAAGGGTAAACGCAGCCATGGTCTCCGAGCTGATAGTCCATGCTGCTGCAAACGTTTTCGAAGAGTTCGTGCAGATGGTTGTTGTCTTGCAAACGTCCCCATCTGTTGACTCAGGGATCGAGACGTGGCTTCACGATCCGTTACAGCAATGCGGATAAGATGCCTGTCATCTCGACTGCTAGTGATACGAGGCCGTTGGGATCCAGCACGGCGTTCCGTATTACCCTCCTGAACCCACCTATTCCTATCTTGCTAACAGTCATTGGATCTCGACCAACGCGATCAGCAATGTCGCGATACGATAAACCGCAATCGCGATAGGCTACAATCCGACCTTTATCAAAGTCGGAAACGTGATGGTACGCATTTCTCCTCCTTACACGAGATATCACAACAACGTTTCACCAGGCAACGCCGGTCAACTGCTGCTTGTGTATGAGAAATCGTTTGGAAACTTTCCTCATGTCAGCACGTTGTAGGTGTCGCCACCGGCGCCAACCTTGCGTGAATGCTCTGAAAAGCTAATCATTTCCATATCACAGCATCTTCTTACTCTCGGTTAAATTTCGCGTTTGTAGCACATCATCTTAGTGGTGTAGCAATTTTAATGGCCAGTAGTGTAGATACACGGCAAGTCACTTCACAAATGCTGTTAAAGTGTAACGCAGAGCAGTGTTGGAAGTGGTCGCCACAAGGTATGTCGGAAATGCGAGATGCTCTGCCAACGGCTGATTTTAAGAGCTCAGTGACTGAACTGTGAGCAGGAGATGCGTTTTATTGCCTTGGATTTAAACACATGTCCTAAGCTAAACACGACGTCGTCACGGGTAATGAATGCGAGGAAGCGATGGTCAACAGTGTCCGACAGAACTAGAATCACGATCCATTTGTTCATAGCTGTTGAAGCAAATTCTTAAAAAGATCATTTTCAAAGGTGAAAGTAAACTGTAATTTCTTGCTGTCGTTAGCTGCTTGAAACTATCTCTCACTGGCTACACGAGCTTCCGCGTTATCGAGCGATGAACAGTCCTCTTTAGCACTTGGCTGATGATTACAAGCGTCAAGCGGTTTCAGATGAAAAAAGAATGACAGATATAAAAATAAGAGCAAATAAAAAAGTCAATACCATGATGAAAATGACTTGGCAATGAATTATGAATTATAAAATCACATTGAAACCAATTAACTCAATAAAAATGATAATTAAGCTCTCTTGTTGGATTTATAAATAAAAAAAGTTCATGTCATTTGAGAAGATTCGATTCCTCTACCTTCTATATGGTAGGTTATTACGCAAACCATTGCGCTAAAGTACAACACTGAGGGAAGTTGTTACATTTTTGATTGTGGTGGCCGGCCGGAGTGTCCGTGCGGTTCTAGGCGCTACAGTCTGGAACCGAGCGACCGCTACGGTCGCAGGTTCGAATCCTGCCTCGGGCATGGATGTGTATGATATCCTTAGGTTAATCAGGTTTAATTAGTTCTAAGTTCTAGGCGACTGCTGACCTCAGAAGGTAAGTCGCATAGTGCTCAGAGCCATTTGAACCATTTTTTTGATTGTGAACATCCAGTCGCAAAGATGAATTGTAGCCTTCAAAACCTTGGTCTCACGCAATGTCATGCGTATCTTATCTAATGTAATCCAATCCCTGTGGTTATGATAACCCCGTCTGTGAGGCTCAATCGCATCTTATGTGGAAGTATCCAGTAGTGTTTAGTCAGTGCTATGTCTGAAACATGTGTGTGTGTGTTCAAATGGCTCCGAGCACTATGCGACTTAACTTCTGAGTCGCCTAGAACTTAGAACTAATTAAACCTAACTAACCTAAGGACATCACACACATCCATGCCTGAGGCAGGATTCGAACCTGCGACCGTAGCGGTCGCCCGGTTCCCGACTGTAGCGCCTACAACTGCAGGGCCACCCCGGCCGGCCGTGTGTGTGTGTGTGTGTGTGTGTGTGTGTGTGTTGTTTATGGCGTGGTTATCACGTGTGATAAAATACGAAATAACTGTCAGAACCATGATTCGAGATCCAAACACATCAAGAGAGAGTGCTAGAGAAGGAACTGTAAGTGAACTGACTAGTTGTGACAGTCTGGCATCGGCGAACGGTTCGGGAGTAATGTTTAGCGCTCTGACTGGAGGAAACCAGTTCCAACGAATGAAGTGTCAACTATAAAGTAATTTTAATCTAACTACAGTTGCCCTCGCTGCGGAACGGCCAGTCGGCTTCTCTACCAATGAGTTATGTGTATGTCGATTAATATTACCTGCTAGTTGACGTCTATGACTTGCCACTACAGTGTCGCTACATCAGCTGACGCTCCGTTACAGGCGATACGCAAAGACGACGTGTCATCGCAAAAGTTGACGAAGGGTGTGACAGCGATCCCATCGTGTGTGGTCACTATCCGATCAGGATTTTAATCTCCGTGATAATGCGACTTATGGTGATTAATGACTTGTCGCATTTACAAAACTTTCAATTCACTAGCGCTGAAGTGCTGTTAGATGTAATGCAGAGCAATGCTGGAAGGGGCTGCCCTCACGTATGACGGGAACTCCAGATCCTCTGTCCACTGCTGATTTTAACTGACCAATCACTGCCCTACGGCAGACGACTTGTTCTACAGCACTTAATTTACACTCGTGGTCTAACCTAACCATAACACAATATATTAGGGATTTGTTTGGCCTCGGTTATAACAGATGTTTTTTATGTGTTACCAATAATCGTGTAAATATCAAATAGCGATCGCAGCAGTGCTAAAATTTTTCTTTTTTAAATAAATTTTTTTAAAGAAATAAGTTTTATTCGTAATATTTGCATTCATTTGAAATATTGTGTTATATGGGAAATGGGAAATAGCGATCAGTGCTATTTTAATAACAAAAATGAGCAACAAACACATGTCATAAGAATTGGTACAGCATTGCTGAAACAGTAATGTCCCTCCTTGTTGCTGTGTGTCATGTCTTAATGGGGGTAGGACGTGAAACGGGCCGTCTTGGAACACGAGAGACACCACAGAACAATTTCCACTGTCTATACTTTTACGAATAAATTCATAAAACTTTGTCAGCATGACCAGGAAGGATTCACAGTTCACAATCATAGTGGTGGAAGTTAAAAAAAAGTTAATAATTTTTTTTACATGTGAAAGTTCATCATTTTTTTCACTTCTATTGGCTGCATTTGTTGCTATAGGTACACGTTTCTTCATAAGTAAGAGAGATTCTTCGATGAATTTTGCACAGCATACAAACCATACTAACAGGCATATGAAACTCTAGAAATTATTTAATTAATGTAAAAATGAATGTGCTGTTACATTTTAAACTTTATGTTTAGAAAAAACTCAAATATTATAGTTAATTATCTCAGTTTTTACCACAGTTTTTAATATATTTGGAAAATTCTAGATTTTCATACACCTTTAAGTGTGGTTTGTACGCTGTGCAAAATTAATCGACGAAGAATCTCCCTTACTTATGAAGAAAAGTGTACCTATAGCAACAAATTCAGCCAATGGTAAGTGAAAGAAAGGTGAAATACAAATGTAAAAAAATAAAGTATTTTCTGATATTTTTGAACTTCCACCACTATAAGTGTAAATCCCGAATTCTTCCTGGTCATGCTGACAAAGCTTTATTAATTTATTTTTAAAAGTATAGACAGTGGAAGTTAAAAATTCCTGTGGTGTCTCTCCTGTTCCAAGTCGTCCCGTTTGACCTCCTACCCCCCTTAAGGCACGTGTGTACGTGCAGTGTGAGTGTGTAAGACTAGCCCCCACCTCGTCTACACAGTAGTTCCTCGCTGACTTCCGCCTGCTTAGCTAAGCGTTTGTCGCCACTGTAGCTCAGCGGCAGCTACTTTCTGTAATAAACAGAACTGACCGAAGGGATCAACAACGAACTTCAACGAATCTTATATGAAGTCCGCTACCATCAAATACAACGCACAATAATGAGCAAAATACCAAAAAAGTGGTTACGTGTTTGCCTCCCATGGAGCGGGCCCGGGTTCGATTCCCGGTCGGGTTGGAGATTTTCTCCACTCGTGGACTGGGTGTTGTGTTGTCCTCATCATCATTTCATCCTCATCACCGGCACGCGCGTCACCCAATGTGGCGTCGACTGAAATAAGACTTGCACTCGGCGGCCGAACTTCCCAGGATGGGGCCTCCCGGCCAGCAATGCCATAAGATCATTTCGTATATTTTCTCTCCTGCCAGCGTCAGCTATTTTCCTGCCAGAACAGCAAAACTCATCTACTACTTTTAGTGTCTCATTTTCTAATCCAATTCTTTCAGTATTAATTGATTTAATTCGCTGCTTTCTATTACCCTCTTTTTACTTGTAATCATGTTCACCTTAAAAACTCTTTTGAAGACACTATCTGTTCCATTCAACTGTTGTTTCAAGTCCTTTGACGTCTCTGCAGAATTATAATGTCACCAGAAAACTTCAAACTTTTTAATGTTCTCAGAATTTAATGCTCTCTCCAATTTTTATGCTTCGTTCCCTTTACTGCTTGTTCGTTGTACACTGAATCGAAACATTCTACTGTATACACTGGTTTCCATTACTCTCCGCTCACATGCAATTCTTTTACGTTTTGCAAAGTATACGCTACATATATACTGCTAACACAAAACGGGTCAGAACACAGTTCCAGAAGCAGGAAAAATGCATGCCAAATTTAAAAGAACGCATAATCATTCAGATTGGCGAAGTGTTACATAAGCTCGAAATTTAGCGTGAACTTCAGTGCGAGATGCTTTTAACAATTTCCAAAACGAAACTGTGTCTCTAAATCTGGCAGAAAACCCAAAGAAATTCTGGTCGTACGTCCAGTACACCAGCTGCTAAACGCCATAAACACCCTCAGTGCGCGGTAACAATAGCGATGTTACTGATGACAGTGCCACTAAAGAAGAGTTACTAAACACTGTTTTCAGAAACTCCTTCACTGAGGAAGAAGAAGAAGAAGAAGAAGAAGAAGAAGAAGAAGAGGGAGAACTAAATACCCCAAAATTCGAATGCCAACATCAGTAACGTAGAGGTAGGCTTCAGCGTAGCGAAGTAGCTTCAAACACTTAATAAAGGCAAGGCCGCCAATTCAGATTGTAGCTCCTATTTAGCAATCATACACAACCGCTTGCTCTTTGAAAGATCCGTGTCTAATGACTGGAAAGTTGCACAAGTCGCAGCAATAGGCTACCCAAGAAAGGAAACAGGAGTAATCCGTCGAGCTACAGACGCTATCACTAACTCGGATTTGCTGTAGGGTTTTGGAACATATACTGTGTTCGAACATTGTGAATTACCTCGAACAGAACTATTTATTGACCAATGTCAACACACATTCTGAAAATATAGTTCTAGTGGAACACAACAAGCTCTTTCTTCTGACAAAGTAATGAGTAGTATCGACAGGAGATCGCAGACTGGTTTCCTATCAATTGTGTGACAGGATTCTTGATTCCTGTCGTAAAGGTCACAGTTCATAGTAATTGATGGACAGTCATTGAGTAAAACAGAAGTCATATCTAGAGTTCCCCAAAGAGTTTTATATGCCCTATGCTGTTCCTGATTACATAAACGACGTAGGAGACAACCTGCGAGGCGCTCTTAGATTGTTTGCAGATGGTGCAGTCATTCACCCTCTTGTAAAGTCATCAGATGATCCAAACCAATTGCAAAATGATTTAGACAAGATATCCATATGGCGCAAAAAGTGACAGTTGACTGTAAATAATGAAAAGTACTAAAAAAATCCTCCAAATTTCGGTTACACGATAAATTGGAAAATGAAATGAAATCCCATACTTCTTTACAGAGCGTAGGGGAACGACGCGGGAAACCCGATGAATGATGATGATGATGAAGACGACACAACAACACCCAGTAATCTCGTGACAGAGAAAAACCCTGACACCACCGGGAATCGAACCCGGGACCCCGTGCTCGGGAAGCAAAACCGCTGCCGCGAGACCACCAGCTGCGGACACACGATAAATTACACAAGTCTAAAAGCTGTAAACTGAACGGAATACTTCGGGATTGCAGTTACAAATAACTTAAATTGGAATGATCATACAGATAATGTTGTGCGTAAAGCAAAGCAAAGACTGCGACTTATTGGTAGAACACTTAGAAAGTACAACAGGTCTACTAAAGATACGGCTTACACCACGCTTGTCCGCCCTTTTCTGATTCAAATGGTTCAAATGGCACTGAGGACTATGGGACTTAACATCGGGGGTCATCAGTACCCTACAACTTAGAACTACTTAAACCTAACTAACCTAAGGACATCACACACATCCATGCCGAGGCAGGATTCGAACCTGCGACCGTAGCAGTCGCGCGGTTCCGGACTGAAGCGCCTAGAACCGCTCGGCCACCGCGGCCGGCCCCTTTTCTGGAATACTGCTGTGGGGTGTGGGATCTGTTTTAGATGGAACTCACGGAGGACATCGAAAAAATTCAGAGAAGGGCAGCTCGTTTATTATTATCGTGAAATCGGCGAGGGAATGCCACGGACATGATATGTAAATTGGGGAGGCAGTCATTAAAACAAAGACGTTTTTCCTCGCGGCTGTATCATCTCGTGAAACTTTCTCATCCGATTGCGAAAATATTTTGTTGGTGCCCACTTACACCGGGAGAAATGACCATCAAGAAAAAGTAAGAGAAATCAGAATTCGCAAAGAAAGATATAAGTGTTCGTTTTTTTCGAACGGTCTAAGACGCTGCAGTCATGGACTGTGCGGCTGGTCCCGGCGGAGGCTCGAGTCCTCCCTCGGGCATGGGTGTTTGTCCTTAGGATAATTTAGGTTACGTAGTGTGTAAGCTTAGGGACTGACGACCTTAGCAGTTAAGTCCCATAAGATTTCACACACATTTGAACATTTTTTGCTCGTTTTTCCTGCACGCTGTTTGAAAGTTGAACGGTAGAGAAATAGCTTGAAAGTGCTTCGATCAACCCTCTGCTAGGCACTTAACTGTGAATTTCAGTAATCGTGTAGATACAGATGTAGATCTGCATCTATACTCAGCGCATAAACATGGAGTGTGTGACTGTAGCATATATTAAGAGGTCTTCAAAATGGTTCAAATGGCTCTGAGCACTATGGGACTTAACATCTGAGGTCATCAGTCCCCTAGAACTTAGAACTACTTAAATCTAACTACCCTAAGGACGTCACACACATCCATGCCCGAGGCAGGATTTGAAACTGCGACCATTGCGGTCACGCGCTTCCAGACTGAAGCGCCTAGAACCGCCGGCCGGTTAAAAAGGCCTTCTAGATTCGTTCATGAATAGCAATATAAACTGCGTGTGCGCTACTCCGCAAGTTGTTAGTTGCCTAAACTTATCTGCAGGATCGCTATGGGACAAAGCAGCGTGCTGAAGAATATTTGTAGTTTCTGCCCTGAAAGGTGACTCATGAAGTTACCTAAGCACCGCACTTCTGCCGACTACTAATTGTCAACATTTCTGTTACAGTCACTCGCCAGTGAAACAGCCTGGTCTTTATTTGCATACCCTCAGTGTCTCCTGTCGGTCATACCTGATACGGCTCTCATACTCTCGTGCAGAGTTCACGTATACATCATACCAGGGTTTTGTAAGCAATTTATTTTGTAGGAAAACTACAGTTTCCCAGTATCCTACACAGTATCTGCCGTTCGGTTTATCTTCAGCTGAGCCCATACGGTCGTTCTACGCTGTATCTCTACCCAGCGTCACTCCCAAATATTTGTACGCCGTCACTTACTGTTGTTGTGACTCAATAAGCCGCTAGTCAAATAATTCCAGCAGCGTGGGATTAGCCGAGCGGTCTTAGGCGCTGCAGTCATGGACTGTGCGGCTGGTCCCGGCGGAGTTTCGAGTCCTCCCTCGGGCATGGTTTTGTGTGTTTGTCCTTAGGATAATTTAGATGATGACCTTAGCAGTTAAGTCCCGTAAGATTTCACACACATTTGAACTCAGTTTTACACCGGGAATGTTTCAATTTTTTTTATTTGTGGTAAGATCCTTTGGGACCAAACTGCTGAGGTCATCGCTCCCTAGGCTTACACACTACTCAATGTAACTTAACCTCACTTACGCTGAGGACAACACACACTCCCATGCCCGAGGGAGGACTCGAACCTCCGACGGGGAAGCCGCGCGAACCGAGGCAAAGAGCCGTAGACCTCGAGGCTTCCTTAAAATATAAATCTTTGTTCATGTTCAATAACCCTGATGAGTGGGCCCAATTCATGGTACAGAAGACACCCCCAAAACACCACAAAACCATCTCATGCATGATTATGAGTCAAACGCCTCGGTGATCCATTGGAGCACTTCATACCTTGAATCTTTTCAAAAGATAAAAAAAATTATAATTTGTCAGACTGCACTACATGCAGCTAACTTCTGGTTTCTGTGTTGTTTGCCCAATGAAGACTAGTTTTGTTTGACCTTTTGCTTTCTACCCGACTCCAAATGTTGGTTTCATGCAGTTTCCTTTACAGTGTTTGTTCGGAAACTCGTCGAGATAGCTCTGCATTCACTGACAGCGGCAACTGTTTTCTGATTTGGGAAGTCGTAACACTGTTGGCCACTCCCAGTCTGTTGGGACCTTTTCACGACCGCTGTGCTTACACCGTACGAGTCGGACTCATTTTCTTGTAAGCACTTCGGACAGCAAACTGGGAACTGCAGTATGGTAATGGGCACGTCCAAAAAGGGTTGTGCTTTTCATCCATTCATCACGTCTTCAAGTCCACCAATTTCTGATTTGACAAATTAAACACACATCTTTCCTTTTCTTTTCTTTTCTTGAGGATTTGTTAGATGGCGATCAGTTTGGCATTAGGAAAGGTAAAGGCACCAGAGATGCAATTCTGACGATGCGGTTGATAATGGAAGCGAAAGTAAAGAAAAATCAAGGCACGTTCATAGGATTTGTCGACCTGGAAAAAACGTTCGACAATGTAAAATGGTGCAAGGTATTCAAAATTCTCATAAAAATAGGGGTAAGCTACAGGGAGAGACGGGTAATACCCAGTATGTACAATATCCAAGAGGGAGTAATAAGAGTCGACGAACAAGAATGAATTGTTCCTATTAAAAAGGATGTAAGACAGGGATGTAGTCTTTCGCCTCTACTGTTCAATCTGTCCATCGAAGAAGCAATGATGCAAATAAAAGGAAGGTTCAGAAGTGGGATTAAAATTCAAGGTGAAAAGATATCAATTATACGATTCGCTGATGACATTGCTGTCCTGAGTGAAAGTGAAGAAGAATTACACGATTTTCTGAAAGGAATGAACAGTCTAATGAGTATCGAATATGGATTGAGATTTAATCGAAGAAAGGCGAAACTAATAAGAAATCGCAGAAATGAGAATAGCGAGAAAATTATCATCAGGATTGATGGTCACGAAGTAGATGAAGTTAAGGAATTCTGCTACCTAGGAAGCAAAATAACCATGACGGACGGAGCAAGGAGGACATCAAAAGCAGAATAGTAATGGCAAAAAGGGCTTTCCTGGCCAAGAGAAGTCTACTAGTATCAAACATAGGCTTTAATTTGACGGAGAAATTTCTGAGAATATACGTTTGTTTGGAACACAGCGTTGTGTGGTAGTGAAATATGGACTGTGGGAAAACGGGAACAGAAGAGAATCGAAGCATTTGAGATGTGGTCCTACAGAAGAATGTTGAAAATAATGTCGCCTGATAAGGAAAGGAATGACGAGGTTCTGCACAGAATCGGAGAGGAACATGTTCGAAAACACTGAGAAGAAGGGACAGGATCACAGGACATCTGTTAAGACATAAGGAAATGATTTGCATGGTACTATAGGGAGCTGTAGAGGGCAAAAACTGTAGAGGAAGGAAGAGAGTGGAATAGATCCAGCAAATAATGGAGGACGTAGGTTGCAGGTGCTACTCTGAATGAAGCGGTCTCTTCCGTTCCTGTTTTCCCACAGTCCATGTTTCACTGCCACACAAAGCTGTGCTCCAAATGAACATTCTGAAAAATTTCTTCCTCAAATCAAGGCCTATGTTTGACATTAGTAGTCTTCTCTTGGCCAGGAATGCCCTTTTTGCCATTGCTAGTCGGATTTTGATGTCCTCTTTGCTCCGTCTGTCATTGGTTATTTTACTACCTAGGTAGCAGAATTCCTTAATTTCATCTACTTCGTGACCAACAATCCTGATGTTAAGTTTCTCGCTGTTCTCATTTCTGCTTCTTCTCATTACTTTCGTCTTTCTTCGAGTTACTCTCAAAGCATATTCTGTACCGATTAGATGTTCATTCCATTCAGCAGATATTGTAATTCTTTTTCACTTTCACTCAGGATAGCCATGTCATCAGCGAATCGTGTCGTTGATATATTTTCACCTTGAATTTTAATTGCATTCCTGAACATTTCTTTTATTTCCATCATTGCTTCTAAGATGTACAGATTGAACAGTAGTGGCGGAAGACTACATCCCCGTCTTATTTCCATTCTAATCCGAGCACTTCGTTCTTGGTCGTCCACTCTTATTATTCGCTCTTGGATCTTGCATACTTTAGCCTTATTTTTCTGATAATTTTGAACATTCTGGTCCATTTTACATAGTCGAACGCTTTTTCCAGGTCGACAAATCCTACGAACGTGCCTTGATTTTTCTTTAGTCTTGCTTCCATTATCAACCACAATGTCAGAATTGCCCCTCTGGCGCCTTAACCTTTCCTGAGGTCAAATTGATCGTAGATATTCATAGGTGCTTGCAAAATGCTGACGGAGACCAGGCAGTGAACAAAAGCACGGTGAGCCGTTGGGCGAGGCGTCTCTCATCATCGCAACCAGGTCGCTCAAACGTGACCGAACTCGAGCATACCGGCCGGCCGCGCACAGCTGTGACTCTTGCAACGTTGGAACATGCGGACACCCTCATATGAGGTGCTCGACGGATCTGAATCAAACACCACGCTGGACAACTGGACGTATCTGACGGTAATACTGGCACACTAGTCCACCAGTTGGGGTAGTCAAGGGTGTGTGTCCGCTAGTTTCCTCGCCACCTAACCGAGGTCATAAAGAGCAACGAAGAACCGCCAGAGCAGAACTGCTTCCGAGTTACGAGGCTGATAGTAACAATTTTTTGTCGAACTTCATCACAGGCGATGAAACTTGTGTTTATCACTCCGAACTGGAAACATAACGTCAATCCATAGAATGGTATCTAACCAACTTTCTTCCAAACAAAAAGTTCAAAAACGCACCTTCAGCCGGTAAAGTGATGACGACGGTCTTCTGGGATTCTGAAGAGGTTATTCTGTTTGCTGCCCTACCTCATGACACAAAGATCAACACAGAAGCGTATTGTGGTACAAATTGAAGAAACTACTTCAATATGTTCGGAATTATAATTCCGTGAACATGTTATAGACCATTCATTGATTTAAATTCTGAAGAAGACACTCCTAGCAGTGTTGAAACCCGGTTAATTTGTTAAAAATAGTGACCGAGGGCTGTTTTCTCTCAATTGCGAATGAACTTCTCTGTGACAACGCAAGGCGTCGCAGTCGTCTGCGCACCCGAGAGAAACCCACAAAACGTCACTGAGCTGTTCTTCCTCATGCACCCTAAGACCCGGTTCTCGCACAATGCGACTTCCATGAAGGATGCGCTCCACGGGAAGCACTGCGTGAGAGTTTGCTAATGCAGCAAGACGTTGAGTCCTGCGCCTACCAGTAGAGTGGTACCGTGCGGACATACAGGTTGGCTCAAATGGTTCAAATGGCTCTGAGCACTGTGCGACTTAACTTCTGAGGTCATCAGTCACCTAGAACTTATAACTACTTAAACCTAACTAACCTAAGGACATCAGACACATCCATGCCCGAGGCAGGATTCGAACCAGCGACCGCAGTGGTCGCTCGGCTCCAGACGGTAGCGCCTAGAACCGCACGGCCACTCCGGCCGGCGGACATACAGGTCTTCCCAGTAAGACAGCGTAAAGCCATCGTATTGATCGGTGATTAAGTGAAAAAATAGGGTTTTGTAACCAAAAGAGTGGGGAATAGTATGGTGTATGGGAATCCTGAATAACACCCACCTGCTTTAAGAAATAAAAGTTTTGCATTACTTATTGAAGGCCGCTCGTAGTCCTCGTAGTCCTCATCAGAACTAACCATTTTATACACGTGCATTCGGCCCTCAGCCAAGGTTTTTATTGTAATGTTACAGGATGATAGATAGTAGACAATGTGCGCGGCAGCGTGGCCCTTTCTCACCAGCGTCTCCTCGAGTTTCTTACCGACGATTCAAAATAAACACCAGGGTAAGAGGCTCTGCTAAGAAAACCTCGTTGCGCCCAGCTGGTAGCCATCGACGGGGATCTCGGCCGCCGTTTAGCTCGTCGTCACCTCCGGCTATGGCGGGGCGTGTGATTCCCGCTATGAAAAACGGCGGGGCTGCGCCTGCCTGCCGCCGTCTGGGGCGCCGGAATCCCAGGAGGCGTGCGCACGCCTCCCTCCCGCCGGTAAAGTCTGTTACGGTTATGATGTTCCCAATGAAAATATCGCGGAGACGGATATTGTACGGTAATAAGTTCTGCTGCCGAGGGGATCTAATTTTAGAAGAACGCCTGCCAAACATCCATCACTCAGCGCATATTCAATTTGTGTGCCACGGAAAATCGTGCTGTAGCGCCGATTACAGTTCAGATGAATTTTGTTCTTTCGAGATTTGACACTCCGAGAGTAACTTCCTCAACAAATAATTTGTATCTTTGTTTTTCCTTACGTTGACTGTTAAACTTAAGTATTGCGGTAGGAGGATCAAAACAAAATGTCCAGATACTCTGTGACCAAAAGGGTACTGAAACAGAGGATGGCAGACTAAAGACCGAAATACTAAATGTATTTTTCCAAAGCTCTTTCACAGAGGAAGACTGCCCTGTAGTTCCTTCTCTAGATTGTCGCACAGATGACGAAATAGTAGACATCGAAATAGATGACAGAGGGATAGAACAACAGTTCGATTTTACACAGAGTACGCAGAGGACTTGCCCCCCTTCTTGCAGCGGTGTACCGTAGGTATCTAGAAGAGCGTAGCGTTCCAAAGCACTGGAAAAGGGCACAGGTCATCCTCGTTTTCAAGAAGGGACGTCGAACAGATGTGCAGAGCTATAGACCTATATCTCTAACGTCGATCAGTTGTAGAATTTTGGAACACGTATTATGTTCGAGTATAATAACTTTTCTGGAGACTAGAAATCTACTCTGTAGGAATCAGCATGGGTTTCGGAAAAGACGATCGTGTGAAACCCAGCTCGAGCTATTCGTCCACGAGACTCAGAGGGCCATAGCGCGGGTTCCCAGGTAGATGCCGTGTTTCTTGACTTTCGATACAGCTCCCCAGAGTCGTTTAATGGACAAAATAAGAGAATATAGACTATCAGACCAATTGTGTGATTGGATTGAAGAGTTCCTAGATAACAGAATACAGCATGTCATTCTCAATGGAGAGAAGTCTTCCGAAGTAAGAGTTATTTCGGGTGTGCCGCAGGGGAGTGTCGTAGGACCGTTGCTATTCACGATATATATAAATGACCTTGTAGATAACATCGGAAGTTCACTGAGGCTTTTTGCGGATGATGCTGTAGTATATCGAGAGGTGTAACGATGGAAAATTGTACTGAAATGCAGGAGGATCTGCAACGAATTGACGCATGGTGCAGGGAATGGCAATTGATCTCAATGCAGACAACTGTAATGTGCTGCGAATACATAGAAATAAAGGTCCTTTCTCATTTAGCTACAATATAGCAGGTCAGCAACTGGAAGCAGTTAATCCCATAAATTATCTGAGAGTAGGCATTAGGAGCGATTTAAAATGGAATGATCATATAAAGTTGATCGCCGGTAAAGCAGATGCCAGACTGAGATTCATTGGAAGAATCCTAAGGAAATGCAATCCGAAAACAAAGGAAGTAGGTTACAGTACACTTGTTCGCCCACTGCTTGAATATTGCTCACCAGTGTGGGGTCCGTACCAGACAGGGTTGACAGAAGAGATAGAGAAGATCCAACGGAGAGCAGCAGCGCGCTTCGTTACAGGATCATTTAGTAATCGCGAAAGCGTTACGGAGATGATAGATAAACTTCAGTGGAAGACTCTGCAGGAGAGACGCTCAGTAGCTCGGTACGGGCTTTTGTTGAAGTTTCGAGAACATACCTTCACCGAGGAGTCAAGCAGTATGTTGCTCCCTCCTACGTATATCTCGCGAAGAGACCATGAGGATAAAATCAGAGAGATTAGAGCCGACACAGAGGCATACCGACAATCTTTCTTTCCACGAACAATACGAGACTGGAATAGAAGGGAGAACCGACAGAGGTACTCAAAGTACCCTCCGCCACACACCGTCAGGTGGCTTGCGGAGTATGGATGTAGATGTAGATGTAGATGTAGATGAAGCTTCAAACGGTTTTGGAGCTATGAACTAGCGCGATAGTCACATAAAGTCGAATTTGCGCCACAATGTTGTACACATATAGATTATTTGCTTTACCTGTTTCCAGAATCTGACAGCCATTCTTTCAGATTATGGTTAGTGATAAACTATCTCACTTATTGTTGTTACTCCGATTCTGTTTTATATTCTTTTTAGTAATTCTGAGTTCAGGCAGAGTGAGTTTTATAGAGTACTTGCCTATTACGTCGCCATATATTTATGCGATGTTCTCATGCATACTTTAAAGTTTGGCCCTTGCAGATCCACGCCAGCTTGGTCATTCTTCGCACGCTGAGTGCCGCAATGTTAATTTTCCTGTCCATGTAACTTAGTCCGAGGGAACGTATTGCGAATTTTGAACTCGATAAAATTAGCATGCGCCACACTTTAATTTTTTACTAAATTGTACAAATTTAACTGAGACTGTAAGTGCTTTAGAATTAATCATGGTAATATGTTGTAAGTAGGCTTTTTAGGTTTTTATGTTGGTAACGCCACGTAGCGCTCTGTATGAAAATTACTGACTGTGCTGTGTGCAGTCTGTGGCTGGGTGGCATTGTTGGAATACTCGATATTGTAGTGTTGGGCAGCTGGATGTGAACAGCGCACAGCGTCTTTTCCTTAATACTTCCAGCGCTTGATATTTCCTGAAGTTTTCTGGTTCACTGAGATATCCTACATCTACACTTTATAACAGTTTGACTAATTTCTGCTTAATTTAATGTTCGTTAATCCAACTGTAGCAACATTTATCTTCTGGGACGGCATAAACAGCATAAATGTGTCTTTAGTCCTTCATACGGCTTTCTATTCACACATCTGTTTTGAGACATTGATAGTTCGTTACTTGCAGTCATGCTTCCCTCCATTTCCTTAATTTTTACATTTACCATAACTGGCGGATTGTTTCTTCTTCTTCTTCTTCTTCTTCTTCTTCTTTGAAAAGGCTAGGCCTTGTCCCTACAGCCACAGCTCCCTCTCGTCGGCAGTCCTCTTCGTCTTCTTGTATGAAGAACAACCCATCTCATTTTTTTGTTTTACATACGGTGTTCTCGGTTATCTCCTCTTTTATTGTCTACGTACTTAACTTCTAAAATGTTTTGTAAAAGAATATTGTGTCTAATGAAGTGTCGAACGAGTTTTTCTAGTCGTTGGCCTATTATTTACCGTCCTTTTTCCTTCTCTCCTCCCCCCCTCCCCTTGTTTCTTGTAGAACTATAACGTTTGTTTCCCTGTCAGCCCCGGTAGTTCTTGAAGTTCTTCTCCTGATCCATATCTCCGCAGTTTCGAAACGAGCTTTCCTAACGTGCAGGTTGCACATCCGTATTCCAGAACACACCACACAAAAGTCTTTTCCAATATTTTCTTAATGTGAAAGCTGAAGAGAGTCTGTTCAGCAGAAGGGTTTTCTCATTTTGGGTGAAGCTCTTGACCATTGCTATTCTTCTCTTGATCTGTGTGAGACTGCTTTCCTACACAGTGCTACAGAGATATTGAAATTCGGTTGCTTCCTCGAGTTCCTCACTGCAGCCTTATTTCCACCTCCTTTCTTGTCTATAATCATGACTTCTGCATTCGTGGTCTTTATTTTTGTTTTGTTACCTGTTGACTTAAGACCTTAAGCATTTATTAAGTTCTTTCTTTGCGCTTGCCACTATTGCAAATCATCGAGAAACCTGACACAGTGAATACGAATACCTTTAGGTTCCAGTCGTTGTCTTTCATTGTTGTTACCGCCTCCTCGATTAACATATTGACTATCTAAGTGATAATGGCACGCCTCGCTCCCCTTTTGATTTTAACTTTTTTCTTGCTACCCTTAATATCCAGTTCAGTACTTTTTGACTTTTGTGCCGGTATAAAATCAAAAATAACCGCCTGTCCTTCCAGTCTAGTCCTACTTTGGAAGTTATTGTTTGAATCAATGCACAATCGACCAGTTAAAATGCCTTTTTAGATCAATAAATTCCATAAGTGTTTTTTGTTTACTTCTAAACTTCTTCCAAAAATTTGACGATGTGCCAATATTGCTTCTCTCCTTCCTTTTCCTGATACGAGGCCAAATTAGTTTATTGTGTATAAATCTTCAATATCCTGCTTTCAGGTATTCAGCCGAATTGTTGAGTCCACTTTTTTGCACATTTCGTGAAGCGACCCTGACGTGTGTCTTATACATTCTCGCTACCTGTATTTCAACGAAACAACAGAAAAATGGAATCAGCAACCGACGTTTCTCCCGAAAGGAAACAGTTAATCAACCGTGCCGAGAAACGTGCGAGATCGTTAATAACTCTCTTAATTTGCATTAAGTAGGTACAATTATATCCTGAGGCTACTCCATCACTATCATGTGCAACGTTTTCGATGATATTGAGCCACAGTCATGCAATATCTTTTGAAAGAATAAACAACCTTTTGACTGTGTGTTACTGTATTTATCTTCCGTACTATCTAGATTTCGGCTTTTATGCGGTTATCAAGTACAATGCTAAACGTTCTTAGACTATTAACACGTCGTATCCGTTAAGACAGTCCAAGACAGGAATGGTTTAACAGATATGACATGTTAATGGTCTATCAACTTTTTGCATTGTACTCTATAATGACGTAAAAGTCGATATGTAGGTGATGCAGAAGATAGATACAGTAATACACAGTCAAATGACGCTTTATTCTTTAAAAATAAATAAATAAAAAAATCTTCCATGTGGTTACGTGGCGAATTTCAGCTGCATCCGAACAAGTTATTTGACAAGAAATCTGAAAGCTACACATACAATCATTAAGTAACGTAAATCTCCCCATGAAAAATTGAAGTACCACTTTGTGCCGTCTTTTATAGCTGCGATTCTGAAAATACGTCGCTTCCCATTTTGCAGAGCATTTCAAGCTTCCTTCGGCCTGAGAAAAAATTAGTTGAATGAATCTTTTAATTTTAAGAGAACTTAATCAAGAAAGAAATGAAAAAAGTGGTAAGCGCTTTGAAGCGTTCAGTGCATGAGTTGTCTTCCCTCGGTAAACAACGTCTTTTCTTGTCGCAAGTGTCAATATTGTGATATGTCCAGTAGAATTATATGGTATGGAAGTTTTGCTTGTTGACGTCACACTGCAAAATAAAAATTCTAAAGTTCGATTCTATGTCGGTCGTGGGAATTTTTCTTGCCCTTATAACGGATGCGATTTGGATTGCACGATAAACAAAGCTCAAATCTTGGCTGGATGAGCCGATTCTCAGGAAGAAGGAATCGATAACTAATGCTGCTGAAGTTATGTGACGTTGAAACTACAGAGATGTCGAATCTCTTACCATATACTTGATTTTTCTCTCCTGACATTCAACCCTTGTTACGAATCTGCAAATTGGAATCAATTACCTCAGAATGCTATTCGCTCGCGCTTGCCTGAGATACTTCTCGTCTGCTAACGTTCGCTTGTCTCTGTCTGGTATGAATCAGGTAGAACAGATCCGGCTGCTGTTGATCTCGAAAATGTGTTTACATACGCAACAAAAGAGTGTTACGGTAACATATTAAAATTGCCTCAATCCCTCTGTTCCGACCAAGATTTTCGGGAGGTACCCCTTGGTTTTCAGGCGGCTACTGGAACTGGAAATCCCTTCTAAAATGTTCCGAACTGGCATTTCCTTTGCTCCAATCCCAGACTACAGGGATTTTTGGCTGAAAATGACGAAGTTATGTTGTAAGTAGACTGTTTAGGTTTTTATGTTGGTAACGCCGTGTAGCGCTCTGTATGAAAATCACTGCCTGTGCTGTGTGCAGTGTGTGGTTGATTTGCATTGTTGGAATATTTGTTATTGTAGTGTTGGGCAGTTGGATGTGAACAGCACGTAGCGTTGCGTAGTTGGAGGTGAGCCACCAGCAGTGGTGGATGTGGGGAGAGAGATGGGAGAATTTTGAGAGAGGACGATCTGGACGTCCAGATAGTCCGCTCTCAAAACACTGCCGTCTCTCTTCCTACATCCACCACTGCTGGCGGCTCACCTCCACCTAACAACGCTATGCGCTGTTCACATCCAACTGCCCAACACTACAATAGCAAATATTCCAACAATGCAAATCAGCCACAGACTGCACACAGCACAGTCAGTGATTTTCATACAGAGCGCTACACGGTGTTACCAACATAAAAATCTAAACAGCCTACTTACAATGTAACAACCCGCCGTACTCTCACCAGTAGGGAATGGAAGATGATCGAAAAATATCATGTGAAGGGTAGCATGACAACAGTCATCACCCGGCACTCTACTTCAACGATGGCGGTCTTTCTTCAAGGAAGCAGTGTCTGCACGTGTGCTCGTGGCTTACGTAGCTGCTGCGAAGATCTTCAGTCATATTACAGTTACGCGGCTGACGCAAAGAGCTGAATAATGCGCTGAGCTTTTGAACTCTTCAGCGTATGGGGTGTAGGTGGCGAGTCCGTTACTATCATAAAGTTTATTCTTAGCTGATTCCCACCCGTACTTTGTATGCTGTACCGCATCAATTCTTACTCCGCGGATGTTACAATATGGCCAAGGAACGGCACACTAATGATCACTTCACCATGCTTTTGTAATTGATAAGGACTCGGAAACAGGAGCAAACGGTATATGGTGTTTTGAAAGTACTTATAAGACCACGACGACCTGGTTCTTCATCCCGAAATCAGCGTCTCAAGAATATTAGTGGGGACGTCGCAGAAATCACACGCGTCGCAGCCCACGGCCGCCGGGCCGTGTCCCCTGCACATTAGGGACGGCGGAATACTGATCTGGTATTGCGTCCGCCCCCGGGCCTCACGTTTGTGAATCACGCTGCCGGAAGCAGCGACGCATGCCGCGTCATAACCGCCCCCCCTTCCCACCAGCCTCCTGCCCTTCACCCCGCGCTGCCGTCCCTACTTCGCCATAATGAGCTACGGAAGAAGTTTGTTAAAACCGGGGACCGTACTCGTAACGAACACCGGGCGCCCGATCTCATTACGTCATCGTTAAGCAAAGCCAATTTGCTTAGTCAGCATCAGATTATACCGTTCGCTGTTAGCTCAGAGCGAATAAGAACTACCACTCCAGAATGAGATTTTCACTCTGCAGCGGAGTGTGCGCTGATGTAAAACTTCCTGGCAGATTAAAACTGTGTGCCCGACCGAGACTCGAACTCGGGACCTTTGCCTTTCACGGGCAAGTGCTCTACCATCTGAGCTACCGAAGCACGACTCACGTCCGGTCCTCACAGCCTTACTTCTGCCAGTATCTCGTCTCCTACCTTCCAAACTTTACAGTTTCGCAGGAGAGCTTCTGTAAAGTTTGGAAGGTAGGAGACGAGATACTGGCAGAAGTAAGGCTGTGAGGACCGGACGTGAGTCGTGCTTCGGTAGCTCAGATGGTTGCCGACACGGTAGCTCAGCGTGTTCGGTCAGAGGGTTAGCTGCCCTCTGTAATAAAAAATTGAGTGCACCGATCAGCAACGGACTGAAACGGATGTCTTACGGCGTCCGCCCCGAGCCAATGCAACGAACGAAAGGGAACAAAATAAGATCTAAAAAAATAAAAAGAAAAGATGGTAGAGCACTTGCCCGCGAATGGCAAAGGTCCCGAGTTCGAGTCTCGGTCGGGCACGCAGTTTCAATCTGCCAGGAAGTTTCAAGAACTACCACCTTTCGCGAAATGTGTAAATCTTCCTAATTTTTGCTGCTGTTGTAGCAGTTTGCACCATTTCAGGATGTTCTTCGTTGTGATTAATGCACGACGGATTAAAAGTTAACCTGCTTCTCGGAACTACGACTTTTTTTCGTCGTTGAACCCTCACATTCTGGGCCAAAAGCCTCCCTGCTGACCACTAAAATTACAACATCTGGAAGAATGGCAAACAACGAAATATTACTTGTACGTATACAATATAGTTGCAACAATGCATGACTGAATTTGTTGATGATTCTGCAGTGTACAAGGAACTAAAATTAGTACACATAGTTGTACCTATGGCAACAGCAACGGATCTTACTAGGCTGGACATAGGGTTGAACCGAGCTGGGATCACGGATACGGGTATGTTACACAGTGAACGTTCAACAATATACCGGAGTTCATGAGTCCTCCTGGCTAACTGGTGGTAGTGTTCAGTTTCTCAGCAACTGTACCTTGCAGTAATAGCAACCTGAAGGTGTTGAAGACGTGCTTTAATGAAACAGTGTCAAAAAAAGGCTCTGAGCACTATGGGACTTAACTTCGGAGGTCATCAGTCCCCTAGAACTTAGAACTACTTAAACCTAACTAACCTAAGGACATCACACACAGCCATGCCCGAGGCAGGATTCGAACCTGCAACCGTAGCGGTCGCGCGGTTCCAGACTGTAGCGCCTAGAACCGCTCGGCCACTCCGGCCGGCTGAAATAGTGTCACTAACGCGCCAAACCCGAGAACAGTATACTAATAATATTAACAATAAGCATAGAGCAGAAAAAATACTTGTTTTTGCCAACTACAACAATGGGCATGGGAGGAAAAATGTTTCAGGCATGGCGTTCTGTAGGACCATCACACTGTTCACATGAAATGGTTTGGAAAAAAACTCAAATTTGTATGACTGATATGTACACCAATCCAACATGATACAGGACGACTTCTAGCTTCCAAAAACTATCTGAATCCCCGGCGAACGGACGTAAAATTTACCTTTCATTGCCATTTAACACTTTCTTTTTGGAGTCGTCGGTCTTCTGACTGGTTTGAAGCAGCCCACTATGAATTCTTCTCCTATGCCAACCTCTTCATTTCAGAGTAGCACTTGCGATCAATGTCCTCAATTATTTGCTTGTTGTATTCCAATCTCTCTCTTCCCCTACAGCTTTTATACTTTACAGCTCCCTCTAGTACCATGGGATATACTATTTAGTAAAAAAAAAAAAAATCATGTTCCATCTACCTTTGAAACACTCGGAGAAGATGACAGACATACCACTAATTCCCCATAATACGCCAGTCAGCGATGTTACCATGACGTCATGCGAGCTGTAATGTGATTGGCTTAAAGAAGCGACTGAAGTAAACACTATGTTGTTGGAAGTTGTGTGTTTAACATGTCGTATGTGGTGGTTTTCGTATTTAAACATACATATTCCGGTATGTGTGGTTTCCATTACACACAGCGTGAAAGCTTTTAGCACGGTTCGATTCGTTAAAGTGACGGTAAATTTCATTTTGGTTAAATATGTTACTAGTTCTGAGACTCTCGGTATGCTGCAGTTATTCACAATAAAATGTATCTCACAAGAACTCAGGCACAATACACTACGAAAAAAGAATCTCGATCGTAACGTGTTTTATGCTGTAAACACCGCCAGCAGCCACGGTGATTTTTAAACAACTGAAGATAATGGCACATATTTCGCGCCCTCATTCCTCCTAACGATTCGTGAAACACTGGCTAGGTGGTGACACTTGTGCTGCCGTATTTTTGTGCACACTGGCAAGACATTTACAAACTCAGCACTTGCAAAACTACTGTAAATTAAATCTTTTTAACACAGTAAGATGATAGATTCAGTCACGACTTGACCCTACTGCCAAAACACGCCGCCGCACCATTCTAGAGAGTTCTTTTCTTTGTCGAAAATGATAAGAAGAGAATTTAAAATTAACAAATTATGGAACCAGTCACCTGATAGTCAGTAATATAATGTTGACTTCTGCTTTGAGGTTTCCGGAAATTATCATCTTGAGTTACGTTATGATGACTGACAATGTGTGTAATACTTACAGTAATAAAATAACTATGGCATTTTCATCAAATCATTGGGCTAAAGCACTAACTAATAGTATAGCACTTCACTAGCTACTACCAAATGACAGGTAATACATAATTTGTAATACGTATGAACATTTTGATACAGTCGCAGACAGATACATAGCATTCTCTATGTCATTAAGTCAATAAAAACTGTGTTGACATTAGTCAAACTAAATATGTCTGAAAGTATGGAATTTACGATTAATCGGTAGTACAGATCACGTCTGTGGAAACTGTCGGTCGAAACCTAGCGTGGCTAGAAATCCACGCACAGGTACTTCACCACACGATATGGCACTGCATTTTGTAACAAAACGAAAGGACATACGTATACGAGAACATTTCTGACAAAAGTTCTCGATGTGGCAGCGTTGCTGCTTGGGGGCGTGGTTTATGTGTGTCTCACGACTCACAAACGATTTTCACGAATTACCGTCGTAGCGACAAACTCTAATTTCCAAATACCAAAGGCTTCGAGTTTGGAACTTCTGTTAATGTGTTCTACAGTAAGAACATATAATATTATATAAGAATTGAAAGACCTTGTGTTGTTATATATTCATCATCGATTTTTAGCTTAAAGATAAAACTTCAGTGCAGCTACAACCACAAAATACATAGATCATCAAAATGAGAAATACTGAAAGTATTTGTATTAATTTATGATAGGTTGGCAGAATAGTTTCATTTTGTGGCAGTAAATGATTCTGAATGCTAAATCACTCTAACGCAATATTCTGTCAACTAAGACCACCAATGGTAATTATGACTGCTTGTACCAGTACTATCATATGAGATAACGTGCCTGGTAGACTTCTACAGCAGATTCAACAGCGCTGGTAACATTAAACAGTGACGCCTTACATTGCCAAACGACGTTTAGTTCTGTAGGTTTTTTGAAATACACATTGAAAGACATTGAAGTCGGCATGCAACAAACGTCAGATTAGCATGAAGTGCATTGCGTGTTTGCACGTGCGAATTACAGAGCTACCACTGGGAGTAGGTAGAAATGACGCCGTCTACTTCCTGGATATAAGGAAAGATTACGGGAAGGTTTTTCCATTCAGAAATCGCATTTCAATATTGGTTCTTTATGAGAAGATCGTACTGCATTAGAAGGAGAACCGTCTACCAGCTCGTGTTGCAATTTCAACAGCGGCATGATTCTGTCTGCAGGATAGTAGCCGTGATTAACAGTAAACTATAGCTTAAAAACAGAAAATATGCTAACACAATGTAAATTCAATAAAATTATTTGTATTAAATAATAAAATAAACGAAAATTCAATAGAATAATACACGCTTATTTTCACAGAAAAATTTTCAGTGTGAGAGAAATACTTTGGTAATAAATTATATCTGCAACGTCTTCCTAGATACTGTTTCCAGTACATATAGAATGTTACGACTTATCGAAATTGAAGCTACCTTATCAAATACTTTCAGACAGAATAATCAGATATGAGAGCGATGGACGAGGTGTAAACTCCTACTAGCCAATATCAGTTAAATTAAATAAATTAAATTACTATCAAATTCTTTTCATTAATAATTTTTCATAATAAAATCAATTATAAACAAACATGTATTGTAATCTACCTCCCCTTTACTATAAAGATGCACATTGACCTGAAATATTTTATAATTATGAATCAATAGAATTATAGCTCTAAAATGTTTCTCTGATAACGGAGATACACAAACAAGTAAATTAAGTACAGTTAGTCGTGTATTATCAATCATGGGGAAGGTTCCTCTGAATAGAATGAGATACCGCCAAATTCTTTGGTTTGAAGACCGTAACTGATAATACGCTGGTAAGTATAATTAACATTCAAAATAATATGCTATCTAATCCTAGTTTATTATTTAAGTTTCACAGATGCATAAAAGGAGCCACAAAAATTCAAGATTACGGACAAATTTATAATGTAACTCTCGAACTATAAATAACTGCTGTAACCAACAGTATTGACTTGGGTCACTGGGATAAGCGCGGTTGCTGGCACGAATTAAGCGGATACTATATCAGTTGCTAATTCCATAATCTATCAACTGAAGACATAAAAGTCTGTAAATGAGTCCGCGATCATATTATGGCACTTTGTTTGTAGCTGTCCGACATAATGACATAAATTGTACTTCTCACAGTTACCATTTCAGCTGTTGCTGTCTTCAGATCTGTTAAAAATAGAAGAACAGCGCTGCAACTTAAGTTCAACCGGGTGAAGCAAACTATGTTACAAACCTAGTGATACATAAAAAATAAGATGTTAGCGTGATTAACAGCCTTGCCAACCAGCCATAAATACCATAAAATTATTCTGATGTTGGTATCAATGTCAAAAATCCATATATCTAGGTACGTAGTAGGTGTTGGTGATGGTGTAGGTACGTACAGTATTTAAACAAGTAACTGAAGCCAGTAGAGAGCACTAATGCTAGGATGGATGGGTAATCAGTATTGTAAAGATGTGATGTTACTTTTGAACATTTTGTTTTGGCCTCTATACAATTATGTGTTAAAAAATGGTTCAAATGGCTCTGAGCATTATGGGACTCAACTGCTGAGGTCATTAGTCCCCTAGAACTTAGAACTAGTTAAACCTAACTAACCTAAGGACATCACAAACATCCATGCCCGAGGCAGGATTCGAACCTGCGACCGTAGCGGTCTTGCGGCTCCAGACTGCAGCGCCTTTAACCGCACAGCCACTTCGGCCGGCAATTATGTGTTATTTACTTCACTAGACTATTATTTTCCTGTTATTACTCCTTTCACGTTTCATGTGAATTTTAAAAATGGGTTACTATTTCCACATTTTCCCATACGAAGTAATTCTGACTAACGAGTGCGCGTACTGCATTTTAACTATTGAATTTATGACACTGATTACCCATGCGCCCTGGCATTAATGCGCTCTACGGGCATCAGTTACTTTTATAAGTACTGGACGTGTCGAGGCCATCACCAGCACTTACTATGTACGTAGTTACATAGATTCTGACGTTGATATATACATCAGAATATTTTTGTGGTACTTATGACTGGTATGCACGGCTCTTAATCAGTCTAATATTTTCTTTTTTATATGTGTCACTACTCGTGTTGTAGATTTTGCTTCAGGTAACTGAAGTTAATAACTCTACTGTTTTTCTATTTGTAAACCCATCTGAAGATGGCAATGGCCGAAACCGATAATTGTGAAATGTACAATTTATTTGATCAAGACGGAGCTGTACAAATATACACAAAATGTTGCACCCTGTACCCCAAGTCACTTACAAATTTGAATATAAATTCTTCCTACACACTGCATTCGCAGTAAAGGTCCCTCATTAGCTACCCTTGCTTGTGTTTCAGTGTTAACGCACAGAAGTGTAATTTGTTCTTGCTGAATGTGCTCCTCATCCTGCAGAGTAGTCACATCAGGTATGTAGTCAAAAAGGTTGAAAAAGAGTGTTTTTGCTGTAGAATATATCACTACCGAATCGCATAGTGAATAACTGGACCGCGAACTCTCATGCGAATACTGCGCAAGTACTGTTAACATTTTTTTACAAAACCACGTAACAGTATTACCGTCACTGTTCTGACACACCGCCATTGTGTGTCGTCCCAAGCCGTACAACTTCCCACTTTTCTAGACTAGACAGTGTGAGCCCGCACTGACTGACTTCCGCGTTCGCTCGGCCGCTAGTAATCAGCTTTGCCTCTGACTGCTTAATACGGGTGCACTGCCTACGGCCGAGAAGTCTCCAGACGGCCACAGGCGGTATCCAGCCGTGTTATCGATCAGCCATGGGATTGTTCCTGCTTCCTGTACCTTCAGCCCTTGCAGTATGAGGAGGAAGCTTGTGTTGAAGTCATCTCGACCGCTGTCAGTGCCGTTTCTTTTTCATTTTATTATTTCTGCAGCGTTCTAACTGTTTGATAATGTGGGCATTTTGCTACAATATTTATTAAGTTTTCATTAAAGGATATAAAGAGCGATTCCGTGATGATGTTACAAACTTTCAGGGATGATGAAGAAGGTTTACCTTCGCTACTGTGAAACGCATCTCTTCTACTTCACCTGTGCCCATAGCACTTAAGGTATACATTTCAGAGGCAATGTTAACTGCACTTTTTTGTTTTTGTACATACTACATCCTCCACAAATATGGAAACTAAAGAGTTTGCAGTAGAAGATATGTGCTAGAAGACGAACAAGTGCTCATAGGTCTTAAAGGTATTCTTTTTAGGGTCCATGTTTACTTGAAAATTTCTTCTTGTTTTGGTTCTTACTACCATCTCTGAAAGTTGCCTACCTTACACTCTCAGCAACAAACGCTACATGCTGGGAGGGGTATTGTCCTGCCCAGAGATCTTATGAGGTACACCGAGTTACGCAAAGTGTTTACATTGTCGGGCAGGGTCGTCGTCCTTCAACGATGCGGGCATAGCGGCCGGCAAGAATTACCTATCTTAGTACCATATTTTTTAATATCTTATAGACGGCCAATCTGTGGTGGACTGGCAAGACCCAGATTGAGCTCGCATACAGTATCTTAGAGAGCACCGTCGCCTTATGTCATCGAAGCTGCACTGTGGCAATGAGGCACTTTGAGAAAAGGGAGGAGTTTCTTGGCCATACGAAAAGCTTTGTTCCTGAGAAAGTCAACATGTTGATGGAGAAAGAAGTGTTTGTCCAAAGTGACTCTCGGGTAAGCCACTCCCCCTCCCCCCCCCCCCCTCCCTCCAAGGGGATATGGGGATATCCCACCCATGCAGTCTCAAGCTGCTAGGTATGAGGCGGGTATCTTGCTGAAATAGATGGCTGTCGTCTTGGCGGAATTTAGATGCACTTTACTCCTCTTATACCAAGCGGCTGTGGTATCTAGTTGACACTGAAGGCTTCGAATGTTGACGTCAGATTTATGGGAACGATTTTCGCTCGTAACTTTCCACTCAGTCGTCTCCGGACCACGATCCTTCACCTCAAATTGGTACATTCACCCTTCTCCATCATCCCTGAAAGTTTGTAGCATCTTCACGAAATCACTCGGTATGTAATTTTACATATTATTTCAGCGAATAATAAAATTTCGAAGACCTATTTACCATTATTAGCGTGTATCCTGTTTATTTTTGCTGCCCTTAGGTTCCCTTTCCGATGATAGTAACAGACAGCAACATACTCACTACCAAACAATATCTCATACAATCTAAGGACCACTAGGAATGGTTCAAATGGCTCTGAGCACCATGGGACTTAACTGCTGTGGTCATCAGTCCCCTAGAACTTAGAACTACTTAAACCTAACTAACCTAAGAACATCACACACATCCATGCCCGAGGCAGGATTCGAACCTGCGACCGTAGCAGTCACGCGGTTGCAGACTGTAGCGCCCACTAGGAATGATCATACTCTCACAACCAAGCGCAATGCTAGATGCGGACGAGGTGCAGAGTAGTATTAGCAAGCTGCAGTCAATCGTCGCACTGTACTCGACATAAACACTCCATAAACCTTAGGATGATATGTGCACTACTGCCCATTACAATTGCTACACCACGAAGATGACGTGCTACACACGCGAAATTTAACCGACAGGAAGAAGATGCTGTGATATGCAAATATTTTGCTTTTCATAGCATTCACACAAGGTTGCCGCCGGTGGCGACACCTACAACGTGCTGACATGAGGAAAGTTTCCAAACGATTTCTCATACACAAACAGCTGTTGACCGGCGTTGCCTGGTGAAACGTTGTTGTGATGCCTCGTGTAAGGAGGAGAAATGCGCACCATCACGTTTCCAACTTTGATAAAGGTCGGATTGTAGCCTATCGCGATTGCGATTTATCGTATCGCGACATTGCTGCTCGCGTTGGTCGAGATTCAATGACTGTTAGCAGAAAATGGAATCGGTGGGTGCAGGAGGGTAATACGGAACACCGTGCTGGATCCCAACGGCCTCGTATCACAAGCAGTCGAGATGACAGGCATCTTATCCGCATGCCTGCAACGGATCGTGCA
Source organism: Schistocerca serialis cubense (assembly GCF_023864345.2). Lineage (NCBI taxonomy): Eukaryota > Metazoa > Arthropoda > Insecta > Orthoptera > Acrididae > Schistocerca > Schistocerca serialis. The sequence continues at coordinate 142,644,021 of NC_064639.1, read as the reverse complement.
GCCACGTCTCGATTCCTGAGTCAAAAGACAGGGACGTTTGCAAGACAACAACCATCTGCACTAACAGTTCGACGAAGTTTGCAGCAGCATGAACTATCAGCTCGGAGACCATAGCCGCGGTTACCCTTGACGACGCATCACAGTCAGGAGCGCCTGCGATGGTGTACTCAACGACAAACCTGGGTGTACGAATGGCAAAACGTCATTTTTTCGGATGAATCCAGGTTCTGTTTACAGCATCATGATTGTCTCATCCGTGTTTTGCGACATCGCGGTGAACGCACATTGGAAGCGTGTATTCGTCATTGCCATACTGGCGCATCACCTGACGTGATGGTATGGGGTGCCATTGGTTACACGTCTCGGTCACCTCTTGTTCGCACTGACGGCACTTTGAGCAGTGGACGTTACATTTCAGATGTGTTACGACCCGTGACTCTACCCTTCATTCGATCCCTGCGAAACCCTATATTTCAGCAGGATAATGCACGACCGCATGTTGCAGGTCCTGTACGGCCTTTCTGGATACAGGAAACTTTCGACTGCTGCCCTGACCAGCACATTCTCCAGATCTCTCACCAATTGAAAACGTCTGGTCAATGGTACCCGAGCAACTGGCTCGTCACAGTACGCCAGTCACTACTCTTGATGAACTGTGGTATCGTGTTGAAGCTGCATGGGCAACTGTAACTGTACACGCCATCCAAGCTCTGTTTGACTCAAAGCCCAGGCGTATCAAGGCCGTTGTTACGGCCAGAGGTGGTTGTTCTGGGTACTGATATCTCAGGATCTATGCACCTAAATCGCGTGAAAATGTAATCACATGTCAGTTCTAGTATAATATATTTGTCCAATGAATACCCGTTTATCATCTGCATTTCTTCTTGGTGTACCAATTTTAATGGCCAGTAGTGTAATTGACCCGAAATCCGCTGTGTGAAATAAAGTGCAACGTAACTGGCATTTTCTGCGTTTTATTTCTATAAACACCAAGCAGCTGTTGCGGAAGATATCCGGCGTGCTTTGAGGATTTGCTACACAGTGCAAACACTCTTTTCAGCCAAACAACTAAGTACTCGTATGAGTTTTTTTTCACTTCTTTGGAATCTGCAAGTTATACCTAACATCTGTTCTTGCAAAGGTACGGTATTACAAAGTACCCTGTGAGGTGGCGCAGAGGTCGACACACTGCACTCGCTTTCAGACGGACGGCGGTTCAATTCCGAACCGGCCTCCAGATTTGGGTGTTTCATTATGTCCCTAAATCCCTCCAGGCAAATGCCTAGTCGGTTCCTTTGAAAGGGCACTGGTGATATCCTTCCTAGTTCTTCCCGTTTCTAATGACCTCGTTGTCGACAGGAAGTCAAACCCCAGTCTCCTTTCTTCCTTCTAAGGATAATGCCAATGGATGATTGGATTTTCTATAGTTCCATCTTGTGTAAATGGAATGGGACTGCAGCTGATAAGAGACTCGAAGAAAATAAATACCGACATCCGTAATTTTTATTAATTATCTTATTTGACTACCAGTTTCGGTGCCTCATTGGCACCATCTTCAGGTCCCTATACACGTAGCTATAGAAGTCATCAAAATGACATTAGAGGTGTGGAGATTCCACGTCTACAGACGAGTTTTAGAAATCTACGGAAGCCATTTGAAATTAGTGATCCTTACAAAGGCATGGCCGTTTTTATGACTAAACGACCTACGTGTTTACGGGCCTAAAGACGGTGACAACGGGGTACCAAAACTGATAGTCAAAAAAAGTAATAAAATTGCGGCTGTAGGCATTTATTTTTTTCAAGTATCGCATTTTTAGTAATAATTCATTGAGTTCTCTACCTATAAGTCGATAGGTTCCTTGAAGAACATAAACAGTTATTGAAACTTGGGAAAATGATAAAGCGTTTAGTTTGGTTGCTCTTAGTTTTCAAGCTCATAGATTCTTCGGTCGAATGCAATAAGTCTAAGGCACAGAGGCAATTAAAATGTTTCCTGCTATGCTAAGCATCGCTTCAGTTCACTTTATGCATGAGAAGCTTGCAGAGAAGAAGATTGTGCTGCTCCTAGTTCGTCGCAAGGTGACTGTCGTATTGATGAATATGTCAAGTAATCAGCATATGTAATTCAGTTCTCTCTTTGTCTTTCAGCCTGCGATACTCTGGCCAGTGTCAAAAGCTAAATATCTCCTTTTGTTTTCCCTTGTGAACAACCTCTCTTGGGACGTCACACTTCCACAATTGCAGTAGATTTCCTTCATATTCGCTTTCAAGAATTGAGCTGCCTCATATCCGGTAAGTTCAAAGATTCCAGTTCAAGCAGGTGATGAGTTGTTGACCTATTTTTCAGGAGTCAGAATAGATTTAGATTTCAGACGATTCCCAATATTGTCGGAAATGTAATCTCTTAACACCCTTGTAACTCACGCACTTACACACACACAAACACACACACACACACACACAACGCGCGCGCGCCAATTACCACATCAGTCCGTGATGAGCGTCCATCAGGAGAACTCGTGCTTTAAGTGCGTTTCGCTAGGAGCAGACACGGAAGAACTTGCGTGAGCAGCCGCACAGACACGGGTTAGCACGCAGAGTGGCGTGCACAACAGGCCGACATGCACGACGGGTGACTCACGTGGCGTGAGAACGCTGCACTTGCACGGTGTTGCTTCTCTGCTGTAAAACAGCAGCTCTGCGGGAGGCGATCTACATAGCCATTAAGTACTTTGTTTTCACAGCTTCAGATCCTCTCGTAGGACAGTCTTCCTGTCTCTCATCTGATTGTTATAGTTGTGTGTTTACCTCCAGAATCGTTCAACCAAGTTCTTACAGACCACATTAATATCGAGTACTTTTACCACCAGTCTGAACGAAAACAGCAGTCGGGAGCACTCGTATGTTTTGTTTTTTCCTTACCGTATTGTCTCGCGCGTCTCTACCACAGGAAGCTAACTACGCGCCGTTTAGTGCTGTATTCCATCTGCCCTACGTCTGGCAAAATACACCAGATTCTTGAAGCAATTATGCACGTTTCTCCGAACCGAAATAGAGGGCGTATGATGGGACTTAAAGCGAACTACACGAATGCAGTAAGCTACACGGTCCAGGCACATTACTGCAAGCGCCATCTATGTTCGATGTCAACGTGCGATAACCATCACAGAAGACAGGTGGCAGCACTAGAGTTGTAGGGTATATAAAGCATGACGGGGAGACGCGGGAAATAGTGAAGTCGTCGTCGTATGACATCTAAAAGAGCCTGATCATTGACTTTCAGGCCAAGAATGTAAGCATTACTGAAAGGAGTGGAAGCATTTCCGGAACAGCTAAGTTTGTAAACAGTTCGCGTCGGGCCATGCCTAAAGTATACCATGCACAGAAAAACGACCCCATCCTTCAACGCTCCCAATGCCTTCTTTCCATCTTAACCAGTTCACCGATTAGTGCAACCAGTGGCTGCTCAAGGTCAATCCTCCCAAAACCAGGCAAGCATCGTAGACAAAACCACCCCTTCCTTCCATCTCCTGGATTTCTACCTATGGCCGTCCCATAAACCTCACACCCACCCTCAAGTAATATGGCGTCACCCTTGACCACCGCCTTTCCTGGACCCCCCATCTCCAAGCCAAGGCAAGAACCCATCTCTGTCTCCTCAAACTCCTCTGTGGCAGAACATAGAGTCTGGACCCCTCCACCATCCACCACACTTACAAGTCCCTCTTCTGCCCTGTCCTTTCTTATGCCCACTTCACCTGGATATCCACCCATCCCACCTACTATAAGTCCCGTCAAATCCTTGAACGCAATGTGCTCCACCTCGCCTACCACATCTGTCTCCCCTCCCCTACATGGATGCTTTACGACTTGATCCCTTTCCCACTCCTGCTCCTTTTCCTCGAATAAATGCGGATCCTCTTCACCTCCTGTAAGCTCAATCCTCCCCACCTGCCTGTCTCTCCCATCCTCTCCCACCCCATCCCACTGCCGTGCTTATACTCTTGCATCCCACCTGCTCTCCATCTCCACATCCTTGCCCAAGGTGGCTTCCGCCAATTCCCCCTTGCTGAAGATGTCCTTGTTCCATCCATATACCCCTCCTACGAGCTCTAATCCTCCCCTTCCTTTCCTACCTTCCCCCCCCCTTTTCCTCCAGGGTTCCCTCTCTCCTTCCTCACCTTCCTTTCTCCCTCACCCCTCCTCTCTCCCAGTTCTCCCACTTCCTCCCCCCCCCCTCCACAGGCTTCCACAACCAACCCTACCCTTACCCATCCCCTCGCCCTTCCTTTCTCCCATTGGTTTCTTACCCCCCCCCCTCCTATCCCGTGCCCATCCCCTGCACCCAGTGGCTGCCCCACCCATCTCCTCAGTGTGTTCAGTGTGCCAAAGATCATCACCAATGTGCTACAGTGTTCCCTTCGTCTAGGAATGTCAGTGTTCTAACCTAACCTAACCTAACCTAACCTAACCAGGGCCTTCCATGCACGCCTTCATTTCATTTCTTATGTATGTCTACAGTATTTACCATTCATGTATGTCTGTTTTTCTGTCTCCATGTTTACTGACTGTTTTTCTGTGGCCGAAGAGCGGCGTAGATAGGCCGCTGCCAACCTACCTTTTGTAAGGTATTAAAATAACAATAAAAGAAAAAAAAAACAGGAAAAACGACGCTATTTGAAATCGGTGTCTACGCAAATGTGATGCACAAAGGGACACCCAGATGAACCAAGGGGCTACCAACAGTGTCTGCTCAAGGACCGTGAGCGAACGTTGCTGCAAGCGCCTGGTTCACCCACCCATGCTGACCGCTGTTTGTCGGGGACGAAGTCTGGGATTTGTAACCCAGTACCACAACTATACGTCCACTGGATGGCGACAGCTGGCGTTTCCAGGTGAAACACGTCGTATTTTCCATCGGACATGTTGCCGTTGTAGTTTATGGCGTGAAATGTCTGAAAGCAAATATCCTGCAACAATATTCGGAAGGATCCGGGCCGGAGGGCACTCCCTGAGTGATCTCGTCTTTCTGCAATCCATCACAAGTATGCATCTATCCTTCGAACACATATACACCCATATTTGCAATTTGTTCGGCACGATAGCATCTACCAGCAGGAGAATGCATCGTGTTACACATCTCCAAATGTACGTGCCTGGTTCGAAGAACACCGCAATGAGTTTGTTGTACTCCTCTAGCCGTCAAACACCCCAGATTTACACCCAACTGAGATCTGTAAGACCGCATCGACCGCCTGTTCGCATCATTGATGCTCAACCAAGAAACGTAGTGCAGCTGGCCAAGGCACTAGAATCGGGATGGGTCCACATCCCTATCTATACCTTCCAAAACCTCAATGACACTCTCCCCGCACGTTGTTCCGGTTATTGACAGGCAGTCACATTAATAGACAGTGTATAAACGACCGCGGAATAGACTAATGAAAAACATTTCCACCCATTTCATGATTACAAGAACTATTTTATAGAAAGAAACAGTTGTCTGGGTCACTTTCCATCTATCATCTCTATCTGTAACAGTAAATACGAAAAATCGAAGACTGAATTCTATCATGATTACTGAAAAGAACTAGAATGAAACGAGCGTTCCTTGGGAACCTAAGGAACATCAAATGTGCCGGGCAGGGTGGCCGAGCGGTTCTAGGCGCTGCTACGCCCGCAGGTTCGAATCCTGCCTCGGTCATGGATGTGTGACGTCCTTAGGTTTGTTAGGTTTAAGTACTTCTAAGTTCTAGGGGACTGATGACTTTAGAAGTTAAGTTCCATAGTACTCAGAGCCATTTGAATATCCAGTACACCTGCTCTGGATCGCAGTTAAGTCCTTTGAATGAATATGGGCATGGACGATGCATCATAAACGAATTAAAAGACCACTACAGATTATCAAGGGACATGGCGCAATGTATAAGGCAATCGACTCATTCTCGACAGCAGTGCATTTCAGGTCCCCGTCTGACACGCCAGGCCGAGTCATTCCATGAATTTCCGTATACTTCGACCAAGCGTGGTGATGCAAGGATAAGGTAACAGATGCATTCGGGATGTCCGGAGCTCAAATTCCCGCCTGGCCATCTGGATTTCAGTTTATCCGAGGTCACTTAAGACAAATGTCGCGTGTGTTTGTTTGAAAAGAACATGGCCTATTTCCCTTCTCATGATTGTCCCTTCCGAGTGTGTGCTCCGTCACTCGTGACCTCATGCCAAGAAGACGTTAAAGCCCAGTCTTTCATCTTCCAAACTCTTCGGGAAATGCCCGAACTGGCTTCTTCGACAAGGCCCTAGTCGCTTTCACCACCACTCGCGTCCATCAGACTTAGTAGTCCGGTCCTATTACTTCGCTGTTCAAATGGTTCAAATGGCTCTGAGCACTATGGGACTTAACTTCTGAGGTCATCAGTCCCCAAGAACTTAGAACTACTTAAACCTACCTAACCTAATGACATCACACACGTCCATCCCCGAGGCAGGATTCGAACATGCGACCGTAGCGGTCGCACAGTTCCAGACTGTAGCGCCTAGAACCTCTCGGCCACTCCGGCCGGCACTTCGCTGTTGATGAGGCTTTCTTCTTTACGTGCCTATAAGTTCTCCGCAAGCAGAAAGACGCGAGGATTTAAGGTCTGTAGTTGACAATGTCGTTAAAGACGATGCACAAACATGAATATGACAAGTACGCAGAAACCTCAGATAGCCTTAGCTTGATCTCTCATCTAGTGTATTTTCACTCCGATAATTTGAAAATTCCAAAACCTTCTCCAGTTAATATTGTCAAAAGATATTTTTAAATCTACCAAAGCTGTAAATGCGGATTTGTCACCCTTCAACTTATTTCTTAAGATAAATCATAAGATCAGTATTGCTTCGGGTGTTCCTACATCTTTGCGCAATCCATGCTGATCTGGCCTCAAAACGCCGTTTCCCAGTCGTTACATCCTTCTGCAGATACTTCGTATTAGTCTCTTACAACCATGACTTATTAAACATATAGTTTGGTAATACTGGCTCCAATGTACCTGCTTTCTTAGAATTAGGATGATGATATTCTTCTTGAAGACTGCAGGTACTTCGTAGAAACAACGGTTTTGTTGAGTTGGTTTTCCCAAGGATTTTTGTAACACTGAAAATATAGCGTACTCCAGATGCCGTGTTTCCATTTTGGGCTATAAGTGTTTTGTCAAATTATTCCCGCATCTAACAACCCTACCACAACAAAGGTCAAAAATTAATTATGATTGTAGTATTGCTCACGCTGCTAAATATTGCATTTTCGGGCAACAACAAAGTTATATTATGTGGCAGTTGTCATTAGAGCACAGTTAATAAAGTCATTTCATGAAATAATGGATAAACTAGGCACTCATCTTTTCGTGTTTCCCACGCTGGTCTCGTTGTGAGCTCATGGCTCAATCGTCGAAGATCTAGGTAGTGATGATTCCAAGCTCGGATGCAAAGAGGCCTAGGTGATATGCTGCGATATTCAAAAGTTTTATAGATGTGTTTCATAAATCATTCTTGAAGATTGAACTTTTACAAGGTAGAACAATGGTGATGTAAAAAAGTAATCAGCACTCCGAATTTAAGTTACACTTCTTTTTTATTACGTTTGTTGCAACATCACTTCACAATATAAAACATACTTCAAAATATCTTCCTCACTATTAAAGTTCACATTTCATAAACTGACTACAATTTGTGTCTTTTCAACATGACGACCAATACTTGACTCTCTAAAAACCGCTTACGCGCCAAAAAATCAGAGTTACAAGTACGTCAAAGATCATAGTGACAAACGAAAGAATACACATAAGGATAATATCATTGTAATATAAACATATCGATGTATCGAAGTACCACTACATTAATGAAATCAAATCTGAATGTTGTCACAGAAATATGTTAACTATTTTATAGAAACACAGTAGAATACTGCTGGTATCGAGAGGTTGAGGTGAGGTGCCGTAATGGTTACGTAATTCAAGTACCATTACACGCATTTTACGGATCACACATTTAGCTATCCTCCATGTTCTCTTTCCTTTACCGTGGAATTGCCTTCAAGCATGTTTCCTTTATACAACTCTTCCAAAAATTCGTTTACCTTCCAGCGGTTCTTTATTTGCTTTGTACTGGCTTGCAAATCTGCGCTCTTGCCATTGATATTGTGGTTTTCCATTTTTCTACTGATTTTTTAAGTTTCCTATTCCTCTTTTTCTCCCTTATCTTTTGCCCGTTTCCTCTACGGTGTCAGCATTGTTATATGGATTGAGGCACTCTTACTGACAGTTGGTGGCCGGAAGCCCTCCCTGACGCCACCACTCTCTTCCCCCAAACCCCTCCCCTCCCACCCGGGGTAGAATCTACGTACCCTATCTGTGTGCGTCAAGAGCAAATCACGTGTTCAAGTCGAGAACACTTTGTAAATGTTTGAGTAGCGTGTATCTGAGACAGGACGCCGGCCCCTGCGCGATATTCAACTATAAACTTGGATGTGGAAAAACCGCCTAAAAACGACATCCAGTATGGCCCCGTCATCAGCCTTCCTCGTTAACCCGCAGGGCGCATTGCATTAGGAGCAGACTAGTATCCCTGAAACACGGAAGCGACGCGTTAACGCGCTTGGCTATCCGGGCGGGTGTTCCTTATTGACAGCAACGAATTGCAGAGATGCATGTCTGATTCAAAATATTTTTTAGTGCTCCTTATGTGTTCACAGTTTTCCTAGGAGGTGATGGAATACTATTAAAGCTCACTGGCATCTGCACAATATTCTTGGAGATTTTTTTCTACGGAGTGAGAAAGGAGGGGGTAAAGCATGTTTGGCTGTTACTGTAATGAGAGCTTTTGCAGATAGTCGAGTGTTCCATTTGTATCGTTAGGAGAGCGCGAGGAATGAAATGAATTACAAAGCCTGGTACTAAGAGTCTAAGCGATTCCTACCGAATAACACGAAGATGGAGTCAAGTGTCTTTGTTCAAGAGATGGTCGGCCTTCGCCAGTGACAGATGTCCTCACTTCACATGACACTGGTGAGACGCTTGGGGATTAACCCAGCAAACTGATGCACAGCTAGATGATTGTAAATTCAGTTCGCCTCCTTTTGCCGAGCAATTACAGGTGGGGAAATTGGAGGTGCTACCTCCGAGTGAGGGCGGGTAACCCATCATCGAGCTACACTATGCTGTGCAAGCTTTTTAATCTCCCAGTACTTGCTGCAACCTACACCCTTCTGAATCTGCTTGGTGTATTCATCTCTGGGTCTCCCTCTATGATTTTTACCCTCCACGCTGCCCTCCAATACCAAATTGGCGACCCCTTGATGCCTCAGAACATGTCCTACCTACCGGTCCCTTCTTCTTGTCAAGTTGTGCCACAAACTCCTCTTCTCCCCAATTCTACTCAATACCTCCTCATTAGTTATGTGATCTACCCATCTAATCTTCAGCGTTCTTCTGTATCACCACATTTCGAAAGCTTCTATTCTCTTCTTGTCCAAACTATTTATCGTCCATGTTTCGCTTTCATATATGGCTACACTCCATACAAATACTTTCAGAATCGACTTCCTGAGACTTAAATCTATACTCGATGTTAACAAATTTCTCTTCTTCAGAAACGCTTTCCTTGCCATTGTCAGTCTACATTTTATATCCTCTCTACTTCGACCACAATCAGTTATTTTGCTCCCCAAATAGCAAAACTCCTTTACTACTTTAAGTGTCTCATTTCCTAATCTAATTCCCTCAGCATCACCCGACTTAATTCCATTACATTCCATTATCCTCGTTTTGCTTTTGTTGATGTTCATCTTATATCTTCCTTTCAAGACGCTGTCCATTCCGTTCAACTGCTCTTCCAGGTCCTTTGCTGTTTCTGACAGAATTACAATGTCATCGGCGAACCTCAAAGTTTTTATTTCTTCTCCATGGATTTTAATACCTACTCCGAATTTTCTTTTGTTTCCTTTACTGCTTGCTCAATATACAGATTGAATAACATCAGGGGGAGGCTACAAGCCCGTCTCACTCCCTTCCCAACCACTGTTTCCCTTTCATGCCCCTCCACTGTTATAACTGCCATCTGGTTTCTGTACAAATTGTAAATAGCCTTTCGCTACCTGTATTTTACCCCTGCCTTCGTGTTTGCAATACGAAACGGAAACACTCACTTCAGATTGCCTTGGAAGAGACTGCATTTCGTGCAATAAAAAGGCTTTGATAACAAATGGAAGTGTCAATTGAGCATATGAAAGAGGCTGTTAGGTTATTATGGACTGTGCAACTTAGAGACTTCGTGTGAGGAAGATTTATACGAAGGCTATTCGGAAAGTAAGGTCTGATTGCTCGCCAAATGGAAACCACAGTGAAAATCAAAAATGTTGTATTTGCAACAGTTAGCTACACCTTACAGCTATTTCACCACATAGTCGCCGCTCCGACTGTAGCTTTGTCCAAACTTTCCGATACCCTCGTCATAGAGGGCAGCCGCCTGTGATTTCTGTCAGTTCTCTACGCTGTTCTGTAGCTTGTTGCCTGTGCCAAAATGATGTCTCCGTAGTCAGCGGTTCACGTGAGCAGAGATGAAAATCAGATTCAAGTCCGATACCCTCATCATAGAGGGCAGCCGCCTGTGATTTATGCCAATTGTCTACGCTGTTCTGTAGCTTGTTGCCTGTGCCAAAATGTTGTTTTCATAGCCAGCGGTTCACGTGAGCAGAGATGAAAATCAGAGAGATTCAGGTCCGATACCCTCATCATAGAGGGCAGCCGCCTGTGATTTATGCCAATTCTCTACGCTGTTCTGTAGCTTGTTGTCTGTGCCAAAATGTTGTTTTCATAGCCAGCGGTTCACGTGAGGAGAGACGAAAATCAGAGAGAGTCAAGTCCGAGCTGTATAGTGGGTATCAAACACTTGCCATCGAAAACGCTGCAGGAATGCCTTCATTGCCCCTGCAGTGTGCGGCCGAGAATCGTCATGAAGAAGGAAATACATGACACTCTGCAGGCTTTCGTGGCCGTTGTCACTGAAGTTAAGATCTTCTGGGTTATTCGGCTGCGTCATGTTTCTTCTAAAATGTTCGACGTTTCGACCCCTCTGCTGGGATCTTCCTCAGGATCTTTTGGTTCCACTACTGCTAGAACACTGAGTGAGGAAGATCCCAGCAGAGGGATCGAAACGTCGAACATTTTAGAAGAAACATGACGCGTCCTAATAACCCAGAAGATTTTAACTTCAAATACATGACTGTTATGATGTATGGACTGCCCGAAATCATGGGAAATCTGTCAGGTGCACCTATAATGGGTGGGAGACACTGTTTCTAGGCGCATTTACTTGCTCACTGTGCGCTCAGAACTGAAAAGAACGACGTGATACGATCGATAGGCATACTAGAGACAGTGGTCCATCTATGCAAAGCCGGCCGCTGCGGCCGAGCGGTTCTAGGCGCTTCAGTCTTTAACCACGCTGCTGCCGCGGTCACAGGTTCGAATCCTGCCTCGGGCATGGATGTGTGCGATGTCCTTAGGTTAGTTAGGTTTAAGTAGTTCTAAGTTCTAGGGGACTGATGACCTCAGATGTAAAGTACCATAGTGCTTAGAGCCATTTGAACCATATATGCAAAGCTTCATCGGATTCTCATTGCGGTTTCAATTTCGTGACTGATCTGACCTTACTTTCCGAATAGTGCTCGTAAGTGATGGAGAGGAAGTCAACTCAATTGCTGTCCCTAATTAGTAAATGAAACCAATTAATGTGGCTATCATTCGTTTCCACAGTGAGTTACAGCAAAAAACAAGGTGCTGATGCATCTGGTCGCCGTAAGAGAGGAAGGGCTTCAATGTTGATCATAATCCATCCCGTTTCTTTTTGGCCAAATGTCACTCTTTATAACGTCAGTAAACTGTTCAGATGCAAGATATTTTCGTCGAATAAAGAGTTTATCTGGCTTACACTTGTCCCTCATATGAGGGAATATAAAGAATAAAATTTCGCTGAACTAAACTTTTGTGTTTGTAAAAAAATGTTAGTACGTTTTCTACTAAACGTATTCACGTATTCTCGTATGAAGTTCACGTAGTGTCGCCACCCGTGCGGTGAACGATCTGCCACTTGAAACACAGCCGGCGCAGGTGCAGGCCGGGCGGCCCGCCACTCTCCCGGTCCGCTAGCCGCTCTGCCGTTGCCGGCCGCGGCAGCGTCCCCAGCCGGCGGCCATCAATATGCACGGCTGGCTGAGTAGCGGGCCGTGTCCCACCCGCGCCCACGTTACCAGCTGCAGCTAATTTGCCGCCAGCTCTGCCCTGCCCACGCACACAGGGCATGTTTCCCTCTGGTACCAAAGGTCAACCCCACATCGCTGATAGATGTCCTCTGTAAACGTACAGTACAGCCACATCACCCTGCGCGTTTCCGCCATTGTAAACATAAGACACGGGCCCGCTTCTGGCGACTGTCATTCGGATTTATAGAACATTTCAATGACAACTTTAAAATAATTAGAAGAGTGTGTAAACTATTGTTGTTTATTTACTGAAGGCGTCATATTAAAAGTGAATGCTGTGCTATGGTTTCAGCTATCGATAGGCCTCACGGGCGTCGTGAAGTTGGCAATGAACTAGAATGTTTCCGCCAGACACCGATAGAAGTCACGTGGGATCCGGCGGACCCAATGGTGCGCGCCCACTCAGCCACACCTCCAGCAGCCCTGGACTACAAGCGCTCTCCGCTGACGCTATATGGGAGGGCCGGAGGCAGCCAGACAACCGACTCGTTGTTGACATCGAGAGGTGGCAAGACGCAATCAATACGTTCACTGCTCGATAACAACGGTGAAGTCACTGATGACAGTGCCACTAAAGCAGAGTTATTAAACACGGTTTCCCGAAACTCCTTCACCAAAGAAGACGAACTAAATATTCTTGAATTCCAGCCAAGAATAACTGCCAAGGTGAGAAACATAGAAGTAGACATCCTCGAGTAACGAAGCAGCTTAAATCACTTAATAAAGGCAAGGCCTCTGGTCCAGATTGTATACCAGTCAGGTTCCTCTCAGAGTTGTTGTTGTTATGGTCTTCAGTCCTGAAACTGGTTTGATGCAGCTCTGCATGCTACTCTATCCTGTGCAAGCTTCTTCAACTCCCAGTACGTAATGCAGCCTACATCCTTCGGAATCTGCTTAGTGTATTCATCTCTTGGTCTCCCTCTACGACTTTTACCCTCCACGCTGCCCTCTAATACTAAATTCGTGATCCCTTGATGCCTCAGAACATGTCCTACCAACCGATCCCTTCTTCTAGTCAAGTTGTGCCACCAACTCCTGTTCTCCCCAATTCAATTCAATAACTCCTCATTAGTTATGTAATCCACCCATCTAATCTTCAGTATTCTTCTGTAGCACCACATTTCGAAAGCTTCTATTCTCTTTTTGTCTAAACTATTTATTGTCCATGTTTCACTTCCATAGGTGGCTACACTCCATACAAATCCTTTCAGAAACGACTTCCTGACACTTAAATCAATACTCGATGTTAACAAATTTCTCTTCTTCAGAAACGCGGTCCTTGCCATTGCCAGTCTAAATTTTATATCCTCCCTACTTCGACCATCATTACTTATTTTGCTCCCTAAATAGCAAAACTCCTTCAGTACTTTAAGTGTCTCATTTCCTAGTGTAATTCCATCAGCATCACCCGATTAATTCTACTAAATTCCATTATCTTCGTTTTGCTTTTGTTGGTGTTCATCTTATACCCTCCTTTCAAGACACTGTCCATTCCGTTCAACTGCTCTTCCAAGTCCTTTGCTGTCTCTGACAGCATTACAATGTCATCGGCGAATCTCAAAGTTTTTATTTCTTCTCCATGGATTTTAATGCCTACTCCGAACTTTTCATTTGTTTCCTTTACTGCTTGCTCAATATACAGATTGAATAGCATCGGGGAGAGGCTACAACCCTGTCTCACTCCCTTCCCAACCACTGCTTCCCTTTCATGTCCCTCGACTCTTATAACTGCCATCTGCTTTCTACACAAATTGTAAATGGCCTTTCGCTCCCTGTATTTACTCTCAGAGTATGCTGATAAAATAGCTCCGTATTTAGCAGTTATATACAACCACTCGCTCGCAGAAAGATCTGTACCTAAACACTGGAAAATTGCTCAAGTCATACCAATACCCAAAAAGGGAAGTAAGAGTAATCCTCTGAATTACAGGCCTATATCACTAATGTCGATTTGGAACATATACTGTATTCGAACATTATGAAGTACCTCGAAGAAAACGATTTATTAACACGTAGTCAGCACGGTTTCAGAGAATATCGTTCTTGTGAAACACAACTAGCTCTTTATACTCATAAAGTAATCAGTGCTATCGACAGAGGAAGTCAAATTTATTCCATATTGTTAGATTTCCAGAAGGCTTTCGACACCGTTCCTCACAAGCGTCTTCTAACCAAACTGCGTGCCTACGGAGTATCGCCTCAGTTGTGCGACTGGATTCGTGATTTCCTGTCAGAAAGGTCGTAGTTTGTAGGAATAGACGGAAAGTCATCGAGTAAAACAGAAGTAATATCTGGCGTTCCACAAGGAAGTCTTATAGGCCCTCTATTGTTCCTGATCTATATTAACGATATAGGAGACAATCTGAGTAGCCGTCTTAGATTGTTTGCAGATGATGCTGTCATTTACCTTCTTGTATAGTCATCAGATGATCAAAACGAATTGCTAAATGATTCCGATAAGATATCTGTACGGTGCGGAAACTGGCAATTGACCCAGAATAAGGAAAAATGTGAAGTTATTCACGTGAGTATTAAAAGAAATCAGCTACATTTCTATTACGCGATAAGCCACACAAATCTGGAGGCTGTAAATTCAAGTAAATACTTAGGGATTACAGTTACAAATAACCTAAATTGGATCGATCACATATCTACATCTACATCTACATACACACTCCGCAATCCACCATACGGTGCGTGGCGAAGGGTACCTCGTACCACAACAAGCATTTTCTCTCCCTGTTCCACTCCCAAATACAACGAGGGAAAAATGACTGCCTATATGCCTCTGTGCGAGCCCTAATCTCTCTTATCTTATCTTTGTGGTCTTTCCACGAAATGTAAGTTGGCGGCAGTAAAACTGTACTGCAGTCAGCCTCAAATGCTGGTTCTCTAAATTTCCTCAGTAGCGAAAAGAACGCCTCCTTTCCTCTAGAGACTCCCACCCGAGTTCCTGAAGCATTTCCGCACACCTACCAGTAACAAATCTAGCAGCCCGCCTCTGAATTACTTCTACGTCCTCCCTCAATCCGACCTCATAGGGATCCCAAACGCTCGAGCAGTACTCAAGAATAGGTCGTATTAGTGTTTTATAAGCGGTCTCCTTTACAGATGAACCACATCTTCCGAAAATTCTACCAATGAACCGAAGACGACTATCCGCCTTCCCCACAACTGCCATTACATGCTTGTCCCACTTCATATCGCTCTGCAATGTTACGCCCAAATATTTAATCGACGTGACTGTGTCAAGCGCTACACTACTAATGGAGTATTCAAACATTACAGGATTCTTTTTTCTATTCATCAGCATTAATTTACATTTATCTATATTTAGAGTTAGCTGCCAATCTTTACACCAATCACAAATCCTGACCAAGTCATCTTGTATCCTCCTACAGTCACTGAACGATGACACCTTCCCGTACACCACAGAATCATCAGCAAACAGCCGCGCATTGCTATCCACTCTATCCAAAAGATCATTTATGTAGATGGAAAACAACAGTGGACCTACTATACTTCCCTGGGGCACTCCAGATGATACCCTCACCTCCGATGAACACATAGATAATAGCGTGGGTAGACAAAACCAGAGACTGCGATTCATTGGCAGAACACTTAGAAGGTGGAACAGGTCTAATAAATGGACTGCTTACCACGCTTGACCGCCCTATTCTGGAGTATTGGTGTGCGGTGTGGCATCCTCATCCAATGGGACTGACGGATGACATCGAAAAAGTACAAAGAAGGGCAGCTACTTTAGTATTATCGCGAAATAGAGGAGATAGTGTCACAGACATGTTACGTGAATTGGAGTGGCAATCATTAAAACAAAGGCGTTTTTCGTTGCGACGGGATCTTCTCATGAAATTTCAAACACCAGCTTTCTCCTCCGATTGCGAAAACATTCTGTTGGCACCCACCTACATAGGGAGAAATGATAATCACGATAAAATAAGAGAAATCAGGGCTCGCACAGAAAAATTTAATTGCTCGTTTTTCCCGCGTGCCGTTTGAGAGTGGAACGGTAGAGAGACAGCTTGAAGGTGGTTCATTGAACCCTCTGCCAGGCACTTTATTGTGAATAGCAGAGTAATCACGTAGATGTAGATGTAGGTGGACTCTGTTTCTCGTTGCATTAACTGCAGAGATTCTTTGTACATTAAATGAAACAACAAGTTTACTGTTACCAGTCGCTGTTTGTTTATCTCTACGCCGCGTTTGAAAGGTTTAAACCTCCATCATCAGGTGGATTTATATTTGTTAGTATGACGTGTGTTTGTGTGTTGTGTTACAATATTTTGGAGGAACTTGTGGCACTGTCTAGTGGAGAAACAAAATACTATTTCAAAACATGGATTTGGTGTTTTTCTCTTTTGACTAAAAACTAAACGTATATCTAATGGTAAAAATGAATGAAATAAGTAAAATAGAGTACCTCCGGTGGTCACAGGTTCCTTTCACTGTTGTAAAACATCACATGTATACTGTCATATTTTGTAACACAACGCGTGCATACATGTCATACAAACAAATGTAAATCTACCTGATGATGCAGGAGATAAACAAAGAGTGGCTGGTAACAGTAAATTTGTTGCCTCATTTAATGTCAGTAACAATCACGGTAAAGCCTAACCTAAAATGTTCACATTTAAAGAATCTTCGTACGTTAGAACTATAAGTAAAACTCCATTTTACTGTGTTACCTTCTTCGCTAATCATTTTGCTCCTGTCCAGCTTTTCTACAATAACAGTTGCTGCAGCAGTCTGTAGCTCACATCTTCTTACGTTGCATACGAAGTACACAACATATTCCTTTTATTTGCTATCCCTTTTATTTATTTGAGAAAGTTATATCATTTTTTATGCCGTAGTGTGGGATGCGTGGCAACGATTGTGTTTAAATTCCACAGACTCGGTGGAATGAGACTTCTATGACAAAGTAAAGATTTAGTCTGGGATGGTTCTAGACGAGTTTGTTGAAGACCAGTCAACAATTCTTTGCCTATGTACAACGCAATGACGCAAATATATTGTCCGGATTGTGGACACGTTAAGAAGTTCTTGTCATAGAAATATAAGGAAAAATGCGTTGCTAATCTGGAAAATATGCTCTATTAAATTTCCAGGCATGTTTTCCATTTATATACTCCTGGATCGTAAGGATCAGCATAGTTCGGATGCGTAGATAGAACACACAATCTCACAACAGCCCCGATTTGGGGAGCATTCCTAACAACAGAACTTTCACTTGTTACACAATATGACGAGAGCTACCATCTATCCTCCACTGAGAGAGCTACTCTGGCACATGAGTGGACGCCCTACTATGCACGAATGTTTAAAGAAATTCTGTGAACGAAAATGCATGGTCAGAAAATTAATATCTCTATATTAAAGCTATTTCAGCAGCATTGCCGACACCGAAACCAAATTCCGCAAGACACTCACTTAATCAACTATCCAATCTTCAAAACCATGATAAAACATTAATCAGAATTGAAAGTATCTGCAATGTTCTTAGAGAAGATAATTTTGATTATTAGTGCCCAAAATAATTTTCAAAACTTTATCCTAAAGACTGCTCCCTCGATAATTAAACAGTTTGAGAGGAGCCTTAGCTAGTTTTGGGAGCTAAAGTTAAAGTGCTCTCGTCCTTATGTTCCATTCAGAGTGTCGTACAGAAAAAGAAAAAGGCTTACATCTTTGGAATACATCTCGTAGTTTATGCTCGCTGTTCGATTTCGTTTCCTAAAAGTAGCTGTAACACATCAACCGAAGTTCCATACCTTGGAGTTGGTGTAAAGGTGAGACAGTAGAGACAAATTTGGGAATACTGGGGTTCAACTCGGTTTAATGCCATCCGGATTTTGACTTTACACTTTCCGCAAATCACTTACGACAGATTTCCTAATCTCCGGCTTCTCTGGAGAGGAGAGGGTTCAGTGTCCCCTATAATAAATCGTATTTTAGACTTCCACGAATTCTATACATACCTTGACGCGCATGCCAAGACGATTCCTCGAAAAAAGTCGCAGTTGATTTCTTTCCCCATCGTTCTCCATTATCCGGTGTTCTTGTATAGCGACGTAGGTGTAGTTGAAATGTTAATTCCTAGTCTTTCTTCTTTACTTGTTAGTTGACGTATTTGAAATACACCTTTGTAACTACTAAAATGCTTATTTATGTTACCTTACTTCTTTCGTATCATTAATTCAAAACATCGTCAGTGGTTTCACTGTTCTCTAATTTCTCCTAAAGCGTGACAGCGTCATCTGCATTCAGAATTTACAAGTATTCCTTAGCTTGCAAAAAGAGGCAGTCGGAGCTGCAACTAAAATGGATGTTTATTCAGTCGGTGCCTGTTTTCGGGCTATGCCTATTCATCAAACCAACCATTCTTTGCCAAGTGCTCTGCCAAAGCAGAGTTACTAAACACAGTCTTCCGAAATCCCTTTACAAAAGAAGACAAAGTAAATAATCCATAATTCGAATCAACAACAGCTGCCAACATGAGTAACGTAGAAGTAAATATCCTCGGAGTAGTGAAGCAACTTAAATCACTTCATAAAAGCAAGTCTTCTGGTCCAGACTGTATACCAAATAGGTTCCTTTCGCAGTATGTTGATGCATTAGCTCCATACTTATCAATCATATACAACCGTTCGCTCGACGAAAGATCCGTACCCAAAGACTGGAAAGTTGCACAGGTCACATCAATATTGAAGAAAGGTAGTATGAGTAATCCACTAAATTACAGGCCCATATCGTTAACGTCGATAAGTATCAGGATTTTAGAACATATATTGTGTTCGACCATTATGAATTACCTCGAAGAAAACTGTCTATTGACACACAGTCAACATGGGTTTAGAAAACATCGTTCCTGTGAAACACAACTAGCTCCTTATCCACATGAAGTGTTGAGTGCTATTAACAAGGGATTTCAGATTGATTCCGTATTTCTTGATTTCCGGAAGGTTTTTGACACTGTACCACACAAGAGGCTCGCATTGAAATTGCGTGCTCATGGAATATCGTCTCAGTTATGTGACTGGATTTGTGATTTCCTGTCAGCGGGGTCACTGTTCGTAATAAATGACGGAAAGTCGTCGAGTGAAACAGAAGTGATTTCTGGCATTCCCCAAGGTAGCGTTATAAGCCCTTTGCTGTTCTTTATCTATATAAATGATTTGGGAGACAATGTGAGCAGCCGTCTTCGGTTGTTCGCAGATGACGCTGTCGTTTATCGACTAATAAAGTCATCAGCAGATCAGAAGAAACTGCAAAACGATGTAGGAAAGATATACGTATGGTGCGAAAAGTGGCATTTGACGCTGAATAACGAAAAGTGTGAGGTCATCCACATGAGTGGTAAAGGGAACTCGTTAAACTTCGGTTACACGATAAATCAGTCTAATCTAAAAGCCGTAAATTCAACTAAATACCTAGGTATTACATTTATGAACAACTTAAATCGGAAGGAACAGTTATAAAATGCAACAGACCTACTAAGGAGACAGCCTACACTACTCTTGTCCGTCCCCTTTTACAATACTGCTGCGCGGTGTGAGAGTCTTACCAGACAGGACTGACGGAGTAATCGAAAAAGTTCAAAGAAAGGCAGCACGTTTTGTGTTATCGCGAAATATGGGAGAGAGTGCCACAGAAATGCCACAGGATTTGGGCCGGAAATCGTTAAAAGAAGGGCGTTTTTCGTTGCGACGGAATCTTCTCACGAAATTTCTATCACCAACTTTCTCCTCCCAATGCAAAAATATTTTGTTGACACAGACTTACATAGGGAGGAACGATCACCACGATAAAATAAGGGTAATCAGAGGTCGTACGGAAAGATATAGGTGTTCAACCTTCCGCGCCCTATACGAGATTGGAATAATAGAGAATTGTGAAGGTGGTTCGATGAACCCTCTGCCAGGCAGTTAAATGTGATTTGCATAGTATCCATGTAGATGTAGATGTAGAAGAAGAAGTAAAATATCCGTCCAAAGCCGGCCGGTGTGGCCGAGCGGTTCTACAGTCTGGAACCGCGCGACCGCTACGGTCGTAGGTTCGAATCCTGCCTCGGGCATGGATGTGTGTGATGTCCTTAGGTTAGTTAGGTTTAAGTAGTTCTAAGATCTAGGGGACTGATGACCTCAGATGTTAAGTCCCATACTGCTCAGAGCCATTTGAAACGTTTGTCCGTCCAAAATAGTAGTAAATAAAGTGGGTACATATGTGTATGGTCGCAATTAATGTTCGTTAACTGCTGTTTTATTCACCGACTAAATAAATATTCATTTTAGTTGCAACTCTGGCTA
Source organism: Schistocerca serialis cubense (assembly GCF_023864345.2). Taxonomy (NCBI): domain Eukaryota; kingdom Metazoa; phylum Arthropoda; class Insecta; order Orthoptera; family Acrididae; genus Schistocerca; species Schistocerca serialis. The sequence continues at coordinate 142,623,390 of NC_064639.1, read as the reverse complement.
TTTGCTTTTGCACCACAGTCTAAAATGAGTTGCCGTCCCACATTACCCAGCACGCTACATACATACTCCACGGTTGCCAGTTTAGCATACTTTTAAGACGTTGTATGCTGAAACAAACGTCATTTAATAAGGCCCCTGAAGTCCTTCTTTGCTTCTTGTAACGCTTCAGCACCGTTAGCGATGTGTAACTGCACTTGGGTACATTAACGATGAAGCAAGACGTTCACGATTTTATTCTGTCAGCTACCTTCCGAAAATGAATCGGGAATCATTTACGTGGGAGACAGAGCTCCCTCCCTAGACTGCCACTCACTTGGCTATTGCTGCAGCCAGACACCAGGGCCTCTTAAAGTTCCTCGGAGCAGTGTGAGGGAGGGAGGGAGGGAGTAAGGTGGTATCGGGTGGAGCAGTAGCACAGCCCTCCCTCCCACATCCCCCGCCGGCCACTTGAGAGGGCACGACGTGCATGCAAATCGCGTTGCGTCATCGAGCGTGAGTCAGCGCTGCTTTCCAGGGGGGATTCCACCAAGATTGGCCCCGCGCCCAGTTAATTGCACTGCTCCGGTCTGCAGAGTGGAAATCATACACCGTGCTCCACCAAACAGCGCTCGCGGCGAGCGGTACGAAGGGCAGAACGCCCTCGGCATCCAGGTACGACAGTTGCCATGTAAACAAACCTACATAAATGGACGAAGCTTTGGACGAAAAGAATTACACTACTGGGCATTAAAATTGCTACACCAAGAAGAAATGCAGATGATAAACGGGTATTCATTGGACACATATATTACACTAGAACTGATATGTGATTACATTTTCATGCTATTTGGGTGCATAGATTCTGAGAAACCAGTACCCAGAGCAACCACCTCTGGCGGTAATAACGGCCTTCATACGCCTGGGCATTGAGTCAAACAGCTTGGATGGCGTGTACAGGTACAGCTACCCATGCAGCTTCAACACGATACCACAGTTCATCAACAGTAGTGACTGGCATATTGTGACGAGCAAGTTGCTCGGCCACCATTGACCAGACATTTTCAATTGGTGAGAGATCTGGAGAATGTCCTGGCCAGGGCAGCAGTCGAACATTTTCTGTATCCAAAAACGCCCGTACTGGACCTGCAACATGCTGTCGTGCATTATCCTGCTGAAATGTAGGGTTACACAGGGATCGAATGAAGGGTCGATCCACGGATCGTAACACATCTGAAATGTAACGTCCACTGTTGGAAGTGCCGTCAATGCGAACAAGAGGTGACCGAGACGTGTAACCAATGGCACCCCATACCATCACGCCGGATGATACGCCAGTATGGCGATGACGAACACACGCTTCCAATGTGCGTTCACCGCGATGTCGCCAAACACGGATGCTGTGAACAGAACCTGGATTCATCCGAAAAAATGACGTTTTGCCATTCGTGCACCCAGGTTCGTCGTTGAGTACACCTCCGCAGGCGCTCGTGTCTATGATGCAGCGTCAAGGGTAACCGCAGCCATGGTCTCCGAACTGAGAGTCCATGCTGCTGCAAACGTCGTCGAACTGTTCGCGCAGATGGTTGTTGTCTTGCAAACGTCCCCATCTGTTGACTCAGGGATCGAGACGTGGCTGCACGATCCGTTACAGCCATCCGGATAAGATGCCTGTCATCTCGACTTCTAGTGATACGAGGCCGTTGGGATCCAGCACGGCGTTCCGTATTACCTTCTTGAACTCACCGATTCCATATTCTGCTAACAGTCACTGGATCTCGACCAACGCGAGCTGCAATGTCGCGATACAATAAACCCCAATCGCGATAGGCTACAATTCGACCTTTATCAAAGTCGGAAACGTGATGGTACGCATTTCTTCTCCTTACACGAGGCATCACAACAACGTTTTTACCAGGCAACGCCGGTCATCTGCTGTTTGTGTATGAGAAATCGGTTGGAAACTTCCCTCATGTCAGCACGTTGTAGGTGTCGACACCGGCGCCAACCTCGTGTGAATGCTCTGAAAAGCTAAACATTTGCATATCACAGCATCTTCTTCCTGTCGGTTAAATTTCGCGTCTGTAGCACGTCATCTTCGTGCTGTAGCAGTTTTAATGGCCAGTAGTGTAGTTAGGTTCTTTCATACTACCGCAGAAAGGTTAACAGAATCTTAGAGCCTCTCCAATGCCACAAGACTGCACTTGTTGTTTTTGTTATTGTTGTTGTTGTGGGTATGGTGGTCTTCAGTCAGAGCAATGATTTGATGTAGCTCTCCACGCTAGACTATCATGTCCAAGCTTCATCTCTGTATAACTGCTACAACCTACATTCATTTGAAGCTGCTTACTGTATTCATTTCTTTGGCGTCTTCTGCAATGTTCGCCTCCCACATTTCTATTCATTACCAAACTGGCGATTCCTTGATGTATCTGGATGTGTCCCATCAACAGATCCCCTCTTTTAGAAAAGTTGTGCCATAAATTTTTTCGCAGTTCGATGCAGTACTTCCTCATTAATGTTAATCATGTTGGCATCACAGCTGGTTGACAGTAATATTAGTCATTAATGACAACCACCAGCGCTGTATTAATGCACATTTATTATGTCACGACCGGGTTCGTTCTTTAGAACATCGTCACGTTTTCTCTAGGTAAACAAAACAAGAAATGTTGCTTTGGTTGCAGTGTGCAAAAAGAGACAGGGGGCTACGAAAGACTTTGTATTGATTGCAATCGACGTCGTGATCTTCAAGCTTTTAGTAAAATTTCTTGTTTACCTGCAGGCAACTTGATGAAGTCTTTAAGAACGAAACAGTTCGAATCACAATAAATGTGTATTAAAACAGCTGTCATTTACATTACCTTCTCATTAGTGCTCAATCTACCCGTTTAGTCTTCAGAATTCTTCTGCTGCACCACTTTTAGAAGCTTGTATTCTCTTGTCTGAACTACAAATCGTCGGCGTTTCACTTTCGTACAACGTTACAGTCCAAAGATACCTCCAGAAAAGATTTCCTAACCCTTAAATCTGTTGTATATCAGGTGTTAATAATCTCCTCTTTTTCAGAATGCTTTTCTTGCTGTAGCCAGTCTGCACTCTATATCCCTTCTGACTCATTCATTTTTCCAGTTATTACAGTAACTGCAGTAGTTTCTCACCGGCTGTATAATGAGATATTTACTTCCAGGGTGAATATTATTCTTCAAGATAACGGAAGAGCCACTTGTTTTGTCTGCATAAATGACAATAGTTTCACATTTCTTCTCTTAGCTGACTGCAATATGTCTATTATTATGGAACGTAGTTTTCAACAGAATTAGACAAACACAGAAGTAAATTCACTGCACAAGGTGTATAGGGGAGAACAAAAGAATTTCGACTCCTTAAGGTACTTTCCCGTTTGTTTTGGAAGTTTTCACATCCATGGAAAACTTCATGGCCCTCTGTATGACCCAACAATGTTAGACCTATAACTGTACCAGTACACTCAAAAAATATTGAACACCATCGGTGCTATACAAACGATTTGCTGGTATTGTCTCAGTACCTGCGTACTACCGCCACCCTTGCTGGGTAATACCGGCAGTATGAAATACAGACAGAATAGAGTTCCCGTTCCAAGAAAGTAGCACGTTTTACTATCTTAACATGCACCAAACTACGTACGCAGCATATTTTTCGAAAATGGTGTTGTAGTTGAAAAAAATCCATTTCAGCTGTACTGGAAACTAGAACTCTCTTGATACTTGTTGCAGATGGTTTTCTTAAGTTTATTTGAGGATTTTTTAAATCTAGTAACCCAGTCTTCTACAGCCAAGTTTGTAATTTTATTGAAATTGTAATTAAGGCCTAGTTTTTCGGAAAGGTGAAAGGCAGTTCGTTGCAACTCAATCAAGGAAACGCCGTACAATAATAGTGCCAATGTAGTCACATGGTTGACTAATTCTTGTTCTTGTTCTTGTTCAGGAGTAAAAACAGATCTCCTCCCCAAGGAAGGCTTGTTCCCTGAATTTGATTTTAATGGATCATGAAGTGTAATTTTTAGTGTGTTCAGCTCCTCTGATACGCTGCTCAGTGGCCTCCCTCATTTCACTAAGCTTAATGCATTTTTTAATGATATGTTCAGCAATCTAGCCTTGTCTAATTTTCTCATTTCTCATTAACATCTGATATTAGATACAAGCCCTTACTTAGGTGTAAACAACTATTTTTATGAGCTTTGAGCATGAGGAAATATCTACAACCTGCCGACATCACCCCATATTTGTCTGTCGACGTCATCATTGCGGAGATTACACTTTAATGGTTTTGATAATGTTGGACATTTACAAAACCCATGTTAAAAGAAGCACTAGATAACTTGCTATCTACTTACATTATTACCGTTAAAAAGTATTGAAATGCTTACCCCAGTTTAAGAAAAAGAAGCACTCCATCTTCAGGCCACAAGTGGCCCATCGGGACTATCCGAATGCCGTGTCATCCTCAGCTGAGGATGCAGGTAGGAGAAGCGTGTGGTCAGCATACCGCCCTCCCTGTCGTTATGATGGTTTTCTTTGACCGGAGCCGCTACTATTCGGTCGAGTAGCTCCGCAGTTGGCATCACGGGGCTGAGTGCACTCCGAAAAATTGCAACAGCGCATGGCGGCCCGGATGGTCACCCATCCAAGTGCCGGCCACGCCCGACAGAGCTTAACTTCAGTTAACTGGCGGGAACCGGTATATCGACTACGGCAAAGGCCATTGCCACCTCAGTTTAAAAATAACGTAGAAGTTCAATAAAAGTTGATTTTTATCGGCACAATAAAACTCGTTTACAATAACTCGCCGCCTATGCACCCTACTTCTGGCATCATCCGCTATACTGCAACACTGTCTCCCACAGATTACAGCGTTACTCAGCCGAGAAAAGGGTGGTGTCGGTATAGCCTGGTATGTCGGTATTTCCCCGTATACACTAAAGAGCCAACGGAGCTGGTACACCAGCCTAATATCGTGTAGGGCCCCGCGAGCACGCAGCAACACGACATGGCATGAACTCGACTAATGTCTCAAATAGTGCTGGAGCGAATTGACGCCATGAATCCTGCAGGGTTCTCCATAATGTCGTAAGAGTACGAGGGGGTGGACATCTCTTCTGAACAGCGCGTTGCAAGGCATCCCAGATATGCTCAATAACTTCATGTTCGGAGGCCAGCGGAAGTGTTGCAACCCAGAGCAATGTTCCTGGAGCCACTCTGTAACAATTCTGAACGTTTGGGCTGCCGCATTCTCCTGCTGGAATTGCCCACGTCCATCGGAATGTACGACGGACATGAATGGATGCATGTGATCAGACAGGGTGCTTACGTACGTGTCACTTATCAGAGTCGTATCTAGACGTATCAGGAGTCGCTCCACACCATTAAAGACCTTCACCAGCTGGAACAGTCCCCTGCTGACAGGCAGGGTCCATGGATTCGTGAGGTTGTCTCCATGCTCGAATACGTGCATTAGCTCGATACAGTCTGAAACTAGATTTGTCCGACCAGGCAACACGTTACCAGTCATCAACAGTTCAGTGTCGTTGTTGACGGGCCCATGTGAGGTGTAAAGATTTGTGTCGTGCAGTCATCAACGGCTCCGTGTTGGATCGTGCTCACTCGTCGCTTATAGGGTGCCTAAAGGATGCTGCGTCCTCGGAATGCTGTAGAACAATTCAAACAAATAACATTAGTAGTTTTATTTCTATAAAGCAGATTAACTATACTTAACATGGAGATTTTGAAGGAGTAGTGGCAGACGATGGGCAACATGCAAACAGTAATATTCTTGGCTATACGCAAGGTTGAACAAGTCTGTCCACTAATGTCCGTATACTGAGCCGATCTGAGCGGCCGAGGCTGACAGGTATGGCGCTTATATTCTTGTCGCTCCTGTCGTGGTGCGGTCCTAATCAGCGCACCATTGGCCGACGTCGTTTCACCGCCTTCTCTGGTCTTCCGTTCTTCAACTTCGTTCCGGCGCTTGTGGTTACGCCGGAACACTCCGAAAGCCCATACCCATGATGTTTTGTTGAATGGTTAGCACACTGACCCTTGTTGATGGCCCAGCATTGAAATCTGCAGAAATTTGCGAAGTGTTGCACTTCTCTCACGGTGAACGATTCTCTTTCTTCGTCGTTTGTCAAGTTTTTGCAAGATCTTTCTCCGGCCGCAGCGGTGTCGGAGATTTGATGTTTTACCGGATTCCTGACATTCACGGTACACTCGCGAAATAGTCGTACGAAAAAATCCCCACTTCATCGCTACATCCAAAATTCTGTGTCTCTTCGCTGGTGCACCAACACCATGTTCAAATTCAGTCAGATCTTGATAGCCTGCCATTGTAGCAGCGTTAACCGATCTAACAAGTGCGCTCACACTTATAGTCTTATATAGGTGTTGCCGACCGCAGCGCCGTATTCTGCCTGTTCACATATCTCTGTATTTGAATAAGCATGACTGTACCAGTTTCTTTGGTACTTCAGTATATAATATTCTTTGGCTGTAACTACGCCAAAGATATTTATCGGGATACAAATTGATTAAATACGCTCAGTCTAAGGAAATGCAAGCAGCCAGATGTCCACTGCTGGAAACACGATGCAGTGATCGCTGTTGAGTTCGGTGCATCGTCGTTTGCAGTCTTCGTAGGTAGAACAGAAATGAGTATTAGGCTTCTTGTTGAAGCATCGCAATTGTCACTGAATCAGGCCTTTACGTGTAGTTGCGCTGACTCGTTATAATATAACTTAATTTGTGCCTATCTAATCATTTTATTTTACTTACAAATTACTCATCATCTTGTTCTTCAATAATACGATTCGTAACACTGCTCTATGTGTGCAGCACTGCATCATGAGTTCTTTCATTACTGCTTTCCAAGTGCGACCAAACTACGACAAACTATGAGAAACGCTAATTATCGTTAGTCAAGACAGTTTCAGGAGCAATAGTCTGCTAACATGGCGCGGTGTGGTCGCATTCTGCGGACTCCTTTCTACAGTTCAGAGAAAACACAGTAGTAGAACAGACAACTAGCTATCCAGGTCTTTTGTGTCTTATTTAAGTAATCCCGCCCTTGGCTAATCTAGGCAAGTTTCCATCTGTACTGGTCCGCTCTCCAGTGGCATCTGAAACCTTAACAAACATTTTTGTCCCTGTTCGACTCCTAAGATCTCAGATTACACTGTCCTAAGATGTGTTTTTAATTAGTTTGTTAATCCAAAAACATGACAGAAAGCATGGGACCGAGGCCGTTTTGATTTCTAACCACAAGCAGTACCCTTCTTTTTTTCCTACTTACGGCGTCGAGAAAAAGCTTAATGCAGTTCTTTTACGTAGAAATTCAGACACAATTTTGTAATCAAAGATTTTATTGCAATGCTTTGTGTTTATAAGATTATATTAACAACAGGAAAAGCATTGCTGATCAAAACACATGAAACACCCAAACTACGGTGCACTGTAGTGTTATATTCAAAAGACTGGGCAAAAACAGCGTTGAAATAAACCACACTGATGCTAGTGTTTAACACGTAAAGAGACATTGGTTCGATAAATGCAGCCGCCTGCTGAACCAGAGGAAATGTGAAATTCGCTCGCGTTGAGTGTGCAGGCCGGTATTTACGTAGCGTGCTGGCGGGCAGGCACCTGCCGCTGTGAAGCCCCCGCCCCTCTCCAGGGCACGCGCCGCCGCGCTGAAACAAAGGGGAGCGCCGGCTGAGTGGGTGGGGCCGCGGTTTGCCTGCAGAGTGCAGGGGTCCGCCGGCCAGCGCCGGCTACGTGACTCAGCCGAGACTCGCCGCCGCGCCTGCGTCGCTATTTTATCCCCAGGCCCACCCTCGCTCCCCACCCCTTTTCTCACTAACCACGGCTCCCTCCTCCCAAACGACCTCTCTGTACAGGCGCAGCCGAGCTCGCGCTTCGTTTGGGTTCGCAAATGCCTGCGGAAGGCGCACCGACCGTAAACACGGACACAACTGCGAAACTGCATTTATTAGTTGAAACTGAGAATGAATTTGCTCAGACTGCGATTAGGAGGACAAGTACTTGAATAAAAAGTGTCAAACAGTCGATGTTTTAATTTTTGTATTAAAAGATTCTCTGTAGTTTTCTGAACAAATTGTACCGAAGAAAGTTCCAAAAATATAGAAATTTTAAAGTGTCCGCGCACATGACGATGCCCCTGCGTCAGGCACTCAGCTGTCAAAAACATGATTTTGTTCTCACGTTTTTGTTTATTATGACTTTTTAGACTCTAATGCGTTAATGGCAGATCCCTTTTACAGAAGTAATTACATGGTAGCAGTCAAAATCCAAATGAGAGTCTTAAGGGGGGGAAAGCGTTTCTGAAGAAGAGAAATTTGTTAACATCCAGTATTGATTTAAGTGTCAGGAAGTCATTTCTGAAAGTATTCGTATGGAGTGTAGCCATGTATGGAAGTGAAACATGGACGATAAATAGTTTGGACAAGAAGAGAATAGAAGCTTTCGAAATGTGGTGCTACAGAAGAATGCTGAAGATTAGATGGGTAGATCACATAACTAATGAGGAAGTATTGAATAGGATTGGGGAGAAGAGAAGTTTGTGGCACAACTTGACCAGAAGAAGGGATCGGTTGGTAGGACATGTTCTGAGGCATCAAGGGCTCACCAATTTAGTATTGGAGGGCAGCGTGGAGGGTAAAAATCGTAGAGGGAGACGAAGAGATGAATACACTAAGCAGATTCAGAAGGATGTAGCCTGCAGTAGGTACTGGGAGATGAAAAAGCTTGCACAGGATAGGGTAGCATGGCGAGCTGCATCAAACCAGTCTCAGGACTGAAGACCACAACAACAACAAGGGGGGGTAGGACGTCAAATAGGCCGACTTGGAGCAGGAGAGGCACCACACGACATTTTAATTTCCACTGTCTATACTTTTACAAATAAATTCATAAAACTTTGTCAACACGACCTGGAAGGATTCAGGATTCAAATTCATAGCAATGTAAGTTCAAAAGTATAACAATTTTTTTTTTACGTGTGAAATTTCATCAATTTTTCCACTTACTATTGGCTACATATGTTGCTATAGGTACACTTTTCTTCACAAGTAAGAGAGATTCTTCGATGAATTTTGCACAGCATACAAACCATACTTACAGGTGTATGAAACTCTAGAATTTATTTAATTAATGAAAAATTGAATGAGCTGTTACATTTTAACTTCATGTTTAGAAAAAACTCAAATTTTATGGTTAATTATCTCAATTTCTAGCACAGTTTTTAATAGATTTGGAAAATTCTAGAATTTCATACACCTGTAAGTATGGTTTGTATGCTGTGCAAAATTCATAGAAGCATCTCCCTTACTTATGAAGAAAAGTGTACCTATAGCAACGAATGCAGCCAATAGTAAGTGAAAAAATGATGACACTTCACTTGTAAAAACAATATTTTGTTATATTTTTGAACTTCCACTGCTATGAGCGTGAATCCTGAACCCTTCCTGGTCATGCTGACAAAGTTTTATGAATTTATTTGTAAAAGTATAGATAGTGGAAATTAAAATGTCCTGTGGTGCCTCTCCTGCTCCAAGTAGGCTAGCTTGACGCCCTACCCACCTTAACAACGGTGTACGTGACGGATACCAAAAACCGTTTTGGTAGGACTAAATACGAGGGTTTTCCATAAAATAGAGTTCCATGGCGCAACAGTCCTGAAAAGCGCTGTTACGGTGGATCCCGCGATTTTTTAGTGTACCTTGGTTCCCCCACTCCAAATCCCCTCCCTAGGGGTTTAAGGTTTTGGGATTGATGGGAGCGCCTGGTTGACTAATTATTCAACGACCTTTATCTGTCATTGACTGAAGGAGAGTCTTCGAAGCAGAGAAACCAGTGTTGGAAGCCACCAAACAAGCAAGAATTAAAAGAAGTCTGGAAAAGTCTGCCTGCGGAACTCAGTCTTGGCTTGGCAGCCGTACGTGATGGATCTCACCCTCGCTTCGCGCGCCAGGTGTGAGCTGCGCTCGTTGATGGTTTCCTGTTTGCAAAAAAACATTGCGCTGGCAGAAATCCATTCCCAGCTGTGCAGAATCAATGGAGACAAGTGTGTGAGCGTACAACACTTGCGCAAATGGTGCAGAGAGTTCAAGAACGGGCATACTGACGTCCATGATGAGGAGCTTTCCGGACGGCCATCAATTTCTGACGGAAAAATCGCAGAAGTGGAGGCAGCGGTGCTCTCAGATCGAAGAGTGACGGATCGTGAGTTCTCCGAAATGATCCCTGATCTCAGCAAAACCTCTATTGAAAAGATATTGACGGAGCATCTAGGGTATGCTAAGGTTTGCGCGATGTGGGTGCCAAGAATGTTGACCGAAGACCACAAACGTCAACGCGCTGAAGCGGCCCGAGAACTTCTTCAAGATCACGGAACTTATGGCGAGGAATACCTCGACTCCATCGTCACTGGAGACAAGACTTGGATTCACTAGCGCACACCCGAAACCAAAGAACAGTCCGAACAATGGAAGCACCAAGAGTCGCTGATATCGCTAAAGTTCTAACAAACGCAAAGTGATGGCAACAGTGTTTTGGGAGAGGAAGGGGGTATTGTTGAGCGAGTTCTTGCCCACCGGTACAACAATCAACGCTGACGGGTACTGCGAGACACTGCAAAAATTGCGACGTGCAATTCAAAACAAGAGGAGGGGTATGCTGTCCAACGGGGTGCGTTAGCCTCAGGATAACGGTCGACTGCACGCAGCTAAAGCCACCAACGAACTCATCGCAAAATTTGGATGGGGTATTGTCAAACACCCACCCTACAGCCCGGACTTAGCTCCAAGTGACTACCATCTCTTCCCTGACATGAAGAAACACCTGGGTGGAACGCATTTCGGCGACATAGAAGAGCTGGAAGAAGCGGTTCTCAGCTATCTGCGCGGCTGGGCGGCAGATGTTTTTGACTCAGGCATTCAGAAACTCGTACACCACATGCAAAAATGTATTGACCTCAGTGGCGACTATGTAGCAAAATAGGTTAAAGTCTGAACTTTCCAAAAATGTATGCATTCATGAAATAAGCATGTTTTACACCGCAAAAAAATTAGGAACCTTATTTTACGGTCACCCTTCGTACGTTGTAGCAAAATAGGTTAAAGTCTGAACTTTCCAAAAATGTATGCATTCATGAAATAAGCATGTTTTACACCGCAAAAAAATTACGAACCTTATTTTACGGTCACCCTTCGTACGTTGAAAACTGGTGTCCTGGAGTCCCTGCTATGTTTCAGTGATGGTGCAGTGTCAAGGTTTAAGGTTTTGGGATTGATGGGAGAGCCTGGTTGACTAAATATTCAACGACCTTTAACTGTCACTGACCGAAGGAGAGTCTTCGAAGCAGAGAAACCAGCGTTGGAAGCCACCAAACAAGCAAGAATTGAAATAACTCTGGAAAAGAAAAGGGCGGAGCAACACCAGAACCAAGATGAATTTGGCCATGGGACGCACTAGTGTTATGCAGAGGAGGTAGAGATACAAGCTTTAACGTTAACATGAATTTCCCAGAAGTTCACCTTTTTGATGTTGTGGTACAGATAGTTAAAAACTATTTAAAAATTTTGTATGCTATCCTAAAACATACTTAACCAAAAAGTAAACTATTCTTATCACTTGAATTTGACAATTAAAGAGTTTATAAAAGAAAAACTATGAGTTACTTATTGAAATTTTTGTCAATCGTTATGAAAAATTTGTTTCATCCCTAACTTATGACAGCAACATCTTTTTGAAACTCTACTTCAGGCTTAGTAGTGTAAAGAATATCCATAAAAAATTAAGCTTCTACTTTGTCTTTATTTCGAGACATCTGTACCAATGCTGTATATAAATAATTAACATGCTTTATGTCACTTGCAGTATAAACCGTAATTCAAAAGAAAATGTGAGAGCAAAAGGTGGTTCATACATCAAATTGTCCCGAAAAGTTGTTTTGAAAGGTTGTTAGCGTTACATGGGCATAAAGCACTTACGCTTTGATGGACTCTATTTACAAAACGAAAACTTTTCAAGATACTGCAGCAGTTCTTTCTATGTATGCTCCAAATTTCATCGAGCTACGTTACTTATTAGTGACACATCATGAGAAAGTTATTTTAGTCCGCAAGTTTTGTACACTAGCTTAAAATACAATTGCATTACTTATTGTTTATACGTTAACAACGTCCATGACCTCTTCGCATCGTAAGATTAATTAATCACCTAATGTTGCAACTCAAAAACATACATAAAACTACATTTTCACATAGTACAAGACAAAAATTATATAAATGTATGCAATGAAATTGTCAATTTACGGAAGTTGAGTATCATCTGATGATGTTTGCATTTAGTTTGTACTTGAAACTAAGACAAATTTACGATGAGAGTGTGTGCGTGTCAATCCGTTACGATTAAACAGAGTAACATTTTATTCTAAAAGGCACAAAATGTAAAAGACCGTAATATTCAATTTGTGAAATAAGGTTGATGGAGTCCTATTATTAAAGTACGTTTCTCCGCTAGGATGTAACAGGACGAGAAACAGCTACTAGAACAAACCAGCAAATAATGTTTAATACACGTTTCGACATGTGATCAGTCCTAAGGATGTCTGCACTACTGTTCATAAAAAATGAAACACAACGAAAGTGGCATGAAACCAACGTCATATTGGCATAAAGCTCACTACGCGCTTTGATATACAAATGATTAGCATTTCAGCGTAACCGCACAAACCAGGTAGGAATGCATCCTGTGTATAAGTAAAGATCACACAGCGGGTGGTTAACCCATAAGTTGCATTTGTTTCTGAGAAGATCGGCATATGTCTCGTGTAAGGAGCAGAAACATCTACCAGCAAAAAAAAAAAAAACAAAAAAAAAAATGGTTCAAATGGCTCTGAGCACTATGTGACTTAACATCTGAGGTCATCAGTCCCCTAGAACTTAGAACTACTTAAACCTAACTAACTTAAGGACATCACACACATCCATGCTCGAGGCAGGATTCGAACCTGCGACTGTAGCGCGCAGCATCGCAACTGCCTCACTTAACTCGGCCGTGCAGCGTAGTACAACCACGTTACTTAACTTGAATCAGGCAGTTGGCTTTTTTGCATCAAAACATATCCACACGGACAGAGCGACGACCTTTGCAGCTCCAGACAGACAACACGTGACCATTATTGTGACTACCTTTGACTCTGCCGCAGGGAGAGAGGTGCACCGACAGTGGTGTGAACAAAGATTCCAGGAGTGGAAGTCCAGCAATGTTGCAGGACAACTTTGTGAGTTTGGAAGGTAGAAGAGAGGTACTGTCTGAAGAACTGGTGAGGGCGAGTCGTCAATCGTGCCTGGAGAGCTTAGTCGTTAGTGCACTTGCCTTCAAAGGCTGCTCCTGCTTGCTTATAAGTGCCCTTAGGGCTTAGACGGTCAATTATATTGACAATGTTTCCTGGACGCGCAGTAATATTGCCCGTCTGGGAGTGAGATTCAGAATATCAAAAACTTTCGACATATATTGCACAGCCTGGAAATATTGAGCCGTCTGTGGGAAGTATTGACAACATTCTTGACAGTCTCTCGTAGACCAAGCAGGTTAGTTTGGTTTAGGTTTGTTGTTGTTGTGTGAAAATGAGTTCAACACAAGACGCATTGAAATGCGTAAATCACGTGTGAGGACGCCGGAGTACGTGGAGAACCATTTCCAGTAACTTATCAATCGACGCACCATCAACTATCAATTAGCTGTAACATTTTTCTTTTTTCGTTCAATCTCAATTTTCTCCACAAGTTTTCTTGAGCGATCTTTGACGCTGCTTGAACCAGTTTTTCATCCACCTTTCTTTACTACATGCAACAAAGCAGACTAATTATCACAGTAGTAGTCTCTTTATCGTTCAACATTCCGAACCATAGTATTGTTGCACAATATTATTGACAATAAAACTGACAATCTTATTGAGCAGTTGCCCATCTATGGGCCGCTTTAGTTACTACTGTTAGCTCTATTTTGTCCTCACAGGTGGACAACGTACTTAGTTTTAACTTACGAGCAGTCCGTTAATGTGAAACCTTGCTGCAATTGCAATCGACCAATAAGAGTAGCTGGCGTGGGATGTTCATTGCCGTATCTTTCATCCTCGCACTTTTCAGCGGACAACCCATTTTCTTCTGGAGCAACACTCTTCTTACTAACGGTTATTACACCTGGAGGATTTCCAAAGTACTGTTTTGGCAAACAACTGCCGCGGACGACTTGCACGCATCAGTTCCAGGCTCACGCGACAGGCTTCTGTAGGACATGAATACAAACGGTGAGAAAAATCCCTAGCCGCGCGGGATTAGCTGAGCGGTCTATGGCGCTCCAGTCATGGACTGTGCGGCTGATCCCGGCGAGGCCGAAGTGGCCGTGCCGTTCTAGGTGCTGCAGTCTGGAACCGCGAGACCGCTATGGTCGCAGGTTCGAATCCTGCCTCGGGCATGGATGTGTGTGATGTCCTTACTTTAGTTAGGTTTAACTAGTTCTAAGTTCTAGGGGACTAATGACCTCAGAAGTTGAGTCCCATAGTGCTCAGAGCCATTTGAACCATTTGATCCCGACGGAGGTTCGAGTCCTCCCTCGGGCATGGGTGTGTGTGTTTGTCCTTAGGATAATTTAGGTTAAGTAGTGTGTAAGCTTAGGGACTGATGACCTTAGCAGTTAAGTCCCATAAGATTTCACACACATTTGAACAGAACAATTCCTATTTGTTCCAATAAATAGTTCTATATAACTATGTTAATATTCTTTGCTATTTGTAATCTGATCCTAAGAAGATTTCGGGGTGGCGTTGTTATAAGACACTGGACTCATATTCGGCATGACGGCGCTTGAGATCCCCGCCCTGGTAATCAGATTTAGATTTTCAGTGATTTTTCGAAATCGCTTAAGGTGAATTCCAGAATCTCGATGTCTATGGAATATTAAACCGTAATCTTCTTCCCATCCTTGCTTTAATATCACAATGTGGTCACACAACTGTTATTTTCAATCTCCAATCGCACACGCCGCATAAAATGGCACTAGATTGTGCATTGTCGCACTGTAAACGCATTTCCCTTCTGAATACGCCGCGATGCAAATACGCTTCCCGAATAACACTCTGACACTGTTTTAATAGAATGTGCACTGAAGCGTTCGGAAAAGTGGAAAGCCGATGCAAAGCAGATTCAGAAGCATGTAACTGCGTCACTCACAAAGGCAGTCTGTTTTTCCAATAAAGGATTAAACTATTGAGCCGACACCACAAGGGCGCCCTCTGCAGCATGGCACCGCTCTCGAGGCCCGGCTAACGAAGCCAATGAGCGTTCTGCCAGAACACCCCTCCAAACTCCACCCCTCACTCTGCGCTCCGGGCTGCGTCACCATCCCAATGCCAAGCCACCCCTTCGCGCAGGACCTGCGCGTGCAAACACGCGACTCTGGCAGCGGTTCGCTGCTGAGGCGCGCTTGAAATCTCGCATAGCACCGACCGCTTGCGTCCTCTTCCCTCACAGCCACTCACCTTGCGTGACATTAATCGCAGAGCCGCAGAAATGCTATCGGAGCGAGGGGAATTGCGGGAATATCTTTTAAGAGATCGTTTCGCCTCAAAAGAATTGCTGCTCGGAGTAGGAGCCCCGTATTTCAGAACTGCTTCTAACAAGCACTAGCATCTCGAAGTTAACGAGTGCTCCAGCGTGCGAACTTGAACTGTAAATCGATGAACCCCCGTTAATTAACGGGATGATACCCACAACTTTCAGATGTATTCCTATGTGGTTTTTTTAATGATTAAATTCGGTGGATGTTGACAGTCCTGCTTCTTTGATGTGTGATCGTTCGGTTTATTGGTTATTTCGGTTAGAAATTCTTGTGCACACCACCAAAAGGTCTGCCAATGAAGTATGGCGCAGCCTGAGCTTGTTGGAGCCTGAAATGTGGCTCTTACCTGTTACAGAACGTAGCAGAGTTCGTCAGCCACTTCTGCGTGTTTTTGACAGAGTTTGGCAGATTTGATTTGATGTTTGGACCTTCTGTCGCAACGGTTTCCGTCCATCTGACGTTCTGAAATTTCTACCACCGAATGTAGGAGTATGCAGCGACATTCGTGTCCTAAGTAGCATTTATTCTTGAGGGGTGCTATCAAAAAATGAACAGAGGTTTTGTATTCTACTTGATGTACGTATTTTTCTGGTCGATGTTGATTGATCCTTCCGCAAATATCGTTAAGACTTCTGTTTATTTTTTCACATAGCCAGTTTCAAGATATTCAGTCGCATTATCAAATGTTACGTGACTCGTTATGTCGGACGTCTCAGAATTAGACAGAGTTGTTCAGCTCAACTGAAGGTGCTGTTTCTTTCCATTTTTTTAAAAATACTCGTCAACGTAAAAGATTAAACACACGGTTAATGGTATCTTGAGTAGACACCAGTAGATCAACTGGCTACCTTTTCAATTTCAGTTAACATCTGCAAATGCAGGATGCATTGAGTTTAAACTGAATTAGATGCTATTGTGTTTACGTGTGCTGTATTTGTTCGAACCCTGTTTATTATTTCGATTTGGTAGGTTTTTTTTGAAAGGGTGACGTTTCTCAAACTGTTATCTGCGAGTGACAGTCTAAGTGTGATTGGTTTTATACAGTATACCGATGAGTTATAATTTATAATAGGTGGAAGTGCAGCTGTGTTGAATCCTGGGACTATACAAAAATCTCAGTAGCATTTCGTTGTTCTATCCGTTGTCTTACGCGATTACTCTCGAAATAAATCCATACATCTCAGACTAAATAAATTATTTCATCTTCCTGTTCCTAGTAAAATTTCTCATTTTCAACGAGTGTACAAATGACCATGTATATTGTGGCCAACGTGCTGAAATATCTTGAAATGTGTACCATTGTAAAAATAACAGTTCAGATATACTGCTTTTCCATTCAACGGAAGATATGATGTTCATGTGTATAACATATTGAAAGTACATGAACTGACTCATTCGTTCACTTTAATCTTTCCCTCTTGTCAGCGTCCTCTGTAACTACACACAGTATCGCATTCTTCGTTTCACTGTATACATGCAGAAATCTCGGAGTGCATTAAACTGCAGCTACAAGAATGGGAAATTGACGTGTTGCACTTATCCAGTATCACACACAAATTGTAGACTAGTTGTTTCATCCCAGCAAAGGAAGGCTGGCCTAGTGTTGAGTCGCATCTCACTGATTTCCCATTACGTGTGTCACACACAGTACCAAGACATTTTAAATTATTAGGAACTGTGAAGTCGTTAGTGGTGTTGGTGATCATTTTCCATACCCTAGTCTTTCTCATCTTTAAATTTGTTTAACACTTTCAGCCTTCAAGTTTCACGTTAAGATATACACAAAATCACGACAGACAGATGACTGAAAATGTGCAAAAAAAGCTCGTGCTAAGGCAAAGTTGTTGAGTATTACCGTTTTGTAACTAAACTGTTGAACATTAAAACTGCAACACTAAGAAGGATACCAAATATCAAACGTTAAAGGAAGGGATTTTAAGGAGATGGGACCTGGATAAACTAAAAGAACCAGAGGTTATAGAGAGATTCAGGGAGAGCATTAGGGAACGATTGACAAGAATGGGGGAAAGAAATGCAGTAGAAGAAGAATGGGTAGCTTTGAGAGACGAAATAGTGAAGTTAGCAGAGGATCAAGTAGGTAAAAAGACGAGGGCTAATAGAAATCCTTGGGTAACAGAAGAGATATTGAATTTAACTGATGAAAGGAGAAAATATAAAAACGCAATAAATGAAGCGGGCAAAGAGGAATACAAACGTCTCAAAAATGAGATCGACAGGAAGTGCAAAATGGCTAAGCAGGGATGACTAGACGACAAATGTAAGGATGTAGAGGTAAATATCACTAGGGGTAAGATAGATACTGCCTACAGGAAAATTAAAGAGACCTTTGGAGAAAAGAGAACCACTTGCATGAATATAAAGAGCTCAGATGGAAACCCAGTTCTAAGCAAAGAAGGGAAAGCACAAAGGTGGAAGGAGTATATAGAGGGTCTATACAAGGGCGATGTACTTGAGGACAATATTATAGAAATGGAAGAGAATGTAGATGAAGGTGAAATAGGAGATATGATACTGCGTGAAGAGTTTGACAGAGCACTGAAAGACCTAAGTCGAGACAAGGCCCCCGGAGTAGACAACATTCCATTGGAACTACTGACGGCCTTGGGAGAGCCAGTCCTGAGAAATCTCTACTATTTGGTGAGCAAGATGTATGAGACAGGCGAAATACCCTCGGACTTCAAGAAGAATATAATAATTCCAGTCTCAAAGAAAGCAGGTGTTGACAGATGTGAAAATTACCGAACTATCAGTTTAATAAGTCACGGCTGAAAAATACTAACACGAATTCCTTACAGACAAATGGAAAAACTGGTAGAAATCGACCTAGGGGAAGATCAGTTTGGATTCCATAGAACACGTGAGGCAATACTCACCCTAAGACTTATCTTAGAAAATAGACTAAGGAAAGGCAAACCTATGTTTCTAGCATTTGTAGACTTAGAGAAAGCTTTTGACAATGTTGACTGGAATACTCTCTTTCAAATTCTGAAGGTGGCAGGGGTAAAATACAGGGAGCGAAAGGCTGTTTACAGCTTGTACAGAAACCAGATGGCAGTTATAAGAGTGGAGGGGCATGAAAGAGAAGCAGTGGTTGGGAGGAGAGTGAGACAGGCCTGTAGCCTCTCCCAGATGTTATTCAATCTGTATATTGAGCAAGCAGTAAAGGAAACAAAAGAAAAGTTCGGATTAGGCATTAAAATCCATGGAGAAGAAATAAAAACTTTGAGGTTCGCCGATGACATTGTAATTCTGTCAGAGACAGCAAAGGACTTGGAAGAGCAGTTGAACGGAATGGACAGTGTCTTGAAAGCAGGATATAAGATGAACATCAACAAAAGCAAAACGAGGATAATGGAATGTAGTGGAATTAAGTCGGGTGATGCTGCGGGAATTAGATTAGGAAATGAGACGCTTAAAGTAGTAAATGCGTTTTGCTATTTGGGGAGCAAAATAACTGATGATGGTCGAAGTAGAGAGGATATAAAATGTAGACTAGCAATGGCAAGGAAAGTTTTTCTGAAGAAGAGGAATTTGCCAACATCGAGTATAGATTTAAGTGTCAGGAAGTCGTTTCTGAAAGTATTTGTTTGGAGTGTAGCCATGTATGGAAGTAAAACGTGGAGGATAAATAGTTTGGACAAGAAGAGAATAGAAGTTTCGAAATGTGGTGCTACAGAAGAACGCTGAAGATTAGATAGGTAGATCACATAACTAATGAGGAGATATTGAACAGAATTAGAGAGAAGAGAAATTTGTGGCACAACTTGAGTAGAAGAAGGGATCGGTTGGTAGGGCATTTTCTGAGGCGTCAGGGGATCACCAATTTAGTATTGGAGGGCAGCGTGGAGAGTAAAAATCTTGGAGGGAGACCTAGAGACGAATACACTAAGCAGATTCAGAAGGATGTCGGTTGCAGTAGATACTGGGAAATGACGCAGCTTGCACAGGATAGAGTAGCATGGAGAGCTGCATCAAACCAGTCTCTGGACTGTAGACCACAACACAGGAAGCATATAATACGATTAAATATGTAGGTGATTTGGGGGTATGCTGTGTGATAAATTTGGTGCACAGAGCTGTCACTTCTGGCAGTAGAAGTCGCTCTAATCCGGCTGGGCAGTTTCTTGAACTGAGCTGGAGTAACAGATACCGGTACGTCATTCTATTCCGCTCGGGGCCACGAGAAATACGGCCGGGCCCCACAACGAGTTTGCCAGGTCACACTAGTCGCGTTATCCGTCAAATTTCGCGAACGCTCGGCTGCGTGAAGGGCCCACGGGAAATCAGTATGTCGATTGGAAGGTCTTAATTTTGTCTTGTGGAGAGCTTGCATGCATTTAAAGGAAAAGTTAAGAATTGTTAAACTCGTCTGAAATAGTTACTCGCTGCCCGCTGGCGACTGCTGCTGTCACGCGTAAGACCTGCAGTGTCAGGTGCTGTGAAGTATGCGCCGCGACCTATCTTTCTTGTGGGGCTAGATTCCGCTTCAGCTCTCTGCTAGAGTCCATCACTCGCAGTGGCTGACAAGTGTTGGCGCGTCTGATTTCCAGAAACCCACGAGCAGATGTTTTCTGAGAAATCTGGCGAACGAGCTGGCCGGGGCAACACCGAATATTCCTTGTAACCAAGATGATCAGGAGAGCATACGCAATGTGAAGTCTTGCGTTATCTTGTTGAAAGATATCGTCACGGAGTCCTAGAAGACAGAGCACGGCCATTTGTCAAAACTCGTTAGAAATGTAATAGCTGCCTTCCAAACTACCGGCTCTGCAAACAAGGCTGACTGTGTTGTGTACACTATAGTATCCCTTTTTGTCATGCCAGATGCTGGGTCCATATTATAATTATGAATGCAATCTGGCGACTTTCGTTCTCTTCGCAGCCTTCAGACAGGGATAGGTCTTCCATGATGCTGCGTGATGCTGTACGTTTGACTGAGACACGTCTGAAAGATGACACGGTGACGCTCCTGTGTAGTGTGGGAAAAACCGACCGGCTAAAACCGATATCGGCATTTTAGTTGTGAATAACTGGTATTTTTCGGTATTTGTTTGTGCTGGGTTATAACAAGTATTTTTTTTAATTTTAATTTTAATAAACAAGTAAAAAACCGAAATACCAATTAGACACAGCAGCAGTGCTAAAATTTTTCGTTTTTAAAGAAACCGTTTGAAAGAATAAGTAATTTTTATTCGTAAAATATGCATTGCCTTGAAATAGTGTGTTGTTGTAGAAAGCGGGAAAAGCGATCAATGCCACTTCAATAACTGTGTCAATAGAAACGAGCAACAAACGCATGGCACCAGAACTGCTGCCTATTACCATGGGGCGTGGCCCATTAGACGGCATACGTATACCTGCATTGTGCAAGATTTGTCCCATATAGTACAGAGTGGAGCACATAAAACCGGCCCCTGCGCTGAAAGGAATGTGAATGAAGAAAATCAACGTACATCATCGCTTTCTTACATTTTTATTGTACAGTTTCATTATTAACTATGTAATTAACAGTTTAAGTAACAGATTTACTTTTATTAGTTCAATAAGCATATTTTAGAAAGCAATGTAAAGTCTGTATGCAAAATGTTCTCCGCCAACATCCAAGGAAAGTTTTGCACGCCGAAGCGTGTTAAGGAAACACTTTTCAGTACTCATTGAGGAACGTTCGAAATTTCTTCACATACATTGTTTTTTAATGTGTTAAGTGTTCTGGGATTGTTGCTGTAGAATCTAGCCTTCAGAAATCCCCAGAGGTAAAAGTGACATGGTGACAAGTCGGGAGAGCGGGGTGTCCACAAGCCCATAGTAAAAATCAGTGTGTATACGAGCTAAGGACAAATCCGACGTATGCGAAGTTGCCCCATCTTGCTGGATATATAAACAGCATTTTTCGTTTGGAGTTAACAGAGCCGAAAATTCATTATAGAGTTGCAAGTAAACATGTGTGTTGACAGTTTCGTTGAAGAACAATGGCTCGATAATTCTGTTACTAGATACAGTACATCATACACCAATTTTTAAATTGTGTAACGGCTTTTACAGTATGCCATGGGGCTTCTCTATAGCCCAGTGTCTTGTGCTTTGTGAACTAACGTAACCCGACAGATAAAACCAAGCTTCATCCGTCAAAAAAGAAGGAACGGATCAAGATGTCCCCCCGCGACATTTTCCAGCAACCAATTGCAGTAATGTGTACGCTTACCCTTGTCCGTTTCTTTTATTTGCTGAACAACCCTCACACGGTAAGGTTTAATTTTTAAGCCATGAAGGATGCGTTGACATGACCTGCGAGACATTCCACATTGCTGTGATAATCATCGTGTTGATTTGGAGGGCCGCGCGGGATTAGCCGTGCGGCCTTAGGCACCTTGCCACGGTTCGCGCGGCTACCCGTGCCAGAGGCGCGAGTCCTCCCTCGGGCATGGGTGTGTGTGTTGTCCTTAGCCTAAGTTAGTTTAAGTTAGATTAAGTAGTGTGTAAGTCTAGGGGCCGATGACTTGAGCAGCTTGGTCCCATAGGAACTTACCACAAATTTCCAAATGACTTGTAGGGACTTCTTTCACTGTGTGCCGTCACGTTTTCTACAACTTCAGGTGTACGTACAGTTGGTGCCTTATTTCTCTTTGAATTAACAACACTGCCTGTCGAATGCCACTTTTTCACTAGATACTGAATCGTTGATTTTGCAGGAATATTACTTTCAGGAAACTTTTCATGAAAAGTGTCACGAACAACTTTAATGGATCCAGACCGCGCATATTCTTCAACAATGAACACACGTTCTTCAATGGAGCAAGGCATGACAGTGGAGTAC
This sequence comes from Schistocerca serialis cubense, assembly GCF_023864345.2. Taxonomy (NCBI): domain Eukaryota; kingdom Metazoa; phylum Arthropoda; class Insecta; order Orthoptera; family Acrididae; genus Schistocerca; species Schistocerca serialis. The sequence goes on along the minus strand of NC_064639.1, from coordinate 142,600,902 downwards.
ACGGTTTATAATAACTACTTTCCGTATGAAGTACTCACGCGCTACTGCTGTTGGAAGGTGGCAAAGAAACTGACAAGCTAGTAATGCTACCACGCGCGTTCGCAGTCCGGTTCTGGCCAGTTTTATGTGCGCCTTTATCTGCAGTTTCTTGCTGTCGTTCTTGGACATAAGTCGTATTACAGGACGATATCGTCTCTACTCAGAAAGTATTTCATGAAGTTCTATATCACCGAGATACAATGCCCCATTTGCTCCAAAAGAATAAAAACGAGAGAAGCCACAACAGTTTGCAGCATAATATAGGGATACAACGTAAAACGTAACATAGTTTACAATAAAAACAGGAAGCAGATGATTTGCTACCTGTGTCTACTTAACATGCCTTTATCTGCTTGTAGTCCTTGAAAAGGGAGAAATCAACACAAAAAATAGTTCTTGAACCTCAGTTTCCACTCTTTTTCGGTGACTGTTCGTAATGTCCAAACAATGGTATGATCCCCTATTACAATATGATTTTGAAGCAGAGTTTCAAAGAACTAGAATTAATTATGAAATACGGGTGTTTTTTGTAATAGTCAACCACTTGCGACTTTTACAGAAAAGCCACGAACGGTGGACCGGCGAAATTTTTTATTATTTTCCTATTTAATGTACCTTGAAACTGAGATATCCAAAAGTTTTCAGTCTTTCTTCGATTTCTATGCTTATTACAGGAAATAACAGGAAAAAACTGGAAGTTCACTATTTCAGAAACCGGTTATTTCGAGCTGTTTTGATAGTACTGTTAAACTGGCGTTGAAAAAATCCGATATAACCGAAAACTGATTGTTTCAGCGATAACCGCCAACCCTTGTGTCGAGTGTCGTCGCTGGAGGCAGCACTGTCGGCGCTCTTCTCTCTCTGCTGCGTCACAAGGGAATCAGCAGTAATGGTCTGCGTCATGACAGTCGTTGCTGCTTCAGACTTGGTCGCTCTGTCGGTCGGGATACTTGTCTAGCTGCGAACAAGCCCATTTGCTGACTTCAGGTACGTGATGTGGATGTGTGATCCTGCACGGCCGAACGAATTATGTGTCTGTCCTCCCAGGCGCTATTCTCGTGGGGCCGATGAGATCCTGCATGGCGTTCGCTATGGCTCTCCTGCAGCCCCCGACTCCATATTCGTATGACATTCGCGGGACCACGATTACGGCTAGTAGTAACATCGCGGGACGACAAATGGCTTTGTCGGTAGACCACGATCCGGCCGCTGTCGAATCCCGACCTGTGTTGTTCTCCTCTTTCCGTCAGATGTAACATGGCCTTTTCACAAACAAACAATATTCTAATTTTTCCTTACAGAGAAGTAGCTGTACCTGGCAACACTTTTCTGTGTCTCAGTCTGCTTAAACGGAAAAGGTAGAAGAGAGAAAGCACATGCTTCTGATACTTACGGCTGTTGGGTATACGTCCTAATCTCCTTCTCTGCCCTGTCTCTTTCTATCTCCCCCCTCCCCTTCCTTTGTCCATCTTGTCTTCCCTCAGTTCTCTCTGTCCATCACCTCCCCCCCTCTCTCTTTCCATCTCCTCCTGCCCCCCACCTCCAACCACTCTCCCCCTCTTTCAGTCAATCACCTTTTCCCACCTTTCTCTATCCATCTCGTGCTTTCCGTTTCCTAAGCCCATTTCCTGCCACCCCTCCGGCCATCTTCTCTCCCCGCCCCCCCCCCCCACCCTCTCTCTCTAACCTTAGTCTTGTTTACTGTCATTGCAAATTCATATTCAGCATTAGTAGTAAGAGCATTCTAATCATAAACCAATAAGAGTAAATACAACTTTCCTGTTTCCTAACAACGTTTCACTTATACAGTATGTATGTGTCAAAGCGTTTATTGCAGTAACGTGTAAAAATTTTATGTAAATCGGGAAGTTACGTATAGAGATTTTTGGTAGCAATGTTTTCCCTTTATATATTACGCATATATGGAATATATATATTAAAATATATGTTAAAGAATTAGGTACCTAAAAATATGCCCGTATTAGAAGTCGACAGCGTCAAAATTTCAAAGTAATCGGTCAAGAACGTATGAATATCAACGATTTTGAACACACCAACGTTAACATTTTTGTAACGTTTCCCCTTTTATTATGAGTATCCGAATACAAAGTTGTGTCAGAATTTCAAAACAGTCCATTAAGAACTCTCAGAGATTTGAGATTTTGAAGAAACGAACATCTACGTTTGTTCTTAAAAGAAAATGTAGATGTTCCTAATCGCGAATCTCCGAAACGTTTTGACCGATTGCTTTGAAATTTTGACACAATGTTCCACTGGTATACATGCATGTTTTTATTTACCTATTTTTAACAGATGTTGTATATAAGTTTTTATAAATTTAATAATTGGGAAACATTGTTACAAAAAAATCTCAAGAAGTTACATATACAGATGTCCTCGCAACCACAGTGGATGGGAGTAACGCCGTCTACGGCTACACAAATAAAAATGAAAATGTTGGTTTTTCTTTAATAGATATATTAAGGAAATAGATATCTAAAAACGCGACTGTATTAAAACGCAACGTTATGTCAGAAATTCAAAACAATCCGTCAAGAAACTTCCTGGCAGATTAAAACTGTGTGCCCGAGTTCGAGTCTCGGTCGGGCACACAGTATTAATCTGCCAGGAAGTTTCATATCAGCGCACACTCCGCTGCAGAGTGAAAATCTCATTCTGGAAACATCCCCCAGGCTGTGGCTAAGCCATGTCTCCGCTATATCCTTTCTTTCAGGAGTGCTAGTTCTGCAAGGTTCGCAGGAGAGCTTCTGTAAAGTTTGGAAGGTAGGAGACGAGGTACTGGCAGAAGTAAAGCTGTGAGTACCGGGCGTGAGTCGTGCTTCGGTAGCTCAGTTGGTAGAGCACTTGCCCGCGAAAGGCAAAGGTCCCGAGTTCGAGTCTCGGTCGGGCACACAGTTTTAATCTGCCAGGAAGTTTCATATCAGCGCACACTCCGCTGCAGAGTGAAAATCTCATTCTGGAAATCCGTCAAGAACTTTCGGAGATACACGATTTTTAATAAACAAATATTTACATTTTTATTTGTACAGCTGTAGACGGTACGTTATTGCTATCTACTTCATGTGGGTGTGATGAAATGCCAGAGCGTGCTGAAAGTAAGGCCACCGAATTTTCTACGTGACAACTCTTAAAACAGGGTGTATACGACCCGGGATAACCGGAGGATCCGGGAAAAACCCGGGAATTTTTTCATCCGGGAGAAAACCGGGAAAAACCCGGGATATTTTCAGAATTCCGGGAATTTTTCATTGTTTTAGTTTTCAGTTAAATTTTTGTAGTTTTGACTGGTAAGGACCGATATTCTAGCAAAGGATATTACTTATCCCGCTACTGCAGAATAATACTTCAACAATAAAACATAAACGAGAGAAAAAAACGAAAATAACTTAAATTGCAAAGGAAATGCGCCATATACAACAACGACACACAGTGCTCATGCAAGCGTCTGCCAATCGAAAATGTGTCAAAGGCTTTAGGAAGACTATGCAGTGCTTCATAACAACAAATTGCCTCCAATGAGCGTGATGTCGAAACTGTTCACATTCGATTTCATTTAGCATTTCGCGCGCGCTCATGCACATGCACAGTTGAGTCACGTTTGAGTAGTGATTCTCCCGCTTCTGGCTACAGGAATGTGGCTGTTGGCTGTGCAAGCAGTCGCAGCAAGCAGCTAGATGCTACGGGAAAAGGGGGCGCCAAACTCATATTCTTGGGGAAAAAAAAGCGCCTAGCATCCAGCGCACGTTTGTCTATCGATTATTGTTATGATTCTGAAACGCATCCCTGTTGGTTTTTGAACATTTTTGAACACATTTTAACTTGATTTCTGAATGAATCATAAGTTGACTTTTGAATGCATGCATAGTGTACGTAATGTTTCTGTCAGGAGAATCCTCGTCGCATCTAGAAATAAACTTTCCGCAGACAAAAGGGAACGGGGCAATACGAGCTGAGGGAGTAAAGCCGAACGGATGAATGCCAATCGCTGCCTGATTATGTGGTTGATTGGGTTTGCGAATGATCAACATTGTTATAATTACTAGCGAAATCCGTAGATTCAGGCTACCAGAATGGAAATAAACGACTAACAGGAATAACAGGTGAGAAAGATTACGTATTATCTTCTCGGTGTATCCAAGAAAATGAAATTTTGACAGAAAATTTTTGGCCAGATCGCTACACTAGTAAGGACCAGTTGTACAGTCCCCGGCTAGCAGACGCGTAAGTTCTATTCTGGAAGCAACGCGGAAAACGTGTTGTTCGAACACGTAATAACGCCTAACCGAAAAATAATCGCTGGATAACTAAACTTGTGATTCTGACAGGGTTAGTGAAGTTAATCAGCGAACAAATTTTGACAGTGGCAGCAATAGCTACAGAATTGGTGATGACAAGATTGTGAGAACGAGGAAGGAGAAGAAACGGGGACACCACACAACTTATATAAGAATAAGACGATTCCAAATTTATATAAAAATTTCGTTGTGAAACTATTTCCTAACATAAGGCTTTTTGCTTGTAGTAGGCCTAATAGACATTTGATATTGGTACTTCGTGGATTATATTCTGTCGTGTTATAAAAATGGCCATTTGTGCCAAAACAGTCTCGTTTATTTGGTGTGTTTCAAAATTGCTGCCGTATTAGAAAGGTCTATTTTGTTTTTATCTGGCAGACAGTTAAAAAATAGACGTAATCAGATCGAGAAACCACACCAGTCTTGGGTATTATTTGTATTAACAGCTTTTTCAGTATTAGATAACGACATTTCGATTTTTCATGTAGCAAAACGTAGCAAGATTAGAGAGAAAAAATGCTAGGAGCTAAGGTTTGAAGAAATGTGTAATTTCTTGCTTATCTCTTGTCAGTATTGGTTTTATGTAGCCTATATTTAATTTTATGTCACACAAAACAGCAAGTTATTAACTAATAGGCAATAAAGAGTTCTGATTTTCTGAAGAGTTCCTATTCTCTCGATTACAAAAAAAAATCCCATCCGCTATTAACTGCGAGATTTTTTAAAGAGGGGCAGGCTGTCAAACCGTCCGACTGGGAACAGGAGAGGCACCACAGGCATTTCAATGTCCACTCGCCTGAATATAGTTTGGACATGCGGTAGAAAAATGCTTTATGAAGAGGCGTGGCACTGCACTTTGGCATAAGACCAAATAATATGTCTTACATTTCCTCGAATACGTATGTTTTATGTTTCAGACTTCTCAGACAGATGTGCGCCACAAGATGAACATATTTTGAAAATTCAATTTTTTTTTAGAATTGACTCGGTTCGCAAATGTAGATCCGGGGCTGATGCGCAGATCAGTCTGAGTTTTAGTCGGTAGTCTTCATATGACCCGTGTTTACATTTAGTGATTTTGCTGTTTCCCCTTCGTTTACTCTCACGTCAAATGACAACAAAACGGATATCTGTGGCCCTGAGCTATCAAGTGAATTAAAACACATTCAAATAATTACGGAAGGCTAAAATATGTCATTAGTTTCAGATTTTATTTTATTTCCACGTTTCTGACAGTCAAGCATTAATCGCCTTGCGGAACAATGACGTTATTTTTGTCTGTTCGCTAAAGAAATTTGACTTTTGTTAACCTTTTCCGCAGAGGCAGTCAATGTATTTGAAACGAAACGTTTAATTCCGCAGTACTAGCTAGTTTCAACTGTTCGCTGCATTTCAAGTGCACGTTTTCATTTTCTAGCACGTATGGCATTATGTCATAATAAAGAACCAAACATGATATAATTCAGTACTGGTGCTCCAAGAAAATTTACATCCCAAATACCACACTGAAAAGCTTAATATTAGGTCGAGGTCTACATCATTGGGAATCCGGACATACGAATGTGCCCTTTAAGTATGCACTTTAAATGTGCACATTTTAATATTGTTCACGAAATTCCGATGCTCTTGCAGTATCCTCTGATGTCTTGTTTCTTTTATGACATAATGTATGATCTTTTAATGTTTTACACGTACGTACATACGGGCTTCTTACGTCATGATAGCTACCCAAGCGCGGTGTCGCCTGTTATCTGCGCTCTCTGGCAACTGCTGAAACGAAGCTAGTTCTAACAGGTCGTGGGAAAATATTGCGAATAGTGGTTTGAAAAGCGTTACATTAAAAGTAAATATCCTTTTACGTAAGTTGAACTGTGTGCAAGAATGTACCATGAATTTATTAAATCACAGAGCGTTTGCCTCTCATTTAAAAATCAACTCTTTGATGACGCGCCATTTAGAAGAATTTGAAACCTGAAGATCAGACATTTATGTCATTATTAAAAATTTTACTGGCACGTTTGTGTGATATATCTTAAAGTGTAACATGCGCAAAAAAGATCAACAGTATATGCGAAAGCTTAGCTTCTCTTGCAGCTTGAGAACAACATTATATGTGAAAACTTTGTTTTTCTTGTAGCAACACTATATTAATTTAAACTATTAACTTTCCCTGTCTGTGTGTTCGTGCTACTTAACAGTGATGTTGCTGTTGGCTGACTACATCACGTGTACTATGCTCTGAATATCCGCTGTCATCGACTGGCAAGATCACGTGACATGAGCTACGAACGGCCAACAAAAGCGCATCGAAATCTCGATTTCAATGATTCGGAAAGTAACATGCGGTGTTTGGTGGAATTCCAGTGTATACTTTCGTAATGCGAAAATACGCAGCGTGCATGTTGCTGCACATCAAAGATGTTTCGAAAATGTGTCTTTTTTCCCCTGAGTTTCGTTCTCTAAAGTGCCGGGATATTGTACGCCCGGGTATAAAACCATAACCATTCAAAGGATTGATAAGGGAAAATACACTGTCACCCGGGAGAAACTGTATTTTTAACCGGGAAATCCGGGAAAAATCCGGGAATTTTATTTTCTTGTCCACGTATACACAGTGTTAAAGCTTCTTAAACAAAGCACAAGTTGGCTACATACTTATTTCTCGATAGTCACCCTAGGGCGCTGATGACCTCGATGTTGAGCGCCCATAAGCCCCAACACACACATAATCACCCTGGCGACGAACACATTTCTCCCAACTCTACCATCAATATAGAGCGTTTGATGTTGTTGACGGAACACAACCTTACCTCTGCTTCCGCCGCTTCATCACTATCAAAGTGAAATCATCGGAGGTGTTCTTTAAGTTTTGGAAATAGATTAAAATCGAGTGGAGCCAAGCCGAGATTGTACGGAGGATGATTGGTGATAGTGAACCCAAGACGACGGAAGTTGCAGATGTCCCACCGTTCGTGAGTGGTTTGGCATTGCATGCTGAAGGAGAGTGTGCTCCATGGGTGGAGGAACTACTCGAGCTCCAAACTCGATTACAGCACGCTGTTTTTCACACACAGACGCAGCTACTTTACAAACCGCCGTGTTACACGTTACATTTCGAAAATCTCTAGCGGCAGAGGTTGCAAACTGCTCAGCGTAGCGGGAAAGTCGACCGAGTAACATGCATGACATGTAATACCTCATCCGATACTGACAAGGGAACCTCCCCATCGCACCCCCCTCAGATTTAGTTATAAGTTGGCACAGTGGATAGGCCTTGAAAAACTGAACACAGATCAATTGAGAAAACAGGAAGAAGTTGTGTGGAACTGTGAAAAAATAAACAAAATATACAAACTAAGTAGTTCATGGGAAGATATGCAATATCAAGGACACTGGGAACGCAGGAGCGCCGTGGTCACGTGGTAACGTGAGCAGCTGCGGAACGAAAGACCCTTGGTTCAAATCTTCCATCGGGTGAAAAGTTTAATTTTTTATTTTCAGTTTATGTGACAAACTCTTATGTTTTCATCACTTTTTTGGGAGTGATTATCACATCCACAAGAAAACCTAAATCGGGCAAGGTAGAAGAATCTTTTTACCCATTCGCAAGTGTACAAGTTAGGTGGGTCGACAACATATTCCTGTCATGTGACGCACATGTCGTCACCAGTGTCGTATAGAATATATCAGATGTGTTTTCCTGTGGAGGAATCGGTTGACCTATGACCTTGCAATCAAATGTTTTCGGTTCCCATTGGAGAGGCACGTCCTTTCGTCTACTAATCGCACGGTTTTGCGGTGCGGTCGCAAAACACAGACACTAAACTTATTACAGTGAACAGAGACGTCAATGAACGAACGGACAGATAATAACTATGCAAAAATAATGAAAGTAAAATTTTCACTCGAGGGAAGACTTGAACCAAGGACCTCTCGGTCTGCAGCTGCTCACGCTACCACGGGACCACTGCGCTCCTGAACCCCCTTTCTCTGTGATGCTGCATATCTTGCACATGGACTACTCAGTTTGTATATTTTGCTCATTTTTTCACAGTTCCACACAACTTCTTCCTGTTTTGTCAATTGATCTGTGTTCAGTTTATCAATGCCTATCCACTGTGCCAACTTATAACTAAATCTGAGGGGGGTGCGATGGGGAGGTTCCCTTGTGAGGACAAAGAGGCACTGCTTCTCCGCACGCCCTTGTACTAATCATTTCAATATGCAAGAATGTAGGATGCTTCATGCGAATTTGACATTTGGTGCATGCCGCCTTGATGGTGCTGCAGTTCTAATGAACACAGCGTGACAGAGAGAATTTCAATTAAACTTTTCGTACGTGTTAGGAATATGAATAACTACATCTTAATAGCGTAAGTAAAGTAGTTCATGTGAACTAAGGTCTTAAACTACACAATGTTTCAAAAAGATTGACCTGATTCCAAAACTACATGTATATAGATAAAAACATGCTATAAACGTGGCATGGATTGCAAAACACTCACAAAACCTTAAAGTTTTAGTTGTGCTATTACGAATGCTTCATGTGTACACCAGCAGCAGAACGAACAATATCTAGACGATAGCTAAATTCGTCATAAATTTTACACAATATGTCTGCTTTTACAGAAGTTACGGCAGCTATTATTCTATTCTTCACTTCTTCTATGTCACTAGGTAAAGAGGAGATGAACACACTTTCCACATATCCCCACAATAAAAAATCTCGTGGGGTCATGTTTGGCGATCTTGGAGGCTGTGAATGCAGGGCGGTGGCTCGGAGTCCCATGCGTCCTATCCAGCTTTAAGGCATAGTGCCATCGAAAAACTGACGTACGTTGTGTCAGTGTGGTGGAGCTCCCTCGTGTAGGAAAATAAAGTCATCGGAATCCTCTTGAAGCTGTGGAAAAAGCCTATTCTGCAGCATTAGCTCATTTGAGTCACTGTGTTTTCCTTAAAAAAAAGGGGGGGGGGCGGGTGACCGCACACTTTTTCACGAGAAATGGCACAAGAAACGTTCACTTTAGTTGAGTCTCTTTCATGTTCAGTAATGTCATGAGGCTTCTGGAGTCCCCATACGTGCACGTATGTCGGTTTACTTTGACGCTAACATGAAATGTTGCTTCATCACTGAGAATTAACCGGGATAAAAATGCATCGTCTTCCATATCCTGTAGCAGAGCACTGCCGAAGTCAACCAGTTTCCTTTTGCCACCAACCCGAAGAATTTGCACTAATTGTAGTCTGTATGGTTTATAGCCGGCCGGTGTGGCCGAGCAGTTCTAGGTGCTTCAGTCTGGAGCCGCGCGACCGCTACGGTCGCAGGTTCGAATCCTGCCTCGGGCATGGATGTGTGTTCTGTCCTTAGCTTAGTTAGGTTTAAGTAGTTCTAAGTTCTAGGGGACTGATGACCTCAGATGTAAGTCCCATAGTGCTGAGAGCCATTTGAACCATTTTATGTTTTATAGACCAAACGACGCCTCAGCACCAGCCAGACAGTCATACAAGGCATTGCCAGTTCACCGTGAGGTGTAGTGCAATGGTTAGCGCACTAGACTCGCATTCTGGAGGACAACGGTTCAAACCCACGTCGGGCAATCGTGGTTTAGGTTTCCTGCGATTTCCCTAAATCGTATAAAGCAAATGGCGGGATGGTTCCTTCGAAAGGGCTCGGCCGCTTTGCTTCTCCATCATTTCCCAATCCGAGATTGTGCTCCGTCTCTAATGACCTCGCTGTCGACGGGACGTTAAACACAGACTTCCATGGAGTCCGTTCAGAGTTTTGCTGAACTCTTTTGACCATGTGATCAGAACCTTTGCACAAGCATCCTGTCTCTTCAAATTGGGGATACCAGCGATGAATGTTCTTGAGTGCAGGCGAATCAGTGCTAAAACGTCGACGAAAAGCACACCGTTAGGGAATCACCGACTCACTCGTTGCCAGCCGCAGCACAGGAAACGCCTTCTGTTGAGCGGACTCCATCTCACTTCTGACTGACTGCAAGCTGACATCTATTGGCGATTTTATGCAACTCTAGGCCACGCCCATTCAAACGACATACATTTCCTTGCGGGAGCTGCGCGGTTTGGGAAGCCTTGCCACGGTCCGCGCGGCTCTCCCCGTCGGAGGTTCGTGTCCTCCCTCGGGCATGGGTGTGTGTGTTGTCCTTAGCGTAAGTTAGTTTAAGTTAGATGAAGTACTGTGTAAGCCTAGGGACCGATGACCTCATAGGAACTTACTACCACATTGCGGGCATGTTTCGTAATTACTGCCGTCCAAAATCAGATCATTCTTTTTTGAAACACCCTGTATAACTCAATAACTAATTAATTAAGTTGCGTGACATTGTTTGATGAGATACCTAGAGTAATGAATCTATATTTTTTTATTTCATACACATAACAATCTTTCATAAGAATTATGTTCAAATGTGTGTGTGAAATCTTATGGGACTTAACTGCTAAGGTCATCAGTCCCTAAGCTTACACACTATTTAACTTAAATTACCCTAAGGACAAACACACACACACACACACACACACACACACACACACACGCCCGAGGGAGGACTCGAACCTCCGCCGGGACCTAAGAATTATGTGACCGATAATTGTAGCTCTGCAGTTTATGTCCATGTGATCAGAGAATTTGAAACGTAATGCCTTGTTTGTTCTTGATGATCCAGGCAGAAGATAAGAAAGTCATTTAATATACCTTTCTAATCTCTGTCGTCATGTAAGGCACTCCTGGGTTCAGTTTCCACATCCCATAGCACGTATTACTTCACATGAATAGAAAATTGTGCATTTACTTCACTTTGTCCGCCACCCGGTAGCTGAGTGGTCAGCGCGACAGACTGTCATTCCTAAGGACCCGGGTTCGGAGATTTTCTCTGCTCAGGGACTGGGTGTCATATTGTCCTAATCATCACCATTTCATCCCCATCGACGCGCAAGTATTCGAAGTGGCGTCAAGTCGAAAGATTTGCACCCGGCGAACGGTCTACTCGACGGGAGGCCCTAGTCACACGACATTAACACTTCACTATTCTACCCATGTTTTGCATAGGACAAGGGCGCTTCACTTCGTACGATGGTCTCATTCCACGAATGCTATAAGAAGATTCGCCGTATAAACCATTGTGAGCCATATTCGTGTTTCAGCCGACATGTGAAAAGTACAAGAGACACTAATCACAACTGATGACTCCATTGGTGCAAAGCGATACACAGTCCTAGATAAGATAACGTTGCTTGTAACTTACAACTGTGCCATGACATGACGGCAATAGTTCATGTTTCATTCTTCAGTGCTGTAACAAAGAAACTGCAATAACCGAATGAAAACTTCTACAGCTATAAGTACAATATGAGGTCTTTGACACACACAGTGGTTACGGTTACTACAAGCCACACCACAAGTTGGGAAACGGGGCCAAGTTTCTAGTAGTTTACTGTCGAGTTGAGATTTTCACAAATGTTTTATTCGTATCTTACAGAAACTAGCAGTACGGCAATAAACAGCCTTTTAAACACGCCACTAACGGCAATCAAGTAATTTATAGCAATACAACAATTTAAAAAAATTTAAAGAACATTAGTAAACAGGCTACAAAAGTAAATACAGATCTTTGTTAATAAATTACGGTGAGGTAGTGAAGCTTCCAACATCGCCATTAAAAAAAATTAAACAGGTCTCAGCAAACAGACGATTAATGGCAATAAAAGAATTTGCAAACTTGGAGGAATTTAAGAAGATTTTAAACAAAAGTGTCCTTGAATATCATTAGAACATAACAGATATGACGGACCCATGTAAGGTGGCCACAAGTCACCCACTCAGGGATGCTCAGGCTAGACAGAATACTGACCAATTTAAATACGCCCGTAAACACAATTGCCACTCTCAGGCTGGTCACTGAACCGACTTTTAGCTAGCGAAAACTTGTAGTAAGATGGCTTAACTTGCTGACAGAATTAGAGCTAACCTCGTGCAAGGAAACGTAACACCACACAGTTCTGAATGAGCGACCACATGATCAACCAACAGGAAACATGAATTTATTCATAACCACGACAGAATAGTGAAACAATTAAACTGCCAAAATTACACCTCCCATCGGACAGTGACGAGAGGAGGAAGAAAGATCACTGTCTTCAATTACACCGGTGCCAGGGACAGGAAACCTGGTCGCCGGAGGCCACAAGGCTGAAGAGACGCTGGTTACACAAAATTATTACTTAATGATTAAACCTTCCACGAACTTAACTTGCAATTATGCTCGAACAGGCAGTAGACGACCTCCGATGGCAAGGATCCACACATTCGACCGCGCACGCGTCGCCAGCGTACCCAACATGCCACGGTCACGCGACAACACGCTCTGTCACCGGAGTTCACGTCTTCTGTGTAACGTTGACGGGTAGTGACCCCTCCTTCATGTTAGGTGTCTCCTACTAAACTCCAGTGTTGAAACGGAGGATTTAAAGAAGCTAGTTAACGTCCCAGCAAGGCGAAATAAACAACAACTACTTGTGGGGCGATTCTGTATACAACCAACCAACACACGGGGAGCTCTTCCGTCAACTCGACCCGCTCGTTACACACACCCGACATACATCACGTGGCGACTCGGTACAACCGACCACGCCTACTTCGCACTGGAGAGCCACACTGCCCTCCCGTGTCCACCACACTCTCTGCGCGCAACGCCCCTACTTCCGCGCCACCACACGAGGTTACAACCGGTCAAAGATCTCACTTCCTCCACAGGCGTGTCTCGCCCCACAAGTATCTCAGTGTGCTATCCCCTTGCACGCACTCACCTCGCTGTTGAGCTCACGGGTCATGCGTCGATGGGAGGATGAGTGGCTGGAAGTGACTGACAATAAGCTCCGTATGGTCAAGCCCACAACGCGTGTGTGGTGTACTTCCTTTCAGCCCCATCGACAGGACGAGATTCTCTTCACTCGGCTTCGAATAGGCCACAGCCCTATGACGCATGGCTTCCTGCTCCGGCGAGAGGACCCTCCAATGTGTGGTGCTTGCGGCGTCCAGGTCACTGTGCGCCACGTTTTATTGGATTGCGTTTTATTTTCTGACCAGCGGGTCGCGGCTGACTTGCCAGCGGACCTGCCGTCTCTTTTAGGCAACACTCGGACGAATGTGGTTAAAATTTTAAAGTTTGTGCCCTGTCAAATGTTTTTACAAAGATTTTAGGGAGAGGATTTTAATTTGCTCACTGTGTGACAAGCTCGCCCATATTTTATGTAAGTGGCCAGCCAATAACAATTTCCTGTGACATTCTTGTTGCTATGTTTCACCTTTCCTTAGGTTTTACTTTCTTATGTAGCATATTCCTTCTTTTCCTGCTTTCTTTGAGTGTGTGCTTTAGTTTTCTTGGGTCTGTCCACATTCGTTCCTTTTAATGTGTGTCAGGGCGCTGATGACCTCGATCTTGAGCGCCCATAAGCTCCAACACACCACCACCACCACCCGGGAGCAAAAACGCAGATATCGATAGCAGAGGGAAAAGACTTAATGACAGCCACTTAATGACAGACAACTTAATGACAGACAACATATCAAACAACATGTCAGGGGAAGAAAAGGAAAACCAACGCAATGCAAACACAAGGTGTAGCCCGAGTCGATACACGGCTCAGTCTTTTAAACAGTTCATACAGTTGTGGGCCCTTATTCAAAATGAGATGTCCGAAACACGTATTCAGAACTAATATTTAAATTGGGAACAGGCATGTAGCTCAACTGCCTCTGCACTGGAACCTGAATGGCACTACAACTCACCTGAGACAGATAGTGCGTCTCTTTCAACTTCTTCCCGTATTTAATACTGCTACCTCCGTCTACCTAAGGCATGTCGTTTACTTTACCTACCATTGGCACAGAAAGTTATTTACGGGTTCCCGTAATTGTCGAGATTTCTGAATGTTCGCCAGTACGTCGCTCACTTCCTTTTGCAGCCATTTGTTTGCATCAGCGGTGAACACCTCCTCGACACCTCCCTCGCACATGAACTGCACCTGTTCGTGGGAAACAGGGGCCTGCTGTGCCTTCACAGCCGTGGCGTCAGCCAGAGGGCCGCTCAGCAGATGATTAATTGCGGCCGGCGTCCGCCTGGTTCTAAGGAGGGGAAACCCAGTGTCCAGAGCGTCGGGTGAAAGCACTTTTGCGACGGCGTATTTTGAGAATTTACTAATGGCTGCGCAGACTCATCGGTCAAAGTTAACGAGATCCCTCGGGTGGTGTCTCGTCCACGCAATCTATTTCTCTGTTGTACCCAGTATGTTCTCTGCGTTCAAAAAGCCTTTCACCTCTTCTGTGCTTTAAAAATACTCACGTTCCTACATGGAGATACTATACAGATATTAAAAGCATCCTGTAATCGATAGAATCGATTGTAGAGGGTGTCCTGAGGGACGAAGAACCTATATGAACCCACGTTCAGCAACATAGAACGTCGAAGTTGCAGGTAGTACAACCATTTCTTGCTCAAAACGGGGGTTAAAAAAATGGTTCAAACGGCTCTGAGCACTATGGGACTTAAAATCTAAGGTCATCAGTCCCCTAGAACTTAGAACTACTTAAACCTAACTAACCTAAGGACATCACACACATCCATGCCCGAGGCAGGATTCGAACCTGCGACGCGCGGTCACGCGGTTCCAGACTGTAGCGCCTAGATCTGCCCGGCCACTCCGGCCGGCCAAAACGGGGGTTACATGGAAAGTTTTCCGAGAGTATTGGTATTCTTATAGTGTAACACGCCCGGGGGTACCAATGGTTGGGGAACCCTTCTCTTCGTTGGTTGTCGTTTCGACCTTGCGCCCTGTCCACACCACGTACCTGATAATCTCGCGGCGGTCGTACTGTTCTGCTCCACACTGCGCTGGCTTGCCTGAAATTATCCATCGAAATCGGCAAGTGGGTTTAGGGGAGCCACTCAACGTTAAAACACAACACTGTTATAAGCCTGGTATGAACAACTACACTACTGGCCATTAAAATTGCTACACTACGACGATGACGCGCTACAGACGCGAAATTTAGCCGACAGGAAGAAGAGCTTTTCAGAGCATTCACACAAGGTTGGCGCCAGTGGCGACACCTAAAACGTACTGACATGAGGAAAGCATCCAACCGATTTCTCATACACAAACAGCAGGTGACCGGCGTTTCCTGGTGAAACGTTGTTGTGATATCTCGTATAAGGAGGAGAAATCCGTACCATCACGTTTCCGGCTTTTATAAAGGTCGGATTGTAGCCTATCGCGATTGCGGTTTATCGTATCGCGACATTGCTGCTCCCGTTGGTCGAGATCCAATGACTGTTAACAGAATATGGATTCAGGAGGGTAATTCGGAACGTCGTGCTGAATCCCAACGGCCTCGTATCACTAGCAGTCGAGATGACAGTCATCTTATCCGCATGGCTGTAACGCATTGTGCAGGCACGTCTCCATCCCTGAGTCAACAGATGCGGACGTTTGAATGACAACAACCATCTGCACGAACAGTTCGATGACGTTTGCAGCAGCATGGACTATCAGCTCGGAGACCTTAGCTGCGGTTACCCTTGAGGCTGCATCACAGACAGGAACGCAGTGGACATTACATTTCCGATGTGTTACGACCCGTGGCTCTACCCTTCATTCGATCCCTGCGAAACCCTACATTTCAGCAGGATAATGCACGACGGCATGTTGTAGGTCCTGTACAGGCCTTTCTAGATACAGGAAATGTTCGACTGCTGCCCTGGCCAGCACATTCTCCAGATCTCTCACCAATTGAAAACGTCTGGTCAATGGTGGTCGAGCAACTGGCTCGTCACAATACGCCAGTCACTACTCTTGATGAACTGTGGTATCGTGTTGAAGCTGCATGGGCAGCTGTACCTGTACACGCCATCCAAGCTCTGTTTGACTCAATGCCCAGGCGTATCAAGGCCGTTATTATGGCCAGAGGTGGTTGTTCAGGATACTGTTTTCTCAGGATCTATGCACCAAAATTGCGTCAAAATGTAATCACATGTCAGTCCTAGTATAATATATTTGTCCAATGAATACCCGTTTATCATCTGCATTTCTTCTTGGTGTAGCAATTTTAATGGCCAGTAGTGTAATAATCTGCCCTTGTCAAGGCTGCTTATCGCAATGGAGTTCCCCATTTGCAGCACATGTCTTCGCTAGGGTGTTCACCTGTCCGTGTCTGCTTCGCTTACATAGTTTTCTTACCGCGTCACGTTCCCTCAACGCCATCACGCGGCGTCTTACGTCGCGTTGGACAGTGGTCGTAATGTAGTGTTTGTGTCACTACGAGTCCTGGTTTTTCATATTTTGTTTTCGCAGTGCTAACACAAGAAGTTGTTGGTGGCAGTAAGATCGTTCAGCAACCTGTCAGAAATAGCGGTTCCCTAAACACTCCCAGTAGTGTTACGTGAAAAGATCGCCTTCTCCACTGAATTCACATAGCGTTTCCGGAATACTCGTCTGCTGATCGGAGATGCCGGTAAGAAATCCAACAGTTGGTCGGGAAAGTGTTCTGTATGCGGTCTTCTTCTTAGATAAGCTAAACTTTCGTAGAATTCTGTTAATAAACCAAAGTCGACCACTCACCTTCCTTACAACCGACCCATACGAATACTGTATTCGAACATGTCAGCAGTGTGTTTCCTACGAAATTGCACTGACTTACATTTTCCAACATTTACTCATAGAGCAAGCTCCAATTAAATCAGACTGAATACAAATTCTGTCCAAGTCATCCTGTATCCTCCTGCAGCAAACAGTCGCAGATTGCTGCTCACTTTATCTATCAGATCGTTTGTGCACTGGGTGATTCCATGATGCTATTAAAACCTTTCAGGAATGGTGGAGAAGGTTGAATGTAGGAATTTCGGGTAATATATCCTGGTCCGGAAATGATCCACTCTAAAGTTATAAGCGTAGTATATCTGCCTCACTCTCTCTCCTATTACGTGATAATACAAAACGAGCTGCCCTTTTTTGCACCCTTTCGATGTCCTCCGTCAATCCCACCTGGTAAGAATCCCACACCGCGCAGCATTATGCTAACAGAGGATGAACGAATGCAGTGTAAGCTGTCTCTTCAGTGGACTTGTTGCATCTTCTATGTGTCCTGCCAATGAAACACAACCTTTGGCTCGCCTTCCCCACAATATTATCCATGTGGTCTTTCCAATTGAAGTTGTTCGTCTGGCTCTGCAGAACGCCCGAAATAGAGAGACGTGTCCGTCCCTCCAGACGGCCGAAATGGAGTGACCAGCGCAGTCAAAGTACTTCGGCTCCCAGGCGCGCCAAAGCGGACCAAAGGTGTCTTTCTGAAAACTAGTGAAATTTAATAAACAAAAACGATAAACTCGTAGGGTCACCATGAGAGATTTTCGTACTAAAAACTGGGTTAAACAGAATGAAAATATATAAATAGTTAGTAAGGGAAGATTGGTGCCTAGTACCCTAATGTACCGACTAGTCAGAAGCAAGTTCAGTACAATTGGCAGACTCTCCCACGGGATTGGTACATACTGTGCCATCTGTCGCTCCACTTTTGTACAATATACTACTTCACGCGTGTCAAGCTGCATCAAAGCGATTTTTTAGCAAAATAAAATACTGATGGCCACAGCCAGGAATATCACAAGACTCCATGTCATTGTGTTTCGTACGTTGATGACAGGTCACGCTTGGGGTTTGAATAAACGATGCTGGATGACAATACAATTGTTGGTTTCAATCATCGTTATTCAAGTACTTCACGTTCGGCTGCTGTGCCTCTGTCCACGATGGAGATAAAGGTTTTGCTTTAAGCAAGACGTGGAATCCTATTTTATCACAGATAAAACAACAACGGTCTGGGTCCGCAGTTCGTGGTCGTGCGGTAGCGTTCTCGCTTCACGCGCCCGGGTTCGATTCCCGGCGGGGTCAGGGTTTTCTCTGCCTCGTGATGACTGGTTGTTGTGTGATGTCCTTAGGTTAGTTAGGTTTAAGTAGTTCTAAGTTCTGATGACCACAGATGTTAAGTCCCATAGTGCTCAGAGCCATTTGAACCATTTGAACAACGGTCTGGTTTCCGACCGGCAGCATTTTAATTTTGCGATTCCTCGCTTTTGACTGTTTTCACCGCTGGCGCCGCTGCAATTCTTCGCCTTACAGAGGGCAGCTCTTCCGTTGCTCGCGCATGCGCAACGGCCAGTACCCGCGGTATAAAGGAGACGCCGAATCTGAGGTCTCTTCAGTTCCGGCGTGATCGTGCATTCAATCTCACCTGAAGATGGCGGCCAGATGGTCCGCCGCAATATCGCGTTGTCGTCAGGACGATGGAACCTGGCTGCAAGCCCGTGAAAATCATCAGTATTTGATACGCCGGGAAAATCTACGTTATCACAGCAGCTCTGTGTACTTCCAAGCGGTGCGTCGAACTGCGCTTTGCCGGCAGTGCGCCGCCCCATAAAGCGATCACGTGGCTGCCGTATCAAAGTAGTTGCTGGGCTAGCTGCGACCTCTGGCGAAGTTGTTCTGCAGGCTCCGCGAACGGGTAGCGGTCCCTGGCGGCCGTTGGTGGAGACCTGGTGTTGTGTTGTGTTGTGACGGTCGGTAAATATTTGTGTTGACAACACAGACCTTGTAGGTTTTCCTGGTGAATATACGCCCTGTGATGCAGGCATCCCGTGTTGGTTCGACGTGAAGTGGGATGCCGATGCAGTAGGCGCTACGATGTATGAAGAGAGCGGCCACACAGGCAGTCTCTGCATCTACAGAGGGCAAGATCTGTAGTACTGTCAATGACGATCGGCGACACTCCTCATTAATGTTTCCTGTTAGGTTATTATTTAAATATTCACACATTTTACACTGTCTTTTACAACTCTCGACATAGCTTTCTTATTTGTGCGGTAATTTTTCCATCCGCCCGAAACAGAGGTACGTGTGTGGCTCTGAAGAACGCCCGAAACAGAGAGACGTGTCCGTCCCTCCAGAATGCCCGAAACAGAATGACTAGCGCAGCCAAAGTACTTCGTCTCCCAGGCGCGCCAAAGCGGACCAAAGGTGTCTTTCTGAAAACTAGTGAAATTTAATAAACAAAAGCGATAAACTCGTAGGGTAACCATGAGAGAATTTTATACTAAAAACTGGGTTAAACAGAATGAAAAGTACATAAATAATTAGTAAGGGTGCCTAGTACCCTAATGTACCGACTAGTCAGAAGCAAGTTCAGTACAATTGGCGGACTCTCCCACGGGATTGGTACATACTGTGCCATCTGTCGCTCCACTTTTGTACCATGTGCTACTTCACTTGTGTCAAACTGCACCAAGGCGAGCTTTTAGCAAAATAAAATACTGGTGGCCACAGCCAGCAATATCACAAGACTCCTTGTCATTGTGTTTCGTACGTTGATGGCAGGTTGCGCTCGGGTAGCAAGGTTTGAATGAACGATGCTGGATTACAATACAGCTGTTGGTTTCAATTATCGTTATTCAAGTACTTCACGACCGGCTGCTGTGCCACTGTCCCCGATGGATTTCCAAAGATGTGGGAGTGACGTCACAGCCAGGTGGCAGCTACACCCCTGAGGCAAAGCTGCGAACCGCTGCCTGTCCAAACAGACCCTCCGCGCCACGCGTGGCAGCCACAGGAGACGAGCAGCGTTCATCTGCAGCGGAGCGTCCTTGTTGTGACAAACGGACAAACACGCGGCACGGCAGCTCCAAATTAGCTTTGTTTGTATGCGGACAGAGCCGCGCCGGTGGTGAGCAGCGGCGCACAATAGGGATTACGGCGCTACTGCCGCTTCGTGTGGGCGGCGCTTCAGCCACCGAGGGGGATCGAACGTCACACGGGAGAATACCTTTATTTAGGCTACCAGTTCTGCTTGTTAATCTCTAAGCCTCGGATAAAAGGCTTGCAACAGAACTTTACACGGAGAAATCGAGAGTCCAAGCAGCTGTCGCCCTTGTGCAGTGAATGTCCAGCACTGACAACTAAGAAAAGGTAGTCACTGATATCCCTTACGCGAATCAATGGCTCGTTACCCTCTATTTTTGGATCTCAGCTTCTTACGCAGTTAAGGGAACTTTCTACTACCACATAATAAAAGATTTTCCAACAACAACAACAACAACAAAAATCATCTGCTTCATAACACTATATCTCCTACATGAATGGCAACAGATATTTGGGATAAATTTTAAATTCTCTAAAGTTAATTATTCTCGAAAGAATCATCCTAATTTACAAAGGCATATTTTTTACGTGCATGCACACAGAACATTGCAGTACTTTTTTATTGTTACGTTTAGGACCAAAGTTTTCATTTTCCTTTCACAAATATTCAGTGTACTGTGCACCGAACGCACAAAAAGTAATCAAACTCGTATGATACTTTTGCGAGCAAGGCTGCAGCTATAGCATTCGTTGCTCTTGCTATGCGGTGTCACACTTCACTCAAAGAGTTTGAGAGGGGATCTACATAGACTGAATCTTTCACACACCCTTTTCGACTCCCATCCCCCACAAAAAGAATCACACACAATGAGATCAGGTGCCCTTGTAGGCCAATGTCAATGCGAGAGCTGTACGCCACTTATTGACCATTAATCGTTGAGACAGATCATTGTTAAGAAGTACATCTTCCTGCCGGTGCTCCATAATGTTGAAAATTGAAATTCTCGGCACGTTCTCGCAGATGTGGGCAAAGCCAGATGAAAGAGCTAGCGGACGAGCTACCTGTACCATGGAGGCCCTTAAATTGCAACTGGCACCAATGCACACTTTCAGCTTCAACGTTTATGTTAAAACTCATCCATTCGTGTGAAATCGAATGAACCTATTTGAAACACCCTTCCTATGTGCAAAATACTAGGCGTGACCAAAGTCATTTAAGTCCATTGTCCAATTTTAGGTACGTAATTCAGTACCACATTGATAAACCACGAAAGCTGTGCGCAGTGAAATTTGTTTACAGAGTGGTGTCAGAACTGATTTGTTGTTAACAAGTGAGAATCTGTTCTTTGGAGTCATTTGTGCATACATTGTAAGGGTGGAAAGCGTTTAGAATCGAAAATTATGCACAGACCAGTCGCTTTAATTATGTGATGGAGATTTGGTCGACATTATAAAGATCTAAGACAAGCTTTCGTTGAAAAATTGTCGCATACACAGCCATCATGCAAGCAAGCTAGCTAGAAATAAAATAGAAGGTTCGACGTGGCAGACTTACCACGCAGTGGCCGCCCAAAATTAATAACTACTGGGGAAAATCTGCAAGAAGAGCTAAGGAACTGCGATTTTACGACGAGTGTTTAAGGAGAATATTAGAAATACTACACCTGAAGCCTTCTAAGCCTATATTACTACACGCCTTAAACGATCATATTCCAAATCGAAGGAGTGAATTCAGCGAGTGGAATGTCGTGTGCAGCGAAAGCGGCCCTGACTATTACAAAACAATCCAGTGGTCTGATGAGGCAAGCTTTAAGTTAAATGGAAGAGTTAGAACCACAACTGCGGGCACTGGTCTTCTGAAAACCAGCGAATTGTTATTGAGAAGGAGTTAAATGTTCCTGTAGTTACGGTTTGGTCTGGTATATACGGCAAAGGACCGATAGGTTTTTATTTTTTCTATGGGACCATTACCGCGGAAACGTATCTTGAAATGTTAAGAGAGAGTGGTTGGTTGAACTGAGGGAGGGAACCAAACAGCGAGGTCATCGGTCCCACCGGGTTAGGGAAGGATGGAGAAGGAAGTCGGCCGTGCCCTTTCAAAAGAACCATCCTGGCATTTACCTCAAGCGATTTAGGAAAATCGCGGAAAGCCTAAATCAGGATGGTCGGACGCGGGTTTGGACCGTCTTCCTCCCGAATGCGAGTCTAGTCTGCTAATCACTGCGCCACCTGTCTTGCTGAAATGTCAAGAGAAATTATTATTGAACTAGACAGTACCCCTCTACTTGAAGCTGTAATGAACAATCTCATTTGACAGCTGGACTGTGTTCCGTTGCACCACGGATTACACTTGCAAGAACCACCCCACTTTTACTAAACCTCCAGAAATATTTCAATTTAGCCAGTGAGTCCGTAGGGGATGGAATATGAGGCACACAGTAAAACTGACCGTACCTTCCCATCCGAGTCTTGCGAAGTTTTAAGATATCTGTCCTTGGACTATCTTAGTGAGTCATAGTGATAGGATTCTTTCTACCTGCTTTGCCGAGAAATTCTCGAAGTTTATGTCCGTCGCAGAAGCAGTATCAGCACGTCGGGCGTGGTCGTGCGGTAGCGTTCTCGCTTCCCACGCCCGGGTTCCCGGGTTCGATTCCCGGCGGGGTCAGGGATTTTCTCTGCCTCGTGATGGCTGGGTGTTGTGTGCTGTCCTTAGGTTAGTTAGGTTTAAGTAGTTCTAAGTTCTAGGGGACTGATGACCGTAGATGTTAAGTCCCATAGTGCTCAGAGCCATTTTTTTTTGAGCACGTCGGGTTCTCTGTAAAGTGCAATTCTACTTCCTGCGATTGTAAGGGATGAAGCGGGAAGTTTTTTCATTCGGAATAACATTAAAAATGGATGCCATTATGATGTACTCGTATTTATTTACTAAAAACCATAACCTGATAATACTGACACAATTACGAATGATTAACTGGAAACTACCAATTTCCTGAAAGCATAGTCTTTCAACAGAGTTAGATAGGAAGGCAATCTATTGGTGACTAGAAAGGTACATAGACTAGAGGGAGGCCGGCGACTTGCATTCGTGATATTTTGCAGCCGTTCGTACATTTTCGATAGCTTAAACATTATTCTTTTATTTATTCAGATGATCGATTTCTGGCGTTGTAATATTGTTGTAAGGTAGTGTTTGGACTCTGCAACACAAAAATGATTCAAATGGCTCTGAGCACTATGGGACTTAATATCTGAGGTCATCAGTCCCCTAGAACTTAGAACTACTTAAACCTAACTACCCTACGGACATCACACACATCCATGCCCGAGGCAGGATTCGAACCTGCGACCGTAGCGGTCGCGCGGTTCCAGACTGAAGCGCCTAGAACCGCTCGGCCACCCCGGCCGGCTCTGGTACTCACTCCAACTGCCATTCAGCGGCAGCTTCCAAACTGGGCAGGTCAGACTGTCCAGCATAGTCTGCTCCCTGTCGGGAGACCTTGCAACCTACGCGCGGAGCTGGATCTCCCACGTCCTTCGTGTTCGCACGTAAGGTTGGCGCCGTTGTAACGGCCGAGCTGGTAACTTCGAGGCTTCGTAGCGGACGGGTGTGTACGACGAGTATGTCTCTCAGCTAAGCTAGGAGCCGCAGTTGTCGCGCTGCCTGTGCACATTGTTGAAGTATTAGAACAAACATTCATACCAGATATCGTGTTCCGTCTAATTATTGTGAGTGGAAATAAGGGGAGGACAGTGAGTCCTCTCGCACAATACGCTCAAACTCAAATGTACCAACATGGGAGGAAGAGCCCATGCGTACAGGAAGTACTTATTACCTGTAGGCTGCTGTATTACAAACCGCGACTTTTATTAGTAAATATTTCTTTTATTAGTAAATATTTATTAAGGAAAATAACTTGCTTCGCGCCATACTAACTATGCCTTGCCTACGTACCTTACTGCTGACCTAACGGGCGTTCCCATGTCTAGACACAGGTCTTCACATCACCTCCCACTGGCACTGCCATTAGATTGTCCACAACATCGCTGGACGTCACACCGTGTGATTTTTCAGTGCGGGCGATAGTGAAAGACACTGCACAACCATTGAATCTGAAGCATTTTAGAGATTTGACTGAATAAGAATTTGATAACATTTCTCATAATAGTGGGCGGTTAGGTAACAAGATATGTAATCAGTGTTCAAATTCATGAGTAAAATGTCTAGTTAACAGTAGAGGACGCGTTTAAGAATTTCAGTAGGACAGATTACTTTGCATGAACTATTAAAGCTACAAAACGCTGACTTCTGGCACAACCTGTATTTATGTATGAGAGAGATGACCAATAGTCTGTTCCACAAGAGTGCTTCGCACTTACTCTACGTAGGTCATTCCACTTAACGTCGACGTACTTCATATACTCGTATCCATAAGTTGAGAGGTTTTTGATCTTAGAGATTTGTGAAAAATTCATTACGTCATGGACTGCGCTGTAGCGAAATAATTGGGAAACATGTTACGTACGGCCTTGCCGCAGTGGTAACACCGTTTCCAGTCAGATCACCGAAGTTAAACATTGTTGGGCTTGGCTACCACTAGGATGGATCACTGCCCGGGTCTGCTACGCGCAGCTGGCAAACTTGGTGCAATCAGCCCTTGTGAGACCAATTAAGGAGCTATTTGATTGAGAAGTAGCGGCTCTGGTCACGAGAACTGTTAACGGCCGGGAGAGCGGTGTGCTGACCAAGCCCCTCCATATTCATATCCAGTGATGCCTGTCGCAGAGGATGACACGGCGGTCGGTCGGTTCCGTTGGGCATAAGGGAAGCCCGTTCGGACGGGGTTTAGGTTAATTTCCTATAGATTAAGAGATCGCTATGTGCGCCTGCAATTGCCTGTACTGGCTGTAGTCATGGGTATAGTTGTTCTGACTGTATACTCTAGCCGGCCGCTGTGGTCGAGCGGTTCTAGGCGCTTCAGTCCGGAACCGCGCAACTGCTACGGTCGCAGGTTCGAATCCTGCCTAGGGCATGGATGTGTGTGATGTCCTTAGGTTAGTTAGGTTTAAGTAGTTCTAAGTTCTAGGGGACTGATGACCTCAGATGTGAAGTCCCATAGTAGAGCCATTTGAACCATTTTCATTGTGCACTCTCCCTCTGTGTGTGTGTGTTTGTGTGTGTGTGTGTGTGTGTGTGTGTGTGTGTGTGTGTGTGTATTAAGGGTCCCATATATAAGCGTGACATTGCAGGTGTCGCCTGTAACTGACCGCTTGCCCCCTCACCGTATACACGAGTGATTTGCTAAACAATTTAAATTAGCATTAAGGACGTCACTGTGTCGAGAAGTTCTGCTACGTAAAAAGAACTGGTATGTTCAGCAGCAATTGCAGTTGCTTTCCGTATCATCATGAATATCTGCAAAACATAAATTTGAAACAAATGAGAATTATAATTTATTAAAATTGTTTTGAAACGTTTTTCTTGGGAACTATAAGTTATTTTAGAGAATATATTACATTTTTCACTGACGCCAAAAGGATTCTGTATGTCTTTCCGCGTGCCAATACAATTCGGTTTACGTTTATTAGTCCTTAGTTTCCTGTTCATTCACTAGCCTCATTTTTAAATGCGAGTATTTATACAATTTACTCGAAGTGTCTATAGAGATGTTGTCAATAGCAACACTACTGATTACCACAGCTTTTGTTACAAAATTATGAAAAAGAGAGTTGAATGTAACTGTAGAATAGATTTGTCCTGGAGATTAAAAGTTCCTTTAACATTACAGTAGATACTATGTCATTGTGTTTATAGGTTGAAAGTTTTAATAACAAGTATAATTATTTTATAAGTAACTCAGAATCATAAAACGGAGCCTATTGTAGTGCATCCATTAGTATGAGCTTCCCATCAATTCTACTTCCATATCACAAGCTTCAAAAAGCTGATCACTGAAAAATCGGAGGGCATATTTTGTATTACTTCTTGATGTAGATGGCAATTCCGGCTTCCAGTTGTCTTCTCAGAGCGCTTATTGATCACTGGATAACTGTAACTTCTAACGTAAATTTCTTACTCACTGTCGGTAAAGCGAAACGAATCAAAACTGCACAACCCGTCTTGATAAATAGGAAAACGCGTGGGAGCCATATTGCCACACGTCACTGCTAATCAACCAGCAGCCACACTGCGAGCATGAATCGCATGCGATCCATCAGATTGCCTGGGATTTTTATGCAAGCAGCGATCAACGACAGATCGCTGCGATTTGTCCACATACAGTACGTGCGACCTACGAAGCGCTCGATGTCCCATGCAACGGATAGCTGCGATCCGTCGCTCGTGAATGGAGCCCTTTAGACAGTATTCAAATCTTAGGGAGCAGTAGTATTACACACCGAACGCATTTACATGACGTTACGTGTCATCGTATCCTTAGTGCAAATATGAGATGGACGTTAAATGACGCCCATACCGACATTTCATTGCTGTGTACATGATTCATGGAGAAAGGAAAGGTTCACCAGCACTACTGGCATCATCGACGGTTGCTTTATATACGAAACAATGTTGAATCAACGGCGAGCGTGTCCTAGTTACAGTCTGCCGGCAGCCACCGAGCCCTACATACCCTGCTACACTGAGTGTTGTCAGCTCCAAGAGGTCGCTGTGCCCGGCGACCCACCATACTCTTAAAGCTGTCGCATCCCTCGTAGATATGGCGTGTTGCACAGTAGGCAAGGGCGTTACATCTGGAACTGACATTGACGGGTGACTCGCGATTTACAATGGAGTGTGATTGTAGAATGAGATTTTCACTCTGCAGCGGAGTGTGCGCTGATATGAAACTTCGTGACAGATTAAAACTGTATGCCGGACCGAGACTCGAACTCGGGACATTTGCCTTTCGCGGGCAAATGCTCTACCAACTGAGCTACCCAAGCACGACTCACGACCCGTCCTCACAGCTTCAGTTCTTCCATTACCTCGTCTCCTACCTTCCAAACTTCACAGAAGCTCTTCTGCGATCCTTGCAGAACTAGCATTCCTGGAAGAAAGGATACTGCGGAGCCATGGCTTAGCCACAGCCTAGGGGTTGTTTCCAGAATGAGACTTTCAAAAAATATTCAAATGTGTGTGAAATCTTATGGGACTTAACTGCTAAGGTCATCAGTCCCATAACTTACACACTACTTAACCTAAATTATCCTGAGGACAAACACACACACACCCATACTCGAGGGAGGACTCGAACCTCCGCCGGGACCAGCCGCACAGTCCGTGACTGCAGCGCCATAGATCGCTCGGCTAATCCCGCGCGGCTGAGATTTTCACTCCACAGCGGAGTGTGCACTGATATGAAACTTCCTGACAGATTAAAACTGTGTGCCGGACCGAGACTCGAACTCGGGTGGTGAGTCGTGTTTTGGTAGCTCAGTTGGTAGAGCACTTGCCCGCGAAAGGGAAAGGTCCTGAGTTCGAGTCTCGGTGCGGCAAACAGTTTTAATCTGTCAGAAAGTTTCATATCATCATATCAACGCACACTCCACTGCAGAGTGAAAATCCCATTCTGGAAACATCCCCTAGGCTGTGGCTAAGCCATGTCTCCGCAATATCCTCTCTTCCAGGAGTGCTAGTTCTGCAAGATTCGCAGAAGAGCTTCTGTGAAGTTTGGAAGGTAGGAGACGAGGTACTGGCAGGATTGAAGCTGTGAGGACGGGTCGTGAGTCGTGCTTGGGTAGCTCAGTTGGTAGAGCACTTGCCCGCGAAAGGCAAAGGTCCCGAGTTCGAGTCTCGGTCCGGTACACAGTTTTAATCTGTCAGGAAGTTTCATACGAGTGTGATTGTGTCTCACAGTTCTTGGATCGTTTACAATTCTACTATTATTATTGAATGAGATTGATACTGTGGTGCCAGTTTTCTCATCCAGGGCAACTTCATTTTGTACACCACAGCAACAATTTTATT
The DNA here is from genome assembly GCF_023864345.2 of Schistocerca serialis cubense. Lineage (NCBI taxonomy): Eukaryota > Metazoa > Arthropoda > Insecta > Orthoptera > Acrididae > Schistocerca > Schistocerca serialis. Next base: position 142,572,876 of record NC_064639.1, on the reverse strand, counting down.
GAAATTCTCTGACGACTGCTAATTATATCCTGTATAGGTACGTACGCCTTTTTCGTAGTGTGTACGGAATTGCGTTACATCTAATACATGATGATGTCCGTGCACTGGAGGCTCGCCTGCTAAACAAGTTCTAGGGCTATTCAGAAAGTAAGTTCCGATTGATCGCGAAATGGAAACCACATTGAAAATCAGAAATATTTTACCTGCAACAGTTAGCTACACCTTCCAGCCAGTGCTCTGCATAGTCACCACTCCGACTTAGACATTTGTCGTAGCGTTGTACAAACTTTCCAATACGCTCGTCATCGAAGGCAGCTGCCTATGCTTCCCCCAATTCTCTTCACCCATCTATAGCTCGTTGTCTGTGCGAACATGTTGTCTTGATAGCCAGTAGTTAATGTGAGCAGAGATGAAACACAGAGGTAGCCAATTACGGGCAGTAGTACGGTTGATCAAACACTTCCCATCGAAAACGCTGCAGGTGTATTTTCATTGCCCCTGCAGATTGTGACAGAGAATTGTCACAAAGTAGGAGCCGTATGACAGTTCTGTAATATGGGCTGCATACCATCAGGCGAAATCTCTCACCAGGACCTCATACTTGGCGGGAGACACTATTTTCTGCACATCTTTATGTGCTCACCATGCACTCAGAACTGCAAAGAGCCAAGTGATGTAACCGACAGGCATACTAGAGACACAGTCGAGCACATATGTGCAAAGCTTTATTAGATTTTCACTGTGGTTTATATTTCTTGACCGATCGGAACTTACTGTCCGAATATCCTTCATACTGTTAGACTGAAAAAGCTATACAAACCTCCCTTTATAACATTTCTAGGTACAGAAAAAGCTTTGACAATGTTGACTGGAACACACATTTAGAAATTCCGAACATAGCAGGTACGAAACCAGAGAGTGGAAAACTATCACAACTTGTACAAAAATCAGACTGTATTTATAAGAGTCAAAGGATAGAAAGGGAGGTAATAACTGACAAGGGAGTGACACAATTTTGTATCCTATCACCCACGTTATTCACTCTGCGCATTGAGAAAGCAGTAAATGAAACAAAATAGAGATTGGGAAACTGAATTAAATTTCAGGTAGGAGAAATAGAAACTTTAATGTTTGTTGAAGACATTGTAATTCTGACAGAGACGGTACACGACTTGGAATATTAGGTAAATATATTGGATAATTTTGAATACAGATTATAAGATGACTATCAAGTAGAGTAAAACAAGGAAACGGTGTGTAGTCGAGTTATAGCAAGTGATATTGAGGGAATTAGATTACACAATACGAGACGCTAAAAGTAATGGATGAATTTTGCTATTTGGGCAGCAAAGTAACTGACGATGGCCGAAATGAAAAGCATATAAAATGCAGACTGGAAATAGCAAGGAAAGTTTTCCTGAAAGAGAGAAATACCTTAACACCGAATATAAATTAAAGCGTTACGGAGTTTTTCAGGAAGTTTTCGTCTGGAGTGTAGCTTTGTACAGAAGTGAAACATGGGAAACTTTTTAAGTGTGGAGTTACAAAGGAATGCTAAACATACGATGGATAGACAGGACAACGAACTGGGAGATAAGGAAAACAACTTTAAGGTAACTCGACTAAAAGGGGCGATAGCTTGACAGGACACATCCTGAGGCAGCAAGGAGTGTTCAGTTTGGTAATAGAAACAGACATGGGGGATAACTGTACAGGAAGCCCAAGGCTTCACTACAGTAAACAAGTTCAAGGAGATGTAAGTTGCAATAATTATGCGGAGATGAAGAGGCTTGCACAAGATACACTAGCATGAAGACATGTATCACATCGAACTTCATACTGAAGACGATAACAACAAGAACTGATTACGCTTCTCTTTATTCGCCAAACGTATTTCCCATTATAGTTGCGTTCCTGAAGTTCATGCACCCAAACGCTATCGATTTCTAAGTCGCTAAACTCCATTATCCGGCCCCTTTAACCGATATCACAGACGTCGCAATGCTTGCTCAGACGGACAGCTGTGTACGTTAAGTGGTAGATTAAGATATGCTTTTAGTTAACAAGATGATGTTTCTTTCCACGAACAATACGAGATTGTAATAGATGGGAGAAGCGATAGAGGTACTCATGGTACCCTTAGCCACACACCGTCAGGTGGCTTGCGGAGTATGCATGTAGATGTAGATGTAGATTTCATGTACGTCAACGTAAACTGGGTCCACAGGCCCTCGCGGGCCCTTCGGTGCCACAGCACAGTTGAAACTGGTCACTTGAGCGGAAGATAAGAGAAATTTTTCATCATAGTTGTGCGGAAATGGATGCCGAACACGTAATCGCCTTTATGCTGATGGTGAGCGCATTGCTTGAAAAGAAAGAGAAATGGAAACGATTGTGGGTGAAACCGTGGACAGCGAGAGGAGTAGCCCAAAGTGTACACCAGAAATTCCTTCGTGAGCTACAGTGTGAGTATATAAACAACAACGAAAGTTATTTGTGAATGGGCGAACAAACATTTCAATTTGCCCTCGTGAAAGGTGGTCCCTCCTATTTTTGTGTACCATACTCGTATGAGAAATGGCATCTCCTAATTTCATTCATAATAACCGATGTTTTTTGGGAAGCCTGCAAGTGCATCATTCATGATTTAAATAATGAAACAATTCATACTTACGTATTTTTTCATACGACTCTTTTCGAGAATTTATTCTCATGACCGAGAGGAAATATTCACACATGTATTTAATGTGATGTTTGTACGTCCGTTGTTGTGTCTCGCTTGCTCTGTAATTGTGTTTCTATAGTGTACTACAATCGGACAATTTCTTTTGTCCGATTTTCCGAAACAACACATAAAATACCTGTGTAAATATTTGTACATGATCATGAGAATAAAATTTCGCAAAGCATCATGCAAATCGAGAAAAAATACGTCACTGATGGTTAAGTTAGGTTATTTAGAGTACAAATAAATACGTTTGTTTCACTTACGTACACTTTGAACGCACCTGAATTTTCACATCTCCATCCGCTTCCACATCATTTTTTTATCTACACTTAACATCACCCACAATGCAGCAACTTCGAATGCAGCTGAATGATGCAGCTATTTCATTGTAAGATCGCAACCGCTTATTACGGCTTTTACTGTCAGCGTGCTTTGTGTTATGAAGAATTTCGTACTCTTCGTACTTTGCAGTGATCACTGTGGTCGTAGCCCCGCACGAAATATACTTCCTCATTTTATAATTAAACATACTAAAGCAAGCCAAGCGACTGTAAACAATGGATCTTGCTCTAACTTTTATCAAAGATCTTTGCTAAAAGCTTCCCTGCTACACTGTCAGAGATTTGACCAACCGTTTTTGGTAAGTATTTATCGTTGACCACGAACACTACATTGCCGACGACACGCAGACGTGGGCTCAGGCCTATTATCGCTGGCCACGTAACGTAGGATACTAACATCACCTCGCTATCAGCACGTTAAATATATTGCTTTAGCTGGTGGATTATAAGCAAGTCAGGTGAAGAAAATGGTTCAAATGGCTCTGAGCACTATGGGACTCAACTGCTGTGGTCATAAGTCCCCTAGAACTTAGAACTACTTAAACCTAACTAACCTAAGGACAGCACACAACACCCAGCCATCACGAGGCAGAGAAAATCCCTGACCCCGCCGGGAATCGAACCCGGGAACCCGGGCGTGGGAAGCGAGAACGCTACCGCACGACCACGAGATGCGGGCAGTCAGGTGAAGAGAAACATTTTAAAACTCTAACACAAAGAAAGGCTGTCAAGTTTTTGGGAAGCCATCTCGACTTGTTTACTGACAATGGTACTTGCACGAGCGTGGTGTCCAGGTGTACCAATACCACATTGAATCAACGTAGTTGCCTTTGACGCCACTTAAGCTGTCACTGTTTTTAATCCCGCGCGTGTCATTTCTTTTCGTAGACGTCCGTAATGAGAGAGAAATAGGAAGCAGGGCTCGTGCGGCAGGTTTATCGAACAAACGCTTAAGTCGGCCAGGTCCACAGTAGGTGACCAAAATACAGCTGTGACTCACCTGCCATCGACCCGAACAGCGACATTGTGGCAGTAGCAGCCGTGCTGGCTACTGTTGGACTGTTTACTTCCTCTCCGCTACTGTTTTCGTAGTTGGAAGCCGTACACTTCCACTGCTATTCAGTATAGTTCTCTAGAGAAAGACGATTATACCTATTATTATTATGGGATATTAGGCGTTTATCCTGTTTTGCTTTCTCGATTTCAGTCATAAGTTTGTCGTTGCACCGATCCCAAAATTCCTAATCTATTGTCCACAGCAAGGCATGAGTATTTCCACAAGTGTTTTACGGATCAAGAATGAACTGCAGTCGTCTCTTATAGCATTCGCTCCTACCATGTGCATAACTATTACAGTACTTAGGTTATTGCCAGCTTTTCGCTTTACTCTACCTTACTTCAAAGTTTGCAGGACTGTACGTTATTTCAAAACAGACTGATTTTATTGGATGCCGCTGTTTGCTCTCTGCATTTTTTTCTGTAATATAGGGTGAACATTGATGAAACCGACAAACTGCAGGTACGAATTTCTGACTGAAAAATGGAGAAAAAAGGTCCTATGAGGATGGTTCCGGGCAACGGCCTTGCCGTAGTCGATACACCGGTTCCCGTGAGATCACCGAAGTTAAGCGCTGTCGAGTGTGGTCGGCACTTGGATGGGTGACCATCCAGGCCGCCATGCGCTGTTGCCATTTTTCGGGGTGCACTCAGCCTCGTGATGCCAATTAAGGAGGTACTCGACCGAACAGTAGCGGCTTCGGTCAAGAATACCATCATAACGACCGGCAGAGCGGTGTGCCGACGCCACGCCCCTCCTATCCGCATCCTCCACTGAGGATGACACGGCGGTCGGATGGTCCCGGTAGGCCACTCGTGGCCTGAACACCGAGTGCTTTTTTTTATCAGCATGATTCCTGAAATCCATCACTGTCACGGGAGTTGGCGCTGGCGAATACCACTTCCTCTGACCAAGTGCCGTGTGTTCCTTGCTTGTTGCAGGCTGTATGATTGACGCAGCGTACTGCAAGCAGCAAAATGGTCAGGTATTCATATTTTGAGCAAGTCGAGTTGGTGCCTGTGTGCGCCCAAGCAGATGGAAACGGTCGACAGGCAGCATGGTATACCAAAACAAGCAATCTCATAGACACCAACCACATTACACAACTTGTCAAGCCCATTTTGGGCGTTTTTGTGAATATGGAACCTTTCAGATAGTCGAACGTGTAGGGAAGCGGCGGCCTGAGAATACATCAGATGTGGAATACATCAGATGTGGAACACAGAGTTCTACAGGATATTGAGACGAACCCTAGTGCAAGAAGCGATCAGTGTAAGCCCAGTCCGCTGCCCTCCTTGCACGTTCGTCTGTTTCAATGGACTCATGATCACACAAACGCACAAAAAGGGCTTGAAATGTTGTCTGGTGTGTTTGGTGTCAGTGAGCGTATTTATTTTGGTATAGCTGTGATGCTCCTCGACCGTTTCCTTCTGCTTACAGTATGCTGCATCAATCACACAGCCTGCAACACACGAGGATCACCCGTCACGTGGTCAGAGGAACTGTCACTCGTCAGCGCCAGCTACGGGAGGGGCAGAACGATGTATTTCCGGACACATGTACCTCCATCATTTTCATTCAGGAATCCGACCCTGAAGTTTGTCTTTTTTAATATATAATGTATATATAATTACTATATAACACTTCTTACATACTGAAAGAACGCTATATTATTTTATACTCCTTCCTCCCTACACTATTTTAACAGACATGTTGTCATCGAGCATGCTACGAACTCTGAGGGTGACGAGGACCCGACCAGCCGCAGGGTGGACATCATACGGTGCTCACTGTGCCGCAGTCGTCATCGGCATTGGCACTGTCATTGCTATTCATACTCTTCAACCCTTTCGCCTATCCTTCTTATCGCGCGTCCCTATGCGCTTAGTTATTTACGTTCATACTAATAATTGTTGGCAAGATATGCGTCGCTAGGAAGAAAATCACATTGCTCCTTGTCACACTAGGTTTTATTCAGCACACGCTATCTGTTTATATAAAAGGCAATGTCCCGACTGACTGACTCACTTACTGACTCATCATCGCCCAGCCAAAAACACTAAGGACAGAAACTTGGAATTTGCACAGGGTGCTAATCTTATACCATAGACGTCGTTTAAAAAGGTATTTTTTGAAATTCCACCCCTGTAGGGGTGAAATAGGGGATGAAAGGTATTTCGAAAATATGTCGCTATTAATGCAATCTTAAGACTAGACCAGAGAAAACTGGCATTGTGTGAAATGTTCAGGAATAAAGGAATCCATGGTTCAGCATTTTTGGAATAGTGAATGAAAGTTGTTTTTGAAAATAAATCAGTATTAAAGAACTACTAAAGTATTTTTAAAGCTACGTCTGTGAAAATTCGTATTTGACTTCTCGATTCCAAGTGCAAAAATATTTATTTCTTTGTTTTTGGAAATTCAACCCTTAAGGGGTTCCAAAAGGGGATGAAATGTTTTATGAAAGTATTTCATTATGAAAGCATTTTTAAACGTAAACCTATCAAAATTTGAATTTGGCTTCCCAGTTAGAAATAAAAATATACATTTCACTGGTTCTGGAAATTCAACTCCTAAAGGGGTTCAATAGGGCCATCGTCACCGAGCCCAAACTGTTAAGGATATAAACTTGAAATTTGATCTTACACTTCAGGGATCGTTCGGGAAGGGATTGTTCGAAATTCCCACTCCTAAGAAGGACGAATATGGAATTAAATTTTTTGTGAAATTATTTCGTTATGAAACGTACTCAAAGCTACATGTATGAAAGTGTGTATTAGGCTACTCTGTCAGAAAAAAACACACGTGTTTCACTGTTTTTGGAAATTCAACCTCCAAGAGTGTGAAATAAGGCATGAAAATTTTTAAGAAAATATTTCGTTGCATTAAAAGGAAGGTAGATCCATGAAAATTGCTATTTCACCTCTCGGTTAGATGTAAAGAAATATGTGTTAGAAGACGAAAGTTTCTATGAAAATATCACAACAAGAACGAAAAAGGCAAGATTAACAGGAAAAATGGACTGCAGCAACCAGACTCGCTTTTCGGTCAAAAATACATTCAGAAAAGACTGTGCTTCTATGGCCTCAATTAACGCCAAAAGTTAAGAACGTATTGCAGTTTGCGAACAACATAAAAATTCGATTAAAGCAAACCAAAAAAAAAAATCTGCGCGGACCATATACTCAACGCGAGCGAAGCAGCGGACACTAAGCTAGTATTTATTATATTTTTAGCCAATCTGTTTAACTGCTTCATGATACGGCGAAGAAGAATAGTAATTTTGAGTTATTTGTTCAGCAAATGTTCCTCATGGAGGAATAAAAAAGTAAGTAAGGGCCACTAAAAGTGCTTTTTAAATGAAAATCAAAACGTTTCTCTGTTAAAGTATGTACAGTGCAGCATCAAAAAGTTTAGTTTATCATAAAGTCTTCTTTTCAGCCTTCTGGACGGTTTTTTGCAGCTTGCCACAATTTTTTCTCCTGTAAAATACAACGTAAAAGAATTTTTTCAAGTATCTTATTAGCTACATCTTCCAAAGTTAATAGTATAATTTCCTGACTTTCTCATTTCGCCGCTTCTCCCTACCATTTGCCGATCTCTTCTTGCCTTCGGACTTAATATCCCGTCAGTAATCTATCTTACATATTTTATTGCAAGTCTGCCAGTAAAATATTTTGTCTAGTACTCCCTCCAATTTGATGTTAATCTCTGAAGTCTTAGCACGAAAGCTATCAACCTATCCACAGCTCTATCTATCACCGTAACTTCTAACATCGTTTATTATGTCACATTTCATACGGTTCCAGCTTCTTTTTTTCGCCAGTTTTCTCATTGCTCGCATTGAACTTCCACCCAATATAACACTTCGAAATTAGCTTGTAAGAAGTCTTCGTCAATTCTATGCCAATATCGAAGTAGCGGAGTATACGCAGTAACGAAACGTCTTAAACAGATTAAAAGTGCGTACTGGACCGAGACCCAAAGCCAGTGAAGAGTTAGCAATTCATCCAGGCTACGGCTAAGACAGCTCCATCATATCCTTTCTTTAGAGTGCTAGTCCAGCAACGAATGCAACACAACTTACACAGAGTTTGGAATGTAGGTGAGATTAAACGCAGAATTTAAGCTTTCGCGGTGGACCGTGAGTAGTGTCTGTCTAGCTCAGTCGGTAAGAGCATTGTCTAGAAAAGGCCAAGGTCGAGGCCTTGTGTACGTACAGTATACAATTTCATACCAGTAGATTTCTTTTGCAAGTAAGTTCATTTCTTCTCTGTTACTTGTCCTCTAATCTCTGCCTTTCTGCTTGCGTAATCTTTCTTCCTGGATAGCAGAATTCTTTCGCTAATTCTCAACTTTCTTCTACAACTATTAAGTTCACAAAGCAGTTATTTTCTCTTACGTTGCTTCTCGTCATTTTGGCGTTTGATTTGTTCGTATATTTTTAACATGCAATCTGCATGTCAGTGGTATAACATGCAGTAATCCGCCTGATAATGAACCACACAAACGCGTGTTGGATAAATAAAAGCGCGATTGATGCAGAACATTGTTTTGTTTGCGCTATGTTAATCAGTCGCGGGCCTCAGTCAGCGACACATTATGCATCAAATACCAGTGGCCTTAAAGCGTTCAGTAAATGAAATAATGAAAGAGAGCTTCCTTAAAAGAAGTGATTTTCTTGCATTTGCTGTTTTTTAAATTTCAAACAATTTATTTCATTATTAGTAATTGCCTAATTTCGCCTCCTTGGGCATTATCAACGAACATCACACCAAAAATAACGTTTTGCTCACTACATGGTTATGATACCCTCAGGAGTGTGCGAAAAAGCAATGGGAATGTGTCCCTAATAAGAGTTCACCAAACCGAAGTATGGAAGGGCAAAACTATGGAAGATGTGAAGGTCAGATTTAAAATGAAAAAGGTGCAGCCCATATACTGGTTTTATCAAAGAACCAACGTACGTAACACATATAAAATGGGAAGCTTAGCTCTTCGAATGGGAACATTCATAGCGCAGCCAACGTCTTAAAATCAAGTATTTACACTATTCTAATCCTTACTGACCTACTAATGGAGAGTATAAACCATTCCTCCTGCTGGTATTACATTTACATTACTTTTGTTTTCGATATGCAGTTAGTTCAAATCAAATGTTCAAATGTGTGTGAAATCTTATGGGACTTAACTGCTAAGGGCATCAGTACCTAAGTTTACACACTACTTACCCTAAATTATCCTAAGGACAAACACACACACCCATGCCCGAGGGAGGACTCGAACCTCCGCCGGGACCAGCCTCACAGTCCATGACTTTAGCGCCTTAGACTGCTCTGCTAATCCCGCGCGGCTGCAGTTAGTTGCTGGGTACCAACTTCAAATGGCAGTAAATGTACTGTGAGGCTGTTGTCGATATTGCTTGACTATTCAAAGAGCAGTCATAAGAGGTTGACAGTGAACATCACATAAACGCGCCGTGGCTGTGTGATGAGAGTCACGTATGAATGTGCTCCTAACGCCAAACCTCCCAACGGCTGCATCGCTGCTCGACAACTCTCCCATACGCCTGCAAGCATGTTAATGCGTGCTGTTTCTGTTCAAAAAGACACCTTCTTCCTTAGTGAAGAATTACTCCAAGAGTATCATGAAATAAGACATAAGTGAATGACAATAGCAAACGTGAGTTAACTTTTTGAGATTTTCTTCGCCAGTTTCTGCTATTATAGGTAATCTAAAACTTATCGTGCCTAGAAGTTTGAGAGCATCTACAACATGTGTCTTCCAGTTCGAATTCCTGTAGGTATAAACAACTAGCAATTTAAAACATTCAGTTTCATTTACTGAATTTCCTCCTATGCATTATTACTAACGGTGTGGCCTGGCCTTCTGCAGTTCAGAATCTATCTACTTAACTGCATCTAAGTGTGTCCGATACCTTGTAGTCGGTAGTGACACATTACCAATGCAAACTGGGGTTCATACTCGTATTTAAAATCGTCCATACTTAAGTAAACTACTTTTGTTTGCACAGCTAAGCTAGATAGTTCCTGTTCTTTTAGTTCGGCCACCTCCAACGCACCTCGAGACATCACACTATCTACCATAATTTTAAATGTAACAACTGATAAAAATTGAACTGAAAACAACTCGAATGCCGCGAAGATACATAGGGAGGACGAGGAGGAGCAGATTAGTGTTTAACATCCCGTCGACAACGAGGTCATTAGAGACGGAGCATAAGCTCGGCATAGGGAAGGATGGAGATGTAAATCGGCCGAGCCCTTTCAAATGGATCGTCCTGAATCAAGAAAAACCTAAATGAGGACGGCCGGAACTGCATTTCTTTCTAGGTCTTCAGTCTTCTGACTGCAGCACTTGTATGTAACGTCCTCAGCGTCTGTCCACTACAGTCCCTCAAATACCATGCAAGTCATTCCCTGACGTCTTTACAAATGTCCTATCATCCTGTCCCTTCTCCTCGTCAGTGTTCTTCATACATTGCTTCCCTCACCGATTCTGCGTAGAATCTCGTTTCTTATCTAGTAGGTACACACACTTCCAAAATCTCTCTTCAGTACCACATTTCAAGCTGCTAGATTCTCTTCTTTTCTCTTTTCCGGTTTTCCCTCAGTCCGTAGTACAATACCATGCAATACCGCGCTCCAAATGTACATTCTCCGAATTTTTTTCTTCAGATTAATTTCGATGTTTGTCTCTGGTAAGCATCTTCTGGCCAAGAATTCCCTCTTTGCCTATGCTAATCTGATTTTTATGTCCTCCTTGATTCCTCCTTCAGCTAGGTAGTTACTAGTTAGTTACATGTTCCATAGATCATTTGAACGATTCTTTTGCCGAAATGATATGGAACGAGTCACTTTGGACGAAACGTATACAAGATTGGTATTAACATTAATAAACGCATTATTACTTTTAATTGGGCAACGGCCTTGCCGCAGTGGATACACCGGTTCCCGTGAGATCACCGAAGTAAAGCGCTGGTGGGCGTGGCCGGCACGTGGATGGGTGACCATCCATCCGCCATGCGCTGCTGCCATTTTTCGGGGTGCACTCAGCCTCGTGATGCCAATTGAGGAGCTACTCGACCGAATAGTAGCGGCTTCGGCCAAGAATACCATCACAACGACCGGGAGAGCGGTGTGCTGACCCCACGCCCCTCCTATCCGCATCCTCTTGAGGATGACACGGCGGTCGGATGGTCCCGGTAGGCCACTCGTGGCCGGAAAACAGAGTGTATTATAACTTTTAATTAACATTAATAAACACGTTACGTTTAGTCCTACTCATGGAACTACACATTCTTTTATTGGCTGCCTTATTTTAAGTAGGAACTCGTCAATGGAATTGGATAAATGATTGACTATTTGGGTAAACGATCAAAAATTTTTGTTGCTGCATACTGAGCTCCTTTCCGAGCCACGGACACCATTAACAATGAGTAATAAAGGTCATTTTTCCCTCTTGTGTTGCAGGTATGCAGATCACTGTTCAATTGTGATAGATTATTTAAGACGAATATATGTACTGTGATGGCGCAGTTGAAATGCTTAGCTCTTTGAAGGAGTACCTACTTGACGCCCGTGTATGAACACCACACATTATTCTTAATGTTCACTTTTGTGTAATGAATGCTTTCTTTTTTACCTCAGAAAATTATTTCTTATTCTGCTTCCAATGCATCAAAACTCCGCAAGTTCTTCTATATCGTGGTCCATAATTTTGGTATTAAATTTATTGCCAATCTCATTTCTGCTACTCCTCATTACTTTCGTCTTTCTTCGGTTTAACCGAGTGAGGTGACGAAGTGGTCAGCACACTGGACTCGCATTAGTGAGGACGACGGTTCAAATCCCTGTCGTCCATACAGATTTAGGTTTCCCGAAATTCCTCTAAATCCTTTAAGGCAAATGCTGCAGTGGTTCCTTTGAGAGGACACGGCTCCTTTCCTGCCTCATCCTTCCCTAAACAGAGCTTGTGGTCCATCTCTAATGACCACGTTTTCAGCGGGACGCCAGAAGCCAATATTCCTTCCTTCCTTCTTTCCTTTTCCATCAGTTTACTCTCAATCTGTATTCTGCGTTGATTAGACTGTTTATTCCATTCAACATGTAATTCTTCTTCACATTCACTGAGGGCAGCAATTCATCAGTGAATCTTATCAATGATATGCCTTTACTCTGAATTTTAATCCCACTCTTGAATCCTTCGTTTATTTTCGTCATTGCTTCTTCGGTGTACAGATGACACACTTCATCTTTGGCTTATACCCTTTCTAATCAGAGCACTGTGGTCTTGGTCTTCCAGTCTTACACTTCACTCTTGGTTCTTGTTTATCTTGTATAACACCCTTCTTTATGTATAGCTTACGCCTATTTTCCAGAGGATTTCGGATATCTTGCATCATTTTACAATGTAAAACGCTTCTTCGAGGTCGACATACGCCGTGAACGTTTCTTGATTTATCTTATGTGTTGTTTCGATAACAATCGCTGCGACAGAAATGGCTCTCTCGTGCCTTTACTTTTGTTATACTGAAACTCAGTTTTCTAATTCAGCCTGCAGGAATTATATTTTATAATAATGAGACGTTACGTTATTGTCATTACTAAAGAAATAAAAGTATTTAATATATTTTATTAGAGTAAATAATATTACACATACTTAGCAGTTCTTGATTGCGACTTTACGTTATTGGCATTACTAAAGGAATGAAAGCATTTAACGTGTTTTATTAGAGTAACTAAAATAAGCAATCAAATAAAATATCATAATAGTCAATAATACATTATTTGCAAAAAAGGAAACTCAGATATTGACATGAGCAAGTATCGATATTTTTGGAGTACTTATGTGAGTAGTAATGCACGACGACTTGAGTAGTACTCATTTAAATGCGTATCTATACTTTGATGCTATCGGAACATCCATATAGAACATTGCACCACACTCTGCAATCGAAAATAAATTTAATAAAAATTTCAGTGAATAAACTACAATTGTTCGATGCTTCCGCTAGATAATGGGCCATTTTCAGACGTAAATTGAGTGGTTATGACCTCAGTTGCTTTCTGCTCTAAAGCCCACAAAAACTGACAAAAATACTTGGTTTTCAAACACTTGCACAGTACATTTTATCTAATTATAGTTTATTAAATCATATTTTACGTACTACACATTGGCACAAGAGACTGATTTACATGCCCTATTCCACTATGGTCAGCTGTTAATCATTGCAAACTTGAGCCTCAGTATTGTAGACAGAGATTGTTTGCTTTATATGTAAAGGTTTTTCAAATTAACGCTACCAGTCACAAACTTTGTCAACAACTGGATTACTTATTTATTTAGCGACATGCTTCGGGGGTTAAACCTCATCTTCAGGCTAAATGGCATTACAAAAACAACTTTACAATAAGGTCTTACTGATATTACATAGTCTTTTCGTAAATTCTGTGGTCATCCTGCCGAAGAAGAGAACTTAGTAAGAGGCGATATCACTTTGGGAACTGGACTGATGTTTGCACGAAAATGTTGTATAACGGTCACTCACTCTGTTCTTCTGGCGTGGCAGTCTCGTTGTGATGTGTTCCTGTGTATCCATTTCCGTGGCTCTCTTGGCCACTGTTCACCGATTGTCACTGATATAGCAGGAACTTGGAAACACGATCACAACCAGTTCTGTAGTGCAGTGGACATGATGGCGGTAGAAAGCTGCTTTCGATTTTACTATCGATTTGTGGATCTATGGGGTGTCAGATGTTTACGTGTCGTCTTCACGTCTTGTTATCGCATTAGAGATGTAGGTTGACGAAATACATTACAAGTTGAGCACCTGTTGCAATATTGTACTGCCATTTAGCCTGAAGATGAACACTCACTCACTCGAAACATGTTGCTAAATAATTAAGTAACAGAATAGTTGACAAAGTTTGTGACTGGTAGCGGCAATTTAAAAAAACTTTTACATATTTCTAGAGACAGTCACGGTCGAAAAATAGTCAAAATGGCTTCAAATTCTGTTTGCTTTATGTTGTTAACAAGGCACGCATAAAAATTTCGTCGACGTAAACTGCTCAGCAAAACTGTTGGTCAACTCGATACTCTCCAAGTCTGCCAGCTATTCCTTGGTACCTAGTCAGCACATCCGATACCGGTCTGCCTCGGAAGTGTCGCGTCTCGCCACATTCAAGAAGCGCGCTGCGGGTGGCCTGTGCACAGGCGTTAGCTACACGCCAGCGGCCGCCCCTCCGGTGATGTTGGACTCGTCCACGGCAAGCACAGCACAGAGCGCCGCCATCGATCGCATCAAAGCGCCAACATCCCTCTGTCCCCTTTCCCTTTCCTTTCTGTCCACAGTCTCTCTCCTCCTTGCTTCCTCTCACCGCTGTTCCGCCTCGTAAACCGTACGATACGGCCACTCGCCGCGTCCTGCGACCTTCGATGGTATTCTCACTTTCGTCCGCCCTTACTTCTCATTTCCATGGTCGCGTCTGCGACGCCTCCTCTCGCAGGTGCTTCCGACATTTAACACTCACTCGCTTAATTCGTTACAGCCGCTACTCTGTTATTGCTCTGGGGAGGAGGCACCCAGATTTCTCTCGTTTCAGTTGTTGCAAATAATCACTACTGCAGTGTCGGTGTCACAGTCGACCGCTTTAACGATCGCGGATCATGGACGGCAGTTCACATTACGAAATTGTAATCTGAGCATCGAGTTATGCCCAAAGTTTCTGATCGCTTACAACACTTTAGAATATCCAGTAACACACAAAAAAGCCCTTAATTTGATAAGTAGAGTAGCATATCTTCAGCAAGCTACTTGTATTGCAAGCTACTTGTATTGCAAACAACTTACGGTTAGACCTCTAACAGTACCGGCAATATATTTACTTCGTTCAGCGATAAACATCATGAGACCTTGTTGACACATTCTCCGTTTACTCGCAGTTTCAAATTTGCGTAAAATCTCGAGCTTTCGTCAGAAACAACTATCTTGGCTGCTATTGTGGTAAGAACCGGCTTATGATTGGTTGGCGTACTTCGTCATTACATCATGCTGGCATGGATTGCAACCATGTCTGCAAAGGTAGCGTCAGCTCTCTCGTAGAAACATAAACAGTTCTGCACATTTCTGTGTCTGCTGCGCTTAGAGAGCTCCCTTCCACGCTGTCCCGGCTGAAGTTTTTCTCGCACAGTCTAATTTCCACTGCCTGTTTAATAATAGAATCTCGGTATGTAGAAGCGTGGAATGAGAATTTACTAGTACCCTGGATTATTACAGGAAACAAATTTCCGGTATGAGTCCGCGATCATCATCTATGTTTTGTAAATAAAACCGCCTGGATCGCTAAATGAAATGTCTTCATTTATTACGACTTTGTAGGAGTTGCCTTCATCAGACATCCGCAGTTAAGATGGAAGCAACATAAAGAGTGACAGGCGTTTGTTATAAAACATGAAGCTCCAAAATTTAAAAAGTTAAAAAAATCTTAACTCATAAGCCACAGATTTTTACTTCTTACACAGTCGTAATTATATCCACAAATACTACTTCCGTAATCGCAACTTTCCGATAATATGAAAGGTATTTCATAGTATAGTTCATGTGGCTGTTGTATAAATATCACTAACAGATTTAATGATTACTTGTTGTCAGCAGTAGGTGAAATCTACATGGACCAAAGTCCTCCTCTGAAACGTTGCAGTCATTTATTTGCAGTTACACTCATTTTATTCGTGTTTTATTATTTGATTACACATATTTCTAATTTAAAGTATGTCTCCTTTTTTTTAAGTGGAGGTGTGGAGTGGGAAAATAGAATCATAACAAAATAAAACTAAAATCCGAAGGCGCCACCTATATATATGTCTTCCCATACTTTTTAAACTAGTTGTTAGTTGATACCCATGGTAGGTATAAATTTTAATATTGACGCTGAAACATGTTACATAAGTTCAGAGTGTTTTGGTGTGTGAGCCTTTTTAAATCTTTTTTTAACTTTGTATAAATTTTGGAGCTTAATGTTGTTTAACTAACGCCTGTCACTCTTTTTGTTCCTTGCTTTTTAAAAGCACGTATCTGATGATGTCAGATGCCGACACATCGTAATAAGTAAGGATACTTTATTTAGCGATCTATACGGTTTTATTCACGAAACAGTACTCTGTGTTTATTTCTGAAAGTTTGCTTAAATTCACGATTTTTAATGTGCTTTTTGTGTTTCATACAGCGGTCGGTCACTGTACAGATAGACTCATCCATGTAGTTCCTTCCGCACTAACAAGGAATCTTATAAATTCCAGTGGCCTGAGAGTGAGAGTGTCCTTAACCAGGTGCAGTATCTCCTTTATTTTCTTAGGTAACTAGAAAATGGGTCTCAGTCTTTTCTTTCTCACATCATCTCCGAGAGTGTTTTATACACGGCTGTTGTCACCAGAAACTTAGACCTCTTATCATGAAATGTGTCAAAAACCAAAGGCAACGAAATAGAAAAAATGCAACAGCAGTGTATGCAGAATCTAAGGTCTAATGAGATTTATGACCAAAGCTAAACTCTCACACTTGCGAGCATGTACCTTCTACGTGTTATTACCCAGGTTAAACTTTAAAATAAAGGTATTGTATCTTGGATTCTGTTTTTACTGTTCCTGTATGCTTTTTTACGGGTCTGAAGTTATACTCCCACAGTTGAAAACTCATACAGCCACATGTTACAACACAGGTCCATGCTGTCAACCACGGATAAAATTGTTTGTGAGTATAATATTTGGAAAGGCTTTCTCATAACTTAAGGTTACATGAAAATGCACACTGAGAAAACTGAAAGTTCTTCCCTTGTCAAGTAAAAACGTGTGCGGTGCGCCTTGAAACAAGAATTTCCCTGATTATGATACAGATTTTCAGGGATAACGCAGAAGCGCAAATGTGTCGACTTACGGCAGGTAATCTCCATCCAGAATCGCCTGAGTCAATAGCTGCAAGAGAAAATAAAAAAAGTTCAAATGTAAAGTTGCTCTTTTGTCGGCGATAAAAACCTAAGTAGACACGCGTCGAGAATACCTTTATTTATCTGTCTAACATGCATAAAGTACTAGACTCATAACAGTACTTTGAAGTCTTGTCTCGCAGTTCTCATCTCACACAAAATTCTTTTGGACATTTTCGACAAACCTCTGTGGCGTCCGGAGATCATAGACAGTGGCAATTCTCACCTAGTGATCCGTGTTTGGCACACACGACGTTCCACATGACAAGTCAAGCGATAGATAAGACGATTACGTTGGCCCGGAAACAGGATCTTCTCTTTATCACTATAGCCAACATACTCGTCACGAAACTGTTCAGCAACTATATTGATATTTGAACATTTACATATCGTTTATTTTTCTGTCTCAGTTGCACATTGCTTGCAATAAGAGTATATTTGATGTACGAGGGCTACTTTTTTCCTAGGTCCGATCGGTCGCGAAATGGAAACCACAGTGAAAATCTGAAGAAATTTTGCGCAGATATAATGAAGTGTCTCTAGTATGCCCGTCGATAGCGTCATGTCGCACTTATCAGTTCTGATCACACAGTCAGCACTTAAAAATGCCTAGAAAAATTTAGTCTCCTACCTAGTGTGAAGTGCAAGATGTCATTCGATTTCTTCATGCTGAAGGATAACGCCTGATCTCATGCAGTCCACATAACGTAACTGTCATGCTTGACAGATAATTGCGGCAATGGTGCAGAAACTTCGATACTTCGGTGCAAGACATACAGAAGTTCATGATGCAGGCGATCAGGGAAGGAAGCGTGTGTCAACCGGTAACCTTGTTGAGCGATTGGATCAGGCGATTCGAAAAAAACCTCTACAGAGGGCATTTCAGAACACGCTAAGACGAATGTTGTCAACAGGAATTGTCTTTGTTCATGACAATGCTCGGCAGAACGCCGCAGCTGCAACAAACAAGTTCCTGCAGCGTTTGCGAAGGGAAAATTTGGATATTTGTCTTAAGTTCATATGGGACCAAACTGCTGAGGTCATCGGTTCCTAGGCTCACACACTACTTGATCTAACTCGAACTAAGTCACACTAAGGACAACACACACAACCATGCCCGAGGGAGGACTCGAATGTCCGTCGGGGGAAGCCGAGCGAACCGTGTTAAGGACCCTAAGACCGCGCGGCAATTCCGCGCGACTGCGACGGGAAGTATTAGATCACCCATCATACAGCCCTCTGATTTTCATCTCTTTGCTCACATGAACCGCTGGCTGTGAGGGCAGCATTTTCGCACAGACAACGAGCTGAAGACCAGCTCAGAAATGAAGTGAAATGATCGTGCGGCATTGTTGACCGGGAGGCCCCATTCGGGGAAGTTCGGCCGCCAGGTGCAAGTTTCATTTCAGGTGACGCCACATTGGACGACTTTCGGGTTGGTGATGGTAAAATGATGATGAGGACAGCACAACACCCAGTCCACGAGTGGAGAAAATCTCCAACCCAGCCGAGAATCGAAACCGGACCCATTGCATGGTAGGCAAACATGTCACCACTTTGCAAAGCAGAGCGGACACCATCACAGAAAATTGGCGTAAAGCACAGGTGACTGACTTCTATGACGAGGGTACTCGGAAGTTCGTACCACGCTACGACCAATTTCTAAGTTGGAGCGCCGACTATGTGGAGAAGCAGCTCGAAGGTGCAGCTAAATGCCGCAAATAAAACATTTTTTATTTTCACCGTGCTTTCCAGTTCGCAACCGATCGGACCTTGAAAATAATAGCACTCATATGTAGTTGTGCAATCCGTCCTGGCTTACGCAATTTCATATATCTGAAAATGATCACATGTGGTAGAAACTTCTCTTATTGTAAAAAAAAATGTATACATACTTTTTAAATATTCTCTTTATGTCCACCTTTCGGACGACATCTGAGAACGTTGCCATTTGCCCAGGGGTATGCATCATAAAGTAATCATGAGAACGAAAAACGAAGTGTTCTCAGAGAACACCCAGTGATAATACGAATACACTCGCCGCGCGGGGTAGCCACGCGGTCTTGGGCGTCTTGTCACGGTCCGCGCGGCTCCCACCGTCGGAGGTTTGAGTCCTCCCTCGGGCATGGGTGTGTGTGTTGTCCATAGCGTAAGTTAGTTTAAGTTAGATTAAGTAGTGTGTAAGGTTAGGCACTGATGACCTAAGCAGTTTGGTCCCATAAGATCTTACCACAAATTTCCAAAAAAAAACAGAACACACATAGCAACAACTTTTGAGTGTGATTGTGTTGAACCACTGAACATTAATTACCTACGGGAACATAATTATACGTATTAAGGCTAACCTGTGGTGTACTACTTTGTTACAGTTTCTGCTAACTATCGTAGACATTGTACTAACCTCTGGTTTTTAACCTCTGGCATACGGTCAGTACCTAAGGAACCATTGTTGCATATGCGAATCCATGTACGATTATGGACTGATATAGAGCTGATTAACTTTTCAACGAAAACGAAAATATCGATGACAATCAATATCTGGGAGCAAGACGCGGTTCCGTTTTAATCGTTAATGTATGTTAAATGCTGAAGCTCGTTTGTTGGTCCCGATTATCTGTGTCGCGCATTGAACAAGTTTAAATCAGCAGGAAAAGTAAATGCTTCGGTGGAGGCTCATATTCTGACTTTATACAATGCCAGCCAATGGTTATTTTTCAAAGACAACTCGGAGTCAACTTATTTTTTTCATAAAATAAAGAACAACCGCCTTCAGTAACAATCGTGATTTTATTTCAATGCAGGATGCATTTAGAGCCCTGCGGGCTCGTCCTCAGGTACAGAAATCAGGTAAAAGAAAGGTGTAAAGTATCAAACGACTTGAAGATGAGACCCCAGTGCTCGAAATGCTTCCTGCATAGAAATAAAATCACGACTGCGACGGAAGGCGGTTATTCTTTAATTTACGAAAGTTGTACATTCACAGAAGAAACACTGACAACAACGGATAATATGTAGTTGTTTTTCTTATTTCGTCAATTCTGAAGACAGCGCGTTATTGGTCATCAAAGCACCATGAAATTATTTCTCTCAATAACTTATCTTAGTTTGTAGTTTAAGAACTAAATTAAAGACATTATGAGTGTTATGCCATCACACAGCGGCAACTAATGGCAATATGCCATCATTGTTATCCCTATTTTGTTCTGAGGATACTTCTCCTCGCAGGGTCCTAACATTAAAAGAAGGTCGACAGCTTCTGTGCAGGCGATAGACCCCTCAAATGCCTAGAAATCATTGTATGAGATGGTTTATTTTCAGCCCAAGCTCAGGGTAGTGAAAGCTATCCTCCTAAACATGTAGGGTTGTTCTACATCTCGTAACTCAGTGCGTGCTGTGCTAACTATTCCATTTTAAAATATACGAGCTTAAAAGAAGTGAACTTTTTAACATAACGTCTGGATCCAATGCAATACTACATTCAAAGCTCATATCTGCCAACAGAAGAAATTGAGGTGATGTTCTCTGAACAAAGTAGAGTTTCTATGCGTTCATCGATGCTAGGGTTACGCTTAAGGCATATCGAGAAGATGGGCTCAGAACTTACGTTATAAGTAAAATAAAGAAATAGATCAGCTCTCTGGAGTAGTAACTATCTTACGACCGAAATGGCCGTCGTATGATGATTGTAGGGTGAATCATCTAAAACGTGCACAGCAAATATTGTAGAAATGGAAAGTGTTATTCATGTGTAATTTTCAGAGAATGGAGTGATAGGCAAGGGTTGTATTGTTAGCCTATAAGCAGATTGTATTTTTTGTAGAAACATACAGTATTTTATATGCAGTAATGTCTATTGACACTAAAAAACCAGAAGTGTGGTAAATTAGAATGCCAGTGGTGTTGGTTGCGTGATTCCAGTGCGAGTCGTTTATGAGGTATCATATTTTGAGAAGTTCACAGACCGACACTTGAACAATACCTGTGGTAGCACACACTAAAGAAAAACGCAAGTGCATACATTGGTTATGTGGATTCTGACCAGTAACGAAAAAACTGACCATCAAAAGTTGTGTTCAAAATGAACTCCGCAAGCAGCCACGAACACTTCCATTCTGGTATGGAATGACTGTTGCACATGTGCTAGTATTTCAATGGAGGTGTCCGAGCAGGCAGCAGTAATACGTAGTTGATTATCATGAGGTGTAGTTGGTATGTTCTCGTAGACAGCATTTTTCAGTTTTTCTTACAAACCAAAAAAGTCTCCAGGCGTCAAATCTGGGGAACGGGCCGGCCAAGGTACGGGTCCTCTGCGTCCAATCCAACGATTTAGAAACAAGTTGTGAAGGCAAGCTAAAGTGCTTCATTTTGGTACCACATGTTCCTCCTACTCTGAAGAGTATCCGTGGAAGATGGTCTGTTAGGAGGCAGCGAAACTTGTGCGCGCCCTGTGTTCCGTCTATGAAAAACGGGCGTACGATCTGATGGTTCACTATGCCACACAACACATTTACACCCCATGTACGCTGACGTTCCAACTGACGAAGACAACGAGAGTTGTCAACAGACCAGCAGTGCATGTTTCGGCGGTTTACCTGGCCACGATTGGTAAATGTGGTTTTATCACTAAACAAGATACGTGATACATCTAGAGCGATTGTGATAATCGTTTCGATCCAGCTCCTGATGGAGACAGGAGATAGGGATGGAATCTGTGCCGATGGAGGAGGACACTTGCCTCACTCATGCCACTTCCTCAAGCGACTGTGCGGGAGCTAACTTGCAGATCAAATGCAACGGAAGCAAGAACATTAATTTTTCCCTCTTCTGTCGTCGCGTGCTTCTTTCTGTTAGTTGTCTACGTGTTACACTACCACTTTCATGTAACTGGTTAAAGAGGTTGATAAATAACTTCCAAAATGGTTGACGTGTATTGAGATATCTTGTCGCCTATACACTACAAGAACGAATTGCATTCTTCCTACACCATACATACTCCATGAGCATGTCCCCTTTTTCTGCATCGTACACTCACGACCTACTGCTTGGACTGTGACACACTAACTGACTAACAAGTCGCAATGTTCTCAAGGAACAGAGAAGCGCACCCTAACCAAACATAACATCGTACCTAGCAACTACGCAGGTTGAATGGCACAAAGAAGTGTCGCTGTGGAAACTTTTCAAAATACGATATCTCGTAAACGACTCACCCTAGAATACTGCAACAAACAACACTGACGTTGTAATTTACCCTACTTTTAGTTTATTAATGTCAATAGGCATTGTCATACTTAAAAAAGTGTATGTCCTCACAAATATATACTTTCTAAGTATTACAACAATCTATTTATTGGCTAACAATCCGAGTCGCTGACTACCAATTCATTCTGTAAAACCACACATCAATAGCACTTAACGTTTCCGTAATATTTACTAAAGCGCTTTGCAGCAATGCTTACATTTGTTGCATCAAATCCTTGTGCAATGTTCTGATACAAATATTGATAAATACATTCCTGGAAATTGAAATAAGAACACCGTGAATTCATTGTCCCAGGAAGGGGAAACTTTAGTGACACATTCCTGGGGTCAGATACATCACATGATCACACTGACAGAACCACAGGCACATAGACACAGGCAACAGAGCATGCACAATGTCGGCACTAGTACAGTGTATATCCACCTTTCGCAGCAATGCAGGCTGCTATTCTCCCATGGAGACGATCGTAGAGATGCAGGATGTAGTCCTGTGGAACGGCTTGCCATGCCATTTCCACCTGGCGCCTCAGTTGGACCAGCGTTCGTGCTGGACGTGCAGACCGCGTGAGACGACGCTTCATCCAGTCCCAAACATGCTCAATGGGGGACAGATCCGGAGATCTTGCTGGCCAGGGTAGTTGACTTACACCTTCTAGAGCACATTGGGTGGCACGGGATACATGCGGACGTGCATTGTCCTGTTGGAACAGCAAGTTCCCTTGCCGGTCTAGGAATGGCAGAACGATGGGTTCGATGACGGTTTGGATGTACCGTGCACTATTCAGTGTCCCCTCGACGATCACCAGTGGTGTACGGCCAGTGTAGGAGATCGCTCCCCACACCATGATGCCGGGTGTTGGCCCTGTGTGCCTCGGTCGTACGCAGTCCTGATTGTGGCGCTCACCTGCACGGCGCCAAACACGCATACGACCATCATTGGCACCAAGGCAGAAGCGACTCTCATCGCTGAAGACGACACGTCTCCATTCGTCCCTCCATTCACGCCTGTCGCGACACCACTGGAGGCGGGCTGCACGATGATGGGGCGTGAGCGGAAGACGGCCTAACGGTGTGCGGGATCGTAGCCCAGCTTCATGGAGACGGTTGCGAATGGTCCTCGCCGATACCCCAGGAGCAACAGTGTCCCTAATTTGCTGGGAAGTGGCGGTGCGGTCCCCTACGGCACTGCGTAGGATCCTACGGTCTTGGCGTGCATCCGTGCGTCGCTGGGGTCCGGTCCCAGGTCGACGGGCACGTGCACCTTCCGCCGACCACTGGCGACAACATCGATGTACTGTGGAGACCTCACGCCCCACGTGTTGAGCAATTCGGCGGTACGTCCACCCGGCCTCCCGCATGCCCACTACACGCCCTCGCTCAAAGTCCGTCAACTGCACATACGGTTCACGTCCACGCTGTCGCGGCATGCTACCAGTGTTAAAGACTGCGATGGAGCTCCGTATGCCACGGCAAACTGGCTGACACTGACGGCGGCGGTGCACAAATGCTGCGGAGCTAGCGCCATTCGACGGCCAACACCGCGGTTCCTGGTGTGTCCGCTGTGCCGTGCGTGTGATCATTGCTTGTACAGCCCTCTCGCAGTGTCCGGAGCAAGTATGGTGGGTCTGACACACCGGTGTCAATGTGTTCTTTTTTCCATTTCCAGGAGTGTATTTCATCACAAGCACATCAGATTTGATGTGACAATGCCGGTCTAGCTTAGAGACAATTTAGCGTAGCAATTAAATCTTGGGTTCTCCGCAGGTCATTAGCAGCCATAGACACTGTTTTCAGAGTAAGAAATTTGCATCGTCAGACAATACCTTGTCGTAGACGCCTGAATCGTTATTTAACTATAAAATACAGGATCTAGGGCTCTTTTACTCGCAACTTATCATTAAGGCTCAAAAGATGAGTACAAGAAAACTTCATACCATCGTCGTGCCAGGAGCTGCGGATATCTCGAAAGTTATAATAATCGGTATACGGAGGGAAAAAGCGACGTAGTTCATTTAGCTGCCTAATAGGCCGTTTGGAAAACAATATACTGAGATTAACGCTCTACGTATTCCGTGTAATATCAGTGCCACATGCGCACGCGTCTGTTGCTATCCCTTGGCCTGCTCCTCGAATACCCCCATCCTATATGGGCCGTAGGCCTCATCTCGCCGGCAATCTGTCTCGCCGTAACCCGGTTGGAGTAACGCAGGATGGGCCCTGGAGAGTAGAGCACGGCACTAAAGTCGGCCGGGGCCCTGACGTCGCGTTGTAGGCGTAACGTGCCAGCCCTCTGCTGTCGTAACTATCTTACGACCGAAATGGCCGCAGAACGAATGTTGAGAAAAGGAGCCACACTACTGCCGCGTGATACACTATATGCAGGCTCAGATCCAGTCATGGATCCAGGGGAGGTGGGTCATGACCGGTTTCATTCCAGCCAATTAAAGGAGCACATTGACAGGCTGCCAACAACAAGTTCGACTTGGTTCGTGAGTCCACGGGTAGGACTAAGAAACCACAGGAAGCTGAGGAAGAAGAGACAGTTCTTTCACTAAGGAAAAAACAACAACAGAAAGACTGGTTTCCCGATCGTCGTAAGGGAAACGAGTTAAAGAAACAGCGTCCCACTCTATTTACATGATATTACAGCCATAGCGTGTACAGGGTGTTACAAAAAGGTACGACCAAACTTTCAGGAAACATTCCTCACACACAAAGAAAGAAAATATGTTATGTGGACATGTGTCTGGAAACGCCTACTTTCCATGTTAGAGCTCATTTTATTAATTCTCTTCAAATCACAGCCCGCATCTCGTGGTCGTGCGGTAGCGTTCTCGCTTCCCACGCCCGGGTTCCCGGGTTCGATTCCCGGCGGGGTCAGGGATTTTCTCTGCCTCGTGATGGCTGGGTGTTGTGTGCTGTCCTTAGGTTAGTTAGGTTTAAGTAGTTCTAAGTTCTAGGGGACTGATGACCATAGATGTTAAGTCCCATAGTGCTCAGAGCCATTCAAATCACATTAATCACGGAATGGAAACACGCAGCAACAGAACGTACCAGCGTGACTTCAAACACTTTGTTTCACGAAATGTTCAAAATGTCCTCCGTTAGCGAGGATACACGCATCCACCCTCTGTCGCATGGAATCCCTGATGCCCTGATGCAGCCCTGGAGAATGGCGTATTGTATGACAGCCGTCCACAATACGAGCACGAAGAGTCTCTACATTTGGTACCGGGGTTGCGTAGACAAGAGCTTTCAAATGCCCCCATAAATGAAAGTCAAGAGGGTTGAGGTCAGGAGAGCGTGGAGGCCATGGAATTGGTCTGCCTCTACCAATCCATCGGTCACCGAATCTGTTGTTGAGAAGCGTACGAACACTTCGACTGAAATGTGCAGGAGCTCCATCGTGCATGAACCACATGTTGTGTCGTACTTGTAAAGGCACACGTTCTAGCAGCACAGGTAGAGTATCCCGTATTAAATCATGATAACGTGCTCCATTAAGCGTAGGTGGAAGAACATGGGGCCCAATCAAGACATCACCAACAATGCCTGCGCAAACGTTCACAGAAAATCTGTGTTGATGACGTGATTGCACAATTGCGTGCGGATTCTCGTCAGCCCACACATGTTGATTGTGAAAATTTACAATTTGATCACGTTGGAATGAAGCCTCATCCGTAAAGAGAACATTTGCACTGAAATGAGGATTGACACATTTTTGGATGAACCATTCGCAGAAGTGTACCCGTGGAGGCCAATCAGCTGCTGATAGTGTCTGCACATGCTGTACATGGTACGGAAACAACTGGTTCTGCCGTAGCTCTCTCCATACAGTGACTTGGTCAACGTTACCTTGTACATCAGCAACTTCTCTGACGCTGACATTAGGGTTATCGTCAACTGCACGAAGAATTGCCTCATCCATTGCAGGTGTCCTCGTCGTTCTAGGTCTTCCCCAGTCGCGAGTCATAGGCTGGAAATTTCCGTGCTCCCTAAGACGCCGATCAATTGCTTCGAACGTCTTCCTGTCGGGACACCTGGAAACCTGTCTCGATACAAACGTACCGCGCCACGGCTATTGCCCCGTGCTAATCCATACATCAAATGGGCATCTGCCAACTCCGCATTTGTAAACATTGCACTGACTGCAAAACCACGTTCGTGATGAACACTAACCTGTTGATGTCACGTACTGATGTGCTTGATGCAAGTACTGTAGAGCAATGAGTCGCATGTCAACACAAGCACCGAAGTCAACATTACCTTCCTTCAATTGGGCCAACTGGCAGTGAATCGAGGAAGTACAGTACATACTGACGAAACTAAAATGAGCTCTAACATGGAAATTAAGCGTTTCCGGGCACATGTCCACATAACATCTTTTCTTTATTTGTGTGTGAGGAATGTTTCCTGAAAGTTTGGCCGTACCTTTTTGTAACACCCTGTATACTTGCACTCGCAGCCGTAATGCTTAATCAAATGCACTGAAGAGCCAAAGAAACTAACGTCTGAAGTAGTGCTGGAGGGAACTGACACCATGAGCCCTGCAGAAGTGTCCATAAATCCGTAAGCGTACGAGGGGGAGGAGACCTCTCCTGAATAGCACGTTGCGAGGCATCCCAGATACGCTCAATAATGTTCATGTCGCCCGCATCTCGTGGTCGTGCGGTAGCGTTCTCGCTTCCCACGCCCGGGTTCCCGGGTTCGATTCCCGGCGGGGTCAGGGATTTTCTCTGCCTCATGATGGCTGGGTGTTGTGTGCTGTCCTTAGGTTAGTTAGGTTTAAGTAGTTCTAAGTTCTAGGGGACTGATGACCATAGATGTTAAGTCCCATAGTACTCAGAGCCAATGTTCATGTCGGGGGAAATTTGGTGGCAAGAAGAAGCGTTTAAACTCAGGAGTGTGTTCCTGGAGCCACTCTGTAGCAAATCTGAACGTGTGTGGTGTCTCCTTGTCCTGCTGGAATCACCCAAATCCGAACGGAGTGCACAATGGATATGAATGAATCAAACAGGATTCTTACGCACGTGGCACCTGTCAGAGTCGTATCTAGAATTGTAAGGGGTCCCATATCACACCAACTGTACACGTTCCACACTATTACAGAGCCTCCACCAGCTTGATCAGTCCCATGCCTGCAGGGTCCATGGATTCATGAGGTTGTCTCCACCTGCTCGACACAATTTGAAACGAGACTCGTCCGACCAGGCAACACGTTTCCAGTCATCAACAGTCCAATGTCGCTGTTGACGGGCCCAGATGAGACGTAAAGCTTTGTGTCGTGCAGTCAAGGTAGACAAGTGGGCCTCCAGCTCCGAAAGCCCTTATCGTTGACGTTTCGTTGAATGGCTCGCACGCTGACACTTGTTGATGGCCCAGCAATTTGCGGAAGGGTTACACTTCTGTCACGTTGAACGATCCTCTTCAGTCGTCGTTTGTCCCGTTGTTGCAGGATCTTTTTCCGGCCTCAGCGATGTCGGAGATTTGATGTTTTACCGGATTCCTGATATTCACCGTACACTCGTGAAATGATCGTACGGGAAAATCCCCACTTCACTGCTACCTCGGAGGTGCTGTGTCCCATCGCTCATGCGCCGGCTATAACACCACGTTCAAACTGACTTAAATCTTGATAAACTGCCATTGTAGCAGCACTAACCGATCTAACAAGAGCGCCAGACACTTCTTGTCCTGTATAGGCGTTGCAGACAGCAGCGACGTATTCTGCATGTTTACACATCTCTGTATTTGAATACGCATGCTTATACCAGTTTCTTTGGCGCTTCAGTGTATAATGCCGAATACTTCGATTCTAAACTGTGAAAGTTTTGGAGTGTTATGCTATGTGGCTCACGGCCGCCACGGGGCTATCGGCCTGGCTGCAGGTTAAGTGCAGGCCTTTTTTCTCCTCGGCACTAGGATGGCCATCGCCACGGCCGGCTTTTACCTCCTGGAAAGGACTCCGTTGCTACTTTGTAACAGGCTGGGTCGACCTGGGGCTGTCCTGTCGGAACCAGAACGATAAAAAATCCCCGCTCCTGCTCGTGAGTGAAAGTCGGACCACTACTGCCGTAGTCTATTCCTCTACCCATTAGACTACCTTCGTTCCTATTACAACTATTAAATGAATTGCGTGACCCATGTACATCTCAAATTTTCGGAAGAATGCCTTCAAAACGCTACATCTCTCAGATTACAATTTCTTGGACACGTACTAAGCACTAACATGTGCTAAAGACTCTTGTTATTGTTATCTTATGAATGCGTGATGTCTTCTCTTTCGGATACGTACGAAAGAAAAGACCCACGCATTCATATAACTGATTTGTCTCTATGCACAATGAATCCACCATTTTCAGTGTGGATGCGCAGTTACGTGAGGCCTTCTGAGGGAACGTCAAAGTAGCGAGCGTAGAGGACATGGACGGAAACTGCGAATATGTGGTGCTGGGTGGGAATGTGGCCGTGACAGTCCGCGCAATTGCAATGAACACTGCGTATGGACAGCAGAGTTGTTAACGCAGCTGCCTAGAAAGCAGGAGATTGCATTTTCGAATCTTCGTGCGGCAAACATTTTCCGATTCCATTAAGTCCCGATGCACCTGACATCAATAGCTTCTTGGCTTTTCTTTCTTTTCCTCTCTCTCCCTCCACCCTCAATTAACAAAAAATTATTATTATTATTATTACATTATAACACAGGCTGACAAACCTGGCATTACCCGAACAGTTTCTGCACGCTGGGCACAGGAGCTTCTCGAGTCTACAAAGTGATACTGTAAATTTCTGTATGGCAACGCTCCCCCATAGCATTGTACTAGGGTCACTCCAAAAGAAATCCACATACTTTTCTAAAAATACAGTTTTCATTCTGCATGTGTGAAAGTTTTACAGTGTTAGATACATCCTCCCCGCTTGTTTTCAAACTTAGTTCAATCTGTTCCCGTGAGTGGCGCTGTCACAGCATGTCTTCAAGATGGCTGCTACACTTGACGTTCGTCAGAAGCAACGTGCTGTCATAGAATTCCTGTGCCGTGAAAACGAGACGGTGGGGAACATCCACAAGAGGGTGGAAAAGGTGTATGGAGATGCTGCTATCGATCGCAGTACAGTTATTCGGTGGGCAAGCAGGTTAGGTGATGAAAGCGGGCACGGCAATATTGAGGATTGTCCTCGCAGCGGCGGGCCTCGTACTGCACACACTCCAGACAATGTGCAGAGAGTTAACGAATTGGTGACCGCTGACAGACGCATCACAGTGAACGAACTGTCACGCTACGTTTGGGATATGGACCATGGAGCATGGAAGTGACCACAAAACTCGGATGGACAATACTGAAACACCTGCCTTACAGTCCTGACCTGGCTCCATGTGACTTTCATCTCTTTGGGAAGCTGAAAGACTCTCTTTGTGGAACAAGGTTTGATGATGAAGACTCCCTTGTGCACGCTGCCAAACAGTGGCTCCAACTGGTTGGACCATAATTTTACCGTTTGGGTATACAGGCGCTGGTTCCAAGATGGCGTAAGGCAGTTGAGAGGGATGGAAATAATGTCGCGAAATGAAAATATTGTTCCTAACGGATGTATCTACACACTGTAAAACTTTCAAACGTGTAGAATAAAAGATAGATTTTAAAGAAAATAGTGTACAATTCTTTTGGAGTGACCCTTGTATTATTACATTATAACACAAGCTGACATACCTGGCATTACCCGAACAGTTTCTGCACGCTGGACACAGGAGCTTCACGAGGCTACAAAACGATATTGTAAATATCTCTATGGCAGCTCTCCTCCATAGCTCTGTAGATGACTGTTGTTTTCGTCTTCAGCCGTTTGCGCTTCGCAGTTGAAAGCTGTCAAAACAGCGCCAGGTGCCAGCGATTTCCTTAAATTGACTCGATTGTGACAGTGTCTTAGAGTAAAGAACAAATGAGTCAAAATATCATTCATTTTAGAAACTTTTTCCACGTGTCTTACAGTTTATGACGTCATATCTTCTTAACTCTGATAGGTAGGTGGTTCATATCCCCACAGCGATTGTTGCCCGACAATAAGGCATATGTACACCAAGTCTGGTTGAAATCGGTGCAGTGGTCTAGGAGAAGATGTGGAAAATACACACATATAAACATCCATTTTTATGAAGAGTAGGGATAATACATATTTCACTGTTATTATTACACTACTCGCCATTAAAATTGCTACACTAAGAAGAAATGCAGATGGTAAACGGGTATTCATTGGACAAATATATTATACTCGAACTGATACGTGATTACATTTTCACGCAATTTCGGTGCATAGATCCTGAGAAATCAGAACCCAGAACAACCACCTCTGGCCGTAATAACTGCCTTGATACGACTGGCCATTGAGTCAAACAGAGCATGGATGGCGTGTACAGGTACAGCTGCCCATGCAGCTTCAACACGATACCACAGTTCATCAAGAGTAGTGACTGGCATATTGTGACGAGCCAGTTTCTGGGCCACCATTGACCAGACATTTTCAATTAGTGAGAGATCTGCAGAATGTGCTTGCAAGGGCAGCAGTCGAACATTTTCTGTATCCACAAAGGCCCGTACAGGACCTGCAACATGCCGTCGTGCATTATCCTGCTGAAATGTAGGGTTTCGTAGGGATCGAATGAAGGGTAGAGCCACGGGTCGTAACATATCTGAAATGTAACGTCCGCTGCTCAAAGTGCCGTCAATGCGAACAAGAGGTGACCTAGACGTGTAACCATTGGCACCCCATACCATCACGCCGGGTGACAAGCCAGTATGGCGATGACGAATACATGCTTCCAATGTGCGTTCTCCGCCAGGTCGCCAAACACGTGTGCGACCATCATGATGCTGTAAACAGAGCCTGGATTCATCCGAAAAATTACGTTTTGCCACTCGTGCACCCAGGTTCGTCGTTGAGCATACCATCGCAGGCGCTCCTGTCTGTGATGCAGCGTAAAGGGTAAAAAAAGGGTTCAAATGGCTCTGACCACGATGGGAACATCTGAGGTCATCAGTCCCCTAGAACTACTTAAACCTAACTAACAAAAGGACATCACACACATCCATGACCGAGGCAGGATTCGAACCTGCGACCGTAGCGGTCGCGCGGTTCCAGACTGAAGCGCCTTGAACCGCTCGGTCACACAGGCCGGCTGTCAAGGGTAACCGCAGCCATGGTCTCCGAGCTGATAGCCCATGCTGCTGCAAACGTCGTCGAACTGTTAGTGCAGATGGTTGTTGTCTTGCAAACGTCCCCATGTGTTGACTCAGGAATCGAGACGTGGCTGCACGATCCGTTACAGCAATGCGGATGCCTGTCATCTCGACTGCTAGTGATACGAGGTCGTTGGGATCCAGCACGACGTTCCGTATTACCCTCCTGAACCCACCGATACCATATTCTGCTGACAGTCATTGGATCTCGACCAACGCGAGCAGCATTGTCGCGATACGATAAACCGCTATCGTGATAGGCTACAATCCGACCTTTATCAAAGTCGGAAACGTGATGGTACGCATTTCTCCTCCCTACAGGAGGCATCACAACAACGTTTCACCAGGCAACGCCTGTCAACTGTCAACTGCTGTTTGTGTATGAGAAATCGGTTGGAAACTTTCCTCATGTCAGCACGTTGTAGGTGTCGCCACCGGCGCCAACCTTGTGCGAATGCTCTGAGAAGCTAATCATTTGCATATCACAGCATCTTCTTCCTGTCGGTTAAATTTCTCGTCTGTAGCACGTCATCTTCGTGGTGTAGCAATTTTAATGGCCAGTAGTGTATGATCCCCACCCCCTCACCATCCCAGAACTGGATTAACGGCTTCTCAGACCGGGTGAGCTATTGTGCTGAAGACTGCTTGTCAGACTGCACTCAGTCCACCATTGTCAATAAAAGCTATAGTAAGAAGTGAATGGAGTGTCCGGAGAGTATCGTAATAAAGAACTATGGGTCTGTTACTATGATTTTGTAGATGTCATAGCTAGTTGTCAGCGATTGACCGAGGACGACGTTGTCCCACACACAAAATAATTGTTGTATGAATACATGCAGTGATGCTTTTGAAGCAGGGATTGGCAGCTGTTGGTATATACACTGCCGGAATAAAAAATTAATACACGTGGAAGGGCGACGCCGATTTTGTTCCGATGACGGCATATGCCAGTGGGGGATAATAGAGGTACTTAAAATGAGGTCAACGTCGTCCTCCAACAGATAGCGTAGTGGCAAAGGTACCATAGCGCCATCTATCTCTACCACTTAAAAGGGAATGCTTACAGCCAGATGGCTCATCGTGTTGCAGATGTGTGAAGCAAGCAGGTAGCCATGCCGCAGAGACGTGCTTCCTACAGCTAACTGAGCGAATTTGAAAGGCGTCGAAATGTGGCCTTCCGAGGCGCTGGATGGTCCTTTCGTAGAATTGCCACACAAGCTGGACGTACTGCGTTGGTTGTGCATCGATGGTGGTATCAGTGAACACGTGAACGCTTTCACACCCGTCGACGAGATTCTGGACGTCAACACGTCACGGACGCCCGCCAGGATCGTCGTCTAGTAAGGGCGGCGATGGCAGATAGTACAGCTACCACGGCACAGATAAGAGGACTTGTGAGCCCAGACGTGTCATCAAGAACTGTTGCGAATCCGTTATTAGCAGTGGGTCTCCGGGCACGCACATCTCCGTCCTTTCTTCCACTCATGCCGTAGCATCGACGTGCGCGCTTGACTGGTGTCGTCAGAGGATCACCTGGAAGATGGAATGGAGCGCCGTGGTCTTCAGCGATGAAATCAGATACTGCCTGCACTTAAGTGATTGTCGTTTGCATATACGACATAGATGGGCGCTGTCTCGTAAAGTACGTTCGTCCGAGACACACTGGCACCAACCGAGTCCGGCGTCCGATACTCGCTAACCGGCACTCGGTGCATGTAGAATGTTGTTAGACCCGTTCCTCTGCCGCTCTTGCAACATAAATGTGATGTGTTCAGACATAATGACCTTTCTAGACTCTGAGAAGCTCATCTGCAGAAATCATCACGGTTTTAGGAAACAGCGGTCATGCAAGACATAGCTGGCCCTCTTTGTGCTTGATATACAACAGGCTCTAGATACCGGCTCCCAGGTTGATGCCATATTCCTCGACGTTCGTAAGGTGTTCGACTCAGTTCCGCACTGTCACTTTCTCCAAAAAGTGCGCACTTACAGCTTATCCGATGACATATGCAGTTGGATAGATAGTTTTCTAGAGAGCAGTATGTTGTCCTGAACGGGTGACTTCAACAGAAACAAGCGTCTACAGTTACATCTACACATGGATACTCTGTGTTGTGTACATAGTTCCGCGTAGTCAGCGCGTACACAACTTTCCCACTAGAGCGCGCCCCGCTAAGCGCAACAGCCCAGGCGCAGCGCCCGTCCGTCTCCGCACTACGAGATGGCGCTGTCTTAGAGACGGACCAAATTCTGCTTCCGCCGATGCGCGTATTAATATGTAACGCAGCCGATGAGATTGCTGCTAACGTAGAACCTTTTCTCCTCGCGGATCACAATCGCGCAGTGATACCTGAACGCGCAAGGTATTATAACGAGTGTACAGACCTCCGATTAGTCAGTCTGCATTGGTCTGCATTTGTCTGTACCAGTCTATAGTCAAGTTTCAGTCTGCACCTAAGAAAATTATCATATTCCTGTACATAGCCATGAAGAGAAATGTATAGACACTTATTCAGGTATCAGAGATATGTGAGAATAAGATTAACGTACCAAGACCAGAGGAACTTCAGATTGTCAATTGTAAATAGCATCCAGAATCAAGTTAAGTAATTTTATGCTTGTTATTATTTTAATAAATGAGTGTAAAAATTAATCAAGTTCTGTTTTAAGTTGGTCACCGTCAATCTGCTACTCTAAGCGTGCAAGTGGCATTTCTATCGTCTGACCTAACGGCTGAAGATAAACACGCCACGATAAGACCACGAGACATATTGCTGACACTCGCCTACTTCGTTAGAGCGACAAGTCAAATAATCTGATGGTGTGTGTACCGAAGGTCTTACAGTACGCACACCACACTCTGTAAATCACATTTAAGTGCCTGGCAGAGGATTCATCGAACCACCTTCACAATTTTCTGTTATTCCAATCTCGTTTAGCGTGCGGAAAGAATGAACACCTGTATCTTTTCGTACGAGCTCTGATTTCCCTTATTTTATCTTGGTGATCGTTCCGCCCTATGTAGGTCGGTGTCAACAAAATATTTTCGAATTCGGAGGAGAAAGTTGGTGATTGGAATTTCTTGAGAAGATTCCGTCGCAACGAAAAACACCTGTCTTTTAATGATTTCCAGCCCAAATCCTGTATCATTTCTGTGACACTCTCTCCCGTATTTCGCGATAATACAAAACGTGCTGCCTTTCTTTGAACTTTTCCGATGTACTCCGTCAGTCCTACCTGGTATGGATCCCACTCCGCGCAGCAGTATTCTAAAAGAGGACGGACAAGCGTAGTGTAGGCAGTCTTCTTAGTAGGTCTGTTAAATTTTCTAAGTGTCCGGCCCTGGTTAGACTTCTCAACAACGTATTCTATGTAACTTCAGGTGTGCCCCAGGGCAGTGTAATAGGTACGCTGATTTTTACGATTTACATAAACGATCTGGTTGATGGTACTGACAGTGGCATTAGACTGTTTGCCGATGATGCTGTAGTCTACAGGAAAGTAGGATCACACGAAAGTTGTGAACAAATCAATGAGGATCTGCAGAAAATAAATGCGTGGTGTAATGACTAGCAGTTATTTCTCAATACTAGTAAGTGTAACCTACTGCATATAACAAGACGAGAATCCCCATTAATGTACGAGTACAAAATAAATGCCCAGTCTTTGGAAGCGGTAACATCCGTTAGGGTATCTGGGCGTGACTATTCGAAAAGATCTCAAATGGAATGATCAGATTCCACAAGTAACGGGCAAGGCGAACTCTAGATTGCGGTTTATTGGTAGAATACTGAAGCGATGCAGCCCTTCAACAAAGGAAATTGCTTACAATACGGCATTTCGACCAGTCTTAAGAGTATCGTTCGTCTGTATGGGACTATTAGCAGTTGGGCCTGATTCAAGAGATTGAGAAGCCCAAAGAAGAGCGGCAAGATTAGTGACTGGTACATTTAGCCATCGCGATAGCGTTACAAATCTCATAGAAAGTCTGAAGTGGGACACACTTGCAGATAGACGGCGCGCTAAGCGGAAGGGGATGCTCACTGATTTCCAAAATCCGATCTTCGCCGAGGATGTAGTGCATATATTGTTACCACCAACTTTCAAATCGCGCAATGATCATCATTCAAAGATAAGGGAAATTAGAACTCGCACTGAGGCGTTCAAGACAGTCGTTTCTCCCTCGCGCGATCCGTGAGTGGGACAGACGGGGGGAAATATGACTTTGGCGCGAATTGTGCCCTCCGCCACACACCGCTTGGTGGCTAGCGGAGTATATATGTATATATGTAGATGTAGATGCTAGCCCACTCACTGCCCCTGAAACACAACGTGCTCTGCACGGCGGGGAAGCAACTTCCGTGGCCACCACGATCTCTAGACTTGTCTCCAATAGAGCACGTGACGGGACGAGAAGTGACACCTGCAACTTGTCAACCAACAACTCTTACAGAACTACGTGAACAGATCGAGCGGGCGTGGCATAACGTATCTCAGGACAGCATTCGCCATCTGTACTATCGACTGGATGCCTGAGTCAGCGCCTGCAGCGCCGCCGGTGGAGGTTACACCACGTACCAGCGTCAATGTTTCAGCATGGATCTGTACCGGGTACCTGGTGTTACTGATACGTAAATGTAATCATTTAATGTACTTCATATGCACTGTTGCAACAAAAGATCTTAATGAATTGTAAACCTCCGAAAAGGTCTACTACTTTTTCCGAAAGTCACATTATGCTCTTGAACAGGCAAATTCAGAACTAACTTCTTCATCATTATCAGTCACAGTAATGAGTCACAACGTAATTCTCTGGATGTATTTTCGCTGTATGATTAAGGATGAAGTGATCATAAAAATGGGTGGAACCCATTTAGCAGACTGAAGTTCATTGTTCGAATTTTAAAGTAATGTTAAGTATCCACAACGGATACATTTTCAAAAACCTTGTGCAACCATAGCGACCAAAATCAAGTTGGGTTAATGGAGGAACAAAATGATTCACAAAACATCTGCGCGATTCATCACTTATTTGTTTTGCTAAGCATGAGAGCGGCACAGAAATACTTATAAAATCCATTCGGAGACGCTACAGCAGAAGCTAACCAGCAAATTTTTGAAACTACTACTTAAAAAAAATTGTGTCACACCAAAAGAGATTACAGATACTTCAATAATTACACTCGGAAGTTTGGCAATAACATTCGATCTTTGGCAAAAACATTTGACAGTCGGCAACAGAGACAAAAACATTGCATTGAAAC
Source organism: Schistocerca serialis cubense (assembly GCF_023864345.2). Lineage (NCBI taxonomy): Eukaryota > Metazoa > Arthropoda > Insecta > Orthoptera > Acrididae > Schistocerca > Schistocerca serialis. The sequence continues at coordinate 142,535,984 of NC_064639.1, read as the reverse complement.
AAGCGTTCAGTTCATAGTGTTGTGGAATGTGGGGAAAAACCGCAAATTGGCGTTCATAAGAAGAAGAACAACACCAAAAATTTAACAGGAGCGTAATATGTAAGAAACTGTCCACGCAAGCTGTAAGTACAGTTCGAAACATTACTACGTAATAGCAAAAACGAGCCACCAGATCTGTTTATAACCTATAAGTAGAGTGACAAAAATGTAAATTAAATAGCAAACATATGTACATATTCCAGGCCACTGATTATGCCTTGCAGAAAGTAAAGGCGAAACGCGTATGGCACTAAATTGTGATTTATTCAGTTTCTGTCAGACGGTCCATAAGTAAAAATTATCAATACACCGTAATTTTAGTCGTTTAGTACACATCTCTCGTGTAACAGTTATAGCGGCAAATGTCGTGAAATTTGGGCTTACAGGGAAGGTACTCCGGCAGTAGGTGCACGTATGTAAGCAGAATAGGCAAAATCTGTGGGCCTGTCATCTGCCATAGACCATACCTTGCCCTAGAGGCTCCAGATGTAGATCGACGTCTTCGTATTGCGCTTGCGAGATCATACCTAGATCCCTACAATTATCCGTCAGTTGTGTTGGTCCAAATCCAGCATGCTAAATAGGTTTCGTTCGGCATGACACGAATCATTAAAATTCTTAGTTTTTTCCATAAGTTTGTTATATTACATTTCTGTGTTCCTGTGCATTACGGGAAGATAGCCAACAGATTGTTTGTACCTTAGCTAAAACAAGAAATAAAAAATTGTTCAAAATCTTTTCTGGGATGCTCTGAAGGAAGAATGCTGTGGTATTCGTGAAGGGCCTTGGTCATTACTCTTGTCACAGTAAAGAGCGTGTCAGCAAGTATAATACTGCATACTGTTTTAAAGTCATACGTACAATTCTCAGACAGTGCAGAAGATAAAAAAAACGTGAAAATAATTTTTCGATCTGTTGTGCCACGCTCTTGATGCTGTGTATGTACACGTTGTAACCATAATCGGCAAGACTCATTTTAGGGCTCCATTTCTCAGCCGCTATCCATCTTAATCAGCTATGACAACCGGTGTCAGTTGTCACATGGTGCTCACCTTACATCCTAAAGGTCGTCTACACCAACTGCATGACGTACTTGAGATATACGAAGAACTCCTTCGTTGCTAAAAACACTGAACCTATCCGCTATCCGCTAATTCATTCTTGGGTTGACATTGGAAAGCAAAGTTTTTAGGTTCAATGGTGAGATCCGTCTTGCTGAGGCAGTTCGCAGTAGATGAGTCTACGCCCAAGACACATGCTCATCCTTGCTCTGCCGACAAAAGTCGTGGGACAGCGATATGCACATATACAGAGGGCGGTTGTACCTCGTGCACAAGGTATGAAAGAATAGTGCATTGACGGAGCTGTCATTTGTACTCAAGTGATTCATGTGGAAAGGTTTCCGACGGTATTATGACCGCACGACGGGATTTAACAGACTTTGAACGCAGGATGATAGTTGGAGCTAAAAGACTGGAATATTTCATTTCGGAAATCTTCAAGGTTTTCAGTAACCCGAAATCCACAATGTCAAGAGCTGCCGAGAATACCACATTTCAGGCATTCCCTCTCACCACGGACAACGCAGTGACCGATGGCCTTCACTTAACAACCGAGAGCAGCTGAGTTTGAGTTGAGTTTCAGTGCTAACAGACAAGTTACACTACCCGAATAACACGCAGGAATCAATGTGTGTTAGTTATGACTGTGCGGTGAAATATGGCAGACGACGACCGACTCGAATGCCTTTGCTAACACCACGACAACGCCTGCAGCGCCTCTCCTGGTCTCGTGACCATACCGGATGGACCCTACACAACTGGAAAACCGTTGCCTGGTCACATGAGTCCCGATTTCAGTTTCTAAGAGCTGATGGTACGGTTCGAGTGTGACGTAGATCCCATGAACCCAGGTGCCGTAGTTATCAACAAAACACTGTGCAAACTAGTGGTGGCTCCATAATGGCGTGGGCTCTGTTTAGCGGAATGGACTGAGTTCTCTGATCCAACTGAACGAATAGTTGACTTTAAACGGTTATGTTCGGCTCCTTGGAGAACTATTGCAGCCATTCAGAGACTTCATTTTTATGGATGACAATGCGCCAGTGCACCGTGCCACAGTTGTTTGCAATTGGTTTGAAGAACGTTTTGGACAAATCGAGCGAATGATTTCACCACCTTGATCGCCTGACATGAATCCCTTCGAACATTTATGGGACATAATCGGGAGATCAGTTCGTGCCCAAAATCCTGCACAGGCAATACTTTAGCAGTTGTGGCCAATGTGGCTCAGTATTTCTGAAGGGGACTTCCAACGACTTCGTGAATCCATGCCACGTCGAGCTGCTGCACTACAGTGAGCAAAATGAGGTGTGACCCGATATTGGGAGGTATCCCATGACCTTTGTCACCTCAGGGTATGTTTCTTTTTTGTATGGGATTGCTTGTCAGAGTCACTGCAAACGTTTGTAATTCCTTGAATCATAGTCGCAAGAATAACTGGCAGTTTTTTGTACTGTTCTTCGTTTAATAAATTACAGAGAATGAAATCGGGAGAATAATCATCTTGTGCGAGTGTGACAGTAGGTTTGAGGATTTTTTTTATAGAGCTCTCAGCCCCCCCCCCCCCCCCACACACATACACAAAAAAAGCACAGATACCTCTGAAAGATTCAGAACAACTACCAGGAACACCTTCAACTGTTCCACCGTCAGCCATCTTGTGTTTGCACCTTCAACTGTTCCACTGTCCGCCATGTTTGTTTTTTACAGCTGGTAAACAGTGACAGTGGCAGCTCAATATATAATGTTTGACAGTGATAAAGATGAGTAAAAAGAAAATGTAAATGAAACATAATGTAAATAGACACACACACACACACACAGAATTAATTAATTTCAGACATAGAAATAACAATTTTCAAATCGGAATTTTGGCTTAAACAATTTATCTACTTTAAGGTGTAAGTGGTTGCAGATGATAAACTGTGGAACAAATCAGTCACTGTAGAAACACAATACACCAGAAAAACCACACCAAGTGGTAAAAAGGTATGAATTCATAATTTTATGTGTTTTTTCAAATAACTGTAATTACGATTTAATAACTAATAGTTACATGTAGACATACAGTAAAGAACATTCTTTATCTTTAGCAGCCATAAAATAAAAGTCCACTGAAGATGTTGCAATTGCAGTGAAGTATGCTTGGGTTAAAAAACAAAGTTGTATTTTGCTAAAGGCTGACCCTATTCAAAAACATATCTATTGAAATCGGGAGTTCTAACAAGTCGTTATCTAGCAGGCCGACTTGTTGTACCACAACTTCCAACACAGAGACCACTTTAATTGCGATCTAATTCTTCTTGTGGTTATTTTCTGAGCAACTATTATGTTGGAATCACATGATTTGACGTTCTTAAAGTCGAATGTCTTCGAGCAGTAACGGTTTGGATACATTTATTAATCAAACAACAACAAGGATAAACACGTTTGCCACCCGCTATTCTACAGTATATCAGTTGTGGACCGACGGTAGACACTGATTTACTCCCTCCAACCAACAAGGGGTTGCCTATCTACCTGAACCTGATAAGTGGAGACTCATCCATATGAGAACAATAAACACGGAAAAAATTGAAGTCATATCTTTTATTTTGCACATTTTCACCGACAAAACATGGCACATACATGAAAATCATCGCCATTTAGCTGTTGATGCACCAATATGTGATACGGACTCGGAGAATACAACCTATGGTATTTACAAATCATGAACATCGCTCGAGAACTTATGTCAAGGTTTACAGCAACACCACACGAATTCAGTCTAACCACTTTCCCCAATGCGCTATTTCTACGTGCAGTTTTCTTGGATTGTAAGCTTACACTAATGATAAACTCTTTCACAATGTGGTAAAACAGTGCAAAAGACGATATTCTCACTAGTAATCTTTTAGCATAAAAACTGACGCGTTACTTATATTCCTTCCTGATTTACCAACGTTAACATATTTCAGTTTTTTATGGTACACATAAGATTCCCATCATCTTTAAAAAATGTTATTGCACTATATTGTACCGACAACTACTAGGAAGTGAACAGTGCCATCTAGTGAGCAGTGAGCTCATGTTAATAAAGTGAATTTGATCTTTACTGTTTTTTGGTGCACAGTTATCAAGACATCTTGATGTTCCAACTAACACAGTGTCATCAGGAACAGTCTGAAAGCTTATAAGGGTGTTGCAGGGTAGGCTGTGTTGATAAATAACTGTTAAGAAAGAAATCAGATACGTTGCACCGTTCGCGAGTTAATTAGCATTGAAGTTAGCCAATCAGACCGTTCCGCACTCAAATTCAAGCGGTCCGCTGGAGATGGTATCACCAAACGTTTTCTTCGCTTGATTTCCTAAAACCGAACAAGAGAGTGATAAAAAACGGAATTTTGTACTGTAGTAAGGATGGAAACCGACACAAAGGCTGAGCAGTCTCATGCCCTATCATCTACGCTATGATAACAACGACACTAATATTGTACCTGGCTGCTTGAATTTTCGTGCTCAACGGCCTAATTGGATAACTTCAATGCTAATTAACTCAGAAACGACGCAGTATACTGAATGTATTTCTTAACAGTTATTTCTCAGCACAACTCACCCTGCAACACACTCTTCAGACTGTTTCGACCATTCTGTCACTACGTTTACATGCGACACATCTTCCGAAAGACGAAAACCATCGTTTCGGAAACCATTTCTCGCTGTCGCATTTACTTGTTAAGGTCTGAAGCAGGTTTGCTAGCCGAGTTAAATATGGCGCCTGGAAAACAGTTGTTACATTGTATGATTCAGTCGGCACAATCGGCTATTTTTCTTTAATTAGACGAGGTGTTACCAGCTTCAGTATAATAATTCTACTTATCCTTCACTGTACAAAAAGCCATTCTGTCCGTATTAGCCGAAATTTTTTAAAAACAAGACGAAATCTGACAGCCCAAGCACGTTCAAAACTGGTTGCATTTACAAGGGAGCGAAAATGGATAGCGGGACTGGAAACCTGGAAAACAGAAACAGGTTTCCAAAATCGATTTTAAGTGTTTACGTGACCAGCCAGAAGCGGTATTCCGAAATCGGTTTACGAAATCCGCTTTTGGGAGCCTCATGTAAACGAGCTTTGTATAACTACCCTATATGTACGTGTAGAATTTAAATATTTCAAAAGAACTTTGTGATATAATTTCATAATTGATTATCGATTATCGAGGGAAAGAGGATTGTGACAGCCAGAAATAAAATCTTTGACCCTAACTAAATTTGTATCGAGTGGATTTGTTCCTTTTCTTATGTATAAGACTTATTTATAACAAAAGTGCAACATTGCTGGTTGTTGTTTGATTCTGTTGATACCATACAATACTTCTGAAGTTACATTTTAGTATTTCTGTTGGAAAGTTGAAACCCATATTTTGTTACCATGAATGAGAATCTGTAACAACTGATGCCCATAGCAGAATCAACGAAGGAAATCGTTGCGAATTTTTTTTTTTTTTCAAATTGAATTAAACGACTGTTTTGAAAAGTAGCATTTTTTCAGCTGACGCCGCATGACAAAAGATCATGTTTCACACATACAACCCTAACCCAAACTCATCATCTGAACTAATATTAACAAAATATATCATAATATTAAATTATTCATAACTTCGGACATAGTACAGGTTCGCAAAATGTAAGACCAATTTTAGAATCAGGACAAAAAATCACTTAAGATGAGAACTTAACACATCAGTTCTCGGTCCTTACAAAATTTTTATTTTTTTTGTTTTGCTGAGATAGCAGACTTGCTTCTGGAAATAATGGACACAAATGTGATTGCTACCACATTACTATATCTTCAAACAAATTTAATATACAAAGCAAAAACTCTTTTACATTAATACTGACATAAATTAATGTAGCATTAGTCTTCAGCAACTTAGTACTAAATTCGTGTTTGTATTTTGTTTTGTGACCTCACGTGCGTAAAACAGGCGGCGAGAGGGACATCTGTAACTAGATTTTAGAGGGACTGTACGCGTCACTTCCGAATGAATTTGTGTTGTGGCATGTCTTGTACCATAGCAATATTTTTAATTTCAGCAACTGCCATCGAAGTGTTGCCTGGAAAAAGTGGATAAATATGTCCGACGTCACTTGTTACTGTAAGCAAGTTTGTAAGTTGTTTACAGAATGTGCAATGAAGAAGTGTTTTGACTTACTAGTATTTAAGTACCTCATAGAAACATCCGATAGCAAACGTTAACTCTATTAAGTGTGGAACAAGAAACATGGAAAGAGCTGCAGCCATTAAAATCCATCATTGCTGAAACCCACAAGTTGGATTTTTGGTGTGATTCAGTGGGGTGTTAGACTTTATCGACCCAAAGTGTAGATAAGTTCACAATGTGCAACTGAAATTGATATTGTATGTAAGCATCAAAAAAAAGTTTCACATTACAGTGTTATTGGATAATACACTCAGATGTTTGATAATTCATTCAGCTGTTTTGTTAATGGTAGTTATTTCACATAATCTGTTCCGAAATAATACCATTTCTTGTATGTACTCAGTGTGAAGGCCGTAAAGAAGAATGGACACAATTTATGCTTACGGTAGACAGCATTACTGATTTTCGATATGGTTACGTTTGGGATCACTATATGTACTTCAGCATTTCGGTTCAGATGGACAGCCCCAAGTTCGTCAGAAGATGACACTCTATAATTTTGAAATCAATCATGTGAATTATATACCAATGGATTATCAAATAACACCTGAACGATCCCTAAGGGTCCGTCCATGAGGATAAATCACAATAAGATAAGAGTTTATTTCTCACTGCTTGTGATCCAAATCACATAGAAACGTTCAGATATGTTTTACCTATTGTTTTTCTTCACTGTACATATTTTTCAACTGTTGTTAGCTACTGTATTGAAAAAATGAACTCGTTTAACTTACTGTTGACCTTTATTTTTCGAATATTTTACCAATCATTACGTAGTTCGGAACTCTTGCTTCATTATATGTCAGTCTTCATTGCGGTCAATTTCAGGGCTAAGAAAGACGCAGACTTCGACAATTCTTCGTGGTTGCTCATAATCTGACTTTTTCTAGTTCTACACGCAATATACAACATGTACAATAGCCACAAGAGAACAATAAAAGTGGAAGACCAAGAACGAAATAGTTGGATTAAAAAGGGTGTAAGACAGGGTTTAGTCTTTCACCAATACTGTTCAATCTATACTACAAAAAAGCAATGACGGAAATAAAAGAAAGGTTCAACAGTGGACGTAAAACTCAATACGACTAATAAGATTCACTGATGACATTGCTGTCCTCAGTGAAAGTGAAGGAGAATTACAGGATCTGCTGAATGGAATAAACAGTGTAATGAGTGCAGAATATAGATTGAGAGTAAATAGAAGAAAGACGAAAGTAATGAGATGTAGCAAAAATGAGAAACTTAACTCAGAATCGGTGGTCACGGAGTACGTGAATTGTGGTGCCTAGGCAGCAAAATAAACTATGACGAACGGAACAAGGAGGACGTAAAAAGAAAGATCAGCAGTGTCAAAAAGGGAATTCCCTGCCAAGGGAAGTCTGCCAGTATTAGATGTAGGCGTTAATCTGAGGAAGAAATTTCTGAGAAAGTACGTTTGAAGCACAGCATTGTACGGTAGTAAAACACTGACTATGGGAAAATCAGAACAGAATAAAATGGAGGAATTTGAGATGTGGCGCTACAGAAGGATGTTGGAAATCAGGTGGGCTGATAAGGTATACACTGAGGAGGTTCTCCGCAGAATGAGCGAGGGAAGGAATATACGGAAAACACTGACAAGAAGACAGGATGGTAGGACATTTGTTGAGACATGACGAATAACTTTCCTGGTACTAGAGGGAGCTGTAGAGGGTAAAAACTGTAGAGGAAGACAGAGATTCGAATACATCCAGCGAATAACTGAGAACGTTGATTTCAAGTGCTACTTTGGGATGAAGAGGTTGGCAGAGGACAGGAGTTTGCAGTGCGTCTCATCAAACGAGTCAGAAGACTGATGACTCCGTATACGAGTACGATGAGGTGGTCTCCACTTCCTACCTTCCATACGTGCCCCAGTAACACCACATGTTGAGGACGACATACCTACGTTGTAACGGCACGCCAACAGAATGTCGCAGCTAACAAGCAGAGGGAATACTGCGCGCTTCACGCTGTTGAATTGTTCATACGGACATTCGTTAGCATAATTGCGATGCGTATCACATTAATTACACGGTCACGCGCTCGCGCAGCAGCGGCTGATAGGACAGGAAATTGTACGGCATTGTAAATTAACTGAATGGGTAGCGGCATAATTGAATCTGGGCCATATAACTATGCAGAATTACGAGTCCACATTTACATTCTGCCGTATGCTTCATAAAGAGGGGAAGTGTAGCAGTGCGACGTTTTCAGTTCAGCTCAGTTCGCATACACGGACTATTCATACTTGTCATTCGCCCAGCTGTATGTTTGATATGACACGTTCTAAAAGCACTGTCCTGGATGACTGCGTCAAATGCATGTTTTCCACGCTGAGTACTTTCGCAACAACTGTATACAGCTTCGTTTCCTTCGCTGAAATAGAAGTACACAGCAGCTCAATCTCGTCCTCAATGGCTTTCGAGTATAATCATGACTGCCTGATGTAATCGCTCCAATTTTTTTTCTCTGTGACTAAAACTTGTGTGAGTAGCGCAGTACCACCAAATAGTGTTGTTTACATTTAGCCTAATACAGTTCGCCATTAATACGGCGTAAGTAGTCGGGTGTACCTTATACACAAGGTTCCGCTCCTAAGAATTTGTTCTGTTCTGCTATCACGTGTTTCATGCGACGCCCTGCGTCGGTGAATTGACAGAGAGGTCCATTATTAACCTAGTGCGATATTCATTTTTTCGATGTGTATTAACAGGGAAAGTGAAACACGAAAAATGACCAGTGCTGCAGCAGGGATAGCAATGCCGTAGCCCGCGATGACTGCTCTCGCCACGCAGAAGCGTTGCTCAGTCGGTGCTGATGTACAGAATATTCTTACTGTTTTCCTCTCACTGTTAACACACGTCGATGAAACGAATAAAGCACCAGACTAACGTGGAACCGCTCTACTGAATAGACACATAAAATTCTGACATAATAATCACTTTGGGCGTAACGGGAAAGAAAGTGACGCTTTCCGTAGACGCTAAGCATCGTGTGAAAGACGGGGTGGACAGGATTTGTTTGGGCTGATGCCGGCCACAAGTAACAAAAATTAAATTGCAAATACCAGCCGAAATACCAGAAAAAATGCGTCCCACGGCCCGCAGGAGAGACAGCCGGTATATTCGGAGTTGTTTCTTGTGATTGATGATCGATTTCCGTGTATCCAGTCTAGTTGGCGGTTACATTTCTGAACACAATGTACAGACACTGAAATAGTCATCTTTATTGGTTTTTGTTATGCGGGCATTAGGTCGTGGTCTAAGTCTTGTTTTTGTGTCTAACGTTTCGGCTGCTAAGAGTGCAGACGTCATCAGAGGTTATAAGAATTCAGACAGTAGTTTCAAACCTAAATAAGCTCAGCAAGTCGAATTGTTTTTTTTTTTTTTCGTATCGGTACAGTGATCAGTTTCGTGATGACATTAGACCACTTTCTAAGTTCACCGGGTCATGTCGACGTGTATGGTGGGGCTATTACTGCGGACGATTAATTTCTCTGTGGTTGATTTAATAGTAAGTACTACAGTTTATATGAATGCGTGGTGTCTATTCTTTCGGACATGACACTAAGTGGGATCCGCAGACGTGATATGTATTATGTAAATTGAAGGTGGGTAAGGGCAGGAGTCAATCTGTATATTGAGAAAGCAGTAAAGGAAACAAAAGAAAAATTCGGAGTTGGTATTAAAATCCATGGAGAAGAAATAAAAACAGGTTCGCCGGTAACATTGTAATTCTGTCAGAGACAGCAAAGGACCTGGAACAGCAGCTGAACGGAATGGACCGTGTCTTAAAAGGAGGATATAAGATGAACATCAACAAAAGCAAAACGAGAATAATGGAATGTAGTCGAATTAAATCGGGTGATGCAGCGAGAATTACATTAGGATATGAGACGCTTAAAGTAGTAAATGAGTTTTGCTATTTGGGGAGCAAAATAACTGATGATGGTCGAAGTAGAGAGGGTATAAAATGTAGATTGGCAATGGCAAGGAAAGCGTTTCTGAAGAAGAGAAATTGGTTAACATCGAGTATAAATTTAAGTGTCAGGAAGTCGTTTCTGAAAGTATTTGTATGGAGTGTAGCCATGTATGGAAGTGAAACATGGACGATAAATAGTTTAGACAAGAAGAGAATAGAAGCTTTCGAAATGTGGTGCTACAGAAGGATGCTGAAGTTTAGATGGGCAGATCACCTAACGAATGAGGAGGTACTGAACAGAATTGGGGAGAAGATAAATTTGTGGCACAGCTTGACTAGGAGAAGGGATCGGTTGGTAGGGCATATTCTGAGGCATCAAGGGATCACCAATTTAGTATTGGAGGACAGCGTGGAGTGTAAAAATCGTAGAGGGAGACGAAGAGATGAATACACTAAGCAGATTCAGAAGGAGGTAGGTTGCAGTAGGTACTGGGAGTTGAAGAAGCTTGCACAGGATGGAGTAGCATGGAGAGCTGCATCAAACCAGTCTCTGGACTGAAGACCCAACAACAACAACAAGGGGAGGAGGGGGGGGGGGGGAGGAAAGGAAAGGGAAGTAACTCATGATGTCATCTGCAGCGGGACTTTATGCGAAGTCAGGGATGCCGAGTGAAAAATGTGTGCCGGGCAGGGATTTGAAGGAAGGTAGATTGCATTTAACGTCCCATCGACATCGAGGTCATCAGAGGTGGAGCACAAGCTCGGATGGTGTCAAGGATGGGGAAGGAAGTCGGCCGTGCTGTTTGCCAAAGGAACCATCCCGGCATTCGCTTACAGCGATTTAGGGATATCACGGGAAACCTAAATCTGAATATCCGGACGCGGGTTCGAACGGTCGTCCTCCCGAACGCGAGTCCAGTGTGCTAACAAGCGCGCCACCTTGCTCAGTGGGATTTGAACCCGGTATCTCCCCGTCTTACTAGGCAACTGCGTTAACCACTGAGCCACTCGGACACTGTTTATCGCAACTGCACAGACTATCCAGGTACGCCCCTCAGCCGATCCAGAGTCGCACCTAGCACAACCTATCCGCAGTTTCTGTCCATGTTCTCCATGCTCGCTACTTCGAGATTCCCGTTGGAGGTTGGACGTGTTTGTGCGTTCGAAATGAAGGTGGTGAATTCATAGCCCATCGAGGCGACTCAAATGACTGCCCGAAAGAACAGACACCACGCATGGTTAACGCAGTCGGGTTCGAATCCCTGTCTGGCACACTTTTTACACATTTTCACACGGCGCCGCTGACTCCACATAAAGGTCCAAAACGGCTGACGTCATGCGTTCCTTCCTTTTTCTTTCGTTTCTGCTCCCTCCACCTGCAATTCACATAATAGGCCTAAAAGTTGTCTAACTTTAATCCTAATAACCATACAATAAACATCATCAATGAAGTGAATACCGACCGTGAAAGCCTATACTGTAGTCATCTTTCTCACGTTGTACATCTACATACTCTGAAATATTCCCCAAGCCACTAACAGTGCATGGCGGAGAGCACTTCCCGGCAATGTGACTGCCTTTCTGTCCTGTCGCATTCGCGTATGGAAAAATGACTATACAGAGTAAAAATTTTCTGTTTACAACGTACTATAGTGGTGGAAGAGAAGACGAGACGAACAGTTCGACAGAGGACGCTTGTGATCTATTAAGCCGGGAAACCGCCTTGAATTCGCCTTCAAAAGCTACGGAAAGTACAGCACATGCACGCTGCCCAGTGTTTTAGTAATCTTCTAGTCCTCTTATGCCACAGGCTTTGAGGGTAAGACCTTTTATATTTTTTATTTCTGTTTTTTCGAAAACTGACATTCTGAACCTGTGGCTGTGTACAAAATGTAGGTTGACTCTTACATAGAAGATAACAGCGCCGGCCGGAGTGGCCGTGCGGTTCTAGGCGCTACAGTCTGGAACCGGACTACCGCTACGGTCGCAGGTTCGAGTCCTGCCTCGAGCATGCATGTATGTGATGTCCTTAGGTTAGTTAGGTTTAATTAGTTCTAAGTTCTAGGCGACTGATGACCTCAGAAGTTAAGTCGCATAGTGCTCGGAGCCATTTTTTGATAACAGCAGCCAGGCACCTTTTACAATGCTATTTACTTATTTAAACAGCGCCGTTACCAGTTTCGAACTTTAGAGGTTCATCTGCAGACGGCTAGTTCAGGTTAAGATGAATTTTACATTAGCTTTCACTTTTTGTTTTCTCAAATGATGAAGCTTCCTTGGGGTGTTAGTGCAGTTGAAAAATCCGCACCATTACGTTCCAGTGCTGACTGCTTGTGATCATCCGAAGTCAGATTCCGGTCCAAATGGTTCAAATGGCTCTGAGTACTATGGGACTTAACATCCGAGGTCATCAGTCTCCTAGACTTAGAACTACTTAAACCTAACTAACCTAAGGACATCACACACATCCATGCCCGAGGCAGGATTCGAACCTGCGACCGTAGCAGCAGCATGGTTCCGGACTGAAGCGCCAAGAACCGCTCGGCCACAGCGGCCGGCTCAAAGTTCAGTAATCTTAAACGTGTTGATTGGGGATACAGAATCTTGTTGAGTCACACTATAATAAATCGGCTATCAATAGAATGACAAAAGCCAAGTAAAAGGACTGGAATTACAATGAAGCACTTTCGTTACCTGGTAACATTCTTACATCGCTAATATAGAGCTATAGAAAAATGTCGTAGACAGGACAATGCGCCTATATTTGTTTTCATCTTATTTACTTAAAAAATCATGGAGTCCTTGGCTGGACGCTTTGTATATAGATTTTGATGACGATGAGGTCCGATACTCCGAGGAGCGTAGAGGACGATGCGGGAGACCTGCACTGCTGTACTAGGCAAGGTTCTACCGGAGATGGTTTGCAATTGACTTCTTCCGACCGTAATAAGGATGACTGATGGTGATGAAGGTGACACGACAACACCCAGTCATCATGAGGCAGGAAAAATCCCTGACCCCGCTGGGAATCAAACCCGGGATCCCGACAGCGGAAAGCAACCGCAAGACCACGAGCTGCGGACATACAAATGTTACATATTTAAAATTTTGAGATGCAGTTGAGCAAAATATTTGACTGTATTCCACTGGAAAATGACTAAACCGCCCAACCTACAGTAATGAATTTAAACAATTCTGAACGGGTCAAAGACGACGGTGATGCCTTCCAAAAAGAAATAGCGATTAAAACCTGTGGAATATGCTACTTGGTGCGGAGTTAGATTCCGGAGCGCTGGCGTGATTCGTTAGCAGCTGGTCGAGCCTGGACCTCGCCCTGAGTATGTAGTCCGCAGCTCGTGGCCGTGCGGTAGCGTTCTCGCTTCCCACGCCCGGGTTCCCGGGTTCGATTCCCGGCGGGGTCAGGGATTTTCTCTGCCTCGTGATGACTGGGTGTTGTGTGATGCCCTTAGGTTAGTTAGGTTTAAGTAGTTCTAAGTTCTAGGGGACTGATGACCATAGATGTTAAGTCCCATAGTGCTGAGAGCCATTTGAACCATTTTGAACCTGAGTATGTAGGTCGATCTCATTAGGGGGACTTCCGCGTGTGGCTGCGACTGCGCCGAAATCTGAGGAGTGCAGGCGGCGAAGACACCTGCGGCAGCACGAGCCAGCCGAGTCACGTGACGGGAACTGCGGATGTATGCCGGCCAGCAGAAAGCACTGGGATTACAGAACGTGTATTTGTGCAAAGCTAAACAACTTTAGGTGTGGGGTTGCTTTTATTTTGCATATGATATGAAAGCGAAACATATTTTTGTGGAACTAGTGCTGTGTGAACGTTTTAAAGGGGGGTGTAGCAACCTTTCCGTGACTCACAGCTCTTTCCTGTGGAGTCATCTGCCAGCAATTGTTGTTACTGATGTTGTGGTCTTCAGTCCTACTGCAACCTACATCCTTCTGAATCTGTTTACTGTATTCATCTCTTGGTCTCCCTCTACGATTTTTACCCTCCACATTGCCCTCCAGTACTAAATTGGTGATCTCTTGATGCCTCAGAATATGCCCCACCAACCGATCCCTTCTCCTAGTCAAGTTGTGCCACAAATTTCTCTTCTCTCCAATTCTATTCAAAACCTCCTCATTAGTTGTAGGGGATAGGCTCCAACCCTGTCTCACTCCCTTCCCAACCACTGCTTCCCTTTCATGTCCCTCTTCTCTCCAGTTCTATTTAATATGTCGTAGTTAGTTATAGGGGATAGGCTACAACCCTCTCTCACTCCCTTCCCAACCACTGCTTCCCCTTCATGTCCCTCGACTCTTATAACTGCCATTGGTTTCTGTACAAATTGTAAATAGCCAGTAATTATTGAGTGTTTATACAACATTCTCTTGTTAGCCAAAAAAACCAGTGAGATCCACTTAGCTATTCTGTGGATCTTCTCTGCGGTCTCCTTCATCGATAAATCACACTTCCTTAACTTTATTTAATGTATTTTAGTCAGGCATACACCTTCCCCACAACTAGGTTGGAGTGGTTGTATCATCTTAAGATGCTCTGTTTTTATACTAGTCGCCGGTAAAGTAACAAAACACTATCGGGTCTTTTCACCTATTTACCAGCTTTACATTAAATTTGGTTGTACTGAGGATTATTTGCCATCTTTTCTACTAACTGTTGGTCGTCTGCGTATCTTCCTATATTTCCCAACAATTCTGTAACGATGCGACCTTTCTTTTCTTCAGGAAACAGTAGGTAACAGCTATTGGTGTTAGTTACTGTTCAGTCACAAACCCACACGCTGTGCAGTAAACAACAACATTCCTCTTCTGTGTGTACTCGGGACATTTCTGTAAGAGCATGCAAACACGCAACTCATGACCTCCGTAATAAATCTCTGCAGTTTAGGAAATTATACGTGAAACGAACATTTGTCTTTCTGGGAATTGGAAATCTGAGGTAAGTTCTGTGGGACCAAACTGCTGAGGTCATCGGTCCCAAGGCTTACACACCACTTAATCTAACTTAAACTAACTTACGGCTGGTCCCGGCGGAGGTCCGAGTCCTCCGTCGGGCATGGGTGTGTGTGTTTGTCCTTAGGATAATTTAGGTTAAGTATTGTGTAAGCTTAGGGACTGATGGCCTTAGCAGATAAGTCCCATGAGGTTTCACACACATTGGAACATTTTTTAAACTAACTTACGTTAAGGACAACACACACACCCATGCCCAAGGGAGGACTCGAACCTCTGGCGGGGGCAGCAGCGCGAACCGTGGTAAGGCGCCCACGATCGCTCGGCTACCCCGGCCTTTGTCTTTCTCAATATTTCATTTGGCCACAGATAAAAACATTGTGAAACTGCGCTGTATGATACAAGGCGACCGCTGGTTAAAGGTCTGTATCAGAAGTAAGAGTTCGCTCGGTTTTACATGAATAATTACCAAAAAGCTTTCTACAAAATCAGCGCCGCATTTGTCAAATGATGACAAGAAACTGACCAGGCGCGATTAGCACCCGCACACTGAGGTTTCAATGCAGTCTTAATTATTTATACAGGCAGTTCATCCGTTACGGGAATAGCGAATTCGGCCATTTTATCCTGTTATCGGCATTGATATCGGCCAGATATCGGTCGCAGGGGTTCCAAGATTATCTAGAATGTTTTAGTTTCAATAATATAAACGTGACAAAGTCATGCAGGAGGCAAGCGCCTGTTACACACATCAAAAAAAGTTTTACATCTCCCCAGTTCCCAGAACTCCTGAAGATAAACGTTGACTGTGGCTACTGTATCACAGACAGAGTCCCTTTGACTGTTCAGAGATGTCACTAAGCCCGCCCAAAGATGTAAACAATCATGCATGAGCAGGGCCTATTAGACGGAGGAGGTCCGACAGCCAATAAGTTCCAGCTATTCCACCAGGAAGGAGGTACACGGCTCGTGTTGTCTGTAGTTCAATCATGCCTAGACGGTCAATACCGCGGTTCGATCGCGTCCGCATTGTTACTTTGTGCTCGGAAGGGCTCTCAACAAGGGAAGTTCCAGGCGTCTCTGAGTGAACCAAAGCGATGTTGTTCGGACATGGAGGAGATACAGAGAGCCAGGAACTGTCGATGACAGGCCTCGCTCAGGCCGCCGAAGGGCTACTACTGCAGTGGACGACCGCTACCTACGGGTTATGGCTCGGAGAAACCCTGGCAGCATCGCCATCATGTTGAATAATGCTTTTCGTGCAGCCACCAGACGTCGTGTTACGATTCAAACCGTGCGCAATAGGCTGCATGATGAACAATTTCACTCCCGATGTCCATGGCGAGGCCCATCTTTGCAACCACAACACCATGCAGCGCGGTAAATATGGGTCCAACAACATGCTCAACACGCTGAATGGACCGCTCAGGATTGGCATCACGTTCTCTTCACCGATGAGTGTCGCATATGCCTTCATCCAGACAATCGTCGGAGACGTGTTTGGAAGCAACCCGGTCAGGCTGAACGCCTTAGACTCACTGTCCAGCGAGTACAGCAAGGTGGAGGTTCCGTACTGTTTTGGGGTGGCATCATGAGGGGCCGACATACGCCGCTGGTGGTCATGGAAGGCGCCGTAACGGTTGTCCGATACGTGAATGCCTCTGAAGGTCTCGCTGTATGGTGGTACAACTTGCAATGTGTGGTTTTCATGAGCAATAAAAAGGGCGTAATTGATGTTTATGTTTATATCTATTGTAATTTTCTGTACAGATTCCGGAGTTCTCGGAACTGAGGTTATGCAAAACTTTTTTTGATGGGCGTATTATAATAGTGAGCAGTTCTCCATTTAGGATGTCTGGTTTGCAATGGTAGAAGTCAAACATCAGGCAAGGAACGACTTTATTGCTCATATGATGCGTTTCGGAAATTATCTGTCATAAGATATCCAGGAGTGATTACTCGACGTAGCTGCGGCGTTTCAAGCTCTACGTGAAACAAACATTCGGAAACTAGTTTGTGAATGTCTGTTTCTCGTAAAATTTGAAACGCCATATCTACATGCAGTATTCGCTCCTGGATGTCTAATGATGGATAAATTCCAAAACGCGTCATATGAGCAATAGTCGTTCCTTGCCTGATGTTTGACTTTTACCACTGCTTCCCAGTCAGTCTGAATCCAGAACTGCTGGTTGTTTTAATTTCAACTTTGACATCTGATAAAAAATGACAAAAGAAATGTTTTTCGTGCGATGTAATTACGTATCAACAATTTCCGGAATTTTTTCCTCTACTTGTAGTGTGAAACCTTACTTCTTGCCAAACTTCATGATTCTATGTCAATGGGAAGTACCCTATTGGTTTTGATCAGTGAGTTGGCGAGTATCAGAATACCTGACATAAATGGCCTTATCTTATGACTGCATAAGTTGACTTAGAATCTTCCGTGTTTTACACCGCCAAGACACCAAAGGCCTCAGTATGAGACATAAATATCAACTTGATACATCTACCCTTTCCTGAGAAAAAGGGATTTTAATGAAGAGATAGACAGACAGACAGACAGACGGACGGACAACAAAGTGATCATATAAGGATTCGGTTTTTACCGACTGAGGCACGGAGTCCTAAAAGCAAACGAAGCTTCAGTTTCATACAGTTTCATACAGAATCCATCTGATTTGGCATAATGATTTCTTGCTGCGGGTTCGTCACCTCATGTCGGAAACTAAACAGGAATGAACACATTGGACGGAAGCCTTTGGTTCTACACCATAAAGTGTGAACTCGGTAACTTCTGTCGGAATGGTTGTGGCCGGTGTTTTCTGAGAAGCGCAAGGTTGCCATCTTATTAATTAGTTTTCAAAGAATAAAACAATAACTGACAAACAAATTCTGCACACGTCTTCTGAAACAACTAGATCATAAACACGCAGTTAGGGATAATCTAATTGCAAAAGTACTTTTTCAATAATTGGAAAATTGAGGGATTTGTAGTAGGAATTGATGGAAGATTCAGTTTGAAAACTTCTCCCTTCTGTTCCCATATCTCATAGAATTCGAAGTTGAAATATGGTTTGAAACAAATGAAGAATTTACAGCAGTCACAGACTAACTTCAGTAGTGTTATCTACTAAGTGGAAAACTATTGGACAATCTGCATTGACTTAATTCGAGACTAGGTTTAATAATAAGTGCATTGCACGGAACTTCTTTACAGGGAAAAAATTTCAGGGATTTTTGTTTTGCAAATTAGGCACTCTCTAATACAACACACGTAACAGCTGCCAAACCGAAAAAGATATGAAACTTCCTGGCAGATTAAAACTGTGTGCCGGAGCGAGACTCGAACTTGGGAACTTTGCCTTTCGCAGCCAAGTGCTCTACCAGGTTGTGGCTAAGCCATGTCTCCGCAATATCCTTTCTTCCAGGAGTGCTAGTTCTGCAAGGTTCGCAGGAGAGCTTCTGTAAAATTTGTAAAGTAGGAGACGAGGTACTGGCAGAAGCAAAGCTGTGAGAACGGGGCGTGAGTCGTTTTTGGCAGTTTTAATCTGCCAGGAAATTTCATATACCACACGCTCCCCTGCAGAGTGAAAATCTCATTCTGAAAAAGATATGGTACGTGTAATTCAAAATCCCGAAAATTTTTAGAAATTCGGTAGAAATTCCTGAAGTTCCAGCATAGTGCCGAGTGTCGGTGGGAGATGAAAACCGGGATACCTAATGGGCTGTTATGCGGTAATTCCAGGTTTGTATGATTCGCAAAGTTTGTAGCATTCAAGGGCACCTGTGACAAAGGTAACAAGGGTTGTATTTTTGGAGCTACAAAACGGTGGAATGGGAATCAGCAGTGGAAGGAGGAGAGGTAGGGGATACGAGAGAAGAGAAAATAAGGCGTCCTAGGACAAGACAGTTGGGTAGCGAAGCCCCGATCGCATGTCGCTCGGCGTTGTCCACTTCGTGGCTAAAAGCCGTAACAAGGTTAACGAAGCCTCAGCGTTCGTGCTGGTGAGCAGTAATCTTGCCAATGGGGATGCTCTAGACGCAAGGTCGCACGCTACAGCTGGCCTTCTGAAACTCCACATACAAAAAAATTCTGCTCAATAGCTGTTATAACTGTTAGGGACTCTCTCGATCTTGTTGCCCACAATCTTACATTTCCAATCTAGCAGTTTGCATTTAACATCAAGAATCACCAAGAAAATTGTCGGCAGATATTTTTCGTAGTGAGTTTTTCTGGTTTTTGATCTTACGTTATAAGGACTGAGACAGGAGGCAGTCTTTAGTTACAAGAAACATTACCCCTAACTCCGAAAAGGAAGGATAGCGTCGCATGAGAATATGACCTAGAGTGTTATTGTAAAGCTTAGCAATCCGCTTTCTCATTCTTCTGGAAGACACAGCTTCCGCAGGACACCTACAGCGTTAGAAAGGCAAACAGATTCATGAGCAATCAACCACCGCCCACAACTCACAGAGATTGATCGGACTTGAGTCCATGGCGCAGCCTCCAGGCTCGATGTGTTCAGCAGGAAACGCTCAGGTGATACAATGGCCAGACATTCACCCTCATAACCTTGTTACGACTTTTAGCCACGAACTGCGCAACGACGAGCGACGAGAGAACTATTGTAAAACAGTTAAGAAATTTTTAATTTTAATTTTCATTTAGTTATTTATTTGCTTGTAGTAATTTTCATTCTCTACTGCAATTTGTAGAGCAAAGCATTTGGGATCTGGCTCACTGCACAGCCTAGCTTCGTTTCAGCCAGTTGTTGAGCGAGTTGGTAGAAGGGTTAGAGGAATTCCCAATTGCGAATCAATGGGAGCAGATTACCAGTTCCGGCGTTTGCCTTGCAACCATGGCAATTCTCCTGAGAACGTTGGTCAGCACAGGGAGATCGGAATTGTAGTTATTTCTGGAACACAATTATCTACTGTCCCATACTAAAACAGAACAGCGACCAGCCAGCAGGAGACCTACGTCTACTTCTTCAACAAGACAAATCAGCTCCTGATCGTTAGCGCGCGCTCGCGCGTGCGTGTGTGTGTGTGTGTGTGTGTGTGTGTGTGTGTGTGTGTGTGTGCACAGTGTCACAATTCGCTAACGAGGAGGAGATGCTTTGCCTTGCTGAAAATGTAGTTACAGACGCCTGCTGGTCGCTGTAAGCTATCAAACGGAAGCAAATTATGGGATAGTAGTTTTCTGCACCATTCGCAGACGTACCTGGGTATCCAAACTTACCATGTAAGCATGTCCCACATAAGAGTCCTTTTACCAAAAGCCTGAATGTCGTCTTTTGGGCAAGAGGAGTACAGCGTCTCATATGGTTTTCAGAAGCATCATGTTCCGTACATCCTACCTAAAAGCTGAACCATTAAGTATGTGGAACAGATCAAGCTTCACACTATGAAGAGACAAAGTGTGTCATAGGAACTTAATCCGTATACAGTGTTAACAATAGACTACCACAGTCACGCTTCACGCTTCTCACGTTTATGCCATCTAAATTTATTCGAGAAATTAGCACAAAAGCTGCTACCCCGAGAAAAGCTGCTGCTTAATCAGCTTTACTACAAAGTGTTTCTCAGGAGTAATGGTCAATATTGAGTACGATCATTCAAAGAAAACATGTCTATTAAACATAGGCTCCAAAATGCATCTCTTAAGAACTATGATCACTTTTTCATCTTAGATACAGGGTTATGGATAGCAGAGATGGCTAATAAATGCAATCAAATATTTACAAAAACTTAACACGTTAACAAGTTTAATCACTCGATGTTGACTTATTGAAATATACGTATACTGTTGGTTCTTCTGTGGTGTTGCACTACGAGGGTTGGAACTTAAATAGTGACAACTATTTGCTCACAACCGATATACAAGAGTTAAATGTTTGCACCTGTTACAGTCTTTCAGAGTAGTCACCAGCGTTGCGTAGGTCCCGTTGCCAGCGATGTGGAAGGCGTAGTATACGGTTATCAGAGCCTGATCTGTTGATGGTGCGAATGGAGCGGTATAAAGTTATGGTGATTCTCGTGTACGACTGTGATGGTGTTATCCTAACGCATTACGTTCCTCCACGGCAGACCGTCAGTGCACAGTATTACTGTTCGTTTTTGGAGCATCACGTGCGACCAGCTTTGCGAAAGAAGCGGCGGCACTTTCTGCGCAACCCACCCATCATTTTTCATGACAATACACGGGCGCATACAGCGTAAGCTGTGGCTGCTCTGTTCGGTCGATGGGACTGGGAAGTACTGTACCATCCATCACACTCCCCGGAGTTACGTCCTTGTGACTTTGATGTGATTCCGAAGATGGAGAAACCACATCGTGGCATTCACCTCAGAACTGTTCCAGCGATTCGACAGGCAGTAGACCGCTCCATTCGCACCATCAACAGAACAGGCCTTGCTAACCGTATACTACGCCTTCATCAACGCTGGAAACGGGTTCTACACAACGTTGGTGACTACTTTGAAGGACAGTAACAGGTGCAAACATGTAACTCTTTTGTGCTGGCTGCGAATAAATAGTTCACACTATTTTTCAAATCCTCGTATACGAGGTGCAACAATGAAGTAATGACCCTGATTTTCTATGCAAGATGTGGCTACCCTACAGGCTTGCGTAGGCACAATATCTTTCACCTTGGTTTATAAGCTGCTTTTAGTCCAAGTGGCACATCGATGCAACTGCTCAGTCGTGAGTTGTGTCTCTCGTCACAGAAATGGAACCACATAATATTGCGCGATGGTATGCCATTTCCTTTTGCGTTAAATTGGGTGAAAATGCGACGACGACTTACGGTAAGCTTCAGAAGGCTTTTGGAGAGGAGTTTATGTCAAGAGCTCAAGTTTTTTGTTGCCATAAAATGTTTAGTGAAGCAGAACGTATGTTGAAGGTGGAGACTGCAGTGGACGACCATCAACCTCACGGACGGATGTCAACTAGGGCAGGGTGTCTGAATTCGTACGATCTGATCGAAGATTATCCGTGAAAATGATTGCAGAAGAACTGAACATTATTCGAGAAACGGTTCGTCTAATAACAACTGAAGATCTTGGTATGAGAAAGATTTGTGCAAAAACGGTCCCCAACGATCACACCACAATGGTGAGAAACACGGAAAAATGTGGCAGCCGATCTGTTAGAGCAAACGGAAATCAATCCAGAATTGTTGAACCGCTTTGTCACTGGTGATGAAAGATTTTTTTTTTTCAGTTTGATTCAGAGACAAAACGCCAAAGTTCACAATGGTGCTCAAAGGGATCAACGAGACCAAAAAAAGCTCGCATGTCAAAGTCAAAAGTGAAATGCATGCTTCTGTGCTTCTTTGATTCCAAGGAAATTGTTCATAAAGAGTGGGTGCCTCCTGGACAAACTACAAAGAAATTTTATAAAGACTTCGTAAAAGAGTTCTTCGTGTCCTTGCCAACATTGCTGATAATTGGATTCTGCACCACGATTATGCGCCATCCCATACTGCCCTATCACTACAGCAATTTTTAACCTCAGAATAAGTTTTAGTACTACCGCAGCCACCTTATTCACCAGATATCGCTCCGTGCGACTTTTTTCTATTTCCAAGAGTCAAAACTGGGGTCATGGGACACCATTTTCGAAAAACACAAAATGTCCAAAAAGCTGTCTTGGAGGATATTACAGAAGATGAGTTCCAGAAATGTTATCATCAACTACAGAAGTGCTGGGAAAAGTGTGTGCACCAGAAGGGAACTATTTTGAAGGAGACAACACTAAACTTGACTGAAACGGTAAGCAACATTTTTTTCCACATCAGTCTCATTACTGTATTGTCGCACCTCGTATACAGTGAGAGCAACATTCTTGATTGTAATAAATAGTCTCGGATACTGATACAGTTCAGTAAGACACTGCATATTAGTAATGTTTAGTAGCGCTGTGCTGCGTCATCACTGACGTCATCACTGCAGGCTTCCGAACTAAAAGTTGATAAGTGTGCAGATGCACGGAATCTGGGCTGCTGCTCCTAATTGCCGTTGCTTAAAAAGACGCGCTGGCCAATCAGAGCGCAGCAGTGATATCACTTCAGTTAGCGTCCTGTGGTGGCGTGTGTGTTCGCCATCGGAGAGCAGCGACCGACGGAAACGCGATGCTCGTTCGGCGTCGCGCTGGCATGGGGTTCAACAGTGCTCTCTGTCTGTCTCGCAGCTGCGAGCCCGCTCGCAGCACGGAGTGTGACAGGTGGAAAAGCCGTCGACACCGCAGATACGGTGAAGCAAATCTCTTCTACTCCAGCTCTGTAATATTCAATAAACATTTGTTCTAACCTGTATACGTTAAGAGCTATCAGCACTTGTTCATCTTGGTTGCTGTGAAATACGTGTCTACTAGCGATCAACAGTGTAATGGGAAGTCGGCTGCTGTGGCCGAGCGGTTCTACGCGCTTCAGTCCGGAACCGCGCTTCTGCTATGGTCGCAGGTTCGAATCCTGCCTCGGGCATGGATGTGTGTGCTGTCCTTAGGTTAGTTAGGTTTAAGTAGTTCTAAGTCTAGGGGACTGATGACCTCAGATGTTAAGTCCCATAGTGGGGTTCAAATGGCTCTGAGCGCTATGGGACTCGACATCTGAGGTCATCAGTCCCCTAGACTTATAACTACTTAAACCTAACTAACCTAAGGACAGCACACACATCCATGCCCGAGGCGGCATTAGAACCTGCGATCGTAGCAGCAGCGCGGTTCCGGACTGAAGCGCCTAGAACCGCTCGGCCACAACGGCCGGCTGCTCATAGTTATTGTAATATTTAATTTCTAAGTTGGTTATCGCATGAAATTTGAACGGTTTACAGTGTGTTAATAACTTTTACTCGTCTTTTGCAATTAAATTTTTATTACCGCTTTTATCCAAATACGTTTCGTCTAGAGGAAGCACTCATCTGAGCACGAATTATCTGGTCGCGGATAATCGGTACTCATTCTGGCAATTTTTCAAGAAATAAAAAATAAATCCTCTTATAATCAAAACGAAATTATCGTTTACAATACATTATTATGCATATCACTCCCGTTTTACTGCCGGACGACGATGTCGGCCCGTTCCGACTGTCGGACATCGGTGAAATATTTGTTCGTTCTTTCCAACTTTTCGCAGATAATTTTATGTCTATATGTTTGCGTAGCGCCCACGAGTGAAAGGTTGACAATTTCCAACCCGATTTTCCGGCCATAAACATGTGAGTGATACCATTGATTTTCAAACCTGACGTGTACCTTGTTTTACAAAAAACAGCAAATAGCAGTTTCCGGTCAAAACATATGCATCGCGCAGGGTTCACATTAATCGGGAGTTTGCTGTATTTGTGTTGGACACCATCAGACGTCTATAAGGAAATAAAAAATTGTTTGCTAAGCTGTAATTTGGACCTAAGTCGAACTGTTTACACTTTTTTTTAATTTAAAATGGTTAGTTGTTCTATGAAGTTGCATGAGGATCTTCTTGCCTGTTTTGTAGGTCTGTGATGAAACTGCTTGACAAGCAGCAGTTGCATTGTCAGTATCTGCAACCGCTCTTCCTCAGTTACTGCTTCAATACTCTTAATTTTTGGTGAATTTTTTTCCCATATCTGGCGTATCTTTTTGGTTACCAGTTCCTGTGGCATAATCATGCTTTCGGCAGTAACAAAAACTGGTACAATGTAATTGATATCTTTGTGGTCTCTACCCTATACAGAAATAGATTTGATGATCTTTTAGATGATAATCAGTTTCACTTTACGAAAGGAAAAGGCACGAGAGGGACAGTTCTGACTTCGCACTTTACGCTGGAGTAAAGACTTAAGTAATATCAAGACACCTTCATAGGACTTGTCGACCGGACAATGTAATACTGCTCAAGATATTCGAAATTATGAGAAAAACGGGTGTAAGCTATAGGGAAAGACGGGTAATACACGAAAAGTACAAGAACCAAGAGGGTAAAATAAGAGTAGATGTAAGGCAGAGATGCAGGCTTTCGCGACAACTGTTCAGTCTATACTTCGAGGGAGCAATGACGGAAATAATAGAAAAGGTTCAACAGTGGGATTAAAATTGAGAGGATGTCAGTGATAATATTCACTAACGCTATCCTCACTGAAAACGAGGAAGAGTTAGCGCGCCTGTCACATAGAATGAACAGTGTGGTAAGTCCAGAATATGAAAGCTAAACTCAACTGATCCCGAAAAGGCCATGAAGGCCCAACGGAACCGACCGGCTGCCGTGTCATCCCGGCCGTATGTCAGTTTCCGTGACCGGAGCCGCTACCTCTCAATCACGTAGCTCCTCGGTTTGCCTCACAAGGGCTGAGAGCAACCCGCTTGCCAAAAGCGCTCGGCAGACCGGATGGTCACCCACCCAGCCCGACAGCGCTTAACTTCGGTGATCTGACGGGAACCGGTGTTACCGCTGCGGCCTTGGCCGTTGGCTCCAGAATATAGGTTAAGAGTAAATCGAAGAAACACAAAAGTAATGAAGAGTACCAGAAATGAGATTAGCGGAACTCAACATCGTAACTGCTGACCACGAAGTAGACGATGTTAACAAGTTCCATCACCTTAGAAGGAAAATAACTTATTACGAACGAAGTATGGAGGACATAACAAGGAGACTAGCACTGGCGAAAACGGCATTCCTGGCCAAGACAAGTCTGCTGGTATCAGGCATAAGCTTTAATTTGAGGAAGAACTACTGAGAATTTACGTTTGGAGCACAGCGTTGTATGATAGAGAATCATACACTGTGCAAAAATCGGAAAAGAAGGGAATGAGATGTAGTGCACAGACGAATGTTGAAAATTAGGTGGAACGATAAGAAATGAGGAGGTTCTCCGCAGAATCGGCGATAAACGGAACATATGGAGAACATTGGCAAAAGAAGAGACAGGATGATAGGACATTTGTTACCACATCGGGGAATAACTTCCTTGATATTGGAGGGAGCTGTAGAAAGTATAAGGTGTATGGAAAGAAATTGGAAGACATCCAAGTAATAACTGAGGACTTGGAGTGCATGTGCTACTCTGTGATGAACTTGACACAAGAGAGGTTTCCATGGTGAGCCTCATCATACCAGCCAGAAGACTGATGATCTGATGACTCAAGCAAAAAACTTACAGAGAACTGGAGAAGGCAGTAACGAGAGAACAGTAACGAGAAAATTGGAGAAGGGGTTGGGACGGGAGCGTCACATTTTCTGGAACTCGCCGAGGAGTGCTCGCAGCCGATACGCTGTCACCCGCCTGGCGGTCGATAAGAAGGGCGCGGCCCTTGGTCAGCCCACACAAGGCCAGCAGAGGCCCAGCTGGTGGCGCAAGGCAAACTGAGGACCCGCTTCCTCCCGCCTCTCGATAATGAGGCCAACCGATGGTGCTCCTAGAGGCGCCGGCACCCTGCCCTCAGAGGCTTCCATAAATTCTCGACATTCTTTCCGCCGAATGCATAGTTGCTCAGGCTCTGTCAGTACGCATCAACGAGTCATTTCCGAGGATTTTACAATTGCCCTGTAACCTTCACTCTGAGCGAAACCACCACAGTCCCAATACATGCGTTTGCGTCAGCTGGAGTTTTGTGGAATTGAGAGGCAAGTTCACCAGGTGTCTGTCTGTTCTGCTCCCCGCCGTCAGTTCTCTGGTGCATCATGGAACTGAAAGATGTACACTGATGATCCAGATCATTATGAGCATCTACGTAGTAGCGTGTTGTTCCACCTCTGGAAAGCAATATATTCGCGACTCTGGAAGTTACATTGTATGGAAAGGTCTGTAGGAGGCCTTTATCAAGCCGTAGATGAAGAAACGCTGACAATGATGCTGATGATGACCAACACTCAAATACGTAAGAACGCATTTGTCAATGGATTCGGGCTCATTCAGTCACAATTCTAACAATCAATCTGGAATATACCATCTGATATTTGCACAGTTCAAATGAACCGCGGATCTCGACCTATACTGACTGTATTACTTCACTATTCCGCACATTTATCCAGTAATTTCATTCGTAGATTTACTCTGTGCGATACACAAATTCGATTTTTCAATTGACAACTGTGACATCCTTTATACAGTTTACTGGTTAAAAACAGCCTTGCTTGCAATTTTAGTTTTCTTATTTTTCAACTACGCGTTTCGCCTTATTTAGGCATCTTCAGGTTATGTTTTCTAGATGGACGCGAGAAGCACCAAGATCTGCATAACGCGTTCCCGTTCACAGGAGCGAGTAATAGTAACATGGGGGCTCAGGTAATAAGCAATTATAGAATTATCAAATTTTGTCTGCGGCGATCCAACTCGGTGTTGGATTTTATCAGATATTTTTAAACCAGCTCTGCTCTTTATTGTATTTATGTAAGTGTTACAAGTACTGCTAAGCCTAAATATCATAACACTTCTCGTCAGCAGACTGGTTGCGGCCTTTGCGGGGCAAAGAAAGAATTTGAGAGAGGCAGAGCAGAATGAACCAATCTAGCGACGATATAGGCGGTAAATAGGAAGGAGGGAAGCAAGGAAGGATGATTGGGTTTAACGTCCCCGCCGACATTGAGATTCGGTAAGTCCCTGGTAGGTTTACGGAGGTATGAGGTACCAGATATCTACGAGCAATCAGTGGTTTGTGGTCGCAGAGTTGGCGCCTGGCGCCATCCGAGATGCGTTGTTCCACCGGCTTCAGATCAGGAGAGCGGTGACAAAGACGCTAGAGGGACATCTTCAAGTTTTGTAGTCCTGTCTTCCTCAGTTGCGTGTAGTATTACGGTATATTGATAATTTTTACTTATGGACCGTCTGACAGCAACTGCATTGAAACAAGCGTTCAGTTCATAGTGCTGTGGAATGTGGGGGGAAAAACCGCAAATTGGCATTCATAAGAAGAAGAACAACACCAAAAATGCAACAGGAGCGTAATATGTAAGGAATTGTCCACGCAACCCACCACTGATGATGCCTTGCAGAAAATAAAGGCGAAACGCGTATGGCACTAAAATTGTGTTTTATTCAGTTGCTGTCAGACGGTCCATAAGTAAAAATTATCAATATGCCGTAACGCTAGAGGAAGTTCGCTGCATTGCTCCTCAAACCACTACACCGTGATTCTGGTCTTGTGACACGAATAGTTATCCAGATGGACGAAGGTGTCGTCGTCGAGGAAGCCTACATACATGAAGGGATCCAGGCGATGCGCAATAATATTCACATAGTCCACACATGGTGCCTTTGATAATAACCATAAGTCTCATGGAAGCCAGCTATTGCCCAGTATATCACAGACTCATCCGATAGGTATAAATCATTCCACGGTTTCTTTACCCCCGCCCTCCCTCCCAGCCCCAACTTTTACACTGTGTAACCTGCAACGCCTGGTAATTCTCTGTGCCAGCATAACACACACGTTGAGCACGACGAAGAGCCCCGATTGGCTGGCGCCTAACCCACCCACTCGACTCGCTTTAATGTCAGTCACAAAGTTGTTCAGTTGAAGCATACAAGGCAACAGTCAGGTGAACGTTCCTCTGAACCGTAAAATTACTACCGGTTCACCAAAGGTTATTAATCAGAATTAATACTCAGAATATAAAGTGGAAGTAGGTGCCAAGGAATAACTGGTGAAATTACACACAATTTACAGCAACACTCTTTATTCAAATTTGGTGCAAGACTTTACCATATTTAAAAAAAAAACCAACAATCATTTAACGAATAAGTCACAATTTACGATAGGCAAAGATTTTTAAATTATTAAATTATTATAAAAAAAATTGACGCCAGTAAAAGGCAAGTACAGGCAAGCACTTTAACATATACAACGCGACGCTATATAATATTTCAAGCTCAGTTAAATTACAGGTGAATTTCACTCCATTAATAAATGAATACAATTTGAGTATATAACTTCGCTTCTGGGCACACAAATTTCCCATTTCGTTACAACAGCCGTAGCTACGGCCGCCCACAACAGCCTCACTCAGGCTCATTAAATGGTGCAGAATCTAACTTGTCTGCAACATATAAAGACAATCCTCTTTACAAAAGTTCTCAAAATAGAAAGACCAAAACGCATGAATCATGCACAGGGAGGGGGGGGGGACACTCACAGTTAATAAGATTAACATTTCCAAAATATATAGCCGGCCGTAGTGGCCGTGCGGTTCTAGGCGCTACAGTCTGGAGCCGAGCGACCGCTACGGGCGCAGGTTCGAATCCTGCCTCGGGCATGGATGTGTGTGATGTCCTTAGGTTAGTTAGGTTTAATTAGTTCTAAGTTCTAGGCGACTGATGACCTCAGAAGTTAAGTCGCATAGTGCTCAGAGCCAAAATATATAAGAAAACGAATTTTACCAATTTCTGCCAGTTAACTTACGGCAAACACACACGCTGGCAAGGTAGGACTTGCGAACCTTTACAACATTCTCCTTTCAGGTCAACAATTTCTACCCGTAATGAAATGGCAAACTTTTGCATGGCAAGAAAACACGCTAATAACCAACTACCTGTATAAAACACATAAGCACGTTGAGTAAATGCCTTAAAAGGTATTGAATTGGAAAAACACACAACAGTTTTTGCTGACTAGAAACAATATAAAAAAAATCCACTACGGTGTACATTAACAACCTTGCTTGATTATAGCCAAATATACATAAACACAAATTTACGTAAGTTAAAGCTTCCAAATGAGCAGGAATTCGTTATGCAATTAACTAGTTCTTACCACGAGGCAAAAGGAATTTTTCTTCTTTCTTAGAGTACCTTTTAAACGTGAGTCTAGTAATACTAGTTATGGCTGGGGAAAGAATGGATCAGGTCTTAGTGCCTTAGACTTTCACAGACATGGCAGAGGCTAACGGTCGAATAAACCCGTAGGTTAGCTGGGAGGGAAAAGAAGCAATCCGAACCACAGATTTACTCTGACTCCCCCCTTTCGTCCTCAAAAGGGCACAAACGGACCACCCTTTCTAATATTACCACCTTCCCGCGGGTGGGCAGACTAGAATGAATGGCGGGAAACCCCTAAAATATACGGCTGGTATAATTAACAAGAATAAGTAAATTGAATTCAATTAAATTTCATAAAATCTGTTGACAATCAATACTCAACTTCTGATGCGTTACGACTCCCAGGACTGAACCAACGCAGCACCTCCAAATGCTCTGCCGAGCCGCCCGCTGCCAGCCGTTCCAACGGACGCAGAAAGGTGTGCCGATTTTCAGAACCTCCTCGCCGGTCGACAGCATATGGCCGAACTGCAAATTAGGCCCCTCGCGGACCGACGCTCAGTTAACGCCTCATACCACGGAGCCGCTGCTCGCGTCGCTTACGCTGATGCCGCGGTCTGCGTGCTGTCCCTCTAGCACCGTCAGAGAAGTCGCTTCTTGATGCCCCGACTGCCAACTGTCCACGAGAGCCCATACAGCCACTCCTTAAACCCACGCCAACAGTCCAATTTTCCCCTTTCCCGCTAGAGGGAGACACCGAAGCCTTGAATTGCGACAACGGCGCCACCGCCAGAGAACGGACGGCGACTGCTTCACGCTACGCGCTGCGGCGCGCTTTTCAAAGCCAACTTTACTACGGCTCATCCTCATAGCGTAATACGTCCCTACCGGAATGCATCTCTGCACGGTGTATGCTTCGACCAGTTGTTCGCATGGATGACGTTGTATATGGATACGGTCATCGACCTGGTATAACAAGATACGTGACTCATACGATCAAGTTTCCATAAACCCCTTGGCCCAATCCCGATGATCCCATGCCCACTGCAATCGTAACTGATGAGATATTTGGGCCAACGTGGGTACACTTAGGAACATCTGCTGTGCAGTCCCGTGTTCAACAATGTCTGCTGAACAATGTGCTCCGAAACAGTTGTGTCTGTACCAGCATTGTGTTCTGCCGCCATATCTTCCACAGATCGGCCCCTGTTGTGCTTTACAGAGCGGGCAGGCATCCGACCACCACGTTCTGTGAAGAAGCACCTTGTCACCTGCTCTTGGTTTCGCCGTCCTTCAACCACATGCTGTAGATACTCACAACATTCGCATGCGAAAATCCGACCAGGCGAGATTTCCCTACATCGCTCCAAGCAAATTCCGGTATGGTTACTTTGAAATGGCACGGCCGATGTTGTGACTTGGCAAGACAGCCAAGCCACTAGGAGGAAGCCGAAAGGCACGCGTTTAAGCTCACGCAGGCTGGCGTGAGGTCTGGAACAGTTAAAGGAGTTGAGTCTAGTAAAAAAAGTACGTAGCTTCTGGAATACTTAACTTTAATCCATAATTGGTAAACATCGGTCTGACGGTACATGCATCACAAGGTAAATAGCAAATGATAATGGCGCCTTGCAGGGTCGTACCAAATGACGTAGCTGAAGGCTATGCTAACTATCGTCTCGTCAAATGAGAGCGTAATTTGTCAGTGAACCATCACTAGCAAAGTAGGCTGTACAACTGGGGCGAGTGCTAGGACGTCTCTCTAGACCTGCCGTGTGGCGGCGCTCGGTCTGCAATCACTGATAGTGGCGACACGCGGGTCCGACGTATACTAACAGACCGCGGCCGATTTAAAGGCTACCACCTAGCAAGTATGGTGTCTGGCGGGGACACCACAGCCGATTTCCTTCCGCATCCTTGACACTGTCCGGACTTACCCTCCAATGACCTCAATGCCGGCGGGGACGTTAAACTCAATCTTCTTTCCTTGCTTCCCTCCTTCCTATTTACCGCCTATATCGTCGTTAGATTGGTTCATTCTGCTCTGCCTCGCTCAAATTCTTTCTTTGCCCCGCAAAGGCCGCAACCAGTCTGCTTACGAGAAGTGTCATGATATTTTGGCTTAGCAGTACTTGTAACACTTACATAAATACAATAAAGAGCAGAGCTGGTTTAAAAATATCTGATAAAATCCAACACCGAATTGGATCGCCGCAGACAAAATTTGATAATTCTATAATTGCTTATTACCTGAGCCCCCACGTTACTGTTACTCGCTCCTGTGAACGGGAACGCGTTATGCAGATCTTGGTGCTTCTCGCGTCCATCTAGAAAACATAACCTGAAGATGCCTAAATAAGGCGAAACGCGTAGTCGAAAAATAAGAAAACTAAAATTGCAAGCAAGGCTGTTTTTAACCAATAAACTGTATAAAGTATGTCACAGTTGCCAATTGAAAAATCGAATTTGTATATCGCACAGAGTAAATCTACGAATGAAATTACTGGATAAATGTGCGGAATAGTGAAGTAATACAGTCAGTATAGGTCGAGATCCGCGGTTCATTTGAACTGTGCAAATATCAGATGGTATATTCCAGATTGATTGTTAGAATTGTGACTGAATGAGCCCGAATCCATTGACAAATGCGTTCTTACGTATTTGAGTGTTGGTCATCATCAGCATCATTGTCAGCGTTTCTTCATCTACGGCTTGATAAAGGCCTCCTACAGACCTTTCCATACAATGTAACTTTCAGCTATAAGGATCTTCGTAGCTCCTACATGTTTCCTGGTCTCATTTCCCCACATCCCATTGGATCACTGTGTCTTATCTTGTCTCTTGCCATCCAGGAAATAGCTTGCTTCATCCATCTTCCACCAATTCGCCTGACTGAATGTACCACCCACCTTCATCTCATTTTCATCATGCTCATGATTACGTCCTCTACTCCGCTACGCACCCTGATCTCTTTCTTTGTTGTCTATCCTAGTAATTGCAAACATGCATCTGTCCATTTCTGGCCAATAAACACTTAGTTTTGGTGTAGTTTCCACATTAAAGTCTATGTTTTGCTGCCATGAGTAAAATTTATTTTCATACACACGGGAAGTTTAAAAAAATGGCTCTAAGCGCTATGGGACTTAACTTCTGAGGTCATCAGACCCCTAGACCTTAGAACTACTTAAACCTAACTAACCTAAGGACATCACACACATCCATGCCCGACGCATAATACGAACCTGTGACAGTAGCAGCAGTGCGGTTCCCGACTACAGCGCCTAGAACCACTCGGCCACAACGGCCAGCCCATCAAAGAACTTATTCCGTTTCCTCAGTGCTTTGTTAACAGTCGGCAATGTGGCTTTTCAGAAATCTAGGAATATGGAATTCACCTGTTGCCCTTCATCCATGGTTTCCAGTAAACAGAAAGGGGCAAGCTGAGTTTCACACGGGCGATGCTTTCTAAGACTGTGCTGATGTGTGGACAGAAACAATTCCCTCTCTAGAAAATTTATTATATTTCAACTGAAGATATGTTCATGGATTCTGCAGGAAACCGATGTTAAGGATTTTGCGGGTCCGTTCTAATGTACAAGAGTCACCTGCGGTTTTTTTTTTTTCCAGTCGGACTTTGCGCTAGCGAGAGATTCGAGAAAAATACCAGCTAAGTAAGAGGCAAATCTGAAGAGTGCTCTTCACAAAACCGAAATGGGATTCCATTAGGATCTGGTGACGTACAGTGGAAACTCGATTAACCGTTATCTTCGGGACCGTGGTCGTGACGGTTGAGCGAATAGACGGATAACAGAAACACCGTATTCCTCCAAAACATAACGTCAATCAATTATTTTATGTATAGACACATATGACTCTCACAGTAATATAATAATATTTCGGAGCGAAAACAAATTAAACACGATTGTAATAGCAAATAAAACTATTTATTACATTTCTGTACTTTGAAACCTGGAGCTGCTTTTTCAGAGAGTGATGCTAATGTCTTTCGTGGTTAAGCCTTCCAATGAAGCCCAGTTTCATCACAATTGTAAACTTGCTCCCTAACAAGATTCAATTCAGCCATTTTTTTCTTTAAATTGTTCCCGGAACTCAGCAATTACAGAGATATCCGCGCTGAGTTTTCCTCCACTGATATCAAGTTGGCGAATGCCATGACGAAATTTAAACTTGTCGAGCCATCCGATACTTGCTTTAAAAGACGAGTCACCATCAAGTTTGTTGTTCATTTCAACAGCCTTGGTCATTATTATAGGTCCTGAAAGTGGAATCCCCTGACTTCTTGCTTGTATAAACCATCAGTACATTGCAGTGTCCAGTTCATCATATTTTGCAGGTTTCAATGTCTTTCTTGTTCGTACATCTCCATCCATGCTCTGCATTGTTGACACATGTTGTTCTATTTTATTAGCATCACGTTTTACATCGTTAACTGTTGTTCTTCCAATGCCATAAATCAGCGCTACACTTGTCGCAGTTTCGCCCTTTCGCGTTTTATAATTTCAAGTTTTTGATTAAGTCTTAAAACAACACGTTTACGTTTTTCAGACATTTTATCAAGTCACTGTATCACACACACCTGCACTAAATACGATAGTGTAAAATATTAGTCAATAAAGCTTATTCAAGTGGAAAACACGTAACACGGCTCAGCCCGCTAGATACACTGCGACAATTACAGTCTTCTCGCCACAACTGAAAACCGATGCAGTGGTGATTGTTGACTCACAAGTGAGACAAGAAAAGGGGGAGACGTGTTAGCACGTCAACTGAAGGTCGTATTTTATGTACCATTCTACTTCCCACTAAAATAGAATAAATAAACAAAGCGAACGCGTCACTGCACCTTAGAGCATTCTGTTATTACAGTATTATTATGCTGTTACAGCAGTGACGGTTAACAGAAACTGACGGTTTAAAGAGCGACGGTTAATCGAGTTTTTACTGTATTTTCTAGCAAAGGTTTCGGTTGTTTCTACACAGCAGCGATGCTTATTACTGTGTCCCCCATACGGGATTAAAGGACGGTATGTTTGGACGTTTCTCCTGCGTGAAAGATTTCTTAAACGCGAAATTTAAAACTTCGGCTTCACTTTTCCTATCGTCTATTGCCATCCAGACTAGTCAACAAGTGACTAGATACAAGCCTTAGACGCACTAAGCAACTTTTTTTTCACCTGCGTATTGTGCTATTGTTGCCACAAGCCGTGCAGCGGAAAGGCTGCACCACAGTGGTTTCAAAAGGTGCGATCCGCTTGAATTACTGTTGCGACAAGCCCTCTGCGGCGAGGCGTGGCCACGTGGCCGTAACAGCGGCAGCCGGTGGCTGGGGTGGGCCGTACCGCCCTACTCCTCGCCCGTCTTGCGGCGTCGTCGTCCGCAGCGTCGCGACGCCCTATTGATTTGGCGTCGGCAGACGTACCGCACCACACCACTGCACATCGCACGGCGTCTAGGCGTCGGCTCCGAGCCACCATCACCAGCCCTCCGCCCCAAACGTCCCAAATCAGCAAATTACTGGCTTCTCTGTTGGGTCTAAATGCAGACTAAGACAACTACGAGGGACTTACAGATTGGTTCAGATGGCTCTGAGCACTATGGGACTTAACATCTGAGGTCATCAGTCCCCTAGAACTTAGAACTACTTAAACCTAACTAACCTAAGGGGTATGAAAGGGAAGCAGTGGTTGGGAAGGGAGTGAGAGAGGGTTGTGGCCTATCCCCGATGCTATTCAATCTGTATATTGAGCAAGCAGTAAAGGAAACAAAAGAAAAATTCGCAGTATGTATTAAAATCCATGGAGAAGAAATAAAAACTTTGAGGTTCGCCGATGACAAATTGTAATTCTGTCAGAGACAGCAAAGGACTTGGAAGAGCAGTTGAACGGAATGGATGGTGTCTTGAAGGGAGGATATAAGATGAACATCAACAGAAGCAAAACGAGGATAATGGAATGTAGTCGATTAAGTCGGGTGATGCTGAGGGAATTAGATTAGGAAATGAGACACTTAAAGTAGTAAAGGAGTTTTGCTATTTGGGCAGCAAAATAACTGATGATGGTCGAAGTAGAGAGGATACAAAATGTAGACTGGCAATGGGAAGGAAAGCGTTTCTGAAGAAAAGAAATTTGTTAACATCGAATATAGATTTAAGTGTAAGGAAGTCGTTTCTGAAAGTATTTGTATGGAGTGTAGCCATGTATGGAAATGAAACATGGACGACAAATAGTTTAGACAAGAAGAGAATAGAAGCTTCCGAAATGTGGTGCTACAGAAGAATGATGAAGATTAGATGGGTAGATGACATGAGGAGGTACTGAATAGAATTGGGGAGAAGAGGAGCTTGTGGCACAACTTGAATAGAAGAAGGGATCGGTTGGTAGGACATGTTCTGAGACATCGAGGGATCACCAATTTAGTATTGGAGGGCAGCGTGGAAGGTAAAAATCGTAGAGGGAGACCAAGAGATGAATACACTAAGCATATTCAGAAGGATGTAGGCTGCAGTAGGTACTGGGAGATGAAGAAGCTTGCACAGGATAGAGTAGCATGGAGAGCTGCATCAAACCAGTCTCAGGACTGAAGACCACAACAACAAAAAATGGCTCTGAGCACTATGGGACTTAACATCTACGGTCATCAGTCCCCTAGAACTTAGAACTACTTAAACCTAACTAACCTAAGGACATCACACAACACCCAGTCATCACGAGGCAGAGAAAATCCCTGACCCCGCCGGGAATCGAACCCGGGAACCCGGGCGCGGGAAGCGAGAACGCTACCGCACGACCACGAGCTGCGGACACACAACAACAACAACAACCTAAGAACATCACACGCATCCATGCCCGAGGCAGGATTCGAACCTGCGACCGTAGCGGTCGCGCGGCTCCAGACTGAAGCACACAGAACCGCTCGGCCACAGCGGCCGGCCGAGGGGCGTTCAATAGGTAACGCAAAACATTTTTTTCCTGAAAGGAGGTTGGTTTTCTTCAGGATTCCAGTACACCATATTATTCCCCACTCTTCTGGCTACACATCTCACACTTTTTACATAATCTTTAAAACCGATAGCGTTATGCCACCTTACTGAGAGGGCCTATGTGCTCTTATGGTACCACTCTACTGGTCGACGTCACAGACAACGTCTTGCTCCATCAATAACCTCCCCATCATTCAAGTACTGCTTCCCGCGGAGTGCATCCTACAACGGACGAAAGAGATGGAACTCGGAAGTTGCGAGATCCAGGATGTAAGGTGAACAAGGAAGAGCAGTACAATGAAGTTTGTGAACTGCCCCCCGGGTGCTCAAACTTATGTGAGACCTTGACATGAAGAAGGGGAAGCTTCTTTTCATTTTTGTGGCGACGAACACACTAAAGCCGTTTCTTCAGTTTCCTCAGGGTAGCACAATACACTTCATAGATCATCGTTGCAGCATGACGGTGGACATCAAACAAAAATAGCCCCTTCAGAGTCGCAGAAGACCGTTGCCTTGACTTTGCCGGTTGAGGGTGCAGCTTTGAAGGAGACGTAGAGTGGTTCCACTCCATAGATTGCCGTTTTGTCTCCGGTTCGCAGTGATGAACCCATGTTTCATCGGCTATGACGATATTCGACAGCAAAAAATTGCCTTTCCTTGTTCGCAGCTCGTGGTCTCTCGGTAGCGTTCTCGCTTCCCACGCACGGGGTCCCGCCTTCGATTCCCGGCGGGGTCGGGGATTTTCTCTGCCCCGTGATGACTGGGTGTTGTGTGTTCTTCATCATCATCACTGACTTGCAATACGGCGGCAGAACATCCCCGCATGGGGCCTCCCGGCCAACAATGCCATAAGATCATTTCATTTCATTTCTCTTTCGTTGCTTTTTATGGTCTTCTTTAGACGACGAGGGAGCCAGCGGGTTGCCGGCCGAGCGGTTCTAGGCGCTATAGTCTGGAACCGCGCGACCGCTACGGTCGCAGGTTCGAATCCTGCCTCGGGTATGGGTGTGTGTGATGTCCTTAGGTTAGTTAGGTTTAAGTAGTTCTAAGTTTTAGGGGACTAATGACCTCAGATGTTAAGTCCCATAGTGCTCAGAGCCATTTGAACCATTTTTGAGCCAGCGGGCATACACCTGTGAGGACCCCAACTGTGTCAGCATTACCTACAGAAACGTCCAGTTGTGCAGTGAGATGTTTGATTGTGATCCGTCAGTCACCTTGAATCAGAGTGCCCGCACGTCCCGACATTGTAGGAGTCACAGGTGTGTGCGGACGTCCGGCACGCGGGAGATCGGACAGGTTTGCGCGACTTGGTTGCGATGAAGTAAGATGCCTCGCCCAACGACTCACCGTGCTTTTGTTTACTGCCAAGTCTCCATAGACATACTACAAGCGCCTAGGAATATCTGCGGTGCTCTGGTTTTCCGCCAAAAGAAACTCTGTGACAGCTCTCTGCTAGGAACGCACCTCTCTTACAGACGCCGTTCTGAAGGCTAGGTAAAGCGGCGACACCTATCGGAACTTCATGCAACTATAGGGGCTGAAGCGGAAATGTTACACGAAATTCCGCAGTTTTTCAATCGAAACTGGCCGAGAAAAGAATGTGTTGCATTGCTTATTCAACGTCTCTCGAACTATGTAGGTGATATTATAAGGTGTGCCATGATTGTATACGATGATGTACGAAAGACACTATCGTGTTGTAGTATTCAGAGCAGCCACAGAAATGCAGGTACGTGATTAGAAAATCAAAACAAAAGACATGTTTCCGTACATAGTTGACAGTCTAACGCATCAAATTCTCATCAAATTCTTGCACGGATGACTCGAACTCGATTGCTGACAGTGTCAAGCAGGGAGGGAGAGGGAAGGGAGGAGTCTAGGCATGCTAGCCTGGAGACCTGAGAGCTACTTAAAGGAGAAGTAGCGGCTCCAGTTCCAAAATCCGACGTTAACCAAGGGAAGGGCGTTATGCTGGCATCTGGCCTCCCTACTCGTGGTGTAATATTTATCTTAACCAACTGAAATAATTTTTTGGTCCTGAAGCAAAGTAAAAAATTTTTAAAGCTGATGTTGTATAGCTCCCTGGGGGACATTAACCAGCATGATTGCTTCTCTGTGAATGCGTGCTGTCTTTTCTTTCTGACATGATTCACCCTCGATGGGCACTGAGTCCATAACCTTCAGTGTGGGTGCACATTTATATACGGCTTCCACCGGGGATCTGAAATTAACATGCACGGAGAACATGGACGGAGGGTGCGGATAGGTGCCGCTCAGTGGGAACGCGAGTCGGCTGGGGAGCGTGCCGAGATAGTCCGCGCATTTGCGACAAGCACCATGTCCAGATGGTGCTGCGGTTAGCCCAACTGCCTAGTGAGCAGAAGATCCCAGGTTCGAGATCCGGTCTGGCACACATTTTCAGTCGTCGCCGATGATGCCCCGATGAAGCTGACTGGATTCGTGATTTCCTGCCAGGAAGGTCGCAGTTCGTAGTAATAGACGGCAAATCATCGAGTAAAACTGAAGTGATATCAGGTGTTCCTCAGGGAAGCGTCCTGGGATCTCTGCTGTTCCTGATCTATATAAATGACCTGGGTGACAATCTGAGCAGTTCTCTTAGGTTGTTCGCAGATGATACTGTAATTTACCGTCTAGTAAGGTCATCCGAAGACCACTATCAGTTGCAAAGCGATTTAGAAAAGGTTGCTGTATGGCGTGGCAGGTGGCAGTTGACGCTAAATAACGAAAAGTGTGAGGTGATCCACAAGAGTTCCAAAAGAAATCCATTGGAATTCGATTACTCGATAAATAGTACAATTCTCAAGGCTGTCAATTCAACTAA
This sequence comes from Schistocerca serialis cubense, assembly GCF_023864345.2. NCBI lineage: Eukaryota > Metazoa > Arthropoda > Insecta > Orthoptera > Acrididae > Schistocerca > Schistocerca serialis. The sequence continues at coordinate 142,496,189 of NC_064639.1, read as the reverse complement.
GCACCTGGGTGTTAAAATTACGAACAACTTCAGTTGGAAAGACCACATAGATCATATTGTGGGGAAGGCGAGCCAAAGGTTGCGTTTCATTGGCAGGACACTTAGAAGATGCAAGTCCACTAAAGAGACAGCTTACACTACACTCGTTCGTCCTCTGTTAGAATATTGCTGCGCGGTGTGGGATCCTTACCAGATGGGATTGACGGAGGATATCGAAAGGGTGCAAAAAAGGGCAGCTCGTTTTGTATTATCACGTAATAGGGGAGAGAGTCTGGCAGATATGATACGCGAGTTGGGATGGAAGTCATTAAAGCAAAGACGTTTTTCGTCGCGGCGAGATCTATTTACGAAATTTCAGTCATCAACTTTCTCTTCCGAATGCGAAAATATTTTGTTGAGCCCAACCTACATAGGTAGGAATGATCATCAAAATAAAATAAGAGAAATCAGAGCTCGAACAGAAAGGTTTAAGTGTTCGTTTTTCCCGCGCGCTGTTCGGGAGTGGAATGGTAGAGAGATAGTATGATTGTGGTTCGATGAACCCTCTGCCAAGCACTTAAATGTGAATTGTGGAGTAATCATGTAGATGTAGATTAGTTCTTTCCCTTTCCATTGCACTGCTCTGTGCCCCCTCCACTTTCAGTTCATATAATATAACTGCTTTTGTTGTAACTTTGTCGTTGTGAAGATATAAACGACAGTACGTCTGTTGTAAAGAGCAATATATCTCTATTACTGAGAGGCTAAAATACTAACAGTCGCAGTGACAGATTGGCTATCTAAAGGTTTCCAGAGGCGACAAAAATTTTATTTCCATTATTTGGTATATTTACTAACTAAAATTAAAAATTTAATGTGGTGTTATAATGTACTCATTAAGATTACTAATATTATGTTAAGGGTTTAACACTCTAAGTCAAGTTTCAAAATTGGAAACTGTGTTTATGTCTTCAGACGGCCTCAGTCAGGCGTGCAAATTACCAGACTGTCTTCATCCAGTATTTGAGAATGACAACACTTAACGACCTTCAACGAACTTTACACGTAAGATCAAATCTTTTCGAAACTTTTCTCAGTGACATCTTACCATCTTTGCCGATATACAGTATATTCGGTTTTTCCATTTATTTTACATTTTGCTCAAGTGAGCTAATACATAATATTTATCCCTTCCGTGATAAGCCTTCCAACAAATCTTGAAGGACAATTAACTGCAAAATGTGGTTAAAAAAAGAACAGTATCAATGAGGTGAGATGTAGCTCGTCCTCTCAAATACCTTTCGCGCGCGAAGCATGCGCAGAAGTGGCCAATTGGTACATTGTCCAGTCACATTACTGTGACCACCTGTCAAAAGCCTGAATAACCAATTTTTGCAGTGCGGACAGGTTCGAGGCGTGCAGGAAGAGAGTCAATGAGGTTCTAGGATGTATAAAGACCCATGCTGACTCCAGCTCCGCGGCCTTCTGCACTAGAATCCATGGTGCGTACAGCTGGATCGAGGTGGTCCAACAGATTTTCGATTGGGTTTAAATCTGGGGAGTGGTGTCTAGCGGAGTACGGTAAACTCATCCTGGTGCTCTTGTAACCACATATGTAGGTTGCGGGGTGTGTGACACGTTGCAATGTCCTGCTGGTAGATACCATCGTGCTGAGGAAAAACATACCGCATGTAGGGATGTCCTCAAGGATAGATGCATACATGTCTTGATCCATTTTTCCTTCCAGAACAGTGAAATCACTCTGGGAACGTGACAGAAACATTCCTCGGATCATAACTCTCCCACTGGGTAGCACGGTGTTTGTTTTCAGAAGTTTCATGCCGTATACGCCAATGTCCAATGGAGCATGAAATTCAGTGAACGTCCAGTTGCGGAATCGGAGTGAAAATTCCAGCCTTCGTCACTGCTGAACAGCAGTCAGCATGGGTGCATGAACCAGGCACCTACTGCATAGGCCCATACGTGGGAACGTCCACTGAATGGAGACACCGTTGGCAGCCCCTTGGATCATATGGGCGGTCAGTTGCTGAACAGTTGCGCTTCTGTTCATCCGTACACATCTCCGCAGCCGCCGTTCACCCTGCCATTTATGGCACATGGTTCACCAATGTTGCGTCCACCCCGGTTTTGGATAGCTCCATTTTTGCATGCACGATATACTTTGACCACGGCTGTCCTTTTGGAAATGTTTCCACCCCCGATGATCACGTGCATTTGGACGTCAAATAAGACGCTCCGTTTTCGCATTACCACAACGACTGCACTGTTTTCCGTGTTCCCTCGACGCTCTCTATATACCTAAAACAGCCAGTGCTGCCAACTGCCGTCTGTGAATGGTTATTGCAAAATGACGTCGAACTTAGTCAATGGTCACGTTAATCTGACTGGACGGTGTACTACGCGACGGACGATACCCAGTCGGCCGAGGCGCTCGCTCGCCTCAAGCGATATAACATTTAAAAAAAGGAACAACAACCAGAATAAAGTGCCTTTGTAAAAAGATTAAATACATTAAATTATAGTGGGTTAAAGGTATAGTGAAATTACACATTACACATGGCTGTACCAGTGGCAGCGGTACGAAAGCTAACATCGACAGTTTTGTGTCATTCCATAGTGGCAGAAGTAATACTTCTAAAGCTAGTCGGCCGGGCACGGTGCGCAACTTTTGTCTACCAGGAAGCTTCATTACAGCTCACAGTCCCCTGCAGACTGAAAGGTTCATTGTGGACTACGAAGATGCTCAACACTGGACGAAGCGTCAAGGGCCGGCCGGTGTGGCCGAGCGGTTCTAGGCGCTTCAGACTGTAACCGCGCGACCGCTACGGTCGCAGGTTCGAATCCTACCTCGAGCATGGATGTGTGTGATGTCCTTAGGTTAGTTAGGTTGAAGTAGTTCTAAGTTCTAGGTGACTGATGACCTCAGATGCTAAGTCCCGTAGAGCTCAGAGCCACTTGAACCATTTGAAGCGTCAAGGAGAATAAAGCCTCATCTATATTTGATAAAATCATTTCATTCTTCAACGGAAGGAAAATTTGTTTGTGCAGATGGACCAAAGAAGACAAGTTCAACACTTGAAATAAAATGTTATCATTGCAGATTACCAATGTCGGACCTCGTGATCTAGCATGTGTCTGGACGCCGAGACGTCGTGGCATTGATTCCCGGTCGGACTCTCGAAACTTTTAGCCTAGTTTTAATCAAGGCTTCACCTCTCAAAGACGTGAGGTGTCGCAAGGAGCAACACGTTCTTCGGGATCCAAGTTAAACTTTAGGGTCCTTTACCCGCCGAAGTAGCGTTCAATTGAAATATTTGCTCCAGGCCACTACGACAAAAATCAAGACATTACAAACAGAATTATATCTTTAGTGTCAGCATACCATTACAAATTTATTTATTCACCGAAACATTCTTTACATGAAACCACAGTATCAGTGAATGGGAACTAGCTCTAAATGTACAAAAATGTAAGTTAATGTGGATGAGCAGGTAAAACCAACCCGTAATGTTCGGATGCAGCATTGGTAGTATTCTGCTTGACATGGTCATATCTTTTAAGCATCTGGGCGTAACATTGCAAAACGCTGTGAAATGGAAGGACCATGTGAGGAACGTGGAAGGAAAGGTGAATTGTTGACTGCAGTTTATTGGAAGAATTTTGGGAAAGTAAGGTTCATCTGTAAAGGAGACTGTATATAGGACACTAGTGCAACCTGTTCTTGAGTACTGCTTTTATGTTTGGAATTCGCACCAGGTCGGACTGTAGGAAGACATCACAGCAATTCAGAAGCATGCTGCTAGATTCGTTATCGGTTTGTTCTAACAACACGCAAGTATTACGGAGATGTTTCGGAAACTCAAATGGGAATTTCTGGAAGGAAGGCGACATTCATTTCGAGGAGCAACAGTGAAAAAATTTAGAGAACCGGCATTTGAAGCTCAAAGGCAAATGATTCAACTGTCATCAGCATACATTTCGCGTAAGGACCACGAAGACAATATACGAGAAATTAGGGCTCATACGGAAGCATATGGACAGTTATTTTTCCCTCGCTCTATTTGCGAGATGAGCCGGAAAGATGTCGCCAAACACGGATGCGACCATCATGATGCTGTAAACAGAACCTGGATTCATCCGAAAAAATGACGTTTTGCCATTCGTGCACCCAGATTCGTCATTGAGTACACCATCGCAGGCACTGCTGTCTGTGATGCAGCGTCAAGGGTAACCGCAGCCATGATCTCCGAGCTGATAGTCCATGCTGCTGCAAACCTGTTCGTGCAGATAGTTGTCTTGCAAACGTCCCCAGCTGTTGACTCAGTGATCGAGACGTGGCTGCACGAGCCGTTACAGCCAAGCGGATAAGATGCCTGTCATCTCGACTGCTAGTGATACGAGGCCGTTGGGATCCAGCACGGCGTTCCGTACTACCCTCCTGAACCCACCGATTCCATATTCTCCTTACAGTCATTGGATCTCGACCAACGCGAGCAGCAATGTCGTGATACGATAAACCGCAATCGCGATAGGCTACAATCCGGCCTTTATCAAATTCGGAAACGTGATGGTAGCATTTCTCCTCCTTACACGAGGCATGACAACAACGATTCACCAGGCAACACCGGTCAACTGCTGTTTGTGTATAAGAAATCAGTTGTAAACTTTCCTCATGTCAGCACGTTGTAGGTGTTGCCACTGGCGCCAACCTTGTGTGAATGCTCTGAAAAGCTAATCATTTGCATATCACAGCATCTTCTTCCTGTCGGTTAAATTTCGCGTCTGTATCACGTCATCTTCGTGGTATATCAGTTTTAATGGCCAGTAGTGTACAGTGAAAAAGAAGTAAAGAAAACCAAAGAGAAATTTGAAATAGGAGCAGTGTTAGGAAAAGAGGCGTTCACCGCCCGCTGTATATTGCGCCGCTTCTTTTCGACTCTCGAAAAGGCGCATAAATTACTTCGGAAGCTCTGACCGTCGTTTTCTCAGAAACGGTCGTATATCTGCGAATAAGCCGAGACACATGTTCCCTTATATTGACGCCTCTTCCATTGTTCGAATTTTCTGGGGAATCGATTTATGGCACTTGCCGTGTTAGCGTGGGACGCCGTGTTTTTCTGAAGTCCCTGCCAATCTAGCTGGAACAGGTAATAAAACGATGTTGCGCTGTGCTCTAGAAAATGATAGCGGTTTGTCCCCAAGAGACAGATTGTCAGTGTCCACGATCTAAATATATTTGAGCAAACTTTCTTGGCCGTATTGCCTCGGAGACGTAATCAATCGATTCAGTTATCTGTGGGCCATCGTTTATGTCAGAGGAAAGGACATTGAACCGTTGCGTGCCGGCGTGTGCGAATGGAAGGAAGGAGGGGAGGGAAGCAGACGGCAAGGGGTGCGGGGCACAGCGCGCTGCAGGGGCTGTGCCGGCGCCGCCGTCGGGCCAGGCGTCGCGACGCCGAGATCGATAGTGGCGGCGGCGGAACGGGGGCCGCACCCAGGCCGCGGGCAGAGCGGCGCAGCTCGTGTTCCAGCGCCGCGGCGTGCCAGACGTTTCGCACAGTGTCTCCTAGAAAAAATATCTTACTCTGCGAACAATGACGACGTATCGCGCAAGGTTCATAGCAAGAACCGTGAGGGTGAAGAACGGAAACGTCGACGATGCCTGTAAGCTGTTAAATAGAATTTTGAGGAAGGAAGGAATATTTGACCAATTCAGGAAGATACAGTGTTATGAAAAAGCGTATCAAGTGAGAAGAAGAGTTAACTACGAATGGTGTACGGCAATATATAATGAAGACATGAGTCGCAAGATACATTTTGTTATGAAAAGAAATTCCACAGTACTCTTTCCAGGATGTTATTAATGTACGCCTTGCAAGATCTTGCTGTCAGCTGTGCCAATTACTTCGAGGAGAACATGTTTCCCATACATTTCCTTCACTATGTAATACTTGTTAAAGAAATGCTTGTGAGGATATTGTAAAAAAAAATAAAAAAAATATAGGACGTTCCAGCGTATGTGAGCGACGTAATTTACTATTCAGTTTCACTTGTATCTTGTATGCTGACCTGTGTAATAAGCAGCTATTCACATGTTTTTTGTGTGCTGTTTGGTCGCTGAAAAATAAAAAATAGTTGAAAGTAAAATAAAAAAATCCACAATTACTTGAAAAAACAGTGTACGAGGTGTGATTAAAAAGTGACAGGAATTTTTTAAAGTCGTGGACCTTATGCATACGATTTCAAACTGTTTTATCTTGTTGGTATACAGGGTGGTCCATTGATCGTGACCGGGCCAAATATCTCATGAAGTAAGCGTCAAACGAAAAAACTACAAAGAACGAAACTCGTCTAGCAATGGGGAAACCAGATGGCGCTATGGTTGGCCCGCTAGATGGCGCTGCCATACGTCAAACGGATATCAACTCCGTTTTTTAAAATAGGAACCCCATTTTTTATTACACATTCGTGTAGTACGTAAAGAAATATGGATTTTTTAGTTGGACCACTTTTTTCGCTTTGCGATAGATTGCGCTGTAATAGTCACAAACGTATAAGTGCGTGGTATCACGTCACATTCCGCCAGTGCGGACGGTATTTGCTTCGTGATACATTACCCGTGTTAAAATGGACCGTTTACCAATTGCGGAAAAGGTCGATATGGTGTTGATGTATGGCTATTGTGATCAAAATGCCCAACGGGCGTGTGCTATGTAGGCTGCTCGGTATCCTGGACGACATCATCCAAGTGTCCGCTACTGGTCTGGTGCGGCTCTTCATGAGATGGAGCAACATGTCCTCAGGAAATACAGCGGCCGTAGTTTCCCCGAGCTTTCAGTCGTGCCACAGATCCTACACAGCGTGACCATGGTGTAGCTAATATTACAAGACCAGTTCAGACAGTCGTTCAGACTGTCAACTCTCTACCAAACAGAAAACCTTACCGTCCCTCTTCAATAAGCATATGTTAGTTCTCATCTCTTCACAGCTACCCCACTGACATCACTGCGACTGTGGTTCGGTAACCTGTGTAGCTGAGACACATTTTCTTACAGTTTTTGGCTATTTCTTACAATAAAATGTCTATCAAAGGATATTGTTTTGGCTGCCTAACTTACAATTGTCAGCGCCTTAGATCCTATACAGACCGTATTTTCGTAATTACCTAATTAAATTTTTAGTAAAAGGTGACGTTTTGCACTTTGGTTGCTAACTGCCTTGTTTGTTCTGTATTCTTACCTTCTGGTTCCCAGGAAACACCTTTACTAGTTTCAGAGAGATTAGATATGGCTTACAATCGACTTGAGAAGAATTTCTAACATCCTGATTAATTATTAATTAAAACGGGTATAAAGTAATGAACCGTTGAGGCACGGTAGCCTATTTACTGTGGCTAGGTGCATTTCTCGTGATTGGTTTACTGGTTTACAACGAACATTTCCTGTGCCCTGGAACCGTCGCCGAAGCTCTTAAATGACATGCAAATAAACACGTACTACTCGGAACATTGTATTAATTAGTGCTACTGTGACCGCGAATTCATTTTTGGGTTTCATATCCTTAGACCTGTGTATTTCATTTTGGCTTTTGTAAAAAAGAAATTTCAGTCATTGATGTATACATGTCTATACTCTAGCTGTATCAGACTAATAGCGGAACCTGATACGTGCTAAGGTACACCATGACAGGAGCAAAACGGTTCCAGTAAACATCTGTACGCAAACGAGCTGTTTGTGAGGTAATTGTAAGTTTGTGGTTACTAGCCATCACTGGCTTCAGTATGATATATTGTCCTACTTAGTACAAATGTATTTGAACTATAAACTTTTAGTTTAAGTACCTATCGACTTGGGTCTAGAGTTCACCCATGGCTTACCTTAAGAAGAAATACAATATGTCAGAATGTTGCAAGTTACTGAACACTGTACATTTATGTCTGTAGAAATAGGTGTTCTGCATGTCGTCCTCGCATTTTGTTGTAGTACTGCACTTGTCTCAGAAGTGAGTGATGAATTCTTTCAGACACTCCTGAATCATCTCGTAGTGCTTCATAAGGCTGTAAAGTTCGCTGCTCCATTTCTTCGACACGGGAGTATTGTACGCTTTCTGTTGAGATGACCCCAGCCAGAAAAATCCAGGATGTTTAGGTTAGGTTGTTTTGGAGCAGAAGGTATTTGTCATGCTCGACTTCCCATCTTAGCACGTATCACATCAACAACAAAAATGTTCCACGCAACACATTTTTTTTCCGAAAGGAGATTAGTTTTATTCAAGATTCCGTTACACACTATTGTTCCCAATTCTCTTGGCTACAAAACCCTATATTCCTACACAGTCTCCGGTTAATGCGACGGCCTTACGCCACCTCACCGAAAGGGCCTGTGTGCCCCCATGGTACCATTCTACTGCTCGACGCGGAGCCAAAGTTTTTCTGTATCAATAACTTCCCCATCATCCACGTACTGCTTCCCGTGGAGTGGGTCCTTCATTGGGCCTCACAGATAGAAGACGGAAGGTGCGAGATCTTAGCTGCAGCGTGGATAATGAAGACTAGTCCAGCGAAGTTTTGTGGGATTCTCTCGGGTGCGCCGACTTCTGTGAGGTCTTGCGTTTTCGTGGAGAAGGAAAAGCTCGTTTGCATTTTTGTGGCGACGAAAACGCTACGGTCATTTCTTTAATTTCATGAGGGTAGTGTAATACACTTACGAGTTGATCGTTGCACGATGAGGAAGGATATCAAACAGAATAACTAGAAATTTTCGACAACATGTCTCTCTGGAGTATAGCGGTTTACTTATTATTTCAAAGTGTATACAAACAGTAACAATCGCAAATTTTTTTTTATATATCAGGTTACCAGTTTCGGTCTGTTTTAGACCATCTTCGGACCCACACCATGATGTAGATGGTGAGGGTGAACGGAGTAGGCGCTGCACCTCCGCACCTAGCGTTTGTGAAGATGTAGCGCCAGCTCCGTTCACAGCCGCCATCTATCATCGTGGTGTGGGTCTAAAAATGGTCTAAAATAGACAGAAATTGATAACCTTATATAAAAAAAGGTTATTGTGAAATTTCCTGGCAGATTAAAACTGTGTGCCGTACCGAGACTCGAACTCGGGATCTCTGCCTTTCGCGGGCAAGTGCTTTACCTTTTTTTTCTCTTATTTTGTTCTATATTGTTCGTGGCTGACGTGCGATGACACCCGTTCAGGTTTTTCGTTGATCCGTTCACTCAGTTTTTCATTATAGAGGATAGCTAAACCCTCTGACCGAACACGCTGAGCTACCGTGCCGGCTCCATCTGAGCTACCCAAGCACGACTCCGTCCTCACAGCACTGCTTCTGCCAGTACCTCGTCACCTACCTTCCAAACTTTATAGAAGCTCTCCTGCGAACCTTGCAGAACTACCACTCCTGAAAGAAAGGATATTGCGGAGACATGGCTTAGCCACAGCCTGGGGGATGTTCCCAGGATGAGATTTTCACTCTGCAGCGGAGTGAGCGCTGATATGAAACTTCCTGGCAGATTAAAACTGTGTGCCTGACCGAGACTCGAACTCGGGACCTTTGCCTTTCGCGGGCAAGTGCTCTGCCATCTGAGCTACCCAAGCACGACTCACGCCCCGTCTCGGTACGGCAGACAGTTTTAATCTTCCAGGAAGTTTCATATCAGCGCTCACTCCGCTGCAGAGTGAAAATCTTATTCTGGAAACATCCCCCAGGCTGTGGCTAAGCCATGTCTCCGCAATATCCTGTCTTTCAGGAGTGCTAGTTCTGCAAGGTTCGCAGGAGAGCTTCTGTAAAGTTTGGAAGGTAGGAGACGAGGTACTTGCAGAAGTATAGCTATGAGGACGGAGCGTGAATCCTGCTTGGGTAGCTCAGATGGCAGAGCACTTGCCCGCGAAAGGCAAAGGTCCCGAGTTCGAGTTTCGGTCCGACACACAGTTTTAATCTGCCAGGAAGTTTCATATCAGCGCTCACTCCACTGCAAAGTGAAAATCTCATTCTGGAAGGTTACTGTGGTTGTGACTGTTTATATTCAATATGAAATAGAATTACCCCTTCAGAGTCAGAAGACTGTCGCATGACTTTACCGGCTGAACATTTTCCTCTGAGGGGTTGTGGTGCGGCGCCACTCCTTTCCAGTTTGAAGAGATGAACCCTTGTTTTATCTTCTGTGACGATGTTCGACGGAAAACTGTCACGATCAGCTTCGTAACGTGCAAGTAATTCCGTACAGACGGTCCTTCGTTGCTCTTTATGGTCTTCTATTAGGCGGCGATGACCCCAGCGGGAACATATCTTTGAGTACTCTAGTTTGTGGACCAGTCTGTCGGCACTACCAGCAGAGACATCCAGTTCAGTAGCGTGGTGTTTGATTGTGATTCGTCGATTACCGTGAATGAGAGTGTCCGCACGTTCCAGCATTACAGGAGCAAAGCTGTGTGCGGCCGCCCGGCACGAGGGAGATCGGACACGTTTGCGCGACCTTGTTGTTATGACAGACGCCTCGCTCAAAGACTCATCGTTCATCTGTCAATTACCAGGTCTCCGTAGACATTCTGCAACCACCTATGAATATCTGCGATGCTCTTGTTTTCCTCCAAAAGAGACCTGACGACGTCTCTCTACTTGGACTGCACCTCCGTTACCGACACCATTTTGAAGGCTACGTATAGCGCCGCCACGTATCGGAATTCATGAAACCATATGGGCTGAAACACAAAGCGTGGGCCTAGAATATAAAATTTCATGCAGTAGCTCTCACCACGGACAATTCAGTGGCCAACGACCTTCACTTAACGACCGAGAGTAGCGGCATTTGCTTACGAGTTGTCAGTGTTAACAGACAAGCAACACTCGGCGAAATAACTGCAGAAATCAATATGGGACGAACGAGCGGCGAAATTTGGCGTTAATGCACTTTGGCGGCAGACTAACGACGCGAATGCCTTTGCTAAAAGCACGACATCGCCTGCACCGCCTCTCCTGGGCTCGTGACTATATCGTTTAGATCCCAAACGACTGGAAAACCTTGGTCTGGTCCAAAAGAGTTCCAGTTTCAGCCGGTAAGTTGATAAATGCTGATGGTATGGTTCGAGTGTGGCGCAGACCCCACGAAGTCATGTACCTAAATTGGCAACAGGGCACTGTGTAAGGTAGTGATGGCTCCTTAATGCTGTGTGCTGTGTTTATACGGAACGGACTGGATCCTCTGGCCCAACTGAACCGATAATTGGAAATGTTCGGCTACTTGGAGACTATTTGCAGCCATTCATGGATTTCATGTTCCTAAACAACGATGGAATTTTTATGGCTGACAATGCGCCATGTCACTGGGCCACAGTTTTTCGTGATTCGTTCGAAGAACATTTTGAACAATTTGAACGAATAATTTGGCCACCCAGACCGCCCGACAGAACCCCTTCGAACCTTCATTATCGAGAGTTCTGTTCATACACAAAATTCTACACTGGCAACACTTCCGTAATTATTGACACCTACAGAGGCAGTATGGCTCAAAATTTCTGCGGGGGACTTCGAAAGACCGTACCACATCGATATGCTGCACTAAAAAGGATATCCGACACGATGTTAGGAACTATCCCATGACTTTTGTCACCTTAGAGTATTTCATACTGAGATCTACATCTACATCTACATGATTACTCTGCAATTCACATTAAAGTGCTTGGCAGAGGGTTCATCCAACCAAAATCATACTATGTCTCTACCATTCCACTCCCGAACAGCACACGGGAAAAACGAACACCTAAACCTTTCTGTTCGAGCTCTGATTTCTCTTATTTTATTTTGATGATCATTCCTACCTATGTAGGTTGGGCTCAACAAAATATTTTCGCATTCGGAAGAGAAAGTTGGTGACTGAAATTTCGTAAATAGATCTCGCCGCGACGAAAAACGTCTTTGCTTTAATGACTTCCATCCCAACTCGCGTATCGTATCTGCCACACTCTCTCACCTATTACGTGATAATACAAAACGAGCTGCCCTTTTTTGCACCCTTTCGATGTCCTCCGTCAATCCCACCTGGTAAGGATCCCACACCGCGCAGCAATATTCTAACAGAGGACGAACGAGTGTAGTGTAAGCTGTCTCTTTAGTGGACTTGTTGCATCTTCTAAGTGTCCTGCCAATGAAACGCTACCTTTGGCTCGCCTTCCCCACAATATGATCTATGTGGTCTTTCCAACTGAAGTTGTTCGTAATTTTAACACCCAGGTGCTTAGTTGAATTGACAGCCTTGAGAATTGTACTATTTATTGAGTAATCGAACTCCAACGGATTTCTTTTGGAACTCATATGGATCACCTCACACTTTTCGTTATTTAGCGTCAACTGCCACCTGCCACACCATACAGCAATCTTTTCTAAATCGCTTTGCAACTGATAGTGGTCTTCGGATGACCTTACTAGACGGTAAATTACAGTATCATCTGCGAACAACCTAGGAGAACTGCTCAGATTGTCACCCAGGTCATTTATATAGATCAGGAACAGCAGAGATCCCAGGACGCTTCCCTGAGGAACACCTGATATCACTTCAGTTTTACTCGATGATTTGCCGTCTGTTACTACGAACTGCGAAATTTCTGACAGGAAATCACGAATCCAGTCGCACAACTGAGACGATACCCCATAGGCCCGCAGCTCGATTAGAAGTCGCTTGTGAGGAACGGTGTCAAAAGCTTTCCCGAAATCTAGAAATACGGAATCAACTTGAGATCCCCTGTCGATAGCGGCCATTTCTTCGTAATTTCAACACACACAGTGTTGACTGGTCAAGAAACATTCCCAGTTATCCTCGAACGGCTTGTTTGTGGACCCGAATTTACTGGAACGTTTTTGGTTCCGTTATCGTATACTTACCCCGCATCGATTTTCGATATATTTATTTTGACATACACTCTATCTATAGATGAATTTCCAGCCACATCCTGAGACTCAGCCTTATAAGTGTGATAAATAATTTTCCCTTCCAGCTTATTGGGGTGTGGGGGCCCGCACGTCACTCGCGCGCCGCGTGCCCTCTGTCGAGTGCTTGGCGAACGCGTCGCCAGCGCGCTTATTTATGCTCGGTGACCTCGGCGCTCGCGACCTCCTGCCCCAGCCACCCCACCCCACTACCCTCCTCTTTCCTGACGTCACGGACGCGAGCGTGCGGAACACTGGCCGTATTTCACGAGTGACTGCTGCGTTAACCCTGTCTGATAACTCGATGGGTATTCAGTCTCGGCAACAAACATCCAAAAGGTCTGTGTGATACTGCGGCGCTTCGTTTCTGTTTTTCCCTGTACGATGCGGCATTTGTCTAACTGCACGCAAAACTCCATTAATAGTTGACAAATGTAACACAGTAGTGAAAATCAGTATAAAGGCAGGGTTCCACGAAGTTACTAGTGTAATGTCTGAAGCATATATGGGTCGACTTCATTATGAAAGTAGTACAGACACATAAGAAGCAAACAATCATGACGGAATTACATAGTTTCTTTGATAACACGAGTAACAAAACAGGGTGGTCGTATTTCCTGAATGGAAATTTGTATAAAGGCATTCGCTGTCCTGTTGTGTTATTCCAATGTTCGTACTTTGTCCAAGGCTCTGTTCTTCCTAATTATCTCATACATTCTCTTCGACTACGGTTTGTAGTTCTTGCTGTGAAAACGCCATCCGCTCTTCTCGTATCGCTCTTTTCAGCTCACATAGGGCCTCAAATTGCCTTTCATTGCGATAAACACACTTTTAAGTATTTCACAAATATTTTCCACGCAGTTCAAATCCGGACTACGAGCTGGCCAGGGCAAGACATCGATATCTTTATCTTCATTCCACTGTTTGGTTTTAGCAAAAGCATACACAGATGCACTGTCTTGTTGAAACATCAGACTTTTGTCCTTTAGGTCCTCATACATTCTAAGAATTTCTGTCTCTAGCATTTCTGTGTACATTTTAGAGTTCATTCTAGTGTACAGCCAAGTAAAGTGTGATTTACCTTCAGCGCAGAAGGCTGCCCAAATCATAACACTTCCACCACCACAATTTCTCCTCATTTCTTGTCTGCTGCTGTGTTCTCAGATCACGTCAATAATACTGAAATCCATCCAGCCTACCTGAATTAAACTTCTTCCCATCACTGAAAATCACTTTCTTCCATTCTGAAGTCCAACATACATGTTTTTCAGCGATTAGCCGAGCAGTCTCAGGCGCTACAGTCATGGACTGTGCGGCTGGTCCCGGCGGAGGTTCGAATCCTCCCTCGGGCATGGGTGTGTGTGTTTGTCCTTAGGATAATTTAGGTTAAGTAGTGTGTAAGCTTAGGGACTGATGACCATAGCAGTTAAGACCCATAAGATTTCACATACACTTGAACATTTTTTGTTTTTTTGTTTTTCAGCAAAGTCTAATCTATCCTGTTTATGCTTGTGTGTTAGAGAGGGTTGCTGCAATCTATTCTGAAATGCAAGATGTCTGTCATGTGGCACAATTTGTCGTACACATCTAGCAGTTACTGGTAACTGTAAATCAGCAAGAAGCTGATAAGAATAACGTTTGGCGGCCCTTGCTTTGTGCAAAAGCAACACTTTCTATGTCTCAGATAATTCTCTGCTTTGCCCAAATTTTCTGTTCTGTCTACATCGAATGAAATTATCAGTAACTGTACACGAACACTGCATCTTCTTGGAGACGTGATGACTGGAGAGTCACATTTCCTTGTGCCTACCGATTTCTCCGTTTTCATTACACGATAACTGTTTTCCGCGTGTCATTGACATAACCTTGGTTTAGGTATACAACATTCACTGTCACTAATGGTGTCGGTTTCCTGTCTGCAGTGCAGGCACTTACGCACTCACTAACACCGCACAGAACCGACTCCCTTTATACCGAATTCCATCCTCTACCACCTGAACAGTTGATGTCTTATTGTATGCTGTACTACTACTGTCACATGCGATATCGTTTGACTACATTTGTGACTGTACTGGATATCATACTGTTGCACAAACATTGTGCACAGTGCACAGCTATTTCAGCCGTCAATGTTAATTTCCCTGCAAATACCCATGCCTTTTTATTGATTTCAATACATTACACCTGATACCAAACTGGCATTCTTTGCCTACAAAGGGCGTGTAGCAAAATGACACTGACAAATCTTGAGGGGTCTTGGGGGTAAGAGGGGGGGGGGGGGGGGGGGGGGTGGGGGGTGGAGAGGAACAAACTGAAGACAGGAAGCCTTGTCCGGATACATCAACTGGGCCGAATTTGCAGTGGCCAACGCCTGCCGCTAGGCAGCAAACGTAATCGCACATGTGTGTCCAATTAGCAGAACGCAGCAATCGATTGCTGATCGCTTGAAATTCGCACGAAATCTGATGAATCGCAAGCGACTTTGACAATACAACGTACCATACTGTTAAGTGGACATGTAAGTTTAAATATTTAGGACAGACCTGTTATGTAGCTATGCTCAAATACTTTCTCATTTCGTATAATCTGATTTTTCTTCAGACAATTTAGAATAACATATATGGAAATCAGCAGTGCCGCTATTGACCACGTTTCTAGAGACTCATCAATACTGCAAGGTCATTGTGAAAATACTTGCAGTTGAGCTACGAGACTAATTAATTAAGTCAAACTGAGGACCAATAAATGAAAATGTTCAAATTGTTCAAACGGCTCGGAGCACTATGCGACTTAACTTCTGAGGTCATCAGTCTCCTAGAACTTAGAACTAATTAAACCTAACTAAGGACATCACACACATCCATGCCCGAGGCAGGATTCGAACCTGCGACCGTAGCGGTCGGTCGGCTCCAGACTGTAGCGCCTCCAATGAAAATGTACGAGGTCTATTCGGAAAGTAAGGAAAGACAGATGATGTTGATGATGTTTGGATTGTGGGGCACTCAACTGCGCGGTTATCAGCGCCCGTACAAATTCCCAACCTTTGCTCAGTCCAATCTCGCCACCTTCATGAATGATGATGAAATGATGAGAACAACACAAACACCCAGTCATCTCGAGGCAGGTGAAAAATCACTGACCCCGCCGGGAATCGAACCCAGGACCCCGTGCTCGGGAAGCGAAAACGCGACCGCGAGACCACGAGCTGCGGACAACGAACGATAGTTCGCGAAATGGAAACCACAGTGAAAATCAAAACTGTTTTATTTGTAATGGTTAGCTAGATCTTCCAACTACTTCTCTACACAGTCGCCGCTCAGACTTAGACATCTGTCGTAGCGTTGCACCAACATTTCAATTCCCTCCTTATAGAAGACAGCCGCCAGAGCTTTTCGACAATTTTCTACTCTGGACTGCTGTCTGTGTCAAAATATTGTCTTCATAGCCAGCGGTTCATCTGAGCAGAGATTAACCCCAGGAGTAGCCAATTACGGGCTGTACTGTGGGTGATCAAACACTTCCCAACGAAAACGCTGCAGGAGCATCTTCATTGCCCCTGCAGAGTGCGGCCGAGAACTGTCGTTAGAGCGAACCGCATGACAGTTACGTTATGTGGATTGCATAGCTCCAGGCGAAATCTCTCTCCCGGCCCTCATACAGTACTTGGCGGGAGACGCTAATTTCTAAGCATCTTTATGTTCTCACAGTGAGCTCAGAACTGAAAAGAGCAAAGAGCGACATGATGCGATCGACGATCGTACTAGACACAGTGCCCAACGCATCTGTGCAAAGCATCATCAGATTTTCACTGTATTTTCCATTTCTCGAGCGATCGTTCCTTACTTTCCGGATACCCCTCGTATTTCTATACCGGAGATCTTTGCGATAGTGATCGGCATCCCTTTGTACACCCCGGGCACGCGTGCAGCCTACACGGCCCCTGCACGCCTCATCGTCAGGATCTCGCCCTGCCCTGTCGCAGTAACGGACGGACAGCAGGCGGCGGCGCCAGCGCTAGCTGAGGGAGGACACCGCTTTCAAGGGACCTATTAGCGTCCGCCGCAAACGTGACCAGAAAATAGTGTCGCGAGTATTCCTCTGCCGATCGCTATAAAGGTCGGCGCCTGAGCTGCGTGAGTCAGTTCTTCCGGCTTCGAGAGCCCATGCTAGCTTCTGGGCGGGTGCTACACATCCTGTCGTCTTAGAACATTCTCTAAGTCCATCGTTGGGACTGACGTAGCTGTATTCAGCATTCGTCTTTGTTTCGCTTGGTGCTATCAGACTACAACCAGGATAGACTTTTCTGTTCCTTCGCTGGTGTTATTCAGGACAGCTTCATCGCACTTACAATATTTTCCATAGAATTGTAACCTGTCTATGAAGATACTAATTGTGCTACTTTGCTAAAGTCTGGAATTACCATACTGTCACGTCTTCATACCTGTAAGACACTGTAGTTGTGATTTTGTTATTATCGTCGAAGCAGACGTTTTTTCCTTGCTCAATAAGCTTTTTCAAACTTTGATCACAGTTCTCCCTTTGTCGGTGTGAGCGACACATCACTACTTGTATTAGCACACTCGAAACATAAACACAACCCACTTGGCGTCATTAATTAATGTAGTATATTCCGTAAAGTAACCCACAGCTCCCAAGAAAAGCGTTTCAAATAATAAATTTCAATTTTGAAGATACGAAGATCAGCTGCTACTGCCGCTCTCAACATAGAAATTCAGTTTCCGCAACAGAACTTCTAATCACAGTGGCGTTCGTAATGCTGGTTGAAACTGGGTGTAAATTGCTCCTTTGTGGCCCTTTAGTGTGTCTCAAGCAAAATTTCTCGCAGTAAGTGTTCCAGCACTCCGGCCGTTAGATGATATCGCTCTCTATCGTATTCAACACTGTAGAAAGCGCTGCTTTTCGTCGGTGTCATAGCGTCGTTTGGTTACAACGTATATAGTAAGTGATTTTCATGCACTTATGACTATGATGAAACAGTTCCAACAGAATGAGTCCCAAGTTTAACAGCAAACTTTCCGATGTTGATCAGAGTACATCGGTGAGTCATTTGGCATCAGATATCATTGCTCTGCAGTGTCTCAGGCCACAAAACATCGCTCAGTTTCTTCAAGATTGTATTGCAGTCAGCATACATGCACAGTACTCCAAATCCGGAAATGACGACGGAGACTTAGAGAAGAAACAGTGATGCAACGATCAAGTGTTGTTATCTTCGGCTATTTGTTAACGTCTGCTGGAAAAAAATCTTCACCTACACGGAAACGTGTTTTTCCTGCACGTTTTCCAGTGCCAGTTACCCACCTCTCATTAGGTAACCTTCTCCGTGTTTTCCTATCTCTTAGAATCCAGCAAAGAACTTCCTTGGTCCTCCTACCACTCACAGTCTTGAACAGCATGTTCCGCACACCTCCACTTCATTTTGATCACAGTCATAACTTCGTCTTCTACTCTAGACCGTTCTCTGATGTCTTTATTATCCTGCCGCTGCTATTGATCCCCGTCACACATCTCTCCTTGGCGGTGGTGGTTCAGAGGGCACAGAGCGAGACTGTAGGCTGGAAGGACCCAGGTTCAAACCCAGGAAGTTACAGGGACTTTCCTCTTTCCATTCCCTCCACGACAGAACCGGTGCACTCTTCCTGCTGTCAGACTGAGTGACGAGTTTCTTTCCCGACGGTAAAGGGCGGCCGGAGCCAGGGGCCCGCCATTTTGGCCCTCCTAGTGCCGCGGCGAACGAAATGCTCCTCTGAACCTGCAGTCAGGCCAGCAATCCGTTCACAGATTGAACGCTAAATGCAGACCTGTCTTTCCATTTCTCGCTGAGTTTGGAATGATTTTCTCATTAAAAGTCCCTCTGTTTCACTACCGTTAGTCCAAACTGCTAAAACAACCCGTTTATAAATTTTCCGATTCACAGTGGTTACCTTGCGGACCAACCTCCTTGGATTTCTCTCATAAGTAGAGTTTTTAACGTTCAGTGCCCAAACATCAGTTTCCCAAAGCTGCACGACGCAATTCTCAACGACCTCAGAAAAAATGGCTGTGAAGATTATCAGCAGGATTTAGGAGCATATATTGTATTCTAACATTATGGATTACCTCAGAGACACACAGTCAACAAGGATTTAGAAAACATCGTTCTTGTGAAACACTAGTAGCTCTTTAGACACACAAAGTATTGAGTTCTACTGACAAGGGCTTTCAAACTGATTTCCTATTTCTAGATTTCCAGAAAGCTTTCGACACTGTGCCACACAAATGGCTTGGCATGAAATTGAGTACTTATGAAATATTGTCTCAGTTATGTGATTGGATTCGTGATTTCCTGTCAGAGAGGTCGCAGTTCGTAGTAATTGACGGAAAGTCATCGAGTACAAGATAAGTGTTTTCTGGCGTTCCCCAAGGTAGTGTTACAGGCTCTCTGCTGTTCCTTATCTGTATAAACGATTTAGGAGACAATCTGAGCGCCGGCAGTTGATGGTGAAGTTTATCGTCTAGTAAAATCATCAGAAGATCAAACCAAATTGGAAAACGATTTAGAAAGGTACCCGTATGGTGAGATAATTGGTAATTGACGCTAAAAATGAAAACTGTTAGGCCACCCACATGTGTGCTAAAAGGAATCCGTTAATCTTCGGTTACACGATAAGTCAGTCAAATCTAAGGGTCGTAAATTCAGCTGAATACCTTGGAATTACAATTACGAACAACTTGAATTGGGTAGAACAGATAGAAAAAGTTGTGTGGAAAATGAACCAAAGACTGCGTTTTATTGGCAGAACAGTTAAACACTTGTCCGTCCTCTTTTGGAGTACTGTTGCTCGGTCGGGGCTACTTACCAGATAGGATTAACGGAGTACATCGACAATGTTCAGATAAGAGCAGCACGTTTTGTATTATCGGGAAATAGAGGGGAGAGTGTCACTGGCATGATATACGATTTGGCGTGGACATCATTAAAATAAAGGCATTTTTCGTTGCGGCGGAATCTCCTCACGAAATTTAAGTCACCAACTTTCTCCTCCGAATGCGAAAATATTTTTTTGATGCCGGTCTACATGAGGAGAAACGATCATTGTAATAAAATAAGGGAATCATAACTCTCACGGGAAGATGTGTGTTCGTTTTTCCCGCGCGCTATTCGAGATTGGAATAATAGAAAATTATTGTGAAAGTGGTTCAATGAACCCTCTGCCAGGCACTTAAGTCTGATTTGCGGAGTATCCATGTAGATGTAGATGTAGATTTCCGAACGCTTACTGAGTTTATTAACGTGTTCGCCGTTAGCTGAATGCGTTGCGTAATACATTTGTAATCGTGTAGTTGTTAGTTTCAATCTCGCTAGTAGCAAAATTTTTTACTTTTATTTGAATTCCGTAGTTATTAACGAATGTAATTGTTTAGTAAAAATAAGATCATTTTGCTTTTAACTAATGGTTGTATGAAAACAAAACTTAATAAAGATATGCAAAATATCTTTTTGTTAAACGAAACAAGTTATGAAGAGCAGAAATACTGTGCATTCTATAGGAACAAAAGTTGTTTAATTTTCTGTTTCATGTTTCGCATTTTTGTGCCAAATTTTAATTTACCTTGGATACCAGATTTTTTATACGAAAAGTAATTAAAAATAAATTTGTCGTTTTTATTACTAAAATATGAGTCAATATTTATTAATTAACACTTGCGTGCGTTAATAAATATGGAATTTAAGTAAAAGTAAAAAAACTGATGTTAGCAAGATTTGGACCAATTACTTCATAATCACAAATCTATTACGCTACGTATACACCATGTGTGGTACTTACCAGCGCTACGAAATGTCCTAATCTTGAAATGCTCTTTTTAGAGTTCTTTTGAGAATTGCGTCTTACTGCTTTAGGAAATTTATGTCCCGGTACTGAGCTTCTAAAAGTGTGAAGAAAATTTAAATGCGTCACTCTGAAAGCTCACCTTGTCGGACAAATCAGAAGCACAGTTAATATTACTTAGTTCATCAAAAGCAGTCACTTTGTTTCTCTCCTGTTTATGTTGTTCCTGCGAATGCCATCGTTGCCTTCACCTAGTTTTGGTACAGAAAATCATCAACTGGTCCCATGTTTTCATTATTAATTTATACCCTTTCATTTTCATAATTTGATAATAAATTACTCTAGCTTTATTATAATAAATTGTAGACGAACTTTCAAACTTGCTCCTTTAATTTCTTCCATTCATTGTTGAAGGTACCGGTGCAGTAGGATGTTGTCAGTAAACAAAAGGTGGGTCAGTAAGTTCCATTAACGATCATTTCTCTTTCATTTACCGAGTTACAGCATGTGGGAACTTCTTGTAGGATTGCAGAAAACTGTTATGGTGACACACAATCTCCTGCCTTGGCACCTCTGTCAATCCTGATTTTATCACTATCCTGATGAAGCTAAAGGAAGCAGTAGGTATTGACGTATCCTCGCATATATTTCGACATACTGATGCGGGTGGAAGCAATGCATTGTTTCTCAAGGGTTGTCATCGCAGTGCAGATTTTATTGCAACTGACTCAACAGCTTTCTGAACAGTCTGTCAATCCTAGATATGCGGTATGTGCACTCGCTGTTTCGTTCTATACTTTCGTTCACTGCTTGCGAACAGTCTTTTAAAGTTGGCATATTCCTTTGCCGCATTGAAACTTAACTTCTGTTTCTATTCGGCGAGTGATAATTTTACTATATACCTTATATATTTACTGATAGAATACTAATATAGTGTTTTGTCTCTTGCCTGTCTCTTTTATTGTGAAATAGAGTAATTACATCACTGGACGTATTCCTCCACTGCCATTCCGTACATAATTTTATATGGTCTCCTTGTATTACTTCACCTCGGTTTTTAACGACTTGTATTGAATCGCCCTCATCTTCAGACACCTTTACTTTCTTCATACCTCCATTGACGCTACTTCCATAATGTTATTGCTTGTATTATCAATTACCTGAGTCATATTTTGAACTATACCAACAACTAAAGAGATCTTGGGATGATTCTACAATTTTCTCTGTTGTTAGATACTGTGCCATCTAACATTCCAACAGATAAAATGTAGTGTCCAACCAACAATTATTTTTATTTTGTTTTATTCAAACTTCTATTGTTTCCAATTTATTCTGGTTCCAAACTTTTATTAAAGATTCATTATATCCTCTCAATAAGACATTGCCAGATAATTTTATGTAACTAAATGTATCCTGGTATGTTTCCGTTATTATTTCCCTTAAACTCTCCGTCTCTTCAGTGGCTGCTTCCTCCCATTTGAGATTTTCCTGCCTTTGCTCCTTCATACCCGCAATAACTTTAAACTTTTATATATGCACCTTTGTTAAAAGAAACCTGTTCCTTTAGCCGCTTAACTGTAGATCGTAATCTATACTGATGTATTAACATCCATACTAACAATAAATCTGTAAAACTGTTGTGTCCGTTTGTTTGAACATGCTATTCTCATCAATGTGGGTTTTGCAGACAATTTAGGCATGGCATGGGCCATAGTATAGGCCTCATTTCATAAAAATCAAATCAAGGAAAAAATATATCGTAATATAAAGTTTCATTCATACTAATACTATAAATATGAAAGTAACTCTATTACTTTTTCACGAATAACTCGCTGAACCGATATGGATGAAATAGTCCCATAGTGCTCAGAGCCATTTGAACCATTTTTTTAAAAGAAGTAAAGAAAACCAAAGAAAAATTTGAAATAGGAATTAAAGGTAAAGGAGAAGAAATAAAAACTTTGAGGTTTGCCTATGACACTGTAATTCCGTCAGAGACAGCAAAGGACTTGGAAGAACTGTTTAACGGAATGGACAGTGTCTTGGAAGGAGGATATAAGATGAACATAAAAAAAAGCAAAACAGAGATAATGGAACGTAGTCGAACTCGGTCAGGTGATGCTAAGGGAACCAGATTAGGAAACGAGGCACTTAAAGTAGTAGATTATTTTTGCTATTTGGGCAGCAAAATAACTGATGATGGCCGAAGCAGAGAGGATGTAAAATGTAGACGGGCAATGGCAAGAAAAGAATTTCTGAAGAAGAGAAATTTGTTAACATCGAATATAGATTTAAGTACCAGGAAGGCTTTTCTGAAGGTATTTGTCTGGAGTGTAGGCATGTACAAAAGTGAAACATGGACGGTAAACAGTTTACATAAAAAGGTTTCGAAATGTGGTGCTAGAGAAGAATGCTGAAGACTAGAAAGATTAGATGGGTCGACCATGTAACTAATTAGGAAGTACTGAATAGAACTGGGGAGACAAGAAATGTGTGACACATCTTGACCGAAAGAAGGGATGAGTTGATAGGACACATTTTGAGTTATCAAGAGACCACAAATTTAGTAGTGCAGGGAAATGAGGGAGGTAAGAAATGTAAAGGGAGACCAAGAGATGAATACATAAGCAGATTCAGAAAGACATATGTTGCAGTACTTATTCGGAGACAAAGAGGATAGCGCAGTATAGAATAGCATGGAGAGCTGCATCAAATCAGTCTTTGGACTGAAGACTACAATATATCATGAAGTTCGGTTTAAGGTCCAAGCAACACAAATGACCTGGTGCCCAAGCGCAGAATTTCTTTACAGGGTGTACCATAATTAGTAGTGGAAGCTGACACGTGTATACGATAATATAAGCAGAAATGTCTCATGAAGCGCAGAACTGTGAGTAGTTGAACAAATGGCCTACTTCTTTTCGTAAATATCAAGTATTTGATTGGATGCGTTATCTGAAACTCCAGACTGAGTGATGATTGAAAACACTATCATATACCTGACTAAATACGGTGTGAAGACTTCAGGCGACAATTGTTTTCAGGAATACATGCATCTGAAGAGCTTTTTGGAAACTAAGCGTGACTCGGAAGAATGGACGTATAAACACTCCGTCATTGAAAGGTAGATTTACTTTCTGCAGGAAACTTAAAATCCTGAAAGCAAACTCCAGCTATTAAACTTATGCGGGTGACACAACGTCACTGTGAAAAGAGTAATTTCGCTGATGTCGGCCCAGTGGACTGATGAAAGAAATCGACAGCTGCCAGGGACTGTGGAATCAACGTTAAAGTGCCGGTTTAACTTTAGGCTGACTTGCATGGAGTTTTTTAAATACGTAAAAAGATGAAATCTTCCAGAACATAGTGTATTAACTACTTCTGCTCCAGCAATTTCCATGTAATTGTGTTCTAAATAAAAAGTAATTTTATTAAATAAATTTTTTTCATCATATCTACACATCCCTTCCAGAGTTCCCGACTAGGTCCCAGCTAGGTATAGCAACCCTACTCGCATCATACTGACACCTATACGTATTTCATCATAAGAATAAACCAGATGTAAACAAATACAAACGCGGTGATTGGTCAGCAGCCGTAGCACACGTAGCTGTTGTTGTTAATCTGCTGGAAGTAGGTCCTACTGATGTATTAGATATCTTATAACTAAATTACCATAAAAGAAATTTTAAAACTTTTTAATGTATTAACAGCCATCAATGTTTTCCTTAAGCACGCTTTAGCAATGTAGTTTTCCATTTCAAAAGCTGTATACAGTCGCAGTCTCTGTAGTGTTGTGCTGCGAATGTCGAGCTTTTAATACGCAGTGTACAAATGGCTGATGTTGCTGCCTGCTCCATAGTAAAATACGCGCGTGA
This sequence comes from Schistocerca serialis cubense, assembly GCF_023864345.2. Taxonomy (NCBI): domain Eukaryota; kingdom Metazoa; phylum Arthropoda; class Insecta; order Orthoptera; family Acrididae; genus Schistocerca; species Schistocerca serialis. The sequence continues at coordinate 142,471,543 of NC_064639.1, read as the reverse complement.
ACGCGGTTAAGGAATGGCGACAAACAAGTTCTTCTTAATGTTTTCCACAAGTTTACAGGAATAATGGGTTTTGAAGTTTTTCGAGGGACTGTATTTAATAAAAAAAGTAGTATTTTAAAAATCTGATGTGTTGCTGACTCAGTAGCATAGTAAGAGGGTTGGAACTTAAACAGTGGCAACTATTTATTCACAACCGGTGCAAAAGAGTTACATATTTGCACATGTTACTGTTCTTCAAAGTAGTCACCAGCGTTGTGTAGAACCCATTGCCAGCAATGTGGAAGGCGTAGTATACCGTTAGCAGAGCCTGTTCTGCTGATGGTGCGAGTGGAGCGGTCTAATGTTATGGTGATTCTCGTGTACGACTGTGATGGTGTTACCCTAACGCATTACGTTCCTCCACGGCAGACCGTCAGTGCACAGTATTTCTGTTCGTTTTTGGAACATCACCTCCGACCAGCTTTGCGAAAGAAGCGGTGACACTTTCTGAGCAACCCACCCATCATTTTGCACGACAATGCGCAGGCGCATACAGCGCAAGGTGTGGCTGCTCTGTTCGGCCGATGGGACTGGGAAGTATTGTACCATCAACCATACTACCCGGACTTAAGTCCTTGTGACTTTGATTTGATTCCGAAGATGAAGGAACCACTTCGTGGCATTCGCTTCAGAACTGTTACAGAGATTCTACCGCTCCATTCGCACCATCAACGGAACAGGCTCTGCTAACGGTACACTGCGCCTTCCACATCGCTGGCAACGGGGTCTACACAACGCTGGTGACTGCTTTGAAGGACAGTAGCAGGTGAAAACATGTAACTCTTTGTATCGGTTGTGACTAAATAGTTGCCGCTATTTATTGTAAGTTCCAACCCTCGCATAATGGTACATTGGTACAGTCCATGGATCAGCGGTTCAAATCTCGCTTTGGTTTTCCTTTTCTTCGTTCAGTTGGAATATCTACATCTTTTAAATGTGAAATTCATCAAATTTTCGTCAATTAGAACACACCTAATCGTAATTTTTATGAAAAATACACATCTTCTTGTTTCTAATTACATAATGCACGCATAATTTCAAGTTTCAGTGCAAATTTTGTAAAATATTGTTAATAAAGGTTGTTCAAATTAAGAACGTATAAATTAAATTTTTAGGACGAAAATGAAAAATCACATATTCTTTATTTGGACTACGTCCGTTCTTTTAGACAACATGAGGCAGAGTGATACGGGTCGTAGAAACATGAAAAACAATAATTTTCACAGCATCTAGCACACAATACGAATGCTGAATTTTTATAGTTTCCACTGTACCACTGTAATATGAGCCCACCAGAATTGGTATGGAGCCAAGTTAAGGAATTTGTCGTGAGAAATGTCAAGCCACTTTTGCTGCCAGATGTACTGGACTTAATGCACGAAGCTTCATCACATTCGCTGCTGAAGGCTGGCGGGATAGAGAACGGTAGGCGACAACAAAAGAAGAGGATTCTGCTGTTGATCGACTCGTTATCAACATCACAGATGGCAATTTCAGAACTGAAATGTACTTCTTGGATTCGAATATGGAAGAAGTTCAGAGATTACCGGACGACTGACTGTAATGGTTCAAATGGCTCTGAGCACTATGGGACTCAACTGCTGAGGTCATTAGTCCCCTAGAACTTAGAACTAGTTAAACCTAACTAACCTAAGGACATCACAAACATCCATGCCCGAGGCAGGATTCGAACCTGCGACCGTAGCGGTCTTGCGGTTCCAGACTGCAGCGCCTTTAACCGCACGGCCACTTCGGCCGGCGACTGACTGTAATAACTTCAGTGGCTTACATATTTAATTATATGATACAATCCCTGAAATACGCTCTTGCTTCACACGTAGCTCGCTCAGACCCTGTATTTAAGTAATTACAACACTGTGATAGCTAAAAAGGAGAGCATATTATCCTTTCCATCTGGTCCCTTAAGAAGCGTGCGGTGATGCAATAGTTTTGCCGAATATTGTTTCGTTCTCTTTAAAAATTAAATGACATTCTAAGCTATATTGTTTCTCTGCTCCCTTCTTTTTACTTCTCAACTGCAATTGTTCACATCACTGTAGGATAGTTGAACTAGCTGACTGGACTGCGTTGTCCAAGTTAAATGCGCCGGTAAGGCTGTTGTCCCTCATTATGGTTCAGTCGATGGTCACGTAAGGCACAACATAAAGGGTATCCTTATTATCGTACTTGACTGTACTGGCGACAGCTTGGTGCTTCACGTGAAACGAAATGCCGTGAGATTCCAACCAACGCGGAAGAAAACGTGGTGTAATGTTTACATCAGGTTTATTCTAATGATGAACACAGTATAGCTAACGTTGGCTGCAACCAAAAACAGAAGACTACCGGCTAAAGCCTTCCAATTTCTACCGACTTAAAACGATTCATGAGAGTGACTGATCGCACCTTCCAGTTAACCCTTGCCGACCGCGGTGGCAAGCGGTTCTAGGCGCTTCAGTCCGGAACCGCGCGACTGCTACGGTCGCAGGTTCGAATCCTGCCTCGGACGTGGATGTGTGTGATGTCCTTAGGTTAGGTAGTTTAATTAGTTCTAAGTTCTAGAGGACTGATGACCTCAGATGTTAAGTCCCATAGTTCTCAGAGCCATTTTTGAGTTAACCCTTTCGCAGGCCGTGCGTGATAAGCAGTACTTCCCACTAAATGTCTTATCACTTCTGTACACCCCTGGCATCTAATGGCAGTCTGCTGCACCAGCTGTAGTTTCTGTTTGTTGTGACAAATAGGTTTCGGGACTGTGGGAAGTATATATATCCCTACAAACAACGGCGTTTTGATGGTTATTGGGAAGTGTGGTTACGACGAAAGTAGTTTCTGGAGGGGGCTTGGGAGCTATACTTACGACAAAATTAACCTGTCATTTCTGGTACTTGGAGAGCATTTTTACCATTACCACCGACTTAGTGGTATCTCAAAGCTTTTGGGAATGTGTTTTACAACCTCTGTCTATGCCTAACGACATCTTGTGATATTACACTGCTCCAGGTGTAAGAAAACTGCTACCATAATCTCTTTCTATTTGTCGTGGGATGACTACTGTTGTCAGAACACATTGCTTGGCTTCTGCAATATACATTATTGTGACATGTATCAGCTCATACCTTTATTTCATGATGAAGTTTCAAGGATTGTTTTCACATTGTGGTAAATAAACTTTAATGTTGGTAAGAATAACTTTTTAAAGAAAGTACACTACTGGCCATGAAAATTGCTACACCAGGAAGAAATGCAGATGATAGACGGATACTCATTGGACAAATATATTCTACTAGAACTGACATGTGTTACATTTTCACGCAATTTTGGTGCATAAATCCTGAGAAATGAGTACCAAGAACAACCACCTCTGGCCCTAATAACGGCCTTGATACGCCTGGGCATTGAGTCTAACACAGCTTGGATGGAGTGTACAGGTACAGCTGCCCATGCAGCTTCAACACGAGTAGTTCATCAAGAGTAGTGACTGGCGTATTGTGACGAGGCAGTTCCTCGGCCACCACTGACCAGACGTTTTCAATTTGTGAGAGATCTGGAGAATGTGCTGACCAGGGCAGCAGTCGAACATTTTCTGTATCCAGAAAGGCCCGTACAGGGCCTGCAACATGCGGTCGTGCATTATCCTGCTGAAATGTAGGGTTTCGCAGGGATCGAATGAAGGGTAAAGCCACGGGTCGTAACACATCTGAGATGTAGCGTCCACTGTTCAAAGTGCCGTCAATGCGAACAAGAAGTGACCGAGACGCGTAACCAATGGCACCCCATACCATCACGCCGGGTGATACGCCACTAGGGCGATGACGAATACACTCTTCCAAAGTGCGTTCACCGCGATGTCACCAAACACGGATGCGACCATCATGATGCTGTAAAGAGAACCTGGATTCATCAGAAAAAATGACGTTTTGCCATTCGTGCACCCAGGTTCGTCGTGATGCACCGTCAAGGGTAACCTAGCCATGGTCTCCGAGCTGATAGTCCATGCTGCTGCAAACGTCTTCGAACTGTTCGTGCAGACGGTTGTTGTCTTGCAAACGTCCCCATCTGTTGACTCAGGGATCGAGACGTGGCTGCACGATCCGTTACAGCCATGCGGATAAGATGCCTGTCATCTCGACTGCTAGTGATATGTGGCCGTTGGGATCCAGCACGACGTTCCGTATTACCCTCCTGAACCCACCAATTCCGTATTCTGCTAACAGTCATTGTATTTCGACCAACGCGAGCAGCAATGTCGCGATGCGATAAACCGCAATCGCGATAGGCTACTATCCGACCTTTATCAATGTCGGAAACGTGATGGTACGCATTTCTCCTCCATACACGAGGCATCACAACAACGTTTCACCAGGCAACGCCGGTCAACTGCTGTTTGTGTATGAGAAATCGGCTGGAAACTTTCCTCATGTCAGCACGTTGTACGTGTCGGCACCGGCGCCAACCTTGTGTGAATGCTCTGAAAAGCTAACCATTTGCATGTCACAGCATCTTCTTCCTGATGATTAAATTTCGCGTCTGTAGCACGTCATCTTCGTGGTGTAGCAATTTTAATGGTCAGTAGTGTAAAAGAATATTTAAAATAAAAACAGAAAACACTGTTCATCAATTTTTTTTTACGTGTAATGGCAACAAATAAGAGCTCACAAAAGGAAAGCGGGAAATCTGTTTACAATCTGTTTACAACCATAGTTTTAATACCTCAAAAAGTTGCCGTGGTGATGTATGTAGCACCATAGTTATTGGTCCTAGATCACGAAAATAAAATTATCAATAAATAAATAGTCAGTTGATCACATTTGTAATAGGATAGCAAAAAAATTATCTTCGCTGAGTTGCTACAAAAATTGCGCGCATGGAAGGGTTAACACGCTGCACAGTAGTAAACCACTGCTCCCGACAGCACTGAAGCACGCACGGTGTTTTAACGTTCCCTTCCGCCTGTGTGCCTACAGGACGTGGCGTTCATCAACCCGGCCAACGTGGTGTTCGTGTACATGCTGGTGCGTGACCTGGTGACGGAGGAGAACCTGTCGTGCGAGCACGAACTGCAGGCGGTCGTGCTCACGTGCCTCTACCTCTCCTACTCGTACATGGGCAACGAGATCAGCTACCCGCTCAAGCCGTTCCTCGTCGAGGACGACAAGGAGCGCTTCTGGGACCGCTGTCTGCTCATCGTCAACCGGCTCAGCCGCAACATGCTGCGCATCAACGCCGAGCCCGGCTTCTTCACCGAGATCTTCACCGAGCTCAAGGCGTGCGGCGCACAGGTCAGCCCCTCTGCGTTGCACCTTAACACTGCAAAACGCGCCGATGAGGGACTACTCCTCTGTCACCCCAATTCTGATTGGTAACTTCTCGAGGGAAAATCCAGAATTACTGGCTCGGTTTACTTCCTGCGCCACTGCGGAGACGGGCGATATAGGTTTTAGTGTGAGCGGTGATGAGAAATAACTGAAATCGCTTCAACTGAACTAAACTCGAGGCCCGATGGAATCCCTATCAGATTCTACGCCAGATTTGCGGATGAGTAGTCCTTCTTTTTACTATAAACAGCTGTAGACTCTCTGAACAAATAATTGGAACAAAACAGAAGTCACATCTGTCTACAAAAAGGGTACCAGACACAGAACTACCGTCCAATATCCCTGTTGTAAACAATTCTGAGCTCAAACGAAATGAGAAATCTTGAAGAAAATGACCTCATCCATGCCCACCAGCACGAATTTCGGAAACATTGTCCACGTGGAAACCAACTCACATTTATTCACATGACACCCTGAAAGCCATGGATCAAGGCAATCAAGTGCACACATCAAAAAAAGTTTTGTATCACCTCGTTTCCCAGAGCTCTGGAAACTGTACCGACAATTGGAACAGAGACAAACATAAACATCATTTCCAACCTTTTTATTGCTCAGGAAAACCACACATTGCATGTTGTACCACCGTACAGCGACACCTTCAGAGTTGGTGGTCCAGACTGGTGCACACACCAGTACCCCTAATACCCAGTAGCACGTCCTCTTCCATTGATTTATGCCTGTATTCATCGTGGCATACTATCCACGTGTTCATCAAGGCACTGTTGGTCCAAATTGCCCCACTCCTCAACGGCGATTCGACGTAGATCCCTCAGAGTTGTTGGTTGGTCACGTCGTCCATAACCAGCCCTTTTCAATCTATCCCAGGCATGTTACATAGGGTTCATGTCTGGAGAACATGCTAGCCACTCTAGTCAACTGATGTCGTTATCAAGATGTGCACGATGGGGGGCGCGAACTGTCGTCCATGAAGAAGAATGCCTCGTCAACATGCTGCCAACATGTTTGCACTATCGGTTGGAGGATGGCATTCACGTACCGTACAGCCGTTATGGCACCTTCCATGACCACCAGCGTCGTACGTCGTCCCCATATATGCCACCCCAAAACAACTGATGTCGTTATCAAGATGTGCACGATGGGGGGCGCGAACTGTCGTCCATGAAGCAGAATGCCTCGTCAACATGCTGCCAACATGTTTGCACTATCGGTTGGAGGATGGCATTCACGTACCGTACAGCCGTTATGGCACCTTCCATGACCACCAGCGTTGTACGTCGTCCCCATATAATCCACCTCAAAACATCAGGAAACCTCCACCTTGCTGCACTTGCTTAACAGTGTGTCTAAGGCGTTCAGCCTGACTGGGTTGCCTTCAAACACGTTTCCGACAATTGTCTGTTTGAAGGAATATGTGACACTCATTGATAAAGAAAACGTGATGCCAATACTGAGCAGTCCATTCTGCATGTTCTTGGGCCCATCTTTACCGTGCAGCATGGTGTCTTGGTTGCAAAGATGGTCCTCGTCATGGACGTCAGGAATGAAGTTGCGCATCATGCAGCCTATTGCACACAGTTTGAGTCGTAACACTATGTCCTGTGACTGTCAGGGTTCCAGGACATCACACACATCCATGCCCAAGGCAGGATTTTAACCTGTGACTGTAGCAGCAGCACAGTTCCGCACTGAAGCGCCTAGAATCGCTCGACCACTGCGGTCGGCTTCATCCACTGCAGTAGTAGCCCTCGGGTGGCCTGAGTGAGGCACGTCATCGACAGTTCCTGTCTCTCTGTACTTCCTCCATGTCCGAACAACATCACTTTGGTTGACTCTGAGACGCATGTACACTTCCCTTGTTGAGAGCCCTTCCTGGCACAAAGTAAAAATGTGGACATGATGGAACCGTGGTATTAACCATCTAGGCGTGGTTGAAGTACAGACAAAATGAGCCATGTACCTCCTTCCTGGTGGAATGACTAGAACTAATCGGCTGTCGTAACCCCTTCCTCTAATGGGCACTGCTCATGCGTGGTTGTTTACATCTTTGGGTGTGTTTAGTGAAATATCTGAACAGTCATAGAGACTGTGTCTGTGATACAATATCCACAGTCAACGTTTATCTTCAGGAGTTCTGGTAACTGGCGTGATGCAAAACTTTTTTTGATGTGTGTGGATACAGTATTTCTTGATTTCTGAGAAGCAACTGATTAAGTACATGAAACGAGTTCACACTTGTCAGTATGAACAACCACCATATGTACAAGCGAATGATGACTATGAAAAGTTGTGCCACATCGGTACTCAAACCCAGATTTCCCACTTTACATTAGCAGACACCTTAACAGCTTTGGCGTGACTCATGAACATACCCAAACTTCCATAAGTCACTGTTCCTGGTAGCAAACTGTATTCATGCACACATTATGTAATTTCCATACAGGGGAGGACATTTTAATTGAAAGTTACTGCCTGGTATCAGCACATAGATTCAATATTGCAGCACCTCTGTTGTTAAGAAGTATGATGCAGTGTTCCTTCAGACATGCATGCATGCCTAAAGGAACATTGCATTGTTATTCTTAACAACAGAGGCGCTGCATCCTGTATTTGAGTAAGCACTACACCTATGCTTGTTATCAGAAGTATGATAATATGGGTCACTCAGGATTAATTGGTAAGCAAGATGCAACATATGAAACTTCCTGGCAGATTAAAACTGTGTGCCCGACCGAGACTCGAACTCGGGACCTTTGCCTTTTGCGGGCAAGTGCTCTACCAACTGAGCTACTGAAGCATGACTCACGCCCGGTACTCACAGCTTTACTTCTGCCAGTATCTCCTCTCCTACCTTCCAAACTTTACAGAAGATCTTCTGTGAACCTTGCAGAACTAGCACTCCTGACAGAAAGATGCAACATGTTATCTTTGATGGAGATTAATTGATATATGTAAAGGTAATTTCAGATGTACAGATGATGTAGTTGACTACAATGAAGAACTGACTGAAAAAAACTGCACAGATTCTCAGTCGAATTTTTTCAGGATTTCAAAGTGGCGTAAACATTGGTAACTTTCTTTAAATGTTCAAAAATGTAAAACTGTGCACTTCACAAAATGAGTAAATGTGGTATCCTACAATTACAAAATCCACGAATCATAAATGGATTGGTCAGCTCATACAAATAGCTGGTTGTAGCAGTTTGTAGGGATATGATATGGAACAATCACATAGGCTCAGTCATAGGTAAGCCAGGGAACACACTTTGGTTCATTGGTAGAATACTAGGGAAGTGTAACCAGGCTGCAAAGGAGATTGCTTACATAAGGGGAAGCAACTCATCATAGAACATTGCATGTTGAAGCAGTAACAAATAGGACTAATAGAGGTTAATGAATGTGTACAAAGATGGGCAGCACAAATGGTCACAAATTTGTCCAACCCATGTGCCAAAGAGATGCTAAAAAAACTGAATTGGCGAGTGCATGAAGAGAGATGCAAACTGTCCTGGGACAGCCTACTTACCAGGTTTTAAGAACCCACTTGAACTGTTGGAGCTAATAATATACCACAACCCATAAATATTGTTCTGTGAGGATTGCAAGAACAGTGTTAGATTAATTACAGCACATACAGAGGCATTTAAACAATCATTCTTCCTAGACTCACTGCTTGAACAGAATAAATGGTGCAATGGGGAGTGCCCTCTGTCGTGCACATCATAGTGGTTTGAAGAGTATGGATGTAGATGCATATGAGGGACTGGGCTATAGATCCCTGCTGTATAGCCCTAATTCTGCTTGGTAAACTAATGTGTTATTGCATTAATGACATTCCTTTTCCATGTATAGAGTTGTACCTTTATAAACGAAAGCAGACAGTCACACTGATAGAGTGTGTAGCAGGCATGAAACTAAACTCTGCCTGGGGTCTACAAGAATCAATGTTGGTCTACTTTTGTTCCAAACTTTCACAAATGATCTTCCAATGACCTTTAAGTAATGTTTAAAAACTGGAATATTAGCTGAAGACACAAGCACATTAATGAAGTGATCGCAGTCATTGTTACCAGACATTCCTCAGATGATAACTGAACATGCCTAAAACTGGTTCACAACAAACAGTTTCCATCCAAATGTCACAAAGCCTCATGTTATGCAAATCCAGACAAGCAACAATGACTGCTAGCACCAATTGTGTACATTAATTCTCATACCCTACATGAAACACTGTGTGTAAATTTCTTTGGTAGGCAGCTGGATAACTTGTTAGAATGGAGTCAACACAAAGATAAATTAACTGAGAAGCACATATCTATATCTCATTGTAACATTGACTGAATTTTCCATCAGTTCTTGGTGGGACATGATAATGATATTAAAAAGAAAACATATTTTGCAGAAGATTAGGAAGTGTATTTCTTTTTAAAATATCTCATTCTGTTGACCTGCTGCCTTGCTCTGCATATTTTCACTTCCTGTTGTCTTATGGAAATATCTTCTGGGGTGTTACAATTAAATAAAACTTGTATGCAGAAGAAATGATTGCTAAGGGTATTGGTAGAAGCAGATAAGTGGTCATCTAGCAGTGGCTTCTTGAAGCACCTTGGAATTCTTGCACTCACTTCTCAGTAGATGTAGTCCTTAATAGTTTGTGTCACTGACAGTTAAAATCAGTTTCAGCTAAACTGTGATTTGCTGTAGCATTACACGAATTACAATAATAATTTACAGAAACAGTCTGGGGATATTTCCAAGAAAACATAGAAAAATCCTATAGGCTGTGGTTATGCTATGGCTTCACAACATCCTTTCTTCCAGGAGAGCTTGTCCTGGTTCACAGGAGAAATTCCATGAAGCATGGAGTGTAGGAGAGGAGTAAAGTTGTGAGGAAGAATTGTAAATCGTGCTCAGGTAGCTCAGTCAGTACAGAACTTCTTCCCAAAAGGCAAAGGTCCCGAGTTCAGGTTTTGGTCTGGCACACCATTTTAATATGCCAGGAAGTTCCAAAAATAATTTTCCTGTAGACTTTGCTTCTTTGTCAAGAGAGGTTGTAATGGACAAGCAGTGATGCAATGGTATTCAAATGCTCCCTTATAACATGAACCAAGAAACTGGGTACCTCAACCAATTTAAAATCATATTAAGGGCATGTCTTATTGTCCACTCTTTTTAACAATTAGCTGATTATCCAAATCTCTAAATCTAAAGGTTGATAATACATGTTATCTCCACTGAAAATAGTTTGTGTGTGTGTGCGGAGAGAGGGGGTGAGGATAACTGCTTGCAAATAACCCATTCATGTTTTGCAGTTAGTGAGAAAGACTTTGTGCCACTTGTTACTAGTAAATATGAAACACACCTCTGGCTTTCTTCAGACTGGTGCTGAAATGATACATCTGTCTGTTTGCCCAGTTCAGTACAGTTTGTTACAAACTTTGCACTTACAAAAATGTTGTAAGCTGAGTGCTTCACAGTTTTTATGTATTTGAACAAGGACATCCTGTTGGATACTATGATCTACATGTCAAAAGCATTCATTTTTCACACCAGTACTCATACTATGCACAGTTCCACTCACTAATCCGATATGGGATCATTTTCTGGGGATACTCAACTCACAGTGTAAAGGTTTTTAGAATGCAAAAAAGAGCTTTAAGAATAATTTGTGGCCTTAAAAAGCTGGAGTCCTGTAAATCCCATTTTACTGAGCTTGGTGTTCTAAATGTTCCAAGTTTATTCATTTCTGAAACTATCTTGTTCACTATGGGCTACCTCCTGAAAACAGGCAAACTGCTACAGAACAAAAGTGTACACAACTATAGTACCAGAAGGGAATCAAATATACATCAAAAATATCACAGAACAACCACCTATCAGAGGAGCATAATTAACATTGGTGTAATACTACACAAGAAAATGCCAGAGGAAATAAAAAATACTACTCAGCCAATATTTAAAGCTAAACTAAAGGCATTTCTAATAAAGCACTGTTTCTATTCTTTCAGAGAATTTCTGAATAAGTAACAAAATTAATTGTAGTAGTTACCTAATTTTAATTGCTAATACTATGTAGTATTGTAACTTATCTTTGAGCTGTCCAGTATCAATTGTACAATTTGTGCTATATGATAAAACTGGACCAATAAAAAATCAAATCAAATCAAAAAGGCATATAGCCCACCATTAGCGACAGATACCATGCATGTCTCCCTCAAGAAATCTGTCTGTCACATATAAAATCTTTTCCAAATCATGTTTAACCATCATGAAGATTTTATTCTTTATGGACATGTTTTTGGATGTAGACGCGCACAGTATATGCCACAGATGATGGTGTTATATGCCCAAATATTGGTCCGGCAAAGAAATGCTATCAAAATGCAGCTCATGACGGCTATACTATGACCATTATCAAATCTCCATCAAGTGTATTGCTTTAAGTTAGTCCCTGTCTCAATAGCTATCAATCTTTATATTATGATACTTTTTTATTTAGCAGCTACTGACTTCCCAGAGACATATTGTAATTTATTTCTGTGCCTATTGATAAATACCCACCCAGTATAACAAGCTGTATTCTGCCTTTCAAAAAGTTTTGAATCCGATCATAGAACTCATTAGATATCCAGTTCAGTTTTTCAACCTCGGCAGTAATTTGTATGGTTATTTAACAGCTGAAAGCACTTCAAAAATATAAAATGCTAGTCCCATCTTGTTGCTTCTATTCATACTAAATAATTAACGTTTCCTCTCTTTCTACACTTAACTATCACATTGATGAGTGCTGACAACAGCACAGTCACGAGCCAGGCAGAGAAAGTCCATTCACTGTTGCAGCTGGTGCACTGTTTTTCCAACAGAGGCGCTGTATCCATTTCTATTGTTTATTGCGTTTATCTCATGTCAGAGCATCAGAAGCAATGTCAAATTATTCAGCAACAATGTGATTCATAGTATAGTGCTCTGTCACTTTACTTGACTCTTCCATAAATTAAACTTAGCAGTTCATGATTTTAAGTGCGAGTTGTTGACAAATAGTAAGAGTTATGGTCTATACACTTTGAAAGCAAATTAACAACCCCACAATGGTTCATACAGCATGAATTTCATTTATGTGTCTTCATTCTTTTGCAATATTTATTGCAACTTAATGTTGGATGTAATCACGTTTCTAATAGTATCATGAGGAGCTACCTACCACATCCCAACAACTCCCAACACATATTAAGTTCTGGAACAAAATGGTTTGGTAAATTCCCTTACTCCCAACTTATTATAACACTGAGCAACACTTAAAACAATATACAATAATATTTTGAGATAACATTAATTAGTTACATAACAAGTGCTTGGTATCTAGCCACAGAGACCCTGACCCTACAATGGGTCATAACTCAAATAGCCTGCACTAGAGAATGAGAATAAAAATGAAAATGTTTTAAAAAAGTTCATACAAAGGTATTTCAGGGAACCAGTTTTCATAGTCTTTCCTGTAGTTGAACAATATTCATGCTTTCTTCCAGTAAATGGGAACAGCTCAGTCTTTAAGAGACCTACAGTAGATTAAATATTAAGTGAGCATCATTTTCAGATTATGTACAGGATCTTTCAGGTATTCCAGTGAGATCACCAGTAATTTCTGCTACTCTTTGCCACTACAAGTAACAATATCAACACCATTCACCTTTGCAGAGCTGTGGAAATTTAATGGTGACATCAGTTCTTGTATTTACCTTGATATGTAAAATATGAAGACAGAAACCAATATTTTTGTTTCTTTCTTTGCTTTGTGTCAAGTCATCTGGATTATAAACTTTCAGTGCTTTATGAAATGTGGAACACTTTTTTTGATTTTCTGAAAAATATTATGCAGTTGATCATAAACCAGCTTTTGCACAACATTTAAAATTGTTATTGTGTCCTGTCAAGTATCAACACAAAATTTAATTAACATTTAAGGACTTTATTGTATGAAAAAATTTTCTTGGGTTTTAAGAGTATTGTGATAAAACGTTTTACATAGTTCTTGAAAGCTAACCTACTGATAGCTACATGTGTTCTGTTTGACATTTGTCTGTCTATGGTACTTATTGTTCTTGATCTGCAACCTATGGCAGCAAGCAGTGTGTCTAATAAATGTCCCAATATTACTGTATACTCACTTTTACAAAATAACAAAATTATTATTACTAATGCAAAAATTAGTATTTGTATACTTGGCAGCTATGAAAATTCTACATAGTTATTTGTGGTGTTGTATGTGCAGGTCCAACAACAGCAACAACAGCAGCAACAACTGCAAGAACCTACACCACCACCACCACCCCCTCCACCACCTCCGCCACCCCCTGCCCTCAGTGCATCGGTAGTGCAACTGCAAAAGCAGCAGCAGCAACAGCAACAACAACAGCAGCAGCAGCAGCAACAACAACAACAACAAAAGCAGCACCACCACCACCAGCAGCAGCAGCAGTCAAAGCAATGCCAACAACAGCAGCATCCAGAGGGTGGGGGCCCAGTGGCACTGCCTGCGACTGCTTGACCTCCCACTGGTGGCCAGGGTCCCCAGCAGAGTGTCGTGTTGGTACGCCTGGCGCGCAGCCACTACGTCACTACACTGTGACCTGCGGCAGCCCCCGCTCTCCTCCCGCGCGGGGGCACGGCCCTCTAGCGGCACACGGAGGAGCTCCCTCCAAAACAGCCAACCAGCGGAAAACAGGCCTTTTGTCAACAATTGCTGCTGATCCGTCGATATACTGAAATTTATCTCAAGTATACAAATGCGTGTGCCACTCTTTAACATCAGAAACTGGGGAAAGTTGCTTTCTTTGCAGGTCACAAATTTTGAAGTTGGACATTCTCATACACTGAACAGAATAGTTCCCCTCTGTCACTTACACATCTCAATCTGTGTATTGCATCATAACAGCTCTCTTTAGTGCATACACACTGTGCTTGTGATGGCCTTAAATTTTCATTTTTCAGAAACATTTCTGATAATATGTGTGAAGTTAATGGCCAAACTTCCAAGTTTCCTTTCAATCCAACATTATTTGCTATCTAATGTTTTGAACAAATTGCGCCTGTCTTCATTAGGCTTTTTCCTCTTAAAAGTCAGATTACAATTGTGTAATTGTTCCCTCAAAGTGATAGTAATACCAGTCTTGTTTGTGGATTTTCTGATCCAGATATTCATACAGTGTGTAAACGTATTGTTTTCTAAATATTCTTCCACAAAACAATTATCTGCAGAGATTACAACTTTCCTCACCTGTGGAGATTGTGGTTTTAAGTTCATTGATCTGTGATGTTCCTGATGGGTTTGGAAGGAAATTTTCAAAAACATTCAATGTTAATAAGGCACAGAAGAAGTTGGTCTTTCTAATATATTCTGTCCCTGCCAAGTGTTATTAAAAATCTGACATAGTGTTCAGTTGGTATTTCCTTTTTGAGAAGCTTTTGCTGGATCTGAGGTGATTGTATTATGTGGAGGATTAATATGTAAAAAAGTTTGAAAAGATATGGGGATAAATAGAACTTTATTTTGAACCACCTATAAGTGAGCAACATTTCCATTCACAGTACAAAAGTCCCTCATGTGATTCAGCATAATACTAGAGATTTCTATACCAGTTATTGTTTACTGCTTTGTTTCCTATGGTTCCAGAATATTGTTGCCGAAATACTCAGGTATATTCACGTTGACATTATATGCATTTCTCATCTTCTTCAGGTACTTTGTTCTGGAAGTAGTGTCACAGATGAATGAGGTCATTATGCCTGCCACTGAACATTACACCAGCCAGCCAACTTCACCGCTAAAAAAAAGTGATGTGTTGATTCCTATTATGTCATGTGTCCAGCACTCAAAATATTAAAACTGAAGCTGTACAGCTACATGAATCATTCCATGTGTTCCATATGATGGCATGAAGGCTGTAAAATTATTCATCCTTTTAAATGTAAAACATTGATAGGACAGCAGTAAAGAAGCATTGTTTGAAACATTTATATATGTTGCATTTCCCAGGAAAAAGAAAATGAAATTTTATATGACAAAAATGTTTCTAGGGAAATAACATGGCCAACCAGTAGGACACACTAAAACTTTTTAAAGGCATGGATATCATCCATGTGCCTTGTGTAACAATTCTGATCAGGTTAAACAACATCTACAGACATTAGATCACATTAATATCACTGTTATTTTCTATGTTTGATGAGAACTCCTTCCAATCACAAGATATTTCTCTCTACAAAGACTTCAGACTTGTAGCTAATGAATAGGAAATTCATTACAATAGTGCAGGGTGAACTGAGTGATTGTTGTTTAAAAGAATTACTACAAACACTCAGTCATAAATGTAGGATATAACAGGGACTATGCTAATTCGAAGTATTCAATTTACCTAATGTAGTGTAACTACATTGTGCCCACATATCCCTTAAGGGTTAATGCAGGAACCCTTCTGGAATGGACTTAAGTGGGCTTGTTGTTGAATATTTAACTAAAGTAAAGTAGAGGTAAATTAAGTTAGTCGTATATAAGTAATATATTAAAAGCCTGTAAAAATTATTTGCTTGTTTGCCCTTCATGTTTAAGTGCTTTAGAATAATGTATGTAAATTAGATTTTAAGTCTCTTAACAGAAAGATTATATACAAGTAGTTCTTCCAATACAGTCTACTTCAGTTTTATGATTTAGACCTATGTGTCTCTCATGTCTAATACTGCTGTGAGGAGCATTCTAATGAAATAGTAATTCATTCATTTGATCCATAATTTTAATATTTGCAAAGAAATTGTGTTTAATTCTATTGTTAACCATTGCTGAGAAAATATAAAACAGTTCAGCAATGCAATACAATTTTTCATCAAAAATTTTATGACTGAATTTTCAGGTATTACTGTGCAAAAAGTGGTAACAATATAATAGCAAAGGTGTACATTGTGCTACTCATTTCTTTTCAGGAGTTCACATTATTGAGCATACAATGTGAATATTAAGTAATATGCTGTTTCAGCAAAAGACAGTGAAAAATTACACCGTGAGAACTTCCTTTAATAATTTCACACATGAGAGCTGAATGTAAAAATTTGTTTGTTGGTGCCGAAGAAGTGAAAGTTAGAGAGGTTGATGGCTAATGCTGAATACCTTACTATTTAAAAAAAAATCAGGTGTAGAATTCAGGGTATCTGATTATAAACAATTAAGTGAATGTACCAAAAGTGCATAAAAAGGCAGTGAACCATGTTTGTGGACATGCCATTGTAACATGTGTCTTCTTTAAACCTACTTGTTCAAGAAAACTTGTAAATGTATGCATGGGCTGTGTGAATGAACTGATTAGCAGAAATCATTTATCAAACCCAGGAGTGACTTAGATTTTTCTCTATATGTTGATTACCTGAGGATTTTCTCATAGGTACATAACATTTCGTTGATTGATGAGGCAAATTCTTTTTATATGATTCAGATGTTATATGCTTGTTTTGTATTATCAGCATTCACATTTTGCCAGTTCTCTCTTTATATTATAGCTTGAAAGGAGAAAAACGTTTTTCTTTCACCAAATGTTATATAAGCTATTTTAATTGCTGTACTTCACCAGTACTAATGGAAACTTCATTCTTTTTAGACTGTTTTCAGGTGTAGCAAGTGACATCCTGATATGTTTTCTTGCTATTTAGTTATTTATTACACCAATCTTCCTGGTACTGTTGATCATATTCGTCTGCTTTTGTTTGCTCCTTCTGTACTACCTACACCTTTTAAAACATTAGTAGCATTTTCATCACTGTCTTTTAGAATAATTTTTTCTGCCTGATTTCCAGTCTGTGTGAAATATATGCAGTGAGTCAGATGTTTTCATAATTTCTTCCAATAACTTAAGTTCAGTTTTCAACTCAGTTAATAACTCTCCAGTACTCACATGAAGTGCTAAAGAAACACCATCCAAAATTTCTGCCTTACAGCTTCATTTCTATTTACTGCAACAACACAACTGTACTCAGATTAAAATTACTCTGTGACTGATGTTTCAGCAAGTCGAGTGGTGGAGGCTACCTGCCAATCAATTTTAGTGACCTCCTGAGTGCCACTTGCTTGCTGTGTTGCTTATTTTGTAGGTACATGGAGCGCTTTCTGAAGTTTGGCAGGCTGCATGCTGGCAACATTTCCCCTTGACACTTCAAACTGTCAATCACAAAGTAATTTTAATTGGAGTATACACAGTTTCTGATAGTACAATTCCCTAAGTGACCTTACTCACTGTTAGACTTTATTTATTTTAAAATTCATACAATTTAATCAGTTTAGATGTATTTGTATGTTATGGCAGTAAAATGCAATGCACACAATTTTTTTCAGACTCCTCTGAGATAATTTACAACAGAAATTAGAAAATTTAATATTAAAACTATGTGAGCAACTTATGAAGCATTCTCACTGAAAAACAAAATTGTGACTAAGTTAAAATTAATTTCTGCAGTTGGGGATTAACAATACTGCAGGGGCAGACACATGAGTGTATGTTACATATGCAACAGCAAAATCTTTTACTCAACTGTTTCCCATCAGACACAAATGTCTACATCACTCCTGTTCCAGAAATCTTTCTTTTCTGCCTCCATCCTTCATTCATAATTGTGTCACAGTATAATACTTTGTTTGTTTACACATTTTTATATTTAATTAGTGTTTCTGAGACATGTTTATGTGTAATGCACTTTTCATTTGTATCTATCACTTGTATGTGTGTATTTTATATAGGAAGTATTTTTTTTTCCTTTTGTGAGAAATTTATGCCCAGTAGTATAAATATTATTTAGTTTCAGAATATTTTATAGAAAAATCAACATTTTATATATTGTACTACAGAAATCCTCAGTTGATTGGTTCATTTTAAACACTAACAAACTGGGTAAGGAGATGAGAATGTAATGTTTAAAACAGTAAACGATTCAGCCACTCAGAAGCAACAAACCATGACATTTGCTTCAAATATCTAAGAGTGACATACATACTACTAACTACAGCTATATGTAATGACAAATTCAGTGATGAATTACTGGTCTAATTCAGAAAAGCATGAATGTTGATTGTTATTTAACACATTTTCAGTCCTTGTTCATATAATGTAACTAAAGGCTTTGAGAACACATTTTCCTACCCTCTAACAAGATTAAAAATTCTAGTAATATCTAATTGATCACAGATGTTCTATTTTCTAAAACTTTCACAGCTTTATGAAAGAACAATAGACTAATATTTAGCATTGTATTTTAATTGTCACATTGGTTCTTCTTTTGTATTTTGTAATGATTTTAGGATATTCACAGTTTCATACTTTTATGTGCATGAGAATCTATAACTATTTCATCTCCATACATGTTCTCAGCTGGTATCCATAGAAATGTGGCTTACCGGTTTTTTTTTTTTTTTTTTTCAATTCCCCTGTGGTGTGCTCCTACAAAGCACATACAATGATATTTCCATAGTTCTTCATTCATAGCTTTGGTGCATTTCTTCATTCTTTTGCCAAAACACTAAGCAACAGACATTATTTCTATTTGTATTATTTTTTTCTATTTCTTTTATCTTTCCTATTCTTTTGTATGTAGATCATCTTCACATCATTAATTGTGTTCTCCTTAATTTGGTCCAATAGTTTAATTTTCTCATTCTTCTTATGATGTTTTTATTCAAATCCTGTTTAGTATCTAAACTGAAAGGATCTTTCTTCACATTCTCTGAGCTGGATAACCGTGGTCACCCTTTAATTTAACTGGTATTACAATTTTTCGTACACATTTATATTTATTACCCGCACAGTGCTTCATTCAGTAATACAAATATTTTGAATTTTGTGCTGCACTATGGTGCTGCATTGCAGTTTAGATGAAACGTTTTCCTAGGACATCATATATGTTAATGTTATCAGCAATTTCTTATATCATGGCATCTTTGAACAAATCTATGGAAGATATTGCCATACGCTACAACATTCACTAGCAAACATGGGTTTCAATGAATCATGCATCCCCCTGTGAGTATGTTCTGTGACCATAAGGCAAGTTCCTGCATAGTTTTTCTTTTCCCATATAACAAAAGAAAATTTTCATTATCTGTTGCCAAATGTTAAAAGGACTGTTGCAAGATATAGAAAAATTTTCACTAATTCCTTTCCTTCACTTTCATGTCAGCTTATGACATATTCAACTACATGTACTACATGTTTCCTGTTCTCACAGCTGCTGAACCAAGTATGTAACACGTTCTGCAAGGTTTCTTTTTTTGATCACGGTCCAAATATACAAAAAACTTCCCTTACGTTGCAAAAAACTATTGGTGTATGTATTTTCAGTAGAGAAAATCTGAACCTAAAGCTAAAATGACACCTGAACCAACGTTACTTTTCACAGAAGTTACGAAAGAAATTGATTTCTGCAACATAAATTATTATATAATTTCTTTCTTCTCTCTCTCTCTCTCTCTCTCTCTCTCTCTCTCTCTCTCTCTCTCTCTCACTCACTCACTCACTCACTCACTCACTCACTCACTCACTCTCTATCTGTCTATCTATCTATCTATCTCCGTCTCTATCTCTATCCTTATCTCTTACGTGGACACACACACACACACACACACACACACACACACACACACACACACACACACACACATATACCAAGTAACTGATTTTACCAAGGAGGCTTTCCATTAGTAACAGAATTGAAAAGTGAATATTTTCATCCAAAAAATTGTAATCGGTTAATTCTTTCTTTCTCCCTTGCTTGCTTGACTCATTCCTTCTAGTTTCTAATATCATACAGATATGTATCTTTCAACTGCAGACACTCAGCAGATTTTACAAGTATGATACTATAAGAAGCCTAATACCTCTTGCACAGAAATCAATCAGAAATCTAAAAGTAAGTTTACAATCAGTTAAAAGAATAGTTTGGCAATTTCAGTTTTATCTCAACCATTGCATTTCCATTGTAAAATAATTGAAAGGGTATGCATTTAAACTAAAGTAAAAATTCCATTTCATGCTCATCATGGATGACTGGAATGAATGATTAATTTTGAATTTATGTCTCATATACATAATGAGAGAACTTGCAATTTAAGGAGTCTAATATATTACAGAACTCTGCATTTTACGAGAAATTGGCTGATTATCACAAAATAAACAGAAGTGAAGTAATGTAATTTCAACAGTAACTGAACCAAATTGAACAAATTTACTGATGAAATGACAGAAAATCACACCACATATGCTATGGTCTTGAGACCTCTTTAGACTCCCAAAGATGATTTTTTGTATCAGATTTATTTTTTGTCTGTTGAAATAAATTGGCTGATTATCATAAAATAAATAGAAGTGAAGTAATGTAATTTCAACAGTAACTGAACCAAATTGAACAAATTTACTGATGAAATGACAGAAAATCACACCACATATGCTATGGTCTTGAGACCTCTTTAGACTCCCAAAGATGATTTTTTGTATCAGATTTATTTTTTCTCTGTTGAAATAAATTTGCTATTACTCTCACAATTATAGCTCTGTAAAATAGGAAAATGCAAGTTTTATTTGTCTAGCCAAGAAAAGGAGATGAATCAGTTCATAAGAAATTAAATTCATCAAACAAAACTGCCAACAAGGTCAAAATTGGAAGAATAACAAGAAAGAAATACATTCATATTAAATTTGTTGTTTAGTATCCCATAAGTAGGTGTTACAGAACATACAAAATTTGAATGTATCAACACCCAGTTATCAGCAACTAATCATAGCAAAGAACAGCAAGTCGGCAAAAGAGTTTCTAATAACCAATTTGCAATTTATATTGAAATTCATACGCTAGTAATTCAAAACCCCACAAACACTTTTTGTTCACAATTTTCCCCACCTTCTGTTTAGCTATTCTGTTTGAACTGTTTACAGATACATTTGTAATATAGTTGCTACTTTGCAATTATCTGGAATATTAGTACAGAAGGAGAAGTATAATTAAGCTGTGGGATAGTTCACAAGTGCTGTAGGACTCTTAGTACCTTCAGAAAGTCAGTGTTCTTCAGAAATTTGACTACCTATTCTCTCAACAGTCCAGAAATAATTTAATTCTACTTTATTAGCTGAAGAGGAGTAATAGGATTGCATGCATGCAATTAAGAATTTTTTATAAAAAAAAAGTACAAGTATGTAATGTTTAAGAAAAATTGTTGCTGTTATTTATGGGCTCCTAACTTTACTTATAATTTCTCTTGGTAAACATGAGTTTTAATATTTAGTCAAGGAAACAAAGCGTACTAAATATTCTAATACAATACTTTGTTAGGTTAGCAAAAAATGTATTAGAAAAGATCATCAAAAAACAGAGCCTGCTTTGAAAGCTAGCACAAGAGCTATAAATAATGACAATGAAAGTAGGGAGTAGAAAGCTAGAAGATAATTGCACAATTAGGAGAACTAACTTAAGTGCGGATACAGTGTCTTACGTATACTGAGAGCTAACAACAGACTCTTATTATTTATAGAAGGTATAAGTGGTCTTGCAGAATTAATTTTTGAAGATAATTTCTTAGCTTCCAAAAATTTTGTAACTCAAAAACAGAAATGGCTGATCTCCAATTCATTGGTAGCATAACAATATATAAAAGATTATATCTAATCTCTTCAAATGAGTTTTCAGCATTTATGATAGCCTGCTAGAGTGGCATGTTATTTACATTTCTCAACAATTTAGAAATTCCAGTGAAAGTATGTGTCAGGTACTGGTAGTGATTGCATCTACCTCTTTGAGAAAGATGCAAACTAAACACTGAAGTAACTGTGAGTAAAAAAAAGACAATAGGATAGTCTTATGTGACTTTTCACTCAGAACCTATGTAATTGCAGTATCATATTGTGTAAAAAAAATATAGGTATTAAACCAAAAGCTAAAAGACTGGAACTTTACGTTTCAAGTAACAATAGGAGGTATTTAGCATTCAAAATATTTTTTGTGTGATATTCAGGTAAATTTTGAAACATGTAAAATAAGTATTATGCAGCAGACACAAGTAAACACGTGAAATTGATTGGAAAACTAAACTTTGATATGCAGCCACACCAACAAAAAAAATCAAAATATTATGTAATTAAGAAGCCAAATGTTACTGCATACAGAAGTCATATACTGTTTCCTAACATGAAAATATTATTGATTACTCTCTCCATGTTTGGTGAGTGCAGTTGCTTCACAACTGTGTACTGTATTTATGAATAACGGTTTCAGTTGCTAAACTGTTCCTTATTTGAGTCCATGATTTGGTCCACCTTTCATATCTAAAACCATTTTCAGATCCACCAGAAATTGGCTTCAATATAAAAGATTAAACCAGTCATGGACTAAAATAAAGAACATTTTAGCAACTTCAACAGTTATTCAGTAATATTACTATTTTTTTCATCAAAGGACAAGCAGAATACAGTATTCACAGGTGTTAGACTTACAGTGGTCTGAACATAAATGAAGAACAGAATGTACAATACAACTTAGTATATAAAATACAAACACTTCCTGCTTTCTTGATGTTTTTGTCTTGATTCAAATTGGTGCATGAGCCATCCTTTCGCTTCTCCCTTCTTCACCTCACAAATCTGTTAGTATATTACCTTCTCCACTTCTGGAAGATGTATCTTTCCTTATCTGGGCTTCTTAATCATTATTTTCTCAAATGCCATGTATTTCTTCAATGGAAATTTTGCAAATTAAACATTTCAGCACTTCATATTGGTGTTTCAGGTTTTTGTTTTACAAGTTACTATCTGTTACATCATTCACTTTCGAACATAAATATTTACTATGTTTCATATTCCATAAAACTAAAAATGTTTCTTACATGTACCTAACACAAGATCAAGGATAAAAGTTTGTTTCTGTTAAATTCGTTTCTGAAAAGGGGAAAGCACAATGTTCACACGTTATATTCTGAGTTTGATGGATAAGCAGCAGACAGGCTGCATTAATGTGATTCTTCTCTGTTGGTTTGCTGTGAGCATTAAAAGATAATGACATCTCTGATTTTCAACTGCATATAATCCTGGAAATTCTCTAACTTGTAGAGTATTGACTAGGAATGTCAAACATGCATTCATTCTTGTATTTCTCATTTATCATCAATGGTATTGTATCTTGTAGACCATCATGGAAATGTTAAGTATACCAGTAGTTGCAGTTTGGACTATGGCAAGCACTGGTTCTTGACATTCTGGCCACATATCTGACTCTCTTTTAAGTCCTCAAGGGTGTTGACTCTGTCTACATTAAATTTCACAGTGGAATATATCCCCAACTTCAACAATATGACTCATACAGGTCTCTAACGAAAAAAAGAAAATTATTTTCCTTCCCCGATCTCTTCTATAGACTTTATTATTATTATTATTATTATTATTATTATTATTATTATTACCATTAATTTAATTTGGCTGATTTTCTCTAGTCTTCAGTGTGTTACTGTCCTGCCAGATTGTATGGAGAACAGATACAGAATACTGGCTGAAATTCCTATTATAAACTGATGAGAATTGAATTTAATGAATTAAGAATAATACAAATAGTAGTTAACAGTCTATAATTTTACATACAGAATGTGGATACATTAAATTATTGGGAAAATAAAATAAATGAAATACACCAAAAACAAATTTCTGGTGGAGAACCACAATTAATGCCACCACTGCCTCTTTTTATATTCTAAATGGAATTCAGATATAAAAATTAACAGCACATGCAGAAAATTTCATTCTTGTTCAATCAATCCAGGCTGTAAAAACTGTGAAAATAATGGTCTTATGGTGATAATACGCAAACTTGTGTGGATAACTAGGACAAAAATTGAGAGCTATAGTTTTCATAATAAACTAAGTTTTAACAATGTAAGGAAAAGATAGATTACTACTTACAGTAAAGATGAGACATTAAGTTGCAGACAGGTACAAAGAAAAGACACTTACTCAATACATTATGGCTACAGCCTCCATCACAATAGGGAACACACACATGTTCATTCACACAAGCAAGCACACCTCACACACACGCACACGACTGTCATCTCCAGCAGCACTGCAGTCCAAGCTACAAGAGACAGCTATCATATCTGCGTGGGGTGTGCTTACTTGTGTGAATGAATATGTGTGTTTTTCCTTTTCTGATGAGGGCTGTGACCAAAAACTAAATTGTATATGTATTTTTGTTGTGTCTGTCTGCAACTTAATCTATCTTTTCCTTATACTGTTGACATCCCAATCTAGAGTTTTCACTGTTTAAACTAATATTCAGGTACTTAATCAGGTTTTGAGTACATTTTACTGTAAATAAATGGAAAGAGCTTGTAGAAAAGAAATGGCATAAAAGTTTACAGGATGAAAACAGCATGAAAAGTAGGAAAAGAAGAGAGTGGCAGAGGAGATAGAAACCATAACAGAGAGGAGAAGGCGAGAGGAAAGGGGCACTAAGGAAAGAGGGAGAGATAAAGAGAGAGATGGACAGACAGTTGGTAGCATGTAAAATGCCTTTTTTATAAAAGCTGAATTTTTAGTTAAAAATCTATTCCTTGGTAGCCTTCTTTTAAAAATAATGCTTAGTTATCAGTTTTTTTTTTCTTTTACTGCAATGAAATTTGAGTTTTATATTTCTTTGCTGTACTTCTTTGTAACAATTCTGCAGTTCAATCACTTCAAGAAAATTCTGATAATTTCTAACCAAAAGATCAGAAACAACCATGAGATCAGAAACTCTGTGCTGTTATTCTGGACAGTATACATAGCTGTATACTTGCATCAAAAGTGAAGGTGGTCTTAAAATATGGATACCCACCACTTGACAGGGTTAGAGTGAGCAGTTTCAGTCCATTAGCATCAAAAGCAACCTCCAATTACAGATACATGGTTCCCAATTAATTCCAAGAGTTTCTGCCTAATAATAATGTAATAATACCTTATAGATGTTGATGATGACAAGACAGGGTACAGATCACTGTTAGTAGTGAATTTTCCTCTTTACGTTACAATCTGTTTCACAGAAACTAGTACAAGAGATAAACATTTCCAACTGTAACCATTAAACAGACTTTTGTTAAGGAGTGTAGCAGCGATTCACTTTTGTCTCCTCTGGTTTGTGTTCTTGTAACAAAGTTATGTCTTGTATCTGACACAGTTTATGTATTGGAAATAAGGAACAACAATATACAGCCTGTTTTGGAACAGTTTATGTATTGGAAATAAGGAACAACAATATACGGCCTGTTTTGATTATTATTATTATTATAGTAATAAATGTGAGAATGATGGGTAATTAGAAAAATTCTTCAGCTTTTGGTAACTACTGTAAGTGATTAATAGATCTTATTACAGGTAAACTCCCAGAACAGTGAAAGTAGGACAGAACATCTTTGGTGAACTTTTTACAACCTTTGCCAAAACAAAATTAATGAGTCAGTAAATAAAACAACTGTCAAACCTAATCACTGTGTTGTGCTCATAGCTCATAATTGCATTTATGATGTTAATTGTAAGAAATGTCACACTTATATAATTTTATCTTGCACAAATTCTTCCATTGTTTTGCATATTCTTCATTTATCTTTACATGCTATTATGCCATTTATCCTATTACATAATATAGATTTTAGATAGACATGTTGTTGAATATTGAATTACACTAAGATGAAATAATGACAGAATTTGAGGAGTTGAAGACAGTGACATGTTGCTTGTCTTCTCCCTTATGATGACGATTTGTGCTAGAAATCATAGTTTTCTTTGAGCTCCAATTGATCCTCTTTTTTGGTCAAAGTATCACAGATCTGTTATGGATTTAAGGTTTCCTTCTATAAAAGCAAAAGAAGTTCTTCATGTAACCGTACATCTTTATTTAAAATTTGTAAAAGTAGTAAATTACAAGAGAGAATTGCTTGTCAGCATTTTACCTTCAAGAGGCAAAATATGAATCACTGTCGATAGCCATATATAAAAGTAAAATTGACATACTGCCCAGCTTTTGTAACTAATAGTTCCTTTGTTGGGGAGGTGAGAGTGAATGTTCGAGAAGCTTAAAAAAGTGGGTGAGTTGGTGCTTCTCATCCCTGTGCTTAAGTGCTCAGTCCTTTCTTTTTAACCTTCCCCATCTTATACATGTTTTCTCTCTGACAAATGAGTGTTAGTTCCAAAAACTAAGTTGGGTGTCACTTTTAGTTTTGAATGTGATGTTAAGTACTGGCCAATAACTCTCTTCCATAATTTATTGGGTTTCTCAATTGAATTGTCAGGATGCATCTATACTTTGTGTGATGTAGAGTGTGTGATGTAGAGTGTGTGATGTAGAGTACTAGAACTTTATGTATAATTATCATTTACTCACCTTTCCTACACCATGTGCGATTGATACATGAAAAGAATGACTGTCAATAAGGTTCCATATCAGTTTCCTCTGCATAAAACTCTGCATGCTGATAATTACATTGTTGTGCAATCACTTTTCCATGTAGTATTTAAAAACTGTTTTTTTTCTGAATTAAAACTCTGTGTTTTGATGGCTAGATAGTACTCACATAATGCTTCTAATGCATCAGACTTTAAACATTACCAACCTGGATTCTGCTCATTGCATATCATGATTTGCTTTTCATTATAATGTAGCTCCTTCTAAGCAGTCAGTTCATATTTGAACCAACCTGCATTTCAGTGTTTTTCTCTAGCATAGCTGAAGGAATAAGTCACTGCTGCAACTGTCTTGATTTTGTTTTCAGCAAGAAAAATAAATAAGTAAATTAACAATTCATTCCCAGAGCACGTTTTTAAATTTGGTTTCATCATTTTTACAGCATACACCTTGTAAAAGAGGTTTGCCAAATAGTCACTCTATATACACAATAATATCCTTAGTACATTATGAAATAGCATGTAAAAGTAACTTTAGAAAGCTATAATTTCATTACCTCAGTCAGGTCACTGTCATTTTCATTTATCAGACAAATAATTAATTTCACAAAAGAAATATCATTATTTTGTTAAGAATAAAGTAAATGCTCCCTGTTTCTGAATGAAAACAGTGATTTTTACTTATTAGTCATACTTATCAGATATGTTTTACAAAGATACATGTCAGAAAGTATACATTTCAGATTTCTGTCATTAAAGCAAAATGAGTTTACCAGCCTCAGAAATTGATAGGCTCTCTGGATTCCCATTCTATAAACCTTAATAGACCACAGGTGGTAATGGGTTCAACTATAAATTTAGTAACAAAACAAGTACTAGTAAATAAAAAGGCAATCTTTTTAAAGTTGATTTTCATCTATGTTAAAAAGGCCGGAGAAGTGCAATATTAATCTCTTAGGTAACTTTTACAGTTGTTGCTACTGTGACAGGTACATTAAATGCTACAGTTCAGGAACTACGTGGATCATTACTTATTTGCCACAAGGGCAATGAGGTACTGTAGAAATTCAATATCTGCAGCTTGTAGCCTGTCTTAGTCTGTGATAAGAAAAATAGATACCTCTCTTTATGCAAAAGACACAATACATTGTAATCCAGAATTCAGCATTATGTGTTACAGAATAAAATGATCCATTTTCTGCAGTCTTATTTGCTACAAACTGTAGAAAAATCTTTTAAATGCATTATTCTAGAACATAATTTTGAAAAAGTGAAGGTGGTGTTAGAAAACTGCTTCCACATCACATCAATTATTATGAATTTCTGTTTTTCTTTTTACTGATGGAGAAGGTGCACTCTATCAAAACTATGCTCATAACTAGTCATTTATGTGTATCTGTTGGATTTATTATAGCATAAAGCACATTTCCTAATAGCTTTAAGTTGTTCTAATTTTCTTAAGTGCCACAGGTTAGAAGCTTTCATACTCATTGTAGCCATACTGATGAGTTGCTCTACAACATAAGTAGAACCTGTATAATTTATTGCATATATTTTCTACCTCGAAGTATGAGAAGGTAACATTCATGCTGCCATTAGTAGTACTGTCATTCCTATAATGAAAATTGAAGTAGTAGAAATTTACAGTTATATTTATGTAGATTTCTGTATTTAATTTTCATCAGTTTTTCAGATTACCTCAAAATCTCAAACTGTGCTGGTACACTAATAAACCATTGTAAAAAAAAAGAAAAAAATCCTTTACATGAAAGGGACTTGGTAGACATACAGAGCATAACCTGTTAAATGGATTGAAGATACCTAATTTCTTCTCCATGTTTGATGTTGTTATTGATAAATTTCTTATAAAAGAAAAAAAAAAAAACAAAAACTGAAGTACAGATTAAATTGTATTTTGATGTTTAATTAATGTAACGTAAATATAATTTTCCGAACCATAATGCTGTTTGTGTATTAGTGGGACTTTATTTCTACAAGAAATTATATGCTCAAAGAAGAAAGGAAACAGTGAAGAGTGAATGTAGTATGCTGTGTGTGAGAATAAATGTTGTAATGTTAGAAAATCCAGAAACCATTAAAAGTGAATTAAATTTTCTTAAGTGTTGAATGCCAATGAACTGATCCAGTGCAATATTTTCAAGCAAAAGATACCATAACCTGTAAGTGATGTATACATTATTTGTATTTAATATTAAAGAAATCATTTTAGTTCTATCTGTTAATGAAGTCTTATTTTGGATTGCACTTCACCTAATATTGTATATTGTGCCAAATTCAAATGTGTATGTACTGATCACACAGTGAGGTAGTTGCAACATACCAGATTTACAATTAAAAGGCTATCAAATATATGTATGTGGGGCCACTGTTATTTTCTCAGTGAACTTGCCTCACATTTTCCTGACTATTTTTTATTATCGCTACTCTCTCTATCTATCTCTCTCTCTCTCTATTTATCTATCTAACTACCTATCTATATCTTGATGGTATGAATCTTTCAGCCTTTATTTTTCTTTGATGATATTTACACTGATACTGTGTAATAAATTTGGTAATGTGTTGCATATTATGACCAAAGACAAAACATTTCAGTTACTGTATCATAGTGTGGGTATGACAAGAAATTATTTAAATGGAATAAGCCAAGCAATCTTTTAATATTTTCAGTTATTGTACTAACTGACTATCTCCATTATGGATTTATTTACTGACTACCAGTACTGTGTGTCATCTGTTTATAAAACTTTGTACTTTGGGCACAGGGTATCAAACCATAATGAATTGTCTTCTGGGTGTAGGTAGATAGTAAAAAATAAAGGCACTTTGTCCTTATGTAATTATTTTAGCAAAATGGAAATATACAATCACTGGCACTGACAAACTCGGAGAGATACATTCATTAGAGACATTAATGCTATATTCAAATTGAAGAGAAAGCAACGCAGAGCTTTAGCCAAAGCAAACTATAACCTATAACTTTTGAGAAGCACCTAATACAGAATTTTTGTTTCCATTACATGTGGGACATATGAACATACTGATCATTGATACACATACTTAGATGGCAATAACCAAAGTTTAGACAGCTGCTTAGGAGAGGACAGAGTTCACACATATGGGTGTGATTGCTGTATCATTTATGTAACTACAAACCAGAAACAGAAAGTCACTACCAACTTCTAAATTGTTTGGTTAGTGTGATGGTGGCCACATAATACTAATAGTCACTCCTCAAGAACACTGTTTGAAACATATGCCAAATGGACTTTCTGGTAAGAGGCACACCAAACTGAGAGCAGAATTCTGTATGACTAAAGCAGTTCTGTCCTATCCTAGTGATCTGCAGTGTTTTCACTAGCTCTTTTTTAGGGTACAACAGTGCTCTAGAGTACATGTTACAACCACTGAGGCAATTACTGCCAACACAAAATACTGACGCTTGGACAAATACAAGGATCTGAAACAACTCTCTTAAAGCATGTGACATTATACCATGATAAATGAATGAACTTCTAATATGAAATTATGAGACAGTATTGCTAGCTATGATGCAAAATTTCAATACTGGTATACACAGTTGCTAATAATTTTTTCTTCAGGGAGGAGGATAGATTAGTGATGATTAAAAAGGTAAGGCAGGTCATTCAGACCCAAGAGGCGAGGGATTAACCCACTGTGTGGGTAAGGACAGACCTCATCTACCAGAAGTACTTAAATTTCACCTCCTGAATGTAAGAACAGGCCAACAATTTTGTCTCATAATTTAATAGCTTTACTGAGAGATTTTTTTTTTTCCTTTGATACAATCAAACTTTAAGCGTCAATAGATATGTTCTGCTTATCTGAATATTACTAGAAAACACTGGATTAAACAAACACATCTGTACGGACACAAGCTGATGTCATATTAGTGTAAAATCAATAAACAGCAATGGGGAATGACTATTTGTTTAAAAATACATGTTATGTTGCATTCTCTACAAATTGGTGCATATTATATTGTTTTAATTCTGTGCTACAAAACAGTATGTAGAAGCAAAGAAGCTAATAGTACCCACCATTTTATAGACTAACTGGGAGAAACATGCTAAGTTTTGTCAAGAAGTTAGAGCATTAAGAAGATTTCCTAGATTCATCAGATATCATTATTTGTGGTGGGTTCAATATTGGTTTTCTGCTGTTGTTATTGATCAAAACATCTACAGATATTATTTGCCAACTTTGGATTATTTGCTGAAGAAAAATTCCCAACCAAGTTTAAAGTTTGAGAATCAGATTCTTTATTAGTCATTCAGCATTTGTACATGCAACAGACATCGCCAGTACATTTAGTTGTTAATATTACAAAATACATACAATGATTTGACTGGCATGTTTGTGACATGTTTACTAAATTTGTTATATATTTTGATTGCCATGAAGGTATGACTATTGTTTGTCTTTGGTGCTTTGTTTTTGTGGTAAGAGCAGAGTAGTAATCTTTCTTGTATTATAATCATGTCTTTGATTTATTTCACCAAATTTGGTAGTTCAGTGATTATGTAATTAACACTTTCTAGAATATATAAATTAATTACAGTTAAAAATTTATGCTTAGTGAACAGAGGCTTGCAATGAGTACTGCTAGCTGCTCTTGCCATTACTCTAATTGCTTTCTTCTGAATTATAAGAATTCCATTTATTTTTTGCTGTTTCTGTAGAGTATTGATCTGACTTAAAAAAAGCCCAAATACACTATCCTTACATATTCAGAAGATCATAATGCAACAGCCAGAGTTTGTCTTTTACCCCAAATCTCTTAAATTAGTCAATTTTTTGCATGACAAAAGTTACAGGAAATACAAAGGCTTAGCCTAAATACAGTTTGCATCAATGAAGATAATTATATATGGTCAGACAAACACAGCCTACTATCAACAGCAACAGAAAATGGTGTAAAGGGAGTATGATTCATCATGAATAATAAAGTAGGACAGAGAGTGAGTTATTGTGAACAGTTTGCTGACAGGATCATTTTCATCAGAACTGACAGCAAATCAATGCCAATAACAGTACTTCAGATACATGGTCTGACACACAAGCAGTAGATGAAGAGATAGAGAAAGTATATGATTTTATTGAAGGGTTAAAGAGAGATGATAATCTAATAGTTATGGAGGATTGGAATGCTGAAGCAGGAGAAGGAATAGAAAAGAGGGATAAAAGACAATATTGGTTTGGTTGTAGGAATGACAGAGGAGATAGCCTAATTGAGTTCTGTGAGAAATTTCAGTTAGAGATGGTAAATACTCTGATCAAAAATCACAAGAGGAGGAAGTACACTTGGAAAAGGCCTAGAGACATGAGAAGATTCTGAAAAAATTAATGTGTAAAGAAATGAGATACTGAAAAACTGAGAAATGATATGTTTGAAGTTCTCTATGACTACAGATACAGTGATAATGAAAATCACAATAGACAGTTCAGTTGAAAAGGGACATACTTTTCTAAAAGGAACAATGGCAAATGTTTGATAGAAAACTATATGTGCAAGGAAGGTGATTGTGAAGAAACCTGATGTAACAGTACAAAAACTTCAACTGATTGTTCAAAGAGGGAAGGTCAAAAATGTTTCAGAAAAGACAGGAATATAGCAATTTTTATCATTTAGGAATGAAATAAATAGCAAATGCAAGGAAGCCAGGGTGAAATAGCTGCAGAGAAATCAAAAAAGAAATAGTCATTAGAAGAACTGATTCACCATACAAAAAAGTCAAATCAAAGTGAAACTAAGGGGACATTGTATGTGAAATTCGTAGAAATTTTACATTTTCTGTTTTCTACTCCATAATGTACTTTGGACTTCCCTGAACATTTTGGTGTATAATACATTAAAATCAGTCAATTGTGAGACCTTCAAATAATATTTTGAATGCTGACGTGTGACTGTCAAATTTTGGGGCTATGCATATACTGCCACAGTTGAGCAGTCATATCTTGGAAACTATACAGTCTAGAAGGCTTTGTTTTGTGCCTACTGCTACGTCTCAGAAGTTGGCATTATGAATAAACAAATCAGTCCTTTGTTTCTGGTACTAGTTTTGATTGAAAGTAGTGTGATTATTGGCTATTTGTGTAGTAAGCTAACTTCTATTGCTTTTTATACATAAACAAAATGACTAAGTGTAAAAGTAACTTCAAGGAATGCAAATTTGTGGGTAACAGATATGTGAGACCTGCATTTGCTTCTGGAGTACTTGAAAACACGTGTTCTATCAGCGAAGGAAACCACAATAATGTTTCTGAAGTGACCACACCCTTAGTGAATCGAAAAGGAAAGTAACTTTGGAAATGGGTCACAGTGGTAAAAGTAATGATATTATGGACATTGTCATAATTGATCTGCAAAATCAAGGTGGGTAACACTAAACTGTCTGATGGCAAGACAAAAAATGTGCTGGAAGACTAATGGACAAAGTAATTGATGAATGACAGGAATATTATGGGAAGGCCATTAGAGATAAGTGTGACAGTTAAGAGAAGATGAAAAGAGCTGTGTGGAGCACTTTCTTTCATCAAATGTCAACCAATGAAAAGCCGTGTCATGCTTTGTGTTCACCTCCACCAAACACTTGGTGTAAATATAGGCAAGCTGAATTTCCTGGCACCCTGCATGAATTTACACATAAACATTCTCATCCTTTGGCAGTAATGGAGGCCATCAAACATATTTACAGAGATTTGGCAAATCCTGAGCTGCTAAAGAAGTGTTTACATGAGAAGACCCAGAATATAAATGAGTCCTTCAATAATGTTGTGTGGTGCTGTGAGTTTAAAAATTTATTTGTTGGCCTTATGACTCTAAAGTTAGCAGTATATGAAGCTGTAATAACTTTTAATGGTGGGAACTATGAAAGACTTAAGGTTCTGGAGAAGTTAGGGATAAGATTTAGACAGACACAAGTAAAGGACTGTTGGAACTGGATGAGCTTTGTGTACATTAAGCAGAGTTAGCTGCTCAGCAAATGACAAAAGAAGCAAGAAAGAAAAGAAGGAGGCAAGCACTGGGCTGTTGTGACAATGAAGAAGATGCAGACTGTGGGCCAAGGTAATTCTAGTGCATAAAAGATGCAGAAAACTAAATCTGTATAAGAATTTGTAATAAAAAAGTTTTAAATCTCAATATCTCTAAGCTACATTTTTTGCAATAAATGACCCATTTTCTTAAAAAGTAACAATGGTAGAAACATGAAATTTTCACAGCATGCCAAGTGTGAGATTCATCACATATGGAACTAGAATAATTCAAATACCCTTTTGTTTTTATGTTCATTTATTTACAAAATTCTGTCAAAAAAATTGAGTCTTTGAAAAAGAAAGATAAGCTGCTCCACAATACAATTTTAGTAATAATTCTAGTTCTGTATATCTAGAAAGGTGCATTCAATAACTATGGAAATTTGTAAGTTGGTGTCTTAAAACATTACCAAGATAATGGGTCACAAAATTTGATAATTTAACATTGATGGCATAGGACACACAATGTCCCCTTAAAAGCAAAGGTGTCAACATTAAGACTGTAAGAGAAACAGTATATTGAAGGCTTCTAGACCTGATTGATTAGAAAGTTAGTTGGTGTAACATTCCAGGAACCATTTGCATGATAAATCGTAATGATGTGGAATGAGCCATTTTACTTTCACATCACAAATTAATCTGTGAATATGGCTACATGCCAAACATTTATAAGACTTTGTTTTGTAAAGATGTACATATTTGTTCCTCTTGAACTGAAGTCAATTACTTATAACAAACCTTGTGAGTATTGAGGTTTACACTTACTAACACTCTTTGTTCCATATTCACAATATATACAAACAGCGAACAAGAAGTACAGAATCACACAGCCCAAGAGTAGTCTAGATCTGTGGTAGCTGTCATCATAATGTGGCCAATGTAATATGCAGATCATATAGAGTACCAACAAGACCTGTGGCTCACTGCAGAGTGCCTGCTTATATCAGGCAGGTTGCCCACAGGATCATGCCAGGTGACATGACAGTCACCCTGAGGGAACAGTTTCTTTCTCGCATTTGTGTTGTGTTGACCATTCACAGATTGCAGAGCCATTGGCAGTGTGGGCAGCAAGTATGGATCGCTTTTGACAGTGTCATAACTCCGTCTCACTATCCAAGTCAGTTACATCAACCCTTCCCCTGAAGACAGCACACAGGGTTGGTAGTGCCCCCTACAGTGCTGACTGCAGTAACCCAGCAGGGCACTTTCCAGCAAACAGAGTGGCCTGGTGGCTCACCAAAAACCACATGAGGGCCTCGTCCATGGAAGCAGAGTGTGCACAGTCGACATCTTCTCCTTGAAAGTCCACACCATCTGTTCCACCTCTCTGTTGGACTGAGGATGGAATGGGATGTTGAGTAGGCATGATCTCTTGGAGCTCAGAAAAATGAGCAAATCATGTGGAGGTAAACTGGGGGCTGTTTTCCATGACAATGGCTGACAAGAGACCCTCAGTAACAAAGAAGTGAGACAAGCCCAAATGACATTTGCTGGTTGGATATAAGGAAATTTGGAGAATGAGTCAACCACTGTGAGTCACATCCACTTCAAGAAAGTGCTAGTAAAGTCAATATGAAGCTGCTTCCAGGGGCCTAGCTGGAGCCAGGGAGAAAATCCCTGTGGGGGAGCTGGCTGCTGGTGGGTACACATGGTACAGGAGTGAACCATTGACTCGATATCCCTATCCTTGGCCTGGCAATAGGTATGCTGATGGGCAAGTTGCTTCATATGCAGAACAGCCGCATGTAGGAGATCAAGGACTTTAAGGCACAGAGCTGGTGAAATAACAATCTCAGGCCAGTTTCATTCCATCTGGAGGAGGTGACCCTGTTATGGAGAGAGAGTCAGGATTAGAGAGTGAAGTGTGTCTTCAGGAGACCTTGGGTTTCTGTTGACAGTCTCTGAGGACAACCTCTCAGAATCCACTGGACAACAGAATGGACTGTGGCAACTGCCTCACAACTGCTGAGTGATTGAGGGGGAACTCTTGAAGGGGAAATGAAGAGTCAGAGCCTACTTGAAAAATGATGATTTCCTAAGCATCAAACTCTGGATCTGTACCAGCAGCAGATGAGACAGAATGTCAGCATTTGCATGTAACCAGAAGATTTGCAGAGGATGATGTACATATATGTGGACAAAAACAATGCACAATGCTGAAGCCTTTGCGTCACTTTGCCCAGGAGTCTGGACCAAAGATCAAATAATGTGAGTAATGGTTTGTGGTCAACTGAAACCTCATGCTGTACAGATAGGTATGGAACTTCTCCACACGCAGACAATAGCTAACGCCTCTTTCTCTCTCTGCAAGTAATTATGCTGAGCCTAGGTGAGAGCTTTAGAAATGAAAGCAATGGGATGTTCAGAGTCATTGGGGTCCCGGTGGAAGAACACCATGCAAACTCCATGTTGTGAAGCATCCGTGGTGAGGGGAAGGGCTTTCCCAGAGATTATGCCACAAAGCATGGAACCATTGCAGAGCCTGCTCGAGCATGAGAAATGCCACACCAGAAGCAGATGACAGCATGAAGCAAGCCCCCTTCTTATGAAGGACTTTGAATGCAGTGATGAGAGAGGAGGAAGCCAAGGTACTCTACCAAGACCTGGAAAAACTTACACTTCTATCTTGGCAATAAGTGATAAAACAAGGAGTGCTGGAGGTGCTCAACCATAGATGCACCTGTCACAATGATGTCATATAAATAACTGGCACACAAGGGAATGCCCTGAATCTGTTGTTCCAAGATACACTGAGAAACAGCTGGAGCACTAGCGATTGCAAATGGCAGCTGGTTATACCGGACCATATCAAAGGGTGTATTTTAAGCACCGACAGGTCGCAGGAATCTGAACATAACAGCAGCTGTAAATATGCATCTGACAGAGTCATCTTTGTGTAATAGTCTCCGTTCTGTATCCTGGAGAACAAGTACTCTAGTCATGAAGTTGGGAAAGAATCTACAATCAACTGGTCATTCACCACACAGCAAGAGGGAGCCATCCAGTTTTTTGCAAATGATGAGGGGAGAAGCCTAATGACTGGAAGAAACTGAGGTGACCACATTTAGGGTAATGAACCTGTCCATTTCCACCTTCACAATGTCCTGGAGGTTGTGAGGAATTAGGCATGCCTGCATGAAGCATGGGATGAAGCCTGGCTTCAAGTGAAGGCATATCTTGACAAGTGCTGCCTGACCCAAACATGGAGCAAACAGTTCCGAAAAGGAGGTCATCATATCTTCAATTCCTTGAAATGGAATATCTGAGGATACCAAATATAAATTGCTTGAAGGCACCTAACCCAACAATGTTTTCTGCTACCCCAGAAGAAGCCAACAAAAATAAAAGCATGTGAGACACATTTCTATATGAGACCTCCATTGAAAACATGCCCTGTACTGGGCATTGCCATAGGCAATGACCTTCCCCTGATATGAGGGCAGTGGATGGGAGGCCAGCATCACATAGGCAGAATTATTGATCAGAGAAGAAGATGCACCAATGTCCACCTGGAAATGTATTGTCTGACCCACCATGTGCAGAATGAGTGGGAGCTTGACAGGTTTCCCTGATGCCAGTTTAATCACAGTGTCAATAGTGTGAATGGTGTCAGGATTCACTGTAGGAGCCAACTTGTGGAGCAGCACCATGACAGGAAATAGAATTGTTACCTGTCAGTGTTGGTTATCTGGTATGCTGCAAAATGATGATTGAGGTACTGTAAATACATTTACTATTGGTGAATGCCATCCACAAAGGAAAGAAATGAAAGAACAGTCAAGGACAATGCATCTCTAACAGACAACACTGACAACTGTTGTTGTAAAACCAAGTGCTGATGCTGTTGCTCCACTGCCCATCCAATCAACACTCTACCTGTTGGTATGCCAACCCCAGCTGCAGTAGTTTTTGGTCCGTGGTATCACAGAAATCAAAGTACAGCAGGTCCAAAAATACTTGTTGCCACTGTTGAGATTTACATTTACTAACACTCTTTATTCCATATTCACTAGATAGCCAAACAATGAACAAGAGTACAGAATCACACAGTCCAAGAGTAGATCAGCTCCAAGGTGGTAGTTGTTATCACAAGTTGGCCAGTGAAATACGCAGATGATACAGAGCACTGACGAGAACTGCCGTTCTCAGTGCAGCACCTACTTCTTTCCAGAATTTGTCTTGTGGTGGCCACTTGCAGCTTGCAGCATTATTAGTGGTGCAGGCAGCATGTATGGATGAATTTAGGACAGTTATAATAAATCCATCTCAC
Organism: Schistocerca serialis cubense; assembly: GCF_023864345.2. Classification (NCBI taxonomy): domain Eukaryota; kingdom Metazoa; phylum Arthropoda; class Insecta; order Orthoptera; family Acrididae; genus Schistocerca; species Schistocerca serialis. The sequence goes on along the minus strand of NC_064639.1, from coordinate 142,433,381 downwards.
TGCCTGAATTGGTTGCATCAATTAGGGTATAAATGTACTGTGAAGCAGTAATCAGACTGCCCAGCTTCTTAAACAGATGTCTGCAAGATGACTCTGGGTGAGCCCCAAATAATATTCTTAAAGTATGATTTTGAGCAATGAGGACTTTCTTTCTTGAAGATGAGTTACCTCAGAACATTATTCCACATGACACTGTCAATTTAAAATTTGCAAAATATGTCAACTTAATAATTTGTCTCTCCCCAAGACTTCAAATGATAGTAAGAGCAAAATGTGGCTGATCTAAGCTGTTTTGTAAGTCCCACAACACGTGAAACTCACCATTAGTATAATACCCCTTATACCACACCCTATACTGTGTCCTTTTAAAACTGAGGGTGAGGTCCCATCAATGTTACTGCTAAGAACATTGATTGTTATTTATTCTTGTTTCTGTTTTTATGTTTTGGCTAATTACAATAATATTGTCGTCTTCAAAAAGACCCAATTCTGATTATTGCAAGCTGGAAAATCATTTACATACATTGGGAACAGTAGGAGTAGTTCTGAAACTAAGCACTGTGGAACCCCACCCAAGTTTTCTCCCCACTTACAATAATGTCTCCAGACTACATTGGTCGAACTACTAAGTACAACTTTTTGCATCCTTTTGGTTAGATATGATTTTATCCATAAGTCACATAAAACCAATTTATCTAGGAAATACTGTGATTCAAACAGTCAAATGCCTTAGATAGGTTGCAAAAAATATGATTTACAGCTATTTTATTATTTAATGACTGTCAATTTTGGTGACTTCACATGTAAATGACATTCACAGCAGAACAACTCTTCTGAAATTCAAACTGTGATTTGCTGATGGTATTATTGTTGCCCAGGTGAGATACTATTCGAGAGTACATAACATTCTCAAAAATTTTGGAAAATGATGTCAGCGCTGAAACAGGTCAGTAGTTGTTGACATTTCGCCGATCACCTTTTGTGTGGAGGGGTTTGAGAGCAGCATCTTTCAGTCTATCTGGAAAAATGCCTTCAGTTAATGATGAATTACATATTTTGGTAAGATAGGGCTTATTATATGAAAACAAGTCTTTAGTGCTCTATCAGAAAGAGCATCAAAACTATTTTATTTTAAATTTTTGAAAAAAATTTATAATTTTCTTAATTTCAGAAGGAGAAATTGGTGATACAGTCCTAGGATTCAGTTTTATGAGAGTTGCTTCTTCAACATAGTGCTGTGACATATTTTTCTTGAACTGTTTGTCCTGATGTTTTCTACTATATTTAAGAAATGATTATTAAATACATTTGCTACCTCTGACATATCATTTATAGTCCTTCCATTCATTTCAGTAGTGATGTTATCCTATTCTGTGGTTGCTTGTCCTGTCACTCATTTCATTACCTTCCATACAGCCTTAAGTCTGTTGGCAGAATTACTGATTTCTGACATTATGTGCATGTTCCTTGATTTTTGATAACTTTTCTTGGTAATTTTGAGCATACATTGTATTGTGTAACTACTGCAGGATTCTACTTGTTCGTGCACGCAGATACATTTCCCTTTTCCTTTCACAAGATACTTTAATCCCTCTAGGAATCCATTGTTTTTTACATGGCTGTATAATGTCCTTTCTGATTAGGTTATGCAGAAAGCTTATTTCAAATGATCATATGAATAGATTAAAATTTATGTTAGCATTTTATGTTAGCATTTTATATTAGCATTTGGTTTATTATAAATTTCATCCCAGCTCATCTCTTGTAAACTATTCTTAAAAACATTTGTCCTGGAGTCATTGATTATTCAACTTGATTTCCACTGAGGAGTAGCCATTCTGTAGGGCACACGTAACATGTATCCACAGGACATGTGGCCTGTAATTGAAGAAGTGTCATGATGATCTCTCCATTGGCAAAAGATTCCGAAATAGTCCCCCATTCGGATCTCCAGGAGGGGACTGCCAAGGGGGAGGTTACCATGAGAAAAAGATTGAATAATCAACGAAAGGATAACGTTCTATGAGTCGGGGCGTGGAATGTCAGAAGCTTGAACATGGTAGGTAAACTAGAAAATCTGAAAAGGGAAATACAAAGGCTCATTCTAGATATAGTAGGGGTCAGTGAAGTGAAGCGGAAGGAAGACAAGGATTTCTGGTCAGATGAGTATTGGGTAATATCAACAGCAGCAGAAAATGGTATAACAGGTGTAGGATTCGTTATGAATAGGAAGGTAGGGCAGAGGGTGTGTTACTGTGAACAGTTCAGTGACCGGGTTGTTCTAATCAGAATCGACAGCAGACCAACACCGACAATGATGTCGCAAGCGGAAGATGAACAGATAGAGAAAGTGTATGAGGATATTGAAAGGGTAATGCAGTATGTAAAGGGGACGAAAATCTAATAGTCATGGGCGACTGGAATGCAGTTGTAGGGGAAGGAGTAGAAGAAAAGGTTACAGGAGAATATGGGCTTGGGACAAGGAATGAAAGAGGAGAAAGACTAATTGAGTTCTGTAACAAGTTTCAGCTAGTAATAGCAAATACCCTGTTCAAGAATCACAAGAGGAGGAGGTATACTTGGAAAAGGCCGGGAGATATGGGAAGATTTCAATTAGATTACATCATGGTCAGACAGAGATTCCGAAATCAGATACTGGACTGTAGGGTGTACCCAGGAGCAGATATAGACTCAGATCACAATATAGTAGTGATGAAGAGTAGGCGGAAGTTCAAGACATTAGTCAGGAAGAATCAATATGCAAAGAAGTGGGATACGGAAGTACTAAGGAGTGACGAGATACGTTTGAAGTTCTCTAACTCTATAGATACAGCAATAAGGAATAGCGCAGTAGGCAGTACAGTTGAAGAGGAATGGACATCTCTCAAAAGGGCCATCACAGAAGTTGGGAAGGAAAACATAGGTACAAAGAAGGTAGCTGCGAAGAAACCATGGGTAACAGAAGAAATACTTCAGTTGAATGATGAAAGGAGGAAGTACAAACATGTTCCGGGAAAATCAGTAATACAGAAATACAAGTCACTGAGGAATGAAATAAATAGGAAGAGCAGAGAAGCTAAGACGAAATGGCTACAGGAAAAATGTGAAGACATCGAAAAAGATATGATTGTCAGAAGGACAGACTCAGCATACAGAAAAGTCAAAACAACCTTTGGTGACATTAAAAGCAACGGTGGTAGCATTAAGAGTGCAACGGGAATTCCACTGTTAAATGCAGAGGAGAGAGCAGATAGGTGGAAAGAATAAATTGAAAGCCTCTATGAGGGTGAAGATTTGTCTGATGTCATAGAAGAAGAAACAGGAGTCGATTTAGAAGAGATAGGGGATCCAGTATTAGAATCGGAATTTAAAAGAGCTTTGGAGGACTTACGGTCAAATAAGGCAGAAGGGGTAGATAACATTCCATAAGAATTTCTAAAATCATTGGGGGAAGTGGCAACAAAACGACTATTCATGTTGGTGTGTACAATATATGAGTCTGGCGACATACTATCTGACTTTCAGAAAACCATCATCCACACAATTCCGAAGACGGCAAGAGCTGACAAGTGCGAGATTTATCGCACAATCAGCTTAACAGCTCATGCATCAAAGCTGCTTACAAGAATAATATACAGAAGAATGGAAAAGAAAATTGAGAATGCGCTAGGTGATGATCAGTTTGGCTTTAGGAAAAGTATAGGGACGAGAGAGGCAATTCTGATGTTACGGCTAATAATGGAAGCAAGGCTAAAGAAAAATCAAGACACTTTCATAGGATTTGTTGACCTGGAAAAAGCGTTCGACAATATAAAATGGTGCAAGCTGTTCGAGATTCTGAAAAAAGTAGGGGTAAGCTATAGGAGAGACGGGTCATATACAATATGTACAACAACCAAGAGGGAATAATAAGAGTGGACAATCAAGAACGAAGTGCTCGTATTAAGAAGGGTGTAAGACAAGGCTGTAGCCTCTTGCCCCTACTCTTCAATCTGTACATCGAGGAAGCAATGATGGAAATAAAAGAAAGATTCAGGAGTGGAATTAAAATACAAGGTGAAAGGATATCAATGATATGATTCGCTGATGACATTGCTATCCTGAGTGAAAGTGAAGAAGAATTAAATGATTTGCTGAACAGAATGAACAGTCTAATGAGTACACAGTATGGTTTGAGAGTAAATCGGAGAAAGACGGAGGTAATGAGAAGTAGTAGAAATGAGAACAGCGAGAAACTTAACATCAGGATTGATGGTCACGAAGTCAATGAAGTTAAGGAATTCTGCTACCTAGGCAGTAAAACAACCAATGATGGATGGAGCAAGGAGGACATCAAAAGCAGACTCGCTATGGCAAAAAAGGCATTTCTGGCCAAGAGAAATCTACTAAAATCAAATACTGGCCTTAATTTGAGGAAGACATTTCTGAGGATGTACGTCTGGAGTACAGCATTGTATGGTAGTGAAACATGGACTGTGGGAAAACCGGAACAGAAGATAATCGAAGCATTTGAGATGTGGTGCTATAGACGAATGTTGAAAATTAGGTGGACTGATAAGGTAAGGAATGAGGAGGTTCTATGCAGAATCGGAGAGGAAAGGAATATGTGGAAACCACTGATAAGGAGAAGGGACAGGATGATAGGACATCTGCTAAGACATGAGGGAATGACTTCCATGGTACTAGAGGGTGCTGTAGAGGGCAAAAACTGTAGAGGAAGACAGAGATTGGAATACGTCAAGCAAATAATTGAGGACGTAGGTTGCAAGTGCTACTCTGAGATGAAGAGGTTAGCACAGGAAAGGAATTCGTGGCGGGCCGCATCAAACCAGTCAGTAGACTGATGACTAAAAAAAAAAAAAAAAAAAAAAAAAAAAAAAAAAAAAAAAAAAAAAAAGGCACTATCTTATCTGTCCTAACTAGCAGTGCATAATGATCAGTGAGAGCATTTGTTACTGGGTAAACAGTTACATTCTTCCTTTCAGCTTCAACAAAGAAAACATTATTAATTAGAGTCCTGCTGTCTTTATGCACCCATGTTAGGAAGTTAATTACAGAAATCATATTGTAGGATCCAAATAAGATTTCCAAATCACCTTTTTTCCTATCAGAATCCATTAGAAAATTTTCATTGAAGTCACCAAGAATTATTAACTGCTTGCTGCTGTCTGACAGATAGCAAAATTTCCCAGTGGATATTCATATAGTTACAATTAAAGATGAATTACTTTTCTGTATTAATTCACAATCACATGGTTCTGTATGCTGATCACTACAAAATCTCCTTGTGTCTATGTTTTTGAACTTGTGTTTTGCTTTAATATGTGTAACAGCTCATCATTTTTCCACATTAGTTCTGCATGAGTAACCTGCTAGAGTGTAATCTTTTATATGTAACTGATCTACCTCTGTGGCTATGTGGTGTTCAGACAGGCACAAGATATCTACCTTTTCAGAGCTCTCTAAATTTTACAATCTGACAAGAAACTGTTCTACCTTATTACTCAGTTCTCCAATGTTTTGATGAAATAAACTATCATTACTTTTCTGTACATTCTTCAATACTTTGTGGGGCTTGTCTATTGTTTTGATTTCCTTCAAAACAAGGTGCCTGAATCCTGATTCCAGACTGAAGAAGGTACCTCTTAGACACCAGTAACTACTGTGTGCAGTTGTGGGGGCCCTTGTATATTTCCTGCAAAAAACTAAACCAGCCTTTCTGTCCCCCTCTAATTCAGGTGTAGGCCATGAGTGGTATATCTCCTTCTCTCAACTGTAGCAAAATGCAATGCAATCATATGAGATTTCACTTCAGTCAGCAGCAGCTTGCTCAATTCAGTGTTCACACGACTCACAACAGTGTTAACACAGGGTTGGTTGTTATGCCTCAGGACCTCCACGAAACTCACATTTGTGTGTGCAGCTGCTACCCCTACTACATCCATGACACTCCTAATGCTATAATGTTCTGTCCTTAGCAAACTGTTTCTCCCTGCATATAAATGCTGATAATATTGCTCTTGTTCTGTCACCTTCTGGTAGCTTCTGCAATTTTTACCTGGAATTCTCCTCAATTACAGTCACCTTCTGATGATTTATTGATGTTGTCGACTTGCTAATCAAGACTACTGGTTATCATGCATGGCTCCTCTCTGATGCAGTTGCTACCAAGACTGTAAAGAGTTCCACATACATGCAGAAGCTACGATATTACAGCTCAACATTCCATTGGAAAACTGCTGTATTTTAAATCATCTTAAACTATCTTACAGCATACTGCAACATATCATAAAGTTCTAAGTCATACATCAATACATATCTAAATATGTCTGTCACATCTAGTGACCACAGTTCAACGTAATAATGAATGAGTACATCATTTTTCAGACCTCTTTTGTTTTTATGCCTACTGATGGCTCTTCTTCTCTGAAACATCCAAAAATAACAATCTCAAATAATGGGTAGCTCGCACCTATTTAAAAGCTACTTACTCTTTTACACAATCACCTTCAATCACCTTTCTTCTAAGATCAAGGAATATGCCGAAAAGTACTTCTGTACAATCTACAAATAATGCTTCAGATCCTCCAACTAAGAGAAAAGATAGTGAGTGAAACACCTAATTAGACAAAATACTATTGGCACCTTTTAAATTTGGATCTGCAGACAGAATATTACTCTCAAACTTGGGCTTCTGTTGCATTTAACTTCATTCAGTCTTTTACTAGATGCAATATACACTCCTGGAAATTGAAATAAGAACACCGTGAATTCATTGTCCCAGGAAGGGGAAACTTTATTGACACATTCCTGGGGTCAGATACATCACATGATCACACTGACAGAACCACAGGCACATAGACACAGGCAACAGAGCATGCACAATGTCGGCACTAGTACAGTGTATATCCACCTTTCGCAGCAATGCAGGCTGGTATTCTCCCATGGAGACGATCGTAGAGATGCTGGATGTAGTCCTGTGGAACGGCTTGCCATGCCATTTCCACCTGGCGCCTCAGTTGGACCAGCGTTCGTGCTGGACGTGCAGACCGCGTGAGACGACGCTTCATCCAGTCCCAAACATGCTCAATGGGGGACAGATCCAAAGACCTTGCTGGCCAGGGTAGTTGACGTACACCTTCTAGAGCACGTTGGGTGGCACGGGATACATGCGGACGTGCATTGTCCTGTTGGAACAGCAAGTTCCCTTGCCGGTCTAGGAATGGTAGAACGATGGGTTCGATGACGGTTTGACTGTACCGTGCACTATTCAGTGTCCCCTCGACGATCACCAGTGGTGTACGGCCAGTGTAGGAGATCGCTCCCCACACCATGATGCCGGGTGTTGGCCCTGTGTGCCTCGGTCATATGCAGTCCTGATTGTGGCGCTCACCTGCACGGCGCCAAACACGCATACGACCATCATTGGCACCAAGGCAGAAGCGACTCTCATCGCTGAAGACGACACGTCTCCATTCGTCCCTCCATTCACGCCTGTCGCGACACCACTGGAGGCGGGCTGCACGATGTTGGGGCGTGAGCGGAAGACGGCCTAACGGTGTGCGGGACCGTAGCCCAGCTTCATGGAGACGGTTGCGAATGGTCCTCGCCGATACCGCAGGAGCAACAGTGTCCCTAATTTGCTGGGAAGTGGCGGTGCGGTCCCCTACGGCACTGCGTAGGATCCTACGGTCTTGGCGTGCATCCGTGCGTCGCTGCGGTTCGGTCCCAGGTCGACGAGCACGTGCACCTTCCGCCGACCACTGGCGACAACATCGATGTACTGTGGAGACCTCACGCCCCACGTGTTGAGCAATTCGGCGGTACGTCCACCCGGCCTCCCGCACGTGCACTATACGCCCTCGCTCAAAGTCCGTCAACTGCACATACGGTTCACGTCCACGCTGTCGCGGCATGCTACCAGTGTTAAAGACTGCGATGGAGCTCCGTATGCCACGGCAAACTGGCTGACACTGACGGCGGCGGTGCACAAATGCTGCGCAGCTAGCGCCATTTGACGGCCAACACCGTGGTTCCTGATGTGTCCGCTGTGCCGTGCGTGTGATCATTGCTTGTACAGCCCTCTCACAGTGTCCGGAGCAAGTATGGTGGGTCTGAGACACCGGTGTCAATGTGTTCTTTTTTCCATTTCCAGGAGTGTACATAATTTTGTTCTTTACTTCTGTTTATTTTCTCACTGGACATTACATATATTCATCATTCCAGAACACTTTTATTTAGGTGTCCTTAATACAAAATTATGGATTGTTTTTTCTTATCTTAAATTATAGTTTTCATTCATATAGTTTTGTTATTTAAATGACTGGCTGTCAGATGAATAAATACATGTCAACATTTTTTATCTATGCAGTTTCTGTCTTTTATTGTACATTTCCTTATATTTTGATGTGATCCATTTTATAGATTGCATAAACCTTTCTGTTACATTTAATGCCACATAACCCATGATGACACACCCTAAATTACCTTGAGGTGTTACATTCTGATCTTGGACGTTACAGTGTCCAACTTCTCCAAGTCTCAAGGGTTTGTTTTTTGTCAATATTCACAGAAATGAAAATTGGACAAATTCAATGTATACCCGGTAAGTACATGTACTTTTGACTATGTTGGAGAACACAGTTGGGTGACAAACTGTCACTTTGCAGCTTCCTATCTTTATAAGAGATGTATTTGTACCTTATCCTTTGGATAGATACTGATTACATACATCATAAATTCTATGATGAGAGTGTTCCTTGCAAATTTTAGGACTGGCCCTTCCTTACCCTGGATTCACCTGACCCTCAGATATAGGCTCCCTTTTCTATATGTAAACATACCCTCTCACTATCTACAAAATTCTCATCTACATAAAAAACAACAGATGCACTCCATCCCAAAAACCTTCTAATTATATGCCCAGTGTCTGTTCACTATTTAATCTTCACTTGCTTTAAAATAAAGTTGCTCTATAATGCAATAACTGTATACATACATGTTGCCACATTGTTTTGTTCAGTACTGTTAGCAGTGAAGCATTCACATTTTATTCTGATAGCCTCTCTTTCAACAAAAATTATAACAAATTACTATTTGTGTCATCAGATCATATTGTATGCCATTTTCCATTCATTGCACTAATATTCGCTTTATATGACTCTGTAGCATTAAAATAACAAATACAGTGGTTTTCAGCGGGGTAAAAACACCATTGACGCAGTAAACAGTTTCATTGAGAAAATAAGCACATCATTAGACAAGAGAAATAAGGTGACAGGAATTTTCTGTGACCTCACAAAGGCGTTTGATTCCGTAAACCATGCATTGCTTGTATACAAACTTGAAAAGTATGGCATTAGCAACAGTGCCCTAGAATGGCTTAAATCCTACTTATTCAACAGAAAGCAAGTTAGCATTTCTTCAAATGGCATATATTATTTTTCTGACTGGAAAAAAAATATCTCAGGGTGTTCCACAAGGCTCAATATTAGGCCCAGTCCTATTTCTCTTTTATGTTAATGACTTACCATTAAATATCAGCTCACCGTCAGTTCTGTTTGCAGATGATACTTCTATCTTAGTAATAATAATAATAATAATAATTTTATTGTCTTTAAGCCATTACAGCAATAGACAAAGTCATACATATAATACAGTACAGTACAGTACATGCTATAGAAGGACAGAATTGTTAAGAACTTTACAGTTTAATATCACAGGTCATGAAATCCTTTACATTGTAGAATGGGTTTACAACTAACCAGTCATAAAGTGTTTGTTTGTATTGTTGCTCTGGTAAATTTTGTATACCTTGTGGAAGTTAATACCACAGGTCATGAAATCCTTTACATTGTAGAATGGGTTTACAACTAACCAGTCATAAAGTGTTTGTTTGTACTGTTGCTCTGGTAAATTTTGTATACCTTGTGGAAGTTTGTTAAATAATTTGTGGCCCATAAGTTCATAACTGTGAACTGATTTTGACAGTCTGTTGTAGGGCGTATAGATAGAGCTGTTTGTCCTAGTGCTGTAACAATGTATATTTGCCCTGCGTTTTACTTTAGGTAAGTTCTTTTTTGTGTAGATTAAAACATAATAAATATATATGTTTATTACTGTCATGATTTTTTGTTGAGTAAACAAAGGTTTACAATGAGCCTTGTATGGTGAGCTTGTAATTATCCTAATAGCTTTCTTTTGCAGCAATAGTATATCATGCACACAAGTGGAGTTTCCCCATAAAATAATGCCATAGGATATGATGCTTTGGAAAAATGAGTAGTAAGATACTCTAACATAATTTTTAGGTACACAGTGCATTAATCGCCTTAACAAATAGATTATCCTAGACAATTTACCGCTAATATACTTAATATGTGGATTCCAAGAAAGTTTATCATCCAAATATACCCCCAAAAATTTAACACAACTAGGATCATCTGATGGAAACTTGTCTTTTAAACTAAATACCATCTCCTGGGTTTTGCTTTCATTAAGCAAGAGCCCATTTGCTTTAAACCAGAATGAAGCTTCCTCAATTGTCTCTGTAACACATGTTTTAAGGCTATTAAGATCATTACTGCTGTTCAGAAATGTTGTATCATCAGCATAGAGTACCGTTCTGGATTTGATAAATGATGGCAGGTCATTTATCATTATTAGGAAAAGGAAAGGGCCCAGCACGGATCCCTGCGGAACACCTACCTCAACTTGTTCTATACTGGACATTTCTTTCCCAACACAGACGGCTTGCTTACGGTTTTGTAAATATGATCTTAATAGCTTAAGGCTGTTACCTTTAACACCATAAAAGTCCATTTTTTCGAGTAGTAGTGTATGTTCTACACAGTCAAAGGCTTTGCTTAGGTCACAAAAAGTCACTTGGGCAAAGCATTTATCTTCAAATACTTGATGGATGTATTTAACAACATTGTCTATGGCATCAATGGTTGACAGGTTTTTCCTAAAGCCATACTGTGATCCACTTATTAATCCTATGTTATCAAAGTAAACAGATAATTGTTGGTAAATTATGCATTCTAGAACTTTTGAGAAAATTGGGACTATGGATATTGGCCTGTAACTTGAGACAGAATTTTTATCTCCTTTTTTATGTACTGGAACTACCCTAGACAGTTTAAGCTCATCAGGGAAAAAACCCTCCAGTATACACTTGTTTATACAATATGTTAGGGGGTACACTATACAGTCTATTACTTTTTTAAGCATGTTACAAGACAGGTCATATATGTCTACACTGTCTGATGATTTTAACTGCTTCACTATTCTTAACACAAACAAAAATTCCAAAATCTGTGATCAGTACCCTCAGTACCTTAGAAACTTGGTTTCAGCTAAATGGGGTGAATCTAAACATATCTACGACTCACGTGATGCAGTTCAGCACCAAACAGTCAAAATGTGAGCAGATTAAGATTGTACACAACAACCAAGGTACAGAAGAAGTTGACTCAGTCAAATTCTTATGTTTAAATGTAGATAAAAATTTGAGCTGACACGCACACAATGAATACCTGGCAAACAAACTGAGCAGCTTTGCATTTGCAATGCAAATATTGTCAACTGCAACTGACATGGACACATGAAAAGTAGCATATACAAGCTACTTCGAATCCATTATGTATGGTATTGTTTTTTGGGGTAACTCAACAAACATAGTGGGAATACCAAAAAGACAGAAGAAAATCATACGAAAAATGTGCACTGCAAATCACAAAGAACCATGCCGACCATTATTTAGAAAACTTAAAATATTTACTCTGCCATCCTTATACATACAAGAGATTATTATATTTTTGTACACCAAACATGAATTATTTGAGGGAAACCATTTTGTCCATTCACATGATACCAGAAACAAAGAAAATTTTATGCTCCCCACCCACCACCTCAGACTGTATGCCCAGGGACCTCAATACATGGGAATGAAAATTTGTAATAAGTTAAAAGGGAACAAGTTGATGCAGATGAATTTAGGTTCACTTAAAAGAAAGCTATATGTGGTACTGACACTTAAGTGTTATTACTCAGTGGATGAATTCATGCAGGACAAACTGGAAATTTGAGCTAGGTACAATGTGTTATCCTTATAGTGTTGTTACTTATTATAGTCCTATCATTTATTAATGTAAAAATCATTGTAATTGTTTTATAAATATTTGACGTCTCCTGTACGCAAGCCAAATGGATTACAAATGTACATCATGAGATGAATAAAACACAATTCACACAATTCACAATATGTAATAGAATTTCTCCTTATTCACTGCTGAGAATCCTTATACTTCTGCTGTTTATTGTCAATAAATTTCTTTTTATTATTACATTATCCTATAATTCCTTTCATTAGCTCTTCAATTCTTATACTTTATCCTAAAAATGTAGCACTTTGTTACTTAATTACTGTTTCTTATAGGGCTTAAGTATTTTTAGCACTATCACAATCCTGTGGGCAGTAGTTCAAGTAGACCCTTCTAACTACGCTGCTCTCCAGTTACTCATGTTATCAGTTGTCATACCTCGCTTGCAATACTACTGCCCCCTATGGATATACCCGCATATTATGTTACCTTGTCACCTTTCTTGTTAGTAGATGACTATTGCCTCTCCTCGTCCTCCCTGTCATTATTGTGGCATTGCCAACAACACTGGTAAATAATGTAAACTATCTATCAAAGTGTCAAAAAAATTATTTATCTCTGAGTCTGTGACTCTTATGAGAGTTAGCGAGTTACCCTGTGTCTATCTAGACATCTTTCCATTGATTCCTGTGAAGACAGGATATACTCACCACTAAATTGGCCCGAAAAAGGAACTTGTGTAGAGACAGAGGGAAGATGGAGCAAGTATTTCAAACAGAAAAGAAAGAAAGGCAGAAGAAAAATGAATGTGTTTAGGCCAAAGGAAGGAAGAAGATAGACCACAAAGACAGATTCCCATGCCACCCCAAAAGGACTTTGTCTGGTCAAGTACTTGACTGAAATGTCAGAGGATGAAGAGTCTTAATATGCCCTACAGAACAGTTTGCTTCAGCTACAATGTACAAGGGTCCAAGAAGCAATCCTAAACACACCCTTATTGTAAGCCAGAAGAGGTTAGAATATACTCACATCAGTCATCAGTAGTAAGTTGTCATATCAGCTTCATCCATCCATCTCTCACCATTAGGTCATCACCTTAACTTAGAGCATATACGAATGTAATAATTTACATGATTTATTGAAATAACTTCTCTCAATCACAAATATTGCTGCAATGTAAAGCATGTCAGCTACATATATACCAAGTAATATCCTACTCATCCTCTTCTAGAAAATTTGTCTACAGAGCCAATCAGTTATCAATAAAGAAAAGGAAAAGATAGAAAATTTATCATGTAAAAGATACAAATTACTATTTTTTATATATCAGCAAGGTTTATACTGTATTTCAATATTTGTTTTTACCTATTGGGATTTTATTTTCCCCACTAAATAAGGTAATTGTCACATCAATATTTTTACTATTTGTATCTCTTCTATTGGACTATCCAAATATTTTGATCTCATAATATGCCACTCAGTACAATTTTTCTATCTACCCCACAAACTATTATAATGTTTTGGGCCCAACAGTTCTAATTTCAATTTTTCTTGTGTGCTACCTGACCAGTACTTCTTTCTAAACTTTTCTTGAAAGTCTTCCCATGCTTCAAAATCTTCCAAATGAGCAGTACCCCAATTCAGCTGCTTTCTCTACTAGGTAACAAAGAATAAACCATTCTTTGAATGACCTTGTTACTTCTTGGGTAATGGTCTTGAAAAACACTCTGAGAAAATAAATAGGAGAACTTCTTCCTCAGGTTTGAATTTTGGAAACTGGTTGAATAAATGTATACCTGTCCCCAACTGCATTTCCCCTTCAAGGAAACTTTGGAGATGTTACTTCAAAGTAGTCAAAACATCTGTGTTATTGGTTACATTTACTATGTCTTTACCCTGTTCTAAAGTCTCTATTTGATTTTGTGTTTCTAAGATTTGGTTGTTCATCTGTTAAGATTTCTTATTATAACCAATGCTATTTGATTTATTTGTTTATCTACTGTTTTGAATTTCTCCTGTCCCTCAAATGTAACTAAGCCACAACGCCCTTCAATGTCCTTGTGTAAATTCTTAGGTAATTTAGCTAGTGTGGCCTCTATATTGGTAAACTTACCTTCTTACAATTTTTTTAAGTTATTCGATAGTTCTTTTTTGGTAGCTTTGAGACTACCTGATAGACCATCAACTCGGTTCTTTAATTCTTCACCTTGAGCGTCAATGCTGCCATCTAAATCAGTTTTAGAGGTATATAATTCTGAAACTTCCTGGCAGATTAAAACTGTGTGCCCGACCGAGACTCGAACTCGGGACCTTTGCCTTTCGCGGGCACTTGCCCGCGAAAGGCAAAGGTCCCGAGTTCGAGTCTCGGTCGGGCACACAGTTTTAATCTGCCAGGAAGTTTCATATCAGCGCACACTCCGCTGCAGAGTGAAAATCTCATTCTGTATATAATTCTGTTTCTATATTATTATTTACAAAAGTTTGAACAGCATTTAAATTATTATTTAAATTTGTTTCAACTGAACTAATCTTATCATTGAAATTAGTCTAAACAGCATATATTTGCATAATTAGATTTTCATGCAGGAACTTAGCCAGTTTGGTATTTCATCCATGCTCCTAGTGTGCACACGCATGCAAATCTATACTATTTTCAACCTCTCATGCTTGATTTACTCCTACTTCAGTGTTTTTCCTTTCACAGTAGCATGTTCCACAAAACAAAACAAAAAACAATCTCACATGCTAATAAAATATTACGTATCGCAGCTCACCACACTGCTTGAAGGTAGCTCTCATAGTGATGAGCTGCCAGCGAGAAGCTAGTCTGTTGAGTGACATAGATGCCATAGGCTGGCGGGATGCAGTCTGTGACCAACAATGGGATCTGTAGTGCCACTGTAACCGACCTCCTGTGCTATGACTCACATTGGTGAGATGACACCTGCTTACTGCTGTCACAGGTGTCATTCATCCTAGTCTTGGACTAATTATATCTTCCATTTCATGACTGATGTTAATTCATTCAATAATTGTTCCCCAGAAATCTACAAATCTTTTTAATGTACTTTTTATTTCATTGCTGACCATTGCATACTTAGTTGTCATGGTACTTGTTGACTTCTGTTGTCCCTGACACCACCTTGTATGCTGATGTTATTTTAATGGAATTTTCTCTGTATTTGCTTCAAAACTCTCTTAAACTACTTCTGCTTGTTCCCATCCTGTCACTAGGGCACAAAATGGATTCTTCTTGCATTGTATAATATTAATGCTGCCAATGGCATTAAGGTTCTACCTCCTTTTGGCAGTCTGTGTAAGTTTTACCTGGAATTCTTCTCAAATACAGTCACCTTCTGATCATTTCTTGATGTTGTGAAATTGCTAACCAAGGTCACTGGATACCATGTACAGCTCTTCTTTGATGCAGTAGCTATGAAGTCTGTAGGAGAGTTCTAAATACATTCAGCAACTTTGAAATTATAGCTCTACATTCTCTCACAAAACTGTTGTACTTTCAATAATCTTGAACAATCTTCCAATACATTGTAAAGAACCCAATTTTCCAAGCCATACATCAATATATATCTAAACATATCTGTCATGTCTAGTAACTAAAGTTCAGCTTAATTATGAATGAACCAACTGTTTTTTAGTCCTCTTTAGTTTTTAGAACTATTGACAATTCTTCTTGTCTGAGGTGTCGAAACCACCTCTGAGTAATGACAGCAAGGCACAATTAAACATCCACACAACTACTATGTCTGCTAGGGTTCTGTTGTGCCTTAGACATGCTGTATGCACTCCATTTCATGGATTTTATCTATAAATTATAATAACCTTGAATAGTAGGATTCTCCCACCTACCACAAAGCTACTTATGCTTTTACACAATCATCTTTTTTCTAACATTAAGGAATATGTGGAACATGTACCTCTGGACAAGCTACAGGTTACATCTCATTAGCCAGGCTGTTCTCTGCTCCCCCTACCACAATAACCTGATCCTCTTTGGCAAAATCTTTGGATAAATTCCCTATGTCATTTGTAGTCTGGCTAAGGGTAACACATGGCTTCACAATACTTGTAAACTGGTTCCCTGTTCCTAATTATTTCTGCACCATTTGGCCTATACCCCTCCCATGCCTACTACCTAGCAACAAGACACATTTCTTCCTACTCTCTTTTAGTACTAAGCTACACCTAGTTTCTTTGATAGCAGTCTGCTGCACCCTATTATGGCATATGGTTGGATGAGGCTCTTCCTCTCATACTTCATGTAGCAAATTTATTCGATACTTTTAGCTCAAATGTATATAAGGAAGCTGAATATCTGTTTCTTGTTCACCTATTGGTTGTTATCTTTACCCATTTCCCATGATCTTGTTTCCCCTTCAACCTACCTAGCACAAATTTCAAGTGTTCTAATTCAGATTGAAGGGCACATTTGCCTCCTGTTTAGTGATCCCCTTGTCTTTTTTGCACGATCTACATTTCCATGGGAGGGCATCAATGAGTTTCCCCCCGGGGAATAAATGGGAGTTCATGTGGTAGGCACAGGACATTCAGTATTATAGACAAGTTTAATGGAGCTTAGGAAGACTTACAGTCAAATTATGCAGAAGAGAAGATAACATTACTCTAGAACTTCTAAAACCATCAGGATAAATGGCAACCAAAAGCGTATTCAAACTGATTTGTAGAATAAATTAATATAGAGATACACTCATCAGACATTTGGAATAATATCATCTGTACAGTTCTGACAATTATCAAGGACAGAACTAATGCATAATAAGCTTAACAGCTTACGATACTGCGTGGAGAGTTTGACAGAGCACTGAAAGACCTGAGTCGAAACAAGGCCCCAGGAGTAGACAACATTCCATTAGAACTACTGACAGCCTTGGGATAGCCAGTCCTGACAAAACTCTACCATCTGGTGAGCAAGATGTATGAGACAGGAGAAAAACCCTCAGACTTCAAGAAGAATATAATAATTCCAATCCCAAAGAAAGCAGGTGCTGACAGATGTGAAAATTACCAAACAATCAGTTTAATAAGTCACGGATGCAAAATACTAACGCAAATTCTTTACAGACAAATGGAAAAACTGGTAGAAGCCGACCTCGGGGAAGATCAGTTTGGATTCCGTAGAAATATTGGAACACGTGAGGCAATACTGACCCTACAACTTATCTTAGAAGCTAGATTAAGGAAAGGCAAACCTACATTTCTAGCATTTATAGACTTAGAGAAAGCTTTTGACAATGTTGAGTGGAATGCTCTCTTTCAAATTCTGAAGGTGGCAGGGGTAAAATACAGGGAACAAAAGGCTATTTACAATTTGTACAGAAACCAGATGGCAGTTATAAGAGTTGAGGGACATGAAAGGGAAGCAGTGGTTGGGAAGGGAGTGAGACAGGGTTGTAGCCTCTCCCCAATGTTATTCAATCTGTATATTGAGCAAGCAGTGAAGGAAACAAAAGAAAAATTCAGAGTAGGTATTAAAATCCTTGGAGAAGAAATAAAAAATTTGAGGTTCGCCGATGACATTGTAATTCTGTCAGAGACAGCAAAGGACTTGGAAGAACAGTTGAACAGAATGGATAGGGTCTTGAAAGGAGGATATGAGATGAACATCAACAAAAGCAAAACAAGGATAATGGAATGTAGTCGAATTAAGTCAAGTGATGCTGAGGGAATTAGATTAGGAAATCAGACACTTAAAGAAGTAAAGGAGTTTTGCTATTTGGGGAGCGAAATAACTGATGATGGTCAAAGTAGAGAGGATATAAAAAGTAGACTGGCAATGGCAAGGAAAGCCTTTCTGAAGAAGAGAAATTTGTTAACATCGAGTATAGATTTAAGTGTCAGGAAGTCGTTTCTGAAAGTATTTGTATGGAGCGTAGCCATGTATGGAAGTGAAACATGGACGATGCCTAGTTTGGACAAGAAGAGAATAGTAGCTTTTGAAATGTGGTGCTACAGAAGAATGCAGAAGATTAGATGGGTAGTTCATATAACTAAGGAGGAGGTATTGAATAGGATTGGGGAGAAGAGAAGTTTGTCGCACAACTTGACTAGAAGAAGGGATCGGTTGGTAGGACATGTTCTGAGGCATCAAGGGATCATCAGTTTAGTATTGGAGGGAAGCGTGGAGGGTAAAAATCGTAGAGGGAGACCAAGAGATGAATACACTAAACAGATACAGAAGGATGTAGGTTGCACCAAACCAGTCTCAGGACTGAAGACCACAACAACAACAAGCTTAACAGTTCATGCATATAATTGCTGATACAGAAAGAATGGAAAAGAAAATTGAAAATCTATTAGATGTTTATCAGTTTACCTTTAGGATAGGTAAAGGCACCAGAGAGGCATTTCTGACCTTGTGCTTGATAATGAAAGTAACACTTAAGAAAAATTAAGACACGTTCATAGGCTCTGTCAACCTAGAAAAGGCATTCTACAATGCAAAAAGTGTAAAATTCTCAGGAAAATAGGTGTAAGCTGTAGGGTAAAATGGGCCTTACACCATTTTACAAGAACCAAAAATTGAAAATGAGAATGTAAGGCCAAAAATTAAGGACTCAGATTAAAAATGTGTATGGTAAATACGTTGAGCAATCAACACATCAAAGAAGCTACAACAGAAATAAAAGAAAGGTTCAGGAGTAGAGCACAAATTCAGGATTAAAGGATATAAATGATAAGATTCACTCACAGCATTGCTATACTCACTGAAAGTGTTGGGATGTGGTTTGAAAATAGACACATGCCACAGTCAGGCAGTAGCAGCTGACCAAGACACAAGCAGCAACAGGGAAGTAAATTATTTTGTGACTTTTATGAGTTCCTAACCAGTAGCATATAATATGGTTTCATTTGTGTACTTTGGTAGTTTAGTTTTTGGATCTCTGCGTGTTAATTTAATACTTAATAGACACAGTTCTTGTTTTTCACTTATGTCAGAAATTAAACTGATTTTGTGACATATTACAAGTTCCTAATCAGGAGTGAATTATTTAGGCTCACCTGTGTGCATTGGAAGTTTAGTTTCTGAATCTCTGTGAGTTAATCTAATCTATTAGACACACTTCTTGCATTGTCAGAGTCTGCAGCAGAGTTCCAAAGAGAGTGCTGATAGTCCTTAATTTATCTGTGTAGTGTAGTTTTCCACAGTTTTTACTATGGATAGGGACTAAGATAGCAGTATGCAGATGAGAGCCAGGTTGGTGACACTTTGCTTGCGGCTCCAGGCTCTGATGGCTTCAGTTACATAGCTTCGGGCTGCAGTGGATGGGCGTCACTGTTGCGAGCTGGCAGTGGGTATCCAATGGACATCAAGAATGACCCATGAGTCTACAACTGGTCCACATCAGTTACTGCTCACACTGAGGCTGACCCCACCACCCATCATTGAGTGGAGGTTCCCTCTGGGCATCGCAGGCTGTGGAAAACTTCCTGGGGAGGTGCGTGTAAGGCCTCCATGGTAAGTCTGACAAACAGGTTCCAAATGCTGTCTGTGGCTGACACTGTCCCTCAGCAAAATGTAGTCACATGTCCTGTTTCAGGGGAAACCTCTCAGGTGCAAGATCCAGGCAGTCAGTCACAGAGGGTGGGATTATTAGTAGTTGGAAGCTCCAGTGTTAGGTGGGTTATAGGGCTATCAAAGGGGGTGGGGGGGTGGGAGCCACACCAGGTGGAGTCATTCTAGACATATAATGGGTTTTTCCAGATGCCTTGAAGAGCATAGGGTGCAACCAATTGCAGGTGGTGGTTCATGTCAGTACAAAATTATGTGTCACTTTGGATTGGAAGAGATTCTCTCTGGGTTTGAGTGGCTGTCAGAAGTGGTAAAGGCTGCCAATCTTGTGTGGGAGATGAAAGCAGAACCTACAATTTGCAGCATAGAGCATAGTCAACAGGACCAATTGCGGACCTCTGATACACAGCTGAGTGGAGGATCTGAATCAGACACTCAAATGGTTCCACAACTATGTAGGCTGCAGACTCCTCGACTTTTGCCATAGAGTGGTGAGGTTTGGAGTTCCACTAAATAAGTCAGGAGCCCATTGCATGCAGGAGGTGGCTACATGGGTAGCACGTGCTTCGTGGCATGGACTGGGCAGTTTTCTAGGTTAGAGAGTCTTATGGAAACACAAAATGGGTTTCAGTCTCAAAGGATGTGTATCGAACACAGGAAGAACCTAGATCTATGAACCATCATTATAATAGTTGTGAACTGTCATAGCTTTGTTGGGAAAGTATGAGAGCTTCATGCGCTAATAGAAAGCATGGATGCTCAAATTGTTATAGGCACTGAAAGATAGTTAAGGCTGGAGATGCATTCAGCCAAAATTTATGCAAAGGATCTAACAGTGTTCAGAAAGGATAGGCTAAATACAGTTAGTGGTGGCAAGTTTCTGTTGTTAGAAGTAGTTTATCTTGCACCAAAATTGAAGTAGGCAGTTCTTGTGATTTAGTATGGGTAGAGGTTATTCTTGGCAACTGGAATAAAATAATAACTGGATCCTTTTATTGACCTCCCAACTCAGATGATACAGTTACATGCCCAACCCATATGATTATAGTTGATGGTGACTTTGATTGACCCACAATATGCTGGCGAAAATGCATATTTAAATCCAGAGGTACACAGAAAACATCATCTGACATTCTGCTCAATGCATTCCCTGAAAATTATTTCAAGCAATTAGTTCATGAACCCCTGGGACAGTAAACTGTCATGAAAACACATTTGACCTCTTAGCAACAAATAATCCTAAGCTAATAAAGAGCATCAAAACAGATACAGGGATTATTGAACACAGTGCTGTCACAGCAGGGCTGAATACTGTAACTCCCAAATCATCCAAAAACAAATGAAAAATATACCTATTCATAAAAGCAAATAAAAATTCACTTGGCTCTTCTCTGAGAGACAATCTCCACTCCTTCCAAATTAACAATGTAAGTGTAGACCAGATGTAGCTTGAATTCAAAAAATAGTATAGACGGGAACTGAGAGATGTATAACAAATAAATTAACAAGCAATGGAGATGATCCCCCCCTGGTACACAAAACATCACAGAATACTGTTGCAGAAACAATAAAAAAGCATGCCAAAATCAAAGACACAATCAATGCTTTCTCTGCATGGTAGCAACAGAAATATTATTGATGACAGCACTGCTAAAGCAGAGTTACTAAACACAGCCTTCCAAAATTCCTTCACCATAGAAGATGAAGTAAATATTACAGAATTTGAATCAAGAACAGCTGCCAGCATGAATAACTTAGAAGCAGATATCCTTGGAGTAGTGAAGCACTTAAACCACTAAATAAATCAACTCTTCCAGCTCCATACTTAACAATCACACACAACCACTCACTCAATGAAAGGTCAGTAAAGGCTGTAAAGTTGCACAGGTCACACCAATATTCAAGAGAGACAGTAGGAATAATCTGATAAATCACAGGCCCATATCATTACTGTCGATATGCAACAGGATTTTGGAACATTATGAATTACCTCCAGTGAATAGCCCATTAACATGCAGTCATCATGGATTTAGAAAACATTGTCTTATGAAACGCAACTAGCCATTTACTCACACAATGTCTTGAATGCTATTGACAAGGGATATCAAATTGATGCCATATTCCTAGATTTCTAGAATGCTTCTGACGTTGTGCCTCACTTGCAGCTTGTAATTAAAATGTGTGCTTATGGAATATATCTCTCTTATTTGACTGGAATTGTGAATTTCTGTCAAACTGTAACAGTTCATACTAACTGACAGAAGGTCATTGAGTGAAACAGAAGTGATTTCTGGTGATCCTCAGATAGTGTTATAGGCCCTCTGCTGTTCTTTATCCATATTAAAAATTTAGGAGACAATCCGAGCAGCCATCTTAGGTTGTTTGCAGATGATGCTTTTGTTTATTGTCTGGTAAAATCATCAGAAGACCAAAACCAATTGAAAAAGATTTGGAAAAGATACCGGTATGGTGCGAAAATTGGCAGTTGACCTAAATAATTAAAATTGTGATGTCATCCATTAAAGTTTGGTTACATGATGAATCACTCAAATCTAGAGGCTATAAATTCATGTAAATACCTAGAAATTACAATTAGAAATAATGTAGACTGGAAAGAATACATAGAAAATGTTTTGGGGAAGGTGAACCAAACACTGTGTTTTATTGGCAGAACACATAGAAGCTGCAACAGATCTATTAAAGAGACTGCCTACACACCTGTCCTTTCTCTTCTGGAGTACTGCTGCGTGGTGTGGGGTCCTCACCACATAGGATTAATGGAGTAGATCGAGAAAGTTCAAAGAAGGGCAGCATCTTTTGTGTTATTGAGAAATATGGGAGAGAGTGTCATTGACATTATACAGGATTTAGGGTGGGCATCATTAAAACAAAAGCCATTTTTCGTTGCTGTGGAATCTTCTCATGAAATTTCCATCACACATTTTCTCCTCAAAATGCAAAAATATTTTGTTGATGCCAACACAAATAGGGAGAAATGATCATCATAATAAAATAAGGGAAATCAGAGCTTGCATGGAAAGCTATAGCCTAGGTGTTCATTTTTCTCGTGGGCTGTTCGAGAGTGGAGTTGTGATCAGGTGCAGTTAAAGAAGCATGAAAAGAAGCCTGATTGTACAGAGTTTATTGTAATGGATAACAGTTTACAACTAATGATAGACAATGTAGTACACACAGAATAAACAGCAAAAGCCAAAGCATCTAAAAATGGAAGATAACACAAATCAAAGAAAAACAATGTTGCTTCTTTAAGATAACATTAACATTGTACCATTAACACCCTCCCTCAATGTTAATTGTCAGTGTTACAAAAACAAATTACAAGCTCTAAGTAAGTCCTAACAAGGCTCTAAATTTTTCAA
The DNA here is from genome assembly GCF_023864345.2 of Schistocerca serialis cubense. Lineage (NCBI taxonomy): Eukaryota > Metazoa > Arthropoda > Insecta > Orthoptera > Acrididae > Schistocerca > Schistocerca serialis. Next base: position 142,410,348 of record NC_064639.1, on the reverse strand, counting down.
ATTTTATTTTACCTAGTGGCTATGTTAGAACATCAGCTTGTTGGTCATTTGTGCTAATGTACTTTAGCTTAACTTTCCTAGTAAAAACTTTCACAAATAACATTTTTGAATCTATATGCTTTAGTTTATAATGGAACTGTGGGTTCCCAAAAAGCCTTATTACTGACATATTGTCTTCATAAAGTACAGCAGCTCTTTGACTGCCAGCGGGACTATGACACAAATTACTGAACCAACAGGCTTCACTAATTGTCACGCTAAAGACTACAAATTCAGACTTTGTTGATGACAGACACTGTGGGTTGCTTCTTACAAGGGAAATTCCCCATCGCAGCCCCCCTCAGATTTAGTACCAAGAGGGCACAGTGGACAATCCATCAAAAATTGATCACAGATCAAGCATGAGAACAGGAAGAAAGTGTACTGTACTGTGAAAAAACAAAGCAAAATAGGATCAATGAATGGTCCCAGGACAAGAAGTGCAATATAAATCAGCTAGGGAGAAAAATGGCATCGTGGTTAAGTAGTTATGGTGTTTGACTACCAAGAGGGCAAGCTGTGATCAAGCCTCAATTTGCCAATTTCCTTCTTCTTTTTTCCACTGTTCACTTTATTCAGATTTGTGTCTGTGTCATGGTTTAACATCCACTTGCAACAACAAGGTGTAAGATAGGGACCTGTAATGATGGCTGGTTCTGCACAACTACTCTATTAGCAGTCGAAAGGAAGTGGCTTTTGAATGGGAACCACAAATATTTGATGACAAGGCAACAAGTCAACCAAATCCACCGCCAGAAAACACGTCTGGTATCTCATACATGGCATAAGTGGCAGTACATGTGTCATATGATAGGAATCTCTTATCAGTGCACCTAATTTGTACTAATTTGTACGGCTGGTAAGTGAGTGAGATATGACTCGTTGCCCGATATAGGTGTTCGTATGAATGTGAATGTGGTCACTCCCAGTGAAATGATGAAATCATACCAGTTTGTCACATAAGCTGGAAAATATGAATGCAACAGTTTCACAAACATACAGTTTCTCTGTGCTCTTTCAAAATATACTTTTTTAACAGTTTTGAAGTTGCATTCCATTTTGGAAGCCTTGACTCTTGAATTCCTTTGTTTTAACAGAGTTCAAACCCATTTATTTGTTGTTTTCATTTCTGTGGGATGTCGATGTGGTATCTCACCTGTTCTCCCTATTCATCACATTTACTTGCAACATTAACATATTCTTACCACATGAGTCATATTCTATAACCAGTGTATAGTATGATAGCTACCAAGATGACAGAAAGAGAATAAACATTTCAACGACCAGACAGACAGTTCATAACATTGTGAAAAAAATAAATAAGTGAATGGAAAGAGGGAGTTTTGGACACAGCTCACCCCCTTGGCAGTCCAACACCATGACCACTGACACATGATGCCATTAGGATTTTGGGCTACTTTTTATTAGCCTTCTGGCTCTTGGACTGTTCACTGTTTCTATTTTGCTTTTTCTAATAGTTCAGTATACCTTCTTCCTGTTTTCATGCTCTATCCGTGTTCAGTCTTTGACGGGCTATCCAGCGGGCTGCCTTACCACTAAATCTGAGGGGGGTGCACTGGGGAGTTTCCCTTGCTAGATGCCCAGAAACACTACAACCCAAAACTTTGAAAAGATATTCACTTGTGGACTTCCTGTCTACTCCATCACCAGCCCAGTCAGAGCCCATATAATGAATTATAGGACCAGCACACTTTTCATCCCTAGCACATAACAGTCTCCGTTTTAGAGTTCCGTTAATGTCATGCAAGACACATTTTAAAGCATTTCATAAATCCACATTTGCACATAATTGATAAATGCTTATAATACTTATAGCTATGCAAATATCTGGTCTGGAACCTAACATAACATACATCAGTGACCCTATCAATCTTCTACATCTTTTCTCAACTTCTTCATTTTCAGGGTTTTCTCTTTTTAACATACTGTGATCAAAATTTTCCTCCATGGGAGCTGAAACAAAATTACATTCAAACATATTAAAAATTTCCAACACTTTTTCAAGATAGGTACTTTGGCAAACAGTAATAGTACCCTCCCATAAATTGTGAACAATATTCATTTCCAAATAGTTCCTAATCAGACCCAAATCTTTCATTTTAAAGTTCTCACTCAATAACAGCTTTAAACTGTCAATTTCACTTGAGCAGTTGAAGCTATCAGCAGATCATCAATGTAAACAAGTATGTGTGCTTTAGGGCTATTTTATGGTTCTACATACAAGCAATACTCAAAATCCTAGACCAGTTATTACTGTGTGAAATTTAACATTCCAATTTTTGGCCAAGTCCTTTAAACTATACGGAGTCTTCCTAAGTTTACAAACTTTACCACTCAGTTCACTGCAACATCCAGTAGGTAAATTAACATAAAATTCTCCAACTGTCTCTCCATGGACAAAAGCACTACAAACATCCAACTGACAGATGGGATAGTTATTCTCATCATAAAAAACCAGAAAAAGTCTCAGTGAAGTTAATTTTGGTGCTGGACTGTATATATCTGAATAAGACAAGCTTGGTTGGAAATCTTTTGCTGCAAGATGAGCTTTATAAGAAACAAATTATCTTTTTCATCTCTTTTTCACCTAAAAATCCACTTTGTGTCAATAACATCACAATCATTTGGCTTACATACATAATCCCACATATTATTTTCTCCAAGGCTTGCAGCTCACTTGCTATTGGCATCTTTCCAGTTTTTAGTTTCGCTGCAATACATTGCTTCAGCATAGGTGCTGGGGTCTTTATCATTCACTGCTGTCAACAGGCCACATCATAGTCCTCCAAGTAATTCAAGAGTTGAATTTTTCTCCTGGGTGTAAGATTGTATTTCTTCTTGTCATCAAAAACTACATCTTCCTCTGCATCCTCAAAAGAAATGTCTCTGTTTCCACTGACTTCACTGATTTTGTGCTCTTCTCTAGGCTGACTTTTATTTTCTTCCACGACCTCAGTCATCATTTCTTCCTTATATTCCTCTACATTTGAAGGTTTATCTATGTTCTCTTCAACACAACAAATAGTATCTGGTTCCTTTACATGAACATCACTTTTCTTCTTTCTTTCAGATGCTGCTGGTGGCAAGAAAATTACATCTTGATGCACCTTGATTCTCTTTGTGCAAGTTATAAGTATTCTGTACCTTTTCACATCATTATTATATCCCATAAATAAACCTATCTTGTTTTTGGGGTCTAGTTTCAGACTCTTTTCTTTGGGTACAAGGACAGACACAAGAGTTCCAAATATTTTCAAATATGCTAAGGGTAATTCCCTGCCATGAAAAGCTTCAAAAGGAGTTTTACCTTTTACAGGACTTGAACCAGTTTGATTTAGTACATAAGATACTGTGTTAATTGCTTCATTCCAGAAACGTTTTGGGCATTCATGAAATCACTGAATGATCAGCTTCAACCAAGATGCACACTTCCCTTTCAGCTCTTCCATTTTGCTCTGATGTGTACACAATGCTTCTTTGATGGGTTATGCCATTTTCACTCAAAAATGTATCTAAGTCAGTACTTATAAACTCTAGTCCATTATCACTCCTTAAACTTTTATTTTCAGTTTTTGCAATAAAATTCCTAATCAGACCTTTAACTTCATTATTCTGTTTCATAAAGAGAACATTGTTGTAACCAGAGTAATCATCTTTCAAAAGTAAAAAATATCTTGCTTCTCCAACCGATTGTGTCTCCATGTGTCCAAGACGTCTGCATGAACCAGTTCAAGTGGGGCATTAGCTTTTGATATAAACTGACAGGGAAAGGCAAGTGACATTGTTTACCTGTCAAACATTCTTCACAGGTGACAAAGTCATCAACCAAGCTCATTCCTTTATGTGAAAATTGCTCTTTCAAATGCACAATGGTCTGATGGCACAATTTTTTATGCCAGACACTCAAGTTTTCAACACTTTTATAGAAACTGAGCAGGCCACTATCAATATTCACTGACAAAAGATCACTACTGTCATTATTGTCAACCAATGTGTGTTTATCTGCACATGTCGTAATCATTGACAGTTCTGATTTTGTTCCGTTTAATTAAAACAACATATGGTACATTTTGCTGACACGTTTGGATAACGCATGAACTTCACCTACCTCTTCAAGAATTCACATTGTTTCTTGTTTGACACAAAACACATATCTTTGTCTAACACAGTTCCTACAGAAAACAGATTGAATTTTAGTTCAGGCACAAAAAGCACTCCACTAAGCACTGTTTTGATAAATTGAACTTTGTTCCATGCATACAGTTCCACAGTACCATGCCCAGTCACACCAAGAAGTTTACTGTCACCTGCAGTAATTCTCATTGAGCTTTGCACACTGTCCAATTTCATAAACAGTTCTTTCTTATAGCACATATGCTCGCTGTCACCTGTATCCATGATCCAATAATCTGCTATATCAACTCCTTGATTCATACGCACAAAGGCAGTTACATCCTGAGCCTTTTTGCCTTCCTTCAATTTCAACAACCTGTAATCTGACTTCAAATGATCTCTTTCCTTACAATAATTGCAACTTCTCATTTCTCTCTTTGCTTTACTTTCAAAGTACTTTGCATAATGGCCCTCCTTACCGCAACGAGAATGGGTAATTCTATTTGTCTAAAACTGACATGGTGAGACCACGGTTGTGTACAATTAATGTACATTGATTCTTACAAAGAAGAAGACAGCATCCAGCCACTATTAATAATGCTATTTATTTAAGTAAATAGCACAGTAACCAGTTTCGAACTGACAGGTTCATCATCAGACAGCTATTCACAAGATGCACTTTACATAATTGTTAGTTTTAGATTTTTATTCTCCCATTGCAGCAACACATCAAGAATATTTCGCTACAATGGGAGAATAAAAATTGAAAACTGATGACTATTTAAAGTGCATCTTGTGAACAGCCGCCTGCTGATGAACTTGTCAATTCAAAACCGGTTACAGTACTATTTACTTAAATAAATAGCGTTATTAATAGTGGTTGGTTGCTGTCTTCTTCTTTGTAAGAATCAACCTACATTATAATGGGTAATATTGCTGCCTGCTTACCTCTGGCTGATTGGATTAATTATTTCTCTCTTTCTCAAAGAGAAGTCTTCAAGTTAACTGATGAAGGATTTGCTTTTCAAAGGGGTTGGACTCCCATGCTGAATGGAAATTTTTATACTGCTCTGGCAATAACATTAACACTTTTGTTGTTATCATTTTATCTGAAAGTGGTTCACCCACTTGCTTCAATTTTGTGTTGATTTCTCCTATTTTCGATATAAATGTAGCCCTCATGTCATCACCAAACTGGAACAAGAACTTCTGCTAAAGTAGGTGAATACTCACTGCGACCTCTTTTTCATACACAGTCTCAGTTTAACCCACATTCCGGCAGATGTCATACACGAAAGTAGATGAGTGAGTGGTGCTACCTCCATCTGCATCACAATAAGTTGTTGTGCTTTTGCATCCTTTTCCAGCCATGTTTTGACTTCAACTTCTTTCTCCTGTGGTGGCATAATAGCAATGCCACTGACAATATCTAAAAGGCCTTTTCCTCTGAATATCACTTCCATTTGGAATTTCCACACTTCCTGATTGTTGCCTCCAGACAACTTATACACTGAAACTGATGTGTAGATTGTTCCATTGCACCAAGCCAGTAACATCAAATTTTGCGGTTATGCACAACACCACCAAACAAATCTCTGCCACTGCATTAAAAAATGGGCTCATGCACCTGGGCCCATAAGCTGTGATCAGGCACAGTAAATAGCACACGAAAATAGGCCTGTTTGTGCAGAGTTTATTGTAATGTCTAAACAGCTTACAACTAATGGCAGACAATGATACACACACAGAAAAAGCCAAAGCATCTAAGGAATGGAAGATGGCAGAATCAAAGAAAATCTGTGTTGCTTCTTTAAGCTAACATTAACATTGTACCACTAATAAAGTAATAGAGAACTATTTTGAAGGTGGTTCGATGAACACTCTGCCAGGCACTTAGGTGAGATTTGCAGAGTATCTGTGTGGATGTAGATAATTACCAAACAGCTGGTGAATCCCCCACATGTGGAAAGTTACCCCATCCCAGAAATCTAATTGTGAGCAAGCCCTGCCTTTACAATCTACACTATGAATTTAATATGCGCAACTTAATCAGATAACACTAATTTTATTGACCATAGCTATAGATCCTAAAGTGGAGATTTACTCATAGAACATTTTATCTGAAGGGAAATTGTCTACATAAACAATATTTCATTTAAACATGCCAATTTGTTCACTAAAAACATCAGTCACATGCATAAATCACGAGAAAATGTTGAATGGTTTACAAACACAAAATCTAGAAATTCTAATTAGTGGCTTTAATTTATTAGCAGTGTTACTTGATGCCTGCAGATGCTAAAGTTGATCAGAAAATCACTCGATAAGCTTGTTAATCCCATACCAAAAACAGTGACTGTAGACTTGGTGGTAATTGCACACTATGAGCGAATCTGAGCCAGGTACAGGCACAGAATCCTGCATGTGCAGATCAAGAATACCCTGTGAGACTAGTGCTGTTACTTATGCTCACTGAAATTATATATGGCTGCCACAGTGGATGTTTCCTCTGTGCAAATGGCTGCTGCAAGTCTGCTCCCTGCTTGTCTGATAAAATGCTCTCTCCCACACATTTGACTGATATGCACAGGATACTTAAAGCTCTCTGTCCCCATAAGAAGTCTAGAGTGGACCTCCTCAATGCCTCCCCAAGAAGTCTCTAAATTTTTGGTGGATTCTAACGCCCTTCTATCTTTTCCTGCTGGACTGTACCTGCCAGCCAATAGTGAAAAACTCAAAACACAGCAGTCCGATAGAGAGGCTCTTTTTACATACAAAATTACACCCAAAGCTATGCATTGTGATCCGATGCCAATAGTGTTTGACTAGATACTCTAATAGCAGGTGTTATCCACTGGCTTGTGTTCCTAGGCATGACATTGATCTTTGTGAGTTTTTTTGGGAAACACATCTCAAATAGGGACATGAATGTACTAGAAAAAGCATTGAAAGATTCCTCGGTTGTTGTTTGTGCAAAGACATCTTCCCAGGTTTCATTAGCTAACAACTGGATGAAACTATTTACTTTTTCTGTATAGAAGTGCCTTTTGTATCCCCACTTATAATTTACTGCCTTGGGGATGGAGTAATTTATGTATGTTAATAGTGTATTGTGATCCGAAAGACCTAAGTTTACGTTTAGTGGCTCAGTGAGACCATTCTCCATATTTGAGAAAATATTGTCTATAAGAGAAGATGACAGTTCTGTTATTCTGGTGGCATCTGTAAAGAGTGGTTTCATGTGGAAGCTGCTGAGTATACTCAAAAGCTGTCTTTTTTCATCACTTTCAATTAACAGGTTAATATTAAAATCTCCACATAAAAATAATTTCACTTCATTACTATAAAAGGTGTTTAATGCTGCTTCTATTTTTTTGAAGAATATGTTTTTGTCACCCAGTGGAGATCTATATACTGTAATGACAACTAGTTTTTCACTCTTCTCCTCAGTTTTTAACTCTATGGCACATGATTCAAAATGTTTTTCTATATTTAGATGGTCCAATTCTGTTTTCACTTTGAACTGCAGTCCTACTCTAGAGTAAATGCATACCCCACCATTTTTAAAAACACTTCGGCAATAATGTGTTGCTAAATTAAACTTGCTTATATTTATGAGACTTAATTCACTAGCCTTGCACCAGTGTTCAGATAAACAAATACAAGAGACATTGGCAAGATTATTTAAAGCTACTTCTAGATCTAGTACTTTGTTTCTGAGGCATTGAATATTCTGACTCATTATCCTGACTGTTTTGGAAGTATTTTTTCCTTTGTCATTACCTGGTAATGTGCTGCTTTTTCCATAGTATTTGTGACTTATCTGCAAATTTTCTTGCTGATTTGTCACAATCTTTTCCATTTCTTTGTCTGAAGCCATAAAAAATCCTTATTTAATGATGTAGATTTACCTTGTCTTTGACTCCTCCTTAGGCAGTGTTGTGTTGCTGCAACTGTTGTTGATGGTTTTGTTGCTGCTGCTACTGTTGTTGTTGGTTCAGTTGCTGCTGCTGTTGTTGCTGCTGGTGCTTCTGTGGCCGGAGGTGGTGGTGGTGGTGGTGGTGGTGGTGGTGGTAGTGGTAGTGGATGTGGTGGTGGTGCTGACAGGATTCTTCGTGCTGTTGCTGCCTTTGATTCTTTAATTGGCACTGTTTCTGTTGGTGGTGGATCTGTTGTTGTAGTAGGCCTATCTGTTGGTTTTGCCCTGTAATTACTGATGCCTGTGGTTTCCTTCCTCTTTTCTGCCAGTGACTGTAGTGGAACTGCTACAGTTGTTGACACCATTTCTGCTTCTGTTGCTTGTGCTGCTGCTGTTATTGGTCTTGTTGCTTGAGCTGGTTCAGATGTTGCTGGTTTTGCTGGTGCTGCAGTTGTTACTGAATTTGATCGTGCTGCTGTAGCAATTTGTGGTTTTGCAGCTGCTTTAGTTGTTGTCTCCAAGACAGATTCACTTCCTCCATGGTTGCTTCCAGTAATGTATTGGTAGTTCATTACAATGGCTGGTACTGACTCATAGATACTTTGTTTTTTATATGGTTCTAACGTTTCGTAAATTGCTTTGCACAGAGATGACTTGCCTTTTCTATTCAGGTGCATGCCATGTTTTGTAAAGCTGCATCTATCCAGGAAATCGATTGGTAGAAATCTTATGTTTGGGTACACTTTACACGCTGTTTGTATCTGTTTATTTGCTTCCTTAATTTCGGCATTCACACATGAAGCAGATATGAGGTCATGCCTATGTGGTATACCAATAACAGTTACTTTTTGGTTTTTTATCGAACTGAGGGCACTTTTGAGACTGATAATAGCGTTAGCTAACTCGTTACAATACACGTCATTTGCTCCTCCAATTAATACAACATGACGATTTTTGTTGTCTTGTTTGTAGAGTAAAATGTCCCTAATAATTTCCCGCATTGGTGCTCCTGGTTTCACAAGACTGCATACTTTCAGATCGTAATGGTTTCGTAGTACCTCCGCCAGTCCGCGTCCGTGGCTATCTGAGTAGATATTTAACTCAGTGAGATTTCGTGAAGATTGATTATTTATTCTTGGAGACAAATATTTCACTTGGGCACAGATTTTCGCTTTGCTGGTATGCATTTTCTGTTGAAATTCATCGATCTCTGTGTGTTTTCTATGTGAGGCCTGTCTTTGTAGTTCATTAGTTAATGAACGTATTATTATTTTTGCTTCTTGCAGTTCGCTTTTATACTTTAATATATCAGGCTGTAGGTCTTCTTGTGTTAAGGCCTCATATTTATGTTTTAAAATGCCGATCTCAGTTAGCAACGTTGCAATCACTTCACTTTCGCATTCTGCACTGATCAATTTTTTTTCAATGTCGTCTACATAACATTCCCGACAAGCCCAGAATTTTTGTTTCGGATTAGCACTTGCACAACTGTAATGGTGTAAGGTTTTGCATTTAACACACATAATACCTTTCGCCGCTCGCTTGTTGCAGTAGCATTTGTCTGAGTATACACGATGACAAACAAACATATAAATAAAACATGTAATCAAGGAATTCTTACTTTGTGGACAATTATAATTTGGCACATTTACATTACTGACAACATATGAGTTAACAGAAGGTTGAACAAAACAAAATATGGCAATAAGCAAACAGGAAGACATTGACATCAGTATAATTAGTTTTAAAAAATGCACAGAACAAAGAAGTGAGCCTGATCTTTGAGTTTAACTCTTTCTTTGAACATCACACATGCACTGAATCTCTTCTGTCACAAAAATGTAGTAGGAGATACTGAGGCAGAAAGATGGAGGACATGCAAATTAGTTCAATGCAGCCAACTGGTCATCACTCGCAGCACGGGCATGTTGCATCTAGATGAAATATGCAATGCAGAGAGTAGCAGATGGGCCTTCTTCCAATCTTCCCATGTGTTTGTAACTTGTAACCAAAAGTACTTTACCACTTGTAACAGTGCACCCCCCCCCCCCTCTTAAGTTATGCAAAATGCAAAAAGAATTATTCAGTGACAGGACTTGAGGCTTTAGCCATGTTGTGGGGGTTTAAAATGTTCTGCTACTGCCTCTTTGGACACAAGACCAGAATGTCTACTGACCACTGAACACTAGAGTTTCTGCTGACAGCCAAGTTAACCCATGATACACTGGTGTGGCAGGTTCTCTTTCTGGAGGAGTATGACTTCACAATCACACACATGCCAGGTGAAACAAACATAATAACTCATCTACTGACTGGTTCACCAGAAGGATGGAATGAAGGGGTAGCAGAGGACACTGAAGACACTCACTTCAGCTTGTATTATCTGAGAAACATGGCGCTTGAGAATCAGATCTCCACATCACTGCAGGAAATCATAAAGGCACAGGATAAGGGTCTGGTACTCAGACAGCTAAAGGAGAAATGGCGAGACTGGAAAAAATCCACAGTCAGACTTTTATCTGGTTAGAAAAGGAATCCTGTTCCACTGTAGGAGTGTTTCTGACCCACTGTGGGCCCTTCATAGCCCAGAGAATCTAATAAACAGTCATATGGTAGATCCACCTCAGCTATGTGAATTTTGTGGTGAAAAAATGTTTTTTTGAAGTTGAAAACCTTATGACACTTCAGTAACATAGAGCAGAGGATAAGGAAGGCTTTTCTCATATGCAACATATGCCAGATGACAAATCAAAGCACCTGGATGATGCAAGCACCACTCTGTCCAATTGTGCTGAACGAGTTGTCACACCTCATGGCTGCAATCTTAATGGGATCACTGCTGATAGTACAGCATGCCCTTAAGTATATATTAACTCTTGTGGAGCTCACATGTAAATAGTGGACTCATCAGTAAGAAATAATTAATCAAGCACTCTCCTGGATCTGCAAGGTGGGAAGAAAGAGGACGGATAAGAAGGTGAGATTAAGGGAATATCAGGTGGGACAATAGATACTCATTAAGTTATTGTCATTCCTACTGTCAAATAAATAAAAGAGGTTGTGCTACAAGAGTTTCTCTGTTTACATGGGCTGCTGTGAACTAAGTGTATTATAGATGCAGATTCATTTGAATTAGAAACAATCAGGTCAAAGTAGTCTAGTTGAATACAAGGATTAGTGCAGCAGTGAAGACAAGGAGAGATTTGTGATCATACCTGATGGTATGAACAATTTAGTCATTGCAAGAAGTATGAACATAACAGCAGGTTGTATGGAAAAGCAGAATTCAGTGAGAAAGAGATAGAAATTTAATAAAATATTTTTATTATATGCTGACTTGTAGAGCTTCGCAGAAGAGTTAAAGAAATGGTGTACTCAGAAGTAATTTGTAAGTTTCAAGTAGCACAAATGACTAGAACACAGGGAGAACCAGTTTATATTTTATAGAAGAATTGTGCCAAGCTTTGAGAATGGTAAAGGAACAATAAAGTATCAAAAGTTACTGACATGCAGGTATGCTACTCAGGCTGACCAGAGGTAACATGATGAGCATATAAGCTTGGCTATGTACGTCGAAATCTTCAGTGAGGGACAACTGATGTATTTACAGGTATTGTAGTAGGATATAGTTGTGTGTGTTGTGATTTTTGTCTGCAAGAGAAGGCAGCAGTACACAACGACAATGAAGGAAATGTAAATCATAGAGAAATAGCATGGTGCCATCCAACAATGAGAACCACAATTTGAATCAGAGACCTTGGTAATTTATTAATTATTATGTCTTAGAGTTATTTGCATGCTTAGTAGGGATAGTTAGTGAAGAATGTTAGATATAAAGCATGACATTTATAATGAGGTACAGACTAATGTACTGAATCATCATTAACAAGGTACTAACCCACTCTTCATTGATGACAACATTATAAGATAATGAACAGATTGATGTTGCCATGAGTAGCAATAATTTCATGCCATAATAATAAAAATGTACAACATACATATTTTTATTTTGGGAGAAGGATTTGAAAAATTTAATTCATACTTAATTTCACTCAGACCTACATTAATAGTCAGTAATTTTTTATTGTTTTGTGAGTAGACTGACTCCATTGTGTACAGTTCATGGAGATATTCATTAGGATGTACGATAGCTTGTAGAAAATTTCATGCACTGAGTCTCATTCTAAGGATTGTGCAGAACCATGTGGAGATCAGGGTGAGGACACAGAGACACATGCAGCGTGCTGGCAGCCTGACATAATTGAGGCACTGAGCATCAGGAGGACACCAAGAATGAAGGCAGTGCACGTTACGGCACAGCAGAGTAGGGGCCCAAGAGGCCTGTCCCGGCAGACGGCAGCCATACTCAAGATCATCTGGGCCACAGCTGTCTGGCAGCTTCTGATGAAGTGCTGAGTGGTGCTCAGCATGAGCTGGACCACAGTGGGGAGGAGCCAGGAAGTGATGGGCAGATGATAACCAGTGACTGTTGCATGGCAGCCAAGGTGATCAGTGGTCTGTTTCAGCAGCAGAGTCAATGTCAATAGGGGATTCCCATGCCATTTGAGAGCCCTCAGGACTGGGAGTGCTGGCATTAGTCCACAACAAATGAACTTGCTACCTTTATCAGTTCTGGCCAAGACATGTCAGCCACACTATGGCACAAATTTAACCTTATATCCTACTTCAGACCTGTATCCACTAGCCAGTCTGCACCAGAAAGCAGTTCTGTGCAATGCAACAATGTTTGCAATGTTTCTGTTCTCTCACTGAGAACTCTCGCACTTTATGCACCCTGACATTCAATACAGTTTAGAATACCCTTTTTCAGTGGATCCTTTGGAAAGCACAGAATAATTGTCCAAGGTACTCCATATCTAATTCCTGTTTAGCTCTAACAAACAAAAGTATTAACACTGTGGAAGTACAGTAGAAATGACAACCGCAAGCAACACCAGTTGCATCAGCATGAACATTGGAGACACTACTGACTGCTTTGTTCCTGGACAATCACTTTTGGCTAAGGGACTGTTATAATGGAAGAATGGTAGCCACATATCTTGAAAATGGGTGGGGAGAGGGGGCACTGTTACAAGTGGTAAAGTACTTTTGGTTACAGGTGACAAATCAGCAGTTTTTTTAGGGCAGGGAGGGCAGAAACAAAAGGTGTTCAGATACAGGCTGAAAATGACATTCACATTGGTAAAACAGGCAGCCAGAAAACAAATTTTAATGTACTCAGTTCATGCAGACAGCCTCTGATTGTAACTAGAGATTTTCAAAAACTAACAGGAAAATGAGGTTTGTCCAGCTGTAATTCAGCCAGTGCACAAAATCAGTTATCCCTACTGCATCAGAATATCCGAGGACTAAGGGGCAAGCTTAATGAGTTGCTTACTTGAGTTGAAGAATTAGAGTTGAGCAAACCAGTTGATATAATCTGCCTCTCTGAACATCATGTGACCACTGGTGTAGATACATTAAATGTTACAGGATTCAAGTTAACTTCTTACTTCTGTAGGGAAAATATGGAGAAAGGAGGAGTTGCCACATTTGTCAGAAACTGTTTTGATTTCAAGAATATTGATATTAATAAATTTTGCTCAGAGCAGCACTTAGGAGCTTGTGCAACAAAAGTAGTATTTCATAATAAGTCCTTTATAATATTAGGTATACACAGATCACCTTCAGGAAATTTTAACCTCTTCATAAAAAATCTGGAAGCTCTGTTGTCCCATCTCATGGTAAAAAACAAGGAAGTAGTGGATGCTGGTGGTTTTAATGTGGATTTATTGAAAAGCCCTGTCAGTGAACAATTATTGCAGTCAGTTACACTATCATTCAATTTAGTTCCTACTGTGAACTTTACAACTAGGATATGTAAATGTTGTGAGACTGCTATTGATAATACCTTGGTAGACAAATCTAGGGAAATATGTCATACCATGAAACCATTAGTAAATGGGCTATCTGATCATGACATGCAGCATCTTCTGTTAAATTTTGAAACTTGTCAGGAGAAAAAAATCTATTACAGCTGAGTATAGGAGGGTAATAAATAAGTCATGAATTGAGAAATTCAGGAAATTGCTCAAAGACATGAACTGGATATATGATTACAATACTTCTGACTCAAATGGAAAATACAAAGCATTCATCAATAAAGTTACCTCCTCTTTTGAAAATTGTTTTCTCATAAAGGTAACTTCTGTATAGAAGTCAAAAAATAATGGTAGATTACACAAGGAATAAAGATATGTGGGACAAAAAGGAGACTGTATCTACTATCTAGGGACAGCTCTGGTGTTAAAATTGAAACCAGCTTCATTATGAGGAAATATAATTACATCAGGCAATAAAATAAAAACTGTAAGAGATATAGTGAAGACAGAGGCAGGTGGGGCCAGAAAGGAAGAGGAAAATATGGTTATAAAAATAAATGAGACTTTGGTAACAAATGCATGTAGTGTTGAAAACCTCTTAAACAAGCACTTGATTTCTCTTCCTGACAGCTTGGGGTTATGAGGTTCGGTGAACAGTGCAATGGAGTACTAGAGATCAGTCTTTAAAAATAACTTCAGTAAGATGGAAATGACACTCATGTCTCCCAAAGAAGTAGCATTGATCATAAAACCCTTAAAATCTAAGTATTCCAGTTGGTATGATAACATATCAATGAAGTTAATCAAAGAGTTCTCATGAGAGTTGAGGTTTATCTCACGTTATTTGTGTGATTAATCTCTTATCAGTGGAACATTTCCAGACTGGCTAAAATATGCTGAAGTTAAGCCTCTTTACAAGAAGGGGGATAAAGAGATACCATAAAACTATCGACGAATTTCACTTTTGCCAGCTTTCTCAAAAATATTTGGAAAGGTTGTGTTCAAGCATCTGACTGCAAATAATATATTGCCTAAGTCACAGTTTGGATTTCTTAAGGGTTCTGATATAGAGAAAGCTGTTTACTCTTACAGTGAGAATGGTCTTATTTCATTAGATAATAAATTAGAGGCTACTGGCACTTCTGTGACCTGTGAAAAGCCTTTGACTGTGTGAACCATAGCATTCTCTTACATAAATTAGAATATTATGGTGTCACCGGCAATGCTGTGAAATGGTTTGAGTCTAATCTATCTGACAGGAAACAAAGGGTGTCTTTGCAAAATACCTGTGCTGTAAGCACTCAGTCTTCATCTGATTGGGAATTAATTACATGTGGTGTTCCTCAACATTCCATCTTGGGTCCATTGCTTTTTCTTGTGTACACTAATGATCTCTCATCGGTTACATTGACAGATACTAATTTTGTTTTGTTTGCAGATGATACAAACATTGCAATAAGTAGCAAGTCAAGTACAGATTTAGAAATAGCTACTAATGAAATTTTCACTGACGTTAATAAGTGGCTTAAAGCTATTTCAGTGTCATTAAACTTTGTGAAGACCCATTATATTCAGTTCAGAACATGTAAGAGATTTCCTTCCAGTGTATGTATAGCATATGAAGACACACAGTTCAAAGAGGTTGGCAGTGTTAAATTTCTGGGATTACAACTCAATAATAAAATCAGTTGGGAAGGGCATACCACATAATGGCTTAAGGACCTAAACAAGTCTGTATTTGCAGTGAGAATGATGTAAAATGTAGGAGATATAAATACAAAAACACTTGCATACTTTACTTACTGTCATTCTATTATGTCATATGGGATCATTTTCTGGGGTAACTCATCAAACTGAGCAAATGTTTTTAGGATCCAAAAGCATGTGATAAGAATCATTTGTAGAAACCTGTTCAAGGAACTTTGTGTACTAGACACTGCTTCTCAGAATATTTATTCCTTAATGAATTTTTTTGCAAGTAATAGATCTGTATTTCCAAACAATAGCTCAATACATAGTACCAATACTAGGAATCAGAACAATCTACATAACAACCTAAAATCACTTACTTTGGTCCAAAAAGGGGTCCAATATTCAGGAACTCACATTTTCAATAAATTGCCAGCAACCATTAAAAACTTGGTTTCCGATGAAGCAGGGTTTAAACAGAGTTTGAAAGACTTTTTGATAGTCAACTCCTTCTACTGTATAGATGAATATCTTAGCAGAGACTATTAAGCCAGCTTAAGTAAAAATGTCTGTTAGATTCCAGTTTTGATAAAACTTGATCACAACAGTAAAGATTAGGTATTTTGTGTATGATAAATTTATTAATATTCTATAACAATTTTTCATTCTGACAGCGTGTTAATTCTGTAAATATTAGCTGTTCCAGTTTACTGAATTGTAATTATCTATTTCGACAATCTCCTGACAAATGATCAGGGTAGTAAGTATTATATTCAAATGTTTCATGTTTTTATGTTATACTTTCTGGCATGTTCCACACCCACAACAATCATTTCATTTTTTGGGTCTATGGAACAAAACTGAATCTAATCTAATCTAATTTGATAGTACGTGATTACCAAATGCTGTTGCCTTCCTTGTGGTCTCACCCTTCCCCTCAATTTCCTGGAATATTATGACTCATACACCAGCTTTGTTGCTGTCAGTTACCATGCAAAAATCAGCTGATAAGTCAGGATGTGACAATTTCACAGCAGTTACCAGTGCACTCTTTACTGCTTGGAATTCACTCTCTGCAAGTGTATCCCACACCCATGCTGTCTTCTTCCCTGAAACTGCACCGAGCCTTGGTGCTGTTAACATGTCCAACTCATAAATGATTTTATAAACACTGATAATTCATTGTGAATTCCTTTCAATCCATAAATAAATGTGACTGTAGGTACACTGGTATTCAGGCTGAAGGGCAATCATTGAAACTGGTAGCATCAACTGAAAATGATAAAAGCTGTGACATGTGGCAAAAAGGTTGGAGTACTTTCTATCAGAAGCTTGATCTAATATGAATCAACAACAAAACTTTCACCCATAAAATCTTTCCAATAGTTCTTCTAGTTTCCCTGGCTTGTCTGTCTCTGATGTGATAACTATATCAATCTGCCTAGAATTTAATACAATGTGTATTGACCTGCCTTCTTTTCAACAATGTGCAGGGGGTGTTATATGTGGAAACTGCATGTTCAGGCACACCATCTTGCAACATGCTTCCTATTTCTTGACTTACTTTTGATCAGTGAGCAACTAGAATGACATAAGGAAGCATAAAAATTTGCCAAGTTCCTTCATGGTGAAAGTGTACTGAAAATTGTCGATTGTCACAGTTTCTGTAAACATACATCCCAGTTGTTGATTAATATTTCCTTCAACTCTTATCTGTCTTCTACACCTATTTTGGAAAGCTGTTCAACACATTTGTTGATTGCATGGCTTGTTTCCCTTTTTATCAACTCTCCGTCATCTTCTGAATCCATGTCATCTTCACCTTTCTCACTCTCTCTTCTGTCCTTACATTGTTTCAAACAGCTCTGTGGTTTGTGTACATGAATGGCTTGTTTCTTGAATCAAAGCTGCATCTTCTTCCCCTTTGCGTAATGAATTCATCTCATCACGTGTCTAACTGTGCTCTGTAATTGCTGAGGAAGTGTTTCCTGATTATTAACTCCATCGGCAGCCTGGGCACCTCCACAAAACTAGTTATTAATGTGTGTCCTTGGCACATTATTTCGAGTCTCAATTGCCTGTTTACTTTGGTAATCTTCTCTAAGATGGCACACTTTATCCTAACTTTTCTCAATGGAAGTTCTGGCCACTTACATCCCTGCATCTATCAAACATCGATTCGGCTCTCGCTGAAATTTGACTTCATCTCTCCAAAATGCCATGTATTGCTAAATTTCCTATCATAGCCTTTATTACAGGTTGAATGCCCTTTGTAGTTTTCGTCCCTCCCTCTTATAACAACACTTCAGAAACATCATCGTATTTTATTACATTGATAAGGGTGGTCCCGATTGTTGTGGGCATTGTAAAATTAGCCTCTACCATGTTTTCTTGCAGTCATTGTTTAGTGGACTGTGTCTGTGCTGGTTATGTTGTGAGTTAGGACCATGGATTTCAATAATTTTGGCATCTCTCTTCTTCATATATCCTCCTCTGTTTTTCTGACCGAATTGCCCTCGATTGTGGTTTTTCCCCAAATTTTTGTAGCCACATTTTGGTGGTCTACTACTATTTTGCTCAATATTTCTCCACCCTACCCCCCACCCCCCCCCCCCCACCCCATTTTATGGCCTGTAATTATTCTTCCTCCAGTTAGTCCATCTGCCATTACTTTGTACTTGGTTGCATCTTAAATCTCCTCGATCTGATGAACCTGGGGAGTGGTACCCATTTCTTGAATGCCTGTTCCTCTGGTGATAGTTATTTTGGTTCTGGCAGTGCAACATATCTCCAAAGTCCCCCTCATTATTGCACATACATTCTCAGCTGTGCAGTATGCTGAATGCAAATTCTAACTCGTGAGGAATATTTCAGAAAGTTCTTATATCCACATTACATCTTCCTGCTATCATTGCTAGTAATGTGACAGTAGCTTCATGTAACACTATCTAATGACTTCTCCTGGTGTGCATGGTACATCTAGAAACTGTTTTTTCTTAATCATTGCTTCTAGAAATTTGCCTTTCATATCCAGACCCCACAGTCTTTTGCAATTGTCATCTCATGCTTTATTCTCTCCTGAGTTTCCTTTGACCAGTAATTCTCTAGGAACTTTCTTCTATATTAATTGTACGAGTGATGTGTGGTTGCTATGTCTCTTATTTTTTCCATCATAATCCCTTTCAAGTGTCGGCATATAAATTCAAGTCTGTACTGTAGTTGCCAAGACAGTGGTAACCATAAACTGATTTGTGAAATCCAGTTTTTTTATGTAGTGTATTCCTTTCATCTTTCTAATTTTGGAGTTAGCTGAACTGCAATAAGTGCTTGTAATCAAATGATACCTCACTTGACATGCTCGCACTAACACAAATTTCAGTTCTTCTTACATTTTACTTGCTCTGTACATCAAGAAAGCTCCCAATGTTGCTAATTCTGAAGCTGAAATTGCTGCCACTGTGTAATGTTGCACAGTTGTGTAATTCATTTGATCTCACATCCTCATCAGACATTGACCTGTCCTTTAGTTGCTGTTTTATGTACTTCTTAAACACACCTTCTAGCTTCTTCTCCATCTATGAATTGATAACTTCTTGCTGACATTGTGTCGGTAGTGTGTGTACATCTCCAGTTTTCATGACTGGTTTCAGATTTGTCAGATTTGATACATCCTGTACTGAGTTTTTGTATTTCATTCTCTATCTTCTCTTGATTCACATTCTCCAGATGATTTGCCATTTCTTCCAACCTCACATCGATATATTCCTCCAATTTTTCCTGTCACAACTCCAAATTTTCATCTCTTCTTCCAGTTTTTAAGATTGCCTCCTGACTGCTCTTATCTGTGTTCTGACTCTCTTATTTCACTTCATTAACTACCTTTTTCACTTCTTGCACTTCATCCCTCACTTCCTCAGCTGTTTGCTTCATTTCCTCTGCCAGCTTAGCAATTTTATTTTGTTTCTCCCTAGGTTTCCTGAATACCATTCTGTATCCTCTCTCTCATGTCCTTTTCTTTCATGATTTTTTTCTCCCATGTCATTATTTTCTTTCCTGACTTTTTTTCAAAGTCACTTTCTTACCTTTTTTTCCCCATTCCTTTATTCTCTTGCCTGATTTTCTCTTGTATTTTTTCTCCAATGTCTTTATTTTCTTTTCTCATTGATTCAGAAAATTTCTGATACTGAATTCATCAGCTCCTGTTTCAGTAGTTCTGTCTGTGAAGCTGCTTGTGATCTTCCCAAAATAATATTAATTCCTTTCTGGTTTGATTTGGTGTTGTTTTCTTCCTCCCAGTTACGAATTGTCATTGCTGCTTCCACACTTTGTTCTCTGACCTTTTCTGTTTCCTCGCGAGTACTGCTGTTCACTGCACTGTTTATATTCTCTAATGTGATGTTGTCCACTACACTATTCTTGTGATCACTACCTGTCGATCTTGACTGTTCCACAGCATAAGTCGTATGATTCTCTCTTGACTCACAGAAATCTATACTTCTATCTTGCTTTATTATGCCCTCTGTTTCATAACCATCCTGACTTAATGTGCATCATGCTTTGCTTCATATTAATGTTCGAACTTGACTATATACCTATACATGATACGTAGATTGATACACCTATTGTACAACTGATATTTTTACTTATCATACTCTACATAACTTCCATCACTATAGCACATTCCTATCCAAATTTTTTGTGATGCTGGTGTTCAACACAGCTATATCATTAGATGTGGAGCAGAACCCACAAAACCATGAACACAGATAAAATACATGAAATATTAATTTGTGCCAGCAAGTATCAGAAACTATAATTGTGGAATGATCTTTTGTTCCTTGTCCAGTGATACCAAGAATGCAAAATGAATGAACACAAAAAACTAACATTAATGACCCTGACTGTGCATCAGAAAATCCAAATGGAACTTGCATCCTGAGCATGGGTTCACTAATTTATGTGGAACACCCATGCATAGGAAGTTTCCTCAAGCCAGAGAACTGATTGTGAGCCTTTAACATCTACACTATGAGTTTGATGTGTGCAAAATCATTGGATAATGCTTATTTTATTGGCCCTAGCTATAGATCCTAAAGTGGGGATCTGCACATAGAATATTAGATCTGAAAGAAAGCTGTCTAATGGAAACAATATTTTATTTAAACTAAAAATATCAATCCTATGCATAAATCATGAGAAAATGTTGTAACGTTTACGAACACAAATTCTAGAAATTCTAATTAGTGGCTGTAATTGATCAGTAGTGTTACTTGACTGGATGAGATAGTATGCCCTGCTGAAATTAAAGTCAATTAGGAAATCAGTCACAGAACTTGTTAATCTCACATGAAAAACAGTGACTTTAAACTTGGTGCCTTATTGCAAAGCTCACATTATGGCTGACTCTGAGCCAGGTACACATACAGAATTCCAAATGTGCAGACAAAGAATGTCCTATGATGCTGGTTCTGCTACTTATTCTCAACATAATTATACATGACCATTGCAGTGAACACTGCCTTTGTGCAGGTGGCTCTTGATTGAAGACAAGGGTGCGTTGCTATTGCTGCAACTCTGCTCCCTGCTTGTCTGCTAAAATGCACTGATCCCTGTCTCTGACATACACTGCTAACATGCAAAAGATGTGCACAGCTCTGCATCCCCATAAGAAGTCTAGCCGCAAATCTCCTATGATTCCCTAAGAATTCTCTAAATTTTTGGGAGATTCTAGTTGCCTGCTATCTTTTTGTGCTGAACCATACCTGCCGGCCAACAGTCAAAAATGCAAAACACTGTGGTCCAATAGAGAGGATCTTTTTACATTTTTTACATACAAAATCCTGTCCAGAGCAAAGCATCATGATTTGACACCAATCAAACAAAAAAATGCCCTCCTATTACTAAAAAAAATGGACAATGGCACTGATGAATACACCAATGGCACATTTTCATGACCAAGAACCAGTGTTGCATCAGAGGTCCTCTGAAATTCCAAGACTAGCTCACAAGGCTAGGCCATTACTTTCTGCAGACTGTGTTTTCCTCCTAAAAGTATCAGATGGCTGTCTGCAAAGACCACCAAAAAACATGAGAAAGCTGTGCACTCCTGCTGCTATTCGACCATTGGGCTCGTACAAATACACAGTAGCTGCACTCTTGGCTAGGCACTGGAACCACCACTTCTGCATAGTCATTATCTGATTCACTGGTCTGCTCTCATGCCAAAGACCATTTTTTTCATTTCATTCTCTGTCCCTGCCATCTCAAATTCGACACATTGTGCCTTCTGATGGACACAAAATCATCTAGAAACAACTGAGTCACACACTACGTTAAGAGAAAGGAAATGAGGCTACAAAGAGCTGAGAATTTATAGTCACTGTGATTGTATATCTTCCCACTGGAACTAGGTCTGATATCATCTTCTAATTACAATCTTATTTTAATGGAACTGACATTTAAATTTGGTTGCCACATTTCAAGCTTTATTCATAGTTTGCACTACATCTCTGCCCAAACTCTTTGCCTTTACATGTGTCTGCTTGTGTCTGTATATGTGCAGATGGATATGTGCGTGTGTGCGAGTGTATACCTGTCCTTTTTTCCCCCTAAGGTAAGTCTTTCCGCTCCCGGGATTGGAATGACTCCTTACCCTCTCCCTTAAAACCCACTTCCTTTCGTCTTCCCCTCTCCTTCCCTCTTTCCTGATGAGGCAACAGTTTGTTGCGAAAGCTTGAATTTTGTGTGTATGTTTGTGTCTGTCTGTGTGTCTATCGACCTGCCAGCGCTTTTGTTCGGTAAGTCACCTCATCTTTGTTTTTATATATATAGTAGAGGGAAACATTCCACGTGGGAAAAATATATCTAAAAAGAAAGATGATGAAACTTACCAAACAAAAGCGCTGGCAGGTCGACAGACACACAAACAAACACAAACATACACACAAAATTCTAGCTTTCGCAACCAATGGTTGCCTCGTCAGGAAAGAGGGAAGGAGAAGGAAAGACAAAAGGATATGGGTTTTAAGGGAGAGGGTAAGGAGTCATTCCAATCGCGGGAGCGGAAAGACTTACCTTAGGGGGAAAAAAGGACAGGTATACACTCGCGCGCGCCCACACACACATATCCATCCACACATACACAGACACAAGCAGAC